>NC_133158.1:138185361-140612236 GCF_040802235.1 Manis javanica
TGATCCATTTTGAGTTTACTTTTGTATATGGGTTTAGACAATAATACAGTTTCATTCTCTTACATGTACCTGTACAGTTTTGCAAACACCAGCTCTTGAAGAGGCTGTCATTTCCCCATTGTATATCCATGTCTCCTTTATTGTATATTAATTGATCATATATGCTTGGGTTTATATCTGGGCTCTCTGTTCTCTTCCACTGGTCTATGGGTCTGTTCTTGTGCCAGTACCAAATTGTCTTGATTACTGTGGCTTTGTAGTAGAGCTTGAAGTTCGGAAGCGAGATACCCCTGCTTTATTCTTTCTTCTCAGGATTGCTTTGGTTATTTGAGATCTTTTATGATTTCATATGAATTTTAGAACTATTTGCTCTAGTTTGTTGAAGAATGCTGTAGGTATCTTGATGGGAATTTCATTGAATCCATAGATTGCTTTAGGCAGGATGGCCACTTTGACAATAGTAATTCTTCCTAGCTAAGAGCATGGGATGAGTTTCCATTTGTTAGTGTCCTCTTTAATTTCTCTCAAAAGTTTTTTGTAGTTTTCAGGGTATAGGTCTTTTATTTCCTTGGTTAGGTTTATTCCTAGGTGTTTTATTCTGATTGATGCAATTGTGAATGGAACTGTTTTTCTGATTTCTCTTTCTGCTAGTTCATCTTTAATGTATAGGAATGCAACAGATTTCTGTGTATTAATTTTGTATCCCGCAACTATGCTGATTTCAGATGTTAGATCTAGTTTTGTAGTGGATTCTTTAGGGTTTTTTTTTATGTACAATACCATGTTGTCTGCAAACAGGGACAGTTTAACTTCTTCCTTGACAATCAGGATGCCTTTATTTCTTTGTGTTGTCTGATTTACATGGCTAGGACCTCCATAACTATGTTGAATAAAGGTGGGGAGAGTGTGCATCCTTGTCTTGTTCCCAGTCTTAAAGAAAAAGCTCTCAGCTCCTCGCTGTTAAGTATAATGTTGGCTGTCAGTTTGTCATATATGGCCTTTATTATGTTGAGGTACTTGCCCTCTATACCTATTTTGTTTAGAGTTTTTATCGTGAATGTATGTTGAGTGTTGTTGAGTGCTTTTTTAGCATCTATGGAGATGATCATGTGATTTTTGTTCTTCTTTTTGTGGATATACTGGATGACATTGTTGGATTTTCTAATGTACCATCATCCATGCATCCCTGGGATGAATTCCACTTGATCATGGTGGATGATCTTTTTGATGTATTTTTGAATTCAGTTGGCTAATATTTTGTTGAGTATTTTTGTGTCTATGTTCATCAGGGATATTGGTCTGTAATTTTCTTTTATTGTGGTGTCTTTGCCTGGTTTTCGTATTGGAGTGATGTTGGCCTTGTAGAATTAGTTTGGGAGTATTACTTCCTCTTCTACTTTTTGGAAATCTTTAAGGAGGACGGCATTAGATCTTCACTAAATGTTTGATAAAATTCAGCAGTGAAACCATCTGGACCAGTGGTTTTGTACTTAGGTAGTTTTTTGATTGCCAATTCAATTTTGTTGCTGGTAATTGGTCTATTTAGATTTTCTGTTTCTTCCTGTGTCAGCCTTGGAAGGTTGTGTTTTTCTAGAAAGTAGTCCATTTCTTCTAGGTTATCCAGTTTGTTACCATATAATTTTTCATAGTATTCTCTCATAATTCTGTGTATTTCTGTGGTGTCCGTAGTGATTTTTCCTTTCTCATTTCTGATTCTGTTTATGTGTGTAGACTCTCTTTTTTTCTTGATTAGTCTGTCTAGGAGTTTATCTATTTTGTTTAATTTCTCAAAGAAGCAGCTCTTGCTTTCATTGATTCTTTCTATTGTTTTTTTCTTCTGAATTTTGTTTATTTATGCTTTAATTCTTATTATGTCCCTCCTTCTGCTGACTTTGGGCCTCATTTGTTCTTCTTTTTCTAGTTTCACTAATTGTGAGTTTAGACTGTTCATTTGGGTTTGTTCTTCTTTTCTGACGTAGTCCTGTATTGCAATATATTTCCCTCTTAGAATTGCCTTCACTGCATTCCACAGATTTTGTGTTGTTGAATTATAGTTGTCATTTGTGTCCATATATTGGTTGATCTCTGTTTTTATTTGGTTATTGATACATTGATTATTTAGGAGCATGCTATTAAGCCTCTGTGTGTTTGTGAGATTTTTCATTTTCTTTGTGTGATTTATTTCTAGTTTCATTCCTTGGTTATCTGAGAAGCTGGTTGGTACAATTTTAATCTTTTTGAACATAATGAGATTCTTTTTGTGGCCTAGTATATGATCTATTCTTGAAAATGTTTTATGTGCACTTGAGAATAATGTGTATCCTGTTGCTTTTGGATGGAGTGTTCTGTAGATGTCTGTTAGGTCCATCTGTTCTAATACGTTGTTTAGTGCCTCTGTCTCTTTACTTATTTTCTGTCTGGTTTATTTGTCCTTTGGAGTGAGTGGTGCTTTGAAGTCTCCTAAAATGAATTCATTGCATTCTATTTCCCTGTCTAATTCTGTTAGTATTTGTTTCACATATGTAGGTGATCCTGTGTTGGGTGCATAGCTATTTATAATAGTTATATCCTCTTGCTGGACTGACTCCTTTATCATTATGTAATGTCCTTTGTCTCTTGTTACTTTCTTTGTTTTGAAATCTATTTTGTCTGATACAAGTACTGCAACTCCTGCTTTTTTCTCCTTTTTAGTTGCATGAAAAATCTTTTTCCATCCCTTTACTTTCAGTCTGTGCATGTCTTTGGGTTTGAAGTGAGTCTCTTGTAGGCAGCATATAGATGGGTTTTGGTTTTCTATCAATTCAGTGACTCTGTGTCTTTTGCTTGGTGCATTCAGACCATTTACATTTAGGCTGATTATCAATTAGTATGTACTTATTGCCATTGCAGGCTTTAGATTCGTGGTTACCAAAGTTTCAAGGGTAATTCCTTTACTATCTAACAGTCTAGTTTAACTCACGTTGTATGCTATTACAAACACAACCTAAAGTTTCTTTTTTTCCCTCCTTTTTCTTCCTCTACCATTCTTTGTATGTTATGAGTCATTTATGTACTCTTTGTCTATTCCTTGGGTGACATCTATTTAGTCTTAGGAATACTTCCATCTGTAGAAGTCCCTCCAAAATGCACTGTAGAGGTGGTTTGTGGGAGGTAAATTCTCTCAGCTTTTGCTTATCTGAAAATTGTTTAATCCCCCCTTCAAATTTAAATGATAACCTTGCCAGGTAGATTATTCTTGGTTCAAGGCCCTTCTGTTTCATTGAATTAAATATATCATGCCACTCCCTCTGGCCTGTAAGGTTTCTGTTGAAAAGTCTGATGATAGCCTGATGGGTTTTCCTTTGTATGTGATATTTTCTCTCTCTCTAGCTGCTTTTGAAAGTCTGTCTTTATCCTTGACCTTTGTCATTTTAATTACTTTATGTCTTGATGTTGTGTTACTTGGGTTCCTTGTGTTGGGAGATCTGTGCACTTCCATGGCTTGAGAGACTATCTCCTTCCCCAGATCGGAGAATTTTTCAGCAATTACCTCCTAACAACACTTTCTATACCTTTTTCTCTCTCTTCTTCTTCTGGTTCCCCAATAATGCAAATATTGTTCCATTTGGATTGGTCACACAGTTCTCTCAATATTCTTTCATTCTTAGAGATTCTTTTTTCTCTCTGTGCCTCGGCTTCTTTGTATTTCTCTTCTCTAATTTCTATTCCATTTACCGTCTCTTCTACTACATCTAATCTTCTTTTAAATCCCTCTATTGCATGTTTCATTTCAGATATGGAATTTCTTAATGATTGAATTTCTGACTTAAATTCATTCCTGAGTTCTTGAATATTTTTCTATACCTCCATAAGCATGTTTATAATTTTTATTTTGAACTCTCTTTCAGGAAGATTGATGAGTTCAGTTTCATTTGGCCTTTCTCCTGGGGTTTGTGACATTTTGGTCTGAACTATGTTCTTTTGACTTTTCATATTTCTGTGTAGTGCCCACTAGTGCCCAGAAGCTCCAGTGTCTGGAGCTGCTTAGCCCCTAGAGTGAGTGGGGGTCATAGGGGAGTGGAGCTTATGCCTGGAGGCAGGAAAGATCTGTTTCCTGATTCCCATCTGCAGTTCCTGTGTCCAGCGTCATAGACAGTGGGCCAAGCACAGAGGTGTAAACCTCTGTGCTTTGCATCTCTAGCTGTTGTAGGCAGGGCCTCCCTTTGGCTGGCCTGATGCCAGCACAGTGACTGCTGTTTTGCAAACCAGTGCTGGCAGGCTAGGAGGAAGATGAAGCAGGCTGCATGTCACAGTGGGGGTTCTCGGAGCTGAGTAGGCAGCCAGGGGGATGGGGCACCTGAAGTTCCTCAAAGTTCCCAACCAGCTGTGCAGATCTCACCCAGACAACCTTGTCCAGCTCTCCCCTCCCGCATGCAGCAAGCTCCTTGCAAACCCCGCCCTTTCAGCAGCCCTCTAGCTGCTAGGAAGCCTCTCAGGCCGCCTGCCTTTCCTCTGACCCAGAGCAGCCAGATGTGGATCCCGTCCTCCAGAAACTGCCGGAATCTCAGTCTCTCAAGCACTCCGCCTGTCTGATCTCCCCAACGTCCAGAGCACCACACAATATAGGTTTCTGCTCTCAAAGCAGAGCTCCAGGGCTAGGTGTTCAGCAGACCCATGCCTCCACCCCCTCGCCTGCTCAGTTTCTCTTCCTCCTGCTGGTGGGTTGGTGTGGCAGAAGGGCTTTGGTCTCACCTGATTAAGGCTTTCTTATGTTACCCTGTTTCATGAGGGCTGTATGCAGTCTGGTTCAGCCTTCTTTCTTAGTTGTATTAATGTGGTTTGGGGAGGAGTTCTCCATCTCAGCTCTCATACTGCTATCTTGAATCCCCTGGAGGCTTTCTTTGTTTCTGAATTCCTCAGTCTCTGGTTCACTGGCTCACACTCTCTCAGTCTGCCTCACACACTTTTTCACCTTTATCACACTCTTGCACTAGTTCCTTTCTTCCAATGCTGATGGAAATGCTGTTTATTGGAGTATTCATTACATGAGTGTATTCACTAGTTTTAGCTCATTGAACTGTTTCCTGTTTTCCACACTTTCTGCTTTCCTGATTTTCACTCTTTTGTAGCTAGGATCGGTCCTCTAGTAGTTTATGAATAAAAAGTGCAGGGAATATTAAATTTTTAATCATTTACATATGAGAAAATACAATTTTTATAATCTCATATTTGATTAATATATGGTATATGGACTGGCTATATATATATATATATATATATATATATATATATATATATGCCAGAGAAAGTTCTGCTCCTTCATTCTATATATTCTAGAATCCAGTATTGCTATTTGAAAGACAAGTATTACTATGATTTATCTTTTTAGTATTCCTATGAATATGTTTATGTCTTTCAGATCTTCTGTGAACGTTTTATAAGCATTCTTCTGGATATGAGGCTTATGATTAAAAACTGAAAAACTTATCCTTCAGTTCTGAGATTTTTTTGCATGACCTCTTTAATAATAACTTTCACTGGATTGTCAATGTTCACTTTTTATTCCTTTCAGAGATTGTACCTATTTGATTTCTTCAATTGTTTTTCATTACCTGCTGTTCAGTGTCTTGTCTGGTCCCATTTTGTTCCTTGACTTGTTTGGAAAATACTGTAGTTCTCTTCATAGATGTAATATATGTAGTTTTTCTATAAAAATACATCCATTTCAGTGGTTGTTTGACTGATTTAAATTTTCATGTATGCTCCAAATGATGTGTTCCTCCAGACATCTTCCTTTGCCTACTGTGATTTCTGATGTTCCCATTAGAAATTTCCTTAAGTATAATAAAACCTGTGTCTGTCCCCTCCACTGTATAAATGAGTTATGAAACACATCAAGAAGTGTATTTCAAGGAAAGATTTGTCCAGTGTTAGGAGTTTAGGTGACTGAAAAGTGACCTGTCATTTTTATTGAGTGACCTCTGAAGTATAGATATCCGAAGATCTTGAGTCTGGGATAGCTCATATTTTCACCTAAAGAATATTGCAAGTTTATGCTTGAAGAAATATGATTGGCTGAAGAATTCAGGTTAGAGGAATTGGGCTGCCAGACCCCAACTATAGAGAATCATATAAACATCTGCTCTTTTAATTTGACTCACTGCTGTTCTCTTGATGGCCTTTGTGCTCCATTTCATATTATATCTAAATCTCATCAAACCAATTCAGGTCTATCAGAACCTATGATGTTTTATATTTCAAGTACTTTGCCATTGGAACTATATGTATTAAAAGAATACATTACCTTCCTTTTAGTTGGATTTGAAGAGAGAGAAGTAATAAAATTGTTGTCAAATGCTCTACTTAGCTAAATGTTCTTACTAAATAAATATTTGGTATTTCTTACTAGCTCATAATTTCCTGCTTTAGAAGTCTCATTATTATTGATAACTCTGTAATGATCTGATTTATGATAAATCTCATTCTCACTTTTTCCTAAATATTTTGTTTTTGCCACTGGTAGAGACTTATTTAAAAACAAAAAATTCTTTGCTAATGTCACCTTGAAAATTCAAATTTAATTTTAATGTAACTAGTTATTTAATATAATTTTTATAAAATGTAAAATGATCCTGAAATATTAAGTTTCTTTTTTTAAAACACAGCTTTATTGTGATAGGATTTGCATGCAACTACAATCCATTGACTCAAAGTATAAAATTCAATGGATTTTAGTATATTCAGAGTTGTGCAACAATTGTCACTATTTCAGAACACTTTCATCACCCCAAAAGGAAACCCTGTGCACATTAGTAATCACTCCCCATATCCCTCCAAATTCTCCCAGGCCTGTACCACCACTAATCTATTTTTGGTCTCTATGGATTTTCCTGTTGTGGATCTTTCACATATGTGGTCTTTTGTGACTAGTTTTGTTCATATAGCATAATGTTTTCTTTGTATTACAGCTTTATTGTGATATAATTGATTTACAGCGTTGTGGAAGTTTAAGGTATACAGTGTGATGATCTGATACAAGTATATATGAGGTGTTAACTAGTCACAACTGGGTTAGTTAACACCTTCATCACCTCACATAATTACCTTTGCATTTGTGTGTGGTGAGAACATTTAATATCAACTTTCTTAGCAACTTTCATTTATGTAATACCATATTGTTAACTTAGTCACCATGCTGTACATTAGATCCCCAGAATACAGTTTATCTTTTTAAGATAAAATTGACAAATGACATTATATTAGTTTCAGGTACACACATAATGATTCAATATTTGTATATATTGAAAAATGATCACCACAATAAACCTAGTTAACATCCATCACCCCACCCCACATAGTTACAAAATTTTTCTTGACAAGAGAACTTTCAAGATCTACTCTAGCAATTTTCAAATATACAATACAGTATTATTAACTATGGTCACCATGTTGTGCATTACATCCCATGACTTCACTGTTGTTGCTATTACTAGTTTTAGTGTGTGATTCCATGTGGATGAAATGCTCAGAATAAGCAAATCCATAGAGACAGAAAACTGATTAGTGGTCACCAAAGAGTAGGGGGACGGGCACTGGGGAAATATTGTTCAAAGAGACAGAATTCTGTTTAGAATGATGAAAAGTTCTAGAAATGAACAGAGGTGATGGTTTGCACATTGTACATGTATTTACCAACACTGAATTGTACATTTAAATATTATTAAAAGGATATATTTATATTATGTATATTTCACTACAATAAGTAAAAAAAGATTGGAAGGCCACACAATCATAGATTCAGTTATTGACTTGAGTGGTAAAATGATAAAGATCATGCTTTACTTCCTCTTTACTCTGTTACAAATTGTATAAAAAACATGCATTCCTAATTATGGCAGGCAGTGCATTCAACTGGCTTTAGTTTATGCACCAGCTTATAGTTCATCTGACTTTATCACATGACAAGTCTTCTAATACGAAAGCCCCTAGGCCTCTGGGAAATGAGCACAATAATCCCAGCAGTGTTTTACTCACTTAGACAATATCCCTATTGTTAACTATAGTCACCATGCTGTACATTAGATGCCAAGAACTTACTCATAACTTACTCATCTTATAACTTGTACCCTTTGACTAACATCTCATCACATTCTGCACCTCAACTTTCAGAATATCATTTTATTAGTTATTGTCAGAATTTATTTGTAGGTGTGTGTCCCAGTGAGATACAGAGATATAGATAAAAGTTATATAGATAGATACAGAGTTACATAGATATACATACACATATACATATTTATTTATATACAGATATATAGATATACAAATAAACAGATTTATAGATTCACATATACACACATGGCAGGTATGGTTATTCCTTTAAAGCATTCATGATATCTAGATATAAAAAAATAAAGTTATATAAATAATATATCCTCATTTTAAAAATAATATCAGTAACTTTTAAACTAATCATATACCTTTAGCTGTTTGCAATTCAAAAAAGCCTCTATAAAACAGAAAGTGCACTTCTCTATCAAATCTTCAAAAGAAACTACCTTCTATTGGCATAAAAAAAACACTTGTATTTTCAATACCAAATATAGGCCTGATTTCAAAGTAGGTTATTGGCTAATTGTAACACTGAAACATAATGATATCTAATGTTATTTTGATGACAGCTCCATGTGAAAATGATGTTAAGAGAAAGGTTACATCAGAGCCCGTTCATGTACTAGCAATTAAGTAAAGTATGAAAACTAATCTAAGTGGGGTCAATTACTTAGTGTTTTGGAACTATGTTTAAAAATACAGTTTATTTGAATTTGATTTTTCAATGAGTAGCCATTCATTCATTAAGAGTTGATTGAGTAACTGCCATAACACTCTAATAGACCATATATTAAATACGAAGTAGACACTCTTCTTGAGCATATTAGAGTTCAGTGGGAGAATTATTCAAGCAGACAAATTAAAAATAGAAATATTACTGCTGGAAAGGTGGCAAAATTATGTGGAAACAAAGAGGAATGATTGAGTAATTTGATTTATGAGAATTGGAAAGAGTTAATTGAGCAGACAACACTTATCTGGGTAATTGAGTACATACAGAAACATACCTGATGGAGAAAAAGGGAAAGAGATTCTAAAAACAATATAGAAACACTTAATGATTAAGAAGAGGAGAGGGGCTGCCATGACTGAGACATAAGGGGAAGTTCATTGTTACTTCTGCCAAAGGTTGATGAAATGAAAATGTGGATTGTTAGACACTGGTAGTGAAAGTATGCTAAGCTAAGAAATATTGATTTTATACTGAAAGTAATATAAATCACTGTAAGGGTTATGTATTACAGTTTCAGAATCAGACTTATTTATTTATCATTTTCTGTGTTCAACAGGTATGTCTGGTTGTCATCTATGTGTAGATTGTCTGCTATGTCTATTATGAGTCAGACATTCTCATATGTGCTGAGGATAAGAGATGTGAACTGTTCTTGTTCTTAAACAACAATAATGTAAGAAAACTAATCTAAGTACATAGAGGAGCATAGATGAGGTTGATAAGGACTTGGTAAAGGGAGGCATAATAGAAGGCCACTGAACTCAATCACCCAAGACACACTGAAGGTCTGAACCAAGACAAAGATAATGGGCATATTAAGGAAGAGCGGTACTTGAAACAATCTTCTGATATACAATCAATAGAAATTTTAGTCAGTTGATCATGGAGAAGGGGGGAGTTGAGATGACTTGGAATTACTGATGTTTCTACCTTGGAACAACTTTGTATACACAGTGTAAAACCTTTGTAATGACTGTTTAAGGTTAACACAATTGGTAAGTCATTCTTGGCATGCTTTTTAAAAACAACTCTTACACACTTCAGTCCAAATTTAAAATGTCACCTGTGCTTTTATAATTGAAATGATGAAAGCTAATTTCATTATTTCTACAAGAATCCAAATTTTCCTGCACAAGCAGCCAGATGTATATTTGAGTGCTGACTAGCAGAAATAATTTAGCAAAATACAAAAACAAGCCTTTTATTTTTCATGGAGGATTGATTTCTTGGTAGTATTCATTTTTAGGTAATGCTATAAAGGTAATTGTTCTCAAAATGTTTTTTTTTTTAATTGAAAAGGACACAGGAAAGACAATTAAAATGTCCAAACATCTTTAAGAAAAATAAATGAGATTTAACATAGTTTTCTGAATATGTGCCAGATGTAAATATATCCTCTAAGTATTACAGATGGTAAATTATTCAGTTCTCAATATCTGTAAATTTTTAGAGTGTGCCTTGATATTCATATACTGGATTTCTCACCATAAACTTCTCTTGCAGAAACTTTTTATTCCAGACCTTGGGCTAAAGAAGCTTTACATTTTAGAAATTAAAAGGCATTAAAGATCATTTGGCCCAGTCTTTTAGTTTAACAGATGTGAAAACAGGAATTCAGAGGAACTAAATTCCTACAAGTGAATGCAAGTATTTTTCCCAGGACAGGAAACTCATTAGTGTAGGGATGAGACTAGAACCCAAATCTGCTGATTCCCTAGTCCTGAGCTCTCAATGATCAGGTGTGTTAGTAAAATTCTCGAAAATAATTTCATGACATTTCTAATCCAAATCAGAGTCTTAAAATAAAAGTGAAAAATAATTCCTCTGTGAGAAACCAGTTTGACAAGACTCATCAAGATGAAACTACTATTAAAACTACTCATTTTTTCAATTACTGTGTGGATTTCTCTTTTGTGACATTAAAGACAGTTCTAAATTATCCCTGTAATTTCATATTGTGTCACCCTAACTAAAACTTCATTTTGTTTTAATGCTTTTCTGATTGCTCAATACTCTGAAATTATCTATTGTTTTATTTGCTGATTGTCTCTTTCCACTAAGTAGATTGTAGATTTTATAAAAGCAAGGTGTAAGCTTCTCTATTTGTTGTAGTAACTCAAAAATTTACAGTAGTGGATAGGACAGAGTTGACACTCAGTATTTATTTTTCAATAAATAAATAGCTTCAGTGTTTTAATGAATCTTTCTCCAGATTCATTCTTATCTAACTACTGAAATGGAAATCACTGGTGAGTTGGCTTTAAGCATTATTAAATTAAGATATTTTCAAGCAAGTAAAGATAAATCTAAAAGTGTCACTCAAAATAAACTAACAATATCAATACTAACATTAATAAAAATCTATCTGGCTCCTTACACCTTATATTACCTATTATTATGTAAAGTATATATTCAATAAATTATTGTTGAAAAGAAATGTTTGTTAGAATAATGCAGCATAGAAAGTTATTATTTCCTGGTCCTATCATAAAACATATTTAGAAACACATGCATACAGGTATAATTCAAAAGCATTCATTCATTCAATATAAAGGGAATCAGGATTGTTAGGAAAATAAATCATTTGAAATGCTTTCAGGTACAAGTAAGCAGAGACTTTGACTAACAGTAACTTTAAAAATAAAACTATTTTGCTGATATAAAAAATCTAGAATTAATCTATTTTTTTATTGTTTTATCACTGTCTTAAATATCACAGAACTGATATTTATAATTCTCTGGGCCTTTCTCTTATGATCACAAAATAGCTACTTCTCTTCAAAACACCATGCTTATTCACTGAAGAAGAATGTGGAAGTAGGTAGGAGAAAGGTCTGAGGGAGTTATATCTATCCTCTTTACCACTAAAGAAAAATTTCTGTAAGAAATCCTCTCAGGTGGTTCTTATTGGTCAGGATCACTTTACTGCATCTATCTGAAAAAAAAGATGGTAAAATAAAATAGCAATTATTACAGTTTATTTGGACCAATCATAAAACATTACTTGGATTTGGATCCACTGTTGTTTCAAGACAGAATCTGCTACAGACCTACATCTTTCACAAATATAGATTCAAATTTCTTTATGATTGCCAGAAGTTGGAAGTGACCAAGATGTCCTTCAATGGGTGAATGGATAAATATCCTGTGGTACATCCATACAATGAAATACTATTCAGTTCTATAAAGAAGTGAGCTATGAAGCCAAGAAAAGACAAGTAGGAAGCTTAAGTGCCTATTGCTAGGTGAAAGAAACTAATCTGAATAGATACTGTGTCATTCCAACTATATGTCATTCTGGAATAGGCAAAACTATGGAGATATTAAAAAGATCAGTAATTTCCAGGGATTTGGGGGAGAGGAAGGAATGCTTGTGGAGCAGAAGAATAGGGACATACAAGCAAATGGCTTGATTAAAAATATCTGGTTTAATTTATTTTTTAAGTCTTTGTTCTAATTTCTTTTTGATTATGTCAAAATGGTAACACCTTTCATCTCTTTGTTGCTTCAGACAACAGCCTATTTAACATAATAGTATCAGTTTGGAAAGAGGGTTATGAGTTGGCAAAATGTGATTTCCAATAAAATCTAGTGATTGTCTAAGATTAGATGACTAGGTAAGGTGACAAGGGGAAATCAGGATATTTTTATTGAGTATGAAAATATCTCTTTGGAATTTTCTGAACTACATGAGAAAAAGTAGTCCTATAAACTCCTGAACTCCCAAAGATTGAGAAAGTTATAGTCTCAAAGGTTGTTTTTTCTTTTTCAAGGGGATACATTAAAAAAAGTGTCTGACCACTGAAGAGCAGACTAAATAATTGGTGCTATAATATTAATTTTGAATGTTATTATTGAGGGAGAGGTACCCAAAAATAAATCAGGAATATCCATTCAAGGTAACTTGTTCTCAGAATGTAATAATTCTTCCTAAAAAACAGTTTGGTAAATCAAAAGTAAAACTATGAACATTTAAGAGCTTTATAGTTCAGCTTGTGTGATGATACACATGCATATAAGCACACATTCATTAAATTTTATAAAATTATAAAAGAATATATCTCAAAGATTTTGTATGAGTAATATTCTAAGGATACTGAAAGACAAGGCAACCATTTACCAGTTTTGTTAAAAATTTAAGTGTTTTTCCAAATAGCACCTGAGAATTTCTTTCTATGAACTAGCAGTCTAAATCATGCCTGAAATGAGGTATAATTTGTGGTAGTTAAATAGAAAAGTGTAGTTGTATTAATCAACTTAAGTTATATTATCTATGCTAGATGAATTGGTAAAATATTTGTAGTTTGGTAATACAAACATGTAATCACCATATTTAGAGAAAGATTTACAATGTTATGTGTAGGACTAGTAATCTATTAGCACATGGGGTTTAGCAAAATCTGTTGTCATTGGGTTTGAATGCCATGATAAAGTGAACTCTAAATATAAATATTGACAGTAAGTAAATCAGCTGGAATATTATAGATACAGATATTAGATATTGTGTAATATAAAATGTGAATATGTAACAGTATCTTTATTTTTTTCTCTCATGCTTTTACTTTTAACTTAAGTAAAGTTCTACTTTAGCTGTATTATGCCATAAAGTAGCTCTGAATCACATAGCATAACAACTCAAAAAAGACTGTGGCGAGCAGCATTTATGCCCAACAAATAACTTGCCCTGAGTTTGAAGGTGGTTAATAAATTTTACATCTGAGGGAAAACACTGAATTTCATTTCTAGCACTTTAAACATACTTCAAAATAAGGTTGGATTAAAGTCAGTATAAATCACAGCAGAATCTGAAATGATAATATACTATATATGTCAGTGCTAGCGTTTCTGTCAGAAATCTTTTTAAATATCAGAAAAAAACCCTTTGTAGGTGCTGTATTGAAGAAGGATATATATATATAATCCCTTTTTTTCATTGAATGGTGAGTGCTTTATGGATCAATAAGCCACATGTCATCACAAAGTTGAAAATAAGCTTATATAATAGATTGGTATGAGATGAAAGGTAAAAGTTATAAGACTAGTTCTTGTTTTCAAAAGCCAGCCAGTATATCTGTACATGGGAATGTTAATAGTCTACACTTTTATAAGTTGCAATAAATATATCATATATACTTATTTTTCCTACTTAGTTATATATGTGTGTGTTTCTAGAGTACTAATATTTGCTTTATATCTTCACTTAAGTTACTTTTAACACCCATGTTGGTCAATATTTTTAAAACTACATATACCATTTTTTTTATTGCAGCTTTTAGAGGAAAGGATGTTATTTAATACAATTAATAAAATTCACTCATTCATTAATTTATGGAACAAATCATCTTAAACATTGTTATATGACAGAACTGCTGTAGACCCTAGAGTCAGAACATTGCACACATAGCTAAAAAGCATTTTTTCACAAATCATATATATTGCTGGGAAAGGTAGATGTTAATCACATGTAACACATATACATACACATATATATGTATACATGAGGTAGAAGCAAATATTATGACAGAAATAAAACAGAGTAAAATTATGGGGAATGATGGTGAGGTCTATTTTATATTTTCCTAACAGGAGATATTTGGCAGTTTTTAGGGTAATTAGTTTTCCAACAAGAATGAATTCTTTCTTCATTCTGGTGGAAAGCTTTTGAGGCAGTAATATACCAGCATGTCTAAGGAACAGCAAACAGGACAGAGTGGAGTCAGCAGACTGATCACCCACACATAGTAGAGCAAGATATGTTTGGGCCTGTCTGTGGTGGTAAGACTCCTGCCTTAATTCTGAAAGAGATAAGTGTTTTGGAGGGTTTTGAGTGGATAAACAACATATTCATGTATATGTATATGTATACAGGTAAATTCTATACTTCATCCAGATCTCTTACTGTTCTTTTTATGTCCTAACTGCCAATCCACATTATATTTAGCCAACTGTTTGCTTAGAATCCTTCATTGGTGACTGTTCTTCAGATATTTCTTGCTTTGATGACCTTGACAGTTTTGGGTACTTACTGACTAAAAATTGTGTAGAAGTTCCCTTTACTGTGATTTGTCTGATGTTTCTCTCATGATTAGACTGAGGTGATGGATTTTGGGAGGAGGACCACAGAGGTAAAATGACTTTTACATCCCCTCACATAAAGGATATTGACATGACTAATCACTGCTAATGTCAACCTTGATAGCCTGATTGAGGTAGTGTTTGTCAGCTTTCTTCCCTATAAAGTTACTCATTTTTTTCCCTTTGCTTATTGTACTCTTGGAAAGAAATCACTGTGAGCAGCCCACACTTAAGATGTAGTGCTTGTTGCACATAAAATATCAGTACAGATATGTGGAATTTCTCTTCATGAGGGATTTGTTTATTTTTCTGTATTTATGCAGTCATTTATTTTTCTCAGTATAGAACTGTAGATATTTATTTTACACATTGGATTAAAATCCAATATTACTGTATTTTTCTCAAGTTTTTCCACCTTTGCCTAAGGGAAGCTCTCCCAGTTAGCTCCTATGTACCTTTGGCATACTCTCAGGTGTGTGTGTGTGTGTGTGTGTGTGTGTGTGTGTGTGTGTGTGTGTGTGGTGCTATTTTTATTTTTGTTACTGTTCTTTGTTTGTTTGTTCTGGATCATACTCTTACTTCCTGGCATGACAAGATACTCCAGATTATCTTGAATATGTATCCTCCCCCAGGCTTAGAATTGTGTATTTTTCCAAAGAACTCTGTTTCCTTTAATTTGAGAATAGTATTAGAAGCTGAGATCTAGAAAATAGTTCTGTTCTTTGCTACTGGCAATGGTAAGTACATGAATGATGGATGTTGGAGCAAGATTTATTATAGGTGGAGTGGGAAGTTACAGATAAGCAGATAGAAGGCTAGAATATTCTATGTGGTAAAGACAGCTTGAAAATATCAATGATCTTGTATTATTTTAGCATACATATATATGGATAGATACAGAAATATTTACAGATATGCACATATACCTTTCTCTGTCTGTTTCTAAGAGGTCTTAAAGCAATGTTGCCCCAGTAGCAAGAGGGTGTGAGGGGAAAGAACTATGTAACCTTATGATTATTTCTGTCTTTTATGGCCTGTCTTTTGATAATTCTGACCACAAGTTCTCTTATGTATCTTAGCTTTATATTCTCTCTTCCATGAGAAAAGAACACTATAGGGGCTACACTGGTAAAACTATTCCTTTATAAGGTGGGATAAGGCTCTGATAAGGTCTTTCCCATAGAGTAAGCCTGTGTTACTGAGAATGTTCTAGGGATATTTGATAATTGTTATATTTCTGCTCCTGCCAGAGCCACAAGGGAGTCTTTTGCAACTCTTCATTGTCAGAACCTGGTGTGGTTCCTGGAAATATAGCACATAAATATATGAGGATCTCCTTAAGACTCTGGCCTCTAGAAGTTTCTTATTCTCAAGCTTGTCCACACTTAGCTTCCAGAAACTGTAAAAATTTACTGTTTAATTGGATTTTCTCCAGTTCATAAGATTTTGACTGTGACTTTCTGGATCCATTTATCTTTCAAGATTTTGCAGTGTTTTTTTGCCTAAGACCTGAGTTTTCTGATGGTCCTATGTAAGTTATTGATTTTCAGTTTATCTATTTTTTTCTGTCATTGCTGTAAGGATAGAAGTGATGATTTCCAACTTCTGCACATTTTGAACTGACAACAGGAGGTTGGATTTTATTTAAAGGGCTAATGTGTAGAGAACAGATTATAAGGGGCTGGTATGAAAGCAAGTGTATTTTTAGGAGGCATCTTCATTTTGACTGTATTTCAAAGGAAATCTCAAAATGTTTCCATAAGCAGGAGAGAGAAATAAAAGAGAGAGAAAGAGAGAGAGAGAGAGTTGTTAAGGATGATATTAAAGTTTTTAACCTAAGCAATAGAAGAATGTATTTGCTATTTACTCTCACTAGGGAAAGAGAAGAAACCAAAGATTTTTGGGGTTGGTGGAAAAGAAAGAGGAGAAATGAGGCCAGAAAGAGAATAAAATATCAGAAAATGATTAAAATATCTACTATTAAAGGAAATGTCAAAAGTAAAAGGCATAACCTAATATACTGAGGTAATTGTGTGGGAGTATAAAGGGAAATTTGGAAAGAGAAGTACTTTATTAGAATTTAGTTTGCTGAGAACTAAAAATCCTTCCCCCAAAGACTGAATTCATCATAACTTCTTTCTACTGATGAAGAAGGGTGAAACTAAATAAATTTGAACAGAGAAATACCTTGGAAACTAGAGTTTTTCTCACTGTTTTTGGTTTAGTAACTTATCACATAAGTTATATTTTCTTTTTGGATTCTTCTGAAGTTATGTGTTAAAAATAACTACTTGCCACTACACACTGGTTACGTTAAATACTACTTGTAATTGTTCTGTTTCTTTTTCAATCACTAAATTTTTAATTATACTGCAATGGTATAGTTTTCATTATGATCTAATGCTTTCTATAAATCCGATTTTGAGATCAAATGTATTTTAGATGCTTTATGAAAGTTAATCTGTAAATTCAAAAGTAAATGGAAAGAGTACATTATAAAAAATAATAACAGTTTTGGGAAACTGGGGGAAAAGATGGAAGAATAGGAAGGCAAGGCAAAAACCTCCTCATATATATATATATATATTATATATATATATGATATATATATCCCTATATATATATGATATATATATATATATACCAAAGAAGCAACTACAGAAAATACAACTAACCCTGAAAGACCTGAAGACTGCAGAATAGAACATCTACACCTGGTGAATAAGAGAAGACCACACAGAAAAGTGTAAAGTGGCAGGGCTGCAATCAGTTGGGACAAGCCCTTCCCCCATCCCAGCCCACAAGCAGGAGGGAGAGGAATGGAGCGCGGAGGGGAGAAGCACTCAGGAACTCTGCAAACCTGGCCCTGGAGCTCTGCTTTGGGAGCACAAGTCCACATTGCACTGGTTTTTGATGATTAACAGGGCTGGACACCAGGAAGAGTTGAAGCAGACAAGCATGCTCTGTCAGCCTAGCTGAGACCCAACAAAAGGTAGAAGTGTGAAATATTTACAAGAGCAGGCATGGTATCAGAGGGGCAGAGGTTAGCCAGAGCTCTCTCCTCAGGAGAAAAGGCAGGTGGACAACACTGGCCCCCACCTCACCCAGCCAAACAGGTCAGGTGCTCATGGGAGCCAACTCCAAATGCTTCAGCCCCTTCAATGGGCTCAGCCACAAGTCACTTCCTTGCATGCTTACTCAGCCCAAGTCACTTCCTTGCATACTAATTCTGCCCTCCCTGCTGTCCCAGCAGCAACACCATTGCAGCCTGGCAGGCACAGTGCATCACCACCCACAATAATTCTTGCAGAAGTGCTGTTGCCTGCTCACACAGGGCCTCTGCTGGTAAAGATTAGTCCCTGGCTGCAGACAGGCAGAGAGGCAGCCCCACCCACAGCCCACCAACAGCAACTACAGCTCCGCTGCAAAGGAGAACTAGGCATTGGCAAGCAAAGTGTCTTGAGCTTCTGGGCACCAAAGAAGAAATACAAGTGGCTAACAGGCACATGAAAAGATGCTCCACATCACTAGTCATCAGGGAAATGCAAATCAAAACTACCTCACACCAGTCAGAATGACCACTATCCAAAAGACAAGAAATAACAACTGTTGGTGAGGATGGGGAGAAATGGGCACCCTCTTGCACTGTTGGTAGGAATGTAAATTGGTGCAGCCACTATGGAAAACAGTATGGAGGTTCCTCAAAAAACTAAAAATATCCAAAAGACAAACAACAACAAATGTTGGCAAGGCTGTGGAGAAAGGGGAACCCTCCTACACTGCTGGTGGGAATGTAAATTAGTTCAATCATTGTGGAAAGCAGTACGGAGGTACATCAAAATGCTCAAAACAGACTTACCATTTGACCCAGGAATTCCACTCCTAGGAATTTACCCTAATAATGCAGCAATCAAGTTTGAGAAACACAGATGCACCCCTATGTTTATTGCAGCACTATTTACAATAGCCAAGAATTGGAAGCAACCTAAATGTCCATCGATAGATGAATGGATAAAGAAGATGTGGTACATATACACAATGGAATACAACTCAGCCATAAGAAAAGGCCAAATCCTACCATTTGCAGCAACATGGATGGAGCTGGAGGGTATTATGCTCAGAGAAATAAGCCAAGCTGAGAAAGAGAAATACCAAATGATTTCACTCATCTGTGGAGTATAAGAACAAAAGTAAAACTGAAGGAACAAAACAGCAGCAGAATCACAATATTCAAGAATGAACTAACAGGTACCAAAGGGAAAGGGACTGGGGAGGATGGGTGGGTAGGGAGGGTAAAGGGGGGGAAGAAGAAGGGGGGTATTAAGATTAGCATGCATGGGGGGTGTGGGAGAAAGGGGAGGGCTGTACAACACAGAGAAGACAAGTAGTGATTCTACAACACTTTGTTATGCTGATGGACAGTGACTGTAAAGGGGTTTACAGGGGGGACCTGGTATAGGGGAGAGCCTAGTAAACATAATATTCATCATATAAGTGTAGATTAATGATAAAAAAAAAGTACTTCCTGTGTGGTGACCTCCAATGAGTTCTACACAATGGTATAAAGGTCATCTAAAAGTGTAGGCAAAGGGTTTGTTAGTGTTTTACAGAGGATCAAAGCCTAATTTGGCTACCCAGAAAATGAACTAAGAAACGATATGAAAAAGAACTTCCAACATCAGCACTCTCTGGAAGACTCATGCCAGAAGATGATCATCAAAAAACTCCAACAAAGATCCACGCGCTGCTACAGGTGTAGATGCACTCATCCCACTGGTTCCTGGACTTGCCATGGGAATGAAGAAGGAGATATTTAAGCTGGCCTGTGCATACAGTAAAACAACAAATTTGACTGGATCTATACTGTTGGAACTCAACCAAGAATTAGGAGAAGTGCAAATTGTAGCGCTCCAAAATCTTACAACTACAGACTATCTACTGTTAAAAGAACATATGGGATGTGAACAGTCCCCAGGAATGGGTTGTTTTAATTTGTCTGATTTCTATCAGACTGTTCAAGTTCAGTTGGACAATATCCACCATATCATAGATAAGTTTTCACAAATGACTAAGGTGCCTAACTGGTTTTCTTGGCTTCACTGGAGATGGCTGGTAATTATAGGTCTGCTTTTGTTATGTAACTGTATTCCTATTATGTTAATGTGTGTGCGCAATTTAATTAGTAGTTTAAAACCTATACATGCTGAAGTTACTCTACAAGAAGATATGCAAAAGAAATAATCAATCTTCCCATGTTTTCATCCGCCTGCTACTTCTATAGCTTTTCTTCTTCCTTCCTAATTACAACCCCTAAATAGAATTTGTGCCTCATATCGAATTTACCGTGTATCACAATTCTTCTAAGTGGTAAAGATACCTCAAGACAAATGCTGGGCATAGAAGACACAGGGTATAAATATGCAAAGAAGTAAAAAACTAACCTTTTCAAACAATAAGGCTTCTCTCTCACTTACCAACTTTACATTTCCCTGTATGGCCCTGGAAGATGACTGGTTAGCCAGAGACGGGTAAGATTCCTCAAGGGAGGAACAACCTAAGACAGGCACAGTTGCAGGGGGGCCATCAGGTGAGAAATTGGGGATCAACAGAGGTGAGGCTTAGAACCTCTCCCCCCGTTCTGAGAGAAATCTGCTGCATCCGTGGATGTTTTATTGCCCTTGTCTAGCTTGGATTAACACATAGTCTACAGGCACACACCTGATCATCTACATTTGCTCTCTTACAACACTAAACTAAGTTTTCTACCTTTATCTTGTATCTACCTACCACTTCAGCATTTTATTAAAAATAATAATAATAAAGGGAGAAATGTGGTATCCACATATAAATCAAGTATAAAAATCAAATGAATATTCATATTTGAACTGACTGTTTATAGTTCATAATGCATGATCAAAACCAAAAGTTTCTGTGATGACTTCCCTTGTACTGTTCACCATGTAACTTATTCACTATGTAAGAATTTGTTCTCCATGTAAGAACTTGTTCGTTATGCTTCAGAAGATTGGAGACTGATGAAAATTAGGCTTGGGGTGGATTAATGATTATACATTGAGCATTGAGTCCCCTATACAGAATTTTATTGTTGTTAACAACCATTTGATCAATAAATATGAGAGATACCCTCACAAAAAAAAAGTACACACTTTGAATTGTAAAATAAATAAGTAACCAGGATGTAATGTATAGCATAAGGAATATAGTCAAAATATTGTAACAACTTGGTATGGTGATAGCTGGTACCTAGAATTATCATGTATATAAATGTTGAATCACTGTGTTGTACACTTGAAACTAATGTAATACTGTGTGTCAACTACCCTTCAATAAAAATTAATTATCTAAAAAATAAATAAAAAAGTAAAACTTTCTTTAAAAAAAAAACTAAAAATAGAAATATCATATAACCCAGTAATTCTACTTCCATAAATTTAGCTAAAATCCATGATCAAAAAGATATATGCACTCCTATGTTTATTGCTGCATTATTTACCACAGCCATGATATAGAAGAAACCAAAATGTCCATCAACAGATGAATGAATAAAGAAGATGTAGTACTTATACACAATGGAATATTATTCAACCATATAAAAGACAGAAATTCTGCCATTTGTGACAAGATGGATGGACCTAGAAGGTATTATGCTAAGTGAAAAAGCCAGGTGGAGAAAGACTAATACCATATTATTTCATTTATTTGTGGAATCTAAAAACAAACAAAGCAAAATGAACAAAACAGCAGTAGAGTCATAGACACTGAGAAATGACTGGTGGTCACCAGCATGGAAGGGTTGGGGTGTGTAAATGGTGAATGTGAGGGGTATAAACGCGCAAAAAAATTCTTGATCACAATATAAGTTGATCATGGAGTGTTGCTCTTCAGCAACAAGAAGGCAGGGGGACAAGCAGGACCAGCCTGTTATCCCCAGGGCTGAGCGAGAGGGCAAGTGTCAGTGGCTTGGACACCCTCCCCTGAGATCCGGGCAAAAACAAAACCACACCAAGCCGGGAGATGTGTCAGCCTCAAGGGCGCAGCAAAACTCAGCTTTATTCCATCAGAGGCTTAGTTATATAGGGGAAGATAAGGAAGTAATAGAAACCAAAGGGAATTGATTATCTCATCTGTCACTAGGGTCTGAGGCAGGTTTCAGGTTAGGTGGGGAGGCCGAGTTAGGGCTAAGAGCGTGCGCACGCGGGAAGCTAGATAGGCCATGAACACGGAAGTAACAAGAGAGAATGGAAACCTCCAGTCTGGGGCCGTCACAGGCCTAAAAGAGGCAAAAGTTCCCAACAATGGGGATGGTAGTACAGCATGGAGGGTATAGCCAGTGATTCTGTAATATCTTTCTATGTTGACAGATGGTAACTACAGTAGTTGGTGTGAGAATTTAATAATGTAACTACTGAACCACTGTGTTGTATACTTGAAACCAGTATGAGATTGTATATCAACTATATTTCAATTAAAAACAGTAAGTTTCATGAAACTAAAACTTTCTTCCAGTCTTATTCGGAGAAATTCAGGAGCAAAATACGTCTTTTAATTATTTAACTATACTAACTTCTTGTTTTATTTAGAGGATGGAGACTGCCTCTTTTTAAGCTTACACATGTATTTAGCCCAATACTACATTTAATTTGCCTAGATAATTATGACCTTATGGAAAATGTCAGGTACACATTAAAATACAGAATTTTGTTAACTGACTTTCCAGCATACATGTTGAAAGATCTACATTATTTTGTAAAATTCCAATCCAATGTGGTTAATTTTGTATCAGTTAAAATGTAACTTAAGCAACCAGCTATTTGTCTACTTCTTGTTTCTTCTTGTTCCATGTATTTTCTCTCATATTCAGTACCACTTTCTTGGTTGGAAATGTAGTGGATTAGCTTATTTAAAGACTTACTTTTGAGGGAATAAGAAAAACAAAGGGCCTGGAACAGACAAACATGTGCACTAAAGTGAAACCAGGGACTTGAATGCTTTGCTTTTCTCTTTCTCCCTATCTTCTTTTCCCTCTATTTTCTGCTCTTTTCAATAAATCTTAAGCACCCTTTTTCAGATGTTTTCAATACTTCAGTTTGCATGGTGAAATAGCTCAATTAATATGACAAAGACACTCCTATATTTAAGAAACTGGCCACAGAGTGGTTATAATCCCTGAACCAAATTCTACAATTCTAGAAGGAATTTCACTAAGTTCAGTTTGGGTAAGAAGTTGGTCCTAAATTAGTCAACTATGGCATAACTTGATAGTGTTGAGTTGCGCAGGAATAATCTCCTTTCATCCTGTGTTGGATAGGAGTGTTAGAAAAGATTATGTCTAAGATGGTCTGGTGTCTTGCCTGAGGGTTTCAACCCCAGGAAAGTTAATTATGGATTCAATAAGACTGAGAAATGATAATGGAATATTCTTAGGGTAAAAGGGTTTAGACCCAGCTTTATTCTCACTCTGGTAGGTTGAGAACTAGAATCCTATCTGCCTCCAACAGTCTGCAGGTCTGTAATCCATCTCTGCCTCTGCCCAGAGCACTGGGTGGAGCTCTTTATGTAGTGACTCAGTCAATAATAGCTTATTGCCTACTGGTATGGAAGCCTTAGCCTAGCAGTAGGCCAATTACATCATCAAGTACTTTAAGTCAGGTGAGGATCCTGGCTGTAGGAACTTCCATTTTCCTTACATCTGAATAATGATATTTCTACAACAATGTGGTGAGGAAAGGATGAATGTGTGGAATGGTCTGAGCTAGCCAGACCATAGTGATACATTGCGGCATTCCTCTCTAGTTAAAATTAAAAGTAAGTTACATTGAAGTAAAATAAAAACAAGCATTGTTCTTAAATTTTCTCAAGAAATAATAAGACCAAACTATGATATAAATTATTGCATTTCCCAGATTTGGGGAGAAGAGGTGCATGCCTTTTTCCAATTGACCTGATGTAGCCTATAAGAGATTAGATGGGCAAGAGGTCTTCAAAGTAACTTTTCCCTTGATAGTTGCCTAAATGGATGTTAATAATCTGACAAATAGAGTCTGTGTGGAATGGACTATTGTATGTTCAGTGGTAAAAATAAGAGTCATAAATGATCATATGGAGATGAGTACATCAAAATATTGTGCTGTGAAAATATCTGGAAAACAACTAATAATTCTCTCCTAAACCCATGAATGTATTACTTTGTTCCTTATGGGCATTTACTGAGTGTTAAATTGGAACCTGGGCTTAGAGACTCATCTTGTTACATCTCAAAATTTTAACATAATAATTATATGACTTTTGGTATGTATGGAGAAAGTGGAAGTCCTCACCTGGCTCTGGTATATAAAGAGCTCCACCCAGAGCTCTGGGCTGCATAGCTGCAAGGATGCAAGGATGCAGGAGAGCAGAGACTGGAGTGGCAGCAGTGCCAACAACAGAGACTGAGAACTGACATGGCTGTGGGGGCAGAGAGGCCATGAGGCAGAGACAGCTTGCTGCATGCAGACTTGCTCTAAGGTGGATGGGATTCTTGTGCTTGACCTGGCACTGTAGGAGTAAAGTTGGGCATAAGAATGTTGCACTGTCATTTTTTTCAGTCTCACTGAGTCCATAGTGAAGTTGTCTGGGACTGAAACCCATTGGCAAGTCAGTGTGCTACTCAACTTTTCTATGACTCACTATTCTCATTTACAAAAGAGGATAATAATATCTTCTTAGGAGGTGTTTTCTTAAGATTACATAAAATAATGTTTTCAAAGTTCCTGACATTCAGTATATGATCAATCAAACATAATTGTTGTTGTTAACTTTATTATTAATCATCATCACCACCATCATTAATTATCTATCCTATAATCACTATGAGACAGGAGTTATGAGTGATACTAGGAAATAGTGACAAATCGTGTGGTTCACACAGAAACCTTTATCTTCTAATAGCTGATGATAGATCTGAACCACAGATTTCTCCTGGATGACCCACTGTAAAGAATGTTGGGTTTACATTGCTATTCATGTCAGAAATTTAGAACAAGTGCTACCTGTTTGATGTGCCCAGGTTCAAGTCTTCCATTACCAGTGTTCATCCTCACAAATTTCCATCTTCACTAATTTGTTTTAGGTCTTTTGCCTTTTCCTTTTTTTGTCCACAAAGCACTCTCCATGTTTGAATGAGTTTGTGCACCAAGCACAGAAGTTATCATAAGTGAATACAGGTATATTCTTCAAACTTTGAATGAAAATATTTTATATGACGGCTGTTTTAAACTCTTTCTCTGCCTAGATTCCAAGCAACAGTTTCTAATGGCCATACGGTTTGCTGTGCCATTGCCTTGGCATACTATAAGCAGTTTTAAAATGTGATTACCTATACTTTGCTTCTTGGGAGGTGCTTGTTTCTGCTATTGTAATAACCTTTGCAATGAGCCACGCCTTTAAGTTGTGAAAAGGCAGCAGCTTCAGTAGATTCGCTGTCATTCTCTGCCAGCACAAAACAACGTAAGAAATAATAAGACAAAACTAGAACAACAGAATCATAAAATGTATTACTACAAGTTTGTTTTCCCCTGCGTAGAACATAATTAAGCAGCATAAGGATAATTTAATGTTGTAACTCCTCCTATTTCCCCATATACCAATTCATTTAGAAGTTAATGTATAGAATAGTATTTTCTTCTTTTCTGCAATTGTAACAATTCATTAGAAACAGAGACCTTGCTCTCCTGGATGTGTGTATATAGATCTCATTTAGTATCCTTTAAAATATTTATGTTTTATACACACTTAAATCTAAACACACACAAGTGCTTTGTACTTTGCAGTGTTTGGCCATTTACAATTACAATGCATGTGTGATGGAATATAGTATATACTAGTCAGTACTGTATTATTTCTAAAAAGTTATATTCTCTGATATTAGTTGATCAAAAATATTCTGTTAGAGATAAATTTTTTTTCTGTATCTTTTTCTTCATAAAGCAACAGAGAAAATGATATACAACATTAGCATTTATATTATTTGTAGAACTTATACATTCTATTTAAAATTACTTTTATGTTCACCCCAAGATGTATATATGAAATTCTCATCTTTTAAAGATAACAGATAGAAAAATAAAGATATTATTTGTTTAAAAAAATAAGTTAGTTCATTTATAGATACCTATTGGAATGCTCAGTTGCTTCAAGTTCTGAACAAATCACTCACTGTGATTGCTTTTCTTTCCTAATTGATGAGAGGCCTCCATATGGGAATCTGTATTAGGATTAATAAACTGGTTGGCTCCAATTAACTGTGCTTGGTGAAGGTTTCACATATAAAGCGGGGTCTTTATAAGTCAGTTAGTTTGAAAATCTGTGTCCTTTTGACATAGTTACCAACCCTTCCCATGCTCTGCTTACTATTTCTGTATACTCCCACTCAATACCCACAGCATTCTTCTCTGTTTTGGCCTTTGCAGTCTTCCCTTTGTATCCTCAACATACTGTGATTTTCTCTGCACTGGGCCTCAGCTCAGGCTCTTCACTGCACATGGAATGCTAAATTATCACCTCTCTAAAAATAAACCACTGCCTCTTCTTCCAGCCCAGCAGAATGACACAGCCTCATGAAACTTTCCCAAGTGGGAATGAAGCTCTTCCTCTATCATTCTTCTTCAGTTTTGTGCTTATTTAAAATATACATCATTGTGTCTTCTAAAATGTTTGCTTTCAATATTCTGTGTAATCTCGATTAATTCATTATTCAAACTTGCAAAGATTGGCATTCAAAAAATGGTTTTTGGAAAAATGATGTAAATATCAGTTTTGTACAAATTTCTGTGAAAAATGGGGTTAGGAATTTTAAGTAACAATGTAAGATTACTTTTACAATAGTTAATTGATGGAAGCAAAATTTAGGTTGCCTGACAACCATTTTCACTATTCATATGGATTTCATCCTACATCTATTTCCCACACCCTGTACACATTTAGATTCCTCTTTTTAGTAAATTGTTTATAGCGCCCTTACTTCCAATGGAAGTAAGGAGGTGAATTTATAAAGGAAGTATATAAAAGTTGCATTTTATATTTGGAGCACTGTTCATTTGCTCTGGACTCTTATCAATGACTACTGGGTCTGGTTTACAGAACTGCTAGGCAAATTAAAAGTTTAGGTGACAAAATCACAAGTCTGTGAATTTAAAAAATGAACAGGAAAAATGATACAAAATTAGTATACTGCAGCACTTTGAAATTTGTCAGAAAAATATAATTATTGTACAGTTTCTCTAATCTGAATCTTGACTTCATCCATTCCACTGGATGAAGAACATTCCATTCATTTCTATTAATGACACCACCCTAAAGAAGTAGTTGAGGAAATGAATACAATCACTCATACACCCTGCTGTTTTCTACACTGATAATTATGAGCACATAAGGGCATCTGTTGATTAACAATTTGGGAGACGGGTATTATTTTTTCTTTAAATCTACACTTCTAATATTTCTGTTTAGAAAAATCTCAGGTATTCTCTTGTGAAAAATAGTTGACTCCTACAATTTCACAGTGAAAACTAACAATGATTCCTCAGATTTCTGTAGTGATTTATACCTTAGAAGTATTCTGTATATGTACAATTATAAAAAATTATATACTTACCTTCAGAATATCCGATATATAAAATACAATTCAATATAATAGAAATGTGTTTCTGTATATTTATATTTATTTATAAATTACAGAAACCCACACTTCTATTTTATTTATAGTACATTTAGAATGCTATACTATTTTATTTATTTTAAATATTTGTGATATTTGTATTATCTTTATATTCCTAAGGCATAATCTATTCAGTCAACCTATGAAACAGGGAAGGTAGGTTTTATTTCTTGTTTTAAAGTGAAGAAACAGGATATAAAGGAAGAGACTTGCCAAAATTCAATGGCTAGTTACTGATTGATCTGGGGCTCAGTTACTCCTATTACTAGCACAGTGTGTTTTTTCCAAATTCCATTATCTTACATTCACTTAAGGAACAATTACTGTGGTCACTGAAGCAACATTTTCCTCATTTAGAGATTTCTGATATCCTGTTTCAAGCACTTTTTCCCATAATTTTAACATTTAGTAAATGTTAAACAGAATCTGTTCTAAGTGCTTTAATTCTGTTAACTAATGCAACCTTCCCAGCAATAGTATAAGATAATAAATACTTAGATTTAGATTTCTTCTAACCTCTTGCTCTTCACATCAAATCTCTGAGGTAGACTGTTATTGTTTCCCCCATTTTAGAGATGAGTAAATTAAAACATAGAGGCTAAAAAAGTCTACTAACTCGAGTCTGTACCCTCACGCTAATTTGGTAACTACTCTTTAGGTTGTGTGATCTTGTGGGAGTTTTCTCTTGGCTTCATTTTGGTGATCTACATGATGAACTGGATACTAATTCTAATGTTAAAAAATGACTATGATAATTAAATATGTTTAATGAACTTAGAAGACTGCTTTGGTACAGGATTAGTTCTTTAAAATATAGTTCTTACTTCATTGCCTTTTAAATCAGTGTCTCAGATATAATCCACCCATTAATATGAAACAGTAAAATTAGACACAAATTTAATGTTTTAAGCAAAGATATGTCAACATTAAATCTTTGACCAATCAGTTTACAATAGCTCATGGCCACAGAGGTGAAGTCATTTTCAGAACTGAGTTATGCCTCATATGATGAGACCAGTTGTCCATACATAAAGCTGACATGGAGTAAACAGGAGAGAGTTGCACCTAAAAACCCAAATGAGGCAATATTTTATTGTAACAATCTACTGTTATATCTACTATAACCAAAGAGATAATCTAAATAATGGATATTTTTATTGCTAGTAAATAACATACCATATTTATGGGAATTTAGGAAGAACTGCTTTAAAAAAGAAGAAAATAAAAATAAGGCTACCATTGTTCTAATTATCTAATATGTAAAAAGCCACAGAACATAAAGATTGAACAGCAATAATTTATTATTATTTCTGCCAGTTCTGTGGGTTGATAGACAAATTTTTGCCTAAAATTATTTTGTATAAATAATAATTGTATTATTTGTCAAATAATAAAATCACTTAAAACATCATATTTTTAACTTTTTTTTTTTGAGAGGGCATCTCTCATATTTATTGATCAAATGGTTGTTAACAACAATAAAATTCTGTATAGGGGAGTCAATGCTCAATGCACAATCGTTAATCCACCCCAAGCCTAACTCTCATCAGTCTCCAATATTCTGAAGCATAATGAACAGGTTCTTACATGGTGAACAAATTCTTACATAGTGAATAAGTTCTTACATGGTGAACAGTAAAAGGGCAGTCCTCACAAAAACTTTCGGTTTTGATCACTCACTATGAACTATAAACAATCAGGTCAAATATGAATATTTGTTTGATTTTTATACTTGATTTATATATGAATCCTACTATTCTCCCTTTATTATTATTATTATTATTATTATTATTATTATTATTTTTAATAAAATGGTGAAGTGGTAGGTAGATGCAAGATAAAGGTAGAAAACATAGTTTAGTGTTGTAAGAGAGCAAATATAGATGATCAGGTGTGTGCCTGTAGACTATGTGTTAATCCAAGCTAGACAAAGGCAATAATACATCCACGTATGCAGAAGATTTCTCTCAAAACAGGGGGGTGAGGTTCTAAGGCTCACCTCTGTTGATCCCCAATTTCTCACCTGATGGCCCCCCCACAACTGTGCCTGTCTTAGGTTGTTCCTCCCTTGAGGAATCTTACCCGTCTCTGGCTAACCAGTCATCCTCCAGGGCCATACAGGGAAATGTAAAGTTGGTAAGTGAGAGAGAAGCCATATTGTTTGAAAAGGTTAGCTTTTCACTTCTTTGCAGATTTATGCCCTGTGGCTTCTATGCCCAACATTTGTCTTGAGGTATCTTTACCACTTGGAGGAGTTATGATACCCGGTGAACTCGATATGAGGCATGAATTCTATTTAAGGATTGTAATTAGGAAGGAAGAAGAAAAGCTACAGAGGTAGCAGATGGAAGAAAACATGGGAAGATTGATTATTTCTTTGACATATCTTCTTGTAGAGTAACTTCAGCATGTATAGGTTTTAAACTACTAATTAAATTGCACACACACATTAACATAATAGGAATACAGTTACATAACCAAAGCATATCTATAATTATCAGCCATCTCCAGTGAAACCAAAAAAACCAGTTAGGCACTCTAGGCATTTGTGAAAATTTGTCTATGATATAATGGATATTGTCCAACTGTACTTGAACAGTCTGAGAGAAATCAGACAAATTAAAAAAAACCATTCCTGTGAACTGTTCACATCCCATATGTTCTTTTAACAGTAGATAGTCTGTAGTTGTAAGATTTTGGAGCGCTACAACTTGCAATTCTCCTAATTCTTGGTTGAGTTCCAACAGTACAGATCCAGTCAAATTTGTTGTTTTACTGCATGCACAAGCCAGCTTACATATCTCCTTCTTCATTCCAATGGCAAGTTCAGGAACCAGTAGGATGAATGCAGCTAGAACTGCAGCATTGCCTGGATCTTTGTTGAGGTTTTTGATGATCATCTTCTGATATGTCTCTTCCAGAGAGTGCTGATGTTGGAAGTTCTTCTTCATATCGTATCTTAGTTCATTTTCTGGGTAGCCAAATTAGGCTTTGATAATCTGTATAAACACAAACAGACCCTTTGCCCACAATTTGATATGCCCTTTATACCATTGTGTAGAACTCATTGGAGGTAACCACACAGGAACTGCTTTTTTTTTTTTAAGAGAAAGGAATATTATCATAAAAGTGTACCTCCATAGCCGATCATCTGACACACTTTAAGTGATCAAAATTAAGGATATTTAAAGCATGTATTAATCATTGATTTACAGTTAGTTTTATCCTGTCAGGGAGAAATCCCCTTTTCTTTCTTTCTTTTTTTTTATGATTAATCTATACTTACATGACAAATACTATGTTTACTAGGCTCTCCCTTATACCAGGTCCCCCATATAAACCCCATTACAGTTACTGTCCATCAGCATAACAAAATGTTGTAGAATCACTACTTGTCTTCTGTCTTTTACAGCCCTCCCCTTTCTCCCACCCCCCATGCATGCTAATCTTAATACCTCTCTTTTTCTTCCCCCCCTTATCCCTCCCTACCCACCCATCCTCCCCAGTCCCTTTCCCTTTGGCAACTGTTAGTCCATTCTTGGGATCTGTGATTCTGCTGCTGTTTTGTTCCTTCAGTTTTTCCTTTGTTCTTATACTCCACAGATGAGTGAAATCATTTGGTATTTCTCTTTCTCCGCTTGGCTTATTTCACTGAGCATAAAACCCTCCAGCTCCATTCATGTTGCTGCAAATGGTAGGATTTACCCTCTTCTTATGGCTGAGTAGTATTCTATTGTGTATATGTACCACATCTTCTTTATCCATTCATCTATCAATGGACATTTAGGTTGCTTCCAATTCTTGGCTATTGCAAATAGTGCTGCGATAAACATAGGGGTGCATCTGTCTTTCTCAAACTTGATTGCTGCGTTCTTAGGGTAAATTCCTAGGAGTGGAATTCCTGGGTCAAATGGTAAGTCTGTTTTGAGCATTTTGAGGAACCTCCATACTGCTTTCCACAATGGTTGAACTAATTTACATTCCCACCAGCAGTGTAGGAGGGTTCCCCTTTCTCCACAATCTCACCAACATTTGTTGTTTGTTTGTCTTTTGGATGGTAGCCATCCTTACTGGGTGTGATGTGATACCTCACTGTGGTTTTAATTTGCATTTCTCTGATAATCAGTGATGTGGAGCATCTTTTCATGTGCCTATTGGCCATCTGTATTTCTTTTCTGGAGAACTGTCTGTTCAGTTCCTCTGCCCATTTTTTAATTGGATTATGTGTTTTTGTTTGTTGAGGTGGGTGAGCTCTTTATATATTTTGGACGTCAAGCCTTTATCTGACCTGTCATTTACAAATATATTCTCCCATACTGTAGGGTACCTTTTTGTTCTATTGATGGTGTCTTTTGCTGTACAGAAGCTGTTCAGCTTAATATAGTTCCACTTGTTCATTTTTGCTGTTGTTTTCCTTGCCCGGGGAGATATGTTCAAGAAGAGGTCACTCATGTTTATGTCTAAGAGGTTTTTGCCTTTGCTTTTTTCCACGAGTTTAATGGTTTCATGATTTACATTCAGGTCTTTGATCCATTTTGAATTTACTTTTGTATATGGGGTTAGACAATGGTCCAGTTTCATTCTCCTACATGTATCTGTCCAGTTTTGCGAGCACCATCTGTTGAAGAGACTGTTACTTCGCCATTGTATGTCCATAGCTCCTTTATCAAATATTAATTGACCATACATGTTTGGGTTAATGTCTGGAGTCTCTAGTCTGTTCCACTGGTCTGTGGCTCTGTTCTTGTGTCAGTACCAAATTGTCTTTATTACTATGGCTTTATAGTAGAGCTTGAAGTTGGGGAGTGAGATTCCCCCTACTTTATTCTTCTTTCTCAGGATTGCTTTGGCTATTTGGGGTCTTTGGTGTTTCCATATGAATTTTCGAATTATTTGTTCCAGTTCATTGAAGAATGTTGCTGGTAATTTGATAGGGATTGCATCAAATCTGTATATTGCTTTGGGCAGGATGGCCATTTTGATGATATTGATTCTTTCTAGCCACGAGCATTGGATGAGTTTCCATTTGTTAGTGTCCCCTTTAATTTCTCTTAAGAGTGACTTGTAGTTTTCAGGGTATAGGTCATTCACTTCTTTGGTTAGATTTATTCCTAGGTATTTTACTCTTTTTGATGCAATTGTGAATGGAATTGTTTTCCTGATTTCTCTTTCTATTGGTTCATTGTTAGTGTATAGGAAAGCTACAGATTTGTGTGTTTTAATTTTGTATCCTGCAAATTTGCTGTATTGTGATATCAGTTCTAGTAGTTTTGGGGTAGAGTCTTTAGGGTTTTTTATGTACAGTATCATGTCTTCTTCAAATAGTGACAGTTTAACTTCTTCTTTACCAATCTGGATTCCTTGTATTTCTTTGTTTTGTCTGATTGCTGTGGCTAGGACTTCCAGTACTATGTTAAATAGCAGTGGGCATCCCTGTCTAGTTCCCAATCTCAGAGGAAAAGATTTCAGCTTCTCACTGTTCAGTATAATGTTGGCTGTGGGTTTATGACATATGGCCTTTATTATGTTGAGGTACTTGCTTTCTATTCCCATTTTGCTGAGAGTTTTTATCATGAATGGATGTTGAATTTTGTCAAGTGCTTTTTCAACATCTATGGAGATGATCATGTGGTTTTCGACTTTCTTTTTGTTGATGTGGTGGATGATGTTGATGGATTTTCAAATGTTGTACCATCCTTGCATCGCTGGGATGAATCCCACTTGGTCATGGTGTATGATCCTTTTGATATACTTTTGAATTCAGTTTGCTAATATTTTATTAAGTATTTTTGCATCTACATTCATCAGGGATATTGGTCTGTAATTTTCTTTTTTGGTGGGGTGTTTGCCTGGTTTTGGCATTAGGGTGATGTTGGCTTCATAGAATGAGTTTGGGAGTATTCCCTCCTCTTCTATTTTTCAAAAACTTTAAGGAGAATGGGTATTATGAGTTCTCTGTGTGTCTGATTAAATTCCGAGGTAAATCCGTCCGGCCCGGGTGCTTTGTTCTTGGGTAGTTTTTTTATTACCTTTTCAATTTCTTTGCTCGTAATTGGTTTGTTTAACTTTTGTGTTTCTTCCTTGGTCAGACTTGGAAGGTTGTATTTTTCTAGGAATTTGTCCATTTCTTCTAGGTTTTCCAGCTTGTTGGCATATAGGTTTTCATAGTAATCTTTAATAATTCTTTGTATTTCTGTGGAGTCTGTCGTGATTTTTCCATTCTCTTTTCTGATTCTGTTGATTTGTGTTGATTCACCTTTTCTCTTAATAAGTTTGGCTATAGGCTTATCTATTTTGTTTATTTTCTCAAAGAACCAGCTCTTGGTTTCATTGATTTTTGCTATTGTTTTACTCTTCTCAATTTTATTTATTTCTTCTCTGATCTTTATTATGTCCCTCCTTCAGCTGACTTTAGGCCTCATTTGTTCTTCTTTTTCCAATTTCGATAATTGTGATGTTAGACTATTCATTTGGGATTGTTCTTCCTTCTTCAAGTGTGCCTGGATCGCTATATACTTTCCTTTTATGACTGCTTTCGCTGCGTCCCACAGAAGTTGGGGCTTTGTGTTCTTGTTGTCATTTTTTTCTATATATTCCTTGATCTCTATTTTAATTTGTTCATTGATCCATTGATTATTTATGAGCATGTTGTTATGCCTCCACGTGTTTGTGAGCCTTTTTGTTTTCTTTGTCGAATTTATTTCTACTTTTATATCTTTGTGGTCTGAATAATTGGTTGGTAGAATTTCAATATTTTGGATTTTGCTGAGGCTCTTTTTGTGGCCTAGTATGTGGTCTATTCTGGAGAATGTTCCATGTGCACTTGAGAAGAACGTATATCCTGTTGCTTTTGGATGTAGAGTTCTATAGATGTCTATTAGGTCCATCTGCTCTACTGTGTTGTAAAGTGCTTCCATGTCCTTACTTATTTTCTGCCCTGTGGATCTATCCTTTGGGGTGAGTGGTGTGTTGAAGTCTCCTAAAATGAATGCATTGCAGTCTATTTCCCTCTTTCATTCTGTTAGTAATTGTTTCACATATGCTGGTGCTCCTGTGTTGGGTGCATATATATTTAGAATCGTTATATCCTCTTGTTGGACTGAGCCCTTTACCATTATGTAGTGTCCTTCTTTATCTCTGTTACTTTCTTTGTTTTGAAGTCTATTTTGTCTGATATTAGTAGTGCAACCCCTGCTTTCTTCTTATTCTTGTTTGCCTGATATATGTTTTTTCATCCCTTGACTTTTAGTCTGTACATGTCTTTGGGTTTGAGGTCAGTTTCTTGTAAGCAGCATATAGATGGGTCTTGCTTTTTTATCCATTCTATTACTCTGTGTCTTTTGTTTGGTGCATTTAATCCATTTACATTTAGGGTGACTATTGAAAGATATGTACTTATTGCCATTGCAGGCTTTAAATTCGTGGTCACCAAATGTTCAAGATTAGCCTCTTTAGTATCTTACTGCCTAACTTAGCTCGCTTATTGAGCTGTTATATACACTGTCTGGAGATTCTTTTCTTCTCTCTCTTCTTATTCCTCCTCCTCTGTTCTTCATATGTTGTGTGTTTTGTTCTGTGCTCTTTTTAGGGGTGCTCCCATCTAGAGCAGTCCCTGTAGGATGCCCTGTAGAGGTGGTTTGTGGGAAGCAAATTCCCTCAGCTTTTGCTTGTCTGGGAATTGTTTAATCCTGCCATCATATTTAAATGATAGTCGTGTTGGATACAGTATCCTTGGTTCAAGGCCCTTCTGTTTCATTGCATTAAACATATCATGCCATTCTCTTCTGGCCTGTAGGGTTTCTGTCGAGAAGTCTGATGTTAGCCTGATGGGTTTTCCTTTATAGGTGACCTTTTTCTCTCTAGCTGCCTTTAAAACTCTTTCCTTGTCCTTGATCTTTGCCATTTTAATTATTATGTGTCTTGGTGTTTTCCTCCTTGGGTCCTTTCTTTTGGGAGTTCTGTGTATTTCGTGGTCTGTTCGATTATTTCCTCCCCCAGTTTGGGGAAGTTTTCAGCAATTATTTCTTCCAAGACACTTTCTATCCCTTTTCCTCTGTGTTCTTTTTCTGGTGCTTCTATTATACGGTTATTGTTCCTTTTGGATTGGTCACACAGTTCTCTTAATATTGTTTCATTCCTGGAGATCCTTTTATCTCTCTCTATGTCAGGTTCTATGCTTTCCTGTTCTTTGGTTTCAATTCCATAAATGGCCTCTTGCATCTTATCCATTCTGGTTATAAATCCTTCCAGAGTTTGTTTTATTTCTGTGATCTCCTTTCTGGCATCTGTAATCTCCCTCCGGACTTCATCCCATTTCTCTTGCGTATTTTTCTGCATCTCTCCCAGCGTGTTTATGATTTTTATTTTGAATTCTTTGTCAGGAAGACTGGTTAGGTCTGTCTCCTTCTCTGGTGTCTCTGTGACATTGGTTTGCCTATAATTTTGTCTTTTCATGGTGGTAGAAATAGTTTGCAGAGCTGGGATTAGTGACGGCTGGAAGAACTTCCCTTCTTTTTGGTTTGTGGCCTTCCTCTCCTGGGAGAATAGCGACCTCTAGTGGCTTGTGCTAGGTAGCTGTGTGCAGACAGGGCTTCTGCTTCCTGCCTGGCTACCATGGAGTTTATCTCTGCTGTTGCTGTGGGTGTGGCCTGGCTCCGGCTGCTGCTCCAAAGTGGTGGAGTTGCGTTGGAGGGGGAGCGGCCGGGAGGCTATTTATCTCTGTAAGGGGCCTCGGTGCTCCCTGCAGCCCAGGGGATTAGAGTACCCAGAGATCCCGGATTCCCTACCTCTGGGTTAAGTGTCCCGCCCTGCCCCTTTAAGTCTTCCAAGAAGCATCCGCCAAAACCAAACAACGACCACAAAAAAAAAAAAAAAATGGCCGCTCGTTTTTCTTTATTCTCTGGCACCAGACTCGGGCACCCGCTCACTGGACTTGCTGCCCTGTTTCCCTAGTATTGGGCTCCCTGTCCCTTTAAGACTTCCAAAAAGCGCTTGCCAAAACAACAACAACAACAAAAAAAAAGACGGTGGCCGCTCGCGTTTCTTTTGTTCTCTGGCTCCCGTCTCTGATACTTGCTTGCCAGTCTTGCTGCCCTGTTTCCCTAGTATCCAGGGCCCCACGCATCCACTATGTCTGCGCTCTGGTCTGGATGGCTGGGGCTGGGTGTTCAGCAGTCCTGGGCTCCTTCTCCGTCCTGCTCAGACCTCTCTCTTCCCTCCGGGAGCTGGGAGGAGGGGCGCTCAGGACCCGCCGGGCCGGGGTTTGTATCTTACCCCCTTTGTGAGGCGCTGGATTCTTGCAGGTGTGGATGTGGTCTGGATGTTGTCCTCTGTCCTCTGGTATTTATTCTAGGAAGAGTCGTCTTTGTTATATTTTCATAGATATATGTGGTTTTGGGAGGAGATTTCCACTGCTCTACTCACGCCACCATCCTGGTTCTGCTCATATTTTTAACTTTTTTAACATTTAATAATTTTGTAGTATAACATTAATGGATATTTATGAACTGTAAATTTTACTTTTGTTGCACATTTCATTTATCATTCTTATAATCAATAGCACAGTGAACATCTTTTAGGCTTAATAACCAAGGAATTCCAAAGTAATTTATATAAGAAATATCCTAATAATAAGAATTACTTAATTTTGATATGTACTGAGAAGTGCTTAAATGTGGAATTAAAACATGAAGCCCAGAAGATATCTTTCCTCTATCTAAATCATATGATTTCTATAAACTCATCTCATTGCCGCTGCAAAAAAAAAGAAAATATGCAGAACACTTTCACAGAGCATTTTGGCATTTTTAGTATATTCACATTTAAGCAGTATTAAAGCTCAAACTCTTCCAGATGCTTTGCCATGATTTATGCAATGGCTGCACTAATGGAATCATTGAGAAAGAAGTCCTAGATACTTCAGGTAATACTTTTGGTACTGAAAATCTAAATAATAAAAAAAGCTCTCTACAGAATATGTTTATACACACACACACACACACACGTAGTTTATTTATATGTATATGTATGTATGCATGCATAAATGTTATATTAGTTTTGAGCATAAATTGTACAATGCCAGAACCAGTATGAAGAAAGCATAAGTAAAGCTGGAGAATTCCATCCTACAGTAATCTTAGCTGCTCATTGTATCTCCACACCCAGAATGGTAGTAATATGAAGTCATAACTATAATTATAATTGAAGATGATAGGCAGTTTATTTTTGTCAATGGGCTATTCTTAAATTATGTGGTACTGTTTCACTGCCAGACTTTATTTTGTTCTAAATCCTGGTGTGGAGATTGGGTTTGGCAGAGGAGCAAGATGTAGAGAATGATACAAATATGAGAGGGTGTATACAATTTTTATTCATGAAAAATCCATTTAATGAGCCACAAAGACAAGAATATCATATTCTGCACTGAATATGTTTTTTTCCATGTAAAATTTAATTAAGGTTAGTTAACATAAATATATTTTTCAAGAAGTCTTATTTTGTAATTTGAATATGACTGTTTCTTTTATATCCTCTATAACTTCTTCACAGTCTAAATAATAAAAAAAGGTCAAAACTAGATGCTAAATTTTAATATAACAATTTTCAAGTGTGTTTTTTAGATTGTCAGATTCTAATTTATCAATAAATATGAATAAGTAATTTCAAAGTTTTGATCATTTTTTTCTCTAGAAGCTTTTACTACTTTTGTACATTTGTCTAATTATTAATTTCCTAATAAAACTTACCTAAAAGAAAGAGCAGCCAGGCATACTTTTCACTGTTTATATAGATTTAAAGTTCTTTTCATTACACAGGTGACTCCATTGTTTTTTTAAAGATCACTATATAATATTCAGAACAATTGAACCCTGCAGGCAGAACAATTAATGGATAACTTTGTTAAGATTTCCATGCACAGGGTTAATCTGTATTACTTAGAACCAAATTGATTCACTCAAACAGCGAAAGCAACATTCAAAGTTGTATTGTATATTTTAAACATAATATTTAATATCATGTTTACATCATGTCTCTGGCTAAATGTACCAATGTAAAATGAAACAAAAACAAAGTGTAGAGAAAGAAATAATATATGAAATTAAAAATGCATATTGAAACTTCCAGTCTGACATATCAAAAGCTACTCTGTTAGCTCATTTAGAGAATAAAGTGATGTAATAAAGTGGTAAAATATTCTTCCTCTTATACATTTTCTTACAGGATGGATGCAGTTTACTTGCATTTCAGACAACAAAAGTTTTTTTTATTGACATACAATCTTATATTAGTTTCAAGTTTACAACACAGTTGTTCAGCAGTTACCCCTATTATTAAATCCTTATCCCTGCCAGTACAGCTACTATCTGTCAACATAGGAAGATCTTTCTGAATCATTGGCTATATTTATATTCTCTATGGAAAGCGAATACTTTTATACTTTTATAAAATGAGTCTTCTATGTGTTAGCAGCTGGCAAAGAATATAGATATTTCTTTCCTATTCTGTCCATTAAAGTATTTAATTTGAAATAGATGTTAAATCTCTAATGTCTGATGCAAAAATTCTGCCAACGTACTGTTAAAAATTGATGCTGGCATTCCAAGAGGACCCACAATGGCTTGCAGTATGAAAGCTAATACATTTTATATTAGCCTTTTTGCTTGGAAAATTCGTAGCTAGGCTGCCAAAGGGGTTAATAAATTCGAGTTAGAAAACAAATTTATTTTTTCATATGTAGCTCATGATTATATTGTTTAATATGTATTAGTAGAGTCAGTAAAATTTTCTTGATTTGATTGTATCATGACCTAAAATGTCACTCTGACAAAAAGTTTGAAAATACAGATGCTGAATGACTTGATCTATTACATTATTGAGTTTCTAGATATATAAATTGATGAATATCTTATGTTTATGATCTAGAGAGCCTACTTTGGTCTGTCTTTCAGGCTTCAACATAGATTTCCCTTTATAGCTACATAGTTAAGAAGATCTACATGCCAGAAGGGTACAGTCTTGAAAGTAAATACTTGAAATAATAAACCAGCTTTCTCTTTATTTTTGTGTATCTATTATAGCTTTCTTGTTTGTTGTTACCATTAGGTTCATATATAACAATCTATGTATACAGCAGTCTATTAAAAATTGATGGTTACTTAAGTTCAATGCATTCTAAAAGCACTATATTTTTACTCACCTACCCCATATTGTATTTATTTGATGTCATATTTGACAAGTTTTTATTTTGTGCATCACTTAACTAATTATTGTAGATATAATTGATTTTACTACTTTTTTATTTAAAGTTTCATACCAGCTTTATAACAGAGTGATCTACTTACTGTCTTTACTATACATATGTTTTATCAGGGAAACTTTTTTCTTATAATTTTCTTCTAGTTATGACCTTTGCTTTCTTTCTTAAATTAGTCCTTTCAGTCTCAAATAAACAATCTAACCTTAAACCTAAAGGAGCTAAAGAACAAGCAAAGGCCAAAGTTAGTAGAAAGAAGAAAATAAAAATCAGAGTGAAAATAAATGAAACAGAAACCAAAAACACAATACAAAAGATCAGTGAAACTCAGAGTTGGTTCCTTCAAAAGATAATAAAATTGATAAACCTTTACCTAGACTCATCAACAAAAAAAAGAAAGAGGACTCAAAAAGTAAAATCAGAAATGAAAGAGAACTTTACAACCAACACCACAGAAATACAAAGGATTGTAAGAGACCTCTATGAAAAATTATACACCCACAAATTGAGCAACCTAGAAGAAACTGATAAGCTCCTAGAAACATATAATCTTCCAAGACTGAATCAGGAAGAAATAGAAAATATGAATAGACCAATTACTATAAATGAAATTAATCAGTAAAAAAAAGAAAAAGATAAAAGCTCCCCACAAACAAATTTTCAGTACCAGATGGCTTCACTGGTGAACTCTACCAAACATTTAATGGACAATTTAATACCTATCCTTCTCAAACTATTCCTAAAAACTGAAAAGGAAGGAATGCTTCCAAATTCATTCTATAAAGGTCAGCATCACCCTGATATCAAAACCAAAGACAGTACAGAAAAAGAAAATTACAGGACAATATCCCTGATAGACATAGATGCAAAAATCTTCAACAAAATATTAGCAAACTGAATTCAACAATACATTAAAAAGATCACTTAGCTGATCAAGTGGAATTTACTACAGGCAGGGATGCAAGGATGGTTCACTATCTTAAACCATCCTTTAACGTGTTTCAACTCATTAAGAAAATTTAGGAAAAAAATCACATGATCATCTAAAGAGATGCAGAGAAAGCATTTGACAAAATCCAACATCCCCTCATGACAAGAACTTTCAATGAAGTACCTATAGAGGAAATATACCTGAGCACAATAAAGGCCATATACAAAAGTTTTTCTCTCAGATCAGGAATAAGACAGGGATATACACTCTCAATACTTTAATTCAACATAGCATGAAATTCTGACCACAGCAATCATATAAGAACAAGAAACAAAAGTTATCCCAATTTGTAAGGAAGAAGTAAAACTGCCATTATTTGCAGATAACATGATGTTATATATAGAAAACCCTGAAGACTCCACCGAAAATCTATTAAAACCAATAGATGAATTCAATAAAGTTGCAGGATATAGAATTAATATCCAGAAATCTGTTGCATTTCTATACAATAATAATGAAGTAGCTGAAAGAGAAATTAAGAAAACAATCCCACTTACAACTGCATCAAAAACAGTAAAATACATAGGAATAAATTTAACCAAAGAGGCAAAAGACGTATATTCTGAAAACTGTAAGATACTGATGAAATAAATTGAAGATGATACAAATAAAGATATACCATACTCATGGACTGAAAGAATTAAAATGTCCATACTACCCAAAGCAGTCTACAAATTCAATGCAATACCTATTAAAAATACCAAAAGTAATTTTCAAGGACTAGAAAAATAATCCTAAAATTTGTATGGAACCAGAAAAAAACCAAAGAAATCTTGAGAAAGAGAACAAAGCTGGAGAGGTCATGTGCTCAGATTTCAAATTATACTATAAATCTATTATAATCAGAACAGTATGTTACCAGAACAAAAATATAGACACATAGATGAATGAAACATAATAGAGAGCTTAGAAATAAATCCATGTCTATTTATGGTCAATTAATCTTTGACAAAGGAGGCAAGAATATACCATAAGGAGAAGACAGTCTCCTCAGTAAATGGTGTCGGGAAAACTGAATGGCTACATGCAAAAGAATAAAACCAAACTAATTTCTTACACCACATACAAAAATAAATATACAATGGATTAAACAACTAGTGTAAGATCTGAAACCATAAAATTCCTAAAAGAAAACATACGCAATCAATTCTTGAACATTGGTCTTAGTAATAATTTTTTGATTCTGTCTCCTCAGGCAAGGGTAACAAAACCAAAAATAAATAAGTGCTACTATATCAAAAAATCAGCAAAATGAAAGGCAACTTACTAAAAGGATGAGATATTTATAAATGATATATTCAATATGGAGTTAATATCCAAAATATATATTAAAAAACTTATACAACTCGACATTAAAATAATATAATTAAATGAAAAAATGGACAGAGGACCTAAGAAGACATTTTTCAAGGAATACATACAGATGACCAACAGGCACATTAAAAGATGCTCTAAATCACTAATCATCAGGGAAATGCAAATCAAAACCCCAATGAGATATCAATTCTCATCTGTCAGAATGGCTAGTATCAAAAAGATAATGAACAATAGTTGTTGGCAAGGATGTGGAAGAAAGGGAAATCTCCTATACTGTTGGTGGGAATGTAAATTGGTGCAGCCACTTGGAAAGCAGTATGGAGGTTCCTCAAAAAACTGAAAATAGAAGTACCATATGTCCCAGTAACTCCACATTTTGGAATTTATCCAAAGCTCTGATTCAAAAAAATATGTGCATCCGTATGTGTATTGCAGCATTATTTACAATAGCCAAGATAGAGAAGCAACCTAAGTGTTCATTAACGGATGAATGGATAGAGAGGATATAGCATACACATACATATTCAGCCATAGAAAAGAATGAAATCTTGCCATTTGTGAGAACATCGATGGATCTAGAAGATACTATGCTACATGAAATAAGTCAGAGAAAGACAGTTACCATATCATTTCAGTTATATGTGGAATCTAAGAAACAAAACAAGTGTAACAAAACAGAAGGAGACCATAAATATAAGAACAAATTGGGGTTTACCAGAGGAGAGAAGGGTATGGAATGGGTGACATAGGTGAAGGAATTACGAGGTACCAACTTCCAGTTATAAAATAAGTAAGTCACAGGGATGTAAAGTACAGAGTAGGGAATATAATTAATACTATTGCAATAACTTTGTATGGTGACAGATGGTACTACACTTTCCATATGGGTGAGTGTCCCATATTGTATATAAAAGTCAAATCACTGTATCATACACCTGAAAACAATATTGTATGTCAACTATACTTCAATTAAAAATGAATAAATTTATTTGAAATATAAACAAATAAAAATAAAATCAGTGATATAGTCCTTAAAAATTTTTAATTAAAAAGTAAGACATCATTGCTTTTCACATAAAGAACCCATTATTTCCATACAGTTTGATTTGGATCATAAAGTACAGGTATGAAATAAAAAAGGACTGGTGGTATAATTATAAACTATTAAGCACATCGTATATGTCAGGTAATAATATTTTAAATACTTATTATTAAAATTTAATATGATTTTACTTGTGATAGATGTTAGTATTTTTAGGTGAAAAAACTAAAACTCATAGTCTAAGTAACTTATCCAAGCTTATATAGTTTATACATTAGTAAAATGTATATGTTTCAAAATACATTATTACTCATCACTTTAAACTAGGGCAGGACCTCTGAATACTTGGCCCAAATCCCAAAATTAAGAGTCTAATTCTGAATATTCTCCACACAGACACCAACAAACTAGCTTCTGGAAAAAAAGTCATACTAAATGACAAATGGTTTCTACCTTAGATTCATGAAAAACAAAAAATAAAGGGCTATCATAAATACTAAGTAGTCTCACCATCTCACTAAACATTCTCCAACTCTCTACGATGACCGATTCAAATCTTTTCTTCCATTCCAAAACTTCTAATTCTTTCCATTATTCTCAGAAAATTACTTTGCTTTCCAATATTCAGAGACAATGGAAAATATCAGAAGAGAACTTCTTTATTATACAATTAACACAAAAAACTATCGATATGCAGCTATGAATTTGTTCAAACCATCAACCCAAAGAGCAGAATCTGGGCAACATCTGCAGCTTTGTGCAGGAGCTGATGAGAAGATGCTACCAAGGGTTAGGAACTTTGGAAATGCTCCAACAAATACAAGTGATTTTAAGATGCAAAAAAAGAAAAAGAAATTAGAGTCAGCAAGTGATCAAATAGGGACCTGGTGATCAGAGCTCTTAAAGATCTCAGAAATATCCATCTAATACTCTATTTTGAAAGGACATAAATATCCACCCTGAATGAAATAATCAATTTCAGCAAGGGATGAAACAAGTAAAAGGAAGTTGATTTAGAAGGTGGGAAGGGGTAGAAAGCACACAGTAGAAAGTAATGACAGCAAAATACAACCTATAAATTCAGAGCTCCTTCTCAAAAGGCAATCCCTATAGAATTTAGGAAGATATGGAGTTAAGAAAATGGATTCTGAATGAGGGTAAAGCTAATATATTAATTAGAGTGGCTACACGGAAGGTTACCTTTTGAGTCATTCACAGTAATAATGAATGAGGAAACACTGAAATTGGGAAACTTCAGAAGGAATCCTGGTTTTACCACACCCTTCACAGAGAATTAGTGTTATTCAAATACTGTGAACAAACAGGATTTATTCAAAGTTATTCTGAGAAAAAAAATTGAAACATTTTTGGCAAGATAAAAACAGAAAAATAGGGACTACAAATGAAATCATTATCTAATATTTTTGAATGAAGTAAAATAAATTCATAAAACTTTATATGCCTCAAAAGAATGAAAAGAGTCAGAAACAAGATTGGGAATAAGATATCTGGTCTAAATAATAAGAGATTGAAAAAATGAGGACTGAGAAAAATCAGGAAATATTAACAGTAAAAGCCTTTCTAGAAAGGCTAAATTAGGGGAGGAAATAACAAAATACACACCACAAAGGCACAGTAAATAAAATAGAGAATGGTAAGGGAAAATTACCTTATTAAAATTTAAAATAAAAAAAAGATTTAGGAAAAAGTGATAAATGCAGAGCATAGTTAAGAGCATAATTAAAGAAGATTCAACATACATATTTGGGATTCTGGAAAGTAAAATCATGCAAGAGTTCACAGAAGGTATTTAGCTAATTGAAGAAAACTTTCCTGAAATAAAAACAGATGTTCTCTGAAAGACTTATGATGAAACTAAGTATTCATTAAATATATTTTTTAATAATTTGATTGAATGAAAGTTTCTAATTTAGTGGCTGGTCTCTTCCTGCATGGACTGACATCACCTTCATGGAACTGGTTTATTTTGAAGAGTAGGATTTTCTCAGGATGTTTACCAGTCCTAAGTGAATTTTCTCTATTTTTAAGTAGTTGTCATGTCTATAGGAACTAGTAACTTTTGGTTATGTCTAAATGTCTAAGAAACAAATTCTTCATGAGAACAAGATTTTCTTAATGCTTTCTCCAAAATAATAAAAGACAATTAAAATCTGAGTTCATGTTTTGATTTTGAACAATCTATTTATCTTCTACTTTCATGCTCTCATTCAAACAGTTGCACTTTTAAAAATAATTTTGTATTTTACATGTATGGGGAAAAATCATTTCTACTTTTGCTATTTAATTAGTTTGTTCAATTTGCTGAACCTGGTCTTTCTTTGCTTTCTAATTATGACAGAGAATCTGAAACAGATGCAGAAGAAGCAGGACCAACTTGAAAATTCAGCAGACAAGCCTGTAAGCTTTGTAGAGTAATGTCAACACTGAGACACCAATTTAAGTGAATTCCAACATGCAATTGAAGTCACTAGTCTGGATTGCTGTCAAACTTTCAAGCATTTACCTTATTTATTGAATGACCTAATATTTCTAAATGGTAATAGGCAGAGGGTGGAATAGGAAGATAAAGATAGACTCTAATACTAAGGTGTTTAGGGTTCCTATCTGAATTTTAGAATTACTGTTAAATAAATATTTATTAGTTGTCCTTTCTTTTAAATGTAGCAATAACTATATAGACAACTAACTAAAAATTAAGTGCTGAGCTAGAATTAGATATTGAAACTGCATGTCAATATTTAGTGAATATCCCCTAGGATATTATTTTATGCATTGAATATATTATTTATGTGAATATTAATTAAAACTACAAAAGTAATCACTGAAAATGTATCTTCTGATCTACAGAATATGTCAAATGTATGTTCTCAGATTCTTGTGCTAGATGTAAATTAAAATGAGTAATGCAAATTGAAATTCTTATGATGCATCATTTTGCAAAATGAGCTTTACAAATTCCATGTTCTATGTAATCCCAAAAAGAAACAAAAAACAAAAACAAATGCTTACTAAGCTAGATGATGCTGAAACAATTTATCAGCTGAATGATGGCAGCCAGCAATTAAGAACAGTCAAGCTTTGCAGAAAGCAGCAAGATATTTGAAGAAAGGTATTTTACAAATATTATAAAAAAAGGAAAATGTCTATGACTCTTCTGTGTTTATTAGAATAGGAAAGTAAGTATAACTAAAGCAAAATTTTAAAGTAAGAGCACAACACATTTTAAATGTCATAAAATAATAAAATGTATTTATACATCCTTCATTTTGTATTTTTAGAATTTAGATAATAGTACAATTAGAACTTTGATGCATGTCCAGTTCCAACACATCCTATTACAATTTATTTTGTTTCTAAACCTCAGTTTCTTCATATATAGGTGGATTTCTCTGAAAATGGAATGACGTATCCAATGTGAAATAACAGGCAAACCAAATAGCATATTGTAACTTCACATGATAGGTGGTCAGTAAGTATTGGTTGGTTTTTCTTGGGTTCTTCTTTAAATAATCATTTTTCCCAAGTGGAAAGGAAAACAAAAATCATAGCTACATGCACCACTTCAACAATGATTATATACACAGTCAACCCTGTCCCTTCTATCTCTATTTTTAGACAAGATCATAACATAAATGACTATGGATAAAATGAAGGTTCCTGTGGCCAGGATTCTCACCTGGTCCTGGTTGGCTAGGTTGGCTAGCTCACTACACTCATGTGGGCAATGTGTTGTTATTGACTCTATATAGAGAGCCCTACCCAGTGCTCTGGGTGACATGGTGGCACAGTTGCTACACGGCTGCAGGAGAGCAGAGCAGAGGTTGGAGTGGTGGCAGCGCCGAGGACAGAGGTCCAGAGGCAGAGACTGGCTTGCTGCATGCAGAATCGCTCTGAGTGGACAGACCTGCCACCATGGAAATAAAGTTGGGTATAACCTTTTCACCCCAAGAACATTTTACTGTCATTTCTTTGGCCACACTGAATCCATAGTGAACTTTCCTGGGGCTGAAACCTGTTGGCAAGACAATGACTTTTCAGTGTTTTTAGATTAATTGGTTAATAAAAAAATGTCCATTGAAGCCATAAAATACATAGGAACATAGATAAAAACAAGATAAAAATAATATACAATTCACATCAGTTAATAGTAACAGAAGTTCCTAAAAAGGTAAACCCAAATAACAGTTTAACATAATATTAATTTCCCTATTACATTTGTTGGTGATAAGAGAGGAATACTGTGCTTCACAGTCCTTGAACGATTCAGTGACTCTAGAGATAGAGACTCTGCTTCTTTTTATTTGGCTACCAACATTTCCTTGAGTCACCCTTCATTCAGTGAGAGTGGGAACAGCAAGGAGAGAGCTGAGGATGAGGTAATGTGTCAAGTTTGCTGGAACTGGCCTGGAAGAGGCATACATTGCTTCGTGATTCACTGGCTGAGGCTTAATCATCTGGACATAACTAAGCTCAAGGGAGAATGGGACAAAACAGAAACTGTTTTTCTGATCCTGCTATTTAATCTGCCGCTAACAAATACTGAGGATTAAATATATAAATAGTAATAACAGTCTTTTTATACTGCAATGTATCTATACAGTTGTAAAATATCTTATTTATATGTATGATAGAAATGTAAGAAGTACAAACTTTCAGTTGTAAATAAGTCAGGGATGAAAAGTACAGCATAGTAGAGTATAGTCAATAATATTGTCATAACATTTTGGGTGACTGATGGTAACTGTGCCTATTGTGGTAAGCATTTCCAAATGCATAGAACTGTCAAATCACTATGCTGTACACCTAAAATTAATATTATATATCAATGGTATTTCAGTTAAAAATTAAAATAAATCAAAAAATTTAAAAAAGCATGAAATCTACATAAACTTAAACTTTTCAAGAGTTTCCGGAACTGCCTCCAACTATTACCATCTTCTCACCCAGCAACAATTCCCTTTTCTGAGTGTTATCTGGTTTTACACTGAAGAGTGTTTCTAAGCTTTCATTACAGTCTATGTAGCTTTAAGGTTGCCTGGCCTTCCAAGGGAGGGGTGAAAATGGTAGTAATAGATAAATGGCCTGAAAGCTGCAGTGAATATTGTATGTAAGCACTTAGAATGGGAAAAAAAGGAAGTGCAATTTATAATATATAAATTTGTCACAAAATGAAGTCTTCATGAGTGTGCAGTGTTGGAACTAAAAACAAGATTTTTTTGACAGATACATGTTCTGGATTGTCACATATGTATATAACAGGGGGAGAAACATTAATAACCTCTACAAACTATCTTAGAGATAAATATAGTACCTGTCATCATTAATGACACTTGCTGGGTAGATAAGAGGGCATAAAAATATTAGACCCAAAAAAGTAATTTTGTAAGTCTTGGAGTTAGGTGTCTTAATCTAACAATTAGCATATTTTAAAGATTTCTAGGTTTGAGATATTTAGCTAAGAAAAGAGAGGATTAATTTTAAGTTAATTAAGGTACTCCAATTGAAAAGTTACTCCAATTGAAAAGCCAAACGTCTTTTCATTTATTTTATCTAATATATTTAAATATTTCACTTATACACTTAAAACTACCTGTACAAAAAATAATGATAATTTTCTAGATAAAATAATTTACTCTGAAAAGAATTTGTTTGAACATAGAAAACAAAATCATTTCCAACAAGGCAATATTCTATATTAAATCTAGTATTCATTAGATTCATTTAAGACTTAATGTTGGCTATGTTTTTTGTAGCACTATTTACAATAGCCAAGAAATGGAAGGTACCTAAGTGTGCATCAGTAGATGAATGGATAAAGAAGATGTAGTACATATATGCAATGGAATATTATTAAGCCATAAGAAGAAAACAAATCCTACCATTTTCAAGAACTTGGATGGAGCAAGGATTATGCTCAGTGAAATAAGTCAGGCAGAGAAAGACAAGTACCAAATGATTTCACTTGGTTGTAGAGCATAAGAACAAGCAAAAACTGAAGGCACAAAACAGCAGCAGACTCACAGAACCCAAGAATGGACTAACAGTTACCAAAGGGAAAGGGACTGGGGAGGGTGGGTGAGAAGGGAGAGAGAAGGAGAATAAGGGACATTATCATTAGCACACATAACATGGGGGGTGACATGGGAAAGGCAGTATAGCACAGAGAAGACAAGTAATGTCTCTATAGCATCTTACTACGCTGATGGACAATGACTGTAATGGGGTATGTGGTGGTTACTTGATAATGGGAGGAATCTAGTAACCACAATGTTGCTCATGTGATTTTATATTAATGATACCAAAAAAAAAAAGATTTCATGTTGACTAATGTTAGAACTCGCACAATTAAACATAAATAAGGTAAGCTAATAAAAGGGAATAATATGACTTAAGACTTAAAAAGAATTAAGGAAAACACAGGCATTATTTAAAATAGGGAAAAAATATAAAGTTATTCTAGTAAATGTTTTTTGTTCTTTGAGGAATGCAAAAAGTAATAATATATCTATTAACCTCTTTTATTATTATTTTTTATTAACTTATATATTCATTTATATATATTTCCCCCCTTTTTTTCCTGTGCCTGAGTGATCGATTTTCAAATTGGAATTTAAAGGGCAATAGGTTATATTTGACTTTTGGCTATTGAAGTTGATGAAGACCACTATTGCCAGAGTTAGCACTTGTCATAAAGAAGCAGAACAATATGAAATTGTTGTTTAAGTAGGTTAAGATTAAGAAGCTGTACTTTCAAAATGTGAGTTTTGCACCAATAACATAAATAAAAATTTTCCAAATATAATTTAAGTGATATTGCAGTTTATTAATAAAACTATACTTTAAGACAATTCATTCAAATCCTCCAGCTAGTGATTCTCAATGAAGAACATTATTAGTTAAATCTTTGGGGGAGTCAAAAATTATATATGGAGGCTTGATATCCTTAAACCCTGCGTTGTTCCAGGGTCAACTGTGTATAACTTAGTTATTTCTGATTCAGTTATCAAGAGTCAGTTTCTGTAGTCTGGAGCCAAACAAATCTAAATGGTACTGATTTTCTCAACAAGGTGGAGGTGAAATAGTTTCACAGATTTACAGGGGGCAGGAAGCACAAATTCTGTTTGACAGGCATTCTTTTAAGTTTCCAGACATGAAATTTATATTATATTTGGAGAACAGAAAAATACAAAAACTCAGATTTTTTAAGTCATAATTTCTGGGAGGTGTTACCTAAGTATTGTAATTTAACATTAGAATCAGGTATTTGTTATATAGTCACAGAAGATTTATTGGAGGGGAAGTCTTTGAATGACTGTGTCAGTGTAATGTGACTGATAACAGAGTTTCAATTCTGAATTTCAGGTTCCAGATTTTAATAATGTAAAACACCAATCACAGAGTACAGGCTCAGTTAAACATATCTGTCATCTATAATCTATCTATCTATCTATCTATCTATCTATCTATCTATCTATCTATCTATCTATCATCATCTATCATCTATATCTATCAGAAATCTGAATACCAAATGCATACAAACATAAGTAAATTGTATAATAAATATGCTTCATTTTGAGACTATATATACAATTAATTCATGATGTTTTAAATACAAAATTAGAAATTAAACTAGATGTGTTTAATGTAAATCTCTAATTCCATAGGCAGAGAGACAGACAAAAAAGAGAGAAATATGAGAAAAGAGAAAGGGAAAGTGATATTGGTTTTAGAGAAAATAGGTATTTCATCCTCAATGTCCCCATTTTGCACACATACAATGTGAATGCTATTCTAATACATGCTTTTATTTTATAGTTTACATTCTCATCACTTAATATAAAATTTTACTAAAAAATACCTTTCCTTTGGTCTGCATATTTCTCAATATACCTACATTCATATACCAAATTCAAATATTTTTACATAGCATATAAATATGTAATTATTATGATTTCTATATCTCTGAATAAAAAGAAATAGCTTGAGTATTGAATAATAAGATCCCATAAAGACTCTCATAAGAATTTATGGTTATAATCATCACACTTTGCATTTTATAATTTTCAAATACATCATATAATTAATATGGGCCACTAGTTTTATGTCAAGAAATAGGTGTTTTTGTTATTCTAAAGTAGAATATTTTTGGCATTTTTTTGAATGCAAAGAATAGAGAAAGAGGAACTGAGGCTACAGTATATAGATGTTAGTCTTGTGGTATAGATGCCCAATGAAATGATTCATATTTTTAAAATTGGTACCCATATACAAGCAGTAGTCTCAGACTGAGAATCATAGTTATTGTGAAATATTGTAAAAAGATGGAAGTCTAGTCTATTTCATTAGTAAAAAGCAAAAAAAATTCAAGAACGTTAATTGATGGAAATGTTTATAATAAAATATCACTCAAAAAATTTCATTATCTTCCTTTTTCACTATATTCTTTTTACCAATCACCCCTTCCCCTTTCCACATCCTTGCTTATAACAGCCCACTCCCAATTAAAAGAAACCACAATCTGTAGTTAGCAGAAGCTTCTTTGTATTCATTCATTGAGCAGTGATAAAATGTTAATAAGATTACTGTTGTTGAGAAGGGGTTATAACTAAAATTAGATGACTCTCCAATATTTTCATATATTTTCTGGAAATCTAATGATTTCCATTAGGAATTTTTCATTAAGATAAAATAGCGAATATTTACCTCAAAGCCAAATCAGGGCGCTGGGATTATGGTTTAATAATGAAAATATCTGATTTCCATGAAACTGACAAATTTGTTTGGGTTTTGAATGTTTTTTGCCTTAACATGTTTGCGAAATGACGATATTTTAATAAACACAAAATGGTTGCTGCTTATAAAGGTTAATAGCATTTAAAGTAATTATAGATCTCATAGGTTTTCCAAGGGTTAATTTCTAGTATCTTTAAATCATTACTTCAACAACTTTTCCCTATTAATTATATCTTGGTTTTCTGATAAAATAATTGAATAAAATATAGCAGAACTTGATGCATCTATTATTAAAATATTGTGGTCTTGAGATAGTATAAAACATTATTTTCCTGTTCTTTTGAGATCAATAATGATTATCATTAAATTTTACAACAAATAAGATGCCATTCCATGAATTAGTGAAAACATCATACACAAACATTCCTTAGTTACTTATTAAGAACACAGTCAAGTGTAATGATTACAGAGTAAAAATTTTTTAATTAAAATATCTTTTTTTTCCAAACTATATCTTAATTTACACCATATTAATGACTAATTCATAAGGAAACAATAGTTGCATATTTACTTTATGAAAATTCTGATAATTTTAAATTTACTTATATTGGCCTCCAATTAAAAACAAGTTTCATAAAATATACATTTAAATAAGAAACAAAGAAGTGTAAGCTCACTAATGTTTTTTCTCAGTGGGCACATATTTGTCACATTCCTCCCTATGCTGATTCTTTTGGAAGTCAGTTTCTTTTCCTCTTCTTTGCAACCTTTATCAATAGGACTAAATCATGGAGTTATAGCCCATTACCTCAAGTATGCAAATTCTTTGCCACTCTAGACCTTGAGCTATGTGGAAAGGATTGGTGAGAGGGACTAGAAGTCAAAAAGAATGAGCACGAAGCCAAAACAGAGGTGACTCATTTTATATGTATATTTCCTGTTGAAATCCTGGGAACTCACAATATAGTATAATTTGATGCAATGTCTGTCACCGACTTTCCCCATAACCTGAAATAAATAACTCACCTTAGTATTCTGTATCCTTCACTCAATAAAAGTTACCTAACTGGTATTAATAGCAATAAAAGTTTGCCAGGTCTTGAGTCTCTCCAAGTTCCAACAGTAGATGAATGAAGACTAACAAAAAGCATAACCTTATGTATCCATATTTATATATATAATCCCTCAATGTTTATCTAATATTGCTAGAAGCCAAAAAAATGCTAAGTGAAAATTACTTAAATTTTCTGGAAATGTTAAGAATATATCACATTCTTACATAATTCTTCCTTTTTGTAATGCTGCAGGTGAAAGAGATATTTTAGAATTTTAATCAAAGGATGCTTTGCTCCTAAAGAACTAGTATTCATCATCTTTTCCAACAATGAGAGCTAGATAACTGCTCATGCTTCTTTTGGTGCCTTGTACTCTATGAAACTCTCTACATATCTGATGGTCATGCATAGGAAGGGCACTGAGGTACGTTTGTGCATTTGCTATTTTCTTTTATGATTACGATTTTCTATTTGTGTTTTACCATTTCACTTTCTATGATTTCTGTGGCAAATCATCAGCATTGAAACTTTTGCATGAAGAGAAAAAATATATGCAATTACAAGTTGACTTGTAAATAGAAGAGTCTGCAAGTAATTTAGGAGGTTCTAAAAATGTAATCTTGCATGCATTTGACATTTTCACAGTAATGAAAATTATTATTCCTCATAATTTTTTTATCAGAGATTAATATTAGCTGAACAATCTCACAGTAAACCAAATTCTGTTTTAACCTGTTATTGACATGAACATTAACTTAAAATTTGAAAAGGTAGCACGAACTATTATTTTGATAGCAACTTACCACTGTCCTAAACTTAAATTATAGGACTATTGTGATGCAGAATAAAAAAATGAGCAGTATAACACATGAACCCAAAACAATTATAGAGATCAGTTTACATAAAAGTCTAATCTTGTTTTTCACTTTAGACAGAATGTGATTGACATTATAGAAAATAATCTCATTCACACAATGAAATATCATTAACTATTTGGAAGTGAGGTGGGAGGTTTGATTTTGTCATTGAATAAATAGAAAATTATTTTAAATTTCATAGTATTTGAGGAAATTATTGCTTAATTTGTAAATCTGGTCTTCCCATGACCATATATTTTTATACCAGATATAGGATTTTTAAAAACATGAATGTTTCTCAGAAATAAAAAAAATACATATACATATGTTACATAATAAATAAGATCTGGGTTTTCTCTACTATCTAATTAACCTTATCTAGTGTGATAGAATAAAGAAATGAAATCCAAGTCTCCCAGAGGAAGTTACCAAACTGATGGATCAATGGAGCCCAGTTCATTCAGGTTTTTTGATTTGTTTGTTTTTTCACTTGGTGTTTATATTTTTCATTGCACACCACCTTAAGAAACATCCAGTTCTTGTATTATATTATAATACAGTAAGCATCAAATATCTCATCTAACAATGCAATTTTCTTCATTATCTATTGTATTTCAAGTTTATTTTCTATTTTTAAAATGTCATCAATATATTGATAATTTATATAATTTCTCAATCAATATTATAGATAATTATAGAACAAACGAGACCTTCTTTAATTAAAGCAAATTATTTTTTGTAAAGAAAGAACATTACATAAACTTTAATCTTTCAAAATTTTGGAATATAATATATCAGAAGGCATTCCATATTTTAACCTTCAAGATACTTTTAATTTCTACTGAACAGTGACTAACCAGTTCATATAAATCATTATGATAAATTAAATTAATGTTTTTGGAGGATGAGACCAAACTACTATTTGAAAAATAACACAAAAATGAAGGTGGTATTTAATATCATTTATTAATTCTGGTCTTAGAAACATTTCTGGAGAATTAAATTTATATTCTAAATGGTATTTTCTCTCTAATCAAAGGTCAGTAGATAGATTAAAAATATGTCTTGGGGAATCAGGGTCATCTTTGGGGAAATGGAAAAGTAACCCAGTTGAACAAAATATTTGTGAATTCAAATTCACCAACACCTACTAATTCTGTTTTTTTTGCACTGTCTTTCCAATGGGTTTTAGTCCCAGGACAGTTCACTATGGATTCAATGTGACCAATGACATGACAGTAGAATGTTCTTGAGGTGAAAGGGTTATACCCAACTTTATTTTCATGGTGTCAGGTCAGTCACTAGAATGCCATTCACTCAGAGAGAGTCTGCACACAGCAATCCAGTCTCTGCCTCTGGGCCTCTGTCCTTGGCGCTGCCACCACTCCAGCCTCTGCTCTCCTGCAGCCTTGCAGCTGTGCCACTGTGTCACCCAGAGCACTGAGTGGAGCTCCTTATATAGAGTCAATAGCAACATATTGCCCACACATGTGTAGTGAGCTAGCCAACCAGGACCAGGTGAGAATTCTGGCCACAGGAATTTCCATTTTGTCCACATGCACAAACCCTAGAAACATGGGTTCAGTGCATTTTTTGGATGTATAAAATTTTCAGGTATACAGAACTGGTTCTTCAAGATTAATGCACATGAACCAAGGGAAAAACCTTTTATGATAATATAATCCAGTATAATAGCCATGGAAGTGTCCTACTCAGATCTTTGATCATCTCTATACAGATCCATAGAGAACCCAATTCTTAGCCAAGGAAGGTCTTTTAAGTAAGATGGGAAAACAAGGAAAGAAGTCATCAGTGTTAGTCCCCATGATCACTGGGGCTCCTCAGACTTCTCTGCACACTTGGAGCCTACAGAGGGGGCCCATTTAGTGTATGAAGAACTAGCACTTGAATTATTTAGGGAAACACTGCAGCATAATAAACCTTGTCTTGCCAATGGGTTTCAGCCCTGGGCAAGTTTGCATTGGATTCAATGTGACCAAATAAATTGACAGCAAAATGTTCTTGGGGTGAAAGGGTTATACCCAAGTTTATTTCCAAGTGGCAGTTCAGTCACTAGAATCCTGTTCACTCAGAGCGAGTCTGCAGGCAGCAAGCCGGTCTCTGCTTCTGGGCCCCTCTGTCTGCAAAGCTGTCCTCTAGGCCTCTCTGCACAACCATCCCACACAACTATCCTCTGAGCCACTGTCTTTGGTGCTGCCACTACTCCAGCCTCTGCTCTGCTCTCCTTCAGCCTTGAAGCCCTACCACCATGTCGTGCCCAGAACACTGGGTGGAGCTCTTTATATAGAATCAACAGCCATGTATTGCCCACAGGTGTGCAGTGAGCTAGTCAACTGGCAGTGAGCCAGGTAAGAATCCTGGCCACATAAACTCTCGTTTTATCCACACTCCACCCCTCCAGGATTCTCTCCTCTCAATCTCTGTGCCCTTAGTCCTCTGCAATGGTCCCTGTGCAAGGAATCTTGGACATTGTTCTCCAGCCTCTCCAGCAAAAAGTCTTACAGACTCACAGGCCAGACTCTTGGCTCTGTCTCTGACCTCTGCCTCTTTGGTCTTAATGTCTGGAACTGCTGCTCTGGTTTCAGTTGTTGCCATAGCTCCAGTAAGATCTTATTTGGCTTCCCATCTAATTTACTTCCATCTACTCCTGCCCATATCAAGTCAACCCTCATGGGGCCCCTCAAATTCCTCCTGTGAGTAATAGGTCTTATTTCTTTCCAGATTCTCGTTGCTTCAGCTACTGCACATGTCACCTCGCATTTTGTAATTGCTGCCTTAAGGCGGGCTGCGCTGTCAGGGAAGACAGTTTTCCCATCTCTGATCCCGACAGAACAATTCCATCCACCCCTAAGTCCCACAGCCACTGGCTCAGCTTGAGTATAGGGGTGGATCATAGAGTGCGCCACGACCTGGGGAGGGGGCTGCTCCTCTCCCTGGGGAACTTTCAGCTGCTGGGTCTTTATTTTCTTTACAACCACTGGGTGTGCTTTCAATACAGGAGGGGCCTGTGCCTCTAGCACCACCCCTTCATCCTTCCCCAGCTCCTCCATTTCTGGGGCTGATGGCACCTTTCTCTCCACTCCCCCAAGTGCCTCCTCTGCTACAGTGCCTTGCGACAATGCCACCTCAGTCTTCAGAAGGTCTCTTACCTTCAGCTCAATGCTTCGCAGCTGACGTCCTTGTGCCACCTCTGCCAGTGCTTCCCTCAGGAGTTCATCTTTTTCCTTGATGGCCTCTTCCTCCTTCAGAAAACCTGGCAGCGCTGCCGTCTTGTCTCCAATGGCACCTTACTGCTGGCGCTCTCATGCTGCCTCCTCTCATATCAATACCATCTCTTTCCTCAGGAATCCAGAGGTTTGCAGCTAGCATTCTTGTGCCACCATTTCTTTGGTCTCCTCTATAGAACTTTTTAAGTCTTTGAGAAGCAGCCAACCCACAGTCCCTGCTGCCTCACGGGCACTCTGCTTCTCAAAGGATCTACCTATTATACCAAGGGCCACCCCTACTGCTTCAGGTGTCACCTCCACTTGCTTTCAGTCCTGGGGTAGGGCTCAGTACTCTAGGAGGCAAGCCACCTCAGACCACATACCCACTGGGGGACAATCCACTGTTTCCCCATTCACAGGATCAGCCCACTGAAGTACCCCTCCCATAAGGGCAGCTTGTCTTTTTCCATGGTCAACAATGAACCCTGCTGACTTTGACCAATTGTCTTGCCAATGGGTTTCAGCCCTGGGCAAGTTTGCTATGGATTCAATGTGACCAAAGAAATTGACAGCAAAACGTTCTTGGGGTGAAAGGGTTATAACCCAACTTTATTTACAGGTGGCAGGTCAGTCAATAAAATCCCACTCACTCTGAGTGAAGTCTGCATGCAGCAAGCTGGTCTCTGCCTCTGGGCCCCTCTGTCCACACAGCCATCCTCTGACCCTCTGTCCTCAGCGCTGGCACCACTCCAGCCTCTGCTCTGCTCACCTGCAGCCTTGCAGCCCTGCCACTGTGTTGTGCCCAGAGCACTGGGCAGAGCTCTTTTTATAGAATCAGCAGCCATGTATTGCCCACAGGTGTGCAGTGAGCTAGTCAACCACCGCCAGGTGAGAATTCTGGCCACAGGAACTCTTACTTTATCCACAACCTCCTCTTCAGGAACAGTCCCAGACTGATAATTATAGTTAAATCTCATCATAACCAGGCTGGCAATATGCTAAGTCTGATATAGGAGGAAAAAGATAATAACCCAAAGGAGCTACAAAAATTAGCTAGCATGTAACAACAGGATCCAAGGGAGTAACCCTGATCTTGGATTTTGTCCCTTGCAGCACTATGTTTTATTAACTAAGTAATCAACTTCCTGTCAGTAAAGCCCCCTTGACTGCTCCTCTGACCTTGCAGATTTTTACAATGATTAAGCATCACCACCTGGTCTCTACTGATGTATCTCAAGGAACCTGGAATATAAATTAAGTAATCATGAATTCATTGATTTGGGAATACTTTTATGGAAAATAAGATTTAACTCCCTGGGAAGGACCCCAGGGTTAATGCACACTAGCTCATAGGGTAACTCTTTAAAACCTGGAGACAGTGATGGCTCATACTGACTAAGGCTTAGGCATCTGAGTTATCCCAGCAAACAGTAAAGGAATAAAAAGGCTCAGGGACATGTGCATAAAATTATTATATAATATGAGACCAGAGGACCCACAAAAGAACATTGTTCCATGGGGAGGCTCAGAGGACTCACCTTTAGCTGAAGACTTAATAACTGCAGTGAGAGAGGGATACGAGCATCAGTCACTAAAAGAAGGTTCTCCTCCACAGGTTGGAATCCATGGTAGAAAATGTAGCCATAGAGCTAGTTTGTTAATAGAAGGAAATAATGGGTCCCCAGAGTAGTACAGGCCAGGTGTTTCTGTTTAACCATCTGAAGCCAAAATTCAAATTCTATAAAGATTAGCAAAGTCAAAGAATGACAAAAGGGGCCTCACTGAGAGGGAGTTGATGAGTTAGTTAACAGAACATGACATTTGTGGGGCAAAATAGGCAACTAATGAAGATGCTGTTTGATATCTATAATCAGAAGAAAGCTTGAATGGAGGAGCAGGCCTCTGAAGGTGGTTTCCTCCATAAAAACTTAGAATCTTCTCAGTTCCCAGACCGATTTTCAGATGTAGAACTCACTGACCTAAGCAGGTATGTACTGTAATGGTACCTCCATTCCTTCCCCCAAAGGGCCTATGGATATTTACTCAGGTGACTGTGATCACCATATTAAGGTAAACACCAAGATATTTGAGAGTTACTGCATATAGGGTTATAATTAATATTATACCTAGAAACTTTAAGTGCCATCAAGAACCCATATTTGAGTGGAAATGGTAGAGCTATGAAGAGGGAAAGACCAACTGAAAATCTCTGAAATGGTCCATTCTTAGCCAAGAAAGTAAATCAAAACAACAATGCATTCCATGAGAGAGTGGGGGCAGAGAATGAGTAATGACAAAGAATGGTGCAATGCTTGAAGTTCTAAAGGATTCAGAACTTTGAATTGAGTAGTGCCAATTATAACTCCATTCAGTTCACCAGTACAGCCTTGCTAAAATCTGATGGACTTCGGTGACCACTGCAACTCAAATGAGTACTAACCATAACTCAGCTGCCATGTGGTGGCCCCTTTATTGCTCCTCTAGATTAATAAGGCTTAGGATGCATGGTATCCAGCTGTTGATTGGGAAAATACATTTATTTTCATCCCAGTCAGGAAAGATCCAAACCATTTTACATCCTCCTGAATTAATCAAAAGTATTAATTTAGTTTTGCCCCAGGCTTGTGTTAAATCTTCTTTCCTCCATCCAAAATGTTCTAGACTGTCTGGAAATCTCATGGAAAATAAAGGTGATAGTGTTTACATCAGTGAGTTCTACATCTGAAAATTGGTCTGGGAACTGAGAAAGAGATCATAAGTTTTTACAGAGGAAACCACCTTCAGAGGCCTGCTCCTCTGTTCATGCTTTCTTCTGATTATAGATATCAAACAGCATCTTCATTAGTTGTCTATTTTGCACCACAAATGTCATGTTCTATTAACTAACTCAACAACTCTCTTTTACCTTGATCCATTATGTCAATGACATTATAGTGCTCAAGCCATATAAATTTGCATTGGCTAGCCTGCTGGAGACTTTTGTAAGCTACATGCCCTCAAGATAAACCTTTTGAAGATTGGGGATCTGCAACTTCTGTAAAATGTTTAGGAATACATTAGGCAGAACATTCTAAGAAATTCCTTTAAAGTAAAAGACTTTGCTGCTTTTTTCCTCATCTACTGAAAAGGAACCACAGAGCATGATAAACCTTTTCATTCTGAAGTAGTACATTCTACAACTAGGTATACTGTAACTGCCCCTACTGTGACATGGAGGTCTTTCTGATTTCAGTGGGATCAAAAACAAGAATGGGCTTATTTCTAAGTTAGGGGTGTGAAGCAAATTGTTTTATGCCCTTGGACTATATGATTGGCAGACCTTATATCATTAGAGGTTACACTGGTGGAAAATGATGAAATGAATGGCCAGACAGAGGGGTAAAATTGAAATGTAGGCTACTGGGGTGCTTATTCAATTAACAGATGACATTTCTGTAATGATAGACCATATAAGGTCTTTTGAATTCTTCAAGATCTTTAAGAGAAGTGCCTAACAGTGCTGGTCAGCTCACATTGAGAGCATATATTCAACTATCATCATTTTGTGATTACACTATCTTCTGAACTGACTGTTAAAATTAGTTGCACATTGGAGTTCACTATTAATTTTATTTTTTAACCTTTTAATTCTATTGATTTCTGTACCTTCCACCCCAAATTCACCTTGCTTGACATGCCTTGTCCATGATCTAAATCATGCCATTACTTCTATTTATGCATCTAGTACTATTTTATTACTTAAGAAAATATTCCAAATATTATTTTACTCTAAACTATTTTGAATTATTTTTAAATCAGTGTAATTCTATTAAAGGTTCAAGGCAAAACCAAAAACACACCTTATTATTTAAATGTTTATTTAACCATCAAGAAATCTAATATTGTAACTGGTTCAACAAGTCCATAGAACCCTCAAATGTATTCATCTAGCATTTCTTCTAATGTTTTGTAAAATCACTTTATAACTTACTAATATAGCAAGAGCATATTATTAAGCACATGCTATCAGCCATGAACCCTGCTAGATGCCCTAGAAACTCAATTCATCCTGAAGAGTATTTCACAACTTAGGTATGGCTCTATCATTCACAACCACTCAGAATTATACTTAATGTGTTTATATGAGATGCTCCTTATTAGGAAAATAAGCACTTACACAGGTTATTCTTGTACTTGTGTTTATTTCTACTAGTTATTTCTTGCAACGTAGTACTAAATAATCAAGGTGAAAACAAAATTCTATTCACCTTTGTATATTTGTATATTGATCAAGTTATGGTGATAAGCTCACACAGACAACTTCAAAATTATTGCCTTAAGAATATCTATGAACAATGAAAAATTTTATGAATAAAATATATAGATGTATTAACTAATACAACAGAATACAACAATGGAAGAATGGTGATATTTAAAAATTTACTTTTTGATTTACTCAATTTGTAATTTCCTTATTAAGTATTTGAAAGCTTTTGATTCTTGCTGAAGTTATCAACATAAAATTAAACAAAATAGGTGTTTTATTTGATTTAAGATAAATAAAATTTCACTGTAGAGTCATTTTCTATAATGAAGATGTGACAATGAAAAGTATTTAGAAGTTCATGCCACTCTGAGATTTAATGTTGCAAGTAAATAGGTTGTGATATCAAAATAAGTATTTACAATGATACTTTTTCATGCAATTTAGAATTCTGTCAGCCTATGAGTATTGTATGGCATTGGGCATATGTAATATTTTGCCCATGATAAAGATATAACAATATGAAATCTATAATCACAATAACTATAAATTTACATATGTGAAATCTCTAAAGTGAAAGTTTTAGACTCAAATCTGAAAACTTGAGACAATTATTCCCTCTTTACTTTGGCTTCTGGAATGGATTTATTACAGTTATATATATATCTGTATAAGCTCGTTTATCTTTCAAGGACACATGAATAAGATATAAATGAGTAACTCAATGACTCAAAGGGAACACAAATTCATTGATCATGCGATAAGAATGGGAATACTCTATGCAAGTTCTGAGGCCCATCCCAAAATATAAAAGTACTATTCTGTATGGAGGAATGAAGATTATCATTCTCAGTCATTAGAAAATAATTCAGTGTGCCCCAAAATGTCAGTAATACCAAGAAGGCAAAGTGTTAAGTATAAAACTATTAGTGGAGAGAGATAATCACTTCACTTTAATATGAAATTAAGACATCACTTGCAAGAAATGGGAGGATTAAAGATGGCAGTGTGAGAAGTGAGACAGAGGCCTCCTCCTAAGACCACATATAATATGAAAATATAATTCATACAACTAATCCTGAAAGAGAAACAAGAAAGAAGGCTGCACCAGATTGCATACATCTAGAGAAAAGAACAGACCTCACGTAACAGGGTAACATAATAAAGTTGTGACCTGGTAGGACCCAAGCCCTTTCCCCATACCAGCTCACTGGAAGGAGGAAGAGAAATGGAGTGGGGAGTGAGTAGAGGCCTGGGACTGCTGAACACGTAACCCCAGAGATTTGCTCTGGGAGCACAAACCTACATTGCATGGTGCTCTGGGGATTAGTGGAGTTGGAAAGCTAAGACAGATGGAAAACCTGGACAGACTGATATTTCAGCCACTTGTAGAAATCAGGAATCCACATCTGGCTGCTCTGGGACAAAAGTAAGGCAGGCAGTTTGAGAGACTACCTAACAGCAAGAGGGCTGTTAAAGGGGCAAGGATTACACAGAGCTTACTGCTCAGGAAAAAGGACAGGTAGACAAGATTGTCTGGGCTCACTCTGCCCAGCAGTTTGGAAATGTTCTGAAGCTAAATGCGCCCCATTCCCCTGATGGGATATGCAGCTCCAAGGCCCCCCACTGTGATATGCAGCCTGCTGTGCCTTCCTCCCGGCCATCCTGCACCTGGCTCACAAACCAGCAGCCCCTGCCCTGGCATCAGGCTAACCAGAAAGAAGCCCCACTTAAGGCAACTACAAAGGCAAAGCATGAAGGCTTACACCTACATGTTCAGCCCACTGGTTCTGGCAGTGGAGACAGACTTAGCAGCTAGGAAGCAGGAAACAGCTCTTCCCTCCCCCAACCACCCCAGGCACCAGCACCACTCCCCTGCAACCCACAACATCACTCCAGGGGCTGAGCAGCCCCAGAGAGTAGAGCTTCTCAGCACTAGAGTGCGCCACAGACAGATATGAAACATTGAAGGAACTTGGTTCAAAGCAAAATCATGCATACATCAAAAAAACAGTCAAATGAAACCAATCTCATGAATCTTCCCGAAAGAGATTTCAAAATAAAAGTCATAAACATGAGAAGGGAGGTACAGAAAAATATTCAAGAACTCAGGAATGAATTCTGGTCAGGAATTCAATCATTATGGAATACAATGGAAGGTTTTAAAAGCAGATTAGAAATGGTGGAGGAGAAGATAAATGAAACAGAAATTGGAGAAGAGGAATATAAAGAAACTGAGGTACAGAGAGAAAAAAGGATCTCTCAGAATGAAAGAATGCTGAGAGAAATGAGTGACCAATTCAAATGGAACAATATTCATATTATAGAGGTACCAGAAGAAGAAGAGAGAGAAAAAGGGATAGAAAGTGTCTTTGAGGAGGTTACTGTTGAAAATTTCCCCAATCTGGGGAAGGAAATAGTCTCTCAGGCCATGGGGATCCACATATCTCCCAACACAAGGGACCCAAGGAGGACAACACCAAGATGTATAACAATTAAAATGGCAAAGATCAAGGATAAGGACAGACTATTAAAAGAGAGAAAAAAAATCACATACAAAGGAAACCCATCAGGCTATCATCAGACTTCTAAGCAGAAACCTTATAGGACAGAAGGGAGTGGCATGATATATTTAATGCAATGATGCAGAAGGGCCTCAAAACAAGAGTACTCTATCCAGAAAAATTTTCATTTAAATTGAAGGAGGGATTAAACAATTTCCAGATAAGGAAAATCTAAGAGAGTTTACCTGCCACAAACCATCTCTACAGTGTATTTTGGAGGGACTGCTAGGTAAGGAAGTGTTTCTAAGGCTAAATACCTGTCACCAGAGGAAATAAAACCACAGTAAGGAAAGCAGAATAATGAATAACTTAGCAGAGGCAAAATTTAATCAACTAACCACAAAGTCAGTCAAGGTATAGACAAAGAGTACAGAATGTGATACCTAATATATAAAGAAGGGAGGAGGAATAAAAAGGAGGGAAAGAAAAGAGCCGTTAGGTTGTGTTTGTAATAGCATACTAAGTGATTTATGTTAGATTGTTAGACAGTAAGAAAGTTACCCTTGAACCTTTGGTAACCATGAATCTAAAGCCTTCAATAGCAATAGGTACATATCAATCGATAATCACCCTAAATGTAAATGGACTGAATGCACCAATCAAGAGACATAGAGTCACTGAATGGATTAAAAAAACAAGACCCATCTATATGCTGCCTACAAGGGACTCACTTTAAACCCAAAGACATACACAGACTAAAAGTGAAGAGATAAAAATAGATACTTCATGCAACTAATAGGGAGAAAAAAGTGCAGTTGCAGTACTTGTATCAGACAAAATAGACTTCAAAACAAAGAAATTCATAAGAGAAAAACAAGGACATTATATAATGATAAAGGGGTCAATCCAACAAGAGAATATAACCATTCTAAATATCTATGCACCCAACACAGGAGCACCTACATACATGAAAAAAATACTAACAGAAATAAAAGGGGAAATAGAATGCAATGCATTCATTCTAGGAGACTTCAACACTCCACTCACTCCAAAGGACAGATCAACCTGACAGAAAATAAGGAGACAGAGGCACTGAACAACACATTAGAACAGATGGACCTAACAGACATCCACAGAACTCTCCACCCAAAAGCAGCAGAATGCCCATTCTTCTCAAGTGCACATGGAACATTTTCAAGAATAGATCATATACTAGGCCATAAAAAGACCCTCAGGAAATTCAAAAAGATTGAAATTGCACCAACCAGTTTCTCAGACCACAAAGGTATGAAACAAGAAATAAATTATGCAAAGAAAATGAAAAATCCCACAAACACATAGAGGCTTAACAATGTGCTTCTAAATAACCAATGGATTAATGATCAAATAAAAGCAGAGATCAAGCAATATATGGAGACAAATGACAACAATAATTCAACACTGCAAAATCTGTGGGAACCAGCAAAGGCTGTCCTAAGAAGGAAGTAGAATGCAATACAGGCCTACCTGAGGAAAGAAGAACAACCCCATATGAACAGCCTAAACTCGCAATTAACAAAACTAGAAAAAGAAGAACAAATGAGGCCCAAAGTTAGTAGAAAGAGGGACATAATAAAGATTAGAGAATAAATAAATAAAATCAAGAAGAATAAAACAATGGAGTCAATGAAAGCAAGAGCTGGTTGGTCAAGAAAATAAACAAAATATATAAATCCGTAGCCAGACTTATCAAGAAAAAAAGAGTCTGCACACATAAACAGAATCAGAAATGAGAAAGGAAAAATCACAATGGACACCACAGGAATACAAATAATTATGAGAGAATACTATGTAAAATTACATGCTAACAAACTGTAAAACCTAGAAGAAATGGACAACTTTCTAGAAAAATACAACCTTCCAAGGCTGACCCAGAAAGAAATAGAAAATCAGAACAGACCAATTACCAGCAATGAAATTGAACTGGTTATCAAAAACTTACCTAATAACAAAATACCTGGACCAGATGGCTTCACTGCTGAATTTTATCAAACATTTAGTGAAGACCTAATACCCATCCTCCTTAAAGTTTTCCAAAATGTGCAAGAGGAGACAATACTTCCAAACTCATTCTATGAGGCTGGCATCACTCTAATTCCAAAACCAGGCAAAGACACCACAAAAAAAGAAAATTACAGACCAATATCCCTTATGAACATAGACACAAAAATACTCAACAAAATATTAGCAAACTGAACTCAGAAATACATCAAAAAGATCATTCATCATGAACAAATAGGATTTATTGCCGGGATGCAAGGATGGTAGAATATTAGAAAATCCATCAATATCATCCACCACATCAACGAAAAGAAGGACAAAAGCCACATGACCATCTCCATAGATGCCAAAAAAGCATTTGACAGTATTCAACATCCATTCATGATAAAAACTCTCAACAAAATAGGTAGAGGGCAAGTACCTCATCATAATAAAGGCCATATATGACAAACCCACAGCCAATGTCATACTTAACAGCAAGAAGCTGAAAGACATTCCTTTAAGATCGGGAACAAGACAAGGATGCCCACTCTCCTCACTGTTATTCAACATAGTACTGGCGGTCCTAGCCATGGCAACCAGACAAAACAAAAAAATAAAAGCCGTCCAGATTGGTAAAGTAGAAGTTAATCTGTCCCTGTTTGTAGATGTCATGATATTGTACATTAGAAAACCTAAAGAATCTACTCCAAAACTAGTAGATCGAATATGTGAATTCAGCAAAGTTGCAAGATACAAAATTAATATGCAGAAATCTGTTGCATTACTATACACTAACGAGGAACTAACAGAAAGAGAAATCAGGAAAACAATTCCATTCACAATTGTATCAAAAAGAGTAAAATATCTAGGAATAAACCTAAGCAAGGAAGTGAAAGACCTATACTCTGAAAACTACAAGACACTCATGAGAGAAATTAAAGAAGATAACAATAAATGGAAATGCATCCCATGCTCATGGATAGGAAGAATGAATATTGTCAAAATGGCCATCCTGCCTAAAGCAATCTACAGATTCAATGCAATCCCTGTCAAAATACCAACAACATTCTTCAACGGACTAGAGCAAATCATTCTAAAATTCATGTGGAACCACAGAAGCCCCCGAATAGTCAAAGCAATCCTGAGAAGGAAGAATTCAGCTGGGGGGATTACACTCTCCAACTTCAAGCTCTACTACAAAGCCATGGAAATCAAGACAATTTGGTACTGCTACAAGAACAGAACAATAGACCAATGGAACAGCCTAGAGAGCCCAGATGTAAACCCAACCATATATGGTCAATTAATTTGCAATAAAGGAGCCATGGACATACAATGGGGGAAATGACTGCCTCTTCAGTAACTGGTGTTGTCAAAACTGGACAGTTACATGCAAGAGAATGAAACTGGATTGTAGTCTAACCCCATACACAAAAGTAAACTCAAAATGGATTAAAAAAACTGAAAATAAGTTATGAAACCATAAAACTCTTAGAAGACAACATAGGGAAAAATCTCCTGAATATAAACATGAGCAACTTTTTCTTGAATGCATCTCTTTGAGCAATGGAAACAAAAGCAATAATGAACACATGGGATTACATCAAACCAAAAAGCTTCTATACAGCAAAGGACACCATCAACAGAACAAAAAGGCATCCTACATTTTGGGAGAATATATTTGTAAATGATATATCCAACAAAGGGTTAACATCCAAAATATATAAAGAACTCACATGCCTCAACAACCAAAAAGCAAATAACCTGATTAAAAAATGGGCAGAGGATATGAACAGATAATTCTCCAAAGAAGAAATTCAGATGGCCGATAGGCACATGAAAAGATGCTCCACATCACTAATCATGAGAGAAATGCAAATAAAAACCACAATGAGATATCACCTCACACCAGTAAGGATGGCCAGTATCAAAAACGCTAAGAACAACAAATACTGGCGAGGATGCAGAGAAAGGGGAACCCTCCTGCCATGCTGGTAGGAATGTAAGATAGTTCAACCATTGTGGAAAGCAATATGGAGGTGTCTCATAAAACTAAAAATAGAAACACCATTTGGCCCAGGAATTCCACTCTTAGGAATTTACCCAAAGAATATAATTTCTCAGATTCAAAAAGACATATGCAACCCTATGTTTACTTCAGCACTATTTACAACAGCCAAGATATGGAAGCAACCTAAGCGTCCATCAATAGATGAATGGATAAAGAAGTGGTGGTACATATACACAATGGAAGACTATTCAGCCATAAAAAATAAAGATATCGTACCATTTGCAACAACATGGATGGGGCTAGAAAATATTATGCTCAGTGAAATTAGCCAGGTGGAGAAAGACAAGTACCAAATGATTTCCCTCATTTGTGGAGTATAACAACGAAGCAAAGGTGAAGGAACAAAACAGCAGCAGATTCCCAGACTCCAAGAAGGGACTAGCGGTTACCAAAGGGGAAGGGTCAGGGAGGGAGGGTGGGGAGGGTCGCAGAAGGGGAGTGAGGGGCATTATCAACTATCATGGGCACACATGGTGTGGGATGGGGAAGGCAGTGTAGCACTGAGAAGACAAGTAGGGACTTTGTGGCATCTTACTACACTGATGGGCAGTGCCTGCAATGGGGTATGGGGGGGAATAGATAATATGGGTGAATGTAGTAATCACATTGTTTTTTCATGTGAAACCTTCATAAGAGTGTATATCAATGATACCTTAATAAAAAAAAAAGAAAAAAGAAACTTGCTGAACTGTAAAAAAAAAATTACCACTTGGAATTCAGTTAGGATAATGAATTTATCAGTCCTATAAGTACAGTTTATTGGGTGTTGTAGACTTTGGGTAAAAGAAGACACAAAGTTTGATATATATTTACACTGTAGAGTGATTTCCTATTGCAAATTATTGGAACATACTTCCGGCATCCTAATGTTCCTGTGCTGATGGGCTCTTCTGTTGTTCAATGTGTCTAAAGCAATAAAACCAGCTGGTAAGCTTTGCCTCAGCAGCTGAGCACTGCATGCATTCAGGTCCTTATGGCAGTAGGGACGCTCAGTTGGGAAAATGGTGTATAAATAACTGATAACATGAGCACAGTCTGATTAATCCTTACTGGCCAGTGACTATTTTTGGGATCCTCTTGCATTTGAAAGGATTTAAATGCCTCTGAGGAATTGAAAGTAAGAGTGTGAATGTTGACTTTATTCTGACAGCCCAAAAGGAATTCTTAGAAAACCATTATTTTAGAAATAATTTCTGAAACCATAATAGGTTTTTAATGTAAGTATATGCTATGTTTTGGTAACTATCACCATGGGAGTATATTACAAAATTCCCCAAAAAGTATAAATCTCAAGAAGAGATGACATTAGTTCATGAATATTATATACTACTTCTTACTGATAACCATTTTGATTCATTCTTCTGCAATTTTTTAAAATTGTATTTTACCATTAAAAAAATTACTTCTACGTGGTAGACTTTCTAATTCTTTCCCCCTCTCTCTGTCATACACACACTAACCATAAAGACGTACAACATTTTTTGTCCAATAAGGTAGAACTCAAAGAGGTATATACATATACTCATGTGTCTGATATTCGGGATGTTCATACAATAGCATTCGAAACTGCATGAAGCAAAAATTGGTATGATTCCAATATAATTGAAGTTTTTTGATTTATTAAGAGATTTTATTTTGTCAGTTAACAGCAAACATTTTATATGAGCTATGATTACATATTTTAAAGTTTCCATTACTCCATGGCCAACCACAAAACATCTGATATAGCTGCACCTGTGTTTTATTTGTATCTTTTGCTGTTTTGGGAAGATCTAATATTTGATAAATATTACCATATGGTCTTTGAGACAATTCATATTCATAAGTACATAATCACAAATATCACGTGTATATGTCCTAACAAAAGTAATCATTATATTAATCTCAATACAGTCCTTTTATTTTGGTATTTTTGTTCTAGACAGTCTTTAGATGACTGATAATATTTATTGTTAGTACTTCTGGTACTAGCCAACAATTTTTGAGCATCTACTTTGTAAGATATGTTATTCTAGGTATCACATTTATGATTTATAATTTTAGACCTATTGTGAAGTGAATGTTAAGTAACATTTTCCTATTTACAAATAAGAAGGAGCCTGCTATACAAGCGTAATAGCTTAGCCTATATAACAGACTACCAAGTTAGTGAGATAAGATTGTAATGCAGGTGTATATGGTTCCAAAGCCATGCTTTTTTCTACATTATGTCATGCTACCCAAGACTGACTTCATTTGGTTTTTATTTTAAAATATTTTTTCAATCTATCTGAAACCTAATTACAATTGTGAATCAATGTCTCTTACCATAGACAAAATGAATTATTGAAACCAGCCATAGATATTTATAGTGAGTATTTGTGACTTACGTTGCCCAAATAGGCACTATAAAAATAAATGTGAAAAGATCTCTGAGAAAATAACCACATTGTAGATTATAATGAATAGTTATTAATACATATCCAGGCTTTATAAATGCTTTAAAGGAGTAATTAATTTTAAGCTGTGTCTCCTAGCAAGTCTTGTAAGAGATACAAGTCTTCACCAATTAGTAAAACTTTAGTACATGGATGGGGGACAAGAGAGGAGAAAATATTCTAAGCAAGGGCACAGAAGTTGAGAAACAAACTGAAAACTGGAAAAATGGTAGTGCATAGTTTTGTTTTCAGAGATGACACATATTTAGGACTTGTTTTTGTTGTAAGATATGATAATATCCCCAAACCACCACAGCTTCATCCTTACTCCTTTCCTCTTACACCTGAAAATATTTAAGTTGTTGGCTACAGATTGTAATTGACTAAAATGGTATTACCTATGACATATAAGCTGCTTACTTATATACTTTATGTTTATAATAAAGTAGTTACCCAGTTCTATATTTCAAAATTACTTTCATGGCCCATTGAGTGTTGTTAAGAATAAAACTGCTTGGATACTGGAATAATTTGATTTGATGATCACAACTTCCACCACTGTAAGGAAGAATTAAACCTAGGCAAGAAATTAAACCTATCCAAGAATGTGAAAATTCATGAGTACATTTATTTACGGTTACCTCCTACATGATCTCTCAGCATTTTGTACCTCCTTTTCACACATCACTTAGAAAACTGTGTTGTAATTATTTAGTTTACATGTTTTTTGCTGCCCCAAAATGCAATCTCTTCTGAATGCAATTTCACATCTTTCTCTTCCTTAGATGACTAAGGCCAAATACTTTGTCCACCATAGTTTCATCTTTTGAAAAAGTGTAAGACTTATGTATGTTCAAAATGCCTTGTTAAATAAAGGAAATCACCTTTATTTTGATGGTACAAGTTTTGCCAAATTTCCTATACATGTACATCCACAAATGTATGACTTTGAATCAAAGGAATCTATTTTATGAGCAGTATTCTATTTTCAGCTTAAGAAAACTCAAAGACTATTTTAAAAATATCATTTCAATTGGAGTATATATTTAATGTGGATAAACACATATAACCCATTTGGATAAATGTCTAATGAAAGAAAATACTTTAAGGAGGGAAAGACATAAGTCATTTACAATTGTTGAAAGAAGTATATACAGTTAAAATCATAGTAAAGAACCAAACAGAAATCCTGGAGTGGAAGAATGCAATGAATGAAATTTTAAAAAGCAATGTAGAGTGTCAACCACAGACTTGATCAAGGAAAAGGAAGAATCTAAAAACCCAAAGATAAATGATTTGAAATCACCCACACTGCCCAAATCAATCTATAAATTCAATGCAATCCCTATCAAACTTCCAATGGTATTTTTACAGAGGTAGAAAAAACAATCCTAAAATTCATATAGAACCACAGAAGACCTTGAATAGCCAATCTTGAGAAAGGAACAAAGCTGGATGTATATTTTCTGATTTCAAACTATATTCTAAAACTATAGTAATCAAAATAGTATGATAATGGCAAAAAAATAGACACATAGATCAATGGAACAAAAAAGAGAGCCCAGAAATAATCCCATGCATATATGGTCAACTCATCTTCAACAAAGGTATCAAGAATACGCAATGGGGAAAGGATAGTCTCTTCAATAAATGGTGGTGAGAAAAATGGATATCTACATACAAAAGACTGACATTGTGCCCTTAACTTACACTATTTACAAAAATCAAATCAAAATGGATTAAATACTGTAAGACCTGTATAACTCTGAGGGGAAATATTTTCCCAGCCTGGCGCAAAATATCTTTGAAACAGAAATCTGTCAAAGAGAGAAAATGGGAGAAACTTGATTATTGCATATAAGCAGTAGTCTATTTCTGCTCACCTGTGTCTCTCATGACCCAGCTGCAAAAAAAGGGGCCCCACCAAACTCTCCTCTCCAGATATGTCCTCACTCCCCCTTGTAATTACCTATTGACATGGAGATGGACTACTTCTCTCCACCCCTTGGAAACACCTATCTATATGGAGATGCACTAAAGCCAGGAGAGAGATTCTGGAAAGACTGCAATTTTACCCACAACCTGAAACCAAAAAATGTCTAGAAGAAAACAGAGCAGACAAGCTACTTGGCATTGGTCTTGTAAATTTTTTTGATTTAACACCAAATGTACAGGCGGCAAAAGCAAAAGTAGGCAAATGGGACTGTATCAAACTAAAAAGTTTCTGCATAAAAATGAAACAAAAAATGAAAAAGCAACCTACAGAGTGATAAAAAATATTTTCAAACCATATATCAGATAATGGATTAATATCCAAAATATACAAGAAACTCATAGAATTCCAAAGCAAAATAATACTGCAATTAATTCTTTTTAAAATGTGCAAGGACTTAAACATTTTTACAAAAACACATACAGAGTGCCAACAGATATATGATAAGATGCTTGACATCACTATTCATCAGGGAAATGCAAATCAAAATCACAGTGAAATCAAAATTCATCCTCAACACCTGGTAAACATTCACTATCAAAAAGTCAAAGTGTTGGTGATGATGTGGATAAGGGATAAAACACTGATACACTGTTGGCAGCATTTTAAATTTTATAGCCATATGTGAAGCAGTATGGATACTCTTCAAAAAATTAAAAATAGAACTATCATATGATCCAACAATCCCACTTCTGGTTATATATCCAGAGGAAATAAAATAAGTAATCCAAAGAGATATTTTGCACTTCTATGTACATTACAGCATTATTCACCATAGCCAAGATATGAAGATAACCCAAGTCTACTTCAACAGATAAATGGATACAAAAACATGATATTTAGATATGCGTGTGTGTATACAAAATGCAATCTCATTTAACCTTTAAAAGAAGGATATCCTGCCATTTATAAAAGAATGGATGAATCTAGAGGGCATTATGTTGAGTTAAATAAGCCAGACACAGAAATACAAATATTAGATGATCTCACATATATGTGGAATTTGTAAATAAATGTTTTTAATGTTTAACTCACAGTAACAGAGACAAGAATGGTGACTTACCAGGAGCTATGGGGTGCAAGAAATAGGGAATTGTTGATCAAAGGGTAGAAACTTGCAATTATATATGAATAATTTCTGGATACTTAATATACAGAATAGTAACTGTATACTTAATAATTGTATACTTGAAATTTGCTAAGAGTACAGATTTCAAGTTTTCTCACCACAAACACACAAAACATTGGTAACTACCTGAAGTGATATATATGTTAATTAGCTTGATTTTAGATATTATTTCACAATGTATAAGTGTATATAAAAACATCACATTGCATACCTTAAACGTATGTAATTTTTGCTTGTCAATTATACCTCAATAAAGCTGGAAAAAATAAATATAACTATGATTAATGCAATAAAAATATCAAGTAAATCTAGTAACTTTAAAAACAAGAAATTTCAGAAAATGAATGTATCGATTATGAAATTACTATGAATTATTATGGAAGTTTGGTCATTTTATACTTTTCTAAGCTCATAAAATGGGGTTTATACATCTTTACTTTGTGTTTTACCTATGAAGTAAGAAATAAAAGAATAAAGTAATTAGCGTGGAGATATATAGTGGAAATACTTCAATGTCATGATGTGGTTAGGCTGTCATCCCTTACCCCGATATTATCAGAAAAACACTGCAATTCAGATCCTTTTGCATTTATTGTGCAAGAGGGATGGAGAGTAAGCAAAGTGCCTCTGAATTTTGTCCTCTTGTGACCAGCTTTCTAGAGCACCTGGAATTTTCCCAATTAATGCCTAACCTTGATATGCAAAGTACTTTGAATTCAGTTTTTTCCTAGTAGAAGGAACATTGTGTTTTCATCTACTACTGAATTTGGCACCAAAAAAACAAAAACAAAAAATAAAAAAACCCTGAAGTCGGTACTAATTACATAATCTTTTGTTCTGTACACTAACCTATACCTATATCTGTGTGTATATTGACTCTCCACTTTTATGTTGAGAATTTAGAGGTTATACATTTTTCTTACTATTGTGTTTAAATTTTCTTTGTATCCAAGTACACTAACAAAGGCTTTATTTTTTGACCTTATGTACATGGCCTTGAATTAATCACATTCCTTAATTTGTTGTATACCATCAATATAAATTCATAGAAACCCACATCATTTCATTTTTTCTGTATTATCCATTACCTCTGGTACCATTTTCTTTTCTCTCACCAAGTACACATACTCTAATATATCGGACTTCCATTTTGGATATATATGCATCTTCATAAAATACTTACATCTGTGTTTGTTTATAGGCATTTATGCATATTTTTTTAAATTTTCATAACTACTTTAGATTTCACTCTGTACCTTACTCTTCTCACCAAACTTCATGTTAAGCACATTTACATTTTTATATACAAAGATTTTCCTTTGAGTCTCAACCTGAGCAATCCTTTGGAATAGAATATGTTTTTTTTGGAATTTTAAACTATCTCCTCTCTAACTTTAAATTCTGTTTCAATAATATTGAAATTCCTTTGGACTCAAGCTATTCTGCTTTTCTTTCCTTTCCATCCTCATCTTCCTAAAACCCCTTTCCTTTCTTGCGTGCTTAAAAACTCTCCTCCAAACACTTTTTCTTCATCATTTGAGGGGGCATCTATTATTCGAAAGTTAATTAAACAAATGAAATAAGTTAAAACTTAAAAGAGCTTAAAACATACACACACTACTTTATCGAATGAGATTCTTAAGGAGAACGCAGGTAGATAATTGATCTAAGGACAACTGAACCTCAGGGATGACAAATGTAACTTTAGTTTTCTAGTAACGAACTTAACTTAGAAAATGAACTTTATTACATTATGTAGTAGAATAACATCACCTAACTAATAATGAAAATTTTAATTCATTATGTGTATCCCCCAGTCAATATAGGACTCCTTCACCCCATAGAAGGTCCTATGCTCTGGGGCACAGATATTGACACACTTGGAGGGTGAGCTTATAAGTTCTTTGGTGGGAGTCACCTTACCCTACTGGCATCTGCTGAGTCACCTCCATCCTCATCGAGTCTCACAGAGTTAGCCATGCACAGCATTGCTGGGGTCTCCTTCTCCCAATCCCAAGACTTCTCTAGACCTGGTTGTCCATACCATATCCACATCCTTCTTGGGCACACCTGAAACAGAAGGTAACTCACATAGTGGTACGTAAAAACCTAACGAAGCTTTCTCAGACCCTTTGGCCAAAAAGCTCTTGCTACTATTACTATGCTGCTACTTCTGAACTATTCCAGATGCCAGTAAATGCAATGAAGCCTCTCAACTCTTCTACTTATAGAAAGTGAAGCTACATTAACAGTGTCAGTTAGAAGGGTTTGATGGCTCAAGAAGACTCATAGAACCCAAAAAAAACCTCACACATGTATAGGAAAAGGATCTAGCATAGAGCAGCATTAAAATAAGGGTTTGCATCACAGATAAAGGCTGCCTTGTAGGAAGCAATCCAAAGCAGCCAGCGTGGGCTACAGTTGTCCTTCTGTAGGGCTATAACAGACAAATTTTCCCTCTCAGATCAGGACCATTATATGTCTGTGAAATACCTCAGAACCAGATCCCCAAATGGGGTCTCAGATAAAGTTTCTGATGGTCATCTAGGTATATTCTAGCTACTCATCCCCAATGACAGACTGCTCCAGATACCACAGCAATCAGGTGCAATCATAGATCTCACTGTTATTCAATAAAAAATGCTCACTAGCTGATACAAACCATCTCCAAACTCCAGAGACCTATGACTACCAGTCAACACCATTAATCAGTATATTTCATGCCTTAATCAGGGTCAGTGTCCTGCAGGTAATTTAGCAAACAGTGCAGGCCAATTTGAGGTTGCTGAAATTAAACTCAGTACAGAGTCCGGATTTATTTGAGTGAAGTCCTACATGTGCTCACACCTAGATTGTTTCTCTCCTTCTATCCTCCAACAACAGCTCATAAATATTTAAATCATTTGGGATTATGCCATCCTTCTGGCAGGAAAATAGGCCACAATCAAATGGAGCAATTAAGGGAAGTTTAACAAAGAGACTATTTTCAAATGGTGGTTGGCTCAATCAGTATAGAATGTCGCTCTTTCCCAGAGCTAGAAACAATGGTAAATTTTAGCAGCTTTAGATCAGAGGAAGAGAAGATGTTACAGTTTTTATAAGATGGAAAAAATAACTGTATGGAAAAGGTGTCTTATAGTAAGGCCAAGAGCTGTAAACTTCAGAGAAGGGACACAGCCAATGAATGGTGATAGACAGTAAGAGAGCTCTAAGGAAATAGAGAATACATATCCTGACCTACCCTCTTTCTCAACTCTGAAATTCAGCCAGAGAGCAGGTGAGGTCATCAATACAGTCAATACTGTACAGACTTCTGGGAAACAGAGAATACGGAGAAGTTATTTGGGGGGACTGGGAATACTAAAATACTTTTCCATATAAATTAGTGGTAATTCTTTGCTGTATGCCATTTCAGTTTATGAAAGATTTCATAGGAACACTCTAGTTTCAGAGAGCAGGGGAAGCCTATATTTGGTTTCTTTGAAAATTAGTAAAGTCAGTCACAGGTAAGTATTGCATTGCTTTCTCCCATAAAACATCTGAATAGTTGATGGTATATATATAATGCTAAAATAAGTTTCCATGAGTTAAGTTATAATTACCAGTCCAAAAGCTGAATTATTGGGTCTGATGACTAATATGTTGTGTCAGCTTGTCTAGACCATGGTACCCAGATATATGGTCATTGTTCTAGATGTTTCTGTGAGGATATACTTTTAGATGAGATTAACATTTAAATCATAGACTTTGAATAATTTGGTTTGGCATTATCCAATCAGTTGAAAGCCTTAAAAGAAAAAAGACTGACCTCTGCTGAGGAAGAGGGAATTCTTGCGAAAGACTCTTTTGGACTTGAACTGCATCATTAACTTTTCCCTGGGCTTCCAGTTTGACAGCCTTTCCTACAGATTTTGGACTTTTCAGCCTCTAGAATCATGTGAACCAATTCCTTACAATAAATTTCTCTTTTATTCTACCTCTCTTGCAGAACTGTCATATAACCCAGAAACTCTACTCTTAAATATATACCCAGAAAATTGAAAACAGGAAATCAAACAGATGCTTTTATGCCAATGTTCACTGCAGCATTATTCACAATAGACAATATGTGGAAACAACCCAAATGTAAATTAACAATCAAATGGATAAACAAAGTTCAGGCATGCCTTGGAGATACCGCAATAAAGTGAATATCACAATAAAGTGAGTCAAATAATTTTTTTTCATTTTTCAGTGCATATAAAAGTTATGCTTACACTATAATGTAATCTCTTAAGTGTGTAATAGAAGTATATCTTTAAAAAATATCTATCTTAATTAAAAATATTTATTGCTGAAAATGTTAACCATCTTCTGAGCTTTTGGAAGTCATATATTCATTGGTTACAGATCCCCATAACAAACATAGTAATAACAATAATGAAAAAGCTTGAAATATTGTGAGAGTTACCAAAAATTGACACAGAGATATGAATAAATAGATCATGTTGGAAAAATGTCACCTATAGGCTTGTTCATGAAGGGTTGCCACAAACCTTTAACTTTTATAACAAAACAAAAACCAGTATATGCAAAGCACAATAAAGGGTACACACACACACACACACACACACACACACACACATGCCATGGAATATTATTTAGCCATAAAAAGGAATGAAGTCTGATACAAGGATGAACCTTGAAGACATTATGCTAAGTGAAATAATCTTGACACAAAAGAGCAAATACTGTGATTCCTTACAACTGTCAAGCTCATGAAAAATAAGGAAGGACTGAGAAATTGTCATAGATCACAGGAGACAAAAGAGACATGACAACTTAAATGCAGTGTGGAATCCTGGGTAGGATGCTGGAACAGAAAGAAGATATTAATGGAAAAAATACTGAAATCCAAATAAAATCTGGAGCTCAGTTCATAGTACCAATGTTGGTTTCTTATTCTTGACAACTGTATTATGGTAATGTAAGATGCTCACATTAAAGGATACCAGTATGGGGTATCTGGGGACTTTCTACACCATCTTGGCAATATTTTTGTAAAAATAAAGTTGGAGGACCAATTTTAGTTTTGCCCATTTTTTTTGTAAAAAACATAATCTAAAATTAAAAGTTTGTAAAAAAAGTAGGGAAAAATTAATCAAACGTTGAGCCCAAAATAAAAAGCAAACGCAAAATAAAAATGCAAAACAAAACCAAAAACAAACATGAAGCATCAAACCAAGAGATTCATTCTTTAATAGCCAGCCTCTCTTTGAAATTAGGAAAATCTTATTCTATAGGCCTGTGGTCAAGGGCATCTGCTGTTCATCTTCCCACCTGGTGACAACAAAGGAATAATCTTTCTGAAACCTGAAAAAGGCATATATATGAACTTATATCTCATACAGGTATCACAATAAAGACAGACCCTATATATTTTTTTTGTTTTGTCTTTTGCTAGAAAAAGTCTCAGCATTTTATGTGCATTACCTCATTTAATCCATTTAACAATGCTGCACAGTAGACAGTGCTATCATCCCCATTTTACAGCTAAATCAGGACACTGAGATTAATACTTTGTCTCAGATTCCTCTTACAGGAGACTGCAGAGCTGGAAACCACACTCAGGAAACCTGGCTTCGGAGTTCATTAACTTAATTGCTAAATTATAATGTCCCTGTATAATTAAGTGTATGGCAATGGATGCAGCCAATTTTGCCATCAAATTCTTAGCCTCTCTCATATAGAGTTTCTAAGCATCCTGAAATTAAACTTAAAATACTTTTTATTCCCCCACGTTTTCCTGTAAAACCAGGCTTCTTTGTCATTTTCACATTAAATTTTCTCTCCTACAGAAGTCTCTGCTAGATCCTTTTTCTTAATCCATTCTGTCCCAGATGCAAACTGAATTGTAACTATGATTATATGACTGCATTACACAAAAGTTTAAATAGTTTTTAATCCATGAAGTGTTGAGTTTTGAAAATGTAATGCCTTTGCCAGTATGTTCTCAGCTTTCTTATCTGGGTTCACCATTAACCATTGCTGCCTGTTCCGGGGCCTTTAGGTAAATGTCCCCACAAATTTTTTATTCATCGGTTCTTACTCCTTTCATTCTTTCACATTTCTCAGTCTTGGCTCTCTTCTTTCTCCTTTCTTCAATGCTTTTCTAGTAATAACCCTTCCCTTCCACTCTAGAAATTGTCAGTTACTTTTTTAACACATGTATCCAAATCACTGTATAAGGTCCTCTTTTACTTTTCCAAATAAGTTTATTTCCTCCCTTTTGATCTCACTGTATTATTCACACTTAATATGTACTATTAAATATTTCTAATATTCAAAATGCTCACATAATACTATGAGACTCCATGATCTGTCAACCTATTATAAGAAACAAAATATTATCAATATAGTAGAAGTTATCTTTTTCTCAGAGGTAGCCATTATTTTAGTATTTGTTGTTCTTACACACATCTTTATATATCTTTACTACATTTGTATATCCCTAACAATATATATTATTTGCATGTTTTAAAATTTTATATTAATCTTCTCTCTAAATATGTATGTATACAAACACAAGTGTGTGTGTTTGTGTGTGTTTTGCTTTCTTCAACAAATAGCTTTTTTGGGAAAGGGGTTCAATATATTTGTGATATATATTCATGAGAAAATTTGTGGTATCTTTACATGATATACATGTAACATATTTGATTGTTATCCTGATAATAGATACTAATTATAGATGTTTCTAATTTATTTTTGCTGTTATAAGAGGTGTTGCTTCAATATCCTTCAATATTCATATATATGAATATTGAATATATTATATATATGATTCATATATATAAATGAATCATATATATGATATATTTTCTGTAGGTTGTGTACCAAAAAGAAGAATTGCTGGGATCTAGGATATACATAGTTTAATTACATTTTTAAATACTGACAAATTGTTTTCCAAGGTGGTGTTTGTTCCAGTTATATCCAACTAGCTGTGCATAAAAATTCCTATGGCTTCATAAGTTTTCATTTGGTATTGCTAGACATTATATTTTTTCATAATTTTAATATGGAATCTCACTAAGCTTTTATTTTCCACTAACATCGTATACTCTTGGTCATTTCATGTTTTTCTTCTATAAATTACCCATTCATTTTTTTTTCCTTTGCTCTTCAATGGGTTATTTCTCTTTCTCTTAATATTTTTGGAATACTTTAAAAGTATATTCTTACATTAATATATTACATGTTCTGCAAGTTATTTCTCTAAGATATTGACTACCATTTCCTTTTTAAATGGTCTTTGGTACCCATTATTTTTTCTTAAAAATTATGTAATCAGATCTATTATTCTGTTTTTACCTTACAGTTTAGGATTTTCTGTAAGTCTTTCTCTACCCTAAGGTGCCACATATTTTTCTTTCTTTCAATAACTCTCATCAGATCATGTTGTTGTGATTAGTTTAAAAAAAACATCTTTTCTGTAGACTGTGATATCCTCAAGGGCAGAGTCTATGTATTATTTATTTTTCTACCCTGGAATTTTATGATGCTTAATAAATGTTTGATAACTAAAAGCCATAAGCTCCTTATAGGTCCTAGGGAAAGCTTTTGATATCTCTCTCATGTGATAACCACTACACTAAGTTCTTACAATTTTGTCACCAATCAGGGCACAGATTCTCATTGTGCCTCTGATTTTGATGTTTGTTTTAAAAGGTTAAATCAAAAGATAGCCTACAGAGCAGGAGCATGACGTATTTACTAGAAGTGGTACACCTAGCTTTGTCTGCTTAACTTCATTATAGCAGTTTTAAGTAGTGGAATCCTGCTTTGGAAAATACTTTTTAGAAGCTATGTTTATTTTTGTGTTCTTATGTATATGGCTGGGCGTTCACTTGGTGGACATGTTTTCCCTTCTTTGCTTTGAATGTTGCTCAAAACAAATTGCATGCTAGCTGATCTTACATTTAGATTTATAAATAATGCTGTAGTGTGAATGGAATTTGTTTCAAATTATTTTGAGCTTCATACGAACAAATTGTCCAGTATTTTTCTTTCTATGCCAACTATTATACTTAACATTTACTGGACTTCTAGAACATACTGGACAGTTTGAATAATATAAATGATGTATGACATATAACAGAGATATTCACATTATAGAATTTAGAATGTAAAGTTGTTCAAATTACTACTTACAAGGCAATGCAAATTTTGATCTGTTAACTGCTGTGATCTTTGTCTTTATTTGGGAGGTATTTGGAACATTTTATTCGAACTTCTCTCAGATAAAGTACGACTCTCCAAAACAAAAAGATTCAAATGGTTAGCTATTGAATTTTGAAAGCTAAGGTCTAGGCATATGTGAAAACACTGGATCAGTAAATGATGAGAGAGTTAGTTTTTCCTAACTTTGACTAATAGCTCAAATTATTTTGACAAGGAGGAGGAAGAATATAATACAATGAGGGTGATAGAATAGGTGACAGCATAGAGATCTGACTGAAGGCCTGTGACTTTCAGGGCCCTCTGGAGTCTGAAGAGCCCATAACACTGTGACATAACTAAGAAATTCAGACTTATATCAGGAGGAACACCAAGGCATTGAGGAATGCTAAATATGGGAGTAGCAGGATTTGATTGGCATTCGACAATCATTAATATGAATGAAGACTGAAAGAAAAAGGAGGGAGAGGTTAGAACTAGGGTAACTTAAAAGTTTAATTCCAAGTTTTAAGGAGAAATGAAATCTGAATACTTGGCAAACACCGGGGAAGGGAAGAATAAAAAATCGAGAGTGGTTTTACCAGATGAATTGAGAAGGATTAATAATAATCACAATAATAGATAACATTTATGCAGCGGTTACAATATGCTTACCAACAGCTAAGCAGTGGTGGCCTGTAAATGTTTAACACCAGCACTCTGGGACAAGGGTCAGGGTGCAGGAGGGCCCTGCTTTTCAGTTTGCCAATTTTTGTGATGTAAGTATTCCCAGGATGGCCAGCTTCAACCTACCAATGAAATGTCACTCAATAGCAATTGGGAAGAAATGTGCAAAAACTGTTCTCACAGACTGATATGTAGCAGATCCAGGATGCCACTGGAATTTTTTCTACATGTGTTAATTTCATTTACTTCTCATAATGTGTCCCTTTAAGTGAGGGTTTCTTAACCTCAGTACTACTCACATTTTTAACTAGATAATTCTTTGCTGTGGGGATGCTGTTCTGTGAACTGCACAGTGTTTAGCATCATCCTTGAACGCTACCCCTAGATGCCAGTAGTACAGTCCCCACACCAGCTGTGACAACGAAAAATGTTTCTTGTCAAAGTCATATGTTTTCTGAGGAAAAATAAACAACTGCAGTGTAACATCACTGCTTTATGGCTTATCCCATAATTTTTTTCTTTTCCTTCTTTTCCTCTTTCTAATTTCTTATTTTCTTCTATTTTTTTATTTTTGCAAATGAAGACATTTAAACTTAGAAAGAGCATACACTTATTAACTGGTAGATTTGTTATAAATACAGATTCATTATAAATTATAAATTCATTATAAATATAGAAGCAGAGAGGTAGATGGATAGACAGGAGGATAGGTGGAGCTAGAGATAGACATAGACATAGATACGTCACCTCAATGCTATAATTATTGGATGACAAAGTATTAAGAATAAAGCTGTCCTTACCTTGATGCCCATTTTGCATGGGCAGTAATTTTTTCTTTGGTTTAAAAGAGCGTTTCTGTATATAATATGAGAAAACAAAATGAAGGAAACGGGGGAGGTGATTGAAAGGGAAAGGGAAAAGAAATGGATTAGGAAACATCCATTGCAGTGTTACTATTTTTCAAAATTTTCAAAAATTTTGGAATATGTTTTTAAGTCAGGAGCAAAATCACCATTATTCTAAAGGAGAATGATTATCAGAATCAATTTATAAATTACTCTAAACACATGAGCCAATGCATGGTTTAACTGTTAATAAATAGAAAAAGTCTAAAGAATATTAGTGTAAATAACATTGTTTCATAGGTCCCTTTTAGTTTTTTACTTTGAATATCTATTGTGCCTTGATTGATATAGATGACTAAATACAATACTCCCTAATTTCTCCAAAAATTAAAGGGGAATTTGGACTGAAAATACAAATACCTAGTCCAGATGTAAAATAATCTCTCGCACCCCTGATCTACTGATTTCATCTCGATTAAACATAACATTTCAAAAAGTTTTGTTATTTTTTAAATATTTGAACAAAATATGTCTTAGCTCATTTTAAGATGAAAATTATTGAATGCATTTTGTATAGCCTTTCCTCTCTTTTTGACATATTGTCATATCTGAATACTGCAGTATTCTGGTCCCGGTGTTAGGCAGAGCAGAGTTTTAATCCAATTCATAACATAAAGAAACGGAGACTCAGAATGTCTTCCATTATGCTATAGTATGCAACAGGAGGCAGCTGCCAGGGACTGTAGGAGTGTGAGCCTCCTATCCTTAGTGACATAAACATGCTAGCTTTACTGTAACAAAATTCCTTTTATTTCGTTTATGGTATAATTAAGCTCTCTGAGAATACAGCAGGGGTCCTTTCTTTTTTCCCCAGTAGTTGTAACTATGTCATGTTTGCAGATTTCATACTTTGTAAAAAGTTGAATTAAACTATTCTTTCCATTTATATTTACTAACCTCTGATATATCTGTCATAATAATGTTCAAAGTTGTGAGTTTTCAATAATTGAATTTTTCCCTTGTTTTTATTTTGCAATATTCATCCAGCAAATATTAAGTGGTGACTAAGTGCTAAATTTTTTTCTAGGCATAGGGGATACACCGGAGAATAAGGATTAATCCTCTTCTTTCCATGGCAGAGCTGGAAAAGCAATAACAGAGTAAGCAGATAAAATCTGATATATTATAAAACAGTGAGAAGTATTCTGAAGAAAAGTAAGGAAGGGTAAAGTAATAGGGTGTTTTGATATGAGGTCCAAAGTCATATAAAATGATATACAATAACCTCTATAATTTGGGAGTTAACATTTTCCATATCATTAATTAAATTATGAACACCTTTACTTGTAAAGTTCTATCCTCCATCCCATTTAATTGGTTAACTAAATTGGTCATTCTTAGTTTGTAAACTTCTTTTTTCATTTAAAACATAACTTATATTGGTGTCCTTAATAAATAAATAATAATAAAATAGTCTATTTTGCAGTCTAAATCTCTAATACTTGGATCATAGTCAGAATTTTAAAAATAGGAAGGGATCTAAACATAGAATTTCAAAGTAGGACAGGATTAACGAATCATATTTTTCTGATTTTTCAAGACAATTTAGATCTAGAGAAGTGAACCAAATTTTTCAGAATCTAAGAAGATTTGAAAAACAAGCTTTCTTATTTAACATTTTATTATTCTTTTTTATTCATCTTGTTGATTTGATATACTTTACATATTACTATAACAAGCTGTCATCTATGTGACAGTATTTTAAGGGAAAGTATTAAGAATTCCCTATACAATCAAAAATCACCTCACATGCTGTATGATATCTAAGAGCCCCACAATTCATGAACAATTCATAAATATTCCTACTTAAATTCCACAAAGCCCTAGCAAAAAACATCATTTGTAATTCACCCATTATTTGTGAATTAAGTTATCACATGCTTTCTGAGATCAGGATTTAATAGTGTGGAAAAATAAGGGGTCTTATCACCAAAGTGATAAGGATGATGGGCAGCCTCATGGAATATTTAAAAAATAGATGTTGCCAAATTTCACAATTTGGCTAAATAAACAGAACCATGAGAGTAGAGAAGCTCTCCAAGCACAAAGACTGTTTCCATATGGAGGAAATGAGGTTATAGCCTTTAAGACCTCCTTATCTCCTGGTTCTGGCTCAAACACTCCCCATCTACTATCTGAATTATTTCTTTAGTGTCTCATTTGGTTATGCTATCACCATACTCTGTCCACTCTAGTCTATTGAATGGATTCCAGGTTACCATTCTCAAGTTCAGTATCACATTCTCCTCAGAAGTCTAATTTTCCCCTCCTATTATCTATTGAAAAATGATAAAAAATTTTAACTAGTCAAGATTCTCTCCAATCTAACCCTGTCTGTCCTCTTTTTCTCTTCACACCTTGTATTACATTTGTCTTTCTGTAACCCTCAAAAAATATGCACTTTAAATATATTTTCAGGAAAATCTTTAGAAATAATTTTTTATTGAACAATGATCATATTAAAAGGTAAATGAATCAGAGAAATAATAAATGAAAAGAATTATATAAGATGGTAAGCAATGGTCGAATGGTTTCTAATTATATGTAATATAAAATGATATTTTTATAACAAACATGGATTTCTTTAGAATCATATTGTGTTGACAATGTAGAAGCATAATAACAAGGAGTAAAGTATTTCACATCACAGATGTGTTTCTGCTTCTAAGAAGTTCCTGGTCCTCAAATTCCAAAATAAAATCTGGGATTTGTTTTTAATCCCACCATTCAGGTGGCTTAAATCTCAGGAGGTGGTTACCATTTCCTCACTGATCCCCTTGTTTGCTCAGCAAGTAAATTTTAAAGTTGAGATATTTTAGTTAATGTACAGAGAACTTAGCCACCTTGAGTAAAGGAATTAAATGGGGAAATACTAATTTGGATTAAAGGCAGGAAAAAAGTGATCCTATAAAGTAAAAAATATTGTGTAGTGAGTGCTAACAAATTAATAGGTTATTAACCCTATAGAGTGTAAAAGCAATATACACTCTAAGAGTTCTGCTTTTCTCTGGAGAAGGAGAAGGAGATAGCAGAATTTGGATTTCACCTTTATATTTAACTCTCAGCTAGAATATCAAAACATAAGAAAAACACATAAGAGAAACCCTTTGAAACTGATCAATGCTTCCATAACTGCATATTTTATTACCTTTCAGGTTGCACTGCCCAAGGTATACACATTATTTGGTACTTTCAGTTCAAAAGAATCATAGTTCAAATAATATTCTTATTATTTGTGTTTCCTAATAATAAATGACACATTTTATACTTGAATTCTTTACATTCGAGTCTGCCAGAATGCTATAATCGACATTCATACATTTTACTATATATGAAATTAATATCAGTTGCAACACAGATAAACCTTTACTTCTTACTTAAAGAGCAGAACTGTGAGTTTGCACAAGTAAAAAAGAAAAGTCCCAGGGGCCCTATCTTGGCCTGAGTCCCACACAAAATAGAGGCAAAAGTACATGTGCTAACAGCAGCACAATCCCAAGGAAGCAAGAGTGAGAGATCGAAGGATGTAAAGCAAGGAAGGATGGAGAACAAGTACAAGGGGGTGTTTTTCTAGGCTATCCACAGTTGCCAAACAAGCTCAGCTAATTGCTCAGTTTCATAAGGCACCATCACAGCAGGCCCGTGAATTACTGCGTTTGAGAACCGCCCATGGTGGGGTCAGTCAGCGGTAGAGAAGCATTCATCTTGCTTCTGCCTATGCACACGCGCTTCCTCTTCCACCTTCCCCTTCCGTTCCTCTTCATTAAAGCTGGTGTTCACTCCTTTGCACTTGCACGTGGTCCTGTCACTAGGCCCCTCCAGGTGACTGATGCAGAAGCAGCACCAGCTGGGCACTGTCTGCCATTCCACAGACACCTCATTTTGCACCTCTTCACTAGTTTGGGCTGCCCACCGGGCCTAGGGACCCTTACAGGTAACAGGGGCAGCTACGGAGCTCCACAGACTTCTGCTAGAGCTGCTTCAAGATCTGGAGTTGCACATGAACCGGTTTCTGCCGAGACCCTAACTATTCCTTTCATTTCCTTAGGCCTCCTATAAACAGAACAATGGTAACTGTGTTAAGCAAGGTTATCCAGAGAAAGAGAACCAATGGAATGTATATATACACATTAAAAGGGAGATAGATTTTATTTTGGCTCAGATAATTGTGGGGACTGGCAAGTCCAAACTCCTTGGAGTAGGCTGGAGACCCATGGCAGTTAATATTGCAACTGTAGTCCAAAGGCAATCTGCTGGTAGGATTTTCTTCTTCCTCTGGGGACTTCAGTCTTTTCTCTGAAGGCCTTCAACTGACTGCATGAGGCCCACCCACATTGCAGAGGGTAATCTGCTTTACTCAATGGCTACTGATTTAAGTATTAATCACATCTCAAAAAGATACAAATCACAGCAACATCTAGGCTGATGTTTGATCAAAAACTGGGTACCAAGGCCTAGCCAGCTAACACAAAATTATCCATTATGGTTACCATTATCTTAAATGTACAGAATATATATATACAGTGTATATGCATAAATATATGAATCTTACCTATAAATATATGAAATATGTGTCTGTATGGAAGGATGTGTGTGGGTTGTGTGTTTGTATGTATGCATATTTATTTTTTCTTTCGCATTTCAATGATGATCAGAAAAGTCTTGCTGAGGGCTCTTGCAGAGATCTTCGTGATTTGCAATCAAATACAAAAACTTTCCTCATCTTAGATCACATGGTCCTCCAAATCTCATGTTTTTTCCTTTTATCTTTGTTTTGTGTATGAGGCTGCATATCATTCTCAGTTCCTCTCCTCAAAACTTTCAACCTTAAACATTCTTTCTTACCATTCTCTGCTTTTGGAAGAAGCAGTTTTAGAACATTATTCCAATGATCTAAACTCTCCTATCTCTGTCTTATCAGTCTAACTATTCCAAAGATTTTCAATTAATTTAAAAGCAGTACAAATTTCCTAAATTAGGATGGTAAACTAAAAGCATCATACCTACTCTTCTTTTAAGTCACTTTGAATACAGAGAAAAAAAAACACAAATAACAACTTTGATAAAACTAAGGGACAATTGTACACCTAGATTACTGTCCATGAAGACTGAAATTAATTGGAAGAATGGTAAATGATTTTGTAGAAATGAGCATAGTAAACTTACTGCATGCAGAAGAAAATACTCCTGAGCAGTAGGTTAATAAAACTCATGTAGCTCTTCAAAGTCTCAGAAGTTGGAAAGACATGTAATAAAAAGGAAGTGTTAAGGGGTGAGGGAGAAAGGGCTGAAGAACAGAGGAAATGTGTGCACATCTGTATAAAGAACAGTTAGACTTAAAGTCCAACTCTATTCACATCTGAAGGAAACAAGTATATTCTCCAGGTCAGAATACTTGGGAACCCTGCATCAGAGGAGGATTGGAAAAATGTTCAAATGAAAATATCTGCACACTGCCAGTGTGCCCCAATCAGTCCCAGAACTCTAGATGACAGGCACTGACAGGCAATAGCATCATTTTCTGGAAAATTTTAACTAACTGAGAGATGTAATAGAGAAAATACCACAAATCCTTTTTAAATGTAAAATGGAGGACTCCCAATTACTCAAAACTCCATTATAAAAACATGAAAATTGATAAAAAATTTTTCACACTGCTTTAGCAATCAAAATCACAAATTCAATTTTAGATTAAGATTGTGTCAACTATTGAACTCAGCCTGTCAGAAAAACAAAGCAAGAAGAAATTGAACAGTTTAATTCCCTGGCAAGTCTCCTTAGCCTACCTTTTTTTAAACTGATTTTATTTTGAAACAGTCACACTGACTTGGCCTGATACTACAAACAATCAGATTTATGGTGCCACAGGCAGGCGAGGGTGAGCTGAGTAGAATCTTCCAAGACATTCCAGTCAACTCTTCAGGGCATCATTCAATTATAATGCATAAAGAAGGATCAGTAGACATTTGCAGAGAATTCCCAAGATAAAAGGCAAAGAACCCAATGAAAATTAAGAGGATTTAGGAGAAGCAGAGGAAATTCAATGAGCGAAACTTTAAAGGAGTCATAATTAATTTCATGAGGAATGGGAAACAGAACAGGATGCCACATAATAGGGAGAACAGAATGAGTCATGCACACACACAACATTTACAGCACATTATTTAAATGCTGACATAAAGAGAATCATTAAAGGTGTTGGAAGATAAAAATTAAATAAATTTACCAGACTGATTGCCTGAGTAAAAGTAAGGAAAGTTTCAGACTACAGCTGAACAGCAACCCTATGGAGAACATTTCAAATTGCAACAAAACATGTAGGGTCCCAGTGCTTCAGAAAAGAGCAATCAAAATGGGCAAACTTCCTAAATATCTTTTGATGAATGAAATTAGATATAATAGTAGATTTTGCAGTGTTATTAGACAGGAATATCTTAATAATGAGTTTAAAGAAATCTAAGCACAAAAAAAACAGAATCATCAATGCCAAGGATAATAGAAAGTTGCACGTGGAAGGAAATTTAATCATAGTACACTTCTTGGACTAGCAGGGAGAAATTATTAATAAGACATACAATACATAGCATTTACAAAGAACATACAAGTACTGAACCAAGTCATTATAACTGAACTATTTTGGGAGTATGGTTAGAAGGCAGAGTGATGTAAGGAAATAGAAAAATTCATACACTGTAATACACTGTAATTGGAAGTTAATCTAAAATGAATCAAGGGAACAATTTGTATACATTTTTGGTAAAACTATCAAGGAAAATACCAGAAAAAATAGATATTGGTTAAAAGTGATTGCCTCTGTGGAATGGGGCAGTGATGAAAAGGAGAGAGTGACAGAGGGGGACTATATATTTTTTAATTGTTTTGTTATTTCTTATATTTCAGCACACTTTGCTTGTACTTATTGTTTTTGGATAAAAACTAAAGAGTAAAATATATACTTTTTGAATGAATTTTAGAAAAGAAGGTCAACATCACTCAAACATATAAGTGCTAACATAGTCATATTTCTTGCATACTCTGTGTGCATATTTTGATAAACTGAAAAAATAAAATACTGATGTTTCATATAATATGATAATCCAAACATTTTGATGTTATTACAAGTTAAGTGTGAAGATTATTTGTATTTGGTAAAGTGTGATTGTTTCAAATAAATACTCCATATTTTATCTATTTGACTCCGTTGGTCTCTTAGTTCCCTTGTGTAATATTTTGAGTTCAGAAATGACAAGATGAGAACAAACATCTAATGGTTATTTACTCAAAATACACTTTTAGAGTGGAAATATTAAATTGAATTTTAATGCTGGAGTGTGCATTACCAAAGTACTTTCCAAACTCACATACCTCAACTTCAGAAATGTGTATGAGTGCTTCTTTCATTGCAGCTCTCCACTTTTTTCTTGACATTCCTGAAACAGTTCCTAAACTGGAAATCTCCAATTCTTCCCACATTCCACATTTGAGGGATTAGTAGAAGAAATGCAGATTTCTCCAAGTAAGTGTTAAATCAAAGTATATTTGGTTATTGTCATTGTCCCCACATTGTTTTCTTATACAGAATATGCCCTTATTCTTAATTCTATATCTTCAACCTAATTAAATGAAATATGAATTATAAATTCATCAAGACAGTTGTGGATAAGAATGAAGGGCCAAAGTTGGACAATCAGGGGAAACAATATCATTTATCCCCCCTTAAGACAATATGAACATGAAATTTTAATTTTTAAAAAAGGAAGCAGAAGGACTTAGAATCAAAACCAGTTTTAAAACTGGCCACTAGGATTAGGAAAAGGGTGGAGGAAAAAAGGTATCTGAGGCTACAAAAGGGTAGCATGAAGAATCCTCCTGATGGAAATGCTCTGTTATTTAACTGTGGTGCTGCTTATGTGAATCTATACATGTGATAAAACTACACAGAAATTACATAAAATTACATGTATGCAAAACATACATAAATGTACTCAAATGATTGCATGTAAAACTAGTGAAATCTGAGTAAATTTGATGGATTGCATCAAGTCAGTTTTCTAGTTGTGATCTTATACTATTGCGATAAAAGATGTTACCACTGGGGAGATGAGCATCCAGGATTTCTGGATCTCTCATGATGATTTCTTACAACTGCAATATAAACTCAGTCACTTTGGGTGTCAAAATTAATTTGTACCTAGGGGATTCTTGCCCTGAACTAACTGCACAATGTAGGGAAGCAGAATACAGAGGAATGATACAACATTCGATCTACCTTCAAGAAGTTTTCAAATACCAAATATGGCAAGTTCAGAATTCTTAACTGTAAAATAAAAGATCTGGAATGATCTTTGTCAGAGTTTCTTCTCAACTTAATGTACCATGCAGTAACAAACTCAAGAGGGCAGAGGTTACAGCCTAACCATTTGATATGATCAGCAAGTTTTGTGAAGAGAGACAGAGGACAGAAATTCAGCAAGTGTTAAGTCATCAAAGGGAAATAGAAAGCAGATTGGAAGAATTAGTAAGACTTGAATGGGACAAAATAAGAAATAATTCTAGAACCAAGGAATTACACTTATAGATTGTAGACATGGAATCAAGAATGAGTGGGTGCCAGTAGGGGCATACAGATGTAAGAGTAGTCAAGATAATATGAAGTTTAAGAATTCAGGAGAGGAAACATTCATGTGTCCCAACTGGCAGGAGCTCCTTCTTTTTTAAGGTATAATACTATTCCATTGTATATACACCACAGTTTCGTTATTCATTCATCTATAGAGGAACACTAGGTTATTCCTATATCTTGGCTAGATGAATGATGCTGCAGTGAACACAGAAGTGCTAATATCTCTTTGAAGAACTTATTTCATTTCCTTAGGGTATACACAAACTTGGAGGACATCATTCAAAGTGAAATAAGCTACACACAAAAAGAAAATTCTGCATTATTTCACTTCTTTTGTGGCATCTTACAAAGTTGAATACATAGAAACAGACAGAGAAAAAGGTATTTTACCAGGGATGGGAAGGTGCAGAAAAATAGGGAGATGTTGATCGAAGGATACAAAGTTGCAATTATGGAGATGAGTAAGTCTAGAGATTTAATATACAGCATGATGACTATAGTTAATAATAATGTACTGAATACTGGAAATTTGCTAAGACTATAGATTTCAGGTGCTCACCACATACATACCAATGGTAACTTTGGGAGGAGATGGATACATTAATTAACTTGACTGTAGTAATCATTTCACTTGCATGTGTATATAAAATCATGTTACACAATTTAAATATACATAATCTGTGTTTAAAATAAACTTTCAAAAGAAGAAACAGAGAGGCTTGCCAGTTTTTAAGAGGTAGGGACATAACTAAATAGTCTTGGATGATTAGTTGGGCAATCACAGCAATCACAACAGGATGTATTTGAAGAGATTACAGCCCAGAGACTAAGGTTTCAGTGAGAAGGCACTTTCTATAGTCTGACTGTGAAGAGATAAATCCCACACTAAACTCAGAAGAGTGAAGAAGGAAGAAGGGATGTGAGACATACACTTGAGAAGTTGAAAAGGTACAGGAGCTGAAGGAAACAATGAGTAAAAGATGACTTTCATATTTCAAACTGAAGTGATTAGAAGAATAGGAATGCAGGCAACAGAAACAGGAATCAGGGGAGATAAGTGTTTATTTAGGAAAGAAATACTTTTCATGTGTGACATATTAAATTCTCAGGGATGGCTAGTTAGCTACCAAGTAGAAAGCTGGGTGATGCAGTTTATAAATCAATTAGAGTAAAAGGAAGAGATTTAAACTTTGTAAGCAGCAGTGTAAAGATTGTAAGGTTGAAGGCACTGGGGGGAGGGGGGAGCACATCAGACACTGATGATGTGCCAAATTTCCCAGCTGCTGCCCTCTCTGAACCTGAAAAATGTGCCTTAAGCTAGCCAATCCTCACGCCGCTGTAAATCTAAGCTCTGCCTCCCCCTACCTTCTTTAAAAACTCACTGCCTGCCCTGCTGAGTGTGACTTCCCCGGCCTGTGATAATCAGACCATGGAACATCACCCAGGAATTTGCATTCAAATAAACTACCTGGCCCTTTGTTGCCTCTTTTTGCCTGCTTATTTCAGTTAGAATTTATCTTACATTTGGTGCCGAAACCCGGGAAGGGGCATGAGCATGGGGCTCTGACTGGTCACCAGTGATCCCCGCTCCCTCCCCAACATGGGAACTCAGCCTGATCTCCACTGCATGGACTATTTTCTGGTGAGTCCCTCAGTTTCCCCTGGTCCGCTTCCCTTCCTAACTCCGTTTCACCTGGTCCGTTAGAAATTGTACTACGTCCAGGTGGGGACATCCAGCCCCTTGGACATCCAGCCCAGCCTCTGCAGGCATCCAGCCCACACCTGGCCCTGTGGTGTGAGAGACATCCCTACCCCAGGCCCCAGGACGTCTCCCCTGACTTGGCACGCTTGGGACACTGGGCACTCCTCTAGGCAGGATTAGTTGGGAAGTGGCGCAGACATAGGGAACCAGCCCTCAAAAGCAGAGGCTCAGACCCCACTGCGGTGTCTCATTTCTAATTTGGCTGCTCTATATTTGTCCTGGGAAGTTTGCAAATGGAAGCTAGTCTTTCTTTGCTCTGAGGCCGGGCCTCAGTATCCCTTAGACAATCAATCTCACTGGCCCTCTGAGGGAACTTTCAATTTTGGCCTCCTCACCAACTTGATTAATTATTGCCACTGGAGAAGACAGTAGAGTGAAATCCCATATGTGCAGGCTTTTTGGACTTTGCAATCCTGCCCAGACCTTTATGTTAAGTGTTCAATGACTCAGGTTCTCCAGGCCTGATCTCCAGTTAAAGATTGTCAGCCTCTTACTCTGTTCAGTTCTTCTTTTTTGAATCTGCCAGAAGACCTCAGTCACCTGCCTCTCTCAGCTCGCAATCCCATCCCGCTTTCTCCACCACCATCTTTAAGTCCTTTGTCTTCACACGTGTCACTGCCATCTTAAAGTCCTACATTTTCAACCACACCGTTGTCCTGCTCTCCTCTTCCCGTGGCTGCACCACCCCCTCCCCCTCTCCTTCCACCTTCACCGCCTCTTTCCCCACCAGAACACGCTCCTCCCACCCTCTAATTTCAGAAGCCCTGGACAAGAAGCTAATTAGAGGGAAAGCAATTGGATATCAATGACTCAAATCTTTATATTGGTTTGTCTGTCTGTGTATACGTTTTTGGTGGGGAGTGTTGCTGACTGTAGTCACTGTATCTCAGTTTGTATGTTTGTGTGTCTAGGTGTATGGATGAAAAATATTTTCCTACCTCTGGATGGTATTAAAAAAACTGATTTAAAAACAAACACTTGTGAAAATTGGGCATTCTAAAACTTCCAGAAAATCTGATAAAAAATGTTAAGCATTAATGCTAATATGAGTTTGGCTGAGGCGAGCATGTCCTTGTGGTTATCAGCTGCCTAAGTTTACCTAAGGTCATTTAAGTTGATGTTATCTGCTAAATATTTTAAGAATAAAAATCTTAAAGGCTTGGCTTTGTCTAATATTCAGTAAAGGTCTTGTAAGTAATCTAGCATAGTTGTTACGAATGAGTGAACTAAATAAGTGTGGCAAGTGAACACCTTTTTAATTGTGTGTTACAGTGTGTATACCTATCTACAGCCTAGAAATCTTTATAGTAACCTAAAACCTTAAAATTTTGCTGAGTTAAAAAGATATACTTTGTGCTTAGTGAGAGATTGTGTTGTAAAGCTCATCGTTAACAGAAATTATAAAATGTTCATAAATTTGTCAATCTAAAGAATGCTAGTGTAACAGTTTATAATAGCCTACTTCTCAGTGTTCACTAAAAATTAAGGTACCAGTAGTTTTAAGTTCTAATTAAAACTACTTAAAGTAATAAGGAAAATATTTCTGCATGCTAAAGAATGTGTCTTTTGATAAAAGAAAGTAACTTTGTTCTAAAGTACAGCTGTTTATTTAGAGGGAGAAATCTAAATGTAAAAAAAGTTGTAGAAAGTTTTTGGAAGAATTTAATATGGTCATGCTATATAAAATTAAAGCAAATGAGTCTCAGTATGGAGCACACAGCAAAATTAAAATTTTATTTTTGGTTAAAAAGACAAAGTTTTCTTAACTGTTAGTTTTCTCTTAATATTGAAAAATTGCAAAAAGTTCTCTAATTGTTTTATCAAAGCAGTTTCTCATGCTTAAAGTCTCAATGAGTTGTCAGAGTATTTAAGAAAATGAGATCTTAATATTAAAAAGACTAAAAGCTAAAGTTTGCTAACTACTGTGTAACCTTCTTTATTTGCCTTTGAAGTATTTTGTTGTCATTCTGGTTAAATAGATAAGTATTGCTTCATAGCAACCTATAATCCTATCTAAGCAAGTGCCTTAAAACTTTTAACAGCTTCCTAAAATCAAATTCAAAAAAGTACTTTTACCTCTAGTTAACTCTGATATTTTCCAGAGAGCCCCTGGAACATGTCAGAACTTTTTCTCATTAGAGAAAGTATTTGGCTAATTTAGCTTATTTATCTGATATATAATTACCTGCTTAATTACCTAGAAAGCACTTTCAAAAAGAATAATGCTAAACTTTGTTATAAATGTTTTGTTACAGAAATATCAGAACTTCCTTATGTCAACTGTCTTACAGTAAGCTTTCATCAGATCTTTAGCCATTGTCATTTGTAAGTCTTTTGTCATTTATAGTCACTGTTTTATTACTCCTAAACTAGCAAAAAACTAGATTTCAGCAAAACAGATATTAGTTACATAAAATTAAGTAAACTAAGGAACATGATTTTGTAGCTTTTTGTTTCAAATGTTACTGATAAAGTGTTTTAAGCTTGTTCTCTTAAGCTGACAACAGTTTAGTTAATGACTGCCTTTATAAGCAGAATTGAAACTTTATCTTTCTCTCTACCTGATCCTTCCAAAATTTAAAAACCCTCAGTGACTATTATTATATTTCATGGCAGTATGTTTATTTGCATAAGTTCAATAAGAACCTGCTTTCCTTGTAAGACGACCAGTTAAAAATACAGGTTATACTACCAAGGCTTTGACTGGAATGTCATACCTGAAAAACACATGCATAAACTCAGATATTAACAGCTTTAAAGAACTAAGGTTGACTTTATAAAGCCAACAAAGCCCCTTGAAAGAACTAGCCTAGTACCTTGCTTACAGAGTTCCCAGAAACCTTACCAGGTGAGTAAGGAAGGTCACTTCTTGGTAGGTGCAGGAACCTCAACAATTCTTTGAGACCTCGAGAAGAGAAGAATTCATCCAAATCTACAGGTACTGCAGGCAAAGCCTGATGGCAAGTCTGGCTTGGTTGTCTGGCGTTGAGAGGCCTTTAATAGTTCAATCTGAAATTCCTTATAAAAAGTTCCAGCAAAGCACATTTAAAAAGAGCCTATGTTATTAATCGCTCTTCTTGCTGCACTTATGCAAATAATCAAGCCAACTGTTAATTATTTTCTTAATCTAGCTACTTCTAATAAAAATAAGGGTGATTTTAGATAAAAGTATTGTTTCAATAATGCAGTCTTATCTATACTAAGTCCTAATACTAGTCATTGAGATGTAAACTCAATCCAGAATTTAAATTTCCCAATAATACCTGGCTATGATTCTCAATTAGACTCTTCATATTTCCAGTTCTCATATTCAACCATGCATTCTTAAACTCATCAAGTTTGTCTTTCCAGAATAGAAGCGCCAACCTTCTGAGGCCCTCTCAACTAACCAGTGATAGAAACCTAGCTGCACCCTTTACTGCAACCCCTCCTCAGCATGAAGCAGCCAGAGCAGTCATCGCCCCTTTTCCTTAGCAGCAGCTAGAGTCTCTATCTGTAGAAGAGAAAATGAGACAGGGACCATAAGCTTAGACAGAATGGGGTGAGCGCCTCTAGAGAAAGCAAGGCAAGATATTTGCAGTCAGAGCAATGTAAATACATGCTACGAAACGCCCCCCCACCCCAACGACTCCCCTTGTCAGTCAAAAGTAGCCAGATCAAGTCGTCGTCCATTATGACCAAAAGGCTGGAATGTAAGGTTGAAGGCACTGGGGGGAGGGGTGAGCACGTCAGACACTGATGACGTGCCAAAGTCCCCGGCTGCTACCCCCTCTCAACCTGAAAAATGTGCCTTAAGCTAGCCAATCCTCATGCCGCTGTAAATCTAAGCTCTGCCTCCCCCTACCTTCTTTAAAAACTCACTGCCTGCCCTGCTGAGTGTGACTTCCCTGGCCTGTGATAGCCAGACCATGGAACATCATCCAGGAATTTGCATTCAAATAAACTACCTGGCCCTTTGTTGCCTCTCTTGGCCTGCTTATTTCAGCTAGAATTTATCTTACAAAGATGACAGCTTAGATGGGCTGATTCTTCCAAGGAGAGAAGAGCAATTCTGCAAAGGAGAGAAAAAATATTTCAGAGCTGAGTTTTGGAAATAGTTACTATTAGGATTCAAGAAAAGGGAAGGTGGGTCAGAGAGGAAGCTAAATTACCTATAAAATGTTGTTTATATAAGAGCTAATGAAATGTCAGTATGAATAGCCCCTGAAATGCCATGTTTTTATAGGCAAGCACAATTTTAAAAGTCACAAAATAGAAATTAAGTTAAAAAAAATCAATATCATTTCATCAAAAATAAATGTTGACATTTTAATGAGCAGACAGGCCTTTCCTCTCCTACCTCAAGTCTTCCATATTGCATAGTATATAGGAATTGGACATGGGCTGTTTGTAAAAACAGCTTGAATATTCAATAGAGCTGGCAAAAAGAACCTTATCTGATTAATTGTGACTATTGCTTGAAATCGTGATAATTAATTTCAACATCTGAAACCATATATCATCAGTGTGGATAAAATTGCAATATTTCTAGAATCTCTGAATCTCCATATCAATAGGTGTTTCCAAGGGGTGGAGATAAGTAGCCATCTCCATATCAATAGTTAATTACATGGGCAAGCCCGGGCAGATCTGGACAGAGAGGTTGAGTAGGGCAACTTTTTCTGCAGCAGGGTTATTAGAGACCCTGAGGAGCAGAAGTGTAGGACTGCTTGTAGGCAATAAACAGGTTTGGGTTCTCCCACTTTATTTCTCCTTTTGACTGATTTCAGTTTCAAAGGTATTTTGCCCCAGGGTTTTCCGCCAGAGTTACAATCAGAAAATTGACACCCCTAAGATGGTTTATATTTTGCCTGTCTAAAATGCAAGAAATCATTATGTACTTTTCATATTATTCACGTACAGATTATTGACAGAATGAAATCTTTTCTGTTCTCCCATGCTTCTCATATATAGATTTTTTCTAATTCTTATTTTTTTTTGTTTTTGGATTATTTTATCTTTTATTTTTATTAATATTTATTTTAAATTTTGAATTATTTTTTATTAATATTAATATTATTTAAAAATTTTATTCATTAGTTATTTTCCAGGGGATATTTAGTTCACTGGACAATGCTATGTACATCTGTACAGAAATAAAAATACTTAGAATCAGAACCAACCAATTTCTGGTTTTCCTTATCATATTTTATCATTTATATTTTGGAAAAAAATATTTTAAGTGTCTTATGAGCACTAACATTTCATGCACAAGAAAATGTTCTGAAATAGGTATTGCTATTGTATTAATGTTTTAAACACAGGAAAAATAAATCATAGTGCAGTTAAATAACCCAAAGCCACACCTGTATGCAATTTCAGCTGCTTTCTTAAGACCTCAAGATTTAAGAACAATTTTTTGGTTATTACTGTGCTGAGACCATTAGAAAACTGAGAATGTTGTTTTCTGTTTATATTATGGTTTTGTTTTGTTTTGTTTTCTTCCCCATCTGAACTTTTTGAAATTTGACATCATTTAAATTTTCTCCTGTCAGACTATTTATTCATAACTGGTTTATTTCTAATTCACTTCTAGGCACTATGATGACATTTTAGATATCTGGTATCAGATGAAATAATACAACAGAGATTTTTGTTTTATGGATCAAACTCTGATCTACTAGTGTGAAACAGTGAGAGAGAACACTTAACACACTCCATTTTGTTTTTTTTCTTATGAAGTACATTAGTTTTCTACTACCACCGTTAGGTAGAAAGAAATATATGAGCAGGATGAAAAGGGTGGGGTCCACCAAGAACTCGTGGAGCTAATCAGATAAGGCCAGACAGCCCGGAAGGACTCTCAGAGTTAATGCCCTTTGCAGTGTGAGTTCATTCCACCCACTCTGATGCAAGTGAGATGGGGCAGAGACATGGAACAAGCATCATGGTTAATTTTCCTAAAAAGTGTTGAGATACGAATAGTGTTTTAAGGCTAAGATTCCATTTTAAAAGAGAATTGGAAGTTATATTTTTGGCATATTCTTTGGTAATTAGCCACCAAGCTATCTGAAAGGCAAGGCAAACAGTCTTAACTGGTATGTTCTCAGTGCGTGGGGGTAGCCACTATCTTGAAAAAGAACAAGAAGTTTATCCTACAGAATTAGGTTAAATGATATGATATATAATATATAATATTAAATCATACACATATTATTTAATGACAATATATGATTATTACTTAGAAATAAGTGTGGCTTATGAGGAATGTTGTAGACAGTATTCCCCTTGAATTCAACTTTACCAATAAATAGGGAATGTAAACCTTAACTGATTGCTCCAGAGAAATTGTGGTGTCATCCAGTTTTCAAGATACCACCTAAAGGAAGAATATAGTGTGCCCACTGTCTCCCAGAGTCAAATCCTACTTTTATTATCAAAAGTAGGAAATTACATTCGATAGTAGCACAATATTACTGCAAGAATTTCTGATAATTTAAAAGATCTTTTTTCAATATGCACTATTAGTAAATAAATGTAGTTGGTAGTTTTAGTTATTTCTTCTTTCTAATCAGAGCAATCAAATTTTTAACAGAAAGTCCCTGTACTTACCTATATTTACAGGAATCTATAATACTGCTATCATTAAAAAAAATGAAAAAGTACACAGTTGGTTTGGAAAAATTCTGAATAAAATAAGAAAGAACAGCTGAAAAGTACAGAAGGTCTAAGAAGAAAATTTTAATTTTAGGTAAAAACTACATTATAATTGCATCAGATTAAAAAGGAGAATCCATTGCTTAAAAAATGGATGATAAGAATTAAGACAGCAGAGTGAAATGAACATATATCTAATAATGTCTAAGATAGACAAGGGGAAACAACAGTGATTTAAAAAAATTTTTAAATAAATTATGAACACCTAAAATGCAGAAAACGAAACAAATATAGAACATAGTAATAAGCTTTAGGAGTTACAAAGAGCTACTGATAAGGTAGAAGTAGAAAAGAGACTCTCCTAAAGTAGAAAACAAATGAAACATAAGTGAAATTTACTGAAAGAGTTTGTATGTATAATTTTTATGTCTTAGTACGATAAAATTTATCAAGTAAAAGAAACAGATGGCCGAAAACATGACCAAAAAAAAGTAAGCTATCTTTTAGGTCTATTTTTCTTAACATTAGATTTTAGAAGATAGAAGAGAAGGGAAAAATATTGCACCCCCAGAGTTTTCAAACTCATGCAGTTTAGAAACACAGTGGTTAATAAATAAAACAATAACTAAATTAAACAAATAGTCAAGAATTCTGAAAGTATGCCCTCCTTTCAGAAAGGAAAGTATAAATTGAAATTAAAAAAACATATCAAATGAAGTTACAATAGGGAACATTTAAAGTATGCCACTTTATCACTTTGGAGCAGGAATTTGGGAAGAGGGGAATAAAAAGGGACAGAAAATTCTTACATGAGCTAGTAGCTTCAAAATCTGGCTTAGAGTGTTCTAAGATGGTAATAATTTAAAGGTAGCTTTTCTTTCACGGTATTTTTGGGAAGTTTTTATGCTTGAGATCACCATCACTAGGCACATTCTACCAATGGTTGTTTTTGCCTGGGAATCCTTATTTCATGAAGCTAAAACATTTCCTTTCTCAGATTGAAGATTTCCCCTGGTTCGCTGAAAGTCTCCTTCCTCAGATTTCCCTTCTCCCTTTCAGGTGGCAATAGTATGCAAAATCTACAGCCCTATTTACTCTCAGTAAAAGAATGTCTTCACAACCTTCCCTTAATTCACTCTTCAAGTAAGGGAAGATGTTTGAGTGTTCAAGAGGCCTGGAACAAGCTCTCTCCAATTACTTTTGACAATCTGCATATTGCATTTGGTCTCTTGCTTTCAAACTTCACATGTATTCTATGTCCATGCCACACAGAAACTTCAATTTTAAAATACCATTGCAAGAAAAACTAAACTGAGTAAGAAGAAAAATAAGTAGGGTGATGAAGGAACTTCAAACTAAACTAAATAAGGAAAGGAAAACTTGATTTTGTGGCTTTTTACTATAAAAAAGATCAATTTAAGGAAATGATATTTATCTTCAAATGTGTGAAGAAATACTATTAGAGCTGTTGAAATATTGATAAGGAATAGAACTATTTCTAGGGGAGAAAAACAGAGAGAAATGTTTCTCAATAAAATTAAGAGCTTTCTAAGAAATTAATGAATGAAAGTTTAGTGAATCAACAAGTGAATACAAGGAAAACAAAACAAAATAGCCATCCTCATAAGTAACAAGTACTTGTGGTGAGAGAGATAAAAAGAGCATTGATTTCTGAGATTATCTAAATATTTCCCCACATTATTCTTTATTGTCCTAAATTTTATGTAGTTTTAGCATTGTAAGTAGGTGGAGGACAAACACACACACACACTTTATCACACATACTATGTCATCTGCTATTCAGAAATTTAAGATTCTTTCACCCTGCTCAATTTCTTTGCTCAGTTCACAGCTTTAGAATTTTGTTTAGTGATTACATAAACATACTTTATCAAAATGAATATCACATTTTAAAATCTGCTCTTTAGATGTTGGAGTCAAACATTCCTAGGTAGTCCTTGATTTTTGTTTTATTGCCTTTGGTTTTTAAGGAAAACCAATTTAGAAACCCAGAAACTACATTCCTATTTCATACCGACTAGGACCCTACTTGCCAGTGTTTTCCCCCCCATTTGCCTGAAAATAAATTAATGGGTAAAGGAAAGAGTTATTTTATGTTTAAATATTAAATTAAACATTCACAATTTAAGTGAAAGAAATCTTTATTCTTCTTTGCTTTTTGAATGTGATCATCACTGAAATAATCAAAGGCTCAGTCAGATAAGGCAGATGGACAGATGGACAGAAATGTCCCCTGTGTGCTTTATTAGTTTCTGCCATTCTTGAACTGGTAATCAATAAAAAATGTTTTCTCATAAAATAAATTGAATATTTCACCAGAAAGGAGTGATTATCCTCTTTATTCCTATAGCTGACCTTAATAATTCACAAATTCCATGGGCACTTTGTGATGTCTGTGAGTTATGAGACTTTCATACTCGTGAAGGAAATATAATAATCACCCTTCACTGCAGAAATATTCTATACCCCTCATATTAAATCAGTAAGAGGCACATGGCTCCTTGTGATTGCAAAAAGACTGAATAAACATGCTGGGTATCTACCTAAATTCAGATGTATGACACTTGAAGATCATTGTTTTTAAAAGGAATTTTAGTCTGAACTGTCAATAATAATAATAATAATAATAATAATAATAATAATAATAATAAAGTCAGGGCATTTTATTGTACTTGACTTGAATTAGGAAAATATGACTCAGTATAACCTATTAAGTTTTAGGAGGGCTCTTTGACTTATTTTGTAATTGCTTATTCAAGCATATCACCTTCACAATTGAAAAATAAAATTAGAATATTTAAGTCTGTCATCATATTTTTATAGAAAGAGATCTAGCAGTTATGATAACTTCTATGTGTATATATCATTTGCAAAGTACCCACTTTGCTAAATAAAACCATGAGGATTCCAACAAAATTGCTTCCCTGACAAAAAACAAGGTAGCTGCATGGACTGCATTAACAGAAACGAGTAGATCAATTGAAGCACCCCTGAGAAATATAAATAATTCATTGTTCCCTACTTACTGAATAAATAAGACTAAACAAAGAAGACAGAAGGGTAAGATAAAGAGACAGCACTATATTTTAGAGGTAGTAGTCTTTTAAAAATAAAAACATTGTTCTCATTTCATTTATAAAGAAATTCTGACTTGAGAAGTTGAAAAATTTATTCAGGAATACAAAATTATATCTGGCCAAGTGAAAAACTGGAACTGATTATTATTTAAATAATTTTAGTTGTTAAATTAGCAAATAGCAAGTTGGAATCCTTTTAGGGTATGTAGCTTTAGCACATGTATACATTGGTGTAGCCACCACTACAATCAACATAGTATCATTACATCACCTCCAAAAAAACTCCTTGTGCTGCTTTTTTGAAAAATCACTCTTTCTACCTCTAAACTCTGGCAAACACTGAATATTCTTGGTCACATAGTTTTGTCCTTTCCAGAATGTCATATAAATGAATCATAAATACGTAATCTTTTGAAACTGAGTTCTTTCACTCAGCACAATACCATTGAAATTAATCTATGTTGCCATGAAGTTAACCTATCATTTCTTCCTTTTTAGTGCTAAATTATATTCTAGGGCAAGATTATGGCATCCACACAAGGAATTTGGCTATTTTCTAATCATCAAGTCAAGTCATTTTATCAGGGGTTTGACATGACCCGAAATACACATTGAGTTCCCTCCAGCTCTTCTGTAGCTGATGGAGCATAGGCTAGAGTGGGAGAAGGAAGAAGAGTAGGGCAGTTAGGAGGCTAGATGTGCAATCAGATGTGAGAGAAAGTGACGTATTCTGGAGGCACCCATGGTAGATGTGGAAACAAAGGAACAAATGCAATATATATTTGAAAGATGGGACTGACAGCATTTGAGGTATGAAGACAAAAAGAATCAGGCATTCTTCTGCTTTGTTAGTTCCTGTTGGCTTTGAGTTTTCTGCAGATTTAGACACCTCTTGCCCACCTTGTTCCAGCCTAGTTCTGGTTTTCTTCCTAGTGATCGGAGTAACTGTAAAATTGGATTCAGTTGCACAGCCCAGAAAAGTACTGTATTTAAGATATGACAAAATATTAAATGTCTTAGTTATGTCTTTGCCAACAAAGGACTTAAAATCCACACAAATACCTGTTACAGTAAAACAGATATTGAAAGACTGGCAAAGTCTTCATTTTGTTATACCAGACTTTTGAAAAATTGAGTATTATAAGTAATTGAGTAATTACTGTAGAGAATTGGGTAATTATTCAAAAAAATTTGTTTTTTAATTTTTATTTGCACTTTCTAATTTAAGCTTATAGAATAAGTGGATTGAGGGACTGGCTATAAATAAAAACAGAATACAATAATCTAACTGATTTAAATTGCTTAAGTTTGTATCTAAGTAAGTTTATATCTATCTAATATTTCATTCAGAATTTATCCTCTGAACCTACAAGTTACATTAGCTTTTTATAAATTTTATGATGCATGTTAATCTTTTGAATCAAATGCAATCTGGGTATATGTAAACAAAATAACCCACTGAGGACATTGTTCTTACCCTTTCCAAAGGTTACATAGGCATACTTAAGGTACATTCTAGGAATTCCTTGTTTAAAGAAGGTATTATATTTTATACAGACAAAAAATTATTTCCCTATGATTAGCCCCAGTTATTAAAAATTTTGAAAATAACCTTCGATACAATTTTAATTAATGTGCTTTATATACATTATAACAGCTTAAGAAAGTGATTAAAAGTCTTTTCAAATAGTCTTACTTATGATTAATATATATATTCCTGTCTTTATAAAAATACACATCCAAACATATATAGTCATGAACAATTAGAAATTCTAGTATTAATAAGTAGAAATAGAATAACTGAAGGAAAGAAGCATAAGGAAATGCCTCTGGAGTAGAAAATATTTTGTTTTGGTGTTTGCTTGATCTGCTGTTTGCCTGGATGCCACTGGAGCGAGCTCTTCATTAGGATTAAACATTCATGAGTCCCTCAAAAGCAGGTGCTTAGTTTTCCAGCTCTGAATATGGCAGTTCCAAAAAGGTTTCACAGGAAAAGTGGAGCTCTCATAGGGGAGTATTTCTTTTTCAAATGTTTAATTAGTTTTCAAAACTCTCCCTGAATTTCAACAAAGTCAAGCTATTGACCAGAACACCTGTTAGGTTCTGAAAACTACTTTGAACATTTAATTTCAGGATTGTCCACAAATAAGTAAAATTGAAAATTAAAAATATGTTAGCAACAATTAAAAGTAAGACCTAATTACTATCAATTCCTTTGGTAATTATTGTCATAACATCTGTCCAGAGATACTAATTATTAATATGACTATCATATTAATATTTATGGAGTTTTCATTATAATTTAGAATTAATTAAAAGAACTACTTATTAGTTTAAACTGTGATCATTTTTAGACAACGAGCACAAGATCTTAGTATTAGTGTTTTTTTAAAAAATATTATTTAAAATAGATTTTCTTAGAATCTCTCTTTTCATTCTCATTTCCTATTAAACTTCATCAAGTAATATACAGTGGAATTTAAATATTGTACTACCATTAAAACAAAATACATTTTTATTCCATCTAAATTAGTATTTTTAAACCTGGAAGAGTTGTTTTAGGGAACATGTACAAATACATGTGTATATAACATTGTGAAATACATACACACACACACACCTACACACACATATACTCACATTCATGTATGCATAAATATAAACAAGCCATTTTTAAATGAATGTGGCCATCTTTTTCCCCATCTGTGTCCTTTTCCATTCCATATAGCAGGGTAATATCACTGAACCCACTGCTAGAAGAAACACCAGCCGAGGAACCCATAAAGGATGAAAACAGTGCCCACAGCCCTCCTTTCTCTTTTCCCTCCCAATGTGGTCTCCTCCTTCACCTCCGGATATTCAGGGCTAGCTGACTATCCAGAAGCCACCCCTTTATTACTTCTGAGTATGTGCTGATTACTGACTTATTTTAGATATACTTAATTTTATAAATACCTGCATTTCTTTAATATTTTCATTAAAAATTAAATAAAATCTTAATGAGATAAAATGTATGACTCAAAACTTCCCTAACAGTTTTAAGAGGTTTCTAATTTTACCCTGGCTGGTTTCTTTTATCAGATAGCCAGAGCACAATTTAACTTCGTGATGAAAGTAAAGGAGTCATGCAACTTATTTTTCATGACGAAATGCATTTTTAAAGAGTACTGGGATAAGAATTTTAAAGTTAGAGTTCAAAGTCAAGGTTTCTTAAAATATGATGTTTGGATAATTAACTTCAACCTTCATAGATTCAGTTTTTCTACTCTGTAAAATCAAACAGTGTTTTTCTAGATAATTTCTAATCAAACACTGATAGTAAACTATGGAAATGAGGGAACTAACCAGAAAAAAAAAAAGCAACTACCCAAAATTATGTTGAAGGAAGTTTCAAAAGGAATTATAACTGTATATATATTCCAAATTTTAGCTCTTAGCAAAGCAGTGTTACCCATTCAGACCTTTTATTACCCTAAAACTTAAATATTCCTTTTGTCCCTGGGGATAGAGTGACTTGACCAATTCTTGAAGACTGGAAGAGGATGGATAATATGGAGGAGTCTTGAGTTCTCTAGTAATTCTATATGTATTATTTCTAAAAGGATTATGATCTGTGATATGTAACAGAGCAGTTATAGAACCACCAGAAATAACAGTCATCAAAGGGCTGTGTCCAAGCAGAAGTGCTATACCATTTAGGCACACTAAATGGAGGACAAGTGAAAGATGATTCTCTTCAACCATTAAAATTATATTTCCTCTTCTTTATTGGATTTAATGTGGGCCTTTAATATCTGTTGCCAAAATGTGCCTTGTGCCAGTCTGTTCATCAATTAATACTTTTAAATAATGTCTTTTATGATGCCTAAACATTTTTATTGACTGTCATATATTAAACCAACACTGAACTATGCATTTTCCATATATAAACTCCAGTAACTTCCAACACACACACACACACACACACACACACACACACACACACACACACACACGCAAGTACCTCTTATTTGTTAATTTGTAATTATTCAAATTTTTTTATACACAAAAAAGAAGACAGTGTAAAAGTAAGGATATCACTAAGTTTTATACTCATTATAAGTAGTAGAACCAGAAATGAAATCCAGGTCTTACTTCAAAGCTTCTACATTTTTTACTGACTAAAATTCTCCTCAGGCATCATGACAATGATAATTCCATGTCTCTTATAGCACTCTTTACTTTAAAAAGTGTTTTTATTTCTTTTATGTCAGGTAATCACATCATCAGCTCTGTGAAGAGGTAGGACAAGCATTTTTATTCCCGACAGGAGAAAGCTTTTGAATATAAGAAGTGCTATACAAATGTAATGTGGTATTGCCAGTGTCTGTGAAAAATAAACAAGTGGCAAACAATTGAAATGCAATTTTTACTATACAATTCTTCCAGTTCCTGCATCAAAATCCCATTGATTTTTATGGCATATCTAGGACTAGATCGACAGTAAGTGTTTAGTGATGAAACACAATCTAAGTTGAGGGTAAAGTTGTCAAAAGAAAGAAATACACAAGTACCAATATTTGAGCTGAAACTTATTGTTAAAGAGGAAATGCTGCTTCAGGACACTAAGCTTCATTTGCTTTAAAGTACATTTTTATTTTCTACACAATGCACCGTTTTATAATTCCTGAAGTTAAATGAAGCATAGACTGGGGACATCCACCATTCTCACCACAGCTGCTGCAACATCATGGAGCACATTGCAAGCTCAATGGGAAAGAAATTAACTGACAATCTGTGCAGCACATTATTTGTTGGCTTCTCATGCTTGATTAGTGGGAGGGTTTTTAAGTATATGATAACCCAACCATTTCACAGAGATTACATGTAAAATATGAACATGAATGAAAAAACGTAAGATCTTTCCTATACCTGGAATCTTCTTGAAGTTAGTAGGACCTACTATAAGAAAAAGTCACATTATTTCAACTTAACGAAAATATGTAAGAGACTTAGTATCTCTAAGTCAGAAAGTTAAGGATTAATGGCCTCAGAAGTAGCATTTGATGGCCATTATATATGGGCCCTTTAGGGTACAAGAGTAAGGTAACAGCGATAGCATGGAAAGAACTTAATTGTTTTATGACAAAAATATAAATACTAGCCTGGAATCAAATAGTTTGCATATGACTTTGCTAGTCTACACTAAAGAATCACCATCAAAACATGTGCATACTATATTCCAGCATATAGAAAACATTTTGCAAAAGAACAGTCAACAGATATAATCAGTGAATTTATAACAGTGAATAAATAAAGAAATTAGTGAAAATTTGATAATAATCACTAAAAAACAGTGATCAATGTCATAAGATAATTTATGACTTAAAATGATTGAGATATTTTTAAGTCATTTCTATTCTACACAGTGTGAATTCTGAACAAGGACTAAAAGATGTTGAAGTGAATGTATAACACAGTCTCATTGGATCAACAGTTCTCATTTATCATTTGTCTGCCTTGGCTTACTTCATAGGACAGGAAGATAAAACTTTGGAAAATTCAAAAGATAAGAGGAAGATAGACATTCTAAAGCAAAAGTACACTTTTTACCTTGTAACAATAGCAAAAATGTAATATGTTCAGCAAGATATTGCATACCATGCAGTCACAACCTGAAAATTAATTAATTAGGTAATTTTCAGCCTTCCATGAAAACGGAAAAAAGAAAGAATGCGAATAATGGATCTTCCAATATAGTTGGTATTAAAATTATTTCCAAATGTCAACTCTTTTCCACCACAGTTTAAGGAAGGATCTTAAAAGCAAAGAGATGTAGCTGAGCTATAACAGAAGCTAGAGTCATAGGTTATAGGAAGAGGGAGGAAGATGGAGATATGAATCAATAGCCAGCCTGGGTGAACTTTGAGTTATTTTGGAGTGGTTGATTAGTCATTCAGGTTTTGAAGCAAAAACACTGTTTAAAAATCACGCCAAATTCAGTGGTTTATTAGATCAAACATTTATTCTCATGACCATAGGTGTGTAAGTTTGAAAAAGCTTGGGATAATATCAGTTGGTTCAGGCTGCGCAGCTCTTTTTCAAGCAGTAGTTAAGTGACACTTTGATCTATCCCAGGGGTGAGGCCTAAAACTATGGCTTACGTCCTTTATCTCTTTGTTAGAAGCCACCTAAGGAATGTTCTCTTAAGAGGAGCATAATGACCAAGTCAAATTGCACAAATACATGTATGGCTTCTGAAGACTTCAGAACCACTCGACCCATTAGCTAAAGCAAGTTTAATGGCCAATTTCTGGATCATGGAAATAGGAAAGGATGCTATGCTAAGATGAGGGGAGTTACTGAAGGCATTCAAAACAGATGGACCATGGGAAACAAAACCATACAATATGCCACAGATTGAAGCAGAGAATTCATGAGGGAAATATATAACACCCGTAAACAGCTCTTTGTTGCCTTCAGGGAAAATCACAGGGAATGTGGAAAAATTGGTTCACTGAACATTTTGTTCTGTGACAGCAGTTTTGAGATTTGCATTGATCTTATTTTCAACACACACCAATCACACCAAATGAATATAGAGAATCCTGGAACCATCCATCATAACCACTTGATGAGAGGGTGGCTGATGTTACAGAATCTTAGCTAAACTTGGAGTATCCACTAAGATTATTTATCTTTCTGCTTTCAACTTTACTTTAACTTTGATTTTTCATATTTTGCTGTCAACAGGAAATAAATGAACAAAGGTGTCCAAGCAGAGAAGCAATACAAAATATCCATGAGGAGATGTTAATATTTCTCTTTTAAATGAATGTTTCAGTTGACATTGCATATCAGTATTAAATAAATCAAATAGGGAAAATTGCAAATCAACTCACATGTATAAATTCTTAATCCATTATTATTCCTCATCGTACTTTACTTAAGTGGCTACTATGTGTCAGTCACTGTGTTTACCCTTGTGCATACAAAATAGTGCCTGACTTGGAGAACTAGTGCTACTGGTCATAGACTTCTTAGGCAGTCTGGTCATAGACTTCTCAGGCAGTCTTTAATTGTTCCAATGGTTGATCTTCCTTTTATTTTAAGAAAAAAACATTAGAGAATATGTCCTATGAGAGAATTAGCCTATGTCATAATTCCTAGAACCTGTGAAATGTTTCCTTATATAGTAAAAGAGACTTCACATCTGATTAAGTTAAGCATTTTGAGAAAAGGAGATTATTCTAGATTATTCAGATGGGCAAATATAATCACAGGATCCTTATAAAAAGGGCCAAGTGAGAAGTAAATGTGACAGAAGCAGAGATTAGAGTGATGTGGTTACTAGCCAAGGAAATTGGTAGCCTCTAGAAGCTGGAAAAAGCAAAGATAGAAACTGTTCTAGAGCTTTAAGCGAAAATGAACCCTTCTGAGAGGCGGAGCTAACATGGCAGCATGAGTAGGACAGTGGAAATCTCCTCCCAAAAACATTTATATTCTTGAAAATACAACAAATACAACTATCCCTAAAAGAGAGACCAGAAGATACAGGACAACAGCCAGACTACATCCACATCTGCGACAACCCAGCACCTCGTGAATGGGGAAAGATAAAAGCCCCAGCCCAGTGGGACCTGAGCGCCCCTTCCCCCAGCTCCCAGCAGGAAGAGAGGAGTTGGAGCAGGGAGGGAGAGGTAGTCCGGGACTGCTAAACACCCAGCCGAAGTCATCCACACCAGAGTGCAGACACAGTGTGTGCGTGGGGTGCTGAAAACTAGGGAAACAGAAAAGTAAGACCTGTGAGCAGGTCCCCACAGTCAATGCCCCTGGGACAAAGAAAAGTAAGTGCTTTCTGAAAGTCTTAAAGGGACAGGGACCCCACAGCAGGATGGAAGCATCCTGAGACAATTAGCACAACAACTGGGAATCCTGGGGAACTCCAGGCACCCTAACCCACTGGGCAGCAGCTCTGAGACCCCTCAAAGCAATAAATAGCCACCCAGTCTGTTCCCACTCTGGCATACTGCCATGGCAGAGCAGGAACCTGAGGCTGGCCACGCCCATAGCAAAGGAGCTTCCTCCATAGAGGCTGGGCAAGAAACTGACTCAGTCTACATGCAATTGCCCAACACAAGCCACTAGGGGTTGCTGTTGTCCCAGGAAAGAAAGGCCAGGAGCAAGTAGAAAAGGTCTTGGCTCTCCCAGCTGACAGATGAGTCAATAGCATACCACTGCATCTATCAACATGAAAAGGCAAAAAAATTTGATCCAGACCAGGCTAACCCAGACACCTTCAACATACTCTACTGAGAAGGAATCTGGGTAGATAGATTTAACCAATCTTCCTGAAAAAGAATTCAAAACAAAAGTCATAACCATGCTGATGGACTTGCAGAGAAATATGCAAAAACTAAGGAGGGAGAATACAGAAATAAAACAATCTCTGGAAGGACTTCAAAGCAGAATGGATGAGATGCAAGAGACCATTAATGGACTAGAGAACAGAGAACAGGAATGCAGAGAAGCTGATGCAGAGAGAGATAAAAGGATCTCCAAGAATGAAAGAATATTAAGAGAACTGTGTGACCAATCCAGAAGGAACAATATTCGCATCATAGGAGTACCAGAAGAAGAAGAGAGAGAGAAAAAGGGATAGAAAGTGTCTTTGAAGAAATAATTGCTGTAAACTTGCCCAAACTAGGGGAGGAAATGACCTCTTAGACCACAGAAACACACAGAACTCCCATGACAAGGGACCCAAGGAGGGCAACACCAAGACACATAATAATTAAAATGGCAAAGATCAAAGACAAGGACAGAGTATTAAAGGAAGCCAGAGAGAAAAAAAAGGCCACCTACAAAGGAAAACCCATAAGGCTATCATCAGACTTCTCAATAGAAACCTTACAGGACAGAAGAGAATGGCATGATATATTTAATGAAATGAAATACAAGGGCCTTGAACCAAGGATACTGTATCCGGGATGATTATGATTTAAATATGAAGGAGAGATTAAACAATTCCCAGAGAAGTAAAAATTGAGGGAATTTGCCTCCCACAAACCACCTCTACAGGGTATTTTAGAGGGACTGCTCTAGATGCGAACACTCCTAAAAAGAGCACAGAACAAAACACCCAACATATGAAGAATGGAGGAGGAGGAATAAGAAGGGAGAGAAATAAAGAATCATCAGACAGCATTTATAATAGCTCAATAAGCTACTTAAATTAGACAGTAAGATAGTAAAGAAGCTAATCTTGAACCTTTGGTAACCACAAACTTAAAGCCTGCAATGGCAGTAAGTACATATCTTTCAATAATCAGCCTAAATGTAAATGGACTGAATGCACCAATCAAAAGACACAGAGTAATAGACTGGATAAAAGAACAAGACCCATCTGCATGCTGCTTACAAGAGACTCACCTCAAACACAAAGACATGCACAGATTAAAAGTCAAGGGATGGAAAAAGATATTTCATGCAAACAACAGTGAGAAAAAAGCAGGACAAGGGACCCAAGGAGTTGCAACACTAGTATCAGACAAAATAGACTTCAAAACAAAGAAAGTAACAAGAGATAAAGAAGGACATTACATAATGATAAACGGCTCAGTCCAACAAGAGAATATAACCATTATAAATATATACGCACCCAATACAGGAGCACCAACATACCTGAAACAAATACTAACAGGACTAAAGGAGGAAATAGAATGCAATGCATTCATTTTGGGAGACTTCAACACACCACTCATTCCAAAGGACAGATCCACCAGACAGAAAATAAGTAAGGACACAGAGGCACTGAACAACACACTAAAACAGATGGACCTAATAGACATCTACAGAACTCTACAACCAAAAGCAACAGGGTACACATTCTTCTCAAGTGCACATCGAACATTCTCCAGAATAGACCACATACTAGGCCACAAAAAGAGCCTCAGTAAATTCCAAAAGATTGAAATCCTACCAACCAACTTTTCAGACCACAAAAGTATAAAACTAGAAATAATTGTACAAAGAAAGCAAAAAGGCTCACAAACACATGGAGGCTTAACAACATGCTCCTAAATAATCACTGGATCAATGACCAAATTAAAATAGAGATCCAGCAATATATGGAAACAAATGATGACAACAACACAAAGCCCCAACTTGTGTGGGATGCAGCGAAAGCAGTCTTAAGAGGAAAGTATATAGAAATCCAGGCATATTTAAAGAAGGAAGAACAATCCCAAATGAATAGTCCAATGTCACAATTATCAAAATTGGAAAAAGAAGAACAAATGAGGCCTAAGGTCAGCAGAAGGAGGGACATAATAAAGATCAGAGAAGAAATAAATGAAATTGAGAAGAATAAAACAATAGCAAAAATCAATGAAACCAAGAGCTGGTTCTTCAAGAAAATAAACAAAATAGATAAGCCACTAGCCAGACTTATTAAGAGAAAAAGAGAATCAACACACATCAACAGAATCAGAAACGAGAAAGGAAATATCACGACGGACCCCACAGAAATACAAAGAATTATTAGAGAATACTATGAAAACCTATATGCTAACAAGCTGGAAAACCTAGGAGAAATGTACAACTTCCTAGAAAAATACAACCTTCCAAGACTGACACAGAAAGAAACAGAAAATCTAACAGACCAATTACCACCAATGAAATTGAAGCAGTAATCAAAAAACTACCCAAGAGCAAAACCCCTGGGCCAGATGGATTTACCTCGGAATTTTATCAGACATACAGAGAAGACATAATACCCATTCTCCTTAATGTTTTCCAAAAATAGAAGATGAGGGAATACTCCCAAACTCATTCTATGAAGCCAACATCACCCTAATACCAAAACCAGGCAAAGACCCCACCAAAAACGAAAACTATAGACCAATATCCCTGATGAACGTAGATGCAAAAATACTCAACAAAATATTAGCAAACCGAATTCAAAAAATACATCAAGAGGATCATACACCATGACCAAGTGGGATTCATCCCAGGGATGCGAGGATGGTACAACATTCGAAAATCCATCAACATCATCCACCCCATCAACAAAAAAAAAAGACAAAAACCACATGATCATCTCCATAGATGCTGAAAAAGCATTCGACAGAATTCAACATCCATTCATCATAAAAACTCTCAACAACATGGGCATAGAGGGCAAGTACCTAAACATAATAAAGGCCATAAATGATAAACCCACAGCCAACATCATACTGAACAGGGAAAAGCTGAAAGTTCTTCCTCTGAGATTGGGGACAAGACAGGGATGCCCACTCTCCCCACTGTTATTCAACATATTACTGGAGGTCCTAGCCATGGCAATTAGACAAAACAAAGAAATACAAGGAATCCAGATTGGTAAAGAAGAAGTTAAATTGTCACTATTTGCAGATGACATGATATTGTACATACAAAACCCTATAGACTCCACTCCAAAACTACTAGAACTGATATTGGAATACAGCAAAGTTACAGGATACAAAATTAACAAACAGAAATCTGTGGCTTTCCTATACACTAAGAATGAACTGACATAAAGAGAAATCAGGAAAGCAATTCCATTCACAATAGCATCAAAAGGAATAAAATACCTAGGAATAAACCTAACCAAAGAAGTGAAAGACCTATACCCTGAAAACTATAAGACACTCTTAAGAGAAATTAAACAGGTCACTAACAAATGGAAACTCATCCCATGCTCCTGGCCAGGAAGAACTAATACTGTCAAAATGGCCATCATGCCCAAAAAATATACAAATTCCGTGCAATTCCTATCAAATTACCAACAGCATTCTTCAAGAGACTTGAACAAATACTTCAAAAATTCATACGGAAACACCAAAGACCCTGAACAGCGAAAGCAATCCTGAGAAGGAAGAATAAAATGTGGGGGATCTTGCTCCCCAACTTCAAGCTCTACTACATAGCCACAGTAATCAAGACAATTTGGTACTGGCACAAGAAAAGAGCCACAGACCAATGGAACAGAATAGAGACTCCAAACATTAACACAAATATATATGGTCAACTAACATTCAATAAAGGAGCCATGGACATACAATGGGGAAATGACAGTCTCTTCAACAGTTGGTGCTGGCAAAACTGGACAGTTACATGTAAGAGAATGAAACTAGATCACTGTCTAACCCCATACACAAAAGTAAATTCGAAATGGATCAAAGACTTGAACATAAGTCATGAAACCATAAAACTCTTAGAAAAAACATAGGCAAAAATCTCTTAGACATAAACATGAGTGACCTATTCTTGAATATATCTCCCCGGGCAAGGGAAACAAAACTAAAAATGAACAAGTGGGACTATATCAAGCTGAAAAGCTTCTGTACAGCAAAGGACACCATCAATAGAACACAGAGATATCCTACAGTATGGGAGAATATATTCATAAATGACAGATTCGATAAAGGGTTGACATCCAAAATATATAAAGAGCTCACGCACCTCAACAAACAAAAAGCAAATAATCCACTTAAAAATGGGCAGAGGATCTGAACACACAGTTATCCAAAGAAGAAATTCAGATGGCCAACAGACACATGAAAAGATGCTTCACATCGCTTGTCATCAGAGAAATGCAAATTAAAACCACAATGAGGTATCACCTCACACCAGTAAGGATGGCTACCATCCAAAAGACAAACAACAACAAATGTTGGCGAGGTTGTGGAGAAAGGGGAACCCTCCGACACTGCTGGTGGGAATGTAAATTAGTTCAACCATTGTGGAAAGCAATATGGAGGTTCCTCAAAATGCTCAAAATAGAAATACCATTTGACCCAGGAATTCTATTCTAGGCATGTACCCTAAGAATGCATCACTCCAGTTTGAAAAAGACAGATGCACCCTTATGTTTATCGCTGCACTATTTACAATAGCCAAGATACGGAAGCAACCTAAGTGTCCATCAGTAGATGAATGGATAAAGAAGATGTGGTACATATACACAATGGAATATTACTTAGCTATAAGAAAAAAACAGATCCTACCATTTGCCACAACATGGATGGAGCTAGAGGCTATTTTGCTCAGTGAAATAAGCCAGGCAGAGAAAGACAAGTACCAAATCATTTCACTCACATGTGGAGTATAAGAAAAAAGGAAAACTGAAGAGACAAAACAGCAACAGAATCACAGAACCCAAGAATGGACTAACAGTTACCAAAGGGAAAGGGACTGGGGAGGATGGGTGGAATGGAGGGATAAGGGTGGGGAAAAAGAAAGGAGGCATTATGATTAGTATGTATAGTGTGGGGGGGCACGGGGAGGGCTGTGCAACACAGAGAAGACAAGTAGTGATTTTACAGCATCTTACTACGCTGATGGACATTGACTGTGAAGGTGTATGTGGGGGGTACTTGGTGAAGGGGGGAGAAAAAAAAAAATATGAACCCTTCTGACCTCTTGACTTTAGCCTAGTTAGACTGATTTTGGACCTCTGACTTCCTGAACGAACGATAACAAATTTTCATTCTAAGTAAATGGATGTGTGTTAAATTTCTTCAGCTGCAATAGGAAACTAATATACTTATATATCCTCTCTTTATAGTAACATATTACCTTATCTCTTTATAGTCTTATCATCTTAGTACAAATTCTTTCCACTCATCTTCGTTCAATATTTGTGAAATCAGTGCTCACTTCAATATTATTTACATAGATATTTACTTTTGTTCCTTTCAAGAAAGAACTGATTAGTCAGTAGAAAAAACTAACAAATATTAACTAATGTATTATCTAACACCAAATTTCCATCATATAAATTCAATTAATACATATTCCTTTAAGACTAGGAACACTAGATATTATATTTTTAAACCAAAGTAGACATAAATGAGAAAGAATTTTCACATACAACTAAGAGATAACTTATGAAAAGTAAATTATTTTTACTAGAGTTTATACAAAAGAATGACAATGGAAAAGCTTACCAGTCGTTCATTGAAAATAAAACTAGGAAAACCATCTAATATTTCACTTATAAACTAAAAAAATGAGATATTAACCACAGGTTATTAACTACAAAATGAATGGTCTAAGAATTTATGAAAACCCTAATAATTGAAATAAGAAAGAGATATAATTTGAAATAACAGAAGCATGCCTGGTAGAAGTAGAGGTTAAGTGGCCTTGAGAGTACAGGTAACACAAAATAATTTGGAAGCAAAAGAACCATGGGAAATCAGCAAGAAACAGAGAGAGAGAGAGAGAAAAAACGAAGGAGGAGAGAGAGGGAAAGGAAAAGAAAGAGAGAAATCAATTATAGCTCAAATAGATGGCACACTACTCATCCAATGCTGGGATATAAACCCACATATACTGGTAATTCTTATCAAAGGGGAAATGAGTCAAAGAGAAGAAAATATTTATATTAAAATGAATAGTTCATTCAGAGTTGGGTAAGGCAACTCTGGTCAGTCCACATTCAATATCACAAATACTTGACATATTTTTAAAGTATGTTTATGATTAAAAAGGAATGAAGGACACAAGAAAATAATGAAAAGGAAAGGAGAAAGGACTGGAGAGAGAAAGGAAAGAGGAGAAGAAAAGTATTATGTAATAACTGACACGGGATTCAGGGAATAACTCATGAACTTGCAGGTATGAAAGCTGGATTAACAAGTCAAGGAGGAAAGGTGGAATGCAGCACTTTGATATGCTAGTTAGAAATTGCTTTTAATGTGCATTGATGAGATTCCTGTGTGAGGAATATAAAAACACCAGAGAAAAGATAGAATTCTAGAGTCTGAATTAGTAGAAATTTGGTGTGGTAGATTTGTATTTTAACCTGATTTTGGTTTTCAGTGCTAGGCTACTTTTCTACATTTTCCACCACTCTTGTCTCTCATATAGGCGTATATGCAGGAAAGTCTGGAAAAACCTAGCAGAGAAATTAATTCTTAGGAAACTAAGCAAAATGTCAACTCTCTAAACTGGCCTCCTTAATGAACATTGAAAGACTGTAAGAGTTGAAGGCTCTCTCTCTACTTCTTAATGTTCACTACCATATTCTTAGTGGAGATACTCTTTCCAGAATCTATCCAGAAGCTTCTTGCATGAGGAAGTTATCACTCTCCTGCTAGGCTGGATGCTTATTTATGGCCTGGTCAGTGGAGATAGTCTTTAGATGGCTAGTGAGAAAAAGGGAAACCTGTTTCACATTTGTCTCTTAGTTTCTTGAATATAATGTGCCTTTTCTTACTCAAATTTTAGCTTAGACAAACTTTTCTTGGATACCTTTAGTAAATAAACATCCATGTTCAGTATACGATAACTTCTTTTTTCTATCCTAGCTCATCCACCATAATTACAACTATTCATTATTTCTTCATTTGTTTAACATCAGACTCTCTCTACTGTAAAGTCCCTAAGCATAGAGATGATGTGTCTTTTATTTACCTGTCTATAAAAGGCCTAGCGTGGTGCCTGAAACATAGTATCTTTTACCATTTAGATTAATGGGTAGATGGACAGATGGATGAAAGACAGTGAATCAATTTATGGGACTTTCCAAATTCGTATGTTTAAGTTATATAAACAAATAATAAAAAGATTGACAATGTATTGAAGAACAAATAAGACTGAATTGTTACATAGTGGTAAAAGTAAACATAGAAAATACCAAAATAAAGGTAGATGATATTTAGGAAAGTTCTAAAGACAGTTAAAACTGTTTTGCATATTTTGTTCTAAAGAAGAAAAATGAAACAAAACAGAACAAAATAAAGTGACGTTGTTCTATTCTACGGTTAGACTGTTTTAACAATCTGGATCTGCTTCAGAATTTTCCTCTTTAAATTGTTGCCTTAGTTATTCAAAAATGTTATTATGATTTAAATGGAAGGAAGGGTGTCTAACAATCCTATACAGATGTTTCTGCAGTTTCATTCAGGCTGCTTCTTGTGTAGATACTGTTATTGAGTCTTGACCTCCATGATGACACTACTTTGTGTGGACTGCCCACTTTATCATGTTTGAAGACTACTTTTCTAGAATAGATTACCCTACTAGCTATTCCTAATCCTCCCCTCCCTCAGTGACAAAAACTGCAATCTTTTACATACCAGGCCAGAGCAACAGCACAGATAAGGAGGGATCCCATGCTTATGGAGAAGGGGGAGTAAATTTTGCCTATTTTCCACTCTTCCATTGGACTTGATAAATACTAGGAAGAGTGATCTTTTCCTTAATTCATAAATTCAGCTAAGTTTACCTGTCAGTTGTGAAAGAGAACTGGGAAGCATTTGTATTTTTATCAGAAAGATGGACATCTTTTTGGTACAACAAAATCAGCAAACATAAGTATTAAAAAAACAAAATAACAACTAAAAACTTAAAGGATGCATTAGTAGACATGTTCTTTAAGAAGTTGTCCTTGGGGACATTAGCATATATATTTACACCTATGAGAGTGCCTCTGTTTGATAAAGAAATGTGATATTTTACTGTTTTTCAATCTAGAAAGAGTATAATGGGTCTAGGGATCTGGTACACTGAGGATAAATGAAGGGACATTGTCATGTCATGTTACTACAGGATTAAATGAGAGACTATAAGGCATTAACATTGCTGGATAGAGAATCAAACTACTTGGATTTGGATTCTGAATTGTAGCTTCTATCCTTAGGAGGAATCTTAAGCTTTATGTATTTTATTCTTTCCTATCAAATGAGGATAACAATGATATGTAACTCATACACTGATTTTCATTGTTTAATTTACTAACACAAATTAAAACTCAGAGCAAGGCCTTGGTACCTTCTACTCTACAGATGTTGGCAATGTTTATTTTAGCCTTTACTATGCTATTGATGACAGGAGGATATGTGCTTCTAGCATGAGCAGCTCAATTGGTTAAAGACATTACTAGGATTCATAGAACAGCTAAAACAGAGATCAAGAGTTTCTTTACATTAGAACCACATTCAGGGTGCAGGGTAATGTCAGAGTCAGGTATGGCAAGAAAGGCCTGAATATACTGTTGGGGGTGATCATGTTTGCTGTGTCCAGGAGCAAGATGTCCAGTGTGTGATGGGATTGCCCAGATGTGTGGTTTGGATTTTCAGTGATTTAATAATTTTTACCTTAATATTTTGTAGATTACTGAACAGCTTTATAAAGTATAAATTCCTATCATTCTTGGATATATTAACATTGAACACAGGTAAATCTCTATTCCTCTCTGTAGCAGGTATATATATATATCTGTTAGATATATAATGATTGAAAACTAAAATTCATTTTTCACAGAACACTTGTGTGAGACAAATTCACTCCATCTGACATGAATGACTACACTATCTTGTCTTCTGGGAAAGCATCTGTATTTAAATTTTGTTCTCTACAGGGTTAAACCCATCAAAGTTAAGTTTCCACTAAATGTTCAATAACTGCTAGTGATCTTGATGATGAAAAATACACTTTTACATTTGTTAACTGAGGAGACTATTTTTATTATTATGTCATATAACTGTCTAGCACTACTATTCCAAATATAATGGATGGGATGGGTCATGAGACTACTTTATGTTTCCAGGATTCATCCTCTAACTCAAATAAGTGTTTTTAAAACCACACTTTTAACTACCTATACTATATAATTATCATCCTTCCTTGTTGTGACAGATTAAAGCAGCCTGTGAGTTATAAAACTGGTTTAATTTTGGGTAATAAATACCTTTCCTCAAAATTTTAACACCATGTTTTTTTTTATATCAAGAAAGTTTCTTAATAAATGCCACTTTTTTGCTGAGGCATTTTGCAGCTTTGGTTTTTTTGTAGACTCAGTATATTTTCAAATATTTCTATTATTCAAAAAAGATTTCAGAACTATTATTCTTTCTGTTTCTATTATTCTGTTTCTATTATTCATTCTACAGGATGATTCCTTGTTTTCTCTCTTGGGACAAATAAATAAATAAGAGACCACCTCTGGGAAAAGTTGGATCCAGAAGAGGGTGCTATAGCTATGTGGTGATAACACACATAACAGATGAAACAAAATAAAACTAAAAATTCTCTAAAGTAAATCCTGTTATATATAGTATACAAGTTTTATAACTTTATTGAATAATTTTATGATTTTTATTTTTGATGTTTTCTAATGCTCTCCCTTTCATTAATGAAATTCAATCTACCAATCCTTATATGTACTTACTTGTTTTTGTGGCTGGTGATGACTATAGGTTTTACCAGATATTTGGTTAAAAAAACCTATGCATGAAAGTAGTTCTGCTCTTACAATTAGGTGACACTAGATCCTGCACAAAATACATTTGAAGAAAACATACCTCATCTTTTCAGCATAAAAAATTATGAGAAATTTGAAAACCATGGAAAATACCTTACTTTATTTCATTTCAAACAGTAATTTAAAGTTGCAAAGTACTTTCACATATTACATACTTTAGTGCAAATTCTGTAGAATGGGAAACTGTGGTTCAAAATGATAAACTAACTCGGCATTAGGCACTATTTGCTGGACCTAAGGCTTGAATGCAAATATTGGAAGAATTACTAGATCTTTAAAAAACTAACATACATGTAAATGCAAAATAAGATAACTCTTACAATTTATGATTTGGAATGTAATGATTAAAATAGAAAAGTACATATTATATGTATGGAATAATAGACAATCTAAAAGTGTGCCAAATATAATACTGGCAGCTATAATGTTTGAGTCTCTAGGAATTAGCTTTGGCCAGTGAAGCTTTTTTAATTTTAAGGAAAGTAAGTCATTGTGTCTATTTTTTCTTCATTCAGATTCTTTGAAATAATTAAAAATAGGTCTCTCTGTATAAACACAGAGCAACTCTTTACCTATGCAAGTAAAGATTATATGATAATCTGCATAATCTGAAAAATTTATCTACATCATGTAAGTATGGTACTTTTTGCTTATATAATTTTGTCTTAGATATTGAACTGGAGGGTGTTTATTTTGTATCTTTCATCTTTTTCCCTTTAACTTCAGCAATTTGATCCAGCCACAATATTAGGTAACTGATGCAGGTCTATATACAGTGATATTCTTATGTACTAATATCTAGTAAAAATCGAAGGGTTAATAAGTTACTGCTCTGTTCCTCATCAAGATAGTCTAATGGGTAAGACATGTGTAGTCAGATCATTTCACAATTCAAGTTAGAGATTGCCCAGGAGCTTACAGGATCACAGAGGACAGGCATAAATGTGGTTGCATCTGGAAAAATAATGCCTGAACTCATCTTGCCTGGTGTAATTCTTTTACAACACTTGCTCATTTCATGCTAAAAACATATTCCAGAACATCACTTTAACTTCAATAATTATGTGTTGTGATGGAAGAAATTCCCTGTATTCCAGGCTTTGTTCCTGCAACAATCCAGGGAAACTACTGTAGAGTATATGCCTCCATTTCCTGGTCACCTTCATTTCCCTCTTTCTATGTAGAACAGGAATTTGAGGGGAGCAAATCATGGTTCTTCACTCCTGCAACCCATGTGCTGCACTGGCCCCTCAACAGTGGGCTGCTCTGGATGTTATGCAGGTGGCCAAGCCCTGTGAGGCTATTGGAAGCTAACCACTAACCTAACCACTCAAACTGGTTTGGGTGAATCCATATACCACTTATCATACTGCTGTGTAACTGTCAAATAACTGGCCTGTTTCCCCAAGATCCTGCCATCTCCCCAAAAAAACAGATTTTTCTTTTTTTCCCTCCACAAAATCAAAAAGTATAATTAATGACAAGACATTCAACTCTGCGTAGATTCAGAGCAATAAATCCAGTAGTTTCTTTCCTTTTTGGCTCCAGAAGCATGAAGAGTATTTACAGAAAATAAGGTCTCATTCATTAACCTCAGAGATGCCAAGAGGAGAAATGACATGTATAAATGATATAAAGCATTTTTTGTTGTTGTTCTGGGTTTACATATCATATAACATACTAAAGGAAACCCTGTGTCACCACGACACTGGGAGCAGAGGATGAGAAGAGTTTCAGGCTTCAAGGATAGAATATTAGCCTGAACATGGATGGGCCAAAGATCAGCTTCACCAAACTGTGGTGACCTCGAGACTGAATGGATTCTGAAGGCATTACTACTTTCTTCCTTGTCGATGGCAGTGTGATATCATTAACAATTGCTATTGAGACCTAACTGGCTAAATGTTCCCCCAAAATCTGAGCTCCTCCTTGTATTATATAGAGTGGTGGCTTCTCAACCAGGGGCTAACTTTTCCAGGCCTCTAGCGTTAAGCATGACTGTGCAGATAAATTCTTGAGTATGGAATGTATGTGGAAGAAATGTGTGTATATCTTTGGAGAACTATCAATACAAATCCTTGGATCATGATTGTTTCAGTTATTTTTGTTTCTCTTTTTGAGTTGGAATAGTTCTTTGAAACATAAGGCTTTTAATTGATGAATCCCAATGTTTTACTTTTCTCTTTTGTTGTTTGCACTTTTGGTGTTATAGCTATGAAACCATTGCTTAATTCAGAGTCACAAAGATTTACACCTTTGTTTATTCTAAAACTTTTACAGTTTTAACTCTGAGGCTCTTACATTTTGAACTTTGAACAGATATTTACTTACGCATTTTTCTAGTCATTGAACCTGGCATTGTAACAATCAGATGGTTCAATGTGCTCAATAAAACAAGCTGAATAATTTGACAAGAATTGAATCTAACTTTTGAAATTGAAAGGCATTTTTTTTTTCACTGCTAGGATATAAATAGTATTGTGTTTTAAATTGTGTATTTCCTGAAAAGAGGAAGAGAAAATTAGTTTTCCAACATAATACTAAGCAGCTGTTTAAAATAGATAATCCAAACCATTCTGAAAGGCTCCCTTACTTACCTTGGAATTTGACTTTTGGGAACACTGGATTCACTTTGGTTATTCAAGGCTGCATCTTTGGTATAAAACCTCTAAGTTTTTACTTAGACAGTGGTTACTGTAACTTGTCAGTGAGTTAGAATCTTCAGGGAGCAGGTGTGTGCATCACAGGAACTGATGGCACAGGTACAGAAGAAGGAGGGGGTAAGAGAACAGACCAGGTGATTACTAATATCTTGTCCATCAGCAAAAATCACATCCCATGAAAAGCATATTCTGAACTATACAAAACTAGACTGAACTTGGCCATGCTATTAAACACATGAACACTGATCTAGCTAAAACTTTTAGCATGTTTAGTGCAACTATACCAGTATTTGTTGTTAGTGTTGACAATTATCTTATTTCAATAAGATATTATTTGCAGCACTTCTGTACCCTTATGTTTATGGTTTCTCCTGAAAGCCACATAGATATTTTCACTTTACACAAAAATGTCTTAGTTCCTTTATAATTTTTCCCTTCATCTTCTCAAAATTATCAGCCTGCATCAACTCTGGTAACCAAACAGTATAGTGTGCAAATTTTTGATTTCATAATTTAAAATTTTTGAAGTTAAGTGGTATCAATATGAATCCCAGGAATCAAATTCCATCATTGGCATGCAGTTTTACACTGTAATTACAGAGTGATATAATCAGTTGCTTTCCAATAAAAATGATGAGGTTGGTTAGATTGTAACTTGCTAATAGTGTCATTAATTAAAGGACACTATTCTCATTACAATTTTTTAAAAAGTATTGATAATATGGACACAGAAACATGCTGAGTCCATCATTACTTTTCAGAAAATAGATCCTCATAGCTAATATTTGTGCATGGTAAAACAAAGAGTATTTTGCTATATGCAAGTCAGTGTCTGAAATTCTTTATTTTCTATATACATCTGATGTATTACTTATCATTATTAATACATTTTAAGAAAGATTCACATACATTAATATATATTCATTTAAAACATGTCATTTTTCCAAATATATGCACATATGATTAAAATAATTGGTTATAAATAGAATCATTTTATTATTGCTTCCTTTTAGTCTTATTTTCTTTCAGTTTTCTGGCCAACGCTGGTGGGATATGTAGGTAGCTACAGCCACAGCCAACAGAGCCACACGCAAGAGCGCACACTTCTCCAGTGCAGCATTCTCTTTTCCATGTTTGGTGTCAATACAGATGTGTTGAAGGATTTATGTAGAAAGTATCTTATTGCACTATAATTTGTTTGACACTCTTAGTATTTATCAATAATTTTTTAAATCTTTGGTGTTAAATGGATTTTGAAAAATTTGTGAGACACTCAAGTAATTCTGGGAGTTTAGGGAAGAACAGTATCAATTCTGCATGATTTACCAATTGCTTGTGCTCACGTGATAATCACTTTCAAATTTCCACCACAGTCACTGATGGCATAACCAGAGAGGTGAGACAGTGTGCCAGTTCAGACACTAGGAGGATGCCTTTTGTATGCTGGCTATTCTAAGCAAACTCAGTGATAAGGCTTTTTTACCCTTGATTTCTGGACATGCCACTGGCCAAACCTAGGACAATTTGATCACCAAATTGAAAAAAATAGGAACTTATGCAAATCTGTACTTATGATGAATATAGGAGAATAGGGACCTCTTCTTATAGCAGAAAGCTACTGATTTGTAAGTGGAGAAGTATCTGGAGTGGGAAAATTTAGCATGAGTTGACCATCTTAGGAAAGATGGAATTGACAGAAGTCATCAATGGATGCTAAATCTACTGTACATTAGGATTAGTAGTAGGATATTGGCATGGTATTAAACTGTTTCCTCAATATTTTTCTTGGCTTCATCCATTACAGATTCTAATATACCAAGAATTTTTCACATTATTACTGCTTCTGAAATATCTTTTGCAGTCTTGTAAAGATGTGTACAAGTGATAGACTTCTCTCTATGTCTCTGAGTTGAAACTGGAAATCATAGCCACTAGGTCTTGTCTTCTTTAATTTTTTTAGCATATGCTTAGTATTGTTCAATTTCCAGCAAATGCAAACGAAAATAACCACAAATGATTCAAATATATTATACATGTGTGTTTACATTTTTAAACAGTTCTATTTCTTATTCCACTGAAAATACCATGATTTCCTTTGTCATGCTTTTTTTTTTTAAGACTCATCCATGCTGTCACCTAATTAAAAGTTCATTCATGGTTACTTTGAGTATATCACAATTTATGCAATTGATGAATTTGTTTTATTGTTTCTAGTATGTAGTTATAAAACATAAGAGATATGAACTTTCCTCTGGGTATGAAATAGCATATTTCAGAATTTAAATTTTCATTCTCCTGATGACTAATGATCTTGAGCATCTACAGGTGATTATGGGCAATTTGTGAAATTTTTTTATATAAAAATTTCTAAGACATTTGTCCATATATTTATGTGTGATGATTTTGACTTTAAGATTTTCTTATATATGTAGACACAAGTTCTTTGTCAGATATAAAATTTTCTAAATGATTTATCTTAATAGATTTTTTTTGTCTTTCTTAGTACTATTGCATTTTATATATGTACATCAGTTTCTTTACTCATTCATCTTGAGTTGCTACTTAGGTTGCTTCCATATCTTTATTATTATAAAGAAAGCTGCAATAAACATAAGGGTGCACATACCATTTAGAATTAGTAAGTTTGTTTTCTTTGGATAAACATGCAGAAGTGGAATTACTGGATCATATTGCATTTCTATTTTTAACTTTTTGAAGAACCTCCATGATGTCTGTTTTGGTTGTGCCAATTTCCATTCCCAGCAAGAGGGCACAAGGGCTTCCTTTTCTTCATTTCCTTACCAACACTTCCTATTTCTTGTCTTTTTGATACTAGTCATTCTAACTGGTGTAAGATGATATCTCACTGTGGTTTTGATTCGCGTTTCTTTTTTTTTTAATTAATTTATTTTGTTGTCATTAATCTACAATTACATGAAGAATATTATGTTTACTAGGGTCCCCCCTTCACCAAATCCCCCAACAAACCCCATTACAGTACTGTCCATCAGCATAGTAAGATGCTGTAGAATCACTACTTGTCTTCTCTGTGTTGCACAGCCCTCCCCATGCCACCCCCACATTATACATGCTAATCGTAATGTTCCCTTTCTTCTTCCCCACCCTTATCCCTCCCTTCCCACCCATCCTCCCCAGTCCCTTTCCCTTTGGTAACTGTTACTCCATTCTTAGGTTCTGTGATTCTGCTGCTGTTTTGTTCCTTCAGTCTTTATTTGTTCCTATAGTCTTTGGGTTTGAGGTGAGTCTCTTGTAAGCAGCATAAAGATGGGTCTTGCTTTTTTATCCATTCTATCATTCTGTGTCTTTTGATTGGTGCATTCAGTCCATTTACATTTAGGCTGATTATTGAAAGATATGTACTTATTGCCATTTCAGGCTTTAGATTCGTGGTTGCCAAAGGTTCAAGGTTAGCTTCTTTAGTATCTTACTGTCTAACTTAACTCGTTTATTGAGCTATTATAAACACTGTCTGGTGATTCTTTATTTTTCTCCCTTCTTATTCCTCCTCCTCCATTCTTTATATGTTGGGTGTTTAATTCTGTGCTCTTTTGTGCTTCCTTTAACTGCTTTTGTGGGTAGTTGATTTTATTTTTTTGCCTTTAGTTAGTATTTGGTTGGTCTGCTTTCTTTGCTGTGATTTTATTTTCTCTGGTGACATCTGCTTAGTCTTAGGAGTGCTCCCGTCTAGAGCAGTCTTTGTAAAATACCCTGTAGAGGTGGTTTGTGGGAGGCAAATTCCCTCAACTTTTGCTTGTCTGGGAATTGTTTAATCCCTCCTTCATATGTAAATGATAGTCGTGCTGGATACAGTATTCTTGGTTCAAGGTCCTTCTCTTTCATTGCATTAAATACATCATGCCATTCTCTTCTGGCCTGTATTGTTTCTGTTGAGAAGTCTGATGATAGCCTGATGGGTTTTCCTTTGTAGGTGTCCTTTTCCTCTCTCTAGCTGCCTTTAAAACTCTTTCCTTGTCCTTGATCTTTGCCATTTAGATTATGTGTCTTGGTGTTGTCCTTCTTGGTCCTTTCTGTTGGGAGTTCTGAACACTTCCATGGTCTGATCGATTATTTCCTCCCCAAGTTTGGGGAAGTTTTCAGCAATTATTTCTTCAAATACAGTTTCTATCCCTTTCTCTCTCTCTTCTTCTTCTGGTACCCCTATAATGCGGATATTGTTCCTTTTGGATTGGTCACACAGTTCTCTTAATATTGTTTCATTCCTGGAGATCCTTTTATCTCTCTCTGTGTCAGCTTCTGTGCGTTCCTGTTCTCTGGTTTCTATTCCATCAATGTCCTCTTGCATCTTATCCATTCTGTTTATAAATCCTTCCAGAGATTGTTTTGTTTCTGTAATCTCCTTCTGGACATCATCCCTTAGCTCTTGCATATTTCTCTGCAGCTCCATCATCATGTTTATGAGCTTTATTTTTAATTCTTTTTCAGGAAGACTGGTTAGGTCTATCTCCTTCTCAGGGTTTGCCTCTGTGATCTTGGTCTGTATCAATTTCTTCTGCCTTTTCATGGTGATAGATATATTTGTGGGGAGCTGGCGTATGTGTTGGGTAAGAGAAAGTCCCTTTTTGCCAGTTTGTGGCCTTCCTCTCCTGGGAGAACAGCAGCCTCTAGCGGCTTGTGCTGTGCATCTGCGTGCAGACAGGGCTTCTGATCTTGCCCATCGGCTAATGGAGTTTAGTGTTGCAGTTGCTGTAGGCGTGGCCTGCCTCAGGCTGCTTCTCCAATATGGCGGAGCCGTGTCAGAGGGGGAACAGGCGGGAGGCTGTTTATTGCAGTGAGGGGTCTCCATGCTGTGCTGCGGAGGTCGGGTTCCCAGAGTTCCCTGTGATTCCCAGCTGCTGGGCTATGTGCTCTGGGGCACTTCTGTCCAGCTGTGGGGTCCCTGTCTCTTTAAGACTTTCAAAAAGCACTCACTTTTCTTTATCTCAGGGGCGCCAGCCACGGGGACCTGCTCACAGGTCTTACTGTGCTGTTTCCCTAGTTTCCAGCACCCCATGCAAGCACTGTGTGTCTGTGCTCTGGTGTGGATGGCTAGGGTTGGGTGTTCAGCAGTCCTGAGCTCCCTCTCCCTCCCTGCTCCGACTCCTCTCCTCCCTCCGGGAGCTGGGGTGAGGGCTGCTCGGGTCCCGCTCGGCTGGGGCTTGTATCTTACCCTCTTCACGAGGCACTGGGTTCTCACAGGTATGGATGTAGTCTGGCTGTTATCCTGTGTCTTCTGGTCTCTCTTTTAGGATTAGTTGTATTGTTGTATTTTCAAAAATATATATGGTTTTGGGAGGAGATTTCTGCTGCTCTACTCATGCCACAATTTTGGTTCTCTCTTGATTCGCATTTCTATGATGATTTGCATCTGCAGGGATGGACCTGGAGGGTATTATGATAGGTAAAATAAGTCAGACAGAGAAAGACAAATGCCATATAATGTCACTTACATGTGATATTTAATCAAATAAATCAACAAACAAACAAACAAAACAGAGTCAGACTCATAAATACAGAGAATAAACTAGAAGTTGCCATAGGAGAGAGGAGTGATGAGGAGATCAGGGGAAGGGACAAAGAATTAGAAGCTTCCAATTATAAAATGAGTAAGTCACAGGGATGAAAAGTCAAAGCATAGTGAATACAGTCCATGATATGCAATATGTATGGTGATAGATGGTAACTGTAATTATCATGGAGAGCATTTCATAATGTACATAATTGTTGAATCACTGTTATTCACCTGAGGCCAATATAATATTGCATATATCAACTGTACTTCAATTTAAACAAGAATAGGTAACTTAAATATTGATAAGCACAGGTTTATCAAACTCTTATCTCATGATTAGATCTTTTTGTATTTCGACTAAGAAATCTTTGCATACCGCATATGTGAGAACATATGATATTCTCATGTGCTCTTGGCTTTTTAGTGTTAGATTTTATGTTTAGTTCTGTAATACATCTCTAATATATATTTGTGCTTTGTGTGTGGGGGGGGGATTAATGTTTATATGATCCATATGGATATCCAGTTGTTCTACCACCATTTATTGAAAAACTTTCCTTACCAGCTTGATATATCTTGATGCTTTTGTCCTGTTTCTGAACTCTCTACTCTGTCCTGATGATGTATCTTTTCTGGCGCTTTTACCAATAGCACACTGTGTTCGACTACTAAATCTTTATGGTAAGTCTTGAAATCATGTAAACTTCTACAACTTTTTTTTATATTGTTTTGGCTAGTCTAGGACCTTACATTTCTACATAGATATTAGGCTCAGTTGCCAAAATTTACCAAAATCAGCTGCTGGGATTTTTGATTAGTGCTTTGTTGAATATATATTAATTTGGTGAGAACTGTATGGCATATTTCTCCATTTATTTAAGCATTCTAAATTTCTCTTGGCAATGTTTCATGATTTCAATATTTTGTAGTTGTACATCACTTACTAAATTTATGCATGTTCATTTTTGATGCTTTTTTCAGTAGTATTTTTTTTAACTCATTCTCTCTTGCTTGTTGCTAGTATATAAAAACAAAGTTGGCTTTTAATAATGACTGGGTTTTCTGACTTTCATAAATTCACTTCTTAACCAAATTGGAATTGACTTTTGTGTATATGGCAAAGTGGGAATTCAATTAAGGCATTTTGCATTATTACAGGGTCATTTTAAAAAAGAAAATAAGCATTTATCTTTCCTTACTGATGTGCCGTTCCAACTTTGCAAATTATCTCTTTTATATATGTGAGAATGATTTTATACATTTCATCTAGTCCTTTACTATGTCTCCATCTTTTTGCAAATACCCTATGGTCTTAACTTATACAAAGTTTTAGTATATCTTGACATAGAGTAGGTATGCCAGCTTTGGTTTTCCACTTCATTATAAGTTTTTGTAATTATTAATTCTTGTGTTTCCATATAAATTCTAGTATTATTTTGTTAACTTTCACAAACACACAAATGCACATACCTCCTGGGATTTTGTTTTCAGATTTATTGGAAATATAGATACATTTGGAAAGAATTAAAATCCTCACAATATAAACTACTACAATGACTTTTATAAACATAGTATATTTATTTAGGTATGCATGTTCCTGTTAATATCTTATTTTTGGGGTAAGGTGTCTTGCATATTTTTGATATATTAAATCCTACGTGTTTTTGATGTTGTTGTAAATGGTGTTACTTTTATATTTTTAAATAATTATTTTGGTTTGGTATATAGACAAATAAGATTGCTTTGTATTGGTTTTATATCCAGTTATCTCACTAAATTTACTTTTTCTTTTAATATTTTAATATTTTAATTTAAGCATTCTTCCTAATTGTATCACTACTTCAGCAGGTTATCTGAGAATAATGTCAAATAAAATTCTTCTTTCCCTTCCCTTTTAATTCTCAAATGTTTTCTTTTTTTTACCTTGGCTAGTATCAGCAATGCTATGTTTAGTACAACTGATGATTTGGGACACTGTTGTTTATTTTCAATGACCAGAATAAATATTTTAGTATTTAATAATTAAAATATGCCTGTTTAAGTTTCTTTCCTGGGGACACTTTTTATGTAATTAGGGAAGCTTCTTTCTACTTTCAATTTGCTAGGAAGTTTTTAAATTTATTATGAAAAAGATTGAGGTTTATTAGAGTTCCAACATGTTCTGAAATGTTATATTGTTTTATCCTGCTTGAGTATTTGAAAGGACTCACTAGACTTCATAGTGCACATTTGCTTAAGGCTTTTACTAAACAACAAAGATATATTGCAGTAAGAGAAAAGAGAACTCTAACAAGTATCAGAGATCCAAAAGATATTCCATTAGTTCAAGCTTCCTTTGTGTCCAAGTCTGCACATGCAGACTGTACTGTGCCACTGGCTTGAAACACCAAGTTCTACAGAGGGAACATTGACTTAGGGAAAGCTCACCAAAAAAAAATTCAAAGGCTCGAAGTAGTCAAGCTCGTTCCCAAACCTGTAAGGCCAGGTGCAAAGCCTCCATAAAGAAACTAACTTTGGGGATCCTCAGGAGTGTTTGGGCCTTAAAATAAGACATCTGAAACATAGTACCCTTATCTTGGCCAGGAATCAAAATTCAGACAACCAGGCATCACCGAAGATAATGAGAGAGCTTTTGCAGGCCAGCTTCAACTAAAGTCTATCTCCACAAATATCTAAATATTTTTTTCTCCTTTATTCTGGTAATTTCTTGAATTACACTGACTGGTTTTGAATAGTAATTAAACTTTGCTTCTTTGGATAAACTCAACTTAGTGTTAACTATAATATCCCTTTAAATAAATTGCTGGAAAAAATTGCTAATACAGTACTTAGAATATTAATTATGTACATGAGAGAGAGTGTGTCCCTTGATATTTTTTCCTGCAATTTCTGTGTCACTTGTGGGTGTCAAAACAACATAGATTTTACAAAATTATTTGAGAATTATTTCAACATTTTATTTTCTCTGAAAGCATTTGTACATACATGTTATTTTATTCCCTAAAAGTTTCTAGAGTTATCAAGTGAAGATTCCAAGTCTTGAGTTATTTTTGCAAGAGTAATTTTATATATAGATTAAATTTCTTTAAACTATATTTTTTCAATTTTTTCTTCATCTAAAATTGTAATTTTATAGACATAAATTTGTTAATAACTTTTTATAAATTTCCTACTATGTGTAGGATCTGTATTAATAGCTCTTTTTTCATTTATGTTATTGAAAGTATATGTTCTTTTTGAAATTTTTATTAATCTTAGGATTTGTCAATTTTATATTTTTCAAAACGCCAATTATTGTGCTCTCAATTTTTTCTTCTTAGTTTTTTTCCTAATTTTATTTATTTTATGCTTATCTTTATGATTCCTACTTCTGCTTATTTACATTTAATTTGGTGGGCTAAACTTCTTGAAATGGATCCTTAAAGCTTTATGATTAGCTTATCTAATTTTCTCACGTGTGTACTCAGGGCTATAATTTTTTCTATACACACAACTATAGGTACATTTCAGTAATTTTGATACAGTATATTTTAATTACATCCCAGTTGTTTGACATTTTGATATTTTAATATGATCAAAGGGTCATTTTGATATATGTTGCTTACTTTTGAAAAATGTGGCTATTTTAAAATTACATTTTGTTTTTTAATTTCTGGTTTAATTCTACTACTATGCACTTCTGTGCATTTTTAAAAGATCATGTACTCTGTAGTTATTGACAATTGATTTGTTGTCTGTGCATTCTATCAATTACTCAGAGAGATGTAATTAAATCACTATAATTTTAGCTATTTGTATTTCACCCTTTAATTATATCAATTGTAAGTTTTGTTACTTAATAGATTTTTATAATTTAAAAGTTCCCTCTTTACCTCTACTACTTGCCATAACGAAACATGGTTATTTTAAAGTTTATGTGTGATAACGCCATAATCTAGATCTACTATTGCTCTGTTTCTATTAATCATATATTCTATACATTTTGGATTTCTCACATGCTTGATAAATGTTAGCCACTCTTTATGTAAAACTATAACTATAATGATGCTTTGGTTAATGCCGTTTTTCTACAGAGAGGAATTATATTTGCTTTTATAGATATTTAATAAAAACCACAAGCTATACCAACCATGTCCATTCTAACAAGATTCGAAAGATTTGAAGTTTCACTCTCTACAAGCATATTTTACCCAGTTTTTTCTTAGTTTTATTTAGTGCTTTGAGCTTCCCAAACACCACAGGAGTTTCAGAGCTCTAAACCTCTGAACATTGCCTAATTTTAGTTTGTGTCTTTTCAGACTCTTTAACTCTTTCAATTTTAGCTTCCCAGGCTCTCAGTAATTGCTTTAAGAATTGGAAATGCACAGAGGAGAAAAGGAGGATCAAATATTCAAGTCACCTCTCCATGCCTCAGTTTTCTTCAGTATCTTGGATCTAAGTGTCTTCTTCCTTAGTACTTATTCAATGTCTTGTGACTGATATATCCCACATTTTTCAATTCTCTTAGAGAGAAGGTTCATCTGAAGCAACTTCATCACCATTGCCAGCAGCAAGCCAATGGGCACACTTTTAATTTAATATGTCATTAACAATCCAAGAGAGAAAAAAAACTTGAAGTCACTGTGTATTAATATCCATTTTTTTTCAAAGTATAAAGGAGTGTAAGAAACATTGCTTAGTGCTGTCTCTAATTCATTTCCTCATAAATTAAGTGCAAGACAACTGTTTGAAGTTTAATAAATAACTTCCCTGCTTCTGGACACTTCCTATTCTAAGCACAGTTCATACTAATATCTAAATTATTTTCTAAAACAAAAGTTATTTTCATCACTCTTCCTATGAAAATATTTTTACCATTTATATGATAAATCAAAATGCTACTAAAAGACATTAAAAATCTTTCACTATATGACACAACTGCCATTATGAGGCTAGTCTCTCACTATGACCCCAAATTCTCCACTGGCTCCATCCATGACACTCCAATACACTGAACATTTCCCACATTACTCCCACTTACGACAGTTTTACTTTGACCCAAACTAGAATGCTCTTGATACTTTTAAAGCTATGAAAAGCTTTCTGTCTAGAAATTAAGGAAGTTTACAAAACACAAACAACAAAAAAATGATGGAGGTATGTCAAAGTGTCAAAGGGACACATATGTCAATACGAAAGCATTCTCAATGGCCAAAGGTGGAACAACTTAAGAATAAAGTAATATTTGATTAAAACTCAAAGTATGAAATAAATATCCACAGGTCCATACTGATATAAATAAATAGGAAGAATAGGTAATTTCCCATGAGAAAGAATGATGATTAATTTATGTAGATATTCCCCTCTCAGGAGGTTGACTGTAATTCCCATCTTTTATATATGAACTGCACTGTGTGAATTCCTTCCAAATAGCACAGCACAGAAATTAGAAAGCAATGTTATTTTACAGTGGCTAGATCTAGCAAATATGACCTTAGCAATGTGATATGATGGTATATTATGATGTGATGAGATCATTTAACCTCTGTAGTCTTCCTATTAAAAACTCATAATCCTAGTCTCATAAGAATGACATTGAGAAAACCCATTTTGGGGGAATTTCTACAAGGTATGTGACTGGTACTCATCAGAATTGTCAAAATCATGAAAAAAGAAAGTTTAAGAAACTCACATTCCAGAGACAGTTTAGATACATGGTAACTGAATATAGTGTGATATTCTGTATAGGGTCCTGGAACACAAAACATGCATTGAGGGTAATTGATAAAATCTCAAAAAATTATGTAGTTTATTAATAGTAATATATCAATATTAGGGAATTAGTTGTGACAAATATAATGAAGTAAGATGATAACAAAAGGAAGATTTATGTAAAGGCCCTGCAGGAATGCTCCAACACTATGCAAATTTTCTGTAAATCTAAAACTCTCCTAAAATAAAAAATTCATTTTAAAAAACAATGAGTGTCTATTATTACTATAACACAGTCTTATTAATTATTTTGTTAAAGTGCAGAAGATTGAAAAGGATATGAAAGCATTTGAATAACATTGTGTAAAATAATGAAGTTAGGGAAGTTTTAGATAAGAATGACATGAAAATAACATTCATTTTACAAATAATTTTTAAAGATTAGTTTCACCATTTACCTTCCTGGATTATTCTTGTTACAGTGAAACATTTCTCTTGATTGCATTTACTAATTTTTCATGTTTCTACTTGGCAGTTGCTTAATTCAGTAATTTATTTAATTTGTTTAATTATTTGTTTATCTTACTTCAACCCATTTATTATTTCCATTAATATATTTACCGTACTAGATGCCAGAAATAAAAAGAATGAATATTATGATCCTTGACCTCTTATAAACATAAAAATTAAAGAGTGATATCACACAATAGGAAAATTGATAATCTGGAAAGTTATACAAAGCACAATAATAGTATAGAAGAAGGAAATTTGTTCAGAGAAAAATGGTGTTTGGTTTGAGATTAAGAAATTAGTTTTAGGTGTGTGGTAGTTGAACAAATGGAATAAGTACTGTTACTTTGAAAGTAATAGCAGGTTTAGATTTATTTTTTCTGATTACAAATAATACATTTTCATTATAGAACATTAAATATAAACATGAAAATTGATAACTGTTACCAATATATAAATATTTTATATTGTCATGTATTTCTAACATTGTTCTATGAACATATTTGCATTTTTACCAAAGTGAGTCATAATATGTATACAGATGTACTGTTTTCTATTTTTCACAGTGTAATACATTGCATATATTTTCATGCCATTAAAAATATTCAAGATAAGAGAGCATTAGCAAAGGCAATGTTATGAGAAAAAGCACAGACATCTATCTGAGCATGATTTATCTGAAAATATAAGTAATTAAGTAATACTGAATGAGGCAAGGCCAGGGAAAATTTAGGAGTATATCATAAGGCTGGAGAGATTGGCTTGGTCACAAAACTTTTATATTTATTCCCCAAAAGTTCAGGCTTAAACTTTTTAACAGTTAAGAATAACTGGAGAATTTAGAAAAGCAAAGGGACACATGATCATGTTTTCATATCTCCTCTACTACTGGATTGCAATTGGATATATTAGATGATACATTAAAATGATCAAGATTGTAGAATTGCTGATTATTAAACATTACATTTCCTCAATCCATTGGATCCTGGGTAGGGGATATATATAATTTTTCACATTACAAATGAAAATTCTTTACACTTAGTACATGATCAATAAATGTGAGCAGACATCAGAATGAAATAAAGACCAGCACTACTGATGAAAAGTTAGCTTATGTGAGTCTTGATATCTGATAATAAAAATACAAATGTTCTTTGATCAACTTCTTTTGGCTTTTAGCCTCCTTTATAAGCTTTACTTTACATCATCATTAAAGTTACATGCTTTTAACAAGCCACACAACAAATGACATAATAAATTATTTCTTCCATTAATCTATAACAGATCCATAAAACTGCTTGGCATATGTAGATGGTGTAAGGAAGTTGAAAGAATAACTAGATTAAAAATAATGAGATTCAAAAATCTTTGCAGTAAAAACATTTATGAGCAATGTTAAATAGAAACTGATGGTGCCAGTTGGAACACATATTTTAACTTGGAAACTCTCCATCCACTCACAGCAATAACTCAAATATGTTTAGGCAGTGTTCATAGAAGTTTAGATGAAATTGCTCAGGCAATAGTTACATTGACTAACCAAGCATATCTCAGGGTTTTCCACAAAGCACTAATTCAATAAAAGTATCTTGACATTAAAAAAAGAGTGATTCTAAGAGGAAAGTGCATAGCAATAGAAGCTTACCTCAAGAAAGAAGAACAATCCCAAATAGTCTAAACTAACAATTAATGAAACTAGAAAAAGAAGAACAAATGAGGCCCAAAGTCAGCAGAAGGAGGGACATAATATAGATCAGAGCATAAATAAATACAATTGAGAATAATAAAACAATAGAAAGAAACAGTGAAACCAGAATCAAAGAAATCAGTTCTTCAAGAAAATAAACAACATAGATACACACCTAGTCATAAATGTCAAGCAAAAAAGAGAGTGTACTCACATAAACAGAATCAGAGATTAATACAGAAAAATCACAACAGACACCATGAATATATAAAGAATTATTAGAGAATACTATGAAAAATTATATGATAAAAAATTGGACAACCTAGAAAAAATGAACAACTTCTAGAAAAATACAACCTTCCAAGACTGACCCAGGAAAAACAGAAAATCTGAATGTATCATTTACCAGCAATGAAATCGAATTGATAACCAAAAAATTACCTAAGAACAAATGGCTGGATGAGATGGCTTCATGGCAGAATTTTATCAAACATTTAAAGACGACCTAATACCCATTTTCTTAAAGTATTCCAAAAAGTAGAAGAGAATACTTCAAAACTCATTCTGAGGCATCACTCTATATACCAAAATCAGAAAAAGACACTGCAAGTAATAAAATTACAGACTAACATTCCTGGTGAACATATATGCAAAAATCCTCAACAAAATATTAACAAACCGAATGCAAAAATACATCAAAAAGATCATCCGTCATGATTAAGTGGGATTTATTCCAAGGATGCAAGGATGGAACACTATTCAAAGATCAATCGATATCATATACCACACCAACAAAAAGGACAAATACCACATAGTCATCTCAATACATGCAGAAAAAGCACTGGACAAAATTCAACATACATTCATGATTTAAATTTTCAATAAGATGGGTACAGAGGGCATGTACCTCAACATAACAAAGGCCATATATGACAAACCCACAGCAAATAACACAAGTAACAGCAAAATGCTGAAAGCTTTTCCTGTAAGTTCAGGAACAAGACAAGGATGCCCACTCTCACCACTTCCATTCAACATAGTACTGGGGGTCCTGGCCATGGCAATCAGACAACAAAAAGAAGTAAAAGGCATCCAAATTGGTAAGAAAGAAGTTAAACTGTCACTGTTTGCAGATAACATGATATTATACATAGAAAACCCTAGAGACTCCACCAAAAATATTAGAACTATTACCTGAATTGAGCAAAGTTGCAGGATACAAAATTAACACACAGAAATCTGTTGCATTCCTATATACTAACAATGAACTAGCAAAAAGATAAATCAAGAAAACAACTCCATTTACAATTGCATCAAAAAGAATAAAATACCTACGAATAAATCTAACCAAGGAGGCGAAAGACCTATATGCTGAAACCTATAAGACAACCTTGAAAGAAATTAAACAAAACACCAAGAAATGGAAATCTATCCTGTGCTCATGGATAGGAAGAATCGACATTGTCAAAATGATCATTCTGGCTAAAGCAATCTAAAGATTCTATGCAATCTCTATCAAAATGCAGAGAGCATTCTTCAATGAACTGGAATAAATAGTTCTGAAATTCAAATAGAACCACAAAAGACCCCAAATAGCCAAAGCAAACCTGAGAAAGAAGAATAAGGCAGGGGGTATCTTACTTCCCTATGTCAAGCTCTACTACAAAGCCACAGTAATCAAGACAATTTGTTACTGACACAAGAAGAGACCCATGGATCAATGGAACAGAATAGAGAGCCCAGATTTAAACACAAACATATATGGTCAATTAATATATGATAAAGTAGGCATGGATATACAATGGGACAATGACAGCCTCTTCAAAAACTGGTGTTGGCAAAACTGGACAACTACATGCAAGAGAATGAAACTGGATTATTGTTTAACCCCATACACAAAAGTAAACTTGAAATGGATCAAAGACCTGAATCTAAGTCATGAAACCATAAAACTCTTAGAAGAAAACATAGGCAAAAGTTTCCTGAATATAAACATGAGCAACTTTTTCCTGAACACATCTCCTCAGTCAAGGGAAACAAATTTTTAAAAAAATGAAGAAATGGGACTACATCATGCTAAAAAGATTCAGTACAGCAAAGAACACCATCAGCAGAACAAAAGGTATCCTACATTATGGGAGAATATATTTGTGAATAACATATCTGACAAGGGGTTAACATCCAAAATATATGAAGAACTCACATACCTCAACACCCAAAAAGTAAATAACCCTATTAAAAAATGGATGGAGGATACAAACAGACACTTCTCCAAAGAAGAGATTCAGATGGCCAACAGGCACATGAAAAGATGCTCCATATAGTTAATTACCAGGGAAATGCAAATTAAAACCACAATGAGATATCACCTCACACCAGTAAGGATGGCCAACATCCAAAAGACAAGGAACAACAAATGCTGATGAGGATGTGGAGAAAGAGGAACCCTCCTTCACTGCTGGTGGGAATGTAAACTAGTTCAACCATTGTGGAAAGCAGTATGGAGGTTCCTCAAAAAACTCAAAATAGAAATACCATTTGACCCAGGAATTCCACTCTGAGGAATTTACCCTAAGAATGCAGGAGCCCAGTTTCAAAAAGACATATGCACCCCTATGTTTATCACAGCACTATTTACAATAACCAAGAAATGGAAGCAACCTAAGTGTCCATCAGTAGATGAATGAATAAAAAGGATGTGGGACATATACACAATGGAATGTTATTCAGGCATAAGAAGAAAACAAATCCTACCATTTGCAAGAACGTGGATGGAGCTAGAGGGTATTATGCTCAGTGAAATAAGCCAGGCAGAGAAAGACAAGTAGCAAACGATTTCACTTGGCTGTGGAGCATAAGAACAAAGCAAAAACTGAAGGGACAAAACAGCAGCAGACTCACAGAACCCAAGAATGGACTAACAGTCATGTTGGGGACCGCCTTTGTCTTCTCACATGTTTGTAGGCAGAATGGGAAAGCACCTTCCCCCATGTCTGAATGCAGCATGGGAAAGCACAAGCTTGAGAACAACCGGTTCAGTCCTTGGAAGTTACCTGTCCACAAAAACATATCTTGTCCTTGAAGATGAGCCAAGACTCCTCACTCTGAAAATAGGGAGACCTTGAAGATGTGTGGAAACACCGCCCCTGCTTCTGGCTATGCCCTTCCCCCACTTGCCTATGTGGTGGGAATGGAGAACAAAGAACATTCTGTTTACGCATTCCAGGAGCAACTAACTGGAACCCTGCTGAGCCTACCTTTGCCTGGCTACTGCTGATGTCAATACTGTGCTTGATTGTCTATTGGATAATACTATGTCCTGGTATCATGTAACCCCACTGCATTATATAAACTCTGGACCTTCAATAGTTTTGCTGGCTACCCACGGGAGCGTCAGCCCTCCCAGCTCTTTCTGTCTTTCTTTCTTTTCTTCGCCCCCCTTCTGCACTTCAGGACCTGCTCTACTCGGTGCGGCTGGACCGCGTCACAGTTACCAAATGGAAAGGGACTGGGTGGGGTGGGTGGGAAGGGAGGGATAAGGGAGAGAATGGGGCATTACAATTAGCACACATAACATGGGGGAGCGGCACGGGGAAGGCAGAATAGCACAAAGACAAGTAGTGAGCATCCTACTATGCTGATGGACAGTGACTGTAATGGGGTATGTAATGGGGAACTTGATAATGGGGGAAATCTAGTAACCACAATGTTGCTTATGTGATTTTATATTAATGATATCAAAATAAAATTTTAAAAATGATAACTGAAAAATATTTTGAACTGTAAGCTATTAAAACTCAGACTTTCCTAGTATCAAGTTGAGGATACAGCTGTTCTAGCAATTGTAAAACCAGTCTTTTCATCTAAAGATAGATTAAATTTGGGTAGGTTAAATTGTCTCATAGTAGAGACACATTAAAGGATATGGCATACAGTTGAATAATTTAAAGGAGTAAACTGGCATTGCAAGATTGTCCAGGCTCTTCTTGTATTTTCCCTGCTGCAGCAGAGGATCAACCTCTTCTCAAAGGAAGTCTGATTCCTTTATTGGAGAATGGTATTTAGAACAAAGCTCTGTGTGCTTTTTTCATCATGTGTTATGTCCCCAAATAATATATTTGAGAACATGGTTCTTCATTTCAATAACACTGGTTCCAGTACCTGGTTGATTTTTAACTATTGGCCAGATGAAGAAGCCAGACTAGACAGGCTGAAATACCGGCAGGACATTTTAGGTACAGTGAACCCCTTCCAGGTCTTGGATAATTTTTACATTCTCATCTTAAAACTTGGTAATTTCAGTTTCCACATAGTTGATCACCCTGATATTGACTACATTCCATACAGGGCAGGCCAACACAAGGGTACTAAATGACAGAAGAGACAAAGATAAACAGATTGAAAAATATACTAAGCTGAGTGATGGTATATGCAGGTACAGTACAAACAGTTCTACATGAACAAGAAGTAGCAGTACATTGGATTCTGCTCAAAGGTGTGCTTGCAGTGGCATCTCTACAGACTTCTCAGAATAAAAGAGGAATGAAAAATCTATATACATTTTCAACTATATTTTAGGAACTAATAAATTTGACTTGTAATTTCTCAATCTATCTCATTCATATTAATTTTTACTTGAAAAATTGAATATAAAAAAATTAAAAGAATGATGTTTTAGTCGAGATTCTCCAGAGAAATGTCTGTATATGTAACTATATTGGAGACAGGTACATTAGATGATAGATATAGATAGATGATAGATAGATAGATAGATAGATAGATAGATAGATAGATAGATAGATAGATAGATAGATAGATGATAGATAAGATAGAAAGATAATTTCTTACAGGAATTGGCTTGTGCATGATGGAGACAGACAGATCTGTGATGTGCCATCTGCATGCTGCAAAACCTGGAAAGCTGGTGCTGTCATTCATTCTGAGTCTGAGGGCTTAAAAACCAAGGCAACTGATGATGTCCGTCCCAGGTTAAGTTCAAAGGCATGAGAATCAGGGCACCAATGGTGTTAGCCCCTAGTCTGAGTTCTAAGGCCCTAAAATCAGGAGCTCTGCTTACCAAGGGCAGGAAAAAACATATACTGCAGCTCAGAGAGAATGAATTTGCCTTTTCTCCACTCTTTTGTTCTATTCAGCCCTCAAGGGAAGTGGATAGTGTTCACCCACATTGATGAGGATGATCAATTTTCAGTCTACAGATTCAAATGTTAATCTCCTCCAGAAACACCTTTGCAGACACACACACACAAAAATGTTTTATAAACTATCTGGCATCCCTTAGCCCAGTCAAGGTGACACATAAAATCAGCATCACATAGAGGGTTAAAATAATTAAAGATGATAATTCCTGTCATACTGTTATGGTACTAGACTGCTAAAATAGTTCAAAGTACAAATTTACTGGAAGAGAGACTGGGTCAAAAAACAGAATGTAGTCAATATCAAGGTGATCAACTATGTGGAAACTGAAATTACCAAGTTTTAAGATGAGAAGGTAAAAATTATCCAAGACCTGGAAGGGGTTCAGAACAAGCTTTCACAGAATGTGACACTTAATCACATGGGTTACTTTCAGCTGAAGTTAGTCAAGCCCCAAAAGACTCAGGAAGAGCTTTTACCTCAGTGTTAATTGCCTAAAAAATTTTAGGCACAGAAAGAGAACAATTAACAACAAAGAATATGGGCTAGGTGTGACCAGCCAGAGCAGGGGGTGTGGGGTGAGATCTATAGGGCCTGGATATCAAATCCCTCTCTGGATTCCTTAGTCTGTGTACAGCATGGCAAACGTTTACCGAATCTTAGCTCCTCCCATCTCCCTGTGAACTGTTTGACTCCCCTTTGAAGTCTCAGGTCCCTTCTCCTTAGCACAAGATGGCAGGTAAATGTCCATTGCCTGATTGCCTGTGGATCTTATATTCTAATGGGGCTCCCATGGGTAAGTAAGTAAATTTATTTTTCCCCTGCTAATCTATCTCAAAGTGATTTAAATAATAGACCACCAAAAAGGACCTAGAAAGGCAGAGGAAAAATTTTACCTCCCCTACAATGTCAAATCTATAAGGAATATCAGAAAGAGGCAGACAGATCTAGAAATGAATATCATCAAATGGGGCTTTCTTATAAATACGTTTCAAAAGCTCAAAATTTTTTAGGAAGAAGAAATGGACTCTCTAAAAAAAATTTAGTTTAAGAAAATCAGTTGAATGTTTAATACACTCAAGGCTATTAAATATGTATAAGAATGCACCCATATGCTTTTGTTTCAGATATTATGTAAATTTATTTCAGTATTTTTTTCTTCTATCAATCCCAATGGTTTCCATGATTTTCTTGCATCCCAAAAATCCATCTATGTCCTACACTAGAACAAAAACCACATAAAACTTCCACAACTACTTCTAACCCCAACTAACAGAACTTGAACATCCTTTGCCAAATATCATTCCCCACCCCCTCGTTCCCCAGCTCACTTGGAAACATTCTCTTCCTTCCAAAAACAGTCTAAAAAGTTTTGGTGTTATGTTGTTCATATATAATTTATTTAAGAATGCTTCTTTATAAGGGACTCCTTCACAAGGAACTGAGCTGCTGTCAAATTTTTCAGCTGATACATCATGTTGATATCCATTATTGTCTAAAAATGCAGGTCATGATACTCTCTTTCTCCAGTATTTTCAATGAATCCTCATTAGTTACAGATTAAATCTCATATACCTTTATATTAAAATAATCTATATTATGGCCTCACATCTATTTTTCCAGGATCATCACCTAGTTACTTACATCTCATTCCTTTTATCTTAGCCACGCTAGTCCACATACCACCGCTTTCCTTAGCCCTGTGTTCTGTGTCTTCCCTGTGAGCGGTGCTTACTAAGACATTTCTCATTCTCAAAGCACTAGTGACCAGGAGAGGGCTGTGCATACAGACTGCTGGCTTTAAGTCATGGCTTTTCTGTTTCCTTATCTACAAAATGGGGAGAATAGTTACTGCAGTGGGTTGATGTGAGCATTTAAACAACTGATGATATGGGAGCTTCTGGGATGGTTCCTGGCACACAAAAGGGTTCTGTGTCTTTGCTGCTGCTGCTTTGGTTGTTGCTGTTATTATTATGTGTTAAATAACATCCTCTCTGCAGTTTTCCTCTACCCCTTAAATCTGAAAATATGAATCAATGGTGTTTTCTGATGTTGCCATTGAGCATGCATTGCATTTCATTGTATGATATTTATTTAATAGATTTTAAGAATGTTATGTATTTTAACATTCCTGAAATCAGGATGGATCTTACTGGTAAAGACATTTTACAAACCCAGGTTGGCATTTACAGACACCAAGATTTACATTTGCTTCTTCCAGTCATCTAGGGGCACAAGCAAACTGAGACCACTTTCATTAAGTTCTCTGCTTGAGGCTTTTGGGATCATACTAGAAGTGTAAATTCAGAATGCAAACTTCACAAGGGAAAGCCCAGTGATTTAAATGGTCAGGAAAACTTATCCTGTCTACATGGTACCAAGGTTGAAACTTGTGAATTTCCTTACTCTCCTTTTCTTGTGGAGTTTAATTTCTTGTTTAACTTTTCTCTGAGGTTATAACTTTAGGGTGGCTCAGTTTTATGCGGAGGTCTCTTTTGATATTGCCCATGGAGACATTTTTTTTCTTTTTAGAAGTATATAAATGTACATAAAATAATGACACACCCTGAAATATATAGCATCATGCTTTTGATGAAATATGAAAAGAAAGACACATAATATTAAATATTTACAGGTGAAAATTAATCTTGGGTTTGCTTTGTATAATATCCCTCTAATTGTCTTTTATCCCTTTTAATCCTTTGATGTTTCTACTGGCCCACAAAATCCAGTGAAATTGTTAGTTAGAAAGACAGACATGAGAAGGATGAAAAGAGGGTGGGGCCCAACCAAAACTCAGGGAGTTAGTCAGATAAAGCCAAAGGACCAGAAAGGACTCACAGAGTTAACGCCCTTAGCAATGTGAGTTCATTCCACACGCTCTGAATCTGGGCTGACCTTCAGACTCACTCAAGGTAATGCAGGTGAGATGGGGCAGAGACGTGGAACAAGAATCATGATTAACTTTTCCTGCATGTGATGAAAAATGCTGAGATATAAATAGTATAATAAGAAAAGGAGGAAAGGCTAAGATTACATTTTAAAAACCAGGGAGTTGGGAAGTGAGTTCCTAACATATTCTTTGGTAATCAGACAATAACCCACCCTATCTTAAGGCAGGGCAGGCAGTGTTACCTGATATGTTTCCAGTGCTTGGATGTAACCACTGTCTTGGAGAAGAACAAGAAGTTTACCCTGCAGAATTATCTTGAGGAATGACTGTGGATAGTGACATAATGTCTAACTGGAGAGAGACATCATGAGATCACAAATCAAGCCTATGCCCAACAACCCCCACATCTTATGCCACAATCTTGAAAGCCTTAGAAGACAGAATCCTAAGCCCTTAATTGTGCCTCCTCTCTAAGGTTCCCCATTGCCCACACTCCCCTTTCTTGGAGTATGTATTTTTAAAAGCCTTCTTACTGCTCAACTTACTATGTTTTGTCTCTGTGCTCTTCCAGTGGTGTCTTTATCACTTTGCTATTTCATTCTATTTTCCAGACTTTAAGCACAAGTCTTCACTCTCTGTCCTAGTTCAGATTAAGTAGGGAGGGGCTACTGAGAGCTCTGATTTGAACTTGCAAGTTCCCCTTAGTGACCTTACCCTCTCTCTCTGTTTATTCAAGTAAACCTGCCTTTGTTTACCCTGACTCAGTCCATTCCTTCGAGTGTATTCAAATAAAACTTTTGTTTCACTTCACTACTGGGTGTTTGCCCTTCAATTCTTTGTTGCAGTGGGGACAAGACCCAAAGAGAACAAACTCACCCTCTAATAAAATGATTTGTATAGATGGTATAAGAAGGTTAGCATCACACAGTGTACAATATAATGTAACCTTATATTTAAGGAGCTAGAGCAAAATTTATTTAGGATAGTGGTATAATTTGTAATGTAAATATTTTACTGACTCCATAGTATAAGATATTATAAGATATATATATGTCAATTGATAGATTTGTACTAAATTGTATGCAAATGACATTGTTATTTGTATTTTAATTTAAATTGCTAGAATTCATTATATAATCACATAGGTATAGAAATAAGTATATATATGATAGTATATTAAAAATATATTTCTCAAGAAAGAAGTGAAAACAAAGTGCTTCATAGAGTACAACAACAAGGTAGCTAGTCAAGACAGCATACTATTTCACTTTCCCCTTTCCTTCATAATTTTTCCCTATTTATTAAAAATAATATTGTTTAACTGGCTGTATGCAATTTAAATTTTTTTCCTCCCCAAAAATATGTACCATAGTAGAACATGATGGTGCATTAATATTTGAGAAAAGTTGTGGTGTGAGGACATTGTATAAATAAGCTGAAAAAATTAATTTTTGCAAGTTTGATCACTTCTTTAATTGTCCCATAATCATTAAACATATTTTTGAAAATTTTTTTTTGAAAATTAAAACCAAGTATTCATCATAAAGCTTAAAGTTTCGATGCCATGGTTATAGTATCTAGCTCCATAAAAAGTACAACATGAATGAAGTAGAAAATATTCAATTCTAACAATTTTCCTTATCATTTCTTTTCTAAAGGACTCAAAATTTGCAAATGAACTCTATGCTCAATATCTGCAATATTTTATTCAATACTGAGTTATTTTTGCTTTACTGAGTATTCAGTAATTTTATGCAAAAAAACTTCCAAAATCATTGGACCCTCTGTTCTAATGTTCTAATGTAAAGTTTTAAATTAGAGTTTTAAACAACCACCCAATAATTTTAGCAACTATTTTCCTCAAACAGAGATATCAACCACCAAATCAGATCAATTTCAAGATGTTCAAAATAGCTCTTACTTGTAACAAACAACTCCCAAATCTCAGTGGATTACAACAAAAAATGTATTTCTAATTCACGAATCTTGTATGCCACATGTGCTCGGCTCTGCTTGTCATGGCTCTGCTATGTTCCATACTTGTTATTTTGTGGCTAAGGAGGATGTAGTAACTCCCACTTAAGTCATTTATTTTTCTTTTGCTCGAGGTAGAACCATACGAGAGATTTTAAAGCTCTTGATGTATGTCAAGCCTTCTCACATTACATTGGCCAGAGCAAACCATGCGGCCAAGCTTAATTGTAAGACAGAAAATATGCCCCAACTATAAGGAGGTATGGAAAGGCCAAGGATAGGTGTTCTATATGTCTTTACATGCTTTTCCATTCCTATAGTCTATATTATTGTCAAAAAGGAAATACCACCCTACACAGTCTAAGGCTTTGGGAAAAGTCTGTCAATTAAAAGAAACTAAAACAATGCCCCCACCAAATATATAAAGGACTAGATATGGAGTTAATGGAGAACCTGATTCCCCCAAATCTATCATTCCTCTGACTACATTACATTTTTAGATGAAATCAGCCCAAGTTATATATACTTGGGCTTATTGTCTAAATTGTTCAATTTCTATTTTTAAAAAAAGCTCTTCTGTTTAGTCTAAAGAATCTAAGGGTTGTCAATGTATTCAACAATATCCATATGATCAAGGAACCTCGAGAAAAGCAAAGGGAATGTGTGTGTTTGCAAAATGTCCATCATGATCTTTTTTAGATGTTTGTAACTAGGAAATACACATAAGAGGGAATGGAGAAATAGTTATATAATTAAATAATGATCCATATTTCTAAAAAGAAAGAAATGTTTCTTTGTTATCTTTTCATATATAAAAAAATATTTAATATGAATGATACTTATGTACATTAAATATGTATTAGATAATCCTTCCTCCTTTCCTTAAAATAAACATTGATGAATGAACGTTTTACAAAAATAATTTATTATACAAATTTCTAGTAAGTACACACTTGAATTTCTTTAAATATATTGTTTTTGATGTCGTTATGAAAGTGAACTAGTGAAGGGCAGTGACATCATAAAAATGGGCTGAATAAGAGTCCTTTGTTAGTATTTCACCTCAACAAAAATACTTTGGCATCATGCTACAGACAAAAGTGACTTTGTGGTAGCTGTGGGCTCAAACAAGATATTGTGAAATCCCAGTGGAGTGTAAGAATGAGGAGAGCTTTTTGAGAAGATAAGCCAGTGCCCAGGAAGCTGACTTTCTAGCCATGGTCTCAGCAGTAGACACAGAAACAGCACTGTTCACTTCATGACTCAGCTACAGCTCCATCTGGCTCTGATTGTGTTAGACACACCATATACCAAGGGACATGGGAGAAGTCTCACCACCTTGTGTGAAGCATAATAGGCAAAGTGCCCTCATTCTCAGCTGTAGACCCTGAAGTAGTCCATGAACTGACTTCCGGCTCACTTGGCTAAAATCCAGAAGCTCCTGGAGAAAACAGATTTAGACAATCACCCACAGGTGAGAAAGTCTTTGTGGAAGTCCTTGAGTCCTGCAGAGAAGTTACATCACACCACTGGAGCAAAAGAATCTGAAATTGGACACTCTGAAGGGGATTAAGAGGAATAGTTAGACTTTACCAATGTCACCCCTCCCCCAAGGTAGCATATCAGTGCCAAAACAGCCTTTCTCAGCTTACGGTTTCTCCTGTGGTGCAAAATGAGAGTGTGAGTGAATGCCCAGCTTCCGCAGCTGTGCCAGACACTGTCAACCTCTCGTCCCATCCAGAGTACTGAGTCATAAGGTGCACAACTGGTGGGCAGTGAGCAGGTGGGAGAACAGCAGGCAGGTCATAGAACAGAAATTAGCACAAGGATGTGGATCCTACCAACCGCGTCATGGACTGCATTGGGAGGACCACTCACAAGCTGCTGGGGATCCTTTTCCTGCAGATCCCTCCAGCTAGCCTACAGGTACCCCCAGAACTCTGCTCAACAAATTCTCAATTATTGCCCTGGGGCCTGTTTACATTTATAATAATTTCAGAGATTGACAACCAAGATCTCCCCTACAATAATTTAAAATATTTTTATTACATTTAGGTTTCTATAATAGAGTTTGGCAGAGAAATTTTATAAATTATCTCCATATTTTTTTTTAAAAAAAGCAGATCTTTACTACTTGAAAATAATACCTAAATCTTAACAAAAGTAAAAAAATTAAAGCATAATAAAAATATTACAAAATGAGAACATTATATAAACAATAGAAGGTCTTAGGAAATTTATGTAATGATACTCTGGGACAAATACATAAATATTTAAAGATACATATGAGAAAAAATATATGTATAAGAAAATTTCTACTATATATATATAAGTATATATATATATACACATAGAAAATTTCATTACAATGTTTTCTGCGTTAGTGAGAAAATGGAGAAAAATTTAATTTCCATTTCTAGAATGATGGGTAAGTAAAACATGACTAGTATACACACTGTGAAATTCTATGGAGCAGTGATAGTCAACAATCAATATATGTATAGAATGGCACAGATACATTTAAATAACATAACAGTAAGATAAAAGATAAAATACAGCTAAAACAATATGGATTTGTAAGTTAAAACTTCATACACATAAAGGAAAATACAGCAAAACTTATTTTCAAACATATGCAGTTTAAATGTATTTAGGGGAGGACAATTGGAGTGAGTTTGAAATAAATAAATTAATATATGCACGAACACATACGCACTTTTAAAAAGTGAGAGACGCCAGTCTGCAGACTGGCAAATTCACCTGGGCAAATCTTCTGGAATCACCTGGGCTGCCTAGCATGTCTGAGTATCATCTAGCTATTCTCTGGGGAACCAAGAATCTTGAAGTGCACTGGCTGTTGGCTGGGGTGACTTGCTTCTACTTCATTTCTCTCCTATATCCTTCCAGGGGGTAGGCTGGGTGTGCTTCCATAATGAAGGTATTGACTGCATAGTTATTTGTCAGTCTTTGCTCATCACAATTGCTAATACAGCAAAGGCTAAAACATGTCATATATCTGAACTCAGAATCAAGATGTGGGGAATTACACCTGATGCTGCATGGGAGGATCTGCAAATCCACATTTCAACGAGTGTACATTCAGTAGAGTCAGAATTAGGGCCATTAATGCAACCACAGCCCTGGGAATTAAAATCATGATTGGCATTTTATTGGTTAAATGGTAGAGACTAAACAAAATAAAATGTTCTATTTCAATGTTTAATAAACAATTAAGTTTTGTATTTCTATTTATTTCTGATTGAAACAAAGATAAACATCATAAACTACTCTGCATTTATAAAAATATAACTAGAAAGAAATATATCAAAGGTATAATTGATTGACCTGTATAACTTTCAAATATGAGGCTACTTAGTTATATAAAATCCATTAAAGTAAATATTTACATGACTAACAGCTTCATTCCCATTCTTAGGTGACTGAGACTATCAATCTTTTTGCTCTTGTGTACAGACAGTCCCCAAATTACAATGGTTCAACTTAAAATTTTACAACTTTATGAGGGTGCAATAGTATTCAATAGAAAAACATCTTCAATTTTTTTTGATGTTCATCTTTTCCTGGTCTAGTGATATATAGTATAGTATTATCTCATGATTCTGTGCAGCAGGCTTTATAGCTCCTAGTCAGTCAGTTACCATAAGGGTAAACAACCAGTACACTTACAACCATTCTGTACACTTACAACCATTCTGTACTCATACAACCACTCTGTTTTCCACTTTCAGTATAGTCTCCAATAATTTCATGAGATATTCAACACTTTATTATAAAATAGTCTTTGCATTAAATGATTTTGCCCAACTGTAGGCTAATTTAAGTGTTCTGAACATGTTTAAAACAGGCTAGGTTAAGCTATGATATTTGGTAGGTTAGGTGCATCATATTTGCAGTGTACAATGGTTTGCCAATATGTAATCCCATTGTCAATCAAGAAGTTTTGTATTTAATAGTAGCTAAAGCCATGAAGTAAATTCTGCTCCCTGGTATACAAAGGCTTAGATATCTGTGAGAAGACAGGCAAATTTCATACCTCTGGCATGTACTTTTCTACAGGTCATTAGATCAGTTGTAGGTGGCATTAAAATTTTTCCTAAGAAATGAAATTGTGGTGAAAGGAATCTCAAATATAAAAGTCACCTAGCAAAATATAAGTAAATAATGATTGCAAAGTTGCTTTCAGTGAGTATTCCCTAAATATTTTCCAAATTGTACAATTTTTACCTGCCTCCTTATTTTATTCTATTATTTTACCTTTAAGTAAATCAGCCACCACTGGCAACACTGGTAACTGGATTTGTATGTTATAAATACATGCTGATGAAAGAAAATTAAGTATAAGAGAAACTGGAATTCATAAGTGGTAAAATTAAACACTAAGAAATGAGAAGACACACAAGGAAAAAACTAATTCCAAAAAGACTGAGTGACTCTATGAAAAGACTTTTTCTGGTTATAGCAGTTAAAAAGGAAAAAAAACACATAAATTGGGTGTTAATACCAAAAGGGGCCTTTAATAAGAGTAAACTAAAACCCAACACATCATTCTAGAACCCTGGATAATAAAAAAATGATTAAGGATTAGGATTAGTCCTTATCTAAACGATCCATATATAAGAACCTAATACCATAAATTGAACTTGTCTGGTAAAGTATTTTAATACAGTTTGACTTTCAGAAAGATGCTTTTTTAAAAAATAATTCTGAGTCAGTTTTTAAAAATTTGATCATCTTCCATAATTGGATGTTAATTTAAGGGATCAATTTTTGTTATGCTTAATCTTTTCTTCAACAATTTCCTAATCTTTCTCTCCAACAAATTACATGCATAGGTGACCACATCTATTTTTTTATTTATCTATTTGAAAATGCCTCAGTCTGTATATATGTGTGTGTGTGTGTGTGTGTGTGTGTGTGTGTGTATACAAACACAGTTTGATGCTTAATTATTTCAGGTGTCAGCTAGGCTAGGTTTAGGTGCCCAATTATTTGGTCAAACCTCAGTCTAGATGTTGTGAAGATATTTTTAGAAGTGATTAACATTTAAATCAGTAGATTTTGAGTAAAGCAAATTATCCTCAATAATGTGGGTGGACCTCATCCAATTACTAAAGATCTGAAGAAGTCCCTGAAGAGGAAGAACTCTGCTTTCTTTATTGCAGCATAGAAATTCTGCATGAGTTTCCAGCCTATAGACTCTAGACTACAATATCAACTCTTACCATAATTTCTAACCTGCCTTACAAACTTTGGAGTTTCCATGCTACACAATTGCATGAACCAAGATGTACTTTTTTCCCTAAAATCAGCTCGCTCTCTATAGATAGACGTATAGGTAGGTAGGTAGATAGGTAGGTTGATAGATAGATAGAGATGGATGGATAGAGATAGAAAGATGATAGATACAGATATATAGATATATTACCTTAAGGGGTCATAAATTTATATATATATTTACATGTGTGTATTTATATATATATATAAATGTGTGTGTTTGTGTGTGTGTATGTGTGTGTGTGTGTGTGTATCTGGATAACCTTGATATAAACAAGAGAATCTAATCTGAGCTAGTTTGATGTAGCACAAATCAAATCAAACACTAAAACATTGAAGAAACATTGAGGGAAGTTAAGAGTAACATATCTGAGCAACCAGCTTATAAACAGACAAAAACCCTAGATTGTATTATTATAATAATGACTTATTTGTTATTTAAATTATGATAATTTATTCCTCTATCCTTAAAAATACTAAAAAATTTTTAGTTATTGAATTATTAAATGATTATTCTCCCAAACTGAAGTTCAATTACATTTTTGAAGATTCCATCCAAAACATATGCAAGTTTCATGCTTCATGAAATTTAATGCCACAGACCAACATTTTATAAAAAGATTCAAGAGATTTTAGACACAGTTACTTCACTTTCAAGCATTATTAAACATTTCATCACCTTATAGGAAAATCTAAAGTAATTTATTAAGCTATAATGGCAAAAATTAAATAGTGCTACATTTTTTCTCTCAAATTCTTTCAATACATTAATGAAGACACAATGTCTAAATGATACCTCTGAAAGACAAGACAGAATTTGTAACATAGGCAATTTTTGATGAAAAGGGAGGAGAAAATTTAAACTGGATAACAGCCTTAATCTTGGTATCAATTTGTATCAGGCAAAATTAACAAAGTGGTGATTAACTGCCAAAACATATTCAGTTAAAACTGCTAAATTTCAAAAATAAAAATGGAATGCATAAAGACAGCATATGAAATTCGTCTGTTTTTTCTTCTGTCTTGCTATTGTTTATTATTATTATTGTTTTGTTTTGAATTTTTAAAAACTGTTTTGTTTTTACATTAAACATAGCCATTTAGATGAGAACTAAAAAAATGTGGGGAGCTGAAAAGTAGATGCCAGCAACAAAACGCTTAGCAACTCTTTGGTGAAGGGAGAAGGGTTAGGAAGCCTAAAACCTAAGCTGAAAATGAGGAAGACTAAATCTAACTCCATTTATACCACGCAATTCCCCAAAAGTTAAGGTAGTGACTTTAACAGATGTACTGGAAGGGGAGATTAGAGATGTGATCGACATAACGTGCAAGGCGTACATGGTGATGTGGTACACATATATACATATATGCAAAAATGATTAAATGGTAGTTGTTTTAAGCAAGTGGAGGGGATTGAAAATTAAATTCATGCAAATACAGATACCAAAAGAGGAGTAAGTTGATTTTCTTTTCAAAATCCTGGTAAGTTTCAGAAGTTGAATGCTCTAGGGTAATGTGGAAATTGCTGGTGACACATGTAGATAAAACAGTCTGGAAGCAAATTAACTCAAGAATACATTAAATCCTCAAGTGTTCAGTGTAACTCCACAATACCGAACAATACATTTCTCACTCCCTCAACACAGAATGTTTTCTAAGAAATGTAAGCAGAGGTACTGAGGTAAGGTAAAGAGAAAGTGGGGAACTTATAACTTGCAAGTATCCTTTCTTGTCCCAGCTATAGAACAACAGTGGCACAGGATCTTACTCACTAGATACTTTAGTGGAGAAGGTTAATTTTCTAATTCTAAAATCAGGAATTATTGAGTTCCTGAGGGAACTAACAATTGTGGGAGATGGCTAGTAAAGGGAACTTATCGCCTGACTGTGCTGTGGTGAAATTCATCAACATACAAGAATGAAGACTGAATAAGCGACCAAAAAAAATAAAAAGAGTAAAAGAACAATACAATGGGAAAGGAATGTGAAAGAAAGAGGCAATGTGGACAGCATAAAAACATTCTTTAAAAGATCTCTGTTATTCTTAAAACTCAACACAAGACAGTGTATTCATAAAATAAGAATAGACTATAATCAAATGGGAACAGAAAAGAATGAGGAGGACTTGGAAATTAAAAAATAAATGAGTCCACCAAAAAATCCAATATAAAGTAAAAAAACAATCTGTAGAAGTAGGACAAATACAGATTGTGAAAAAAGAAAAAAAGGGTTGAGAGAGAAAGAAAATTAAGCCACGGATGCAGGAAGTCCTACAACCAACCAAAAGTAATTAGGAAAGAGAGCACTAAAGTAGACAGGAAGAAAGTAGGCTATTCCTGTTTACCAAGTAGTCCCTTTTTACCTGACATAGCATGCTGTGTCTTAACTGAAAAGAGGAAGCCCATCTTTTCAGCAGATGTAAAAAGCCACTTGATTACATGCATGGCCTGAAATATTATGACTTCCCAAAACTAACCAGGTCTGGCCACATCTCTCTAAGGACTATATGGAGGAAATTGGAAAAAGGAAGTCAGCATCACTTTGACCTTAGAAAGTTAAAAAAGATACTTTTAGAGTTTTATACCTAAAGGAAAGTGGTAAGTAAAAAATAAAGTCAGAGAGTCAGAAGTGACCTTCCAAACCCCACCAAACATAATTTACACAGTCCTCTCTTTGTTAATTACATTTCTGTTCCTTTACCCATGATTCTAAGAATTGGATACAACCCCTAATAACAAATATAGTTGTTACTATATTATGAAATAAAGTATGGAAAAATATGGATTATTCCATTGCATAAATTTGTTGTTTCTATAGACATAGGTATCTAAATACAACCTAAGATTTATATATATAATTAATTTATACATATCTATATCTAATTATAATAATAAGATACATTTATTTTGCCATGGAAAAGACAAATTACACAGCATTCAGTATATGCTCGACATCACTTTTTTTTCCCTGTTTTATTTTCTGAGTATTTTTTTTATTTTTCTATCATTAATCTACAATTACATGAAGAACATTATGTTTACTAGGCTCTCCCCTACCCCTAGTCCCCCCCACAAACCCCATTACAGTCACTGTCCATCAGCATAGTATAAGATGTTGTAGAATCACTACTTGTCTTCTCTGTGTTGCACAGCCCTCCCCTTTTCCCCACCCCCCAAATTATACATGCTAATCATAATACCCTTTTTCTTCTTCCCCACCCTTATCCCTCCCTACCCTCCCATTCTCAACAGTCTCTTCCCCTTTGGTAACTGTTAGTCCATTCTTGGGTTCTGTGATTCTGCTGCTGTTTTGTTCCTTCAGTTTTTCCTTTGTTCTTATACTCCACATATGAGTGAAATCATTTGGTATTTGTCTTTCTCTGCTTGGCTTATTTCACTGAGCATAATATCCTCTAGCTCCATACATGTTGCTGCAAATAATAGGATTTGTTTTCTTCTTATGGCTAAATAATATTCCATTGTGTATATGTACCACATCTTCTTTATCCATTCATCTACTGATGGAAACTTAGGTTGCTTCCAATTCTTGGCTATTGTAAATAGTGCTGCGATAAACATAGGGGTGCATCTGTCTTTTTCAAATTGGAGGGCTGCATTCTTAGGGTAAATTCCTAGAAGCGGAATTCCTGGGTCAAATGGTATTTCTATTTTGAGCATTTTGAGGAACCTCCATACTGCTTTCCACAATGGTTGAACTAATTTACATTCCCACCAACAGTGTAGAGGGTTCCCCTTTCTCCACAACCTTTCCAACATTTGTTGTTGTTTGTCTTTTGGATGGTGGCCATCCTTACTGGTGTGAGGCAATATCTCATTGTGGTTTTAATTAGCATTTCTCTGATAACTAGTGATGTGGAGCATCTTTTTATGTGTCTGTTGGCCACCTGAATTTCTTTTTTGGAGAACTGTCTGTTCAGCTCCTCTGCCCATTTTTTAATGGATTATTTGCTTTTTGTTTGTTGAGGTGTGTGAGCTCTTTATATATTTTGGAAGTTAACCCTTTATCGGATCTGTCATTTATGAAAATATTCTCCCATACTGTAAGGTACCTTTTTGTTCTATTGATGGTGTCCTTTGCTGTACAGAAGCTTTTCAGCTTGATATAGTCCCACTTGTTCATTTTTGCTTTTGTTTTCCTTGTCCCAGGGAGATATATTCATGAAGAAGTCACTAATGTTCACATCCAAGAGATTTTTGCCTATGTTTTTTTCTAAGAGATTTATGGTTTCATGACTTACATTCAGGTCTTTGATCCATTTTGAATTCACTTTTGTGTATGGGGTTATACAGTCATACAGTTTCATTCTCTTACATGTAGCTGTCCAGTTCTGCCAGCACCATCTGTTGAAGAGACTGTCATTTTCCCATTGTATGTCCATGGCTCCTTTATCGAATATTAATTGACCATATATGTTTGGGTTAATGTCTCGAGTCTCTAATCTGTTCCACTGGTCTGTGCCTCTGTTCTTGTGCCAGTACCAAATTGTCTTGATTACTATGGCTTTGTAGTAGAGCTTGAAGTTGGGGAGCAAGATTCCCCCCCATTTTATTCTTCTTTCTCAGGATTGCTTTGGCTATTCGGGGTCCTTGGTGTTTCCATACGAATTTTTGAACTATTTGTTCCATTTCATTGAAGAATGTCATTGGTAATTAAATAGGGATTGCATCAAATGTGTATATAACTTTTGGCAGAATGGCCATTTTGATGATATTAATGCTTCCTAGCCAAGAGCATGGGATGAGTTTCCATTTGTTAGTGCCCTCTTTAATTTCTCTTAAAAGTGTCTTATAGTTTTCAGGGTATGGGTCTTTTATTTTATTCCTAGGTATTTTATTCTTTTTGATGCAATTGTGAATGGAATTGTTTTCCTGATATCTCTTTCTATGGGTTCATTATTAGTGCATAGGACAGCCACAGATTTCTGTGTGTTAATTTTGCATCCTGCAACGTTGCTGTATTCAAATATCCGTTCTAGTAGTTTTGGAGTTGAATCTTTAGGTTTTTTTATGTACACTATCATGTCACCTGTAAATAGTGAGAGTTCAACTTCTTCTTTACCAATCTGCATTCCTTGTAATTCTTTGTTTTGTCTAATTGCCGTGGTTAGGACCTCCAGTACTATGTTAAATAACAGTGGGGAGAGTGGGCATCCCTGTCTTGTTCCTGATCTCAGAGGAAAAGCTTTCAGCTTCTTGCTGTTCATTATGATGTTGGCTGTGGGTTTGTCATATATGGCCTTTATTATGTTGAACTTGCCCTCTATACCCATTTTGCTGAGAGTTTTTATCATTAATGGATGTTAAACTTTGTCAAATGCTTTTTCAGCATCTAAGGAGATGATCATGTGGTTTTTGTCTTTCTTTTTGTTTATGTGGAAGATGATGTTGATGGATTTTCGAATGTTGTACCATCCTTGCATCCCTGGGATGAATCCCACTTGGTCATGGTGTAAGATCCTTTTGATATATTTTTGAATTCGGTTTGCTAATATTTTATTGAGTGTTTTTGCATCTACATTCATCAGGGATATTGGTCTGTAATTTTCTTTTTTTGGTGGGGTCTTTGCCTGGTTTTGGTATTAGGGTGATTTTGGCTTCATAGAATGAGTTTGGGAGTATTCCCTCCTCTTCTATTTTTTGGAAACCTTTAAGGAGAATGGGTGTTATATCTTCTCCATACGTCTGATAAAATTCCGAGGTAAATCCATCTTGCCCAGGGGTTTTGTTCTTGGGTAGCTTTTTGATTATTGCTTCAATTTCTTTGCTGGTAATTGGTTTGTTTAGATTTTGTGTTTCTTCCTTGGTCAGTTTTGGAAGGTTGTATTTTTCTAGGAAGTTGTCCATTTCTTCTAGGTTTTGCAGCTTCTTAGCATACAGGTTTTCATAGTACTAATAATTCTTTGTATTTCTGTTGGTTCTGTCATGATGTTTCCTTTCTCGTTTCTGATTCTGTTGATTTGTGTTGACTCTCTTTTTCTCTAAATAAGTCTGTCTAGAGGCTTATCTATTTTGTTTATTTTCTCAAAGAACTATCTCTTTTTTGGTTGATTTTTTTTCTATTCTTTTATTCTCAACATTTTCTATTCTCAATTTTGTTTATTTCTTCTCTGACCTTTTTATGTCCTTCCTTCTGCTGACTTTAGGCCTCATTTGTTCTTCTTTTTCCGATTTTTATAGTTGTGATGTTAGACTATTAATTTGGGTTTGTTCTTCCTTCTTTAAATATGCCTGGATTGCTATATACTTTCCTCTTAAGACTGCTTTTGCTGCGTCCACTGAAGTTGGGGCTTTGTGTAGTTGTTGTCATTTATTTCCATATATTTCTGGCTCTCCATTTTAATTTGGTCATTGATCCATTCACTATTTAGAAGCGTGTTGTTAAGCCTCCATGTGTTTGTGAGCCTTTTTGCTTTCTCAGTACAATTTATTTCTAGTTTTATACCTTTGTGGTCTGAAAAGTTGGTTGGTACAACTTCAGTGTTTTTGAATTTACTGAGACTCTTTTTGTGGCCTTGTATGTGGTCTATTCTGGAGAATGTTCTATGTGCACTTGAGAAGAATGTGTATCCTGTTGGTTTTGAGTGTACAGTTCTATAGATGTCTATTAGGTCCATCTGTTCTAGTGTGTTGTTCAGTGCCTCTGTGTCCTTACTTATTTTCTGTCTGGTAGATCTATCATTTGGAGTGAATGGTGTGTTCAAGTCTCCTAAAATGAATGCATTGCATTCTATTTCCTCCTTTAATTCTGTTAGTATTTGTTTCACATATGCTGGTGCTCCTGTGTTGGGTGCATATATATTTATAATGGTTCTATCCTCTTGTTGGTCTGAGCCCTTTATCATTATGTAATGCCCTTCTTTATCTCTTGTTACTTTCTTTGTTTTGAAGTCTATTTTGTCTGATACTAGTACTGCAACACCTGCTTTTTTCTCCCTATTGTTTGCATGAAATATCTTTTTCCATCCCTTGACTTTTAGTCTGTGCATGTCTTTCGGGTTGAGGTGAGTCGCTTGTAAGCAGCATACAGATGGGTCTTGTTTTTTTATCCATTCAGTGACTCAATGTCATTTGATTGATGCATTCAGTCCATTTACATTTAGGGTGATTATTGATAGGTATGTACTTATTGCCATTTCAGGTTTTTGATTCATGGTTACCAAAGGTGCCAGGTTACTTTCCTTACTATCTAAGAGTCTAACTTAACTCACTTAGTATGCTGTTACAAACACAATATAAAGTTTCTTTTCTATTTCTCCTCCTTTTTCTTCCTCCTTCATTCTTTATATATTAGGTATCAAATTCTGTACTTTTTCTCTATCCCTTGATTGACTTTGGGGATAGTCAATAAATTTTACATTTGCCTCGCAATCAGCTGCTCTACTTTCCCTTCCGTGGTTTTACTACCCCTGGTGACAGCTATCCAACCCTAGGAACACTTCCATCTAGAGCAGTCCCTCCAAAATAGACTGCAGAGTTTGTTTGTGGGAGGTAACCTCTCTCATCTTTTGCTTATCTGGAAATTGTTTAATCCCTCCTTCATATTTAAACTATATTCTTGCCAGATAAAGTAATCTTGGTTCCAGGCCCTTCTGCTTCATGGCATTAAGTACATCATGCCACTCCCTTCTGGCCTGTAAGGTTTCTACTGAGAAGTCTGTTGTTAGCCTGATGTTGGGGCTTTGTGTTGTTGTTGTCATTTATTTCCATATATTTCTGGCTCTCCAGATGGGCTTTCCATTGTAAGTGATCTTATTTCTGCCTCTGGCTGCTTTTAACAGTCTGTCCTTGTCCTTGATCTTTCCCATTTTAATTACTATGTGTCTTGGTGTTGTCTTCCTTGGGTCCCTTGTGTTGGGTGATCTGTGGATCTCCATGGCCTGAGAGACAATCTCCTTCCCCATATTGGGGAAATTTTCAGCAACTACCTCCTCAAAGACACTTTCTATCCCTTTCTCTCTCTCTTCTTCGTATGGTATCCCTATAATGTGAATATTGTTCCAGTTAGATTGGTCACACAGTTCTCTCAATATTCTTTCCTTCTTAGAGATCCTTTTTTCTCTCTGTGCCTCAGCTTCTTTGTATTCCTTTTCTATAATTTCTATTTCATTAATTGTCTCCTCCACCATATCCAACCTGCTTTTAATACCCTCCATTGTGCTCTTCAATGATTGGATCTCTGACCTGAATTCATTCCTGAGTTCTTGGATGTATTTCTTTACCTCCATTAGAATGTTGATGATTTTTATTTTGAACTCCCTTTCAGGAAGAGTCATGAGGTCCATATCATTTAAATCTTTCTTGGGAGTTGTATTAATAATTTTACTCTGGACAAGGTTCCTTTGGTGTTTCATGCTTGTATATGGCGCCCTCTAGTGTCCAGTAGCTCTATTCTGGAGCTGCTCAGCCCCTGGAGCATTGCCAGGAGTCACAGGGGAGCGGTACTGGTGCCTGGGGGGAGGAAAGAGCTGCTCCATGACTCCCAGCTCCTGTGCCTTTCTTCACTGCCTCAACCAGCAGGCTGGGCACAGGTATGTTTTTGTTCCAGAGCAGCTGGATATGGATCCCTGCTTTCCACAAGCAGTCAGAATCCCAGTCTCCCCAGGAACTCTGCCTGTATTAACTTTCCAACCCGGCAGTCATGCGAGTCTCATGAGAGCACCATGAATTGTAGGTTTGTGCTTCCAGAGCAGATCTCCGGAGCTAGGTATTCAGCAGTCCCAAGCCTTCCACTCCCTCCCTGCTCCATTTCTCTCCCTCCTGCCAGTGAGCTGATGTGGGGGAAGGGCTTGGGTCCCATGGAGCCACAGCTCTGGTACGTTACCCTGTTCTGTGTGGTCTGGTCTTTTCTCCAGGTGTATGCAGTCTGATGCCGTCCTCTTTCCTGTTGCTCTCTCAGGATTAGTTGTGCCAATTAAATTTTCTAATTGTATACAGTTTTAGGAGGAAGCCTCTGTCTCTCCTCTCACACCGCCATCTTTAAATCCCATTGACATCACTTTTTTATCATCTAAAAATATGACTTAAAATTTAAAGATGATTTTTATTGAAAAATACCTATAATTAGGGAGAGGATTTAAAAAATACCCTGTAAATATTACTTTCAGGGTAGACAATTATAGCTTGTTGGCCAAATCCAGCTCACATACTATGTTTATAAGTAAAGTGTTAGAGGAAAATAGCCACAACCATTTGTTCACACATTATCTATGGCTACTGTAGCACTAGAATGGCAGTGTTGAGTTGTAAGAAGAGACCATGTTACCTGTCATGTCTAAAACAATGTTATTTTACAGAAAAAGTTTGCTGGTCCTTGCTTTAGATGATTATATGATTAAAGGAATTGCATTTTTTTCAAGTTAGGATATCCTCATTTTTAGAATTTTATTATAAAATTACAGTGTTATTATGAGATTCTGAAATATTTTGTAGGATATTTTAAAGCTGCAGTAACAAACCGACATGCATTTAATGCTAAGTGCTTATGCTTTAGTCATAATTTCTGCCTCTATAACCATGCTATCTGATGGCTACCTGATGGATGACACTGTGAACCTTCTCTTTAGCTAATAAATCTCTCCACAAAATTTTCTCTTTTTTTCCAACTGAGAGAAATTCTCTCACATAAAAATTAGCACCTCCTCGACTATAATGGGGTACATGGGTGGCACTTGATAATGGGGGGTCTAGTAACCATAATGTTGTTCAAGTAATTGTACATTAATGATACCAAAATAAAAATAAAAATAAAAAGATACAAATAAAAAATTTAGTACCTCCTCTTTGGAGTCAGTTTCCTGAATGCATGTGAAGCACAGAGAAAGGACTATCTTCTAACACAGTAGCAACTTACTCCTTCAGGAAAGAGTAGTCCTCTAGGAATAAGATTCTTTATTGTCTCTCTCAGCAGCTATTTACTACCTACATGTTTGTATCTGTTGACCTGGTCTTTTTATGAGGCTGTTCTCAGTCTTCATGAGCTAATATCCTAAAAGGATCATCTTTGTTAAAATTTGTGAGTCTTCTTTAAAATCTTTTTTTGTCATTTTGAGATATATTTTGACATAATAAAATTTTCTTGCTCATTGCATAATCTCAATTTGGTCAGAAGACCCAATAAAGTTCATTACTTTCACCTGCAGTGTAACGAAATATATTTTAGTCTCAAAAAGGCAGGAAATGGAAGTCTTTCTTTTGTATCCCATGCCTAGATCTTCACATATTAGGAACTCAATACACTTGCTGAGATGAATAAAGATAATTCTGGAAGATTTGAAAGGAGTTATATGTCATCTAAAATCTTTCATCCATGCATGTGCCAAAAAATAATTTTAGTAAATGTTAAATGACTTCATACATACCATTTAAATTACCATCTCATATTGGAGCAGTGAGGGCTTCTGTTAGAACAAGAAAACACAAGGTATTGAAACTCACCTGCTAATTCAGGGTACGTTACATGCAGTCATGAACATAGAGTTAATGTTTATTAGGGGTTATTTATGGTTCTTAATTATTTTATGCTTTAGAAACAAAAAGAGTCACCCCAGGATTCTTTTAACAGGAAATATACCAAGTATCCTGAAAACATGATCATATCTTAAAAATTGTATGTACACAAATGCTTTCTAGAACACATCTGCTATTTAAATTGGTGTGCAGCTGCAAAATAATTAATTATATAGTGATTTCACTAAACAGTAAAAGGTCAGAAGAGTAAAAACCTAAATATTTTACCTTCACTTGTTTACATTTTATTTTATAAGGCTAGATTTAACATCAGAAGTAGCTAAAATTGTTTAAATACAGCTAAGATTAAAAACAAATATAAATTATCATAAATTCTTGCCTTAGAATTCATTTATAGTGACATGGTTTAAGAACGAAATTATTTTGGATGTTTAACGATCTACCGATATTTGGGATAATAAGATCAGTCTAAATTGCTTATAATAAGAAATATCACTGTGGTAAGGACTCATTTTGAAATTATGGTAATTGAGATTTCTGTCTATAATTCTAAACAGAAATAAAATGTGAACTGTTTTTATATATTTACTATACATTACTATGAATTGTCATACTGAACTTACTTCCATTTTCATAGTTGAACAGGATTATAGATGTCAACTCTTAAAAGGTTTGGAATATTAAATTCAACAAGTTTATTTTAAAAATGCACTGCCCAACCTAACTGTATTGTAGATCTAGTTTGACATTTCTTATTTAAAAAGCCAGCTCTTCTTTGTTTGCATTACCCACAACTACTCAGCTCTATCAAGTTTAAGGATTTACAATGATTCATCCAACAGTAAATTCTGTGTGGTCTAATGTTCAAAGACTGTGAAGTCATTTATAAGATGAGTCTCATTGAAAAAATAATTCATACAGAGTCAGACTAGATTGAAATTTCACTTAATCAAGAAATTAACAGACAAAACGGATATTTTAATAATCCACATGTCAATGGATTAGTCTTCATAATGCATCTGTAAACTTAAAGCACTGCACACACACAGGCATGCACCACACACACAAATATTGAAGTTGAAGGAACAAATTAAAACTACCCCAAAATATTAAAAGTACGTTACAGATATTGCTTTTCATTCTTTCAGGTGTATATGAAATGTTGATAATAGAATAGGTATTTAAGCTGCCTAAATAGAAAAAAAAAACAGTGTGGATGTACTCAGGCTGGAAATAAGGACATTAAAGACAATTCTGGTGATGTCTCAGAAGTAAATTAGAACTATGTTATTGGAAATCGGAGGAAGGCAGTCCTTGGTATAAAGCAATAAAGAACTTGGCTGAACTATGTTCTAGTGCTTTATGTAAGGTAGAACTTGTAAGTGATGAAATTGGATATTTAGCTGAAGAGATTTCTAAGCAAAGTGTTGAAGGAGTATCTTGGTTCCATCAAATGAGAAAGGGCAGAGATAAATAGAAGATAAAACTTTTAAGCAAAACTAAACTGGTACTTGAGGACTTAGAAAATTCTTAAACTATTCACATTGCAAAAAAAAATGAGAAAGCTTATTTTAAGGGCGTGGCTGAACAACCATTTGATAAAGAGTTCATAGGATTTTATGAGCAAAAACACTGCCAATTTGACCTGAAGGGGACAGAGATGGTATGAAATAAAGGAAGGCTTTTGGACTTCTTAGATTTGACAGGATTGGGCAATAGAGCTAGTAAGCACTATTATTCAAGAGTGGGAAAATGACTCTGAAAGAGATTCACAGATCATCAGGATCATAGCCTCATTGCAAGTGTTGGACAGGCTCCATCAAAGATTCCAGCCACCATAGGCGTGACCTTGCCATGCCAGGGGGCCTGGAAGGTGGAACATTGAGCCATTGAGGTTTCTTATCAAGGCTTAAGATAGATGGAATTTTTGTTTGCTAGGTTTTAAGCTTGATTGGGCCCTTGCACCAATTCCGTCATCCTGATTTCTCCCTTTTTGAATGGAAATGTTTATCTTATGCCTGTCCCACCATTGTATTTTGGAAGCACATAACTCATTTGGTTTCACAGGCTCACAACAGGAAAGGAATTTTGCCTCAGGATGAACAATAAATTTAGTCTTATCCATATCTACTTGAGATAATATTTAGATGAAACTTTGGACTTTAGACTTTAGATATGGTATTGAAATTAATTAAAATTCTTGTGGCTGTTGGGATGGAATAATGTATTTTTCATGTGAGAAGGACATTAATTTTGGGAGGACAGGGGTGAAACACTTTGGACTAAACTGTGTCGCATAATATGTTGAAACCCTAACCCCCAATGTGATGGTATTTGGAGATGATGTCTTTGGGAAATAATTCAGTTAGACGAGGTCATCATGATGCAATTAGTGTCCTTATAGAGACACCAGTGAGCTTGTTCTTTCTTTCCCATCCACGTGAGCCATTTGCAAAACAGGGAGAGAGCCCTCACCTGAACCCAACATCCATGCACCCTGATCTCAGACTTCTATCCTGTGGAACTGTAAGAAAATTGATTTCTGTTGTTGTTTTTTAAAAAGATATAATGGAAAACATTACTGATAACTATAATATTTATTTTATAATGTTTATTCAGTAATTTAATTAAGGTGAGGATAATTTATGTAATTCATTAAATGTTTAGGATGCTAGTGCATAGATAGAAAAGACAAAGAGTATCCATGTTCAAAGAAAGATATTGAAGCATTTTAGAGCTAATGAAAATATTGAGGCAAGCTAGTAGGTCAACAAAGTCTTTGCATATCATGAAACATACACAGAAATATAAACTCAATCCTTATAAATCCAAACCTAATAAATTTTCAAAACTAGGGCTTTTTTGTGATAGTGACAGCCATCTTCTGTGCAGCCAGGAAATAACTCAAATTGAGGCATTATATAGTTTATTTCATGAGACAATTTTTTTACAGGTTTTAGTCAGCCTCATCATAGACTCAGTACATAATCAAGTTTTCTGCTAAGTAGTGTAAGGAAAATTTCTCTGAGGCACAGATTTTCTTTGAACAGTGTAAATACAGAGAGGGGCATATAGAAAGTTCCTTAATAACCCTGTTCTCATGTTTTTTCTCTATTTCTTCACCCTGAGCATGGTTATTGTCAAAATTAACATGACTGAGTAATTCTTACTCTCACATTCCTGTTATGTATGACATAGAGGGAAAATATTCAAAGACAACCATAAAAAGTAATTCTTAACCATTTTAAGGATATGATGAAAAAACACAAGCGCACTTAAACAAAAAATTTCTATGCCATTTTAGAGAATTCATAGAGCACTTTAGCATTTTTATTATCCCAGTGACTCAGGCTAGAAGTTTTGTTTATACTTTTAATATTTTTCAGAGATAGAAGTTAATCAGTATGAAGGATGGAGGAAGTACTGCCATAGGATTTAAGCAAAGGGTTTAACCAAAATATATTTAGTTTCAATTAAGGCATGTTAAATTTAAAGACATAGAATTTAGGATGGTGAATAAGGAGTGAAAAATTCAAGGGACATGTTTAAGTGTGAATTTAACAAGGGAAAAAGTAAAAATGTTTAAGAAGAAATTGTGCAGAATCAATGTAAAGATGGAAGAGAAAAAAAGAGTGCAGGAAGACAGAAAACATAATTTAGTGTTGTAAGAGGGCAAATGTAGATGATCAGGTGTGTGCCTATAGACTAAGTATTAATCCAAGCTAGACAAGGGCAACAAAACATCCACGGATTCAGAAGATTTCTCTGAAAACAGGGGGGATGAGGTTCTAAGCCTCACCTCTGTTGGTCCCCATTTTCTCACCTGATGGCGCCCCTGCGACTGTGCCTGTCTTAGGTTGTTCCTCCCTTGAGGAATCTTACCCGTCTCTGGCTAACCAGTCATCTTCTGGGGCCATAAGAGAATTTATGAAATGGGAGGGAATACAAAAGAATCCTAGTATTGTGGGATTCCATTTATAAGACACATCATTGAAAAGCAAAACTATAAACAATAAAAAATTAGAGTTTATTATTGGAGGGGTTATAGGGCTGAATAGGTTAAGCAAAACAGGTTTTTCCTTTTTTTGTGGGGGGCCCTAAAACTGTTCTGAGTGATACTGTAATGATAATTAAATGACATTAGGTATTTGTCAAAACGCATAGAAATTTATAGCACAAAGAATGGACCTTAATATAAGCCAATTAAAGAGAAATAATTTAGGAAGTTGAGGGATTGCAGGGTGGATTACACTCTGTGAAAAAGAATCTGCATTCTAAACATATGAAATAATCATGCAAAAGAAAGTTTACATAAACATTCTTCTACAGCTGATAAATTTATTTCCCATAGAGGTATCAGTTAATATTTCTGAAGCCATTATACATGTATGCTGGAATTGAACAACTAAGTGGTGGGTGGTAGGAGCCAGGTTTCTTACTGTTGGAATGGGAAATTACAAATTAGTAAGGAGAAAAAGAATGATTTCTGTGGTCCTAGATTAGAGTTGGACCATCTGTATGAACCCATGTTTAGCTTAATGTTGATACAGTGGATGCATACAGAAATATTTATAGATACAAGTTCATAAAAGGAGTAATAGCCTGCTTGGGCTGACATAATAAAATACAATAGATTGGGTGGCTTAAACAACAGAACAGAAATAATGTTTCTCACAGTTCTGGAGGCTGAAAAGTCTTAAGTTCAGGATCCTGGCAGATACAGTTTCTGTGAGAGTTCTCTTTTTAACTTGTAGATAGCTGCACTCTAGCTGTGTGTTCACATGTCAGAGAGAGAGGTGGGAGGGGATGGGCGTGAAAGAAACAGAAGGGGAGGAGAAAAGAAAAGAAGGGAAGGGAAGGAAAGGGAAGGGAAGGGAAAAGAAAGGTAGAAGAGATCTCTCTAGCATCTCTTTTTTTTTTGAGAGGGCATCTCTCATATTTATTGATCAAATGGTTGTTAACAACAATAAAATTCTGTATAGGGGACTCAATGCACAATCATTAATCAACCCCAAGCCTAATTCTCGACAGTCTCCAATCTTCTGAAGCATAACGAACAAGTTCTTACATGGTGAACAAGTTCTTACACGGTGAACAGTGCAAGGGCAGTCATATCAAAGAAACTTTTGGTTTTGATCACACATCATGAACTATAAACAATCAAGTCAGATATGATTATTCATTTGACTTTTATACTTGATTTATATGTGAATCCCACATTTCTCCCTTATTTATTTATTTATTTATTTATTTATTTATAAAATAAAATGCTGAAGTGGTAGGTAGATGCAAGATAAAAGTAGAAAACATAATTTAGTGCTGTAAGAGGGCAAATGTAGATAATCAGGTCTGTGCCTATAGACTAAGTATTAATCCAAGCTAGACAAGGGCAACAAAACATCCACGGATTCAGAAGATTTCTCTCAAAACAGGGGGGATGAGGTTCTAAGCCTCACCTCTGTTGGTCCCCATTTTCTCACCTGATGGCGCCCCTGCGACTGTGCCTGTCTTAGGTTGTTCCTCCCTTGAGGAATCTTACCCGTCTCTGGCTAACCAGTCATCTTCTGGGGCCATACAGGGAAATGTAAAGTTGGTAAGTGAGAGAGAAGCAATATTCTTTAAAAAGGTTGGCTTTTTACTTCTTTGCAGATTTATCCCCTGTGGCTTCTATGCCCAGCATTTATCTTGAGGTATCTTTACCACTTGGAAGAATTATGTTACTCAGTAATTTTCTATATGAGGCATGAATTCTACTAATGGGTTGTAATTAGGAAGGAAGAAGAAAAGTCCCTTTGCGAGGCGCTGGGTTCTCGCAGGTGTGGATGTGGTCTGGCTGTTGTCCTGTGTCTTCTGGTCTCTCTTTTAGGAAGACTTGTCTTTGTTGTATTTTCAAAAATATATGTGGTTTTGGGAGGAGATTTCCACTGCTGTACTCATGCCGCCATCTTGGCTCTGCCTCCTAGCATCTCTTTTTATATGAATATTAATCCTATCAGATTAGGACACAACCCTTATGACTTCATTTAATCTTAATTGTCCTAAATGTTCTGTCTTCAAATATAGTCACAGTAAGTGTTAGAGTTTCAGCATAAGAATTTGGATGGGAAAACAATTCAGTACATAGCAGAAGCAATTAGTATATACACATATACTTAGTTTCTAATATTATTATCAAGCACAATGATTCAGGAATCCTTGGAGAAATGTATAATTCTATGGCAGGTCCAATGTAAACCTGGAGTATATTTCAGTGCTCAAACATACACACACATAAAATGAGAAAAGTTTGTCAGAGGGACACAGGATCCAACTGAAAGAGTTCCAAGTGGTCAAACTGAAAAAACTTGGAGCAAGAAAGTATATAGTATTACATTATAACCCAAAGTATTAACTAAATATCCATGAGCCCATACTGATAAACAAATTATTGAATATATAAATAAGTAGGGGAAAACAGAAAAATCTCTAGTGCAGAAAAATTCCAATTAATTTCTATAGCTAATTTCACCTTGGGGAGGTAGAGATAATTCCCCATGCATTAAGGGAGGACTAAAAATAGTGACTTTCTTCCAAAAAGTGCAGTATGGCAAGTGGGAAAAAAACATAACTTTACTGTAGAAAAACTGAAAAAAATCTACCTCAGCCATGTGTTCAAGGTTAACAATTGTGATATGTCATGCTGTTATGTTGATTGCATGTCTTTGGTATGATGTGATAAAAGAGTCCCTTTTAACTCTGTGGCATTTCTCCCCAAAACCCATAACCTCTGTCTAATCATAAGAAAAATATCAGACAACCCCAAACTTAAGGATATTCTATAAAACACTTAACCAAGGCTCCTCAAAGCTATCCAGGTCATAAAACAAGAAAAGTCTAAACAACTATCACAGACAAGAGGAACCTAAGTAGACATTGTAACTAAATGTAATAAATATAGCATCCTAGATGGGCTGCTGGAGAGAAAATATATATTACATAAAAACTAGGGAAATCTGAATAAAGGATGGAATTTAGTTAATAATAATGTACTATTGGTCTATTAGTTGTGAAAATATACCATGTGACATGTTAACAAAATAGGATACAGCATGGCAACTCTCTTGCATTATCTTTACAACTATTCTGTAAACCTGAAAGTATTCTAAATACTTTGTTTTCAAAAAGGAATGCTATACACATCTCCTTCTAATTAGCTTTTTATTTTTTTATTGAGGTATAATTAACATTAATATATTAGGGTCGGGTCTACAACATTATGTTTAGATATTTATATACATTACCAAATGATCACCACAATAAGTCTGTTTAACATCTGTCACCTTACATAGTTACAAAATTTTTTTCTCTTGATGGGAATTTTAAGGTTTCTTCTCTTAGCAACTTTCAAATATGCAATACAGTATTATTAACTATAGCCATCATGATGTACATGACATTCTCATGCCTAATTTAATAACTGGAAAGTCATATATTTTGACCCCTTTTACCCATTTCTCCCATCCTTTAACTCCTATCTCTGATGTCTACCATTCCATTCTCTGTATCTACGAGCTTCTGTATGTAGTTCTGTTTTTGTTGTTGGGTTCCACATGTGAGATCATATTGTATTTGTGTTTCTCTCTCTTTTTTATTTCACTTAGCACAGTTCCTCAAGGTCCAGCCATATTGTTGCAAATGGCAAAATTTCATTCTTTTATATGGCTGAATAATACTCCACGTATCTGTGTATATGTGTGTGTGTCACATTTTCTTTATCCATTCATCCATCAGTGGACACTTTCAACATCATGGCTATTTTAAATAATGCTGCAATAAACATTGTATTTTTGTAAAGATAGATGCATATACCTTTTCAAGTTAGTATTTTTATTTTCTTTGGATAAATACTCGGAAGTGAAATTGCTGGATCATATGGTGGATCAATATGTTTGAAGAAACTCCATAGAGTTTTCCAAAGTGGTAGAACCAATTTACATTTCACTGACAGTACACTATGGTTTCCTTTTCTCCACATCCTCACCAACACTTGTTATTTCTTATTTTTTTCTCAAACAGGTATGAGGTGATATCTCCTCATGGTTTTGATTTGCATTTTCCTGTTGATCAGTGATGTTGAGCAGCTTTTCATGTACCTGTTGGCCATCTGTCTTCCTTTGAAAAATGTATATTCAGATTCACTGCCTATTTTTTTTTATTAGATTTTCTTTTTGCTTTTGAGTTGTGTAAATTCTTTATGTATTTTAGATATTAACGTCTTCTCATATATATGATTTGCAAATATTTTCTATATTCCATAGGTTTCTTTTACATTTTGTTCGTAGTTTCCTTTGCTTGCAGAAGCTTTTTAGTTTAACATAGTCCTACTTGTTTATTTTTGCTTTTCTTGTTTTTGTTTTTGTTGTCAGATTCAAAACCTCACTACCAAGACCTATGTCAAGGAGCTTAACACCCATGTTTTCTTCTAGGAGTTTTAGGGTTTCAGGTCTTTTGTTCAAGTCTAATATATTTTGAGTTAATCTTTGTATATGGTATAAGACAGTGGTCCAATTTCATTCTTCTGCACGTGGTTATTCAGTTTTCCCAACACCATTTATTGAAGAGACTGTTTTTACCTCATACTTGGTTCCTTTGTTATAAATTAATTAAGCATATATATGAGATTTTTTATGGACTCTCTATTCCACCCCACTGATCTGTCTGATTTTATGTCAATACTGTACTGCTTTTTTTACTATAGCTTTATAATATAGTTTGAAATCACAGTGTGTGATGACTACAGTTTTATTCTTTCTCAAGATGGCTTTGGTTATTCAGAGTCTTTTGTGGTTCCTTACAAATTTTAGAATTGTTCTATTTATGTGAAAAATGCCATTGGAATTTTCCTAGGGATTGCATTGACTCTTTGGATCATTTTGGGTAACAGGGACATTTTAACAATTTTAATATTTTCAATCTATGAGCACAGAGTATCTTTCAAATCAAATATTTATTTGTGTCTTCTTCAGTTTCTTTCATTAGTGTGGTGTAGTTTTCAATACACAGGTCTTTGCTTCCTTTGTTATGTTTATTCCTAGGTATTGTATTCCTTTAGGTGCAACTGTAAATGGCATTGTTTACTTAATTTCTATTTCCAATATTCATGTTCATTATTTACTTAATTTCTTTTTCTAATATTCATTGTTCATTTTTTCATGTACAGAAACAGATTTTTATATATTGATTTCATATCTTTTAACTTAGCTGAATTCTTTTATCAGATCTGACAGGTTTTTTTGTTTATTTTTTTGTTTGTTTTTGGTGGAGGCTTTAGGGCTGCTAAATTTGTTATTACTATATGAAAAATATGAGAATATTTTCCCTCACTGGTGGCTACCTAAAGAATTGAGATACAAAATAGTCAAAAGCTTTGCCAGTCTCAACAAGACAAGTTATTATTACTGTAACACATTAGTGATATCTGCTATAAAGTAAGGAAGGGATAGTATTAATGCCATGTATTTGATTTTTCTAGTGGATTAAAAAATTTAGGTTCAAGATGAGTTTTAAAAATATAGTAGTAGAGGGTTGAAGGAGATATTAAACTATATGAATATGAAATAAAGGGAAATTTAGAATTTTTGGTCTTACCAAAAAAAAAAGACACCTAAGATTAGGTAGTGTAATTCCTCTGCCAAAACCCCTACTGTTGCTTCCCCTATGGTCAGCATATAATCCAGAGTATGTACAAACACCTCAACGGCTCCACATGATCAGGCTCCCAATTTCTTCTGTGACATCATTACATAGTTTTCTTTCTATTGCTCACCCTGCTCTATACCCACTGGCTTTTTGCTGTACCTTAAACAATTATCCTATATTCCTGCCTTAGGACTTTGCCTTTGCTGCTTCCTCTGCCTGGGATCCCCTACTCTCAGATGGTGCCAGAGCTTGATTTATTACTTTCTTCAGGTGTTTACTTAAATGTTTGTTTTCTATGAGCTTCTATTTAAAATTAAATTAAAAATTAAAATAAAATTAAACAAATAATAAAAAAATTTAAAACTAATGAAAATAAAATATCATTTTAAAAACTTAAATTTTTAAAAATTAAATAAAATTATATAATATATAAGCACCAATAAAATAATTAAATTAAATTAAAACTCTTCTACATCCCATCCCATACATTCTCAGTCTCTGTTTTGCTCAGTGTTCTTTGTATAATTTACCACCTTCTGAGGAGCATTTTATTTACTTATTTTTTACTGTCTGTACTCCCATTAGCAGTTCAGCTAGATCATAGCTCCAAGGGGACAGAAATATTTGTGTTTTGCTTCCTGCTTGACTTCCAATACTTAGAAGATGCTTTTGCATACCATGTACTCCATATATATTTGTTGAATAAATGAATGCATGAATGAGTAAAAAATAGGACTAGCTTATATTTCACTGTGACCATATACACACACACACACTGTAAAACTTAATGACATTAAAAGCTGGAGCAATTTCCCAGAAGATCTACAAGGGCTAATGTGGACATAGAGGTGAGAGGAAAAAATATTTCACAGCAATTTAGCAGAGAGGAAAAATTAAAAGGGCCAGAGATGGCACATGTAGAAACAGAAGAAAAGCTCCTATTGAGTCAGGACAGATGTGTTACTGTTAATGAGGTCCCATTTGGATATTTTCTGGACTGACACATATTTTTCTAGGAAATTTCATAATTTTTTTCATAGACTGGCTCCAAGAGGATGCAAAATAGTCCATCCAACTATTAAAGAGCCATCTAACAAACTGAAAGGAACTGGAAGTATGAAAGTTGATTTGCTTTATCATAAAGTGACATGTAAATACTTTAGAATTTCAAGGAATTCAGGAAAGATCTTTGTAATTATGGCTACAGAAATTTAATTTGAAATATTTAAAAATTATATACTAAATAGGAGAGAATAAATAGGTAAAAAGAAAAAGAGAACAGGAATAGAATGGGACAAAAGGGAAGAAGACTAAAGATGTTTAGAGAAATAATATTGGGAGCTACCGACAGATTTCTTTATATCATTTTAAATTCATTGCCAGACTAAAAGTTAAAGTGAAATGCATAGCCCTATGTTTATTATGCCAAAAAATGAACTTCCCAATCGAATCTACTTTTTCTGTTGGAGCTGTTATTCTTCCTCAAACTATTTACTCTTTTTTCCCAGTTCCTTCATGCAACAGGAATACCAATGATGGTATTCTGTTACTCCTTCCTAAAAATTATCTATGCCTATTCTTCACTTTTCATTTCCATTCCATGTAGTCTCATGTTCTATCACCTAAAGTAGACTCTGACTTGTTTTCACTATTAATCAATTTTCTATAATTAAATTTCTACAGATCCAATGAAAAAATAATTCAGAACCACCTGTCAATATTGCCTAGTCCTCCTACACTTCTATGAATTAAACTTCAAATTTCCTGACATTTCAAAACTCTGTCACATGTCCCTACATCGTTTTGACCAACTTTGAAATAAATTTGTCACTCCAGCCGAACCTGACTTGCATTGGTGCACTGGACATCATTCTAATTCCTGCCCTCTTCAAACACACACTTTTCTTTCAACTTAAATCATTACCCTCTTCTATTAATTGGAATCTTTTCCCCACATTTCAACTCCCAATATTTTTTAGTAGTTTAAAACAACACATAATTATTATTAGAATCTCTGGTATGGCTGTGTGGTGGTACTTTGTTTCAAGTTGACTTGTTTCGGTCTAGGATAGCCTCACTCATGTGTCTGGTGACTGGATTGACTTCCATTATGGTGATGGGGAAGCATGCCATGGTCTTTCATCAGCCAGTAGTGTTCCCAACAGTAAAAAGATGTCAATACCCAATGCTCAAGTACTTTTCAAGTCTCTGTTTCTACCCCTTTTGATAATGCTATTATTCCATCATCATGGCTAATCAAATCATTAAGCTGAGAATTAGGGTAAGAGGTCACTAGTCAAGAGCATGGAAGCACAGATACCAATTGTTATTTCTTAAGTGTTAGGTGATAAATGTTTTTACATGACATGAGACTTTTCCCCTTTAATTATTTTTAATTCTTCAACACAGTAATATTAACTGTGGGCATGATGTGTACAATAGAGCTCTATAAGTTGTCCATTTTGCATAAATGAAACCTTGTCCTTGTGGAGCAGCAGCTTCCCATTCCCCCTCCCCTCAGCCCTTGTCCTGTACCCACCATTTTACTCTCTGTTTCTGTGATTATTTTAGCTATCTCATATCAATAGAATAATGTAGCATTTGTTCTTCTGTGACAAGCTATTGCATTTAGCATAATGTCTTCAAGGTACATCAGTGTTGTCATGTATGGCAGTATAAATTTTTCCAGATATTTTTCTATTATTGATATGTAGTTTAATTCCATTATAATCTAAGAATGCACATTGGATTATTTCTCTATTTTAAAGTTATTTAAGATTTGATTTTGTTGCGCAGAATATGGTCTATCAGGTAAGTGTTCTTTATGTATTTCAAAAGAATGTATATTCTGTTATGGCTTGGTAAAATGATGTATAAATGCCACTTAGGTAAATTTGGTTGCTTAGGTCATCTATATCCTTACTATCTTTTTTATTCTCTAAATTACTGAAATAATAGTTAGTGAAGAATTTAAAATTAATTGTGAATTAAGGGGCAGAGCCAGGATGGTGGCATGAGTAGAGCAGCGGAAATCTCCACCCAATTACACATAGATCTATGAAAATATAACACAGACAACTCTTCCTAGAATAAAGACCAGAGGACACAGGACAACATCCAGACCACATCAACACCTGCGAAAACCCAGCACCATGCAAAGGGGGTAACATACAAACCCCGGCCCGGTGGGTCCCGAGTGCCCCTCACCACAGCTCCCAGTGGGAGGAGAGGAGTCAGAGCGGGAAGGAGAGGGAGCCCAGGACTGCTGAACACCCAGCCCCAGCCATCCGGACCAGAGCGCAGAATCATTGCATGTGCGGGGCCTGGATACTAGGGAAACAGGGCAGCAAGAGTGGTGAGCGGGTACCGGAGGCCGGCGCAGGATGAGCGGCCACTTTTTTTTTTTTTTTTTTGTGGTTTTGATTTGGCGAGTGCTTTTTGGAAGTCTTAAAGTGATAAGAACTCCAATACTAGGGAAACAGGTCAGCAATTCCGGTGAGCGGGTGCCCGAGGCTGGCGCCAGAGAATAAAGAAAAATGAGCAGCCATTTTTTTTGTGTGTGTGGTCATTGTTTTGTTTTGGCGGGTGCTTCTTGGAAGTCTTAAAGGGTCATGGCGGGACACTTAGTCTAGAGGTAGGGAATCTGGGGATTTCTGGGCACTGTAATCCCTGGGCTGCAGGTAGCACCAAGGCCCCTTATAGAGTTAAATAGCCTCCCGGCTGCTCCCCCTCCAATGCAACTCCATCACTTTGGAGCTGCAGCCAGAGCCAGGCCACACCCACAGCAACAGCAGAGATAAACTCCATAGCAGTCAGGCAGGAAGCAGAAGCCCCATCTGCATGCAGCTACCCAGCACAAGCCACTAGAGGTCGCTATTCTCCCAGGAGAGGAAGGCCACAAACCAACAAGAAGGGAAGTTCTTCCAGCCGTCACTAGTCCCAGCTCGGCAAACTATTCCTATCACCATGAAAAGACAAAATTACAGGCAAACCAAGATCACAGAGACACCAGAGAAGGAGACAGACCTAACCAGGCTTCCGGACAAAGAATTCAAAATAAAAATCATAAACATGCTGACAGAGATGCAGAGAAATATGCAAGAGAAATGGGATGAAGTCCGGAGGGAGATCACAGATGCCAGAAAGGAGATCACAGAAATGAAACAAACTCTGGAAGGTTTTATAAGCAGAATGGATAAGATGCAACAGGCCATTGATGGAATTGAAACCAGAGAACAGGAAAGCATAGAAGCTGACATAGAGAGAGATAAAAGGATCTCCAGGAATGAATCAATATTAAGAGAACTGTGTGACCAATCCAAAAGGAACAATATCCATATTATAGGGGTACCAGAGAAGAAGAGAGAGGAAAAGGGACGGAAAGTATCTTGGAAGAAATAATTGCTGAAAACTTCCCCAAACTGGGGGAGGAAATAATCGAACAGACCATGGAAATACACAGAACCCCAAACAGAAAGGATCCAAGGAGGACAACACCAAAACACATAATAATTAAAATGGCAAAGATCAAGGACAAGGAAAGAGTTTTAAAGGCAGCTAAAGAGAAAAACGTCACCTATAAAGGAAAACCCATCAGGATAACATCAGACTTCACAACAGAAACCCTACAGGCTAGAAGAGAATGGCATGATATATTTAATGCAATGAAAAAGAAGGGCCTTGAACAAAGGATACTGTATCCAGCACAACTATCATTTAAATATGATGGTGGGATTAAACAATTCCCAGACAAGCAAAAGCTAAGGGAATTTGCTTCCCACAATCCACCTCTACAGGGCATCTTACAGGGACTGCTCTAGATGGGAGCACTCCTAGAAAGAGCACAGAACAAAACACCCAACAAATGAAGAATGGAGGAGGAGGAATAAGAAGGGAGAGAAGAAAAGAATCTCCAGACAGTGTATATAACAGCTCAATAAGCAAGCTAAGTTAGGTGGTAAGATACTAAAGAGGCTAACCTTGAACCTTTGGTAACCACGAATTTAAAGCCTGCAATGGCAATAAGTACATATCTTTCAATAGTAACCCTAAATGTAAATGGACTGAATGCACCAATCAAAAGACACCGAGTAATGGATGGATAAAAAAGCAAGACCCATCTATATGCTGCTTACAAGAAACTCACCTCAAACCCAAAGACATGTACAGACTAAAAGTCAAGGGATGGAAAAACATATTTCAGGCAACAACAACAAGAAGGCAGGGGTTGCAGTACTAATATCAGACAAAATAGACTTCAAAACAAAGAAAGTAAAAAGAGATAAAGAAGGACACTACATAATGATAAAGGGCTCAGTCCAACAACAGGACATAACCATTCTAAATCTATATACACCCAACACAAGAGCACCAGCATATGTGAAACAAATACTAACAGAACTAAAGGGGGAAATACACTGCAATGCATTCATTTTAGGAGACTTCAACACACCACTCACCCCAAAGGATAGATCCACAGGGCAGAAAATAAGTAAGGGCATGGAAGCACTGAACAACACAGTAGAGCAGATGGACCTAATAGACATCTTTAGAACTCTACATCCAAAAGCAACAGGATATACATTCTTCTCAAGAGCACATGGAATATTCTCCAGAATAGACCACATACTAGCCCACAAAAAGAGCCTCAGCAAAATCTAAAGTACTGAAATTCTACCAACCAATTTTTCAGACCACAAAGGTATACAAGTAGAAATAAATTCTACAAAGTAAACAAAAAGGCTCACAAACACATGGAGGCTTAACAACATGCTCCTAAATAATCAATGGATCAACAAACAAATTAAAATAGAGATCAAGGAATACATAGAAACAAATGACAACAACAACACAAAGCCCCAACTTCTGTGGGATGCAGCAAAAGCAGTCCTAAGAGGAAAGTATATAGCAATCCAGGCACACTTGAAGAAGGAAGAACAATCCCAAATGAATAGTCTAACATCACAATTGAAATTGGAAAAAGAAGAACAAATGAGGCATAAAGTCAGCAGAAGGAGGGACATAATAAAGATCAGAGAAGAAATAAACAAAATTGAGAAGAATAAAACAATAGCAAAAATCAATGAAACCAAGAGCGGGTTCTTTGAGAAAATAAAATAGATAAGCCGCTAGCCAAACTTATTAAGAGAAAAGGAGAATCAACACAAATCAACAGACTCAGAGATGAGAATGGAAAAAACATGACAGACTCCATAGAAATACAAAGAATTACTAAAGAATACTATGAAAACCTATATGCCAACAAGCTGGAAAACCTACAAGAAATGGATAACTTCCTAGAAAAATACAACCTTCCAAGACTGACCAAGGAAGAAACACAAAAATTAAACAAACCAATTATGAGCAAAGAAATTGAAAAGGTAATCAAAAAACTACCCAAGAACAAAGCACCCGGGCCGGATGGATTTACCTTGGAATTTTATCAGACACACAGAGAAGACATAATACCCATTCTCCTTAAAGTTTTCCAAAAAATAGAAGAGTAGGGAATACTCCCAAACTCATTCTATAAAGACAACATCACCTTAATACCAAAACCAGGCAAAGACCCCACCAAAAAAGAAACTTACAGACAGATATCCCTGATGAATGTAGATCCAAAAATACTTAATAAAATATTAGTAAACCGAATTCAAAAGTATATCAAAAGGATCATACACCATGACCAAGTGGGATTCATCCCAGGGATGCAAGGATGGTACAACATTCGAAAATCCATCAACATCATCCACCACGTCTACAAAAAGAAAAACAAAAAACACATGATCATCTCCATAGCTAAAAAACGCATTTGACAAAATTCAACATCCATTCATGATAAAAACTCTCAGCAAAATGGGAATAGAAGGCAAGTACCTCAACATAACAAAGGCCTTATATGAAAAACCCACAGCCAACATCATACTGAACAGCGAGAAGCTGAAAGCTTTTCCTCTCAGATCGGGAACAAGACAGGGATAACCACTCTCCCCACTGTTATTTAACATTGTACTGGAGGTCCTAGCCATGGCAATCAGACAAAACAAAGAAATACAAGGAATCCAGATTGGTAAAGAAGAAGTTAAACTGTCACTATTTGCAGATGACATGATATTGTATGTAAAAAACCCTAAAGACTCCACCCCAAAACTACTAGAACTGATATCACAATACAGCAAAGTTGCAGGATACAAAATTAACACACAGAAATCTGTAGCTTTCCTATACACTAACAATGAACCAATAGAAAGAGAAATCAGGAAAACAATTCCATTCACAATTGCATCAAAAAGAATAAAATACCTAGGAATAAATCTAACCAAAGAAGTGAATGACCTATACTCTGAAAACTACAAGTCACTCTTAAGAGAAATTAAAGGGGACACTAACAAATGGAAACTCATCCCATGCTCGTGGCTAGGAAGAATCAATATCGTCAAAATAGCCATCCTGCCCAAAGCAATATGCAGATTTGATGCAATCCCTATGAAACTACCAGCAACATTCTTCAATGAACTGGAGCAAATAATTCAAAAATTCATATGGAAACACCAAAGATCCCGAATAGCCAAAGCAATCCTAAGAAGGAAGAATAAAGTGGGGGGGATCTCACTACACAAGTTCAAGCTCTACTATAAAGCCATAGTAATAAAGACAATTTGGTACTGGCACAAGAACAGAGCCACAGACCAGTGGGACAGACTAGAGACTCCAGACACTAACCCAAACATATATGGTCAATTAATATTTGATAAAGGAGCCATGGACATACAATGGCAAAATGACAGTCTCTTCAACTGATGGTGCTAGAAAAACTGGACAGCTACATGTAGGAGAATGAAACTGGACCATTGTCTAACCCCATATACAAAAGTAAATTCAAAATGGATCAAAGACTTGAATGTAAGTGATGAAACCATTAAACTCGTGGAAAAAAACATAGGCAAAAACCTCTTAGACATAAACATGAGTGACCTCTTCTTGAACATATCTCCCCGGGCAAGGAAAACAACAGCAAAAATGAACAAGTGGGACTATATTAAGCTGAAAAGCTTCTGTACAGCGAAAGACACCATCAATAGAACAAAAAGGAACCCTACAGTATGGGAGAATATATTTGTAAATGACAGATCCGATAAAATCTTGACCTCCAAAATATATAAAGAGCTCACACGCCTCAACAAATAAAAATCAAATAATCCAATTAAAAAATGGGCAGAGGAACTGAACAGACGGTTCTCCAAAAAAGAAATACAGATGTCCAACAGACACATGAAAAGATGCTCCACGTCACTAATTATCAGAGAAATGCAAATTAAAACTACAATGAGGTATCACCTCACACCAGTAAGGATGGCTTCCATCCAAAAGACAAACAACAAATGTTGGCGAGGCTGTGGAGAAAGGGGAACCTTCCTACACTGCTGGTGGGAATGTAAATTAGTTCAGCCATTGTGGAAAGCAGTATGGAGGTTCATCAAAATGCTCAAAACAGACTTACCATTTGACCCAGGAATTCCACTCCTAGGAATTTACCCCAAGAACGCAGCAATCAAGTTTGAGAAAGACAGATGCACCCCTATGTTTATCGCAGCACTATTTACGATAGCCAAGAATTGGAAGCAACCTAAATGTCCATCGGTAGATGAATGGATAAAGAAGATGTGGTACATATACACAATGGAATACTACTCAGCCATAAGAAGAGGGGAAATCCTACCATTTGCAGCAACATGGATGGACCTGGAGGGTATTATGCTCATTGAAATAAGCCAAGCGGAGAAAAAAAAAATACCAAATGATTTCACTCATCTGTGGAGTATAAGAACAAAAGAAAACTGAAGGAACCAAACAGAAGCAGAATCACAGAACCCAAGAATGGACTAACAGGTACCAAAGGGAAAGGGACTGGGGAGGATGGGTGGGTAGGGAGGGATAAGGGGGGGGAGAGAAAGAGGGGTATTCAGATTAGCATGCATGGGGGGGTTGGAGAAAGGGGAGTGCTGTACAAGAGAGAGAAGACAAGTAGTGATTCTACAACATTTTGCTATGGTGATGGACAGTGACTGTAAAGGGGTTTATAGGGCAGACCTGGTAAAGGGGAGAGCCTAGTAAACATAATATTCTTCATGTAAGTGTAGATTAATGATACAAAAAAAAAGAAAGAAACAGAAGGGGGATTACTCCCTGAAAGGATAAAACTAACTGTAAATCAACGATTAATGCATGCTTTAAATATCCTTAATTTTGATCACTTGAAGGGTGTCAGATGATCGGCTATGGATGTACACTTTTCTGATAATATTCCTTTCTCTTAAAAAAAAAAAAGCAGTTCCTGTGTGGTAACCTCCAGTGAGTTTTACACAATGGTATAAAGGGCATATAAAAGTGTAGGCAAAGGGTCTATTTGTGTTTATACAGAGGATCAAAGCCTAATTTGCCTACCCAGAAAATGAACTAAGATATGATATTAAGAAGAACTTCCAACATCAGCACTCTCTGGAAGAGTCATACCAGAAGATGATCATCAAAAAACCTCAACAAAAATCCAGGCGATGCTGCAGTTGTAGCTGCATCCATCCCACCGGTTCCTGGACTTGCCATTGGAATGAAGAAGGAGATATCTAAGCTGGCCTGTGCGTACAGATACAGCAAATTTGACTGGATCTATACTGTTGGAACTCAACCAAGAATTAGGAGAAGTGCAAGTTGTAGCGCTCCAAAATCTTACAACTACAGACTATCTACTGTTAAAAGAACATATGGGATGTGAACAGTTCCCAGGAATGGGTTGTTTTAATTTGTCTGATTTCTCTCAGACTGTTCAAGTACAGTTGGACAATATCCATTATATCACAGACAATTTTCACAAATGCCTAGGGTGCCTCACTGGTTTTCTTGGCTTCACTTGAGATGGCTGGTAATTATAGATCTGCTTTGGTTATGTAAGTGTACTATTATGTTAATGTGTGTGCACAATTTAATTAGTAGTTTAAAACCTATACATGCTTAAGTTACACTACAGGAAGATATGTCAAAGAAATAATCAATCTTCCCATGTTTTCTTCCGCCTCCTACTTCTATAGCTTTTCTTCTTCCTTCCTAATTACAACTCTTAAATAGAATTCATTCCTCATATCAAATTCAACAAGTATCATAACTCCTCCAAGTGGTAAAGATACCTCAAGACAAATGCTGGGCATAGAAGCCATAGGGCTTAAATCTGCAAAGAAGTAAAAATCTAACCTTTTCAAACAATGTGGCTTCTCTCTCACTTACCAACTTAACATTTCCCTGTATGGCCCCGGAAGATGACTGGTTAGCCAGAGACGGGTAAGATTCCTCAAGGGAGGAACAACCTAAGACAGGCACAGTCGCAGGGGGGCCCTCAGGTGAGAAATTGGAGATCAACAGAGGTGAGGCTTAGAACCTCACCCCCCCTGTTCTCAGAGAAATCTTCTGCATCTGTGGAGGTTTTATTGTCCCTGTCTAGCTTGGATTAACACATAGTCTACAGGCACACACCTGATCATCTACATTTGCTCTCTTACAACACTAAACTGTTTTCTACCTTTATCTTGCATCTACCTAACACTTCAGCATTTTATTTAAAAAAAATAATAATAAAGGGAGAAATGTGGGATTCACATATAAATCAAGTATAAAAATCAAATGAATATTCATATTTGACCTGATTGTTTATAGTTCATAATGCATGATCAAAACCAAAAGTTTTTGTGATGACTGCCCTTGTACTTTTCACCATGAAACAACTTATTCACTATGTAAGAATTTGTTCATCATGTAAGAACTTGTTCGTTATGCTTCAGAAGATTGGAGACCGATGAGAACTAGGCTTGGGGTGGATTAACGATTGTACATTGAGCATTGACTCCTCTATACAGAATTTTATTGTTGTTAACAACCACTTGATCAATAAATATGAGAGATGCCCTCTCAAAAAAAAAAATTAATTGTGAATTAGTCTGTTAGTTAAATCACTAATTGTTTCATTTAATTTGAAGCTCTGTTAAATGCATGAACATTTAGAATTCTTAGAAAATCAACCCTGTTATCATCATGAAATGTTCCTCTTTATTCTCAACAATATTCTGTCTTCTGAAGTCTACTTTTACTGAAATTAATACAGCTACTTCAGCAGTCTGTTGGTTAATGCTTACATCTTTTTTTGGTTACATTTTAGTTTTAATCTACCTATCCATATTCAAAATGGATTTTTTGTAGAAAGAATAAAGTCATTTTTATTCATTCTAATCATCTCTGTTTTTTATAGATGTTTTCAGACTATTTATTGATAAAGTTGGATTAAATACACCAATGCTAGGTCTTTTCCATTTTTTCACTGTTCTTTCTCTCCTGCTTTATCTTAGGTTATATGCACAGTTTTTATTATTGCATCTTGTCTCTTTTATTATCATTACATACTTTTAAAAAATAGTGATTTCTTAAGTTTTTTCAAGATAAATTTAAAATTATTATTCAAGAACTTCAAATAATTTACTACTGCTTAACTGTATATAAGGAACATATATCAAACTGTATATAAGGAACATATATCAAAATATTCATAATTCCTACTTTACATCCTTTTTGTTATTGTCATATATACCTCTATACATACTGTAAATATATAATACATTAATATTTTTGCCTTACACATTTATAAAGATAAATTAAAAATAAGAAAAGCATTTTATTTTACCTTCACTTATTCCATTTTCAACACTCTTCTTCTTTTCATAGATCCATATTTCTGAGTTATATAATATTTCTTTTGCCTGAAAAAAAACATACATTTATTTAAGGTTTAAAAAACATCTATGTAAAAATCAAGGGTAACCAATAACATAATAAAAATGGAATATTTAAGTGTTAGTGAGAAAAGGATAGGTGGAAAGAGGGAGTAATAAATTAAAGACAGGAAAAGGGGAAAAGCAAAGAAATAGAAAAATAGAATTAACAAAAAGTAAATTGGCAACACTTTATATGCACAAATGTAAAACCAATGGTTATAATCCTGAGCTCTTCAAAGTGAGTGGAAAAAGGGAAGGCTCTAGCAAAGAAATGTGAAAGTAAAAAGATAAAAACAACAGGGATAAAAGATACAGTAGACTCTATACCAAAATAATTATTAGGAATAAATAGAGCCTTTGCATACTAGTAAAATAAACAATGTAAACAACATGCAAAAATCTTGTGCCTGTTGGGACCTTTTGCCTCTTTTAGGCCTGTGACAGCCGCAGAGGTTTCCATCCTCCCTCGTTACTTCCGCATTCATGGCCTAACTAGCTTCCCGAGAATGCTCTTGGCCCTAACTCCGCCTCCCCACCTAACCCGAAACCTGCCTAAAACCCTAGTGACAGCTGAGATAATCAATTCCCATTGGCTTTTGCTACTTCCTTATCTTCCCCTATATAACTGGGCTTCTGATGCAATAAAGCTGAGTTTTGCTACACCTCCAAGGCTGACACATCTCCAGGCTTGGTGTGGTTTGTGTTCGCCCTGCCTCAGAAGGAGGGGGAGGATCAAGTCTTCGACACTTGCCCTCTCGCTTAGCCCCAGGGAGCAACAGCCTGCTCCTGTTCATCTCCTTTGCGCCATTGTTGCAGAGAGCAACAGTACCTATATATTCACTTCACAATATATTCTCTCTATATACAGGGCAAAATTTTAAGTATTGTTTTTATAATAAACCCATAGTAATATCCATAATCATAATGGAACATTTTAATAAACTTGTTTCAGAAAATATTCAATTAAGGATATAATTTAAGAACATAGGTAATTCTAAAAATATAATACCAGGGGTATATACATATAATCCTACATTCAATAATCAGATGATAGTTTTCTCAAGTGCACACACACTTACAAAATGAAAGTCACAAAGATTGAAATTATATTTACCTGATAATCTGTCAAGTTAAAAATTAGATCTTAGTGCCTTAAATGAACCCCTAAATCTCCATATTTTGTGAAATTTAACATCTAAATACTTCATGGATCAAGGAAATCAAAATAAAATTATATATATTTATAGTAGAAACTAAGGAAAGCACCACACGTTCAAACTATGATTTAACCAGTACAGTACTTGGACATAAATGTATGGACTTCAATGTTTGTACATCTGAAGAAAAAGGTGGAAAATTAACAGAATATTACAAGGTAAAAATGAAAAATCTAATTTATTATCTATCGTCCTTCTTGAAAATTCACTACAGTGACAATAATAAAGTATAAATAATGTATAAATTTACAACTATGAAGAGAACAGGAAAACAAATTTTGGAGGATGGAAAGAAAATTCATTAATTCTCACTGACGTAAGTGCAAAATGCAGAAAATGAAGTGCTTTCATAATGGAGAGCTAACCAGAAGGATGCAGATTTGTAATGTAGGGTTCCACCTTCACCCCCTACCACCTCATAAACACTCAAGACCAGGTGTTAGAGCACCAACTTTCTTTAAAATTGGAACTAGTGGTGGACTTGGGAGAGATACAGGGCTCAACGAATATGGTTTTCTGTAGATGGTGAATTGTCTCACCAAGCTTGTCCTGACAGGAACCCCCTTCCCACACTCCAGAACCTAGCAGAACCACAGAAGTTTATACTCAAGAGAATGTAAACCAGATAGGATATGAACTGAGGAAGTCCAAAATGTTGTGGTGGCCAGACAGGAGCATAAAGAGAGATGAGAGACAAAAGGGGGTTGGAGCAGAGGGAGAGAGAAGGCACTGCGACATATATTTTCATATCATTCCATGTGTGTGGATGTAGTTTTACATTTATCTTGGGGGAAATACCTCGAAGTAAAATTCCAGAGTGGTATCATGAATTTTAACTTTTTAATATATTCCCAAATTGTTTTTAAAAGTGACTATATTAGTTTGCAATGAATGAAGATTTCAGTTGCTCTGTATTTTCATTGATACTTGATGTTTTCAGCTTTTAGTAGATTTCTAGTGGTTTCTCACCGAGGTTTCAATTTAAATTTACCTAATGGCAAATAATGTTTACAATGTTGTCATGTGCTATTAGCATTCATGTATCTTATTTTTTAAAATGCCTCTTCAAATTGTTTGCCCTTTTAAAATTACAGATATCTTTTTATTATTGAGTTGTGTGTTCTTTATGTATTCTGGATACGTGTTTCCTATCAGATATATCCTTCACACATATTTTCTACCAAACTGGGCTTTTCTCTTCTTCTTTTTTCTTAAACAGCAAACACTTATTTATCACAGTGTTTGAGGCTTGAGAAGTCCAAGATGAAGGTGTTAGCATGGTCCCGCTATTGGTGAAGGCCATCTTCCTTATTTACACAGGGCCGTTTTCTTGTTGTATCTCCACAAGGTGGAGTAGAGAGAAGGAGCAAGCTCTCACACCTCTTCTTATAAGGCCCCTGACCCCATCTAGAGGGTTTCACTCTCATGACCCAACTACCTCCCAAAGGTTCCATCTCCAAATTCCATCATATTGTGGATTGGGGTTTCAATGTATGAATTTTGGGGGAATACAAACATTCAGTCTATAAAATATCCCTTTGGTTTCTGGAGATAAATCCTACCTGGTTCAAGATGTACCATCCTTGTATATACTACCTATTTTGTTTTGTTAATATTTTGTTGAGGATTTTTACATCTCCGTTTATAAGGGATATTGGTCAGTAATTTCTTCGCAGTTCTTTGTTTGGCTTTGGTATGAAAGCAATAGTGCTCCTCTAAAATGAATTAGGAAGTGTTTCCGCCTCTCCTATTTATTGGAAATGTTTGAGAGGACTGGTGTTAATCTTTAAATGGTATAATTCAACAGTGAAGTAATCTGGTCCTAACATTTTCTTTGTTTTGAAGCAATGTGTTAGAGAGAGATGGTGTTCTACCCCTGCGGCCAGGTGGCCCCATACCCTCCAGGAACACCCACTGCAGCCGCCCACTGGAGTCCATCTGAAGCATCTGCTACAGGATGTGTCTGTCGTGTTCCACATAGGAACACGGAGGGGCGACCACAGAACAAGGCTGGATGATGGTGGGTGCCTCATTTCTCCTCCTCCTGTCAGGCTTAGGCCTGGTCTTACCGCCTGGCAAGGCTCTCTAAGCAGGTTGTGGTAGGGCAGCTGAGGCCAGTGCCTTCTCCTCAAGGTAGGGACAGCTGTCACTCGAGGTGCCCAACTGTCCCAGGATCCAGACCCCAGCCCTTGGTGGAGATGCCTCATCGTTCTGCACGCACCTCCCCTTGCCTGCTCTGCACAAACGGCGCTGGATGAGGTGGATGCTGGCACAGTAAAACCTGCTACTCCGCGCTCATCCAAACGTCGGGAGCTGAGCTGCACGGAGCAGCACTTGCAGCTGAGCGTCGTCCAAGCTGCTGAGCAGGAACAGGGGTCAGTAGGGTGACTGGCTCCGAGAGCGCAGGTGAGGACAGCCGCGCTGCCTATGGGTCAGCGAGGCTCCAGGTCGTCGGGTGCCAGTTGCCTGTGTCACCTTTTCCCTGTGAGGTGGCCGCAGACGAACCCTTACCTCATACAGGGAACCAAAAGAGTGAGGGATGGGGGCGGGGAGCTGTATCTGCGGGGAAACTCGGCTCGATGCGATTCCAGAACCTGGCTGGAATAGGACACACAGGCCTTTTAGGGTGCCGCCGCCGGGTGGGCCGAGCGCATGCGAGTCACACACTCCTGCGTCCCCGCCTCCCGGTGCGCGCGGAGGATCCACATCCCCGGAGCGCCAGGCGGGCCGCCCAGGAGGAGACTCCTCAGAGGCCAGAGCCCGCAGTCCTGTCTCGGTCCCTGCGTTTATTTTTTTAGTGGTGTTTCCAGCAAAGTAGATTTTAAATTTTGACACAGTATAACTTATCTTTTTTTTTTTAAGTTTTGTGTTGTTTGTGCCCTGTCAAAGAAAGCTTTGCCACTCTGAAGGTATTACACGTATGTTCCCCAAATTCTCTTTTGGTAGTTTCGGACTTTTCCATCTTAAATACAAATCTATGTAATGTATTTGCAATTAGTTTTTGTATACGAGATGATGTAAGAGTGAAGGATCTTTTTTTTTTTTTTTTCCGGAAGAGAATCCAATTATTTCAGCATCTTTTTTGGAAAGGTTATACTTTTCCCAATAAATTACCTTAGCACTTTAATAAAAATATATTGAATCCATGTATGTGCAGATCAACATGTGGACCCTGAGTTCTACTTCAGTGGCTTAAGACTGTACCATACAGTCCTGATTATAATAACTTGATAGTATAGCAGTAGTGTACTAAAAGTCCTCTTTTTTTTAAAAACTAATGTTGGCTTTTTAATGTGAGTTATGTTTATAAATTGTAGAATAAGCTAGCCAAGTTTTATATATATTATATATAATTATATATTTTATATATATATATATACACACACACACACACACACATATATATAAAGCGCCTACTGAGAATTTATTTAGGATAATGTTAAATCTATAAATCACTTGTGGAAATTTTCAGTAATGTTTTGTAGTTTTCAGTGTGTAGGACTTGCACAACTTGACAAAAATCATTCCTAAGTACTTTATTTTAATGGCATTCTGAACGTATTTTTAAAAATTGATGTTGGATTACTACTAATATATACAAAATAAATTCATTGTAAATGGATCTCTTCTAAAAAATTACTAAATCCACTTAATTTTAGTAGCATTTTTATAATTTTCTTATTTTCTTCACAACACTAATGTATTTTGAAAATAGTTATTTTAAACTTCTACCTTTCCAAAAAGTATGATTTTCATTTCGTTTTCTTGCTTCATTCTTGTGTCATTATAACATTTATATTTGCCTCGAGGTCTTGTTATTGCTAAATTTAAAATCTAAGTCCTGTGGAAATTGTTTATTGACTGATTTTTCCCTCTGAAGGTGGGATACACTCACCTATTTCCTTGCATGCCTAGTCATTTTGGCTTATGGTTTTTATTTTTTTATTGAGATGTAATTGGTATATAATAATGTAAGTTTAATGTGTGCAACGTGTTGATTTGATATATTTGATACAATATATATTGCAATATGATTACCCCACTGCAGCTGTAGCTGACACATCTGTCATATCACATAATTGTCATTTTTTTGTGGTGAGAACAATTAAGATCTAATTTGTTAGCAACTTTGAAGCTTCTAATACACTATTGTTAACCATAATCATTATGCTGTGCATTAGATGCCAGGATATATTTATTTACTTGTTGCAAGAGAAATGTTGTTTAAGAGTAGTCATTTTGGTTTAAAACCAAGCATTTTATATGGTTGGTTGCTGTGATTTTAGTAGAAAATAAACTTCCCTGTATTACTGTTGAAAATTTGCCTGCACCGTGGTGGTGGTTATTGCTTTTGCCTAGCTATCATCCTCTCCTGTATACAAGAGGTTTAGTTTCTGATAATATAATCTGGTATTTTTAATATTCTCATGTTAAATCTTGTTCCCAATTTTTTTTGACTTTTTTTTTTTAAATTTTGGTACCATTAATCTACAATTACATGAAGAACATTATGTTTACTAGGCTCTCCCCTTCACCAAGTAACCCCCCGACATAACCTTTCACAGTCACTGTCCATCAGCGTAGTAAGATGCTGTAAAATCACTACTTGTCTTCTCTGTGTTGCACAGCCCTCCCCGTACCCTCCCACACTATATATGCTAATCGTAATGCTCCCTTTCTTTCTCCCCACCCTTTTCCCTCCCTTCCCACCCATCCTCCCCAGTCCCTTTCCCTTTGGTAATTACATTGATGACTCAATAACTGGTGAGTTCTACTGGTTTATTGATTTTTTGGTTTTGTTTCTAGTTTTTATTTTTAGTCTTTGTGTGTTGACTGATTAATTCTGCTGTTCTTTTCAGTATAGACTTGAACGGATTTGTCATTTCTGTGACATTATTCTTTATTTCTTCTATTGTAGTATTTGCTTATTTTTTTTGCTTCATATTAGAGAGTTCTTTTCTTGTGATTCTAAATGTTATACATGGAAACAACATATTCTTGCTTTCTATAGATTTAAAAAAAAGTGAGCACAAAGATTACTCCCACATGGGGAGTACCCTTAGTTTACCTTTCAGTCTCCTAGAAAGTTTTATAATTCTGTTTTTCAATTTTCTAGCTAAACTCAAGAAATTCTGAATTTTTAGTACAAGTCCTTTATTTTAGTACTTTATAATCATTTTGCTTTTCTCCCGGTCTCTTCCTTGCATTCCTTTTGCCTGGCTTTCAAATTCTCAAAAATTTTACAGAACACAGAAAGTTATATTTCCCTTCCACTTAATGACTAGATATCTTCAAATGTACAGTGCTACCAGCTGTCAGCCCCTAATTTCAGCTTGTGACTTGTGACATTTACAACTATCTACCCTATTTTTTAAATATACTGTGAATATGGAGAATATGGAATTTCAGAGCTTGAAGGAGCCCTAAATTAACTTACAAGTCAGTTTGATATGTGAGGAAATAAATGTTTGCCATATGCTGTGATAAGGCCGTGTTCCCAAGTTTCTGGGTCAGTGGATTGTTGGTGATGGATATAAAAATGAAGTATCTTCTTAGCTTTTTCCTTGATGTCCTTCCTGAAGCAATTTTGGCATGTGCTGTAAGCTAAAGTCTAGCTAGTATTTTCATAATACAGCTTCTGATGCCTTATTAATGAGAGATTCCCCCCATATTCTGTCAGTTTGCTTGCCAATTTTTTTTCCACTTTCTGAGAGTTTTCATTTTTCTGTGTATCCGTGGATTAAAAATATGGATACCCTACACTGGTTGATGCTAGCCATGTGTCATTTGATCTGAATGTGTCTAGAGATACTTTTTAAAGCTTTATCATGATTCAATCCCATCTATTCCCTTTGACAGAAAAATCTCCTTGACTTTCTTTTGTTGAGGTTGTGTGGGGAAGCTCAGCTAAAAATTCTCCATCCTCTTCTTGTTCTTTCACAAGCCATCTCTACTTCCCAATAAAACTTTGATTCGAGAGCTTATGAAGTGTATTTCCAAAAGTCTTGCTACCAGACTACATCCAAAAAGGATTACAAGAAGTGGATTCATACTTAAGGCAAGATTCCCAATAGTTTATAAGAATTAAAACAATGACATTTTGCCTCAGTATATCCTGTGATATTAAGATATGGGTAGTATTATTTTCCTTATCAGTGATTTATTTCCTCTAACAACAAATGTTGAATTAAAATTAGTATAGTGTCATAAATTTAAACAAACAAACATATATAGAGCATCAATCTATCCAATGTTACAAAACTAGATAACCAAATTAAATTTTGGCATTTACAAATACGGAGTAAAATGCTGTATCTTTTGTTTGTTACTTGAAACTTTCTATAAGATAGATGAGTGAGTCAGAGGACTCAAGGCCTCATTTTGTTTTCTTCAGGTATTACTTGCATGACTCTGAGCAGGTATCTTTATTTCTCTAATACAAATTCTGCATCTCCAGAAATCCTGATAGGATACTTCTGTTGCCTTTTTGTGTCTCCCCACTCCCATTAATATGTAAAACAAGTTTAAGCTATCAAGTCATATCCAAATACATGTCACTATCATAATTAATTTAGAAACTGATTCTTGATCTACACTTATTCATTAGATGCATGGATAAGTGGAGAAGTGTATCTAACTACAGCTCAGTCCTTACAATATCCTCTCAAATGACATCTTTGATTTCAGTCACTCTGCTTGCATTTCACCTTCAGAAATTGCCAGATTAATCTCTCTATCATTTTTTTATGCTTTTCTCATTACCAGTAGGAAAAAGGTAAAATATGTTAGCATGGCAAGTAGGGTAATTCATCAATTTTATCCTTATAACTTCATATAATCTCATCTCTAATCACTGAACCCACTTTTTCTGCTATTCTTTATATATTTTACTTTGCAGGTACCAAACTGCTTGTTAATACTGGGCATGCCAGGGACTTTCAAGACTCATTCCCTTTACTTACAGCCTTCAATATTGTTATAATAGCTTAATATTTTTTGACTGTCTATCAAAATTTACCATCCAACTCCAAGGGCAAGTATTGCCTTATCTAAGACTCATTCTACATTTGCCAGGCAAATTTAAATGCTAACTATAAACTCCTCTTTTCATTTTATTTAAACCTTTACATATTCACCAAAATGTGCCTAGTTGTGTTGCTAATTGTCTTTTTTTCTATCTCTGCATAATGAACCCTTCAAGAATAAAAAAAATTGTTTTAAAATTTGGCATAAATGCAGAATAGATACCCTGCAAATAAACTTGACTTAAAATTAAGAACAGAAACAATATCTACATTATAGGTACATTATAGGGGTACCAGGAGAAAAGAGAGAGAAAAAGAGATAGAAAGTGTATTTGAAGAAATAATTGCTGAAAACTTCCCCAAACTGAGGGAGGAAATAGTCACTCAGACCACAGAAGCTCACAGAACTCCCAACACAAGGGACCCAAGGAGGACAACACCAAGACACATAATTAAAATGGCAAAGATCAAGGACAAGGACAGAGTATTAAAGGCAGCCAGGGAGAGAAAAATGGTCAACTACAAAGGAAAACCCATCAGGCTATCATCAGACGTCTCAACAGAAACCTTACAGGCCAGAAGAAAATGGCATGATATATTTAATGCAATGAAACAGAAGGGCCTTGAGCCAAGAATCCATATCCATATCCAACAAGATTATCATTTAAATATGAAGGAGGGATTGAACACTTCCCAGACAAGCAAAAGTTGAGGGAATTTGCCTTCCACAAACCACCTCTACAGGGTGTTCTAGAGGGACTGCTCTAGATGGAAGCACTCCTAAGGCTAAATAGATGTCACCAGAGAAAATAAAATCACAGCAAAGAAAGCAGACCAATCAAATACTAACCAAAAGCAAAAAATAAAATCAACTACCCAAAAAAGCAGTCAAAGGAAACACAAAAGAGCACAAAATAAAACAGCTAACATATAAAGAATGAAGGAGGAGGAATTAGAAGTGAGAGAAATAAAGAATCATTGGACTGTGTTTATAATTTCTCAATAAGTGAGTTAAGTTAGACAGTAAGATACTAAAGAAGCTAAACTTGAACCTTTGTTAACCACGAATCCAAAGCCTGCAATAGCTTTGGATATTGCAATAGCAATAAGTATATATCTTTCAATAATCACCCTAAATATAAATGGACTGAATGCACCAATCAAAAGACACAGACTAATAACATGGATTAAAAAGCAAGACCCATCTTTATGCTGCTTACAAGAGACTCACCTCATGCCCAGACTGAAAGTCAAGGGATGGAAAAAGACATTTCATGCAAACAATAGGGAGAAAAAAGCAGGTGTTGCAGTACTAGTATCAGACAAAATAGACTTCAAAACAAAGAAAGTAACAAGAGATAAAGAAGGACATTACATAATGATAAAGGGTTCAGTCCAATAAGAGGATATAACCATTATAAATATGTATGTACCCAACACAGGAGCACCAACATATGTGAAATAAATACTAACAGAATAAAAGGAAGAAAAATATAATGCAATGCATTCTTTTTAGGAGACATCAACACACCACTCACTCCAAAGGACAGATCCACCAGACAGAAAATAAGTAAGGACACAGAGGCACTGAACAACACACTAGAACAGATGGACCTAATAAATATCTATACAACTCTACATCCAAAAGCAACAGGATACACATTCTTCTCAAGTGCTCATGGAACATTCCCCAGAATAGACCACATACTTGGCCACAGAAAGAGCCTCAGTAAATTCAAGAAGATTGAAATTCTACTAACCAATTTTTTAGACCACAAATGGATAAAACTAGAACTAAATTGAACAAAGAAAGCAAAAAGGCTCACAAACACATGGAGGCTTAACAACATACTCCTAAATAATCAAAGGATCAATGACCGAATTAAAATATAGACCAAGCAATATATGGAAACAAATGACAACAACAACATAAAGCCACAACTTCTGTGGGATGCAGCAAAAGCAGTTTTAAGAGGAAAGTATATAGCAATCCAGGCCTCTTTTAAGAAGGAAGAACAATCCCAAATGAATAGTCTAAAGTCACAGTTACCAAATTAAGAAAAAGAGGAACAAGTTGAGGCCTAAAGTCAGCAGAAGGAGGGACATAATAAAGATCAGAGAAGAAATAAATAAAATTGAGAAGAATAAAACAATAGAAAAAAATTAATGAAACCAAGAGCTGGTTCTTTGAGAAAATAAACAGAATAGATAAGCCTCTGGCCAGACTTATTAAGAGAAAAAGAGAATCAACACACATCAACAGAGTCAGAAATGAAAAAGGAAAACTCATGATGAACCCTACAGAAATACAAAGAATTATTAGAGAATATTATGAAAACCTATATGCTAGCAAGCTGGATTTCCTAGAAGAAATGGACAACTTCCTAGAAAAATGCAACCTTCCAAGACTGACCAAGGAAGAAACACAAAATTTAAACAGACCAATTACCAGCAATGAAATTAAAGCAGTAATCAAAAAACTACCCAAGAACAAAACCCCTGGACCAGATGGATTCACAACAGAATTTTATCAGACATACATACAAGTCATAATACCTATTCTCCTTGAAGTTTTCCAAAAAATAGAAGAGGATGGAATACTCCCAAACTCATTCTGTGAAGCCAGCATCACCCTAATACCAAAACCAGGCAAAGACCCCACCAAAAGAGAAAATTACAGACCAGTATCCCTGATGAATATAGATGCGAAAATATTGAACAAAATATTAGCAAACCAAATTCAAAAATACATCCAGAGGAGCATACACCATGATCAATTGGTATTCATCTCACGGATGCAAGGATGGCACATTGTTCAAAAATCCATCAACATCGTCCATCACATAAACAAAAAGAAGAACAAAAATCACATGATCATCTCCATAGACGCTGAAAAAGCATTTGACAAAATTCAACATCCATTCATGATAAAAGCTCTCAACAAAATGGGTATAGAGGGCAAGTATCTCAACATAATAACGGCCATATATGATAACCCCATAGCCAACATCATACTGAACAGTGAGAATCTGAAAGCTTTTCCTCTAAGATCGGGAACACGACAGGGATGCCCACTCTCCCATCTGTTATTCAACATATTACTGGAGGGCTTGGCCATGCTATTTAGACAAAACCAAGAAATACAAGGAATCCAGATTAGGAAAGAGGAAGTCAGACTGTCACTATTTTCAGATGACATGATATTGTACATAAAAATCCATAAAGACTCCACTCCAAAACTACTAGAACTAATATTGAAATTCAGCAAAGTTGCAGGATACAAAACTAACACACAGAAATCTGTGGCATTCATATACACTAACAATGAACTAATAGAAAGAGAAATCAGGAAAGCAATTCCATTCACAATTGCATTGGAAAGAATAAAATACCTAGAAATAAACCTTACCAAGGAAGTGAAAGACCTATACCCTGAAAACTAGAAGACATTCTTAAGATAAATTAAAGAGGACACTAACAAATGGAAACTCATCCCATGCTCTTGGCTAGGAAGAATTAATATTGTTAAAATGGCCATCCTGCCCAAAGCAACTCTACTACAAAGCCACAGTAATCAAGACAATTTGGTACTGGCACAAGAACAGACCCACAGAACAGTGGAATAGAATAGAGACTCTAGATATTAAACCCAAACATATATGGTCAATTAATATATGATAAAGGAGCCATGGACATACAATGGGGAAATGACAGTCTCTTCAACAGGTGGTGCTGGCAAAACTGGACAGCTACATGTAACAGAATGATACTGGGTCACTGTCTAACCCAAACACTAAAGTAAATTCAAAATAGATCAAAGACATGAATGTAAGTCATGAAACCATAAAACTCTTACAAAAAAACATATGCAAAAATCTCTTGGACATAAATATGAGTGACTTATTCATGAACATATCTCTCCAGACAAGGGAAACAAAAGCAAAAATGAATAAGTGGGACTATACCAAGCTGAAAAGGTTCTGTACAGCAAAGGACACCATCAATAGAACAAAAACATATCCTACAGTATGGGAGAATATATTCATAAATGACAGATCTGATAAAGGGTTGACATCCAAAATATATAAAGAGCTCATGCACCTCAACAAACAAAAAGCAAATAATCCAATTAAAAAATGGGCAGAGGAGCTGAACACACAGTTCTCCAAAGAAGAAATTCAGAAATTCAGATGGCCAGCAGACACATGAAAATATGCTCCACATCGCTAGTCATCAGACAAATGCAAATGAAAATCACAATGAGATATCACCTCACACCAGTAAGGATCGCCACCATCCAAAAGACAAACAACAACAAATGTTGGCGAGGCTGTGGAGAAAGGGGAACCCTCCTACACTGCTGGTGGGAATGTAAATTAGTTCAACCATTGTGGAAAGCAGTATGGAGGTTCCTCAATAAGCTCAAAATAGAAATACCATTTGACGCAGGAATTCCACTTCTAGGAATTTAGCAGCCCAGTTTGAAAAAGACAGATGAACCCCTATGTTTATCACTGCACTATTTACAATAGGCAAGAAATGGAAGCAACCTAAATGTCCATCAGTAGATGAATGGATAAATAAGATGTGGTACCTATACACATGGAATATTATTCAGCCATAAGAAGAAAACAAATCCTACCATTTGCAACAGCATGGATGAGCTAGAGGGTATTATGCTCAGTGACATAAGCCAGGTGGAGAAAGACAAGTACCAAATGATTTCACTCATATGTGGAGTATAAGAACAAAGAAAAAACTGAAGGTACAAAACAGCAGCAGAATCACAGAACCCAAGAATGGACTAACAGTTACCAAAGAGAAAGGAACTAGGGAGGATGGCAGTGAAGGGAGGGATAAGGGGGTGTGGGAAGAAAGTGGGCATTACGATTAACATGTATAATGTAGAGGGAGACACGGGAAGGGGATGTGCAACAGAGAGAAGACAAGTAGTGGCTCTACAGCATCTTACTACGCTGATGGACAGTGACTGTAATGGGGTCTGTGTGGGGACTTGGTGAAGGGGGGAGCCTAGTAAACATAATGTTCCTCATGCAATTGTAGATTAATGATACCAAAAAAAAATCATGAACACCTATATAGTTATATATTGCTGAACAGGTAATTTAACCTTTCTTTGTCTCAGTTGGCATATTTATAAAATTGAGATTATAGTGACCAAGGAAATGGATGTTAGAAGAATTTTGTATAGTTTATCTTATTATAGCTATTGTTATTTAAAAAAAATGAATCAGTCCTACTATTCATTCCATTCCAGTACTGTACTTAATTCAGAATATGCTCAGATACACAATAAATATTTGATGAGAAAATATTAGAAACTTGACTATATGCCTATTTAGCTATGTTTTGCAATATCACTTGTTTAAAGGTGTATGTGCTCTAATCTAGTACACTCATAAATATGGATTACACTTCGAAGACATTTATGGTTAGGAACTGATCTTACATTTCTGTTAGGAATTGTGTTGCTGATAAAATATATAAAGTAAGAAGAACTCGATATTAAATTGCACTTTTGAGAGTGACCAAGTTAAATACTGCATCTAAGTAAAAGTAATACTCTAATTAGTGTTGAATCACAGTCATCACTCTGTGACACTTTTGCTATTGTATTCTCATCAGATATGACCTTCCATTCTGTAACGTCTTCAAAATACTGAATGAACCTCCCAGTTATTGATTATACCTTCATACTAATGCAGTGTACCATTTCACATGCAATTGGGACACTTAATAATTTGAAGAATTAAGTGGCAGAATGAATCCCACTGGGCTGTTAAAAGTGAAGAATGCTGCATTAAGTATTGGATTATTTGACATTAAAATGAGCATGCTTTATTGGTAGTACCTACGTGTCTTTTCAAACTTTAAAATGTATGTTAATCAGGCAGTGTGAAGAGCCATACTGGAACGTTACTTCCTAAAAAGGAAACCTCAGAAGAGATTAGGGTGTTAGGAGTCAGGATGTCTGAATTTAGATATTGCTGCTGCTGAATTGCTTTCTTAACAGTCATTCATACCTTTGAGCTACAGTGTCTCTATGAGTCAAATAAAGAGAATTGATGTCTAATTTCAATGATGATTATCAAATTTGAAAGTTTTGTGACATATTAAATGTATTTTATTATCTATACCTTTAAATCTATATAAAGCTGACAACTAGCTGTATTTGTCTACCTATCAAATGTATATCTATATATTTATGTCTAGATTAGGTGTGTTTGCATTTACATTTGTCTGCATGGATGTGATATAGCTTAAGAGTGTTTAGGGTGTCACTTTATTCTGTAATTTTATTTTGGAACATAATACAAAGTTTATTCTCCAACCAGACCATTTTGAGGATGAAAATGAATAAAGAAATCTCAGTTCACAACAGTTTCAAAAATAATGCTTAATGGTTTGTTTGGAAAATGTGCTTGAATATTGTTAAATAAAAGTTACTTTATAATTTAAAAACACAAAACAAACCATCTGACTTAATTGTACTTGAGGGATACAAGGATCCTCATCTAATTTACCATATCGTTAAGTAGAAAAAGAACTTATTATATAACTGGTAGTTGTTTTTTGTGATTCAAAATGTACTTTAATTGTTACTTTCTGAGCAAAGGATCTTTTAGTTTAAATACTCATAGAGATAGAACAACAGTTGTTTCTCCATTTAAAATCAAATAATACCTTGTGTTAATAGAACACCTTGTGAGCAAAATTGTACAGCCTAGAACCAATAAGAATGTAGGTACCAGAAAGTACTGATTTCTGTGAGATGTTTAGAAAGGTCATTCATATTGGGAGACAAGTCCATAATTTATGAGCTAAAACTCCAGCATGGCAGTTTCTATACACTAATAGAATGCAGGTAAAAATTATAGACTTCATTCTTAATTCAGTAAGTAATGATCTTTTGACTATTTTCAGGGCACAAAAGAGTTTTAAAAGTTCTTATCCTCAATTTATGTTGAATTAGAGCTAAAAATGATGATGCTTAAAAGATTACTATATACAAGTGGTCAATATATTTGTAGAAATTGGTATGCCATAAATTTTAATATATGTAGGGAATAACTAAGAATATTGATAAAATGCAGATTTCTGATTCAGTAAATTTAAATGATCAAGCAAGTCTTCCAGATGATGACAGGCAGTTATTCTCTAGCTCCACACTCTGAGTAACAAAGTATATACTTTAACTGATGGCTAATTTACTCTATATGCAAAAGGGTTTACAAGGAGAAAAATAAAAGTCATCAAGAATTTCAAGTGCAGAGGTTTTATTCCCTTGAAGAGGGATCTTGTAATGTTACAGCAAGTATAAGCAGTAGCTGATCCCTAGAAATATCAATTGCTATTTAAGTAACTACAAACTGAGGAAAGACATCTTTCAAGGGATGTTGGATACAGGATCTAGAGGAACACTAATAATATCATCATAGTTACCCTCTTACAGTGGGATTGTACAGAAGTACTGTGATAGGACTTGATCTTTGTCCAGGACCATTTCATAGGAAGTCTGTGAGTTTACAGATCCAGTCTGCAGTCTGTGGCTATTTCACCTATCCCTGAGTGTGTAATTGGAATAGTTACATACAGTTAGTAGACATCTACCACTGGTTCTCCTGACCTATGAAGTAAGATCCATTATTGGTCAAAAGACAACATAGAAATCTTTAAAACTTCCCTCCTTTGACCAAATTAATATAACAGAAGCAATACTGTACCACAGGTGCAATGACACACAAATTAGAACTATTCATACAGCCTTTCAGAATGAGCCTTATGGTGCCCACCACATCATTATATTTATCATTATCACTATATTTACCGTGTGCAAAAACCAGGTGAATTATAGCAGAGATGGTTAAGAAACTTAAAAAGAAGTTGTGCCCCCAATTTTCACTGTCTCACTTGATGTGATATCTTTTCTAGCTCACATTATCACAGCCTGTTGCACAAATTCAGCTACTGATATTCAGCTATTGATCTGGTACATTCTGTCTTTTCAGTCCCATTAAGAAAGAACATCTGACTGTAGTAGTCTTGCCCTGGGACAGAGTTAACTCTCCTGCTCTGTCACTATATACTCCAAATAATTTTTTTCTTATACTGACATTTAACAGAACATTCTACTAATGTGCTATTTTGGTGACATCATATTAGTAAGACTTGATGATCAACATATATTTCAGATAAATTGGTAAGACGTCTACATTCCAGTGGTTGGAAGATAAACTCTCCAAAGGTCTTTCATGATAAGTGAAATATTTAGGGACTGAGTGATCTTTAACATGCTGAGATAACTCATCCAAAAAAAGGTTAATATATTTCATCTTGAACCTTTGTAACAACTGAAGGAGGTATACTGTTTAAGCTGCTGCTTTTGAATTTTGGAACACACATGTGCAATATTCTTTTGGAATTCTCCTCTTATCTATTTGCCATGTATCTAGAAGGTGCCATTTTTCAAAGGCTCTGCATCAGGTCCACGCTGTGAGTCTAAGAGGTAGCAATAATATATGAAGATGCCTTGATAGGTTCCTGGCAAGTAATGAGAGAAGTGTCTCAGTGCAGATCTTTAAGCTCTGGAGCAATGCTGCAGCATTCCATACTATAGCCTCTTCAAAACCATGTTTTAAAATTATGCCATAATCATGAATAATGTTGTATAAAGAATAGAACAGTACTCTAGTGATACTGTGCCCCTTTCTTTACTCTGAGCAAATCACCCACAGAGCCCTTCAAATTAGAGGACTCCACCTTTCATAGAGGTTGATTTAACAATCATCATGTGTTTATTTGTATTTCTCAAAGATCTCATCTTGATCTAATAGGTTAGTAATTATATCATTAATGTACATTGAATGTTTTTCTCTATTCTGATCTTTTCATAGGGTGACACTCTAGGAACTCAAATAACATGTTTTTATAATAGGTACCAAAAGTCAGTATTACATATAACGAAAATATTTTTTCCTTAATCTTGGCGCCAGTATTATTTATTATGCTTTCTTGGCTAATTCTGAACTTTTGCAATTTGTATAATTACATGCTAATGGTAGACATTTTACAATTAATATTAGAGCATGTTGTCATAGATTTTATAACAAAACAGTAATTAGAATTTTGCCATCCAGAAAAATTTTACAGTAGGGATTTAGAAAAAATAAAACTTCACAAACTATGCACATAGATTATATATATATATATATATTTGTAGATAATTATTTTTTATTGAAGGTTAGTTGACACACAGTATTACGTTAGTTTCAGGTGTACAACACAGTGATTCAACATTTATATACATGATAATTCTGGCTACCAGCTATCAGAATACAAAGTTGTTACAATATTTTGACTATATTCCTTATGCTATACATAACATCCTGGTTACTTATTTATTTTACAATTGGAAGTCTGTACTTTTTTTTATTTTTATTTTTTGAGAGGGCATCTCTCATATTTATTGATCAAATGGTTGTTAACAACAATAAAATTCTGTATAGGGGAGTCAATGCTCAATGCAGAATCATTAATCCACCCCAAGCCTAATTTTCGTCAGTCTCCAATCTTCTGAAGCATAATGTACAAGTTCTTACGTGGAGAACAAATGCTTACATAGTGAATAAGTTACATGGTGAACAGTACAAGGGCAGTCATCACAAAAACTTTTGGTTTTGATCATGCATTATGAACTATAAACAATCAGTTCAAATATAAATGTTCATTTGATTTTTATACTTGATTTATATGTGGATACCACATTTCTCTCTTTATTATTATTATTTTTAATAAAATGCTGAAGTGGTAGGTAGATACAAGATAAAGGTAGAAAACTTAGTTTAGTGTTGTAAGAGAGCAAATGTAGATGATCAGGTGTGTGCCTGTAGACTATGTGTTAATCCAAGCTAGACAAGGGCAATAAAACATCCACGTATGCAGAAGATTTCTCTCAGAACGGGTGGGGGGAGGTTCTAAGCCTCACCTCTGTTGATCCCCATTTTCTCACCTGATGGCCCTCCTGCTACTGTGCCTGTCTTAGGTTGTTCCTTCCTTGAGGAATCTTACCCGTCTCTGGCTAACCAGTCATCTTCCGGGGCCATACAGGGAAATGTTAAGTTGGTAAGTGAGAGAGAAGCCTTATTGTTTGAAAAGGTTAGCTTTTTACTTTGCAGATTTATGCCCTGTGGCTTCTATGCCCAGCATTTGTCTTGAGGTGTCTTTACCACTTGGAAGAATTATGATACTCGGTAAATTCGATATGAGGCACGAATTCTACTTAAGGGTTATAATTATGAAGGAAGAAGAAAAGCTATAGAAGTAGCAGGTGGAAGAAAACCTGGGAAGATTGATTATTTCTTTGACATACCTTCTTGTAGAGTAACTTCAGTATGTATAGGTTTTAAACTACTAATTAAATTGCACACACACATTAACATAATAGGAGTACAGTTATGTAACCAAAGCATACCTGTAATTACCAGCCATCTCCAGTGAAACCAAGAAAACCAGTTAGGCACCTTAGGCATTTGTGAAAACTTATCTATGATATGGTAGATATTGTCCAACTGAACTTGAACAGTCTGAGAGAAATCAGACAAATTAAAACAACCCATTCCTGGGGACTGTTCACATCCCATATGTTCTTTTAACAGTCTGTAGTTGTAAGATTTTGGAGCACTACAATTTGCACTTCTCCTAATTCTTGGTTGAGTTCCAACAGTATAGATCCAATCAAATTTGTTGTTTTACTGTATGCACAGGCCAGATTAGATATCTCCTTCTTCATTCCCATGGCAAGTCCAGGAACTTGTGGGATGAGTGCACCTACAGCTGTAGCAGCGCCTGGATCTTTGTTGAGGTTTTTTGATGATCATCTTCTGGTATAAGTCTACCAGAGAGTGCTGATGTTGGAAATTCTTCTTCATATCGTATCTTAGTTCATTTTCTGGGTAGCCAAATTAGGCTTTGATCCTCTGTATAAACACAAACAGACCCTTTGCCCACACTTTGATATGCCCTTTATACAATTGTGTAGAACTCATTGGAGGTCACCACACAGGAACTGCTTTTTTTTTTTTTAAGAGAAAGGAGTATTAGCAGAAAAATGTACCTCTATAGCCGATCTTCTGACACCCTTTAAGTAGTCAAAATTAAGGATATTTAAAGCATGCATTAATCGTTGATTTACAGTTAGCTTTATCCTATCAAGAGTAATACCCCTTTTCTTTCTTTTTTTTGTTATCATTAATCTACACTTACATGATGAATATTATGTTTGCTAGGCTCTCCCCTATACCAGGTACCCCTATAAACACCTTTACAGTCACTGTCCATCAGCATAGCAAAATGGTGTAGAATCACTACTTGTCTTCTCTGTGTTGTACAGACCTCCCCTTTCTCCCACCCCCCATGCATGCTAATCTTAATAACCCCCTTCTTCTCCCCCCCTTATCCCTCCCTACCCACGCATCCTCTGCAGTCCCTTTCCCTTTGGAACCTGTTAGTCCATTCTTGGGTTCTGTGATTCTGCTGCTGTTTTGTTCCTTCTGTTTTTCCTTTGTTTTTATACTCCACAGATGAGTGAAATCATTTGGTATTTCTCTTTCTCCGCTTGGCTTATTTCACTGAGCATAATACCCTCCAGCTCCATCCATCTTGCTGCAAATGGTAGGATTTGCTTTCTTATGGCTGAGTAGTATTCCATTGTGTATATGTACCACATCTTCTTTATCAATTCATCTATCGATGGACATTCAGGTTGCTTCCAATCCTTGGCTATTATAAATAGTGCTGCGATAAATATACGGGTGCATCTGTCTTTCTCAAACTTGATTGCTGTGTTCTTGCGGTAAATTCCTAGGAGTCGAAATCCTGGGTCAAATGGTAAGTCTGTTTTGAGCATTTTGATGAACTTCCATACTGCTTTCCACAATGGTTGAACTAATTTACATTCCCACCAGCAGTGTAGGAGGGTTCTCCTTTCACCACAACCTCGCCAACATTTGTTGTTGTTTGCCTTTTGGATGGCAGCCATCCTTACTGGTGTGAGGTGATACCTCATTGTAGTTTTAATTTGCATTTTTCTGATAATTAGTGATGTGGAGCATCTTTTCATGTGTCTGTTGGCCATCTGTATTTCTTTTTTGGAGAACCGTCTGTTCAGTTCCTCTGCCCATTTTTTAATTGGGTTATTTGTTTTTTGTTTGTTGAGGCATGTGAGCTCTTTATATATTTTGGAGGTCAAGACTTTATCGGATCTGTCATTTACAAATATATTCTCCCATACTGTAGGGTTCCTTTTTGTTCTATTGATGGTGTCTTTTGCTGTACAGAAGCTTTTCAGCCTAATATAGTCCCACTTGTTAATTTTCGCTGTTGTTTTCCTTGCCCGGGGAGATATGTTCAAGAAGATGTCACTCATATTTATGTCTAAGAGGTTTTGCCTATGTTTTTTTCCATGAGTTTAATGGTTTCACGACTTACATTCAGGTCTTTGATCCATTTTGAGTTTACTTTTGTATATGGGGTTAGACAATAGTCCAATTTAATTCTCATACATGTAGCTGTCCAGTTTTCCCAGCACCATCTGTTGAAGAAACTGTCATTTCGCCATTGTATGTCCATGACTCCTTTATCAAATATTAATTGACCATATATGTCTGGGTTAATGTCTGGATTCTCTGGTCTGTTCCATTGGTCAGTGGCTCTGTTCTTGTGCCAGTACCAAATTGTCTTGATTACTATGGCTTTGTAGTAGAGCTTGAAGTTGGGGAGTAAGGTCCCCCCTACTTTATTCTTCTTTCTCAGGATTGCTTTTGGTATTCGGGGTCTTTGGTGTTTCCACATGAAGTTTTGAATTATTTGTTCCAGTTCACTGAAGAATGTTGCTGATAGTTTCATAGGGATTGCATCAAATCTGTATATTGCTTTGGGCAGGATGGCCATTTTGACTATATTAATTCTTCCTAGGCACGAGCATGGGATGGGTTTCCATTTGTTAGTGTCCCCTCTAATTTGTTTTATGAGTGATTTGTAGTTTTCAGAGTATAAGTCTTTCACTTTTTTGGTCAGGTTTATTCCTAGGTATTTTATTTTTTTGATGCAATTGTGAGTGGAGTTGTTTTCCTGATTTCTCTTTCTGTTGGTTCATTGTTAGTGTATAGGAAAGCCACAGATTTCTGTGTGTTAATTTTGTATCCTGCAACTTTGCTGTATTCCAATATTAGTTCTAGTAGTTTTGGGATGGAGTCTTTACGGTTTTTTATGTACGGTATCATGTCATCTGCAAATAGTGACAGTTTAACTTCTTCTTTACCAATCTGGACTACTTGTATTTCTTTGTTTTGTCTAATTGCCATGGCTAGGACCTCCAGTACTATGTTAAATAACAGTGGGTAGAGTGAGCATCCCTGTCTAGTTCCCGATCTCAGAAGAAAAGCTTTCAGCTTCTTGCTGTTCAGTATAATGCTGGCTGTGGGTTTTTCATAGGTGGCCTTTATTATGTTGAGGTACTTGCCCTCTATTCCCATTTTGCTGAGAGTTTTTATCATGAATGGATGTTGAACTGTGTCAAGTGCTTTTTCAACATATATGGAGAAGATCATGTGGTTTTTGTCTTTCTTTTTGTTGATGTGGTGGATGATGTTGATGGACTTTCGAATGTTGTACCATCCTTGCATCCCTGGGATGAATCCCACTTGGTCATGGTGTATGATCCTCTTGATGCATTTTTGAATTCAGTTTGCTAATATTTTGTTGAGTATTTTTGCATCTGTATTCATCAGGGATATTGGTCTGTAGTTTTCTTTTTTGGTGGGGTCTTTGCCTGGTTTTGGTATTAGGGTGGTATTAGCTTCATAGAATGAGTTTGGGAGTATCCGCTCCTCTTCTATTTTTTGGAAAACTTTAAGGAGAATGGGTATTTTGTCTTCCCTGTATGTCTGATAAAATTTCAAGGTGAATCCATCTGGCCCGGGGGTTTTGTTCTTTGGTAGTTTTTTGATTACCGCTTCAATTTTGTTGCCGGTAATTGGTCTGTTTAGATTTTCTGTTTCTTTCTGGGTCAGTCTTGGAAGGTTGTATTTTTCCAAGAAGTTATCCATTTCTCCTAGGTTTCCCAGCTTGTTAGCATATATGTTTTCACGGTACTCTCTAATAATTCTTTGTATTTCTGTGGGGTCCATCGTGATTTTTCCTTTCTCGTTTCTGATTCTGTTGATTAGTGTTGACTCTCTTTTCCTCTTAATGAGTTTGGCTAGAGGCTTATCTATTTTGTTTATTTTCTCAAAGAACCAGCTCTTGATTTCTTTGATTTTTTCTATTGTTTTATTCTTCTCAATTTTGTTTATTTCTTCTCTGATCTTTATTATGTCCCTCCTTCTGCTGCCCTTATGCCTCATTTGTTCTTCTTTTTCCATTTTTGATAATTGTGACATTAGATTATTTATTTGGGATTGTTCTTCCTTTTCTAAATATGCCTGTATTGCTATATACTTTCCTCTTAAGACTGCTTTTGCTGTGTCCCACAGTAGTTGGAGCTTTGTGTTGTTTTTGTCGTTTGTTTCCATATATTGCTGGATCTCCATTTTGATTTGGTCATTGATCCATTGATTATTTAGGAATTTGTTGTTTTGTTGTTAAGCCTCCATATGTTTGTGAATCTTTTTGCTTTCTTTGTACAGTTTATTTCTATTTTTATACCTTTGTGGTCTGAAAAGTTGGTTGGTAGGATTTCAATCTTTTAGAATTTACTGAGACTCTTTTTGTGGCCTAGTATGTGGTCTATTTTGGAGAATTTTCCGTGTACACTTGAGAAGAATGTGTATCCTGTTGCTTTTGGATGTAGAGTTCTGTAGATGTTTATTAGGTCCATCTGTTCTAGTGTGTTGTTCAGTGCCTCTGTGTCCTTACTTATTTTCTGTCTGGTGAATCTATCCTTTGGAGTGAGTGGTGTGTTGAAGTCTCCTAGAATTAATGCATTGCATTCTATTTCCTCCTTTAGTTCTGTCAGTATATGTTTCAGATATGTTGGTGCTCCTGTATTGGGTGCATATATATTTATAATGGTTATATCCTCTTGTTGGACTGAGCCCTTTATCATTATGTAATGTCCTTCTTTATCTTTTGTTACTTTTTTTATTTTGATATCTGTTCTGTCTGATACCAGAATTGCAACACCTGCTTTCTTCTCTCTGTTGTTTGCATGAAATATCTTTTTCCATCCCTTGACCTTAAGTCTGTGCATGTCTTTGGGTTTGAGATGAGTCTCTTGTAAGCAGCATATGGATGGATCTTGCTTTTTTATCCATTCTATTACTCTGTGTCTTGATTGGTGCATTCAGTACATATACATTTATGGTCATTATTGAGAGGTATGAACTTATTGCCATTGCAGGCTTTAAGTTTGTGGTTACTAAAGGTTCAGGGTTAGCTTCTTCACTATCTTACTGTCTAACTTAACTCGCTTCTTGAGCTATTATAAACATGGTCTGATGATTCTTTATTTCTCTCCCTTCTTATTCCTCCTCCTCCCTTCTTCATATGTTGGGTGTTTTGTTCTGTGCTCTTTTTAGGAGTGTTTGCATCTAGAGCAGTCCCTGTAAAGTACCCTGTAGAGGTGGTTTGTGGGAGGCAAATTCCCTCAACTTTTGCTTGTCTGGGAATTGTTTAATCCCTCCTTCATATTTAAATGATAATCATGCTGGATACAGTAGTCTTGGTTCAAGGCCCTTCTGTTTCATTGCATTAAGTATATCATGCCATTCTCTTCTGGCCTGTAGGGTTTCTGTTGAGAAGTCTGATGATAGCCTGATGGGTTTTCCTTTGTAGGTAACCTTTTTTTTCTCTCTGGCTGCCTTTAATACTTTGTCCTTGTCTTTGATCTTTGCCATTTTAATTATTATGTGTCTTGGTGTTGCCCTCCTTGGATCCCTTGTCATGGGAGTTCTGTGTACCTCTGTGGTCTGAGAGGCCATTTCCTCCCCTAGTTTGGGGAAGTTTTCAGCAATTATTTCTTCAAAGACACTTTCTATCCCTTTTTCTCTCTCTTCTTCTTCTGGTACCCCTATAATGCAGGTATTGTTCCATTTCGATTGGTCACACAGCTTTCTTAAAATTCTTTCATTCCTGGAGATCCTTTTATCTCTCTCTGCATCAGCTTCTCTGAATTCCTGTTCTCTGTTTTCTAGTCCATTAATGGTCTCTTGCATCTCGTCCATTCTGTTTTGAAGTCCTTCCAGAGCTTGTTTTATTTCTGTATTCTCCTTCCTTAGTTCTTGCATATTTCTCTGCAAGTCCATCAGCATGGTTATGAGTTTTGTTTTGAATTCTTTTTCAGGAAGACTGGTTAAATCTATTTCCCCAGGTTCCTTCTCAGGGGAATATGTAGCAGATGCCAAAGCTGTCTGGGTTAGTCTTGTCTGGATCATATTTTTTTGCCTTTTCATGTTGATAGGTGCTGTTGACTGTCAGTTGGGAAGGCCAAACTTTTCACTTGCTACTGGCCTTTCTTTACTGGGACAACTGTGACCCCTAGTGGCTTGTGTTGGGTAATTGCGTGTAGACTGGGACTTTGTGTCTTGCCCGGCCGGTATGGAGGTAGCGCCCTAGAGGGGTAATGGATGGAGGTGCTGTTTAGCTGCTTACCTCTGTGAGGGGTCTCAGAGCTATTGCCCATGGGGTTAGTGTGCCTGGTTTTCCCTGTAATTTCCAGCCACTGGGCTGTGACCTATGTTGTTTCCGTCCAGCTGTTACGTCCCTGTCCCTTTAAGACTTTCAAAAAGCACTCGCTTTTCTTTGTCACAGGGGCATCAGCTTTGGAACCTGCTCAAAGGTCTTGCTGCCCTGTTTCCCTAGTTTCCAGCCCTCCATGCATGCACTGTGTCTGCGCTCTGGTGCAGGTGGTTGGGGCTGGGTGTTTAGCAGTCCTGGGCTCCCTCTCCCTCCCTGCGCTCCGATACCTCTCCTCCCACCAGGAGCTGGTGAGAGGCATGCTCGGGTTCCGCTGGGCCGGGGGTTGTATCTTACCCCTTTCACCAGGCGCTAGGCTCTCGCATGTGTGGATGTAGTCTGGCTGTTGTCCTTTGTCTTCTGGTCTCTCTTTTAGGATTAGTTGTTATTTGTTGTATTTTCAAAAATATATATGTTTTTGGGAGGAGATTCCCACTGTCCTACTCATGCCACCATGTTGGCTCCGCCCTTTTATAGATTATAATTTTTAAAGAATATCCAGAGAGTTTCAAGGTTTCTTCCACTGAATTGATTTTTTTTTTTTTAAGAGAGTGAGAACAGCAGAGAAAAAATAAGAATGTGCTTGAAATAAGACTGAAAGCTTGGGCTCTTGTTCTGGTTCTGCCACTTACTTTATGGTCTTAGGCAAGTCACTTCACCTCTGTCTTACAGATTTTGTGTAGATTTAATGAGAAAAAGATACATAAAGGTTTTTTAAAAGCAATTATATCAATATTAAAGATACATTTTAAAAGCTGTCATAATCTTTACAAACCAAAACAAGATTTGTGGATATAAATATCTCATAGTTAAAAATCATTCACATAATTCTCTTGTTAGTTTTTGAGATGTATAATAAATAGACAATATACTAGGATATTTATTTGATTAGCTTGAAGTTGTAAGTACGGTGATACAAAGATGAGAAAATGAGGAGATAGATGTTTATTTTAAAATATAATTTTAGTGTTTCAGTTGTTACTTTGAACATGAACTAATCTTTGTAATTTTCATATTTAAAAAAATAAAAGGAAACTAATTTTTATACTGTATTAATTGAAATACCAGCATAACCAAAACAAATAAAGTATTTGCATAATCTTTATCAGGTTAATATTGGTCACTTCACACTCTGGTGTACTTCCTTCAAGTCTGAGTGAATGACATAATGAGCTTATAATATAAAGAAAATGTGCAAAGAAAATGGCCAAAGCTTTGTGGTCCAGCAATCTGATTTTAAAGTTTCTCATCTCCCTCTTTTCCAGCCATCTGAAAGGGAGCTAGTTACTTAACCAATGTTCATAGTGCAAAGTAAATGCTGAATAATGTTCATTTGCTTGCTTATATTCAAAGTTCCTTTTGTAGAGACATCTACAGTGGAATCTTGAGAAAAGTTTGCACTGAAGTACCTCAGCTAGTAATTGGAATCTATGAAACATAAAGATATATAGTCTCTTCATTTGGAACAAATGTGGGGGTACAGTTACCTTTTCTATTTTGCCACCCCTTTGCCCTTAGAGTTGACCAAAAATAAATGAAAGACAATATACCACGTACCACTGGCTTTGATTAGAATTGAAAGTACTATCAAACAGTGAGCTTTATTTTCTTATATCTCATTCATGAATTTTTTTCTCTCCCTGCAAAAATGGAGCAAGATTTTGATGAAATTTCTTTAGATGAGGGACAGATGAAAGATATTGATCAAATAAGCCCAAAATACAGATCTAGGTGACCTGGAAGATGTTATATCTTCGGGCACTTTAATTAACAGTGTCTGATTATGCTTAAGCAATTTGTTATCTGTTTAAGATATTTATGCTTATCTTCTGGGATGATTTGATATTGCCATGCTACATCTAGATACATAGGAGTGTATATGCATGTACATGCACTTTATATATATATAATTTATATACATATAAATATGCATCAATGTACATTAATATATTTGCATCTATTTTAATATATCTGAGTGATTTCTTAAATGGCTCATGTTTTTTCTTGGTAAAGAAATAATAGAGTAGAATAATATTACACAATACAGAATTATAGAAGAGAGTGTTTATGAATATGATAAACATAATAATAGATATATTAATATATAATAGAATGGTCATAAATATGTTTAAAAACTCTTTGACTATGTAACATATATTCTGCATATTCCAAATTACCTCTCATGAAACACATAATGCTTCTTTCATATATGTTCAGTATTCTTTTTACTGTGTTGCATATGCATTCATTCTATTCTGAACTCTTGAAATAGATTGACATGATATAAATGCTCCATTTTAAGTGCTAGTTTAGTTTCAGAATATCATACTGTACTTTTGCAGAATGATTCAGAATGAGAAAAGACTTTCTACAATAAATTTGGAGTTTTATCATTTAGACCTACATTATTTTTAAAATGGACTTTTTCAACATTCAGTGAAGTCCTGCTGGAGAAAAAGTGAAAAGGAAAGTACTACCCTTGGGGTAAAAAATTGAATAGTTGTAGCATTTTCATTTTTATTGAATAAAGTTTACTTCATAACTAATTTTTATGTGATACATATAAACAATTCCTTCTGATGTAAAAATTAAAGATTTTATAACCATAAGCTCTAGATATTTGACATTGATCTGCTCTCACCTCATCTCTTGCTTCTGAGTGTGCATATTATTTATATTATTATTAAGCATGTTTAGCAACTTTTACTTTAATCAAGGAGATCATGATGTCCTTTATCCATCCTTTACATATAATATACAATCAGTTTTCAATTATTGAATATTTTCCCAACCAATCTTTGCACTTATGCTAATTAAATACCAAAAAAGTATGATGCCATTGGTAAATATTTCAAATATTACAGTGTATATTCACATTCAACCCTGAAATATATTTTTATGAAAATGTGTCTCATTCTTATATAAAAATAAATAATTTTTCATTGGACAAATAGAACATTTTGTTGAAATTTTTGTTTTTGTCCCCCTAGCCCTGATCAGTTATGACAGTTTTTAAACATTCTCCTAGGGTAGAGTTATAAACAGTTACTAATTTTCCATTTATCTATGGCTAGTTATATTGACTATTCACATTTCTGTATTCCAGTTGAATCCAAATGAAACAGACTTATTTCATAGATTTTAATCAAATAATTAAATAGCTCGGCATTTAGAATTTTTAAATGTCTGAATTTTTCTGATCTAATGAAATCAAATTTATAAAAACAACCATAAAAATTAATCTTGGTGATACTAAAAAGAAGACACCTGTTAATATATTGCTTGGATGAGAATATGAATATCTAACCAGAATAATTTAAATGCAGAAAATGATTTTTGGTGTTAGGCCTTTATATTACTGTCTTCTAATTTTTATATTCATTGCTATGTGCAAACTACTATGCTAGGAGCTATAGTTTTATACTCATGACAATTCAATTTTTATATTCACTATGTTTACTTTTCCCATATTTAGAGATTTCTGAAATTGAAATTTTTCTTTGGCTTTGCATACAGTGATTCATTTCATACCTTACTTCAAAGATCATACATCCATTTACTCATTTATTTAATAAATAGACATTAAGTAGCTAATATGTGTAATACTCTACTTATTATAGGGAAATATAAAGATGCAGCAGAGGTCATATGCGGCCTTCAAGCAGAAGACTCCATTTTAGTAGAGAAATAATCATGCTTTTATTTTAAAATCATAGTACAAGTAGGATACTATAGGTTCCATGAAGGAAATAGAGTTGTTGATAGGATTAAATGAGAGACATGCATAAAATATAAAGAACAGTGCTAATGTTAGTAATGATGGTGCTGGTGGTGCTCATTATTTTCAGTGCACATTGGCATATGGCTTGAATTTGCCCAGATCCTCATTTTTACTTATTATTTCTTAGTGCTCCAAACCAATGTATTTATTTTATAGCAAGCAAATATTATTTCTTAACTTCTTTTTTCTATGTATCTATAAGAAGCAACTTAATACAGTGAATAAAAGAATTAAACTGTAGAACCAAATTTCATGTTCAAATTTCATCACCCAATTATACATGAGTGATTGTGGGCAACTCAATTTTTCTTTCTATACTTTAGTTTTATCTAAAATAAAAAGGATAATAAACTACTTCATAATAATATTTTGTTTATTAAATAATTTAATCTATTAAATTAGAAAAGTGTCTAATCCATAGTGATTACTTTACAAATTGAGTTACGTTTTATTGTGAAACCTCTCAGCTGCTTTTTGCACTTAGGAGGAGGTGGATACTGAACCTCCTGATTATTCCCTTTGTTCATTGAATCTGAAATCTTTTCATGAGGGACTAGAATGTTTCAAAGACTCAGCTGTCCCTACCCGTTCTACCTGTTTTTTGTCTAGAGGCTGATCTTAGCGAAATCAGCAGCGATTTGGGGTTTGGGGTCAGGTTACTTCAATTGAATCCCAGTTTACTTATTAAATATACAACATCAAAAATATTAATTTAATGTTTATGTCTTAGTTACCTTGACAGTATAAGAGCAATAGTGCCTACTGGTGCATAATTTTTATAACATCGAGTCAAATAATATGAAAATACTTTTTACCCAACTCCTGTTATTGTTACTTCTTCTCTACCTATCTCCTACCAGACTTCTATGTCGTACTGACACCTAGTGATATGAAAAAGAATGTTCTTTAACCTAGTTGAATTAAAGAAAACTACAATTTTTCAGAGGTCTCTAAATATATAGGCTCACAAAACACATATGATGTTTCAGACTTAAAGGCTATCTACCTAACAACAAAAGTAGTTGAAAAAGCCACCATACAAGTAATACCATTTGGTGCTATACAAAGAGATTGGTTATTCATCCTCAGCAGCTATAAGGAATTTAAATGGAATATAGCTATTGTACCACATGCAGACTCATTTTCTTACTCATGAGAAGGGGAGGAGGGCTATGATAATTATAATGAGAAGCAAAAGAAAAGTGGAAGTATTTTGTCTGCCTAATACCAGCATAAATGGATGTCAAATTGAAATACCAATTTAATACCATGTTTGTTAGTTTGTTTACATACTGACAATTAAGTACAAGCTTTAAATTATACTGTCATGTTCATTTGCAAAGCACTTAAGTAGTGAGAAGATGTTAAAGGAGTCAGAAATTTAAATACAATGCTTCCAAAGGAAAATAACCTCAACAGTCATAGAAAAATGACAGAATAATGATGAATGACATTTAAAAGTGTGGCACAGAGAGCTAAATAGATAAACTATATACACCATTATTTCTTGGAAGTTATTTTAACACATCACTTTTAATAACTGAGTTAAGGAACAATTTTTACCTGCACGTGTTTCAAAGGTTTTGTAAGCTACAACTAGGATTGAATTATATTTCTGCTTTTCAGTATTTATGTATACCTATGCCTGTCACAACTAGACCTAGACATCATTTGTAAATATTAGGATTTTGTGTATAGTTTAATTAGAAGAATTTTAATTGAAGCGATGTTTTTGTTTATGTTTTACATATATACGCATATTTCTCTCATGGAACAGAGAATTTATGTTATTATATTACCACTTTTTCTTTCTCACATATAGAAACTATGTACTAATTGAAGACATTTAATAGGTAATCTAGTAAATGATTAAAAAGATAGAGTGTAGATTTTGCTCTAAGAATTACTTCTACAGGAATATGATGCTAAAGAGTTCATATTTTTCAACTGCCAATTGTAAATTCATTACTCGCTTTTAGGGATTAAAGGGCTTTATAGGCCTGGATTGCTGGAAACAGAAGATGGTGATATTTAAGATACAGCTCTTACTAGATAAGGACTGATTTCAGCAGGTGTATTTAGTGCAAGAAAATTTTCTAATCATATGGAAGATGAAACAGGAACCATTTTCTTCCCAACGTGCTGTATCTTACAGTGGAGTCTTACATTAGGCACTTAGACTTTTCAGACTCTTTACCTCTACATAAAATATGACTGGAAAGAATATTCTATAGCAGAAAAAACATTAATTCCAAAATAGACATTTCTGACTATGGTGGCATTTACATGACAGTGTATACTTCTCTGAACTCATCTAACTGTAAAATTAAAATTGGTGAACTTTATTTTATTAAATATACTTCAATGTAGATGATTTTAAAAGTATTAACATCCAAAAGTTTTTTGCTGTACTACCTCAGGGTAACATCACATCTGAGTATGTGTAACTAAATGGAAATGCATATGGAATTGTAACATACAATGGTAGGTAAGAATCTAATATTTGCCCTTCTATTCCACAATTTAGGGGAGCACCTCTTTAACATACTCTTTAAAATTTCCTCCTTCCAATGATATTCTCTAAATCTTCATTATTTTCACCAAGAAATATCCCAACACTTTCTGTGCTTCAAAAAAATTGATGCCTTTCTCTCCAAAACAAAACGTGTCTTTCTTAAATGCATTTCAACTAAAAATTGAGTGTCTACTATATGCCAGATAGTGAATTGGTCGCTTTCACATAACATTTTTTTCTTAATCTTAATAGTAATTCTCTGAGGCACATGCTGCTATTTACAGATAAAGGCAGGGATAGCCAAAGTGAGGAATCTATGGAGGTTCAATGACATCCCAGTGTTACTAGTTCATAAGCACACAGTTTTTGAAACAAAATTATCTGGGGCTCCTTACTGGTTGTTTAATGCTCCAAGTAATGGTTGCCTTTTACTTTATTTTATTTTATTTATTTTATTTTATTATATTTTATTTTATTTTTTTATTTTGAAATCATTAATGTACAATTAGATCAACAACATTATGGTTCCTAGACTCCCCCTATTATCAATTCCTCCCAGATACCCCCTTACAGTCACGGTCCATCAGCATAGTAAGACGCTATAGAATCATTACTTGTCTTCTCGGTATATACTGCCTTTCCTGTGCCCCCCTGCGATACATTATGTATGCTTATGTATGCTTATCGTAATGCCCCTTTCTCCCCCTTGTATCTCCCTACGCACCCATCCTCCCCAGTCCCTTTCCCTTGTAAGAGTGGTTTTCAGTGACTAAAGAGAGTAAACCTTTTCGAATTTTAGGAGGTAAGCTTCGCATCAATCTAAAATTTGTCTTAGCAAGTAATCCTTTAACTTCCAAATAAGATACACAATAGGTAGATATCTACCTGATGAGATCATAAATACACAGCATGGAAATGGGAAATCTCAATTTCTTTATATTAAGTAACTATTAATGTAGTTATAATGTAAAAAGGTACTTAGCATGGAGAATTAATTAACAAGAAAATCAGTTTTCCAGATGCTGAATAAAAGGCCTCAAATGAAATGTACTTATTCATGTCAAATAAGCACTTTTGTATGTATAATATATACCATATTTCAATGTAACAGCATTTTTAAATGGTTAATGATTATATTTTTAAAATTATTATAACATATTGTTCAAGGTATGTAATGCACTTTTTCTCAAGGTATTATCAGGGAAGTTAAAAGTGAAATATATAAATTGATGTAGATTCTGTACAAAGAGACTTCTAATTTTTTAATTCTAATATTCCAAAGTTCTTTGTATTCAGATTGCTTGTGGTGATTTTATGTATATTTGTTGCCAGTTTAAGCAAATAATAGGAAAAATGAAAACCATTATTTTCTACTTTTGTGAAATGCCCCAGAATATTCTCGCTCCAGAGCACTTTGGTCTTAAGTCATACAGGTCATAATGTCTACGAAATTTATTATCATATTATTTTAAGAACATTCAAAACATATTGCTGCCCCACAGAATTTACCCTTGTATTAACTTCTCTGTAGAATTAGGTGTACTTACCTACCTCTTCTATTCACACTAGCTTTATATCCACAACCTTCTTTGCCATATGATGGAAATTATTTTCTTTTTCGTTTGTTTTTGATTTTTTAATGGAGATACAATTCACATATAACATTATATTGATTTCAGATGTGCAACATAATGATTTGATACTGACATATCAAATCATTGTAAAATGTGAAAGGAACACCATAATAAGTCCATCACTACACTGTCACACTTTTTTTTCTTGTGATGAGAACTTTTGACATATATTATCTTAGTAACATTCAAATATACAGTACAGTATTATAAACTATAATTGCCATGCTGTATATTAGGTCCCATGACTTATTTATTTTATAACTAAATTTCCCCTTTCCAGACTTTCTCCACAGTTGCACATCAGTACTTGACATTCTACTGTAAGATGAGGCCTCTTTATTTCCATATTAAGTTTCCTTATAAGTGGAGACATGCATAAGTTCCTATTTTTTCAATTTGATGCTCAAATTGTCCTAGATTTGTCCAGTGGCATGTTCAAAAATCAAGGGGAAGAAAACTTTATCACTGAGTTTGCTTAGAATAGCCAGCATACAAAGGCATCCTCCTATAGCCTGGACTTGGCAGACCATCTCACCTCTTTGGTTATACCATCGGTGACGGTGGTGGAAACTTGAAAATAATAATCACATGAGCACCAGCAATTGGTAAATCATGTGAAATTGATATTGTTCATCTCTGAACTCCTAGATTTACTAGAGTGTTTTATAAGAAAAAATTTTCCAAATCAGTTTAACTCCAAAAATTTTAAAGATTATTGGCAAATATTAGGAATATCAAATTAGAGCTACAACCAGATACTTTCAAAATAATTCGCTCAGCATGTCTGTAATGACACCAAACATGGAAAACAGAATGCTGCACTGGAGGAATGTGCGCTCTTGCGTGTGGCTCTGTTGGCTGGGACTAAAAGGAAACTAAAATAAAATAAGACTGAAATAAAAGACAATTTCATTCAATATCTGAGATGTGAAGGAGCTCCTAATGTCCTCAACTTAATAAAAAGAAAAGCAAACAGTTTTCAACAATATTTATAAATAATCATTTAAATATACATATATATTGAAAAACTCATTTTAAATGAATATATATTAATGTATGTGAATCTTGCTTAAATGTACTAATAATGATAGGTAATCCATAAGGCTTAAATAGAAAATAAAGAATTTCAAACACTGACGTGCATATTGCAAAATACTTTGTTTTACCATCCATAAAAATACTAGCTATGAAGATCTATTTTCTGAAAAGTAGTGGGCTCAGTATGATTTTGGTCCACATTATCAATGCTTTTTAAAAATTTCTATAATGAGAACAGTGTCCTTTAATTAATGACATTATTAGCAAGTTACAATCTAACCAACTTCTTCATTTTTACCAGATTATATCACTCTGTAATTACAGTGTAGAAGTGCATGCCAATGTTGAAATTTGACTCCTGGGATTCATATTGTTACCACCTAACTTCAAAAATTTTTAAATAATGAAATCAAACATTTGCATACCATACTGTTTGGTTACCAGAGTTGATGTAGGCTGATAATTTTGATGTAAGAAAATGAAAGGAAAAACTAACTATAAAGGAACTAAGATTTTTTTTGTAAAGCAAAAATATCTATGTTTCTTTCAGGAGAAACCTTAAACATAAGGGTACAGAAATGTTGCAAATATTTCTTATTCAAGTATCTTATTGAAATAAGATATTGTCAAAACTAACAACAAATACTGGTATAATTGCACTAAACATGCTAAAATTTTTAGCTAGGTTAGTGTTCATGTGTTTAATAGAATGGCCAAGTCGTAGTCTAGTTTTGTGCAGATATGCTTTTCATAGGATGTGATTTTAGATGATGGACAAGATATTAGTAATCACGTGGTCTGTTCTCTTACCCCCTCCTTCTTCTGTACCTGTGCCATCAGTTCCTGTGATGTACACACCTGCTCCCTGAGGATTCTGACTCACTGACAAGTTACAGTAACCACTTTCTAAGTAAAAACTTAGAAGATTTATACCAAAGACGCATCCTGGAATAACGAAAGTGAAACCAGTGTTCCCAAAAGTCAAATTCCAAGGTAAGTAAGGGAGCCTTTCAAAATGGTTCGGATTATCTATTTTAAACAGCTGCTTAGTATTATGTTGGTAAACTAATTTTCCCTTCCTCTTTTCAGGACACACACAATTTAAAACACAATACTATTGGTATCCTAGCAGTGAAAAATAATGCCTTTCAGTTTTAAGAGTTAGAATCAATTCTTGTCAAATTATTCAACTTATTTTATTGAGCATGTTGAACCATCTGATTGTTATAATGCCAGGTCCAATGACTAGAAAAATGCACAAGAAAATATCTGTTTAAAGTTCAAAATGTAAGAGCCTCAGAGTTAAAACTGTGAAAGTCTTAGAATTAACATAGGTGTAAATCTTTGTGACTCTGAATTAAGCAATGGTTTCATAGCTATAAAATCAAAGTGCAAACAGCAAGAGAAAAAAGTAAAAAACTGGGATTCATCAGTTTAACATCTTATGTTTCACAGGATATTATCAAGCAAGTAAGAAGACAGTCCACAAAACGGAAGGAAATATTTGCAAATCATGTATCTGTTCAGGGAATATTAACCAGATTATATAAAGAACTATTCCAACTCAAAAAGAGTAACAAAAATAACGGTAACAATCTGGTCCAATCATTTGTATTGATAGGTTTCCAAAGATATGCACACATTGCTTCCACATACATTCCATTCTCAAGAATTTATCTGCACAGTCATGCTTAACGCTAGAAGCCTGGAAAAGTTAGCCCCTGGTTGAGAAGCCACCACTCTATATAATACAAGGAGCAGCTCAGATTTTTGGGGGACACTTAGACAGGTAGGTCCCAATAGCAATTGTTAATGATATCACACTGCTATCATCAAGGAAGAAAGTATGTAATGCCTTCAGAATCCATTCAGTCTCAAGGTCACCCCAGTTTGGTGAGGCTGATCTTTGGCCCATCTGTGTTCAGGCTGATATTCTATCCTTGAAGCCCGAAACTCTTCTCATCCACTGCTCCCAGTGTGGTGGTGACACAGGGTTTCCTTTAATCTGTTATATGATATGTAAACCCAGAACAACAAAAAAATGCTTTATGGCATTTATACATGTCATTTCTCCTCTTGGCATCTCTGAGGTTAATGAATGAGACCTTATTTTCTATAAATACTCTTCATGCTTCTGGAGCTAAAAAGAAAAGAAATGGCTGAATTTACTGCTCTGAATCCATGCAAACTTGAATGTCTTCTAATTAATTATATATTTTGATTTTGTGGAGGTAAAAAGAAAATCCTGTGTTTTTTTTTGAGGAGATGGCAGGATCTTGGGGAAACAGGCCAGTTATTTGACAGTTACACAGCAGTATGATAAGTGGTATATGGATTACCCAAACCAGTTTGAGTTGTTAGGTTAGTGGTTAGCTTCCAATAGCCTCACAGGGCTTGGCCACCTGCATAACATCCAGAGCAGCCCACTGCTGAGGGGCCAGTGCAGCACATGGGTTGCAGGAGTGAAGAACCATGATTTGCTCTCCTCAAACATAGAAAGAAGGCAAGATTCAGGATAAAGGTGGCCACACAGGCATGGAGACATATACTCTATAGTGGTTCCCCTGGATTGTTGCAGGAACAAAGCCTGGATTACAAGGAAATTCTTCCATCACAACACATAATTATTGAAGTTAAAGGAAGTGATGTTCTAGAACATGTTTTTAACATGAAATGAGCAAGAGTTGTAAAAAAAATTACACCATGCAAGATGAGTTCAGGAATTATTTTTCCAGATGACAACCACATTTATGCCTGTCCTCTGTGATTCTGTAAGCTCCTGGGCAATATCTAACTTACATTTTGAAATGGTCCACCTACACGTGTTTCTTATTAGACTATCAACTTGATGAGGAACAGAGCAATACCTTATTCACCCTGTGATCTTTAGCAAAGAAATGAGTACATAAGAATAATATTGCATATAGACCTGCATCAGTCACCTAATGTTGTGGCTGAATCTAATTGCTGAAGTTAGAGGAAAAAAGACAAAAGACACAAAATACACACAGCCCAGCTCATATCTGAGACAAAATTATATCTACAAAATATGTAATTATATAGTATAGACAAATTTTTCAAATTAAGTCAATTAACAAATCTTTATTTTCTCTCATATATAAAGAGTTGCTCTGTGGCATACTCTGTGGTTATAGAGACCTATTTCAAATTATTTCAGAGTTTCTGAATAAAGAAAGAATAAATGCAGTAACTTTACTTTCCTTCAAATTAAAAAAGCTTCAGCAGCCAAAGCCCGTTCTTAGAGACTTGAAACATTATAGCTGCTAGTAATACATCTGGGGCACTTTTAGATTATTTCTGCATATGTATAAATACGTGCTTTTCTATTTTAATTGTTACATTCCAAATTATAAGGTGTAACAACGTTACCTTATTTTACATTCACACGTTAGATTTTAGAGATATAATAATAATTAGAATATTTTCATTCAAGTCTTAGATCTGGCAAATACTCCCTAACAGTCAATGTGGCTCCAGGAGGAAAGAGGTTCCCTGCTCAGGGCAAGTTCCTTATGAACCATTGAGATGGAAGGATGATAAGAGAAAGGGTAGGTTGGGGACTAAAAAATTTATTTCTTACAGCTGAGTCTCTCTCCCCATCACACTCTCTCTCCTATCCCTGGCTGCTGGGCCCTCTCTTGATCAGTGCACTTCCAAGGCCTCTCTCTGGCCACAGCACATTCTCCTTCCTCCTCCCCTTCTGTGAGGAGCTCCGTGAGTGGCACCCTGGTGACATGCAGGTGCCTAACCAAGTCGGTACAGAGGGGAGGAGAGAATGGCTGCCACTCTTCACCCCTTACCTGGACTGGCAACCCCATGAGGAACTGGTGGCTCTGCCACAGTAAACATCACATTGGTGTGCAAACAGGCTCTTATATGCGTATCACTGTTAAGGCCAGCTGGGAATTCTGGTTGAAAACTTCCTTCTACTCCACAGTCAGTTTATCATTTTGAACCACAATTTCTATTCTATAAAATTTGTGCTATAGTATGTGATACATTGTAAGTTCTATGCAATCTAATTATTGTTTGAAATGAAATATATGGTGTCAACCTTCTTGAAAATAATTTTTATGCTAAAAGAAGAATGAGGTATGTTTTCTTCACAATGTTATTTTATTTGCAATCTCGTGCCACCTAATTTTAAGAGCAGAACTACATTCAAGAACAGGTATTGAAATCAAGTATCTGGTACAACAGACACTCACCAACAGCCACAAAAACAAGTAAGTAAATATAAGGATTGGTAGATTGAATTTCACTTATGAAGAGGAAAGCATAGGAGAGTATCAAAAATCAAAATCATAAAATTATTCATTAAAGTTAAAAAAATTGAATGCATAACCAGATTTACCTTAAAGAATTTTTATTTTATTTTGTTTCATCTGTTATGTATGTTATCCACCACTTAGCTATAGCACCCTCTTCTGGATCCAGTTTTTCCCAAGGGTGGCCTCTTAGTTATTTATATGTCCCAAGAGAGAAAATAAGGAATCATCCTGTAGCTACAGAAAGAATAATAATTCTTAAGTATTTTGTGAATAATAGAAATATTTGAAAATATACTGAGTTTACAAAAAAAATCAAAGCTGCAAAATGCTTTAGCAACGAAGTGATATTTATCATCAAGAAAGTTTCTTGATATATATACATATAAAAAGAACAAGGTGTTTAAAATTTGAGGAAAGGCATTTATTACCCAGAATTAAATCAGTTTTATAACTCACAGGCTGCTTTAATCTGTCACAGCAAGGAAGAATGATAATTATATAGTATAGGTAGTTAAAGGTGTGTTTTTTTTTGTAGTTAAACAACATTTATTTTATTTTATTTTATTTTATTTTTTTGAGAGGGCCTCTCTCATATTTATTAATCAAATGGTTGTTAACAACAATAAAATTCTGTATAGGGGATTCAATGCACAATCATTAATCAACCCCAAGCCTAATTCTCAACAGTCTCCAATCTTCTGAAGCATAACAGACAAGTTCTTACATGGTGAACAAGTTCTTATATAGTGAATAAGTTCTTATATGGTGAACAGTGCAAGGGCAGTCATCACAGAAACTTTCAGTTTTGATCACACATTATGAACTATAAACAATCAGGTCAAATATGAATATTTGTTTGATTTTTATACTTGATTTATATGTGAATCCCACATTTCTCCCTTATTATTATTTTTTTAAATAAAATGCTGAAGTGATAGGTAGATGCAAAATAAAGGTAGAAAACATAGTTTAGTGCTGTAAGAGGGCAAATGTAGATGATCAGGTGTGTGCTTATAGACTAAGTATTAATCCAAGCTAGACAAGGGCAACAAAACATCCACGGATGCAGAAGATTTCTCTCAAAACAGGGGGGATGAGGTTCTAAGCCTCACCTCTGTTGATCTCCAATTTCTCACCTGATGGCCCCCCTGCGACTGTGCCTGTCTTAGGTTGTTCCTCCTTAAAGGTGTGGTTTTAAAAACAATTATTTGAGTTAGGATGAAACCGGGAAGGTAAAATAGTCTCATGACCCACCCCATCCATTATGTTTGGAATAATGGTACTAGACAGTTATATGTCATAATAATAAATAGTCTCCTCAGTTAACAATGTAAAAGTGTATTTTTCATCGTCAAGATCACCAACTAGCAGCTATTGAACATTTAGCGGAAACTTAACTCTGATGGGTATTGACTATGTAAGGAATGAAATTTAAATACAGATGCTTTCCCATAAGAAAGATAGTGTAGTCATTCGTGTCAGATGGAGTGAATTTGTCTAACACAGGTGCTCTGTATAAAATCTGAAAAATGAGTTTTAGTTTTCAATCATTATATATCTAATGGGTATATGCCTGCTACAGAGTGGAATAGAGAATTACACATGTTCAATGTAAATATATCAAAGAATTATAGGAATTAGGACTTTATAAAACTGTTCAGTAATCTACAAAATGTCAAGGTAAAAATAATTACATCACTGAAAATCCAAAACCTCTTGGCAATCCTTGCTTCTGGACACTGCAAACACAATCACCTCCAACAGTATGATAAGATCCTTTTTTCATGAATGTCAGTGGCAGGACACGTTATTCAGGCCTTTCTTGCCATACCTGACTCTGACATTACCCTGCACCCTGAACATGGTTCTAATGTAAAGAAACTCTTAATCTCTGTTTTAGCTGTTCTATGAACCGAAGCACATATCCTTCTCAGTCATCAGTAGCATACTGAAGGCTAAAATAAATATTGCCAACATCTTTGAGTACAAGGACCAAGGACTGCTCAAAATTTTAAATTGTATTAGCAGATTCAACAATCAAAATGAACATATGAGCTACATATCATTGTTATCTTCATTTGACAGATGAGAGAATAAAGTAGATAAAGTTTAAGATTCCTCCCAAGGGAAATAAGGGAGAGAAGCTATAATTCAGAATTCAAATTCAAGCAGTTTGATTCTTGATACAGCAATGTTAATGCCTCATAGTATGTAATTAATACTATAGTAACATGAAATGATAATGTCCCTTCAGTTATCCTCAGTGTACCAAATCCCTAGACCTGCTTTGCCATTTCTAGATTGAAAAATTTAATAAAATACATATTTCATTATCAAACAGAGGCACTCTCATGGGTGTTAAGATATATGCAAATGTCCTCAAAGACAACTTTTTAAAGAACATGTTCACTACTGCACCTGGAAATTTGTACCATTTGCGCACCTTCACTTGTCTCACCCCACATCTTCACAATGAGTAAAAACATCAATTTCTGCCAACCAATTTTTAGTTCTTTCCTTCTCTGTCAAAAAATACTTGTGTTTCTAAATATGAGTATTCAATTTTTGAAATGGTAATATTTTAAATATTTTTACATCAAAATGTGTGATATATGGAAAAAGATTGTGATATTTAAGAAAATTAACCATCAAAAGAACAATATAAAATCAAAACAAATTATATATTATAATACATAATAGTGAAACAGGTAGAGATATTTAGTTTATTAAATTTTATTCTACCTTAGTGCAGTGATACTATATTTCATTCTTTTCAGACATATGTGTTGTTGTGTAATGAAGTTTTAAAATTGAATATTTTATACAATATGAATTGGGAACAAAACCTGAAGAAAGACTAGCCAAAGTAGCTTCCTGAGAAATTTTCCAGTTTAAATTCTCTTTGTTGAATTTGCATAGTTTTGTCTTTGTAAAAAGCAAAAGGAGGTAAAGACAGCCAACGTGCATAAAATTCTTCTGGTTCATAAAATCAAGAGACCTGTTCATCAAAAGTTCCAAATTCAGGTAACTGTCAAAATGTTAATAAAGCTTACTAGCAAAGAGAATACTTTTCATCATTTTGAATTCCTTTAAGAATTGCACAGGAGTCACCTATTTCATTTTATATCTGATGTTGCTTCACTCAAGAATATGTTTGTTTCCTGTTTTTTTTCTTCACTTTATGAAGCTGAATATACAGAGTAGCAAACCTTTAAATTACATATGCTTTATGGTAATCCCCAGCCATACACTTTTTCTCAAGTAATTCCAACTTGCAGCAACAGGTTCTTAAAATAGGAGTATTTTATATCAGATGTGTATATAGCTAAGGACTGACCATGTGGACATATCATACATGCTTACATGCTTCTGATATTTTAATACTAAAAGTAGAGGGTACAAAAAAAAATAATTTATTATTTATATTTACCTGCTTACAGTTTGCATTTGTTACTAAGTGTGAGGTAGCTACAGAAACATTCTTGAGATTGTGGTTTTGTGTGCAGCTGTTTGTGTGTGTGTGTGTGTGTGTGTGTGTGTGTGTATGTGAGAGAGAGAGAGAGAGAGAGAGAGAGAGAGAGAGAGAGAGAGAGAGAGAGAGAGAGAGAGAAAGGGGTGGGAAGAGAAGAGAAGAGACCTAAACTTACAATTCAGTTCTGTAAGAATTATCCTCTGAAAATCAAAACTGGAAAAGAATCCATGAAAAGTTTGCATATATGCATTTTAAATCGTTGCTTATCCACCTAAGTAATTCTAATACAGCCAAATGAACATGGTAAATTATTTTGTTAGTGCCAGTAATTTTTAATGGCTCATAATATTCTTTCCTTCTCTTTCTCTCTTTTTCAATGTTCTTTTTTGTTGGTTAATTATTAGAGACAGAAGAATTGGAAAATATCAATGCTAAAAAATGCTGTTAATGAACTACTTCACATTAATTTTTGCTGTAGGATTTCTTCATATATTATTTTTCAAAGAATCATTTAAAAGGTGGAAATTTGCATTGTATCAGCTACATAGTTCTTTCTGAAAATGCCAGTAGAAACCCAATGTAATAAAAAGTGTTAACAAACTTCAGCTGTATTATTTTTTAACACAATACTAATTTTCTGTGAAAGGAAATAATAGAAATGGAAGGAATCAAGGTTATTATCTAGTCCAACACTTTCATTATATCAACAACGAAACTGAAAAGCAGGGAACTCAGCAGCACTGACTCAAGGTCACACAGCAAGTAGGTGGCTCCTTCAAGAAGGCAGAACTTGAGGATGAGTAGTTTAAAGCCTTTCCCTCATTCTGCTGCTTCCCTAATTCTTTACACTCATGGTCACAGATAGGTTAATTTTATAAATTTGGCTATTTTGTTCACATTAAGTAAATTGTGGGTCTGGAAAATGAGCCAAAACTAAATACAGGAAAGAAATTACATCAGTAAATTGTTATTGAACAGTGATTTTCGTCAACACTGAATACTGATTATATTATCCAACTATAACTATACTAAGTTTTTAAAAAGGTAAAGCATTCTTGTCAAATCAATAATACAGGATTACACGTATCAGGTTATGTGTACATAAAAATGAATGGGGAAGTAGGATTTACAGGTTAACGCTGAAATGACCATAGTCACATGGAGCTTTAGAAATAAACAAACATATAATTTAGAAAAGCATTATTTGGTTAGATATTATAGAGGTAAACCATTCTATTTAAATACATATATATGATAGAACGCAAATGTTGGAAGCACTATAATAATGGCAAAAATCTGTTGAAATAAAGATAACTTTAAAAATTTACATACTACACAAAATCTTATTACTACTCACCAATAGTAAATACCCATAAATGAAAATCTTGTCATACCTTATTAAAAATGTGCCTAAATCAAACAAAAATAATTTAGAAGTGATCTATAATATAGAGCCAGTTCCTGAAATTCAGGCTGCTGAACAGTTTCTCAGCTGTTTCGTACTGTCTTCTGAGGGAGTCAGAGTTCTCTTCACTGTGCTTAGTTTGTTGCAATGGGCATAATGTACTTAAGATGAAATAAATTCAGTTTCATTAGCGTAAGTTTTTCATCTATATGAGTAATAGTCAATTAAGATCCCCTCCACCCCATCTATTACCAGTTCAGGGGAATTGACCTGCCTACCATGTGTTCATAGAATAGAGAAACATACTAAATAAACTGGAGATTCATCACCCATGGTATTTATATAAAAAGTTAAATTCCTAATGGTATATCAGCTTGCAATCTACATCAAAAACTCATGTATGAAAATGATGGCCTCTAGCAAAGCACAGAGGCCAACTTATGATGAAGAAGAATAGTTGCTGGGTGCTCATTTACCCTCCTTTCTATGCTTCAAAGATGGAATAAAATAGTAGATTTATACATTTATATGTGCCTCACCATTAGACTTTCAAAAGAGGTGTTGGAAGGGCTACACTCTCTGAAGCTTTGACTGCTCCTTTGAATTCTCATTAGACTGCTTTATACACTTCTTCTTTATTTAGATCCAGATTATTTTTGACATGTATCCTCTCATAAATTGCTTTCCTAAAAGCTCTGCTTCCCAACATGAAGAAAAACAACCAAAACAAACAAAAAGCATTTTCAACCATTCTGTCACAATAAGCTGTATGACCTTGGGCAAGAATATGATTTCGAAATGGTGTTATGTCAGTACTTCACCTAAAGCAAAAGTCCTGTCTGAGCCTATTCAAATTCAAGTTGTCTAGGTATTAGAGGCTGAAATAATGACCATTTGCTACATAATTAATAATATCTTCCACACAGATGGTTGACTTGGACTTCAGAATAAGTGTTCTATGATGTAATTATTTAGTTTTATTGGCATGATCATAATACAGATCAGACTCTCAAATTCAGAAACTTTTCACAAAATTGTATCCTTCATAGGTATGTTTTCTTCAAAAACGGACAATTGACATTTAACATTCTTAATTTGTGTTATAAATTTTTTAAAAGAAATAATAGCACCAACTTCACAGGTAATTTTGTGTAATTAAACTAAAGTATATACATCATTAGAGCAGTGTATTAAAGTGAAAAGTGAATAAGTGTTAACTTATTATTTCATACCTAATAGACATAGTATAGTCACTATAGTCTAAAATCATGGACAGGTTAAATGATCCATGATTCAACTTAGATTACCCTCATAATCATTCTGAAATTTGAAGTTTAGGGTATTTGGCACCAATCCGCTTTCTCTATATCAAGAATCAAACCAGAGATAACCCTTAGAAGACATCTACATTTGTCCAGATGGTAGATTTGGGTATATTGTAATACTGTTCTTTACATTAGAGAAAGGGGAGGAAAAGGCACATGGAATAGGATAAATCCAACTGGAAATGTTTGGAAAAATACAGATGACTGGACCCCATCCCAAGTGAGAGAATCACAACCTCTCCATCTGTAAAAATGAACATAAACAGTGTTATCTAATTAAATGATTGTGCAGATTATGTAGCTAATTCAAATAAGTAACTAGTCCTCTACTAAGCATTCATTATGTTAGTTATACTGGTTGCTGCTATTGTTATTAATGTTGCTTCACTCTAAAATTTGAGAATCATTTACCTGTTTTCTACTCAGCTTTAAAAATTACAAAATAATGTTTCAGAACCAGTAATAGCTTTTTAGTACACATACATATTTTTAAGTTTTTATAAGTTACTTTAGGTCATTGATTAATGATTATTCCAAGGAAAATGGAGATCATCTACAAAATGATGCATTCTTTTTACAATTAGCAAACGTTGTTGCTTATTTACAGACCTGGACTTCAAAACTGAAGTGTTGTTTGTCTTGGTTTGTATTGTTATCTACTGAAAATGACTAGAAAGAAATTGGAACATGACTTTCAGAATTTGACAGAGTTTGCATTTTTAATGATCACTGCAAAAATTACTATTTTCATTCAAATGGCAAGTTAGATTATTTCATTTAATTATTCTATAGAACAATATTTATCTCATAAAATCTCTAGTACTTACAGCTAGAGAATAACTTGATAAAAATGATGTATCTTTATCTTTTCATTTCGAAACTACTCATCTGGCACATATAAGTAAATAGCAAATTGCTAAAATATACATTTTGTCTTAAACTTACAGTTCAGTAATGGATTATGTATGTATTAAGTTAAAGTGCTTAAGATATTCTCAGTTAAAACTGTCAGTTCTTCAATTAGTAGGGGAAGAATAATTTCAGTCAGATGTAAAAATTTAAACAATGGGTTGCTTTTTTATGTATGGATATTCACAGTTCTCTTTTATTTTATTTTATTTGTTTATTTATTTTTTTATTGAAGGGTAGTTGACACATAGTATTACATTAGTTTCAGGTGTACAACACAGTGATTTAACATTTATATACATGAGAATTCTAGGTACCAGCTATCACCATACCAAGTTGTTACAATATTTTGACTATATTCCTTATGCTATACATTACATCCCGGTTACTTATTTATTTTACAATTGGAAGTGTGTACTTTTTTTTTTTTTTTGTGAGGGCATCTCTCATATTTATTGATCAAATGGTTGTTAACCACAATAAAATTCTGTATAGGGGGGTCAATGCTCAATGCACAATCATTAATCCACCCCAAGCCTAATTTTCGTCAGTCTCCAATCTTCTCAAGCATAACGAACAAGTTCTTACATGGAGAACAAATTCTTACATAGTGAGTAAGTTACATGGTGAACAGTACAACGGCAGTCATCACAGAGGCTTTTGGTTTTGATCATGCATTATGGACTATAAACAGTCAGTTCAAATACGAATATTCATTTTATTTTTATACTTGATTTATATGTGGATACCACATTTCTCTCTTTATTATTATTATTTTTAATAAAATGCTGAAGTGGTAGGTAGATACAAGATAAAGAAAACTTAGTTTAGTGTTGTAAGAGAGCAAATGTAGATGATCAGGTGTGTGCCTGTAGACTATGTGTTAATCCAAGCTAGACAAGGCCAATAAAACATCCACGTATGCAGAAGATTTCTCTCAGAACGGGTGGGGGGAGGTTCTAAGCCTCACCTCTGTTGATCCCCATTTTCTCACCTGATGGCCCTCCTGCTACTGTGCCTGTCTTAGGTTGTTCCTTCCTTGAGAAATCTTACCCGTCTCTGGCTAACCAGTCATCTTCCGGGGCCATACAGGGAAATGTTAAGTTGGTAAGTGAGAGAGAAGCCTTATTGTTTGAAAAGGTTAGCTTTTTACTTTGCAGATTTTTGCCCTGTGGCTTCTATGCCCAGCATTTGTCTTGAGGTGTCTTTACCACTTGGAAGAATTATGATACTCGGTAAATTCGATATGAGGCACGAATTCTACTTAAGGGTTATAATTATGAAGGAAGAAGAAAAGCTATAGAAGTAGCAGGTGGAAGAAAACCTGGGAAGATTGATTATTTCTTTGACATACCTTCTTGTAGAGTAACTTCAGTATGTATAGGTTTTAAACCACTAATTAAATTGCACACACACATTAACATAATAGGAGTACAGTTATGTAACCAAAGCATTCCTGTAATTACCAGCCATCTCCAGTGAAACCAAGAAAACCAGTTAGGCACCTTAGGCATTTGTGAAAACTTATCTATAATATGGTGAATATTGTCCAACTGAACTTGAACAGTCTGAGAGAAATCAGACAAATTAAAACAACCCATTCCTGGGGACTGTTCACATCCTATATGTTCTTTTAACAGTAAATATGCTGTAGTTGTAAGATTTTGGAGCGCTACAATTTGCACTTCTCCTAATTCTTGGTTGAGTTCCAATAGTTTAGATCCAGTCAAATGTGTTGTTTTGCTGTATGCACAGGCCAGCTTAGATATCTCCTTCTTCATTCCCATGGCAAGTCTAGGAGCTGGTGGGATGAGTGCATCTACACCTGTAGCAGTGCATGGATCTTTGTTGGGGTTTTTTGATGGTCATCTTCTGGCATGAGTCTTCCCAAGAGTGCTGATGTTGGAAGTTATTTTTCATATCATATCTTAGTTCATTTTCTGGGTAGCCAAATTAGGCTTTGATCATCTGTATAAACACAAACAGACCCTATGCCTACACTTTTATATGCCCTTTATATCATTGTGTAGAACTCATTGGAGGTCACCACACAGGAACTGCTTTTTTTTTATCATTAATCTACACTTACATGACAAATATTTTGTTTACTAGGCTCTCCCCTATACCAGGTCCCCCCTATATACCCCTATACAATCACTGTCCATCAGCGTAGCAAAATGTTGTAGAATCAATACTTGTCCTCTCTGTGTTGTACAGCCCTTCTCTTTCTCCCACCCCCCCATGCATGCTAATCTTAATACCCCCCTTTTTTCTCCCCCTCCCTTATCCCTCCCTACCCACCCATCCTCCCCAGTCCCTTTCCCTTTGGTACCTGTTAGTCCATTCTTGAGTTCTGTGATTCTGCTGCTATTTTGTTCCTTCAGTTTTTCCTTTGTTCTTATACTCCACAGATGAGTGAAATCATTTGGTATTTCTCTTTCTCTGCTTGGCTTGTTTCACTGAGCATAATACCCTCCAGCTCCATCCATGTTGCTGCAAATGGTAGAATTTGCCCTTTTCTTATGGCTGAGTAGTATTCCATTGTGTATATGTACCACATCTTCTTTATCCATTCATCTATCGATGGAAATTTAGGTTGCTTCCAATTCTTGGCTATTGTAAATAGTGCTGCGATAAACATAGGGGTGCATTGGTCTTTCTCATACTTGATTGCTGCATTCTTAGGGTAAATTCCTAAGAGTGCAATTCCTGGGTCAAATGGTAAGTCTATTTTGAGCATTTTGATGTACCTCCATACTGCTTTCCACAATGGTTGAACTAATTTACATTCCCACCAGCAGTGTAGGAGGGTTCCCCTTTCTCCACAGCCTCGCCAACATTTGTTGTTGTTTGTCTTTTGGATGGCAGCCATCCTTACTGGTGTGAGGTGATACCTCATTGTAGTTTTAATTTGCATTTCTCTGATAATTAGCGATGTGGAGCATCTTTTCATGTGTCTGTTGGCCATCTGTATTTCTTTTTTGAAGAACTGTCTGTTCAGTTCCTCAGCCCATTTTTTAATTGGGTTATTTGATTTTTGTTTGTTGAGGCGTGTGAGCTCTTTATATATTCTGGACGTCAAGCCTTTATCGGATCTGTCATTTTCAAATATATTCTCCCATACTGTAGGGTTCCTTTTTGTTCTATTGATGGTGTCTTTTGCTGTACAGAAGCTTTTCAGCTTAATATAGTCCCACTTGTTCATTTTTGCTGTTGTTTTCCTTGCCCGGGGAGATATGTTCAAGAAGAGGTCACTCAAGTTTATGTCTAAGAGGTTTTTGCCTATGTTTTTTTCCAAGAGTTTAATGGTTTCATGACTTACATTCAGGTCTTTGATCCATTTTGAGTTTACTTTTGTATATGGGGTTAGACAATGGTCCAGTTTCATTCTCCTACATGTAGCTGTCCAGTTTTGCCAGCACCATCTGTTGAAGAGTTGAAGAGACTGTCATTTCGCCATTGTATGTCCATGGCTCCTTTATCAAATATTAATTGACCATATATGTCTGGGTTAATGTCTGGATCCTCTAGTCTGTTCTATTGGTCTGTGGCTCTGTTCTTGTGCCAGTACCAAATTGTCTTGATTACTATGGCTTTGTAGTAGAGCTTGAAGTTGGGGAGTGAGATCCCCCCTACTTTATTCTTCTTTCTCAGGATTGCTTTGGCTATTTGGGGTCTTTGGTGGTTCCTTATGAATTTTTGAATTATTTGTTCCAGTTCATTGAAGAATGTTGCTGGTAGTTTCATAGGGATTGCATCAAATCTGTATATTGCTTTGGGCATGATGGCCATTTTGACGATATTAATTCTTCCTAGCCACGAGCATGGAATGCGTTTCCATCCATTAGTGTCCCACAGTTCTCTTTTAAAAGTGGGATTTTCTTCCTCTCATCTTCATCTACTCTAAATTTACTTATCATGTCAATCTGCTTAATTCCCTTGTTAACATAAGAAATGCGAAATATAGAAGAGCATACAACTTTGAAGCGCATAAGAGCATAACAAAGTCCTTAAATTGTTAACACTCAGCTCCTGGCTATAAAGTTGCATTAAGTTATTACCAGTGAGGTAGAGCCACAAGTTCTTCCAGAGTGTTCAGTAGAAACGTCCTTTTCTTATCCTTCTATCTTCCAAAAAATGTGTACTGTAAAGTACTCACTCATTGCCATCAAATCAACTATTTTACTTCATTTAACAATATCTCAAAACTAAAAGTCATGTATGAGGGGAGAGATTAGAGCATAGGAATTTTATATAGCTGCCACATTTCACAAAGCAGAAATGACTGGGATCTTGCCATGAATTAACTGATTAAAAATCCCTTAATTTTCTATTTTAGTGAGTTACTTTTTATCTACCCCTCCTTGCTTAAGTTCTTTACTGGTTCTTCCAGGTTCAATACTCAAATTTGACTCTAGTCTTACTCAGAAGTAGCAGACACGCAGTAAGTTAACATAAAGAGAAGTAAAACTTTTCCTCATATTTTTAATAGATAAAATTCTAGTTCATTCTCCCATCCCCTGCTTTTGCAAAGTATCTGAAAACACCCTAGTACCGAACAAAAAGCTAACATTTCCCTACTCTTATTCTTCCTATATACTTCTTTCAGTGCTCACTGTCTGAGTCTTGTCATCTTTTTTGACATATCTGTTTTGGAAGTTTCTCTCAGACTGCTCATCATTGATGTCTTCCCCCACTCCCTGCCATTTACAATGAGCACACCAATATCAATTAGTCTAGAGCTGCTTGTTATTTTTTGACCTTTAAAAAGGCCAAGTCCTCCCATTTATTTATTTCAACTGTGTACTTGACAATATTCTTTTCTTCATGGAGGGTCATGGGTTGATTCTGATTTGATAACTGAGACATTTTCCTCTCAATTTTGTAACAATGAATTTTTGACAATTCCAATTTACTATGTGCACATGCTCTTTGGCTTGAGCTCCCTCTACAACCATATCTAATTTTATCCTGAATTATAGTCATGCTTATGAATCATTTGAAAATATTTACCTCTGCCCAATTTTTACTCAAACACTGCACCATCCCTCTACCTTCTCACATTACCAAGGTCACACACTCTCATATCTTCTGCTTACTCTGCTCTTTACTATCTTTAGAAACTAAAGTTTTGAATAAGTAAGCTGACTTATAATCAAAGACAACAAAATTTTCACCATTCATTGAAAATATCTCTTGATTGCAAATTTCTGTTAATATTGTACTTGTAACAAAAAATAAAGATCACTCCAAAACTACTAGATATAATAGCTGAATTCAACAAAGTTGCAGGATACAAAATTAATCCACAGAAATCTGTGCATTCCTATACACTAATGATGAACTAGGAGAAAGAGAAATCAGGAAAACAATTCAATTCACAATTGCATCAGAAAGAATAAAATACCTAGGAATAAACCTAACCAAGGAAGTGAAGGACCTATACTCTGAACACTACAAGACACTCATGAAAGAAATTAAAGAAGATACCAATAAATGGAAAGAGATCCCATGCTCATGTATAGGAATAATTAATATTGTCAAAATGGCCATCCTGCCTAAGACAATCAACAGATTCAAAGCAATCTCTATCAACACACCAACAGCATTCTTCAATGAACTAGAGCAAATAGTTCTAAAATTCACATGGAACCACAAAAGACCCCAAGTAGCCAAAGCAATCCTGAGAAGGAAGAATCAAGTTGGGGGGATTATGGTCCCCAACTTCAAGCTTTATTACAAAGCCACAGTAATCAAAAAAATTTGGTACTGGCACAAGAACATACCCATAGACCAATGGAATAGACTAGAGAGCCCAGATATAAACCAAAACATATATAGTCAATTAATATATGATAAAGGAGCCATGGATATACAATGGGGGAAATGACAGCCCCTTCAATAGCTGGTGTTGGCAAAACTGGACAGCTACATGTAAGAGAATGAAACTGGATTATTGTCTAACCCTTTACACAAAAGTAAACTCAAAATGGATCAAAGACCTGAATGTAAGTCATGAAACCACAAAACTCTTAGAAGAAAATGTAGGCAAAAATCTCTTAAATATAAACATGAGCAACATTTTCATGAATGTATCTCCTTAGGCAAGGGAAACAAAATAAAAAATGAACAAATGGGACTACATCATGCTGAAAAGGTTCTGTACAGCAAAGGACACCATCAGCAGAACAAAAAGGCATCCTACAGTATGGGAGAATGTATTTGTAAATACCATATCCGATAGGGGCTTAACATCCAAAATATATAAAGAACTCATACACCTCAACATCCACAAAGCAAATAACCCTAGTAAAAAATGGGTGGAGGATATGAACAGATACTTCTCCAAAGAAGAAATTCAGATGTCCAGCAGACACATGAAAAGATGCTCCACATCGCTATTTATCTGGGAAATGCAAATTAAAAGTACAATGAGATATCACTTTATACCAGTTAGGATGACCAACATCCAAAAGACAAGGAACAACAAATGCTGGTGAGGATGCGGAGAAAGGGGAACCCTCCTACACTGCTGGTAGGAATGTAAACTAGTTCAACCATTGTGGAAAGCAGTATGGAAGTTCCTCAAAAAACAAAACAGAAATACCATTTGGCCCAGGAATTTCACTCCTTGGTATTTACCCTAAGAATGCATCTGCAGGAGCCCAGTTTCAAAAAGACATATGCATTCCTATGTTTATTGCAGCACTATTAACAATAGCCAAGAAAGGGAAGCAACCTACGTGTCCATCAGTAGATGAATGGATAATGAAGATGTGGTACATATACACATGGAGTATTATTCAGCCATAAAAAGAAAACAAATCCTACCATTTGCAACAACATGGACGGAGCTAGAGGGTATTATGCTCAGTGAAATAAGCCAAGAGGAGAAAGACAAGTATCAAATGATTTTGCTCATCTGTGGAGTGTAAGAAGAAAGCAAAAACTGAAGAAAAAAAACAGGAGCAGACTCACAGAACCCAAGAATGGACTAATAGTTGCCAAAAGGAAAGGGGCTGGGGAGGGTGGGTGGGAAGGGAAGGAGAAGGGGAATAAGGGGCATTATGATTAGCACACATAACATGGGGGTTTCACAGGTTGGCAGTATAACACAGAGAAGACAAGTAGTGACCCTATAGCATCTTACTACACTGATGGACAGTGACTGTAATGGGTTATGTGGTGGGAATTTGATTATGGGGGGAATCTAGTAACCACAATGTTGCTCATGTGATTGTATATTAATGATATCAAAATAAAAAATATACATATAAAAAAAATAAAGTTCAAGATGTTGACCGTTGCTATTGTACTCTAGCTGTATCTGACAGAAAAAGCTGGGACAACTTTTAGCATTATTGGGGGTTTAAATTTTTATATTAGATTGAATCATATGGAATTTTCAATTTTGTGTGTAAAGGACACTGGCATATCAGTGATTTCATATGGTTCAACCTATGTGACTTAAAATATAATAATGTATTAATCTTCATCTCCATGTAAAACTACTTCACTCCAAACACAATATTCAATACCTCAGTGCCAGCAGTTCTGTCTCTCCTTCCGTGTGTTCTATGGGCACTGTCTTCTTTTTCTATTAATGTATAACAAATTCACTACATGTTTAATGCCTTAAAAAATTTCTATTACTATCTAGTAAATTGATAGGACACACAGTTCTATATCCTGGCTGGCTATGCTGGGTTCCCTGTTGGGTTCTTACAAAGACATTAACCAAGTATTATTTGGGTTGAACTTTTTATCTGGTGGTTCTAGGGAAGAATTTGCTTCCAAGTTCATTTGACTTATGGGCAGAATACAGCTCCTTGTAGGTATAGCACTGAGGCCCCCTTTACTAGTTTGCTTTCAGTTAAGGTCTCTTTTTCTAGATGCTTCTCACATTTTTGTCATGTAGTCTCTTCATCTTTAAGCTAGCATTAAATCTTTGTACTTCACAGCATTTTGACTTCCCCTTCTATCACCATCCAGAGTGTTTTTCTTTAAAAGGTTGTGCATCTTCTTTTTTTCCCTATGATACAGCATAATTATGGGAGTGATATGTCTATTCACAAGTTCCAACCACACTCAGAGAGCAGGTGCTTATCCAAGAGTGGGAATCACTGGGGATCATTCTTAAAATTAGGTCTCCTTTAGGCACTTTATCATCAGTGTCTTGAATAGTGAAGTACTGACCTTTTAAAACAAACCTATTGTTCCACTCTTTTCTCAGTTAAGCTGGTAACGCTGTCATTGGTTACCAGTTGCAAAATTGGGGGACAGAGTCCTGACTTTGTCTTCACTCTCTCCTGATTTCAAATAATGTTTTACCACATTTTTCACACTTAGTATGTATTTCTTGAATCTACCCTCTTCACTTCATTGTTATGACTAATGCATTCATTCTAGACCTTATCATTTATCTACCACACTAGATAATTTCATCATATGTTTACATTACTATCAGAGTAACTATCAAGTATACAAACCATGCATGGCACGTCTCTACCATAAGTCATTTAATGCAGTGGTTTTCAGTAGTAGTGGAATGAGAGGTATATCATAATAAACTTGAAATATTTTTCACCCCTCCCTTTCATTTTTAGATTGTCACCCAACCTTGGATTGATAATCTGTTAGAGAATGACTGTCTAATTGTTCGACAGTTTTTAAATAAACTTCAAGTTTCACAGAACTATGACAGACTGATCTTATCTCTGGCTTGATTTTCTACTCTGATATTACACTATTTAAAGGTGTTTATCCCAGATATGTCATTATATTTAAATTTTGCATTAATATTCATAATATTTGCTTTCTCAGAATTTCTTGGGTCCCTTCTTGTCTTGCCAGATGACTACTCATTTTGGGGTAGTTACCTCAAATGCCAGCTTTTCCAAATTGATATTCATGATCTCATCTTCTGTTTGTTCAACATAGAGTAAATTAGGTCCTTCCTGTCTATAGTTTTCATTTGATGCTTATGTTTGTCTTATCTCTCAATTTGCATTTCTATTTATTTATCAGACAAGCTGAAATGGCCTCCAGTGATCCCCACTGCCTATGACTTTGCATAATCTTCTTCCCTTGGGTGTGGACAGAACCTGTGACTTGTTTCCAATAAACAGAATATGGCAAAGGTGATGGGATATCATGTCACGATTATGTTACATTATGTACGTCTTCATCTTGTTACAGCAAGTCTGCTCTGGAGATTTTCCTCCTGGCTTAGTGAAATAATTAATAATGTTTAAAAAGCATCATATAGTAAGAAAGTGTGGGGGGCCTCTAGGAACTTCAGGCATCCTCTGGAAGATTATGGCAGCCTCTAGAAACAGAGCAGCCTCCAGCAGATAAATTGCAGCAATCAGTCAGAACCATCAGTCCTATAACCTCAAGGATATAAATCTTTCAGCCATTTGAATGAGCTTGGAAGCAGATAATTCCCCAGTCAAACCTATAGATAAAACACAAACTAGCTGACACCTTGAGCTCTACCTTTTGAGACCCTGAGAAGATGCTTCTAAACCCTGTCCAGTTTCTGAATCATAGAAACTATGAGATAATAAATGTGTGATTTTAAGCTGATGAATGCTTGGTAATTTGTTGTGTAGCAATAGGAAACTAATGCAATCTCCACTGCTAGATATTGGGGTGCTCAAGAGTAGATTTTGCTTAGCTATTGTTGTGTCCACTGTCTTCAATAGTCTAAATACACAATAAATGCTATGTGAGGGATTATGAAAGGATATGAGTTTTACAGAAAACATAAATTATGTGGTTCCAGGCTCTAGTAGTGACTAATTTTTAGAGAGATAATACAGACATTAGCATCTTTTCTGCCAATTTCTATTTAAGTCCAACCAGTGCACCTGCCCAGAACTTCATGTCTATATAATACAGAGCTCTGAACCTGAACTTCAACAACCTCAGTATGGACTCTCATATGCTTGTTTTTATCTTTCTCACTTGGTCCTTGATTCTAATCTGAATCATAATGTTTCCCATTTGATTTGATGATATACTGAGACATCATATCACCTTGATTTTAGATATTTACATAATGTCACTAAAGAACCCTCTAAGCCCCACTTTTTCAGAACCATGTTGCTTGCCAAAAAGGGTTGTAATAGAAATTCAGATCTTTTCTTGAAAATGTGTGTCTCCAAGTTTTCTCATCATTCTCTGTTAGCCACTCTTCAGCCCATCTCCATTGAAAGTAATTTTCTCTGGGCAAAAGAGCACCACAAATAGATGCTTATATATGTATACTACAAATAACGGATATGAAAGCACAGTAACTGGTGCTGTGTTTTTAGGCACCACTGACCTAGGTGACTTCTGTGCCTCTCTTTTCCTCCTGGCTACAATCAGAAGGGTTTGGAAAGAAGAAGTTAGCAAAAGCTGTACTTGATTTTTCCAGGATAATTACAGTGATATAAGTATACAAAATGCTTATTGTTTTTAAAGGACTCTAGGCTGATAGATTTCTTCAAACTTATTCAGTGATAGACTCTTCCCATATCCATTACCCGTGCATTCACCAGTGACTGGAGTGACCAGGATTTCTAGTTATTTATCCCTGGTAGATATGAAGCTGACAGAGTGTTTGGTAGGAATGATATACTGGTTTTTAAATAAGTCCCTTTCTCAAGGTAGAAAAAAAGTTAGTGAATTACTTGATCCTTGTCCCTGATGACAAGCTAGTGTGAGTTCGGAATATCTACACTTTGGTTTGAAATACAACTATAGAAACTCTGGCCCAAATATTTTAAAAACCACATCCTATTCTTCTACTCCAAGTACTGCCAACAGCACATAGAACTCAGGTGTCATTAATTCCAGTTTAGCTTTACCTTTTTGATCCTAAACTTTCAGAGCCAATACTTTTCCTTCAGGAAAAAGTTTGACATAACAAGGGCTTGACCTTTTCCTAGGATTTGTTGAATAATGGTATGTTTATTCTCATCTATCTGCTTTGATATCATTAAAAGCCAAATTTCCTAAGAGAGGAATAACCTAATCTTTTTACCCAAATAATTGTGGCATTCCATTTCAAATCCTGATCATTTCTGTTCCAACCCCCTGCTGCCCTAGACATGCACTTTCAACCCTACAGTTAAAGTTACCATATTTCAAGCTAATTTTACAAAAGCAACTTCAGCTATGTATTCACTTCTAAAATAGAAGCCTGAAGTAAATTATCCTAAGTGGATCATGAATGGCTGGAGATCAGTACTGTCTTTCAAGTTAAAAGGAATTTCTTCCACAAAATTTTCAGTCACCATTCTCTTTAGTATGCCTAGATTCCTCAGCTATTTGCTTTCCAAAGGATGCCAAGACAGTTTTTGAAAATACTGTTCAAAGTCTTCTATCTATGTATTTTCTTGCATTTCCATTGTTCATTACCTGCAGATTAATAGAATTTAAATAGGATTTTGATGGCACTCATGCTGCTACACACTGAAGAAAGAACATGATAGATGCACTTAACTTATCCAATCAGAATTGTGTATAACACTTGACTGTAGTCTTCTTGCAAAAACATTCTATTCTGCTCAATCTATGCCTTCTCTACTTCCTCCTTGCAGTACCAAACAACACCTCAGATGTATTTCTATTAAGATAAACGAGTTTTAGTCTACACTAAAATAATTCATGTGATATTGACCAAATTGTCCTTAATGCCCTTCTCAGCTTGACTAAACTTTAGACATGTTTCTTCCTTACTATGGACCTCTGATCATCTTTTTCTTAGAGCATTTACTTTAGAAAACTTACAAGTGCTATTTTCTTCTCTGCTCCTGTGAAATGTAGATAAATCTCCAAGTCTACTGCCATCTTTACAACCCAAGAATCTCTCTCGTAAGGACCTTGGGAGCCATAGCACTGAAATGTAATAATCAAGAAAGATAGGATTCTTATTTCCCAGTCTCTGTGAAAGCAAGAGCATAACTTCAAAAAGCATCAATTAACCAACACATATTTGCCTAGCCACATTGACCAATCTCCTCCCTAATGTCCCTCAGTACGTTTCATTAGCTCACCTCAGGGTTTTAAAACTATACTGTCTTTTATTTCAATGGAGTTGAGTTTCATTCTCTCCCATTTTGCATTAGTCTTCAAGTTTTTCTACCCTGTTTAACTACAATGCAGTGCAACTTTTTTTTGATAATACCTTATGATTTATTAATTTAAAATACATTTCTACTATGTGACGAGAAGCAGTAAGACATCTAGTCTCCATCCGTGAAACAAGTTTTTTATTCAATGTGTGATTTCATATACAGTACTATATCTGTAATATTTTGTGCCATTCCATATTTGATTATTTCTTGATTTGGTTATCTTTTTCAGATCTGAAATTCTTCGTTTGTTAAGGCTGATAACACTATAAAGTGCTTACTGAAGTTAACACTCAGAAGGGCCATGGAAAGGGGTTAAAATGCAGTTATGCTACTGAAAACATAACAGTTTTATCTAGACAATAGCTTTTAGAATATACATTGCAAACAAAACATAATTGATTTATTTTCTTTTGTTTTGTGTACTGCCTGAATTTTTGTCTTCAGCCAGAAAAAACTAATTTTCTTTTAAAAATTGAGTATTTTTCATATTGATATTATGAGAGAGAAAATGTGATAGACTTCCATCATTTCCTTAAAAAAGAAAGGGCTAGTCTAGGCTATGTGTAAACCAACCCTTAGTATATTTTCACCTAGATTATTGACAAAATATGAGTTTTTAGTTGATAGGAATATGTTTGAGGTCTAAAATCACTACTTAAATACTCAAAAATATTTTTATTATGCTTTTTATAAAAATACTAAATCTTAAATTACACTATATCTAAAATATTTAGAGCTGAACTCTGTATAATAAGAATTGCATTTTCACCTTCCACATATATTGTGTCAAAGACTAAGTTACTAAATATCTTCAGGCAGACCTAGAGAGCATAAAGCCTATTGAGTAAATGTATCATACTTTCTAGTAACAGGCAATATTTACTCTTTCAAAGGAAAGAAAAGAAAAGAAGAAAGTCTTACAAACAATTTAGTTAATGAACCCAATTACAATCAGAGTGGATCCAGTTTTGGGTTAAACTGCCTGGACAACTGATAATAAAATAACTCTAGGAAAGAAAAAAAAAGGTAAGGAAATACCAGACATTCTTAGATGAAAAGGTGATACTGGAATGATATCTTCAACTGTCATAATTTCTATTCTTCACATAATGTGTGACCCCCTTATTCACTTTCAAAAAAAGCAAAACAGTTGTAAGTTGTATTTGTCTCATAGTAAACTTCTACTGAAACCCTATGAAAAGAGTATGTTTCCATATTAGTAGGAAAACTGTAAAGCAGAAGAGCCGAAGGCCAAAAAAGGAGGAAAGAAAAGAACCAAAAAAAAAAGCTGAAAAGAGGTGAAAGACTGTAAAAGGAGGAAAAATAATATGGTCTCTAACTGGATGAAAATGTCTAATGAATTTTATAATCCTACTGAGCCCTATATGTTTATATAGAGAATATAATTTTCATTATACTTATCTTCTTTATGGTGAGAACATGTTTTCCCTTTCTGCTTCAGTGAAACTTTGATTTGCAACAGTATGTTCCTTCTGTTGTTGACCAGCCTCAAAAACTTATCTTCTAATGTTTGCTATACTTTAAGGAAGGAAAAATAATCTGCATTTATGCCTAAACAAATTATTACTCTAGTAACTAACCTCTTTCATTTGTAAGTCAAATAATTTACATGTAAATCCTTTAACCAGCTTTTTTGGCATGCTTCCATTCTACTTTCATATGATGCAGTAAATGTTTGACCCAGAACTAATATACATAATACCTTTATAGCTCAAATTTAAAATTTAAAATGAGTAACTCACAGTAACTCATGCATTATTTCCATGGTACATTACCAAAAAATGGTAATTTTTTCCACCAAAAGAGAATGTGCAGATATTTTGCTTCTTAGTTTTTTTTTCCTTTGACATATGTGTGTGTGTGTGTGTGTGTGTGTGTGTGTGTGTGTGTATTACAATATCTTATAAGTATTATCTAAACATTTCTCACTGGATAAAGTAGAGGGAGAAAGACTAAAGAGTTATAACCTCCCAACCATCAAGATTTAGAGAGCTATCATTTATCATACATATTACTGGCATTGCATATCAATCTATGCACTAGAAAGGCTTGCCCATATTTCTCAATAGTAGGTGTAATAGGTGTTGATGGTACTGAGTAAAACAGCTTTTTGACATGTAAATTACTTATGTCCAGTATAATCATTCAGACTCTGACAGTTCAAATACTTATCCTAACAGAGCTGACTTTGCTTTTGCTACTAAATGAAATTGACAGAAGCATTGCTGAAGGAAATAAATATGTGGCATTCAAATTTCAGTGTTTAGAACAGTCTTGTCATTTTGCTTAAGAAACTTGCTATCTATAGTGAGACCGGAATGCCTGAAAATTTGAAAATGTGAAGAGTTTTGCTTCATCTTGTACATTAGTGCTAGTTTTATTTCAGCCTGTACATTTAAAACATGAATTTAGTAATCAAGAGGATTTAGAGAAAAAAATCCAGGAGAGTCTGTGTAATATAACACAATAAGATACATGAATGAGTTTGGTTGAATGATAATGAATGAAAGATTTTAAATCATTCAAAATCTTGACTAAATACATAGAGGTTCAAATATTTTTCCAGATACAGAGGACTTTTGAAATTTAGGAAGTACTTGAGTGTCTTAATTTCTTAAAATAATCTGTGGTTGTAACAAAGAAATAAAAGGCATCCAGATTGGTAAGGAAGAAGTCAAGGTGTCACTGTTTGCAGGTGACATGATATTGTACATAAAAAACCCTAAAGAATCCACTCCAAAACTACTAAAACTAATATCTGAATTCATCAAATTTGCAGGATGCAAATTAATACACAGAAATCTGTTGCATTCTTATACACTAATGAGAAACTAGCAGAAAGACAAATCAGGAAAACAATTCCATTCACAATTGCATAAAGAAGAAAAAAATACATAGTAATAAACCTAACTAAGGAAGTGAAAGACTTATACCCTGAAAACTACAAGACACTCTTAAGAGAAATTAAAGAGGACACTAATAAACGGAAATTCATCCCATGCTTTTGCATAGGAAGAATTAATATTGTCAAAATGGCCATCTTGCCTAAAGCAATCTACAGATTCAATGCAATCCGTATCAAAATACTGACAGCTTTCTTAAGTGAACGGAAACAAATATTTCTAAAATCCATATGCAACCACAAAAGACCCCAAGTAGCCAAAGCAATCCTGAGAAGGAAGGATAAAGCTGGGAGGATTTCTCTTTCCAACTTCAAGCTCTACTACAAAGCCACAATAATCAAGAAAATTTGGTACTGGCACAAGAACAGAGCCACAGACCAATGGAACAGAATATAGAGTCCAGATATTAACCCAAGCATATATGGTCAATTAATATATGATAAAGGGGTCATGGATATACAATGGGGAAATGACAGCCTCTTCAACAGCTGGTGTTGGCAAAACTGGACAGCTACATGTAAGAGAATGAAACTGGATCATTGTCTAACCCCATAGGCAAAAGTAAACTCAAAATGGATCAAAGACCTGAATGCTAGTCATGAAACCATAAAACTCTCAGAAGAAAACATAGGCAAAACTCTCTTGAATATGAGCAACTTCTTCATGAACATATTTCCATGGGCAAGGCAAGCAAAAGCAAATAATGAACAAGTGGGACTATATCAAACTAAAAAGCTTCTCTACAGCAAAAGATACCATCACCAGAACAAAAAGGCATCCTACAGTATGGGAGAATATATTCATAAATGACATATCCAATAAGGGGTTGACATCCAAAACAAAGAACTCATTCACCTCAACAAACAAAAAGCAAATAATCCAATTAAAAATTGGGTAGAGGATCTGAACAGACACTTCTCCAGAGAAGAAATTCAGATGGCCAACAGGCAAATGAATAGATGGTCCACATCACTAATCATCAGATAATTTCAAATTAAAACCACAATGACATATCACATCATACCAGTTAGGATGGCCAACATCCAAAAGATGAACAACAAGAAATGTTGGCGAGGTTGTGGAGAAAGGGGAACCCTCCTATACTGCTGATGGGAATGTAAACGAGTTGAACCATTGTGGAAAGCAGTATGGAGGTTCCTCAAAAAACTCAAAATAGAAATATTATTTGGCCCAGGAATTCCACTCCTAGGAATTTTCCCTAAGAATGCAGGAGCCCAGTTTAAAAAAGACATAAAATGCACCTCTATGTTTATTGCAGCACTATTTAAAATAGCCAAGAAATGGAAGCAACCTAAGTGTCCATCAGTAGATGAATTGATAAAAAACATATGGAACATATACACAATGGAATATTATTCAGCCATAAGAAAAACACTAATCCTATCATTTGCAATGACATGGATGGAGCTAGAGGGTATTATGCTCTGTGAAATAAGCCAGGCGGAGAAAGACAATATCAAATGATTTCACACATCTGTGGAGTATAAGAACAAAGCAAAAACTGAAGGAACAAAACAGCAGCAGATTCACACAACCCAAGAATGGACTAACAGTTGCCAAAGGGAAAGGGACTGGGAAGGGTGGGTGGGAAGGTAGGGAGAAGGTGAATAAGGGTCATTATGATTAGCACACATAATGTAGGGGAATCACGGGGAAAGCAGTACAGCACAGAGAAGACAGGCAGTGACTCTATAACATGTTACTACACTGATTGACAGTGACTGTAATGGGTTGTGCGGTGGGGACTTGATAATGGGGAGAATGTAGTAACCACAATGTTACTCATGTAATTGTATATTAATGATACCAAAATTTTAAAAAGTAAAAAAAAATAATCTGTGGTTATAAATAAAGGACAATTATATGTTTATTAGAAGATGACAATAATTATTGGAGATTAAATTTCCAGGAAGGACTCCTGTAGTTATTTCAGACTTAACCTTTAGAATAATTAATGGCTATACTGCAGGAGAAAGTTAATTTGATGTAAGAAAAATATTTTCTGGTACCTAAAGGTGAGCATTAAAAATATTGAAGATTAAAGACAAGAAAAATATTTAGTAATGTTTAATTTTTTTTATAAAAGCAGTGAATCGTATATATTAAAATTGGTTTAATATCATGGCTTCATTTACTTGGAAATTATTTTATAAGTCTCACATGTCATACAATATTGTTATTCTTTTGATTTTTTTCAAACATTTAAAATAAAAAATCATTCCTAGATCACAGATTATACAAAACAGCTCAGGTTGGCAGGCCTGATTTGGCCTTAGGGCCAGTTTGCTAATCTCTGTCCTATACAATGGATTTCCCATTAAATAAATTATCATGAGGCTAATAAGAAAAAATAGAGTCTGGAGAGACATTAATCATCAGTTAAAAGTCAAATATCACATATGTTGGAACTATCAGAGAGGGATGCTTAATATGGAAAAGACCCTAAATGAGAAAACAGTCATACAAGATCGTATATATCTTTTCAGCACAGAGATTAAAGGTATAAGAAGGTACCAAATATAAATGTTAAAAGTCAAAAACACAGTAATGGAAAAGAAGAATACTTTTGAGGGATCATCAGTAGACTCAAAGCAGCTGGGAAAGAATTAGAGCATTGAAGATAAGTAATTAGAAATTATCCAGATTGAAAGGAAGTGAATTTAAAAAAAAGAGTGGGGAAACAAAAACACACCCAACAGAACAGAGTATCTTTGTTTTCCTTCAATGTAGTGCTCAAACAAGGTGGTTAGATATTGACTCCCTGTCACATTTTGTAGACCTTTACATATATATCCAAACTCCATGACATTTAATAGGAATAATCAGTCATATTTCTTTTTTTGGTTAAATCCCAGTGAATAAGTATGTGCTACCATGTCCAGGAATAAAAGCAATAAATTTAATAGTGTAGCACATACATTTACTTCATATGGTTGGGCTGCATAATTTTTGCAGGCCAAAACTACTCTCAGTAAACTTCAAGAACTTTATTATATAATGACATAAGAGAATCTCTACTAAGAGAGAACATATCAAACATTTTAAAGTACATATTTTAAATGATTCCCAAGTTAATTGGACACTAATACTAATACACTCAAAGTGGTTATATTAGATTTTCAAAATTTTAGATTTTAATTGCTTTAACCTCAGGACGTGTAATTTATTAAGTGAAGTCCAACTTTTCTTCATTGAAAAACACTCTCTATATTGATATTTATTATATTTCCCTTTTAGTTCTTGTATTATAGAATAAAAATCAAGCAGGCTATTAAGTTACAAAATTGAGTTTCCGTTGCAGATATTAATAATTCTATGACTTTGAGTAATTCTGAGTCTATTTTTGAGTAACTTCTGAGTCACAAATAAGTTGTGAAATAATGAGATCTGAATTGTGACAACAGCAATTTTTTTTCCCAATGTACATTGTGGAATGATGCCTGATTGGTCTGGGGTAAGGATAACAAACAGAATATTGAAGATAGCTTTGAAATTCTTCTGTAAGGTGAAGATTATGGAGTCTGTTATATTCTGTTCTAAAAGATTTTGTGGAAACCAAATGAAATAAAAAGTTCTATAATTGTTAGATGCTATTTCTACTAAGTAATAAATTTTAACAAAAATAAATTTCCATTATCTTTAATGACTTCTATATTATAAAAATAGGAAAAAGAAACAATTTATAGAATAGTATAATATCTTATTTGTAATATGTTGATTCTACTTTCATCATAAGGTTTGAATTTAGTAAAATTTTATCTCAGTGGTTATTTTTGATGGAAAATATATAAGCATTCATTTAAATTCAGAAGCATTTACAGAAGATATATTAGGGCTTGTGAAGATATATAAATAAATAAATAAATAAATAAATAAATAAATAAATAAATAAATAAATAATCACACCTTAATAACATGTGCTCCCACCTTTAAAATCACTGAATAGATTTGGGAAGCAATGATGGGGAAGATAGGTAGGTCGGTGAATAATTGTAAAAGCAATTTCAAATGAAAGAATGCTAAATAACGATATATGAAACATACCATAATACCACCAAGTAAGAAGACATTTTTTTCTAACATTAGAACTAAAGAGATATTTCCTAGAAGTTGTAAAAATTTAACTGGACTTTGAAAGTTTTAAAAAAATATGTAGAAGAACACATAGAAGAAAGTCAAGGGCAATCCATGATGAAACAGTAAAACTTTAATGAAGGCAGGAAGTTCCAGAAGTACTTATCCAGAGATGAGCAGTTCTGGTACAGTTGGAGAAAAGATATGTGTTGCAGCACAATGCGAAATAGCCTCAGAGATATGGTTTGTGTCTATTTGGTAGATGGCCATGCAAGTTTTAGCAAGGATTATGAGCATTTTTCTATAAAGAATGGAGAGCTACTGAGAGTTTAAAAATCAGTATCAGGGTTCTTTTATTTATATTTTTGGTAAGTAACTCTCAAACTTGGGCCAATAAAAACGTGGCAAATGGAATATTTGGATAAAGTTAAGTGAGGAAATTATCACTATAAATAAGTTGTGAAATAATGAGATCTGAATTGTCACAACAGCAATTTCTTTTTTTCCAATGTACATTGTGAAATGATGCCTGATTGGACTGGGGTAAGGATGACAAAGAGAATATTGAAGATAGCTTTGAAATTGCATTTCAATAAGAACATTTTAATGATATAGGAAATAAAAGGAAACTAAAGTTGAGAAAAGGAGGAATGGTTAAAAGTATTTATTCACTGCATAGGTACTTATATAACTCTTAATGTGTGCCAGACATTTTATCAGGCCTTGGGAATAGATGGAGACATGTCAGGACTACTGTTAGCTGTATCTCTATCTCCTACTGTATTTTGTTGCCTGAAATGGGCCAGGGCATGATTCAATAATCACATTTAATAAATGACAGATACTCAGCATTAGGGACCAATGTCAGTAACCAGAAGCTGCCCTTCTTGCCTTATGCCTATGTTCCCATGCAACATAAGCCTTAGGAAAGGAGCTACAAAAATGTCTGTTTTGAACTCCTTTGTAAACTGCAAGTGGGAGTTCAGAACCAGATAAAATCAGTTTTATGGAATAAAAAAATAGCCTACACTTTCATGATGTAATCTCATAATTTTTACCTGTTACATATTTTAAACCTAAGTGACTCTTTGACACTTTGCATATCTATTTTCTAAATAAGGAACTGATATCATTTTCCATCAGAATAAAGTGATCAAAACATACTTTATTACTATGAAAGCACATGGCATTACATAAAATATGTATTGGGAATATAAAGTATAAAATGAGTGTTAAAAAAGGCTTAATCTTTATTGTTTGCCCTCTCAATTTTAAATTCTAACAAATATTTGTTCCAAATAGAATATATGTGTGAGAGTGTGTTGAATTAGTCTGTTCAAGCTGTCATAACAAAATATCATAGATTGGGTGGGTTAAATGATGAACATTTATTTTCTCCCAGTTCTGGAAGCTAGATTTCTAAGATCATGGCTCCAGTGATTTGATTTCTAGTGAGAGCTCTCTTTCTTGACTTGCAGAGAGCCACCTCTTCTCCCTACATCCTCACATGGCCTTTCCTTGGTATGTACATGCATACACACACATACACACACATCTTTTTTTTAATAGTGTGTTATATACTAATGACAATTGTATTTCATTGTTTTTCCTAGAAGGACAGTAAATATAAAATTGGACTTTTAAAATTTTCTTCATCATAAGATTGGAAATTAAGCATCTTTTCCTAAACTCAATTGTCAACTATTGATAAGTTATTATACTACACTATAATGATGTATATACAGAGGTCTTCATGCATCTTCCCATAACAATGGGAAGTGAAGACACACTTACTCTTCTCCCTCATGTATCCTCTGACACAGTGAGGACCTGAACGGTTTACAAAGGCAATTAGTTATATGGGCAGCAGGCAGCATCAGAATAAATTCAAGAAGAATGTATGCTGTCAAGAGTGCTCATTTTAGAAGTTCATTAATTTATACTCTTCTTTGTTTTTCCAATTAGAGTGGTTTACTTGGGAAGAGAAGATAGGCATTTAAATTGAGACAAAGCCAAATGTAAAATTTAGGTTTTAGCTCATTGTCAGTCTGAGACCAATGAAGCATTTTCTAAAAAAGTATTCAGAGAAAGCAGAAGGCAGGAAGGAGAAAGCAAGAAGCAGAAAACAAAACATTTACTAAATTCAGCAACAAGAAGCCAAAAGAAAGTCAAAATCTATAGTCAGAAAGCAAGCACAGAGGTCTGACAAATTTCCCTAGGTTACAAGAGTGAAACAGTTGTCTTGGAATCAGTTCCATCAATAATCATATACAACTATGATGAAAATAATAGTATAACATGATTGGATCTGATGTCAAGCCAGATACTTTCTTCTTAATCCAAAAGACTAAAAGTAACAACTGAGAGTAAAGGCCACTATTTGCACTGCATTCAGTGATTCATGAACTCCTGAGTGTCACTACCCTGAACTGAAACCTCACACCTTAATTTTCTCATTTCAGCAGATTTGTACTTTAGATACCCACTTCCTGTTATTGATATGGAGCATTGATTTTGGACCAGCCGTAGAAAGTCCTCTGGGGGAGCTTAGTGTTTGTGTGGTCATTTCTTTCTTAGGAGGAAAGATAGATCATTGAGTAGTTGCCAGCCTGAAGGCAAGCTAAAGAGGATCCAAGAGACTCTCTTAATAGTTTGGGGAAGTTCATGGAAGGACAGACTGACTCCTAAATCTTGAGGAACTGGCTGTTCAGTTACCATGCTTAGAACCATTCAGTGTGGCACAGAACTGGGAAAGGGCTTAGACATGAATGATATAATGGTATATCCTGGTAGAGAAGGGAAAGTACCACACCTTCAAGATCATAGTGTATGAAAAGTATGGAATGTGGAGCCCATAGTCACATACAAGTTCCCGAAGTGGGCATTACAGTAGGTACGCAGAGACTGGGGTCTGCAAGTTTTCCTGTGACAATCACATTATGGTACAAAATGTAAGCACAAGATGGAAAGAAGCTAAGTGGCCACAGGGCATAGAAAGGAACTGTTTTTACCTAAGAGAGCTGCTAGGAATTAGAATGGAGTTCTGAATAAAAGAGAGCACCGCTAATGGACTATATAATGATTAGTGATCCCAACAAGACTTTAGTACAATGTCATTACAATATTCATCTATAGAATCACCTCATGCCAATTGCATAAGCAGATTAGCAAAGAAATGGTACATATATTTCTTCTTCTTGAAGAATACACCTCCTAAATCATATATATAACTGTATTTTATCTTAATTACTTGGTTTAGGGAAGGGAAAGCAATAATTTGTTAGATGTCCCTTTTACTTTTCCATTGTTGGTTTAAAGCAAGGATTACCTCTCTTCAAAAATATTAACTTTCCAAATGTGCCAATATTTTATCAATTTAAACTCTATTTTTATCATCTTAAATTAATCATGCAATTAGTTCTTTCTCCTTCCTGATGTATATATGGGATGAAGATAGGGGACAAGGAGTATGCAGGGTAATTCAAGCTGCTGCACAAAATAATTCCACAGAAACTCAGTAAACTCCACTAAGATCCCATACAGGTCTTCTCAATTGCTGGAAAGCTTTCTCCAAGGTATGAATAAAATAGTCACGATTAATGCATTCTTAGCTCCTTCATCCAATGCATGACTTCAAATTTCTCTGTACTGCTTTGCACAGATCAGGCTAGCAGAAAAGGAAGTGGTATGATGATTATGATGATCAAACATGGAAGATAATAGTAGGCCATACTCAAAGCAGGGCACATCATTGGTATTCATATTTCAGTGGCTATAATTAAGTTGTATGACCACATCTAAATGCAAGGGAAGCTGGGAATTTCAGTCCAACTATGTTCCCCAAAAGAGGAGGAAAATAAGCAGATGACCAGGTATTCTTTTCTTCTCTGGTTTGCAAGTTAGGCATTTGATCCCTTTATTCCCCACACAAATGATAGTTACTTTAATCTCAAGGGATTCAATCCAAATCAATCAGAATAACAGGTTATGCTTAAGGCAATGGCTCAGTGGCTAATGACACTTACATTTGTTTCTTAGTCATAACATATATTTATTTCTTAGCCCAACACAGTTCAACAGAGGGGCTCTGATTATAGTGATTACTTAGAAAGCTAGATGGATGGAAGCTCCATCATGTCATGTATTTCCTTAATACCATGACAAGTGCAGGAGAACATGGAACTTCTACCGATATTTCATTAGCTGAAGCCAGCTACTTGTTAATACCAACTTCCAAAGTTGTAGAGAAATGTGTTCAAAAAGAAGGAGAAATGAATGGAAAGCAGTATGAAGGTTCCTCAAAAAGCTTAAAATAGAAATACCATTTGACCCAGGAATTCCACTTCTAGGAATTTACCCTAAGAACACAGCAGCCCAGTTTGAAAAAGACAGATGCCCCCCTATGTTTATCACAGCACTATTTACAATAGCCAAGAAATGGAGGCAACCTAAGTGTCCATCAGTGGATGAATGGATAAAAAAGATGTGGTACATAGACACAATGGAATATTATTCAGCCATAAGAAGAAAACAAATCCTACCATTTGCAACAACATGGATGGAGTTAGAGGGTATTATGCTCAGTGAAATAAGCCAGGTGGAGAAAGTCAAATACCAAATGATTTCACTCATATGTGGAGTATAAGAACAAAGAAAAACTGAAGGAACAAAACAGCAGAAGAAGAATCACAGAACCCAAGAATGGACTAACAGTTACCAAAGGGAAAGGGACAGGGGAGGATGGGAGGGAAGGGAGGGATAAGGGTGGGGTAAAGGAAAGGGGGTATTACAATTAGCATGAATAATGTGGGGTGAGGCATGGGGAGGGCTGTGCAACACAGAGAAGACAAGTAATGATTCTATAGCATCTTATTACACTGATGGACAGTGACTGTAATTGGAATTGTGGGGGGGACTTGGTGAAGAGGGGACCCTAGTAAACATAATGTTCTTCATGTAATTGTAGATTAATGATAACAAAATATAAAAAAAGAAATGAAAAAGAAGGAGAAATGAAATATACATGTTAGGTCTAATGACTATTCCACAGTTTCAGTCATGTTCACCTCAGAATCCTAAATATCCAACAACTATGTGATACTGTCTTCATCAGTTTACTTTTCAGATGGTTCTTCATGAATTTTCAAGCTATGAACTGCAAAGAAAAGTCATCTGCTCTACTTATCCAATACATAATGATGAGGAGGGAGAAAATGACTGCTATAAACATTCCTTTTCAGAAGACTGGAGGTAGAAAATTGCACACAGCAATCACTTGTGTATAATAATAATAAATCCTGCTGTATTAGCCTTTGTAAAAGCTTCCTTTCCTTCAGGTGGGGAAAATTCCTTAATTAGACTCAGATTCTGCTCTTTGGGTGGAATAGCCTTGTTAAGTCTCTTCAGTGTCCTGTGTGTATGTGTATGCATGAGTGTGCATGCATGTGTGTGTGTGTGTGTATGTGTGTGTACTCACCTTTGTGAAATACTTCCTTGCTCATCATGTGCTATGGCTTCATCTAAAATGTTTATTAGGAAATATATTCTCATTGGGGTCTACACAGCCTTCACTGATTAAACCCTACTGTTGAAAGTTGGGGGGCAAAAGAATGGTTTAATACTTACTAGATAAAGCCATTTTTATATTGGGCTCTTTATGTCCTAGGTAAAATAGTTTACTCAAGAAAAAAACCAGGCTTCTAATCTACTTGCTTCCAGAAATATCTGTGTTCCAGTAATCTTGCACAAAGTTTATTTTGTTTTTAGACATACATCTTAGGTTGGATATATTTCTCAACATCTTCAGATTTAGTCATTTTCTTTCAGCATGAGCTGACTTGTATTGTAGGCTGGGTAGAAAAGAAAGGCACTTAGTTTATATTTTGTTACAAGGCTAAGTAACTTTATTTAATGGGAAACTTAATGGATATTTATCACCCACATTTTTGTCTAGATTTTGAGGCCTATAAGCAGCTGGGTTTTCTATCCTGACAGAGCCACACATCTCTGGACTTTATTCTCTTACATTTCCCCATGAAAGCTATTAATTCTTCCCTGTGACTGAGCTCACGTCTCTTGTTTAGTACTATAGTAAAAGCAGAGAATAAATGCCAACAAATACTATCATCCATTTCTTTCCAACTTTCCAAATACTTCCTACAGAACTGCAGTCTTGTTGGGATATGGACTGCCTTCCAAGTTATCAACCATAAGAATTTTGCCAATTGAATTGTCTCTGCAAAAAAGGAACTTTAGTTTCCTAAATATGGACATCAATTTTCTCACAGATCACTACTAAACTGCTTAGCTAATGACATCTCTGTCAGTTACAATACCCCAAACATCAAATAATTTCTGTATTGGTTAAAAACTCTAAAGCCTGAAACAAACAGCTCCAACTTGCATAAAGGTAAAAACTCTATGAAATTACTTTCTCACTAATTTGATGTCCCAAAAGTATGTTCCTAGTCTATAGGCTATTCTTTAAAAATCTGTTTATAATTCCCCAGATGGCCTAGAGTATTTAAGCTGATATTTATGACTATGCCTTATCATTTTTCCTTATAAAGTACAATTACAACACAGTTTTTCTCTCACCCAGCTCCTTTGTGTTGCTATTGGCAAATATAAATTAGATTTCTATATGGTGTAGTAGCCCCAGCAATGTATTACATACATTTAATTTTATGCAGTTGTTAAATCCATTGCAAGAAGAATGAATAAGAAAAATTCCTTTATATTATCTTTTATAATTATATAATTATACCTTTACTCTTCTTTGTTTTTTCATGTGAATTCATACTATTTTCTGGAGTCACTTGTTTTCAGCCTGAAGAGTAGTATCCTTTAGTATTTCTTGTAAGACATATCTGCTAGTGACAAATTATGTCAGTTTTTATCTTTATGGAAATGCTTTTATTTCACTTTCATTTTTGAAAGATAGCCTTTCTGGATATAGAATTCTGTTTGACAAGTAATTTTTTTCTTTTGAGCACTTTGAATATATTATCCCAATGCTTCCTGGCTTCCACTATTTCTGATGAGAATTAGCTATTAATCTGAGGGAGAGCCCACTTGAGAGTCCTAACTTTTAGTACCTCAGAATGTGCCTGTATTTGGAATCAGGGCCTTTATGTGGCAATTAAGTTAAAACAAGGCTCTAAGAGTAATATAATTCAATTTGACTAGCATCCTTAAAAGAGTTGATAAGGACCTAAGAAGGACTCTCAGTGATGAATATATAAAGGATGTGTATATAGTCTTGAAAAGAGACAATAAGAAGGTAACCATCTGCATGTGAAAAAGAGAGGCCTCTGAAGAAACCAGCCATGATCTTGGACTCTCAGTCTGTGAGAAAATAAATTTCTGCTGTTTAAGTTATGTAGTCTGCAGTATTTTGTTATGGGAGCCCTAGTAAACTAATACAGGTAACTAAATGCAATTTTCATTCATCAAGGTTAGGACATACACAACAAGGAGATTATCTGATATCCCCATTGACTTCTTCCAATGCAACAAAATAAAGAATACTCTTGATGAACTTATAAGTAGACTGGACTCAGCTAAGGAAAGAATCTCTCAACTATAGGTTATTACAGTATAATCTTTGAAACCCAAAAGCAAAGAGAGCAATGACTAAAAACACCAGAAAAGAATATTCAAGGCCTGAGTGACAACTACAAGACTTATAGCATCCATGAAGTGGGAGTACTAGGAGAAGAAAGGAACAGAAGAAATATTTGAAACAGTAAGGACAGAATTTCCCCAAATTAATGTCAGATACCAAGCCACAGATCCAAGAAGCTCAGAGAATACACCAGCAGGATAAATGCCAAAAAAAAAAAACTGCACATAGGCATATTATTTTCAAACTGGAAAATCAAAGACAAAGAAAAAATCTGGAAAAAGCCAGAGGAAAAATACTTATAGAACAAGCATAAGACTTACATCTGACTTCTCTTCATACAATGCAAATAAGAAAAGCATAGAGTAAAACATCTATAGTGTTAAGAAAAATGAAACAACAACCTAGAATTCAGTACCCTGAAAAATCATTCTTTATAAATGAGGAAAAGATGAAAACTTTATTAGGCCAACAAAAATCAAGGGAATCTGTTGCTAGTAGAACTGTGTTGGAAGAAGTGTAAGTTCTTCAGAGAGAAAGAAAATAATGTGGGTCATAAACTTGAATCTATGTAAAGAAAGGAAGAGCATCAGAGAGGAAATAAATGAAGGTGAAATAAGAAGTTTTATTTTTCTAATCATTGATATCAATCTAACAACATTTGGTTCAATAATATGATAATGTATTTGATTATATATGGTATGTATGTCAGATATACATACATGCTTTTCACAGATGAAATGAATGACCGCAATAGAACAAGGAATGGGATGGAAAAATTTTGTTGTTCGGTTCTCACACTACCCATCAAGTGGTACATTATTATTTGAAAGTGCACTTGAATTATTAACATTTAAAAAAGTTTTTTAAAAAAGTGTAGTGGATATGCTAAGACAGGAGAGAAAATGAAATCATATAAACTGTTAAGCCAAAAAAGGCAGAAAAAAAAGTGGAAGACAAAAAATAGAAATGAAATAAAAGTGCAACAAATAGAAAACAGTGACAAATATGCTAGATATTCATCTAATTATACCAAAAATCACTTTGAATGGCAATGATCTAAATGCATCAGTTAAAGACAGAGTAGATAAAAAATAAGACCCAAATAGATTTTATCTATAAGAAATGCATTTTAAATATAAAGATATATATATATATATCTTTAGAGACAGAGAGAAAATGAAAAGTAAATTAATAGAGAAAAATATATCATCAGAACAGTAAAAAATAAAGTACATGTAGCTATATTAATTTCAGACAAAGAGACTTCAAGACATTGAAATATTTTAATAAAACAACAGGTCTTATATACCGTCAAAATGTCAATTCTCCAAGAAGACATAACAATCCTTAACATGCACGCACCTAACAACAAAGCATCATAGTATGTGAGGCAAAAGCTAAGAGAACTATCACAGTTGGTGACTTCCACACACAGGAGATCCAGCATGCAGAAAATTGGTCAGAACATAGTTGAACTCAACAACACCATCATTCAAGTGGATATAATTGATATCTATAGACTATTCTATCCTACAACAGCAGAAATATTCACTTTTCTCAATCTCACATACATAGTCACCAAGGCAGACCACATTCTGGGCCATAAAACACATCTTTGCAAATTTAAAAAATAGAAATTGTGTAATGTTGCCTCACACCACAGTGGGATTAAATGAGAAATCAACAACAGAAAAATAACTGGTAATTCACAAAATGTGTGGAGACAGACAGCATACTTCTAAATAACACAGAAATCAAAGAAGTGATCTTTAGGAAAATTTAAAAGTAGTTTGAACTAACTGTAATTTAAAACAACATTTGTAGGATAAAACAAAAGCAGTGCTTAGAGGGACATTTATAGCACTGAATGTGTATATATTCGAAAAAAAATCTAAAATCAATTATCTAAGATTCTATTATAGGGAACTACTAGAAGAAAAGCAAAACAATCCAAATTAAAAGGAAAGAAATAATAAAAAAATAAATCAGTTAAACTAAAAACAGGATATCAGTGAGAAAATCAGTGAAAACAAATGCTGGTTCTTTGAAAAAAATCAAGAAAATTGGTTTTTCTTGCAGAAATAAGAAGAAAAATAGACACAAATTATTATTATAAATGAAAGAGGGTATATTACTATAGATTCCAGGTACACTGAAAGAATCATAAAGAGACTCTTTGAACAACTCTATTCCCACAAATTTGATAACTTATATGAAGAGGACCAGTTCCTTGCAAGACATAATCTGCCAAAAATCACGTAAGAAGAAATGGACAATCTGAATAGGCCTATATGTATTTTTAAAAACTGAACTAAAAGTAAATACCTTCTAAAACAAAGTTTGAGGTCCAAATGGGTTCTTGGTGAATTCTTCCAAACATTTAAGGAAGCAATTACACCAATTCTTTGCAATCTCTTTCAGAGGATAGAAGGTGAGGGAATACTTCCTAACTCATTCTATGAAGACAGCATTACCATATGACCAAAACGCAACAAATAAAAAAAGAAAACTGACAAGTATTTCACATGAACATAGATGAAACATCCTCCTCAACAAGATCCAACAATGCTATAAAATGAATTATACACCAAAACTAAGGGATTTACCCTAGGTAGGCAATGCTGTTTTAACATTTGAAAATGAATTAATGTAGTCCGTTACATTAATGGGCAAAAAAAGAAATCACATTATCGTATCAATACAAGTAGAAAAGTATTTGATTAAATCTAACACCCATTTTGATAAAAACTAAAGTCAAATAGGATAGAGGGGAACCTCCTCATCTTAATGAAGAATGTCTACACAGTACATATAGCTAACACCATATTTAATGGTGCAAAACTTGATGTCCCACTAAGATCCTCACTCCTTTCAACAGTGTACATAAGACTTAAAGTTCAGGTTAATGCAATAAGACAAAAAGAAATAAAAAGTATACAGATTGGGAAGAAAGACATAAAGCTGTTTTTGTTCTCAGGTGACATGATTGTCCATGTGGAAAATGCAAAAGAATCAACAAAAAAATTGCTGAAACTATTAAGTGATTATAGCAAAAGTGCAGGATGCAAGGTTAATAAACAAAATCAATCACCTTCCTATACTCTGGCCATGACCAAGTGGAATTTGAAATTAAAAACAAAATACCATTAACATTAGCATTCCCTAGAAAATGAGAAGCTAAATATAAACCTAACAAAATACATAAAATATTTATATGAGGAAAACTTGCAAAATGGTAATGAATGAAATTAATGAAGAACAAAACAAAAATGGACTAGATGACTCAATATTTTCAAGATGTCAGTTCTTCTCAAATTGATTTATTTGACCAAGTGCAATCCTAATTAAAATTCCGGCAAGTTGCTAGGTGGATATTGGCAAACTGATTCTAAGGTTTATATGGACAGGCAAAAGACTTAGAATAGCCAAACCAATGTCGGAGAACACAAAGTTGGAGGACTGACACTATTTGACTTCAAGTCTTAATATAAAGTTACAATAGTCAAGACAGTGTGGCGCTGGCAAAAGAATAGACAAATAAATCAATGGAACAGAACTGGAAGTCCAGAAGAAGACTACAAATATAGTCAACTGATTTTTGAAAAAGGAGCAAAGGTCATAAAATGGAGTAAAGGGAGTCTTTTAAATAAATGGTGCTGAAACAATTGGACATCCATATGCAAAAAAAAAAAAAGGATCTATTCACAGATCTTATACTCTTCAGAAAAACTGACTCAGTGAATCTTTAATTACATGTAAAACACAAAACTAAAAACCTTACAGACAACTTAAAATAAATCCTAGATAGTAGGTATGATAGTAACTTTTCAGATACAGCACTAAATGCACAATCTATGAAAGAAATGATAAGCTGGGCTTCATTAAATTAAAAACCTGTTCTCTGAAAAACAACGTGAAGAGAATAACAAGACATGCCAGAGAGTGGGAGAGATTATTTATTAAAGATACATGTGATAAAATACTATTATCAGAAATATACAAAGAACTCTTACAATTCAACAATAAGAAAAGTAACAGCTTTCTTATAAATGGGCCAAAAAGATTAACAAATATCTCACCAAAGAAAATACACAGATAGCAAATAAGAATATGAAAAGGTGCCTTGCATCATATGTCATCGGGGAAATGCTAATTAAAACCACAATGAGATATCACTGTACATCTCTTAGAATGGCCACAATCCCGAACACTAACACCAGAAGCTGGTGAGCATGTGGAACAACAGGATTCTCACTCACTGCTGATGGGTTTTGCAAAATGATATAGATACTTTTGAAGACAGTTTGATGGTTTCTTGTAATACTAAAAATGTATTACCATTTGATCCAGCAATTATGCTCATTGGTATTTATTCAACAAAGTTGAAAGCCATATCCACACAAAAACCTGCATACAGATGTTTATAGCAGCTTTACTCATAACTGCAAAAATTGGGAAGCAACACAAATGTTCTCTATTAAGTTAATGGATCAATAAACTATGGCACATCCAGGCAATGAAATATTATTCAGTGCTAAATATAAATGAACTAACAAGCCATGAAAACATATGAAGGGGCCTTTAAATGCATATTACTTATTGAAAGAAACTAATCTTAAAAGGCTACCAACTATATGATTCCAGCTATATGACACTCTGGAAGAGGTAAGACTATGGAGACATTAAAAAGATCAGTGGTTACCAGAGATTGGGTGTGGTGACTGATGAATAAGTGCAACATAGGGAATTTTAGGACACTGAAAATACTTTGTATGATACAATAATGATAGATACATGTTATACATTCATCCAAACCCATAGAATGTTCAATATCAAGAGGGAATCCTAATTAACACTACGAATTTTAGGTTGTAATGATGTGTCAATATAGGTTAATCCATTGTAACATATCTGAAGCTCTGAAAGAGGGTGTTAATAATGGGAGAATTTGTATGTTTTAGGTATCAGGTTGTATATGTAAATTCTCTGTACTGTCCCTTCAGTTTTCTGTGAACCTAAAACTGCTCTAAAAAATAATTTTAAAAACTGACAAGGCCAGTCTGGATCACAAGATTAAAGAGCTCTTAGAAGGAGCTGCCTCAGAAAATAAATTGAATGAATAAATTATGACATACTTGAATGGCAAATACAATTGAGTATTTTTTATAGCTGTTTTGAGAATAACGACAGGCAGATACATAGAAATGGTACAAAGAAACAATGAGTGCTTATATTTCTGGCCAAGATGGATTAACATGGACCAGATTTACCTATCCACCTTGTGAAACAACTAGAAATACCAAATAAACAAACACAAAAAAACAGGCAAAACACATGAAATCATACAATATATATAAAACGGTCACATAAACAAAATAGTCTGAGTTACAAAATAAAAGGTCCATGAAGAGTCAAATATGCTTCCTATGTTATTTAAATTCTAAAGGAAAGGTTTAACTTATAGAATTGCTGTCATATGTTGATATCATCTATATATACATTATAGAGGGATCTATATGTATATACCACTATTCTTCAACGCCCAAGTTTGGAATCATTTTGGAGCTTAAACTCAAAATCAAAATTCAGATTTTTCCTGATAAATCTAAACTGGAGAAGATGGAATGGATTTGTGATCAGATGGACCTCTTAACATGTATTCTGCATGAAAGGGCTGTCATGTCACAGGCAGTGTTGGACAGGTGACTGCCATCAGCAGATCCCGTTCCCAGTCTTTGTAGGTAGGCAGTTTCCAGAGAGCTCTCAAGAGCAGTCTTCACATTTATTTCCCTCTTCCAGTTGCAGCAATCAGCTAAATCACTCCTCCCTCCCGGGAAAAAGTGAGGAGGCTTGACGTCTCTAATGTGCTTCTCCAAAGCTATTCTTTCCTGAAACGGAATGAAAAGTCCCTTCTCCTATAAAAGGCAGGGGGAAGACAGGTGTCCTCTGTTACCTGTAAAGAGAAAATATTGACTTGTCTCAGAAAAAAAACGCAAGAAAACCCAAACATTATTTATACTGTTTCTATCTCTTTCTTCATGTAAAGGAGACATTTTTAAAGAAATACTTGGAGGTCAAATTCCAGTTATTGTTTCATCTTATTTGTCACACATAGGCTCCCTTTCACTTAATTGTTTTTAATTTTTTCTTTCCTAAAGACATAGTAATCTTTTTACTGTGAGTTAATTTGACTTTGTTGGCTTTTGTGCTTAGAGCAATTTGAATTTGACAGTTCATTTATGGCGAATTTTAATAAGGAAAGTGAGTTAAACATCTGTCCAAATTATCCCTTACATATACAACAGTGTAATTTGCATTTGCATTGCAATGAGATTTATTAGAAAAGTTTAACTTGCCATCACCTACTTTTACTGCCTTTTTTATGAGAGATTCAACCAAGTATATTAGAGTTTATGAAGGCAAATATAATAATTACAGTAAAATAAACTGTTGTTTTAGAGGCTATTAAAAATAAATATAGTTTAATGCTAATTATTAATCTTTCCTTATTCCCTTTGCAATTGTTCTTTCAAGATGCCTTTTTTTGTCAGCAAAAAAACCCATCATTGACATACTTGTTTGTACAACTCAAACAGGTTTTTAAACTCCTGCTTCGCCACTATGAGGAAGCTACCAAAATAATTACATTTTCCAAAAAAATCATAGAAGAATATTAATGTCAAACTGAATCTTTGAATTTCACTGGATGGCTTCTTTCATGCACGGCTTTACTCAGCTGAAAATGTAGTTTGTTTCTACTGGAATAATTTCAAATTCAGTTTCTTAATCCATAATGTCTTGGTCCTTCTACATAGAATATGATTTGGGCTTTTGTCTATTCAAATTCCTGACATATGACAGTTTTAGAGTCTCTTCAGTCGTGCTTTCAGGTCTGTAACTCTAGGGAGAAAATCTTGGGGCAAAATACCTTTGAAACCAAAATCAGTCAAAGGAAGAAATAAAGTGGGAAAACCCATTTATTTTTTACAAGCAGTCATCCCACATCTCTCTCAACCGAGCTGTAGAAAAAGAGCCCCCACCCAACCTCTCTGGTCCAGATATGCCCTTGCTTCCCCGTGTAATCACCTATAGATATGGAGATGGACTACTTCTCTCCACCCCTTGGAGACACCTACTGATAGGGAGATGCGCTAAGGTCAGGTGAGAGATTCTGGAAATATTGCAATTTTACTCACAAGGTCCAAAACTACTCGTTGGCTATGTGAAAACTGGGAATTTCTGTCTCCTATTAATCCTACAGATATTTCATGTATTCTGTTCTAATGTATCTGCTTATCCCCTTTTTCCACAAATGATGACTTTCATGAGGGCATAAACTAAACTTTTGTATCTCTAACTTCTCGCAGTGTTTACATGTATTGGATAATACAGATATTTACAGAAAGAGGAGATAGGGTGTTCAGTCTTGTGAGTAATAATCCCATGTAGAAAGCTGAGTGATTATATGCCCTATAAATATTTTAAAAACTTTTAAAATTGAGGAAGAGATATTATTCTATGGGTTCATTGGATTTCATGTGTTTTCTCTCCTTCATGAGTGTTAAATTCACATGGTATAGTAAATCCTTGAATAATTTCTGCTTAAGGAAGGTTTCTCATTGTCTAAACACTTTAGGCTGATGAGGTATAAACATCAAACTCTTAAATAGCACAATAAGATACCTGGAAGCATTAAATCTTCTTTTATGAAAATGAAATATCAGCAGGACATAATATTACACTACACAGACACACCATAGTTTGTTATATTATTCTCTATTGTTTCATATATATATATTTTTCCCAATTAGGGGACTCTTACAAATAAATTCTGTGAATAATTATCATATTTGTATGTAAATATTTAGCTAAATGTTTCTAAGCCAATGGCATGACTTGCTATGTTGGAGCTTTCCAGCCATTGGTATTGAGCAATATTTAGCTAGAAGTTAGCACCACAGGGTGTCCAGTATTACTAAATTCACATTAGTTTGTGGATGCAGATAGATATTAAATATCTAAAATTTTAATGATTTTTTCTCAACGTTATTTAACCATTGTTTATATGCATGTAGCACGTGAGATATTACTGGTTACCATACAAGAAGTGTATGGCTCAAATTTTATTAATTTAGCCTTCCTTTGGAGAATAACTGTACTGAAAATTAGATTTGAAAGCTGCGGATGGCCATGAATGTGTAAAAAAAGTAAAATATTTCCACTTAGATTCTGCAAGAATATAGGTTTGGAACTGATTCTAAATGAAAGAAGACATGAGCAATCATTGAAGCCATTTCCTGATTCCCAAGATCACAAAATAACAATCTATCAATCAAAACAAAATTGTTACTTTGTTACTGTCTGTTTATAGCTCAATAAAGGATTAGATTAGTGATCAAAGATCACATGTTTTGATGCTGACATGGAAAGACAAATACCAGAAGAATTTACACTGTGGGGAGGTAATATCCTTCAGATAAGAGACTGACATCCTGAAACATGATAATGGTGAATGGCAATTGAAGTACAGGGTTCTGACTGTATTAAACACAAGGGTTCAGGAAGTTGTAAGTCATTTATGCTAACTGGCTTGTCAAGATGACATCTTGTCAAAGAAAGGTTGGAAAACAGAATCTTGTGGTAAATGAAGATAGTTTTGATCTTTTATCAATATTTCCAACCCACTAGGTTGATGTTTCATGATTTTTATGAACTCATGAAACAAGAAACTCAAACTTTAATTTAAATTTATTCTGAATATGTTATAAGAATTATAAAGTTTTAAAATTAGGTTTTAAATATTAAAAAAAAATTTTTTTCTCAGAATTGTTTTGCAGAAAACATCTAAAAGGCAAAAATAGTATGTGAAAGTCACTTTATTTCACTTTAGAAAGTCATGTACAATCATTTACTACTTTTCAGTTTTCCATTTGTAAATTAGTGAAGTGTAGAGCACCTTAGCATATTTACTCTAAGGGAACAAACTTTTTCTCATTCAAGGAGAATAATGCATCTGCCATTTTGATACCTTCTTTGCAAAGCAATTATGATCTTATTGGTTATTCTTTTAATTTTTCAACATTTATATATATCTGGAGCTTTGACCATAAACTCTTATAATTGTTAATCATACAAACACTATTAAAACTTGAAGAAAATAAAATATCTGATTACATACACTTTAATATTATTGAGATATTAGTCATATGCCATATAAAAACAAAAATTTAATACCATCACATGTATTATATCAAAAACATTGTTTCAAACCATATTACCTCTGGGCTTAGATATATATCCACACTATGATTTACCCTGGTCTATTCCTTTCCTTGGTAATTAGTGTCATTATTCATCCAATTAATACATTTATCACTTTGTAAACATTTGCCCTTCAGACAATCCTAAAGTAAGGAGAAGTGTTTCAATGATGGAAATGAAATGATGCATAAAAAAGCGATGTTTAAAAACATATTGAGTATGACTGTTAATTCAAATTTTAAATGATTTGCATCCTGGTCATTACCTTGAAAAAATGGTGAAGACCGGTAAGTAGGATAAACACCTGAGGATGCAATAGTATTCTCTTATTTTACCTGTAAATTTGTAATGAAGTACACATGTCTGATAGTATATAAATAGTATATAAATGAAAATTTCAGCAGGCAAAAATGACAAGATTCTTAAATTCAAGTGGTTTAAAATTTCATTTTTAGAAGGCCCACAGACAAATATTTATTTGCCTTTGCTCCCTATAGACACGTCATGAAAGAAAGGTAAACTCTTCTTGTCTTTACATAGAAGTGATTGATGCTAAACACACACACATACACACACACACACTCAATAGAGGGACCATAGATAGATAATTACATTTATGAAAGAAATGAAAAAAAAATAGGCTTAATAGAGAAAACTGCAGTTTCAGTGCTCAAGACTTTTGGCAACTAGTTTTTAAGCTGTTGGTTCTCCATGCCTGCTACACATTAGGATTAACTTGAGGAACTTTATAAAATACTGATGCCAATACCTCACTACAGACGTTTTGAGTTACTGCTCCTGGGCCTAAGTCTTTATTACAAACCCTCTAGGTGGGAAATGTATGTGCAGGGTGAGTTAAGAATCACCATCTTAGGCCATTCACATAGATAAACAATTACTTGAAAATGTGCATATAGTAGGAAACATGCTAGTAGAAGAATTAATACGGTTTTGGCTAAGCTGCCAAATAGGTGTGTGGTGCTGAACTAGGTAGGACATGTTTGCTTTGGTCCTCAGCTTCCTTATGCATAAAATAAGCTGTTTGAACTAAATTATGTTTAATATAGATTATGCAAAATTCCAGCTCTAAAATGTCTGAGATTAAAATCACTTACATAGCTGAACATTTTAAGCCCTGATAATAGCTCAGTGACAAATTAAACTGCAGATAACCTATAAATGGAAGAGCGGTTGTTGATATAGTTTATTTACTGGTAACACCTTGCTCTGAAATTACTAACACTCAGTATATTATATTTTATATAGGAGAAAATTATTGTGAAATAGGAAAATTATATCTGATATCATAAAACTGGTTTAAATTTCAGCTCTACCATGCACATCTTTTACAGCCTTGTGCATGTGATTTGACCTGATAAACTTTGGTGTCCTCATCTTTAAAATGGCAGTGGGTGTGATAATTCATGACATAATTTTTATGTAAATGGAAATGACATTGTATGTTTAAAATTCTTTTACAAAATTGTTAGAGGTGAAATTTTTTTTAAAGGGGTTTTTAAAAGATACAAAACTGAAGAATATAAAAAGGAATTTATAAATTGATAAGAGGGTCATTTGGAAATGCTATTTAGCATTAACAGCTTTGGGCTGATGGAGAGGTTAATCTAATAACCTTAAACAAGTTTTTAAGATCATATAAAATATACTTCACCCATCATTTAGTTTTGGAGCTGCCTCTATTGTCTTTGATTTTATTTATTTTGTCTCAGGTGGACATAAGAAATTGACTTTGTGGGATCAATATAGCTCAGGATGAAGCAGGAATAAGACCCTCAAATAGCAGCAAATATGTTGCCTTAAAGATTGATGAGTACAAAAGAAGATACTTTCTGCATCTATAAGTATGTCCTTAAGATCTTTTGGGCGAACCACAACACACCTGGGAAGCACAATACAAAGTGAGTTATGATGATAATATTTTCATTCATTCATTTTTGAAAAATTATTTACTGAGATGCCACTATACATTAGGAATTGAACAAACAACAAACAAGACCCTACTCTTATAGAGTATTCACAGTACAGGATAGACATCATCATAGTATCATTCAAGTACATTTGCAACTTTAAGTATTATAAGTACTAAATAGTAAAGTGTTTGCAATCATGTAACAGAGGGCATTTATGAAGAAGTGGTAGCATCACTAGGTTCTGAAAATGAGTAGCAGTAGTTATCTGAGAGGGATGAGAGTGTAATCTAGACAGAGATAACTCAGGAATCTCTACCAGCCTTCTGCTCTCAGATTCTAAATGCCTCCATTGCCTCTGTGGTATCCTGTTACCATATTTGGTTTTCTTGCAGTAGTGGAGTGCCAAATACCTCTCTTAATATCCCAGCTCTCTTTCAGCTTCCTTTATCTCAATGCACCAAAATTTTTTCTGTGTATGTGGGCTGTAGTATTTCTCAGGAAAGTTTCAGTATTTTGCCCATTCTTCTCTCACATGTTTTATTTTTTTATTAGATGCTCTCCCCAACTAGTGTGGTTACTATCTATCAATACAGAAAGACGTTAAAGAACTATTGACTACTCTATGCTGTAGTTCCATCCTTGTGACTAATCTATATTGTGATTGAGATTTTTGTGCTTCTTTATGCCCTTCAAAGATTTTCACCCACCTACCCTAACCTATCCCCTGTGGTAACCACCTGTCACTTCTGAGTGTCTGTGAGGTTTTTGCTGTTTTGTTTTATTTCTTTTTTAGATTCCACTTATAAGTAAAATCATATACTATTTGTCTTTCTCTGCCTGGCTTATTTCACTTAGCATAATACCCTCTAAGTCCATCCATGTTCTGACAAATGGCAAGATCTCTTTCATTGTTATGGCTAAATAATAATCCATTTTGTATGTGTACCGTATCTTCTTTATTCATTCATCGATTGATGGAGACTTTGATTGCTTCCATACCTTGGCTTTTGCAAACAATGTGCCTATAAACATAGGGGAACAAATATTTTTTTTAAAGGGAGATTTTGTTTTCTTCAAGAAAATTCCTAGAAATGGAATTATTCGGTTATATGGTACTTCTATTTTTAGTTTTTTGAGTATCCTCCATACTGGTTTCCATAGTGGCTGCACCAATTCATATTCCCACCAACAGGAGCGTTGGTTCCCTTTTCACCACATTCTCATCACTTTTTATTTCTTGTCTTTTGGATGGTGGCCATCCTGACTGGTGTGAGGTGATACCTCATTTGGTTTTGATCTGCATTTCCTGATGATTAGTGATGTGGAGCATCTTTTCATGTGCCTGTTAACCATCTGTATTTCTTTTTTAGAAAAAATGTCTGCAGGTTCTCCACCCATTTTTTAGTTGGATTATTTGTTTCTTCGGTGTTGAGTCATATGAGTTCTTTATATATCTTGCATGTTAGCCCCTTATCAGATATGTCATTTGCAAATATATTCTGCCATACTGTAAGTTGCTTTTTCATTTTGTTGATGGTTTCCTTTGTTGTACAGAGCTTTTTAGTTTGATGTAGTCCCATTTGTTTATTTTTGTTTTCATTTACCTTGCCTGTGGAGACATACTCAGGAAGAATTACTAATGTTTATGCTCATTTTCTCAGACATTTTAAATTTATGCCCCAAATTTTCCAAGTTTTGCAAAGTTGAAAACAAAACCCAAAGAGGAATCATCATTTTTTCTCTTCTGTTTTTCTAATTCCTTATTTTAGGCAGTGTTCATCTTTGCTTGAAAGTGGGGAGGGGATTAGGCCAATACGTAGTGGGAAAGAAAAAAACAGATTAAGATAACAAAAACTTACTTAATAGCTTAAAATGTCTTTTAGACATTTGAATGATATTTAAAATAGGCAATTAAATATACAAATGCAGAGGTCAAACAAGAGGCTTCGGCTGAATATGGAAATTTGTGTTGATGCTGATTTATATATTTTTTATGAATTATTTATGTAGTTACATATATATGTTCTTCTTAGCTTGGCACATCAGTGACTGACTTTGCCATGAAGAATACATCATGTGCTATGGCATACATGTTTAGGAAGGTTGTTCAATGGTTAGAGTGTTCTAGGAGAATGTTTGAGGGTGATGATAGCATCCTTTTTCATTCTTTTCATTGTACAGAAATTCTGACGTTCAAGGATATATTGTGTAATAGCTGTTGAGCATGACAACCAACCTATTGAACAACCATCCTACTGCTTATAGTTAAGTCATTAATGACATGATAAATGTACTTGTAACAAAAATTCCAATACAAAGTCCACAGTTACTACCTTAAACCATTCGATACCACTGTGTCCCTCTGGACCCCTTTCTGTATGATGTGCAGCACTCAAGAGTCTGGGTATTTTTCAGACTTCACCATTTTGTTCTCATAACATATAGGTCATGCCTCCTGGCCAACAGCTCTGGTGTTTAACTCCTATACACCTCTTAGGAAAAGATAAAGATACATCTTTTTTATTCAAAATTACTTTAAACATTTCCAGAATAAGAGGATCTCAGTTGTACACAAACTAAGGCTAAACTTAGGTGCAACCAATTAATTGAGAGAAGCAATCTCATGGGAAATATAACACAAGGAAAAAATAAAATCCAGTACATATGGAACATTATACACACAGATACAAACATATATATGCACATTCAAATGAAATTGAAAATGAAATCCGTAGAATGTTCAGCCTATGATTGTATTTTTTTCTCAGAGAAAAATGTTATTGTACAGCCTCTATCCCTGATTATTAGACATTTATGCTTGGCTCTGCCAGTCAGCTCTATGTTCTTGCTGCATTGCTCAACCTTTCTGAGATGCACTTTTCTCCTTTTAAAATAATATGTTGATTGAATTAATGGTTTCTGTCACTGGCTGCACAGAAGAATCACTGAAAAACTGATTTTTTAAAGGCCCAGACTGATTTTTGAGCCCCAGCCCCAGATCTACTGAGTTAAGTAGTGCCCAGCTGTATTATTACTACCTTGAATTTCAAAGGTGATTGAAATAAGCAGTTTCTTTTGAGAATCATTATACTAAATTACTACTACTATTTTTTCTGTTCTCAACATTTTAATACTGTGTGGGTGTGCTAGAAATAAGAAAAAAATATACATCATTACAGTGTTAAAGTTACATTCTTCACATAGTTGGTATCACAGGAGTCACTCTATTTTTCTTGTAGCTTTTGAAATGAAAAAGAATGATAAGAAAATTGAATTTTTGTATATACAATCTTTGTGTGTGTGTATATATATATATATACCAATAAGATTTTGAAGCTCTCAAGATATTATATTTTTGTAATTTTACTTATTTAATTTGATACTAATTAAAAGTACATAGCATTAACAAATTTATTTAAAATGTTTCACATTTGAATGAGTGAATTATGCTAATTTGACAAATCTAGCCTGATAAAATTCTGAGATTATTTACTTTATTAGAATTCATTTATCTGCAATAACATATATGAAAATAAATTAAAATAATAAAACATGTAATTGATCTAACCTAGAATATAGTATCACATCTATACCTGTTGCCATTCAAATCCACTACAATGGAGTAATTTAGTTATGCTGTCATCATACTATATTTGCATAAAACCTCCATAAAAAGTCTGATGAATTAGAATATATATATATTGAGTCCACATGCTTCCCTTTACACCCAAATATGAAATTTAATTTTTACTCTGCTGCAAGACACAATGTTATATCCTTTACCTTTAACAAGTTATGAACAGATTTCACGTTTATTTTTATATAGCAGAACACATATTGAGTGAAGAATTTGTTTCTCTGTGTGAATAATAGACACATCTAAATATCCCTTGCACTCCTGTAAATAAAAGGATTGCCTCTCTGGTATTTGAAAAGGTGGCTGAAGCTCAGTGAGGTGCTCATCCTTAAAGGAGAACGCATGCATAAAGCTCCCATAAATGTAATGGAAATGAGACATATTTTACTCTATTTAGCATTTATGCAGCATTTCTGAAAAGTGCATTTTTATTAGAGTCTCCTCACAACAGTCTTATGAGCTAATGGTGTTATGCTCACTTAGAAATGGATAAATTAGGGGCCAGAGAAGCCAGGCATTGCTCAAGGTCGTGTGGCAGCCAGGCAACAGAGGAAGCCCAAATTACCACTCTGAGACCTGACATTTCCTTCATGCTATTTTTCTTCCATGAGCCCATACTATCCAGTTTTTCCTCAGAGGAAACATTTTTAGGCAGCATCAGAAATACAGCATTTATATGTAGGGTTGGTAATTTACAGATAGCTATTTTCAAAAAGGCAAACAGTGACACATTGTTAGAGTGTCATTTATGAGTCTAAAGCCTATTCTTAAGCTCTTGGCAACTCTTCTGTTCCCAAGTGTAACAGCTTATTATATATATACTCTAAGATTATTTATATTTTTTATACTTATATATTATTTTTAAGGTACCTTACAATATTTGCTTCCTTAATGAGAAACAGAGTAAACAAGGCTTCAAGACAAACTGATCATGCAAGTGAGAAAACAGGCAATGTTGGAGGATGGCTGATAGAAAACAATCATTCTTAAATATTGGAATGGCCTGTTTTCCTGAGTTTTAACATAGTTTAATATGACTTTATAGTCTGTTAATGATTCTGAAGGATTGGTAAGGCATGAAGATAAATCCCAGTTTTGCAGTGACAATCAAAAACCCAAGAAAGCTCGTTAACTTCATTCAGTAACAGAAGAAGCATGGCCACAGCACTGTTTCTTGTGAATGGCACATTTTTATATTGACCTGAACAAATGTCTCTTTCAACTTGTGATCTTCCTCATATGTCTACCATAGGAGACAGACCTTGAAATTATTTTTGTCTTAGTATAAATGCTTTCTACTTTTGAATTCTAGCCTCAATTCTTAGAACAACTGTTTCTCTTTGGCCTAGTTTCATCCACTATATAATATAAGTCCTGGAGCAACCGGAATGTGAAACAATTAGAGCTCATGGAATTATTTTTTACTCTTGATATTTCTTCAAAGATTTTTATTATTGGGATAATGCCTTTCTATGCTTGATTGTACATTTTTATTTTCTTCTTGCCATCTCTGCATTCATTTCCAAATATGGATCCAAATATAAAATATATAAAAGTTACAATATAGTTTCAGACAATAATGATGTGTCAAGCACATACCTCATGACTGGATGTTTATTTCTTAAAGGAAGCCAGTGGAAAGGTATCTTAACCTTAGCAGTATTGGCATGTGAGGCCTAATGATTCGCTGTTACCAGTGACCGTGCCCTGTGCAAGGTGGGTTGGATTGCTGCATCTCTGGACTCTACTTACTAGATTCCAGGAACATGTACTATAACTTTGGGGAGGAAATCTTGGGGCAAAATACCTTTGAAACCAAAATCAGTCAAAGGGAGAAATAAAGTTAAGAAACCCATTTATTTCTTACAAGCAGTGGTTTCCTCTCCCTCCTGACCAGGCTGCAGCAGAAGATAGCTCCACCCCACCTCTCTGGCCCAGATAAACTATTGCTCACCCTTGTAATTACATGCTGATATGTATATTCCGCCCCTTGGAAACACCTATTGATATGCAGATGTACTAAAGCAGGGCAAGAGATTCTGGAAATATTACAATTTTATCCATAGGTACCCAAGACAATCTTCTCCGCCAAGTCAACACAGTCAAAAAGTCAAAAAGGCAATGTCTTTCCCTCTTGAGTACCACTATTATAAAGGATCACTCCATCCCTTTCTCTCCAAATCTGCTTCTTTTGTATTATGACAAATTCATTTACTCAAAAATTAGTTATAGCATGTGTTGGCTTAGTGCATCATTGGTTTATTTCTACCTCATAAGACCTTACCCTATTTGGCTCATAGTGATTTCTCTGATATTATCTCTGTTTTTAGCTCTTTTTATAGCCTCACTGGCTTCCTTGAATTTGCTGAAACAGGGAAGGCATCTAATAATCTTTGTCCTAACTGTCTTGAATGCTGAGTCACTGAAAGGAAAGGATCGACACACAGCAGCAATTCACCGGGGAATTCCGCTTTATTAGGGAAAGGTGCTGGGTTATATAGGAAAGGGCATCAATTGATTGAGGTGTCACTTCTACGGGGCTGGTGGCTGTTGGCTAGGTGCTGGGATTGGGAGGGGAGCGAGAGGTGATTGGGCTTCAGGCGGCGCCGGCGGGAACTGAGGACCCCGAAGAGAAGCCGGAAGTTTGCCATCTTACTGGTGGGGGCCCTTCATTCCCCCCTTTCTCCTCTATGGGGTTGTGGACATTGCTTTCTCTCTGGCTGCTTCTTGCTGAATGGGGGCGGAGAAGGGAGTGAGGGCTTGAGGATTGGGAGGAAAGGGTTGATAGGACTCTCTACAGTAAGGATGAGTAGATGTGGACTTCTTCAGGTTGGAAATCAATGAAGGTTCCCTGTAACCATAGGTCGAGGACCTGTTGATTCCAATGGTGCCAAGAGGATATGGGTGTCAGGAGCCAGGCGTCTGCGGCCATTGTTTCCAGGAACAGTTTCCAGTGGAGAGAGAGGTCCATCTCAGCATGTGGTGAGGAGGTCACATGAGGGTGAGGGATCTTCTGTGGCCAGAAGCTGGTAGTTCCTGAGTAAAAGCTGGTTGAAAGCTTGATTAGAGATTTTTCCGACTTGGGATTTGATGAACTTTATTATACAGGGTAAGAAGAGACAGGCAAGAAGAATGATTATTATGGGGCCTGCAATGGGCCAGAGCCAGGTGAGGAGGGGGTTTGTTAGTATTGAAGAGAATGGGTTGGAATTGGAAGCAGAGTGGAGGCTGGAGGCAAGGTCAGTGAGTTTGGTGATGTCAGTTTCTACAATGCCGGATTCATTGATGTAATAGCAGCACTCTTCCCAGAGGAAGACGCAGGTGCCGCCCTTCTCGGCTGTAAGCAGATCTAGGGCCTGCCGGTTTTGAAGGGTGACTTTAGCTAGCGAAGTGACCTGTCTTTGGAGAGAGGCTAGGGAATCGGCAGTGCATGTCAGGGCTCCCTCAAGTTTGGCGCTGAGATCTCTAACTGCCCATAGAGAGTGACCCAAGGCTTCTCCCGAAAACCCTGCCCCAATGGCTGAGATGATCAAAGAGCTACTGACCATTATGGGAAGGAAAGCAGCTCTTTTTGTGTGCAAGGGCAAGGGAGGTTGGAGCTCAAGAAATTCTGCCATGCTGTAAAGTGTAAACTGTGGGATTAGGGTGATGAGAATGCAGGGTGTATCGGAGTTGAGAGGCAGTGAGTTGAAAAGACTTCCATTACACTAAAAGAAGTGTCCCGGTTGCGTAAAAGTCTTAGAGCCGGAGGTAGGGGTGTAGATAAGTGCGCTGGAGGGGGGTGGAGTTGGGTTTACACAGTGGTGGATGGTGAGATTATCTGCGTATTCTGTTTCCCATAGGGGTATGTCTGCCAGGGGGCAGAGGGGTTGTCTTTCTGCATGGAAGGAGTAGTTGGAAATATTAAGGGGCACGGCAGCCAGCAGTGGGCGCTGTAGTGATGCACACAAGAAACAATTGGTGGTGTTAAGGGTGTGGTTTAGAAAGATGGTGGTGTCCTGAATGAGCTGTAATGAAGAGTAGGAGAAATGGGAAGAGGAGCAGGGATAAGAAGATGAAGAGGCACCGTCAAGAGTTTGGATAATGACTTTTTCGGAATGTCTGCTATCTGATGCAACTTGAGAGATCTGGGAATGAGAGGGAACATACTTTCGAGAGATATGAAGGGTACCGTGGGGGGTTAAGGACCCCCTGTAGTAAACTGAGGCTGTGACTCTGGCAGCCCATCGAGAGTCTCAGGGATCTGGGATTGATAAGGCGAATGAGCCGTTGGGATATTTCATGAAACGGATGGAGGAGTAATACTGTGGGTACTGGAAGTTACCCATGTAGTGAATGGTGCAAGACTAGTAGGGACATCTCCTGTAGGTGTCTGGTCATCACCTGCAATAGGCTTGTTTTTGGTCATAGAGGAAGCAGAGGTAGGGAGAATAAGGGTAGCTGCTAGTGAACACCGGTGGAGGGAGGAAAGTGGAGGTATAAAGGCTCAGAGCAGCTTTTCAGAGGGCAGTCTGGTGTGGCAATGAGGGCAATAACTTTTGTTTGATGCTGTGTGTAAGCCTCTCTGACTTTGAATTGCCATACAAAGGAGGCTGGGGTGGTGGGGAAGACAATAGGAATGAGGAAAAAAAAAAGCGAGAGCGCAGTAAAGGAGGAAAAAGTCATGATTCGGGTATGGATGGCAAAGAGGGTGAATGGGATTTTGGATGAAAGAGGACAGTAAGGTCAGGAGTCTGGAGGGAGGGAGAGTCTGTAAACTTTTGTAGGTTAAGAGATCTTTTAGGTAATGTGGGGACAGAATGGTAAGGGGCGCCCTGAATGTCAGTTTATGAGCTGCCTTCTGCAAGAGCTGTCTAGCGGCTAATGCTCGTAGGCAGGGGGCCCATCTCCAAACTGTGGGGTCTAATTGCTTGGAGAGATAAGCTACTGGGGCAAAGGATGGGCCATAATATTGGCCTAGGACTCTTAGAGCTTGACTGGACCTCTCATGAATGTATAATTAGAAGGGCTTCGACAAATCAGGAAGATGAAGAGCTGGGGCTTCCACAAGGGCTTGACGAAGCTTAATGAAGGAGTGTCGGGGTGAGGAGGATAATGGTTCTTTAGGGGGGCTCTTGCTGAGGTCATATAGGGGTCTTGCCAACAGGGAGAAGTTAGGGATCTGCACTCTAAAATATCTAGCCAGGCCTAGAAAGGAAAGGATTTCTGTCTTGGTTTTGGGAACGGGCAGGTCAGAGAGGAGCCATTTTCTGTTTAAGGTAATGGACTTTCTTTGTTGAGATAGAAGGAATCTGAGGTAAGTGACAGGAGGGGAAGAGATTTGAGCTTTGACGGGGGATACTCGGTAACCTCTGGAAGCTAGAAGGTTAAGTAGGGAGGCAGTGTCAAGTTGAGACTGTTCCCATGAGGGACTGCAGAGTAGAAGATTGTCTATGTATTGTAATAAGGTGGACTTGGAGTGATCATGATGAAACTGTTTGAGGTCCTGAGCTAGGACCTGTCTAAAAATATGGGGACTATCTTGGAAGCTTTGCGGCAAAACTGACCAAGTGAGTTGTTCAGAATGTCTTGTGTATGGGTCCGTCCAGATGAAGATAAAAAATCTTGGGAGCAGGGGTCTAGAGGGATAGAAAAATGGGTCCTTGAGATCTAGGACTGAGAAGTGGGATGCTGAGGCAGGGATCTGTGATAAAAGGCTGTATGGATTTGGAACTAAGGGATGGATAGGGACAACGGCTATGTTGATGAGGCGAAGGTCTTGGACAAGGCGGAAAGATCCGTTGGTTTTTTTAACAGCTAATATGGGGGTATTAAATGGGGAGTGAGTGGGTCTGAGGTAATTTTTGTTTAAGAGATCTTGAATGATGGGTTGGAGGCCTATGAGGGCTGAAGTGGTTAGGGGGTATTGGGCCGGACAGATATACTGAGAGGGGTCATGTAATTTGATAGAGGCAGGGGGACATAGGGCCACGGAGGGGCTTGTAATGTCCTAAACTTTGGGATTTACAGGGTGTATGAGGATGGAACTGGAGCTTTCATTGGGTAGAGGGGGGTTGTCGGCTATGAGGTCCATCAGAAAGGGAGTACTGGGGGCTGTGGGAGTGGATATAGTTATGGAAACGTGGAGGAGGGAAAGGATGTCTCATCTTAGTAAAGGGATGGGACACTGGGGCATAACCAGAAAGGAGTGGGAGAAAGGTATGGGATTGTCTAGGATTGTGCATAAAAGGGGGGGGCGTTTAATGGGAAAATCTGTTTACCTCCTACCCCGACTATAGGAGTAATGGCTGGCGTGGTAGGGCCCCGGTATTCTCACAAGACTGAGAAGGTGGCTCCTGTATCTAGGAGGAAGGAGATGGGGCGACCGTCTACTGTTAAAGTAACCCTGGGCTCCTGTTTGGTGATGGAAATGGTCGGGCGAGAAGCCCCCGGGCCCCGTCAATCTTCTTCTGCCAGCCCCACTATGGCAGGCTTAGGATAGGGGTTGTTCGGCCAGCCTCCCCTTCGGGTGGTTGGGCAATCAGACCCCCAGTGGCCCTTTTTGTGGCATCTGGGGCATGGGGTGTAGGAGATCTGGGAGAGGGGCGCGCCCTTGACCAATGTCCCTCATTTCCTCACTTGAAACAAGCTCCTGGGGGGGGCTTGTTTGTAGAAGGGCACCCAGGTTGTGGTTTTATCAGCTGGGCCAACATCTGGAAATTGGCCTGATCAGCCTTTTGTTTACGACGTTCTTTCTCCTCCTCCCGGTTATGGAAGACTTTAAAGGCCACTGTTAGGATCTGTCTGTGGGGTAGCGGGGCCCTGTTCTAACTTTTTGAGTTTAGCTTTAATGTCGGGGTAGCTTTGAGCTAGGAAGTATGTCATAAGGACATGTCTTCCTTCAGGTGTTTCTGGGTCTAGGCTGGTATACTGTAATAGGGCTTGAGTGAGTCTGTCTAAGAACTCGGAGGGGGTTTCATCTCTCTTTTGAATTATGTCTTGGAGCTTTTGAAAATTGACTACTTTACGAGCTGCCTTTTTCAGACCTGCTGTTAAGCAGGAGGTAAAAATATCTCGAGAGCAGAGACCCATGGTGGTGTTATAATCTCAGTGTGGGTCTTGTTCCAGGACAGCAGTGGGGCTAGGGGGATAGGTGGGGTCAGTCCTGTGGGTTTCGGTAGCGTGCGTTTGTGCGAAGTCCCAAACTCGTCTACGCTCTTCAGGGAGGAGAATATTGGCCAGGAGCATGAAAATGTCATGATGTGTGAGGCTGTAAGACTGAAGGGTCCACTGAAACTCCCTGATGTATGTCGTGGGATCAGTGGAAAAGGAACTTAGGCATTTCTCTAGTTGGGCTAAATCTCCTAAGGAGAAAGGGACGTGAACGCACACGATGCTTTTGGATCCTGCTACTTCCCGGAGGGGGGCGATAATTTTGGGAGGCCCTCGGGACCGAGTCTGAGGGGGACTGAAGGGTTCTGGCTCAGTCTGTGGGGGAGTGATGTGGTCTAGCCGTGCCTAGTCAAGCAGGTCCTGAAGTGCGAAAGGGGGGCAAAGAAAATAAAGAAAGATAGAATCAGACCCACGTATTGCCAGCCTGCAGTCCAGCTGCTTGCCTCTGCCACTTTAGTTGGGCTTGAACTCATGACTCTGAGGTTAAGAGTCCCATGATCTACTAAATGAGCTACAGCAGGGCTCCAGTTAATTGCTTATGGAATGCATAAACAGAATGTTCTTTGTTCTCCATTCCTGCCACATCGGCAAGTGGGGGAAGGGCATAGCTAGAAGCAGGGGCGGTGTTTCTACACATCTTCAAGGTCTCCCTATTTTCAGAGTGAGGAATCTTGGCTCGTCTTCGAGGACAAGATATGTTTTTGTGGACAGATAACTTCTAAGGACTGCACAGGTTGTTCTCTAGCTTGTGCTTTCCCATGCTGCGTTCAGACATCAGGGAAGGTGCTTTCCCATTCTCCCTACAAACATGTGAGAAGACAAAGGCGGTCCCTAACAGGGGTGAAACAGGTGATGAAGGCAAAGACGGAGGAGGCCCCTGGGACCTAGTTAAAGGGGGGCTGAAAGGCTCAGGCTTAATCTGTGGGGGAGGAAGGCAGAGGAGGTGAGATGGGGGAGGAGATGGTGGGGGAGGAAGGGAGAAGGGCTGTTGTAGGAGAAGAAGGGGAAGGGAGTGAACAGAAGGCTTCTGCAGGGGCAGCGGCTTGCAGGCTAGGAGAACTTGGGAGGGGGCGGGGGGAGGAGGAGGCAGAAAGCTTCAATATAGGGAATCTCCTTCCATTTTTTCAGGCGCTGGCAGTAGTTAAAAAGATCACGAGTGATGTTAGGATCAAGAGTTCCCCCTGTGGGCTATTGGTTGTTATTGTCTAGGGGGTATGTCGGCCAATTTTGGGAGCAATATTTATGGAGAAGTTTTGGTTTTATATCAGGCGTCAGGGAGAGGGTAGCCAGATGCTTAAGCAGGCATTCAAGAGGTGAACTTTCAGAGAGGGATGAGGAGGCTCCCATGGCTAAAGGACAGAGAAGGAGACAAACAGGGGAAGACTAACGGAGATCCTCGGACTGGAAACAGACCACAAGGAGACAAAGGGCGTCCCCGATGATCCTTGGTGGTCTGCGGAAACTCGTATACGAGTCAGAATTTCTTAGGAAGTGTGGGTCGTCACCCAAATTTCCCTGAGAAGGCAGAGTGCTGGAGTCACAAGGTACCTAGCGCTAGGAGTTTTCGGCAGACAGAACAGATTTCGGCGGACGGAGCAGAAGGAGGAGGGGCAGGGGGAAGGAAGCGTTCTCATCCGCAAAGGAGTCACCTCATTTATGGCTATTGGAGGGGGGTCTGAGGGTCCGCTGCAGCCGTGAAGGCCTGAGGCAGGGATTTATGGCTGTCGGAGGAGGGGCCTGAGGGTCTACCGCAGCCGTGAAGGCCTGACGCGGGGAGAGTTCCCTCCTCGTCCCTGAGCGTCAGGGCCTTGCCGGACGATCACGGTCAATGGCACTGCGATAGCTCAGAGAAGAGTGGCCCACCCCGGGGAAATTTTGCTTAAAAAGTTTCAGCACTGATGGAAGGGATGGTGAATGCATTTATGACTGTCGGAGGAGGGGCCTGAGCTTCCGCCACAGCCATAAAGTCTTGAGGCGGGGATTTATGGCTGTTGGAGAAGGGGCCTGAGGGTCCGCCGCAGCCGTGAAGGCCTGAGGCGGGGATTTATGGCTGTCGGAGGAGGGGCCTGAGGGTCCGCCGCAGCCGTGAAGGCCTGAGGCGGGGATTTATGGCTGTTGGAGGAGAGGCCTGAGGGTCCGCCGCAGCCATGAAGGCCTGAGGCGGGGAGAGTTCCCTCCTCATCCCCGAGCATCAGGGCCTTGCCAGATGATCACGGTCAATGGCACTGCGAGAGCTCGGGGAAGAGTGGCCCACTCCGGGGGGAAAACTTACCTAAAGGCCAGAGAGGAGTGGTGAGTGTGATGAGCCAGTGCCAGAAAAAGAGGACGAGGGCAAGCTGCTGCTGGTGTCAGGGGGAAGACGGGGCCCAGTTGTGGTGTCCCGTCTCCCATGTTTCAGCACCAATGAAAGGAAAGGATCGACACACAGCAGCAATTCACCGGAGAATTCCGCTTTATTAGGGAAAGGTGCTGGGTTATATAGGAAGGGGCATGAATTGATTGAGGTGTCACTTCTACGGGGCTGGTGGCTGTTGGCTAGGTGCTGGGATTGGGAGGGGGGCGAGAGGTGATTGGGCTTCAGGTGGCACCGGCGGGAACTGAGGACCCCGAAGAGAAGCCAGAAGTTTGCCATCTTACTGTGGGGGCCCTTCAGTCACACTTATCTATGTGGCTCACTCTTTCACTAACTTCTAACTTATGCTCAGATCCTATTTATTCAATGAGACTTATTCCTGAGGGCTCATTGAAATTACAACAGTTTTTATCAGTATTTCTAAATCCATTTATATTACTCTATCATCTATGGTGATTTTCTATTTATTATTCTGTATAATTCTAATATGTAATTTACTTATTTCACATTCATAGCTATTAGCTGTCTCCCCACAGGAAAATGTAAGCAAATACCATCAGTTTGCCTATATCATGATATGGTCCACATGTGTAATAAGTATTTGTTGATGAATGAGTTAGTAAACACAAGTTTTTGTCCCTCATTCATGTTGAGATATTATAAATCAAATTTCAAAAAATTCTATGACAAGTTCCATCCCTACTTTGCGCTAAATAAACACACACACACATTTGATCAATAAAATAGTGCCATTGCATTTTCTATGGTAAAAGATAAAATGAGGCAAGGAAAAAAATGTCTTCAAAAATAAACTCTACCAATTGTTAACATAGGGACTGACTTTATCTGTGCTTAACAAAAAGAGTATGCAAACAAGTATCCCATGAAATCATCTAGTATTCTATTTAGATTCAAGTTGCCCTCTTCAAAGGCATTCAGCTTCCTTGAATAGATCTATACATCCTACTTCCTAATCTCTTAACAGTTCTAGTAGGTAGATGAACCAAGCAGATGTTTCTGTCCCCTGGGAGCAAATATTATGAAAGAGAAATTAACAAAAAACATGAAAACAGTAAATGATCAAGATGATTATAAATGATGGTGAGTGCTATGGAAATATTTTAAGACAGAAAATGAAGAAGCCATCCTGGAGCTATTACAGTAGGGCAAGAAGAGGCCATATCTAAGGGAGTGGAGGGTTAAAGAGGTAAATTACTCCAGAGAGGGGATAATACTGCTAAGGCCATAAATTATCAATAGCACATCTTCCTAGAGCAACTGAAGGAAAATAACTGGCCTTTTTGCAGTTCTTCTACAATTTAAGTATTTACAACAAAGATGAGTATGTACAAATATTATTCTCCTTTCACATCTGAAGAAGATAAAGGGAACAGCAAATTTTAAGAAATCTGTTCTCACAGGAATTTGAATTGTGATTAAGAATGATAAATTACTTGAAAATGAAAATCAATATTTTAAAAATAAAAAGGATTATATCACTTAAGAAAAACATAAGGTAAACATGATGTTCTTCATGTAATTGTAGATTCATGATAACAAAATAAAATTTAAATAAATAAATAAATAAAAAACAAGATCACTTTATCCAGCAAGATTATCATTTAAATTTGAAGGAGGGATTAAACAATTTCCAGATAAGCAAAAGCTGAGAGAGTTTACCTCCCACAAACCTTCTCTGCAGTCTATTTTGCAGGGACTGCTATAGATGGAAGTGTCCCTAGGGTTGGATAGCTGTCACCAGAGATAGTAAAATCACAGTAGGGACGGTGGAGCAACTGATTAAGAGGCAAATACAAAATTAAATTGACTATCCCCAAAGTCAATCAGAAGACAGACAAAAAGTACAGAATTTGATACCTGATATATAAAGAATGAAGGAGGAAGGAAAAGGAGGAGAAATAGAAAAGAACCTTTACATTGTGTTTGTAACGGCATATTGAGTTAAGTGGAGACTCTTAGACAATAAGGAAAGTAACCTGGAACCTTTGGTAACCACGAATCTAAAGCCTGAAATGGCAATAAGTACATACCTATCGATAATCACCCTAATTGTAAATGGGCTGAATGCACCAATCAAAAGACATAGAGTCAGTGAATGGATAAAAAAAAAAAGCAGGAGTTGCAATATAAGTATCAGACAAAATAGACTTCAAAACAAAGAAAGTAACAAGAGATAAAGAAGGACACTACATAATGGTAAAGGTCTCAGTCCAACAAGAGGATATAACCATTCTAAATATATATGCACCCAACACAGGAGCACCAGCATATGTGAAACAAATACTAAGAGAACTAAAGGAGGAAACAGACTGCAGTGCAATCATTTTAGGAGATTTCAACACACCATTCACTCCAAAGGACAGATCCACCAGACAGAAAATAAGTAAAGACACAGAAGCACTGAACAACACACTAGAACAGATGGACCTAATAGACAGCTACAGAACTCTACACCCAAAAGCAACAGGATACACATTCTTCTCAAGTGCACATGGAACATTCTCCAGAATAGACCACATACTAGGCCACAAAAAGAGCCTCAGTAAATTCCAAAAGACTGAAATCCTACCAACCAACTTTTCAGACCACAAAGGCATAAAACTAGAAATAAATTGTACCAAGAAAGCAAAAAGGCTCACAAACATATGGAGGCTTAACAACATGTTTCTAAATAGTCAATGGATCAATGGCCAAATTAAAATGGGGATTCAGCAATATATGGAAATAAACGACGACGACAACAACACAAAGCCCCAACTTCTGTGGGATGCAGCGAAAGCAGTCTTAAGAGGAAAGTATATAGCAATACAGGCATATTTAAAAAAGGAAGAACAATCCCAAATAAATAATCTAATGTCACAAATATCGAAATTGGAAAAAGAAGAACAAATGAGGCCTAAGGTCAGCAGAAGGAGGGACATAAAAAAGATCAGAGAAGAAATAAATAAAATTGAGAAGAATAAAACAATAGCAAAAATCAATGAAACCAAGAGCTGGTTCTTTGAGAAAATAAACAAAATAGATAAGCCACTAGCCAGACTGATTAAGAGGAAAAGAGAGTCAACACAAATCAACAGTATCAGAAATGAGAAAGGAAAAATCACGACGGATCCCACAGAAATACAAAGAATTATTAGAGAGTACTATGAAAACCTATATGCTAACAAGCTGGGAAGCTTGTTTTTTTTTTTTTTTTTTTTTTTTTTTGAGAGGGCATCTCTCATATTTATTGATCAAATGGTTGTTAACAACAATAAAATTCAGTATAGGGGGGTCAATGCTCAATGTACAATCATTAATCCATCTCAAGCCTAATTCTCGTCAGTCTCCAATCTTCTGAAGCATAACGAACAAGTTCTTACATGGTGAACGAATTCTTACAGAGTGAATAAATTCTTACATGGTGAACAGTACAAGGGCATTCATCACAGAAACTTTCGGTTTTGATCATGCAATATGACCTGTAAACCATCAGGTCAAATATGAATATTCATTTGATTTTTGTACTTGATTTATATGTTGATCCCACATTTCTCCTATTATTATTATTATTTTTATTTTTAATAAAATGCTGAAGTGGTAGGTAGATGCAAGATAAAGGTAGAAAACATAGTTTAGTGCTGTAAGAAGGCAAATGTAGATGATCAGATGATCAGGTGTGTGCCTATGGACTAAGTATTAATCCAGGCTAGACAAGGGCAGCAAGACATCCACGGATGCAGAAGATTTCTCTCAAAGCAGGGGGGGTGAGGTTCTGAGCCTCACCTCTGTTGATCCCCAAATTCTCACCTGATGGCCCCCCTGCGACTGTGCCTGTCTTAGGTTGTTCCTCCCTTGAGGAATCTTACCCGTCTCTGGCTAACCAGTCATCTTCCGGGGCCATACAGGGAAATGTAAAGTTGGTAAGTGAGAGAGAAGCCATATTGTTTGCAAAGGTTAGCTTTTAACTTCTTTGCAGATTTATGCCCTGTGGCTTCTATGCCCAGCACTTGTCTCGAGGTATCTTTACCACCTGGAGGAATTATGATACTCGGTAAATTCGATATGAGGCACGAATTCTATTTAAGGTTTGTAATTAGGAAGGAAGAAGAAAAGCTATAGATGTAGCATATGAAGGAAACTTGGGAGGATTGATTATTTCTTTGACATATCTTCTTGTATAGTACCTTAAGTATGTACAGGTTTTAAACTACTAACTAATTTGCACACACATATTAACATAATAGGAATACGGTGACATAAACAAAGCAAATCTATAATTACCAGCCATCTCCAGTGAAGCCAAGAAAACCATTTAGGCACCCTAGGCATTTGTGAAAATTTATCTATGATATGATGGATATTTTCGAACTGTACTTGAACCATCAGACAAATTAAAGCAGCCCATTTCTGGGATCTGTTCACATCCCATATGTTCTTTTAACCATAGATAGTCTATAGTCATGAGATTTTGGGGTGCTACAACTTGCACCCCTCCCAACTCCTGGTTGAGTTCCAACAGTACAGATCCAGTCAAATTCGTTGTCTCACTGTATGCACATGCCAGCCTAGACATCTCCCTCCTCCTTCTTATGGCAAGTCCAGGAGACGGTGGGCTGGATGCAGCCACAACCGCAGCATCGTCCGGATCCCTGTGGAGGCTTTTTGATGATCATCCCCCGGCACGAGTCCTCCAGAGAGTGCTGATGCCGGAAGCTCCTCCTCATATCGTATCTTAGTTCATTTTCTGGGTATCCAAGCTAGGCCTTGATCTTCTGCCTAGAAACAAACAGACCCTTTGCCCACACTTTGACATGCCCTCTATACCACTGTGCAGAACTCATTGGAGGTCAGCACACAGTAACTGCTTTTTTTTTTTTTTTTTAATTAAGAGAAAGGAATATTATCAGAAAAGAGTACCTCCATAGCTGATCATCTGACACCCTTTAAGTGATCAACATTAAGGATATTTAAAGCATGCGTTGATCTTTGATTTACCAATAGTTTTATCCTGTTAAGGAGTAATCCCCCTTTTCTTTCTTTCTTTCTTTTTTTTTTAAAATTTTTAATCTACACTTACCTGAAGAATACTATGTTTACTATGCTCTCCCCTATATCAGGTCCCCCCTAACAACCACATTACGGTTACTGTCCATCAGCTTAGCAAAATGTGGTAGAGTCACTACTTGTCCTCTCTGTGTTGTGCAGCCCACCCTCCCCTTTCTCCCTCCCCCCCATGCATGCTAATCTTAATACCCCCCTTCTTCTTCCCCCCCCTTATCCCTCCCAGCCCACCCATCCTCCCCAGTTCCTTTCCCTTTGGTACCTGTTAGTCCATTTTTGGGTTCTGTAATTCTGCTGCTGTTTTGTTCCTTCAGTTTTTCCTTTGTTCCTATACTCCTCAGATGAGTGAAATCATTTGGTATTTCTCTTTCTCCGCTTGGCTTATTTCACTGAGCATAATACTCTCCAGCTCCATCCATGTTGCTGCAAATGGTTGGATTTTTCCACTTCTTATGGCTGAGTAGTATTCCATTGTGTATATGTACCACAACTTCCTAGAAAAATACAACCTTCCAAGACTGACCCAGAAAGAAACAGAAAATCTAAACAGAGCAATTATCAGCAATGAAATTGAAACGGTAATCAAAAAACTACCCAAGAACAAAACCCCCGGGCCAGATGGATTCACCTCAGAATTTTATCAGATCTACAGGGAAGACATAATACCCATTCTCCTTAAAGTTTTCCAAAAAATAGGAGAGGAGGGAATACTCCCAAACTCATTCTATGAAGACAACATCACCCTAATACCAAAACCAGGCAAAGACCCCACCAAAAAAGAAAATTACATACCAATATCCCTGATGAATGTAAATGCAAAAATACTCAATAAAATATTAGCAAACCAAATTCAAAAATATATCAAAAGGATCATACACCACGACCAAGCGGGATTCATCCCAGAGATGCAAGGATTGTACAACATTCGAAAATCCATCAACATCATCCACCACATAAACAAAAAAAAGGACAAAATCCACATGATCATCTCCATAAATGCTGAAAAAGCATTTGACAAAATTCAACATCCATTCATGATAAAAACTCTCAGCAAAATGGGTATAGAGGGCAAGTACCTCAGCATAATAAAAGCCATATATGATAAACCCACAGCCAACATCATAATGAACACCAAGAAGCTGAAAGCTATTCCTCTGAGATAGGGAAAAAGACAGGGATGCCCACTGTCCCCACTGTTATTTAACATAGTACTGGACATCCTAGCCATGGCAATTAGACAAAACAAAGAAATACAAGGAATCCAGATTGGTAAAGAAGAAGTTAAACTGTCACTGTTTGCAGATGACATGATATTGTACATAAAAAACTTAAAGACTCCACTCCAAAACTACTAGAACTGAAATTGGAATACAGTTAAGTTGCAGGATACAAAATTAACACACAGAAATCGGTGGCTTTCCTATACACTAACAATGAGCCAATAGAAAGAGAAATCAGGAAAACAATTCCATTCACAATTGCATCAAAAAGAATAAAATACCTAGGAATAAACCTAACCAGAGAAGTAAAAGACCTATACCCTGAAAACTATAAGACACTCAAGAGTAATTAAAGAGGTCACTAACAAACGGAAACTCATCCCATGCTCTTGGCTAGGAAGAATTAATATTGTCAAAATGGCCATCCTGCCCAAAGCAATATACAGAATTGATGCAATCCCTATCAAATTACCAAAAAAATTCTTCAATGAACTGGAATAAATAGTTCAAAAATTCATATGGAAACATCAAAGACCCCGAATAGCCAAAGCAATCCTGAGAAAGAAGAATAAAGTGGCAGAGATCTCACTCCCCAACTTCAAGCTCTACTACAAAGCCATAGTAATCAAAACGATTTGGTACACAGACCAGTGGAACAGATTAGAAACTCCAGACATTAACCCAAACATATATGTTCAATTAATGTTCGATAAAGAAGCCATGGACATACAATGGGGAAATGACAGTCTCTTCAACAGATGGTGCTGGCAGAACTGGACAGCTACATGTAAGAGAATGAAAGTGGATCACTGTCTAACCCCATACACAAAAGTAAATTCAAAATAGATCAAAGACCTGAATGTAAGTCATAAAACCATAAAACTCTTAGAAAAAAACATAGGCAAAAATCTCTTGGACATAAACATGAGTGACTTCTTCATAAATATATCTTCCCGGGCAAGGAAAACAAAAGCAAAAATGAACAAGCGGGACTATATCAAGCTGAAAAGCTTCTGTACAGCAGAGGACACCATCAATAGAACAAAAAGGTACCTTACAGTATGGGAGAATATATTCGTAAATGACAGATCCAATAAAGGCCTGACATCCAAAATATATAAAGAGCTCATGCACCTCAGCAAACGAAAAGAAAATAATCCAATTAAAAAATGGGCAGAGGAGCTGAACAGACAGTTCTCCAAAGAGGAAATTCAGATTGCCAACAGACACATGAAAAGATGCTTCACATCGCTTGTCATCAGAGAAATGCAAATTAAAACCACAGTGAGGTATCACCTCACACCAGTAAGGATGGCTACCATCCAAAAGACAAACAACAACAAATGTTGGTGAGGTTGTGGAGAAAGGAGAACCCTCCTACACTGCTGGTGAGAATGTAAATTAGTTCAGCCATTGTGGAAAGCAATATGGAGGTTCCTCAAAATGCTCAAAATAGACTTACCATTTGACCCAGGAATTCCACTTCTAGGAATTTACCCTAAGGATGCAGCACTCCAGTTTGAAAAAGACAGATGCACCCCTATGTTTATCACAGCACTATTTACAATAGCCAAGAAATGGAAGCAACCTAAGTATCCATCAGTAGATGAATGGATAAAGAAGATGTGGTGCATATACACAATGGAATATTATTCAGCCATAAGAAGAAAACAAATCCTACCATTTGCAACAACATGGATGGAGCTAGAGGGTATTATGCTCAGTGAAATAAGCCAAGCGGAGAAAGACAAATATCAAATGATTTCACTCATCTGTGGAGTATAAGAACAAAAGAAAAACTGAAGGAACAAAACAGCAGCAGAACCACAGAACCCAAGAATGGACTAACAGTTACCAAAGGGAAAGAGACTGTTGAGAATGGGAGGGTAGGGAGGGATAAGGGTGGGGAAGAAGAGAGGGGGTATTATAATTAGCATGTATAATGTGGGGGTTGGGAGAAAGGGGAGGGCTGTGCAACACAGAGAAGACAAGCAGTGATTCTACAACATTTTACTATGCTGATGGACAGTGAGTGTAATGGGGTTTGTGGTGGGGAGTTGGGGTAAGGGAGAGCCTAGTAAACATAATGTTCTTCATGTAATTGTGGATTAATGATAACAAAATAAAATTTTAAAAAAGAAAGAAGGAATGAAAAAAGAAAGAAAGAACAAAAGAAAGAAAGAAAGAAAGAAAGAAAGAAAGAAAGAAAGAAAGAAAGAAAGAAAGAAAGAAAGAAAGAAAGAAAGAAAGAAAGAAAGAAAGAAAGAAAGAAAAACATAAGGCATTTCTTTTTTTTAGAATTTATACAAATGTAGAAGATCCTCATTAGTACCAAGTAAAAACTGTAAAGAGTGCTATAAGAACATCTCTAAAGAATCTCTAGGCATCTTCCCACATATTAAGAGTAAAATGGATTTGGAAGATATGTGATGAGAGTTTTGCTTCTACTGTTTTTATCTTGATTTGCAATAATACATCTGTTCTATACTTTGGGATTTTGAGCACAAGATTTGTAATAATTTAATGCTAAGGATCTATTCTTATAAACTGGAGGCTATAAAATGAAGGATAATACATGTTAAACCAGTAAAATGCGACATGCTAAAAGCTATCTTCCAAATATTATAGTACCTACAGCTAATGTTAAGTATGTTTTAATAGTGCATTTCTTTCAGAATCCATAGTATTCAAAGATAAAACCCAAATAGCTGCAGAATAATTCTGTGAAACAAGGGTTGTGTTTTGTTATTATTTTCAGTGTGAGAAATAAATGCATATACTTCAGGTCACTAGCTTGCTCTTTTACTAGTATGCTGATCTCTGAACAATAATCAGAAGGAGATGAATATGACTTTACCATTTACTTCAGAATTTTAACATTGCATGGGAATGTTAAGAAAATAGTCCACATGAGAGTTTTTCTTAGTAGCAGTATCCTGGTGATTTCCAATTTTTATTTCTGTATAAATGCATAAGACATTGAACTGCAAATGTATAAGGTTATGATCAAAGAAATTCATTGACTCTATCCTGATTTCAGTTGCCTCATCATTAACACAGATACTTAAAACAGATTATTTGCCAAGGCCCCTTTCATATGTCTGACACAATGTTACACAAATTAGGTAAATTAATGATTTATGTAAGATGTTACCCACTTAAGAAATTAACTCATCATGCATATTGTTTTGTTTATTATAATAATTTTAGATATGTTCACATTTTGCATACTAAAAGGATGTGTGCCTAGTAGAAAAAGTATAAACTTTAGTCTTACGAATCCTACTGTGGGTCCAAAATGGAATTAATTTTATGATCAATCTTAGTTTTTCTCCCTTTATAACTATGAAAAGAAATTGTCACTCGATTTTGTTATAAGTTGTTGTCAACATGAAATTAAATAATATCTGAGAAGTAAAAACTTAAACCTTCTTAAAGCTACATCATGTAAAATGAGAATATGATGATAATGATGACGAAAAAAATAAAGATGATTCCTCCTCTTCCTTCTTCACGTTTTCCTCCCCCTTCTGCTGTTTCTTTGTCAGGCTTTGCATTTAGACAGCTGTTATTTCACTGGGCACTTACTGATGCTTCCATATGGCAGGAAGCGTGATTAAATTAAAAAATCATTGATAGATCAATTCAAGATGGCGGCGTGAGGGTTGAGACAGAGAACTCCTCCCCAAACCACATATAGTATGAAAATAGAGTCAATACAACTAACCCTAAAACAGCAAAAGGAATGAAGGCTGCACCAGACTGCACACACCTGGAGAACAGAGCAGACATCACAAAATAGGGTAACATCCCAAAGCCTCGATCTGTTGGAACCCAAGCCCTTCCCACACCCTAGATCACCAGCAGGAGGAAGAGAAATGGAGTGTCATGACTATGTAAGATATACAGTTTCAAGAGAAGTCAATTAAATGCTGTCAACATCATAATTAATAAACGCTTAAGACACCAGCCAAAATGTTGCTGACATACTGAAACCAGTAACTCAGTGAATTCTTCCTTGCATCTTCAGGTTCCAGCATAGTTTCTCTCTCACTGTAGATACTCCAAAATGTTCACTAAATGTATTAATGATATTGATAAATGCATCACACATGCAAGATGTTCTTTACTTTAGAATCTAAATTCATGCCATACCTTCACATGGAATATCTTCGGTTCCACTCCAAATTGAGCTCTTGTACCTCTGTATCTCCTGTTAGTATTTTACCTTGAATTAGAGTTTTTAATTTTACAGATGTGGATTTTTTATTTTATATCAGCTTGGAGGCAAAATATCTTGTTCCTTTGTTTGCTATTGCTATTTAAGAGGCTAGCATACAGAAAATACTCCATTTAGTATTTATAAGCTTACATTCTGAGCTTTTTGTGGGAATTAGGATTCATTTATTTGCTCATATTTTGCTTGTACAAAAGTGTTAATTTGTGCAGCTCTTCTTATTTGCAAGCTTCTCCTAACAGGTCCATACTTGTGATAATGGTGCTAAGTGCCTTTTCCTATGAACAGCAGAATCCTTCAAATTTTCAGCTTTAAAGATGAGGACTTTGACTACATCAGTCTTTTCTCAATCTGGGATTGGCATTTTTCTCTGCCTGCCTCACTTACTTTGATACCAAGACCACAATTAGTGACCTGGGTTTAAAGTCAGTTGTACCCACCCACAGTTGAGATACCCGATGATTCACTATTTTAATATACTATGTATTACCAAACAATTGCCCTTTCCCATGACAGGTTAAAATTCATATCATGATGTAAAGAAATCACCTAAAGAAATGTGGTAGCAAACTTTATAGTGCTTTTCTTGAACTGCTTAGTGATGGAATGTTTAGTTTTTGCACATTTCTGTTATTTCTGTGCTAGAAACAACAAGACTATATAGGTTATAGATTTCACTTTGCTGTTACATTAAAATAAACAACAGTTTATTTTTCTAAATAACAACTTACTTTTCTACATCACATTTAATCTAACTATAGTCCATATCACTTCTGTTATGGTGAAAATTTTTATCTCAGTTATTATGTCTTTAGCCTCTTGTGATGATTTCAGATTTAGAAGTGGAGAAGGGTCTTGTACTCTTTAATGCACACACAGGTTATTCCTGGATAAGTATGACCAAATCTGTATGGTCATAAATTTGATTGGCTCTGAGTTGTTATGCTAAACAACAAGGCTGGGAGTCCCTGGTCCCCAAAATGAGCCTCCCTCAATCTTGAAAATATCTCCCATTTCCCTGGTCTATTGCTTCTGTGTCCACCTTTCCAACCACATCTCTCCATTCTGGCTTTTTGTGGAAGGATGCAATATATTTTCTTTTAATTGTTTTTAGAAACAAAATGTGGTTTCCTTCTTACTGAGAATGTAGGATACGGAAAGCATCATTTTTTTCTGTATCTTTATCTATATCATTTGTCAGTTGTTAAAACAATGTAATCAAAATTATTTTTTTCTTCAAGACCTCTTCCTGAACTCCATCCTCTCTTCCTTGCATTGCTAGTCATGTGAGATTATTGGCACTCTCTAATGGGTCAGACAAGTTAATGTGTTGCTAGAAAACTAGGAACCTGTACGGTATAGCCTTGATACTGAAAAAGAACAAAACATTGCCTAATGTCAGGTAACTGATATGACCTCACAGCTAGATTTCAGTGTTAAAATGTTACTTGTGCAAACTGATCTGACATTCACACATAACCCTCAATATTTATTCCAAATGATATGAAGCTTATAGCTAAATTATACTGTTCTCCTGTTGGACATAAACAGTATCATAGAACATATATCTCAATACAAGGTCACCCTGAGACCATAATAAAGTGAGAAAACAATAAGGTCACTGTGAAACCCATAAAATGTCAAACATCGTGTTCTTCCACTAAATGAGTAACTACTACCTCTTCATTAATCATGACTTCATTCTCACTGTAGTCTTCTCTCTAGATGAGATTTATTCAGATACTCAGTTGTGAAATTGGCCCCACTTCCTGACACCATCCAATCCAGAGCAATCCCTTACATGCATAGACTCTCCCCCAAATTACCCAAAAAACCACAAATCCTGTAACAAGTGCTTTACCAGACCTTCTTGCTGAGATGCCCCATGATTCTAAATGGTATATGTTCTCCCTTGCTGCTGTTATTGGTAAACCCAATTTGTTGAACTATAGGAATTCCTGGGAGTCTGGCTGAGTGGCATTGACAATGCAAATCACTGCATTAATACCGGGCTGAGAAGAACTCATCGCAACTTCACAAGGAAATCATTGAGCACACAATAAAGTTAGTTTCAAATTAATCCTTTTTTCCAACAGAATTCCACTATGTAAACAACCTATATACTTCCACACTTCCCTAAAATAGATATAAACATGTTATTTCCATGCCAATTTGATTTTCAGGATTCCTGCACATGGTAACAGTGCTACTAGTATGTTTTTTCAATATTTACTTTGCATATAGATTTACATATTAACAGATTATGTTGAATACAAATTTCTGTGGCTTATATTTAAGGGCATTTTATCAGTAATTTCACTGATAATCATTGAAATTTAAGGTCATTTCATTGGTAATCATTACATTGAAGAATATAATGTATTATGCACACGTCTTGAGTCTATAGCTTGTTACACTTTTACAATGAGTATATCTATGTAACTACTAGCCAGATCAAAATATAAAATATTACCCACAGTCCAGAAGCCTTCTTCAGGTAGCCACCCAGTTGTAACCCTACACAAAATAAACTAGTATAAGCTCTATTATTCAAATGAAATTCTATTTATTATATATATGTATTATTGAATATATCAGTATCTACATTTATAATTAATGTCCATACATTAAATATGTGTTAAATATTGTATGTTAAATTATGTATTATAGAGCTTGTATATAATATGTGATGTATATTGTAATGTATATTACATATTATATATATTTTAAATTTAGTCTGTTTTGGGTTTTTTTTTTTATTAAGGTATCATTGATATACACTCTTATGAAGGTTTCACAAGAAAAGCAATGTGGTTACTACATTCACCCTTATTATCAAGACCCTTCCCATACCCCATTTCAGTCATTGTCCATCAGTGTAGTAAGATGCCACAGAGTCCGTGTTTGTCTTCTCCGAACTACACTGTCTTCCCCGTGACACCCCACACACCATGTGCACCAATCACGATACCCCGCAATCCCTTTCTCCCTCCCTCCCCACCCATGTTTTGAGCTTTTTATAAGTGATATGAAGGAGTCTTTTTTTCTTTTTTCTCTGGATTCTCTCATTCAATAAATATCGTATGAGTTCTATCCATGTTCTGGCATGTAGTGGTAGTTTGTTCATTTAATTGCTGTAGAATATTCCATTCTATGAAAGTAGTAGTTTATTTAACCATCCAACATTTGATGGGCAATGAGTTGTTCCCAATTTGTAGTGACTACTAATGATGTTTACATGTTGAATATGTATCTATGGATGCAGTTACTGAATCATATATTGTGCATATATTCAATTTTAGTATGTACTGACAAATAGTTTCCAGATGTGTTTTCCAGTAGTGTTCTAGATGCTTCACATTCAAGCAAATAATTGTCTTTTTAGCTTTTTTTTAATATCTGTATTTTTAATGTTAGCCATTTTGGGTATGACTAATAAAATCTCATTGTGGTTTTGCTTTGCATTTGTTGATGAATAAAAAATTGAATATGTGTCCATATGCTAACCGGCATTTTGCTACTCCTTTCTGTGAGTATTCTCCCATTTTGCATAGATTGATTTTCTTTTTCTTATTCATAAGAAACTTATATAATCTTCATATAAATTCTTTATTACACACTCCCCTACAGATACATGCACACACAAAATCTATATAGTGTTTTTCTAAATATCTCTCCCATTTTGAGGCCTGAAAAAATTATATATCCTGCAGTTCTTATATACTATGTTCTATTAAAATCAATTAGGCAAACTTTGTTAATTATATGATTCAAAAATCTCTCCTACACCTCCTCATCTGTTAGTCTTTTTCTGAAAATTACTGAGAAAAATGTTAAAATATTTAGCTTCAATTATGGATGCAACTATTCCTCTTTTTTAGTTCTGTCAGTCTTTGCTTTACATATTCTGAGGCACATGTATTAAGTGCATACAAATTTAGAAACTTATGTCCCTATTGAATACATTATATTTATTTTTGTCTGAAAATTTCTATTTCTATTACATCTTAGGGTTTCTTTTTTTTACTGTGTATTGAATTCTGTTTTGATTGACAGTTAGTTTCCTTCCCCAGTTTATAGATGTTATTCCAAATTCCTTTGACTTATTTTGTTTGAGCTGAGAAGTCTTTGTCAGAATTATTTATTTATTTTTTATTGAGGTATCATTGATATGCAATCTTACACTGGTTTCAAGTATATAACAGTGGTTCAGCAGTTACCCACATTATTACATCCTCACTTCACCCCCACTAATGCAGTTACTACATTTCTTCAGAATTATTGCTGCTGTTTTTAAAGGAACATTTTTGTCTGTGAGGCTTTGAATATTTTTACTGCTTTCTTCCTTTGGTGTTCAACAGCAGTATGACCATAGCATTCTTAGGGATTTTAAATCTTTGCTGTTCATAGTAACTCTTTAATTTGTGGCTTTGTATCATCTGAAGTTTGGGAAAATTCTTAGTATCTTTTCAAATATTACTTCTGCCTCATTTTTTTTTAACTTACTGATTTCAAATATATATACTTTTCTCAGGACCCATGTTGTATTTTTTTTTTTTTTTTTTTTTTTTTTTACATGGTGAACGAATTCTTACAGAGTGAATAAATTCTTACATGGTGAACAGTACAAGGGCAGTCATCACAGAAACTTTCGGTTTTGATCATGCAATATGACCTATAAACCATCAGGTCAAATATGAATATTCATTTGATTTTTGTACTTGATTTATATGTTGATCCCACATTTCTCCTATTATTATTATTATTTTTATTTTTAATAAAATGCTGAAGTGGTAGGTAGATGCAAGATAAAGGTAGAAAACATAGTTTAGTGCTGTAAGAAGGCAAATGTAGATGATCAGATGATCAGGTGTGTGCCTATGGACTAAGTATTAATCCAGGCTAGACAAGGGCAGCAAAACATCCACGGATGCAGAAGATTTCTCTCAAAACAGGGGGGGTGAGGTTCTGAGCCTCACCTCTGTTGATCCCCAAATTCTCACCTGATGGCCCCCCTGCGACTGTGCCTGTCTTAGGTTGTTCCTCCCTTGAGGAATCTTACCCGTCTCTGGCTAACCAGTCATCTTCCGGGGCCATACAGGGAAATGTAAAGTTGGTAAGTGAGAGAGAAGCCATATTGTTTGCAAAGGTTAGCTTTTTACTTCTTTGCAGATTTATGCCCTGTGGCTTCTATGCCCAGCACTTGTCTCGAGGTATCTTTACCACCTGGAGGAATTATGATACTCGGTAAATTCGATATGAGGCACGAATTCTATTTAAAGTTTGTAATTAGGAAGGAAGAAGAAAAGCTATAGATGTAGCATATGAAGGAAACTTGGGAGGATTGATTATTTCTTTGACATATCTTCTTGTATAGTACCTTAAGTATGTATAGGTTTTAAACTACTAACTAATTTGCACACACATATTGACATAATAGGAATACGGTGACATAAACAAAGCAAATCTATAATTACCAGCCATCTCCAGTGAAGCCAAGAAAACCATTTAGGCACCCTAGGCATTTGTGAAAATTTATCTATGATATGATGGATATTTTCCAACTGTACTTGAACCATCAGACAAATTAAAGCAGCCCATTTCTGGGATCTGTTCACATCCCATATGTTCTTTTAACCATAGATAGTCTATAGTCATGAGATTTTGGGGTGCTACAACTTGCACCCCTCCCAACTCCTGGTTGAGTTCCAACAGACAGATCCGGTCAAATTCGTTGTCTCACTGTATGCACATGCCAGCCTAGACATCTCCCTCCTCCTTCTCATGGCAAGTCCAGGAGATGGTGGGCTGGATGCAGCCACAACCGCAGCATCGTCCGGATCCCTGTGGAGGCTTTTTGATGATCATCCCCCGGCACGAGTCCTCCAGAGAGTGCTGATGCCGGAAGCTCCTCCTCATATCGTATCTTAGTTCATTTTCTGGGTATCCAAGCTAGGCCTTGATCTTCTGCGTAGAAACAAACAGACCCTTTGCCCACACTTTGACATGCCCTCTATACCACTGTGCAGAACTCATTGGAGGTCAGCACACAGTAACTGCTTTTTTTTTTTTTTTTTTAATTAAGAGAAAGGAATATTATCAGAAAAGAGTACCTCCATAGCTGATCATCTGACACCCTTTAAGTGATCAACATTAAGGATATTTAAAGCATGCGTTGATCTTTGATTTACCAATAGTTTTATCCTGTTAAGGAGTAATCCCCCTTTTCTTTCTTTCTTTCTTTTTTTTTTTTTTTTTTAAATTTTTAATCTACACTTACCTGAAGAATACTATGTTTACTATGCTCTCCCCTATATCAGGTCCCCCCTAACAACCACATTACGGTTACTGTCCATCAGCTTAGCAAAATGTTGTAGAGTCACTACTTGTCCTCTCTGTGTTGTGCAGCCCACCCTCCCCTTTCTCCCTCCCCCCCATGCATGCTAATCTTAATACCCCCCTTCTTCTTCCCCCCCCTTATCCCTCCCTGCCCACCCATCCTCCCCAGTTCCTTTCCCTTTGGTACCTGTTAGTCCATTTTTGGGTTCTGTAATTCTGCTGCTGTTTTGTTCCTTCAGTTTTTCCTTTGTTCCTATACTCCTCAGATGAGTGAAATCATTTGGTATTTCTCTTTCTCCGCTTGGCTTATTTCACTGAGCATAATACTCTCCAGCTCCATCCATGTTGCTGCAAATGGTTGGATTTTTCCACTTCTTATGGCTGAGTAGTATTCCATTGTGTATATGTACCACATCTTCTTTATCCATTCATCTACAGATGGACATTTAGGTTGCTTCCAATTCTTGGCTATTGTAAATAGTGCTGCGATAAACATAGGAGTGCATCTGTCTTTCTCAAACTTGATTGCTGCGTTCTTAGGGTAAATTCCTAGGAGTGGAATTCCTGGGTCAAATGGTAGGTCTGTTTTGAGCATTTTGATGCACCTCCATACTGCTTTCCACAATGGTTGAACTAATTTACATTCCCACCAGCAGTGTAGGAGGGTTCCCCTTTCTCCACAGCCTCGCCAACATTTGTTGTTGTTTGTCTTTTGGATGGCAGCTATCCTTACTGGTGTGAGGTGATACCTCATTGTAGTTTTAATTTGCATTTCTCTGATAATTAGCGATGTGGAGCATCTTTTCATGTGTCTCTTGGCCATCTGTATTTCTTTTTTGGATAACTGTCTGTTCAGTTCCTCTGCCCATTTTTTAATTGGGTTATTTGTTTTTTGTTTGTTGAGGCGTGTGAGCTCTTTATATATTCTGGACGTCAAGCCTTTATCGGATCTGTCATTTTCAAATATATTCTCCCATACTGTAGGGTTCCTTTTTGTTCTATTGATGGTGTCTTTCGCTGTACAGAAGCTTTTCAGCTTAATGTAGTCCCACTTGCTCATTTTTGCTGTTGTTTTCCTTGCCCGGGGAGATATGTTCAAGAAGAGATCACTCATGTTTATGTCTAAGAGGTTTTTGCCTATGTTTTTTTCCAAGAGTTTAATGGTTTCGTGACTTACATTCAGGTCTTTGATCCATTTTGAGTTTACCTTTGTATATGGGGTTAGACAATGGTCCAGTTTCATTCTCCTACATGTAGCTGTCCAGTTTTGCCAGCACCATCTGTTGAAGAGACTGTCATTTTGCCATTGTATGTCCATGGCTCCTTTATCAAATATTAATTGACCATATATGTTTGGGTTAATTTCTGGGGTCTCTAATCTGTTCCACTGGTCTGTGGCTCTGTTCTTGTGCCAGTACCAAATTGTCTTGATTACTATGGCTTTGTAGTAGAGCTTGAAGTTGGGGAGTGAGATCCCCCCTACTTTATTCTTCTTTTTCAGGATTGCTTTGGCTATTCGGGGTCTTTGGTGTTTCCATATGAATTTTTGAATTATTTGTTCCAATTCATTGAAGAATGTTGCTGGTAATTTGAGAGGGATTGCATCAAATTTGTATATTGCTTTTGGCAGGATGGCCATTTTGACGATATTAATTCTTCCTAGCCATGAGCATGGGATGAGTTTCCATTTATTAGTGTCCCCTTTAATTTCTCTTAAGAGTGACTTGTAGTTTTCAGAGTATAAGTCTTTCACTTCCTTGGTTAGGTTTATTCCTAGGTATTTTATTCTTTTTGATGCAATGGTGAATGGAATTGTTTTCCTGATTTCTCTTTCTATTGATTCGTTGTTAGTGTATAGGAAAGCTACAGATTTCTGTGTGTTGATTTTGTATCCTGCAACTTTGCTGTATTCCGATATCAGTTCTAGTAGTTTTGGAGTGGAGTCTTTAGGGTTTTTTATGTACAGTATCATATCATCTGCAAATAGTGACAGTTTAACTTCTTCTTTACCAATCTGGATTCCTTGTATTTCTTTGTTTTGTCTGATTGCCGTGGCTAGGACCTCCAGTACTATGCTAAATAACAGTGGGGAGAGTGGGCATCCCTGTCTGGTTCCCGATCTCAGTGGAAATGCTTTCAGCTTCTCGCTGTTCAGTATAATGCTGGCTGTGGGTTTATCATATATGGCCTTTATTATGTTGAGGTACTTGCCCTCTATTCCCATTTTGCTGAGAGTTTTTATCATGAATGGATGTTGAATTTTGTCAAATGCTTTTTCAGCATCTATGGAGATGATCATGTGGTTTTTGTCTTTCTTTTTGTTGATGTGGTGGATGATGTTGATGGATTTTCGAATGTTGTACCATCCTTGCATCCCTGGGATGAACCCCACTTGGTCATGGTGTATGATCCTTTTGATATACTGTTGAATTCTGTTTGCTAATATTTTATTGAGTATTTTTGCATCTACGTTCATCAGGGATATTGGTCTGTAATTTTCTTTTTTGGTGGGGTCTTTGCCTGGTTTTGGTATTAGGGTGATGTTGGCTTCATAGAATGAGTTTGGGAGTATTCCCTCTTCTTCTATTTTGTGGAACACTTTAAGGAGAATGGGTATTATGTCTTCTCTGTGTGTCTGATAAAATTCCGAGGTAAATCCGTCCGGCCCCGGGGTTTTGTTCTTGGGTAGTTTTTTGATTACTGTTTCAATTTCTTTGCTTGTAATTGGTTTGTTTAACTTTAGTGTTTCTTCCTTGGTCAGTCTTGGGAGGTTGTATTTTTCTAGGAAGTTGTCCATTTCTTCTAGGTTTTCCAGCTTGTTGGCATATAGGTTTTCATAGTAGTCTTTAATAATTCTTTGTATTTCTGTGGAGTCTGTCGTGATTTTTCCATTCTCATTTCTGATTATGTTGATTTGTGTTGACTCTCTTTTTCTCTTAATAAGTTGGGCTAGAGGCTTATCTATTTTGTTTATTTTCTCAAAGAACCAGCTCTTGGTTTCGTTGATTTTTGCTATTGTTTTATTCTTCTCAATTTTGTTTATTTCTTCTCTGATCTTTATTATGTCCCTCCTTCTGCTGACTTTAGGCCTCATTTGTTCTTCTTTTTCCAGTTTTAATAATTGTGATGTTAGACTATTCATTTGGGATTGTTCTTCCTTCTTCAAGTGTGCCTGGATTGCTATATACTTTCCTCTTAAGACTGCTTTCGCTGCATCCCACAGAAGTTGGGGCTTAGTGTTGTTGTTGTCATTTGTTTCTATATATTCCTTGATCTCTATTTTGATTTGTTCATTGATCCATTGATTATTTAGTAGCATGTTGTTAAGCCTCCATGTGTTTGTGAGCCTTTTTGTTTTCTTTGTAGAATTTATTTCTACTTTCATACCTTTGTGGTCTGAAAAATTGGTTGGTAGAATTTCAATATTGTGGAATTTACTGAGGCTCTTTTTGTGAGCTAGTATGTGGTCTATTCTAGAGAATGTCCATGTGCACTTGAGAAGAATGTATATCCTGTTGCTTTTGGATGTAAAGTTCTATAGATGTCTATTAGGTCCATCTGTTCTAGTGTGTTGTTCAGTGCCTGTGTGTCTTTACTTATTTTCTGCCCGGTGGATCTATCCTTTGGGGTGAGTGGTGTGTTGAAGTCTCCTACAATGAATGCATTGCAGTCTATTTCCCTCTTTAGTTCTGTTAGTATTTGCTTCACATATGCTGGTGCTCCTGTATTGGGTGCATATATATTTAGAATGGTTATATCCTCTTGTTGGACTAAGCCCTTTATCATTATGTAGTGGCCTTCTTTATCTCTTGTTACTTTCTTTGTTTTGAAGTCTATTTTGTCTGATATTAGTACTGCAACCCCTGCTTTCTTCTCACTGTTGTTTGCCTGAAATATGTTTTTCCATCCCTTGACTTTTAGTCTATGCTTATCTTTGGGTTTAAGGTGAGTTTCTTGTAAGCAGCATATAGATGGGTCTTGCTTTTTTATCCATTCTATTACTCTATGTCTTTTGATTGGTGCATTAAGTCCATTTACATTTAGGGTGACTATTGAAAGATATGTACTTATTGCCATTGCAGGCTTTAGATTCGTGGTTACCAAAGGTTCAAGGTTAGCTTCTTTAGTATCTTACTGCCTAACTTAGCTCGCTTATTGAGCTGTTATATACACTGTCTGGAGAGTCTTTTCTTCTCTCCCTTCTTATTCCTCCTCCTCCCTTCTTCATATGTTGTGGGTTTTGTTCTGTGCTCTTTTTAGGGGTGCTCCCATCTAGAGCAGTCCCTGTAGGATGCCCTGTAGAGGTGGTTTGTGGGAAGCAAATTCCCTCAGCTTTTGCTTGTCTGGGAATTGTTTGATCCCACCATCATATTTAAATGATAGTCGTGCTGGATACAGTATCCTTGGTTCAAGGCCCTTCTGTTTCATTGCATTAAGTATATCATGCCATTCTCTTCTGGCCTGTAGGGTTTCTGTTGAGAAGTCTGATGTTAGCCTGATTGGTTTTCCTTTATAGGTGACCTTTTTCTCTCTAGCTGCCTTTAAAACTCTTTCCTTGTCCTTGATCCTTGCCATTTTAATTATTATGTGTCTTGGTGTTGTCCTCCTTGGATCCTTTCTGTTGGGGGTTCTGTATAATTCCATGGTCTGTTCGATTATTTCCTCCCCCAGTTTGGGGAAGTTTTCAGCAATTATTTCTTCAAAGACCCTTTCTATCCCTTTTCCTCTTTCTTCCTCTTCTGGTATCCCTATAATACGAATGTTTTTCCTTTTGTATTGGTCACATATTTCTCTTAGTGTTGTTTCATTCCTGGAGATCCTTTTATCTCTCTCTATGTCAGCTTCTATACGTTCCTGTTCTCTGGCTTCTATTCCTTCAATGGCCTCTTGCATCTTATCCATTCTGCTTATAAATCCTTCCAGGGATTGTTTCACTTCTGTGATCTCTTTCCTGACATCTGTGATCTCCTTCCGGACTTCATCCCACTGCTCTTGCATTTTTCTCTGCATCTCATCCCACTGCTCTTGCATTTTTCTCTGCATCTCATCCCATTGCTCTTGCATTTTTTTCTGCATCTCTGTCAGCATGTTCATGATTTTTATTTTGAATTCTTTTTCAGGAGGACTAGTTAGGTCTGTCTCCTTCTCAGGTGTTGTCTCTGTGATCTTTGTCTGCCTGTAGTTTTGCCTTTTCATGGTGATAGAGATAGTCTGCAGAGCTGGTACAAGTGACCGCTGGAAGAGCTTCCCTTCTTGTTGGTTTGTAGCCTTTTCCTGGGAGAATAGCGACCTCTAGTGGCTTGTGCTGGGCAGCTGTGCGCAGACAGGGCTTCTGCTTCCTGCCCAGTTGCTTTGGGGTTTATCTCCACTGTTGCTGTGGGCTTGGCCTGGCTGGGGCTGTTCCTCCAAAATGGTGGAGCCCCGTTAGAGGGGGAGCAGCCAGGAGACTATTTATCTCCGTAAGGGGCCTCTGTGCTCCCTGCTGCCCAGGGGGTTAGAGTGCCCAGAGATCCCCAGATTCCCTGCTTCTGGTCTAAGTGACCTGTCCTGCCCCTTTAAGATTTCCAAAAAGCACTCTCCAAACCAAAACAACAACAGCAACAATGAGAGAGGGAACAGAAAGGAAAAAAAAAAGAAAAAACACGCGATTTTTTTTTTTTTTTTTCCTCAGGTGCCGGTCCCAGGCACCCGCGCACTGGTCCTGCTGCCCTGTCTCCCTAGCACCAGGGTCCCTGTCCTTTCAAGGCTTCCAAAAAGCACCCACCCACCGGTCCCGCAGGGAAGGAACGCTCAATATTCTTTGTCCTCAGGCACTGGTCCCACGCACCCGCTCACCAGTCCTGCCGCCCTGCCTCCCTAGCACCGGGGTCCCTGTCCCTTCAAGGCTTCCAAAAAGCACTTGGCAAAAAGAGAGAAAAAAAAGGGGAAAAACGCGCGATTTCTTCCGTCCTCAGGTGCTGGTCTCAGGCACCCACCCACCGGTCCCACAGGGAAAAATGCGGGATATTCTTTGTCCTCAGGTGCCGGTCCCAGGCACCCGCTCACCAGTCCCGCCGCCCTGCCTCCCTAGCACCGGGGTCCCTGTCTCTTTTAGGCTTCCAAAAAGCACTCGCAGAAAAGAGAAAAAAAAAAGGGGAAAAACGCGCGATTTCCTCTGTCCTCAAGTGCCGGTCTCAGGCACCCGCCCACCGGTCCCGCAGGGAAAAACGGGGGATATTCTTTGTCCTCAGGCGCCGGTCCCAGCCACCCGCTCACCAGTCCCGCCACCGTGCCTCCCTAGCACTGGGGTCCCCGTCCCTTCAAGGCTTCCAAAAAGCGCTTGCCATAAAGAGAAAAAAAAAAAGGGGAAAAACGCGCGACCTCCTCCGTCCTCAGGCACCGGTCTCAGGCACCCGCCCCCAGGTCTCGCAGGGAGAAACGCGGGATATTCTTTGTCCTCCGGCGCTGTTCCCAGGCACCTCCTCACCGGTCCCGCCACCCTGCCTCCCCAGCAACGGGGGCCCGTCCCTCTAAGGCTTCCAAAAAGCGCTCGCCAAAAAAAAAAACTGCTCCGGTTTCTCTCCACCCGCCGGGAGCCGGGGGGAGGGGCGCTCGGGTCCCGCCGGGCTGGGGCTTGTATCTTACCCCCTTCACAAGGCGCTGGGTTCTTGCAGGTGTGGATGTGGTCTGGATGTTGTCCTGTGTCCTGTGGTCTCTATTTTAGGAAGATTTTTCTTTGTTATATTTTCATAGCTCTATGTGTTTTTGGGAGGAGATTTCCACTGCTCTACTCACGCCGCCATCTTGGCTCCCGCCTCCCATGTTGTATTTTATGTTTTTTCCTTGTAATATATTATCCCCTTTTTCCTGTTTACTTCAATTTGGATTATTTTACACTGATTTATGTTTTAGAATATTAATTGTCTTTTCTGTTACTTCCAACTGCTTTTAAGTATCTACTCTATTCTTTCAGTAACTGTGTTTCTCCATTTTTAAAAAGATATATTCTTTGTTATACATTACAAATGTATTCTTTGTTATGAATTACTAATAAATTGCTTTATCTTTTCCTCAACATTCATGTACATATTAGTCATATTAAAACCCATTTCTACTAATGATAATATATGGTACACTTTGCATCTATTTATTGCCTGGGTATTTAGTTCTTTGTTTTCTTTTAGATTCATGTCTTTTCTTGTTGTGACATGTCTAATTTTATATTAAATGTTAGATATTGTGATTAAAAATTATAGAATATCCAGATGATATTATATGCCTTCAGGGAAGAATATTTTTCTTCTGGCAGGCAGGAAATATGGATAAATGAACTTGATCGAATGAAAAAGTGAAATACATTGAAGGTACATTTCTGGCTTTTTGGATGGCTGGTGTATCTCTACTTTGCCATTACTCCTAGAACTGAGGCTTTTGTATTCTCAATCGAAAAACAGGAGTTTTTACCATATTTACTTTTTTTTTGGTTGACTCTTAGTTCCAGTTGTTGACTTCTCAACAATGACAAATAACTGAAATCTCAACTTCGTTTTTTATCTCTGTAAGTTTTACTTCGTGTTCAGTTTTTCAGAAACTCTAACCATGGTCCATATGGAGATTAGAATTGTACATACCTTAAGGTAGAATTATGTGCAGATTATTTGACTCATTTCTGTGCAATTTCCTTTTCTGCAGAACTTTGATTCTTTAAGTATTTTGTAGTCCTGTACTTCATGTTTATCAGTTATGTGCTGTGGAGAAAAAGCAGCAGTGAATAGAAGGTGCACATTTGGACAGCTGGTGTATCTACCTTGCCGTTACTCCTAGAACTGAGGCTTCTGTATTCTCAACCGAAAAACAGGAGTTTTTACCATATTTACACTTTTTTTTGGTTGAATTACTTTGAACTTACTTTCTGTCTGGGATCTTGGATTCTCTAGTTCTGGATATCATGGTGTTTCTGATACATTCAAAAAAGCTATTTTAGTACCTTTAACATATTTTATTTTTATCATCAGCAGAAGTGTTATTTCATGTCAACCATGTAGCAATAGCTGAATATGGCCATGTCATGTGTTTTCCCTTAGTCATGTTCTATAAATAACTGGTCCCAGAGTTGGTTCCAGAGGTGAAATATTAAGAACCCTGGATCTTTCCACTCTAAAATCTTCTGAGTGTTGGGTTTAACACAGAGGCTTGCCACCTCATAGATGTAAGAGCTGATGTAACTTCAGGTATAATGACTTCTCATCACAGAATCCTAAGCCAGAATACAGGAAGAAAACAAAAAAGGATTTTCACTTTGTAGATTTTTCTCCTTTGACAGAGTGATGATTCCAGCATTTCCAGGTGTCTCCAGAAGCCATCCTTGGTCAGAAAATTTTCTCTTTTTAGCCACTAACTAGTAAAGAGGAATGGGCTACCATGGTTAGTGTGGGCCAATTATAATTTACTCCCTGGGCTAAGCAAATTGATAGTCCCTAAATTTCGGGTACATTTAGTAGAGAAGAAAGGGGAATGAATATTCATTAGGCAAACAAACCCTGTCAGACAAAACACTTCACAATCTTTACTTACTCCCTTTTTTCCAATGTCAGCTTCCACTCTCGCTACCATGTCTCCTGTGTTTCAGGTCAGGGTTTCTCATGGCACTGTTGATTGACCTTTAAGCCAGCTAATTATTTGTTGTGGATGTTGTTATGGTGATTATAGGATGTTTGGCAGCATTCCTGGTATCCCCTCTCACTGATTTGAGAAAGCAAAAATATCTTCATGTATCACCAGATGCCCTCTGAAAGGCAAAAAATTCCTCCAATCGAAGGTCACTTATCTAAATGGCTAGAGTAGAATGGAATAGAAAAGATGTCTTGAAAAAGGGAATTTGTCTGCAGAATTAAACATCTATCCAGAAGATGAACATACATTGTTTATAGAATAAATTAAAGTACATGAAAAAAGATATGCAGTACTTACTGTTTCTTTGTAATAAACTTTCCAATCACACAGAAGCAGTAAAATGCTTAATCCAATTATTGGCTCAGCCTGCTATGGCTGTAAATGGAATGACTAATTCATTAATATAAAAGAATATATACAAAAAATGCTTAACATATCAAAATAAAGAAACTGCCAGAACTGCAAATTTCCAATAATCTTCCTTTTAAGATGAGGAAATCAAAGAGGAATTTAGCAGCCCTAGACCTGGAATTCTTAGGAGTCTCCAGGAATGTGTTTTCCATTGTGCATACTTAGAAAATTGCATGGTATCTAGTCCAATGGCACTACCAAACTTGGATCCCTGTGGCAACATAGAATAGTGTTATGCCAGGCACAGGTCTCCACAGTGCTTCCATTTGTACCCACTGGACTGTTAAGGGGAAAATTTTAGAGAAATAGTTCAGCAGTCATTCTGACTTTTGAAATAAAATCAAGTAATTACTTTCAGAATATATCTGTTCAATATCTAGATTCAATGTTCTATGTTAGGTTTGGAGCAAAGGTATTCTCAAAAGCACCATTCATTCATCTTTGACAGACACTAAGAAGTTCAAATTTTCAATAATACAGAAAGAGTTCTGCATTGCCTTTGTACAAAGTATTACTTAGAAAACTAAGGAAGTTTGCTAGAAAGTTTAAATACTACTCTGGTTATTTTTAATGTTTACATGTAGAACCCAAGTTATTGCTTAGTATAATGTTCTTATGCTTCAATTTCATTCTTTCTTTCTTAAAATTGATTTAGTTTCTCCAGTCCTATTAATTGTCTCTACTTCTCTGACAGGGTTTTGCTTGTGATCTCATTTTATATTTTTACTTAGATTAATTTTACAGTGTTGACTAATTTCTCATTTTATATGCTTTGTATGCTAGTGAATGGATGAGAAATTTTCTTGCTGACTATCATAATTCCCTTCTCAATATTTAACACTATTTACTCTTCAAAATCCATTGATATGAAATATTGGAAGTTCAGTTTCCAAGGAACATATGAGAATATCTCTTGGTCATGAAAACAAACAAGACAAATATAGATAATAAACACAGTTAGTAGTCTTATGGTCAAATGAGTGCCATTCAAGAATCTTGAGCCCCAAACCATTAAGTTTCAGCTACCCATTGACAAAAGGATTCTTATTATATATTGATTTAGTTTGAGAATTTTCATAATTACATATTTATGTCTTAATTATGTATTTGTTTCACAATTAAGGTTTGTTTAATGTCTGTTTCCCAAAGAGGAGAAAGCTCCTTAAGGATAATAATTGCTCTATTGGAGAGTGACATCAGTGTCATGGTGGAGTGAGTCGTTCCTTTTCTCACTCCCCTTCAATTTACAACTAATCTAACACCTACAGCCCAAAGAAATGCCTTATCACAACACAACAGGACTCAAAACACCCATGCACTGTGTACACAGAAGCGGAAAGTTGTGGATCCAGGAAAGTGGCAGTGGAAAAGGCAGCGGCAGCTGTAGTGGCCGTGGCAGAAGTGCCGGTGGCAGAGGCACCAGAAGGCCAGCGTGACCTGTCTAGCAGAGGCAGAGGGGGAAGGTGGCTCATGAGCGTCTACCAGCTGCTGGTGCTGTAGCTGGAAGGACCCACTGTTTTCCCTGAGAAGAAATCACAGTGACTGGAGAGAGGGAAAAGAAGACGAAGAAGGCAAACAGAGATGAATGACTGTGTTCCTGCTCTTTGCCCTAGGATTCTGGCAAGAGTTTGACCGACAGATCTCTGGGACCCCAGCCCCCTTCCTGTGGCTGCCCCTACCAGGCTGTAGGCACACCCAAAGCTCCAAGTGCCAAACACATACCTCCCTCCACTCTGCCACCACCACCCCCCTTTTCTCTTTATCAGTTTTTTTTTTCATGCTTACTCCTAATCTTAGTGATGATTCAACTCTAGTAAGACAAACAAGAAACTTGTGCTATACCACCTCCTTCTGGAAAATAAAAGGAAGGCGCCCAATTACCAACCTGTTGAAATCTTAGAATCAAAGTAGTCAAAGCCTTACCTAAATAAAAAAATGTTCACTACTTCAAAAGTGGTAGCAGAGTCACTTTTCATCAAAAACCATGAAAAATCATGACAATACAGTATAACAGAAGGTTGTGTTACAACTGCTAAGGTATTCAAAATAGCTCTTATGAAGAAATTCGGCAGGAAAACTCAGAAAGGCAATACCACGATATTAGAAATATAATTAATGAACACGAGTACTTTACCAAAGAGATTGAAATTCTGAAAAACAACAAGGAAATTATGGGGCTGAAGAACTCAATAAATGAAGTGAAGAATGCATTTCTACTCATTAAAAATGAGTAGATTAGATAGAAGATGGAATAAGTGAGCTCAAAGATAGGAACATAGGAACGTTTTAGGTGGAAGAGGACAAAAAACTAAGAGTTTTAAAAAATGAATAAATTCTATGAAAACTTCCATACTCCCTTACAAGAGCCAAAATAATAGGCTTACCCATTAGAAGGGAGCAGAGAGCATATTTAGAGATATAATAGCTGAGAACTTCTAAACCTTGGGAAGGAACTGGATATTGCAACTCCAGAAAGGTAATAGAACACTTTATTATCTCAACGCGAAAGACTTTCTCCAAGATGTATTACACTGAAACAAACAACGATAAAGAAAGAATGTTAAACAAAGCCAGGGAGAAAAAGACGGTAACCTTCAAAGGTGCCCCTATAAAGCTATCAACAGATTTCTCAGCAGAAACTCCATAGGCCAGCAAAGAGTAAAGTAACATATTTAAAGTATTGTAAGACAGAAACTGCAGCTAAGAATACTCAATCTGGCAAAATTATCCTTCAGATATGAAGGAAAAATAAATGCTTTCCCAGGCTAAGAAAAGTTGAAGGAGTTCAGTACCACTATACCTGCCTTGTAAGAAATGTTGAAAAGGGCTTTTCAGGTGAAATGAAAAGACAAAAGTACACAAAATTCTGCTCAAGGTGATAAATCAATTGCCAGAATTAGAAAACTGTTAACTCTTTTCTATAATTATATATTAAACATTTATCAAGCTTAAAGGAAATGAGCATTAAAATAACTATAGCTACAACTTGGAAATAAAATCTCAACAATGAAATAATTTGTGGCATCAAAAATATAAAAGGGGGCAAATAAAATGATGGAACTTTTATAGGCTAATGAAGACAAAGAGTCAGTCAAAACCTTGGAATTAATCAACAATTTCAGTAAAGAAGCAGAATACAAAGTCAACATTCAGAAATCAATTACATTCTTTTAGACTAATGATCAATCATCTGAAAAAGAAATATAACTAACCTATTCATAATAGCATCAAAAACAATAAAATACTCAGGAATAAGTTTGACGAAGGATGTGAAAGTTGTACAATGAAAACTTCTAAAACTGCTTAAAGAAATTGATGACACAAATGGAAATAACATCCATGTTCATGGATTGGAAGGCTAAAATGGCCACATCCAAAGCCATTTATAAATTCAACACAATCTCCATCAAAATGCCATAGTCATTCTTCAGAGATACAAGAGAAATAATTCTAAAATATGTGTGGAATCAACGAAGACTCCAGAAAGCCAAGGAAAAAGAAAGCCAGAAGTATTACAGCTCTGGATTTCAAATGATACTACAAAGTAACAGTATTAAAAACAGAAATAGACATATTGGCCAGTGGAACATAATATAAAGCCTAGAATTAAATCCTAGTGTCTATGGTCAGTTAATATTCAACAAAAACCAATGTCACCCAATGTAGAAGGGATAATCTCCTCCATAAATGGTGCTGGATAAAAAGGGGGAAACACATGCAGAACAATGACATTGGGCCTCTATATCATACTCCTCACAAAAATGACTTGACATAGAGCAAAGACTTAAACATTAGATGTAATACTATAAAACTCCTAGAAAAAAATGCACGGGAGGAGCTCACTGATATCGATCTTGGCAGTTTTTCTGGACATGATGCCAAAAGCACAAGCAACAAAACCAAAAATCAACAAATGAGACTCCATCAAACTCAAAAGCTTCTGTACAGCACAAGGAACCATTAACAAAATGAAAAACTCTACAGCATGGGAGAAACGCTTTTCAAATAATATATTGGATAAGGGGTTAATATCCAAAAAATATAAAGAATTCATACAAATTAATAACAACATAAATAACAGTCTGATTCAAAAATGGGTGGAAGAACTAAACAAACAATTTTCCAGACGTCTTTAAAATGGCCAACAGGCACATGAAAAAATACTCAACATAACTCATCATCAGGAAAATACAATACCATAATGATATATTACCTCACATCTCTCAGGATGCCTATCATCAAGAGGACAAGAGACAACAGGTGCTGGCAAGGATGTGGTGAAAAGGGAACCCTTATACATTGTTAGGGGAATATAAGTTGGTACAATCACTATGTAAAACAATATGGGGAGTCCTCAAAAAGATACAAATCTACCATATGATTCAGCAATTCAACTTCTGAGTATATACCCAAAGGAAATGAAAGCAGGATTTCAATAAGATATTTGTATTCCTATGTGAATTGCAGCATTATTCACAATAATCAACATATGGAAACAATCCAAATGCCCATCAACAGGTGAATGGATAAAAAAGAAGTGATACACATAAGCAATGAAATATTATTTGGCCACGAAAAAGGAGGATATCCTATTTGCTACAATATGGATAGACCTTAAGCACATTATGCTAAATGAGATAAATCAGAGAAAACCAAACACTGTAAGGTTTAACTCCTTAAAAAAGAGCAAGTAAAATGGTGGTTACCAGGTGACAGGGGGACGATAAGATTGGTGGTGTTTAAGGGTACAGACTTGTAACAAGTAGTAAGTTAGCCAGAGATGTAGCACAATATGACTAATGTAAATAATAATATTGTACTCTAATGATATAATTTAATAAATATCATGTTTTAGATATGTAATAAACATCAATATAATAGATACCATGACAATCATATTACAATATATAAATGTATCAAAGTAACACTGTACATCTTAAACTTATACAAAGTTACATGTCATCACTATTCAATTAAACAACACTAGTTATATTCACTGCATACTCACCCACAGCTCTGGCATAGGACTGGTACAAAATAGGCACTAAATATATTTGTTAAATGTATAAAGTATAGTTTAACCAATTAGACATTTGTGAACAACTAAGTTTGCTCTTTCTTGACATCCTGCATATTCTATTCATGTTAATCTTAACACCGTTTATTCTTATAGCATTACACTTTTTTATTTCTTACATATAATGACATTTACCAAATATATGCCAGCCACTGTATTAAGGGAATCTCTTATATTATTCAAAGTAATCATCATAATGATTCAAGCACACACTTGTATTAGTAAATATGGCTATTATTATCTCCTATTCACAGATAAAGAAATGAGGCTAAGAAAGATTGTGTCTTGCTTAAGGATATACAAAATTGTTGGAGGTGCTCAAATATAACATAGGCAATTTGATTCCAAAACTAGCACTCTTAATTTCCATGCACATACTGAGTTTTGCAATTGAAATAGATTCTTGGAAAGATCACACTAACTAAAGCATTGCTTGCTTAATTCCACTTTTAGATCACATCGATCACATTTATACACCCCTTAACCTGGTAAAATTAATTTCAAATCATCTTTTTCATACCTCAGGAATATTTTTCAATAAGAAGAAAAAAGAGGAGAAAGAGAGGAATCACTCCCACAAAGAACTAGAAATATCGTTAATAACCAACTGAACCTTGTGTTCACATTACAGTGGAATTTTTTGGAATTATTTTAAGGTAGAATTCTGCAGATGATTCCAATGCAGTGTAAGTGCAAGTATTCACACTGATAACAGTTGCCATAAATCAAGTATCCCATTGCTTTGCACCTTTGATCATCTTAGAAGTCAAAATAAACCCACAACAGTAGAATATGTGCATCATTTGTGTTTAAATATACCCAAACACACATACAAACACACATATGCCTGTGCAAAACCATAACCCAGTGCTAGGAAGAGAAAAATGTGATTAAATTTTTATTCTTTCCCATGTTTAATAGACTTTTTGTAAGAAATGCAACTAAAACACTGATGAATGAAACATACATATTTCTAAATAAAATACGTGAAAACATGTAATTTTGCCAAAAATACCTTTAATATAACTAATATGTTATTTCAGATAGGAATAATTTCAGAGCTGAATGCAGAAATTGAACATTTCTGAACAAATATATACAGTGTTAACAAAGAGTAAATATTCTATGTCAATACTCTTAACTGTTAATCTGTGATATTTGCATCCATAGCTCAATTCTATGTGTAAAAGCCTACCACATCCTATTGTATTTTGAAAGATGTTCATAATCATCAGTATTTATCAAAGCACTTTTTCCTGCACAGCTAGTTCTTTGTTTGGTGTTACATGCTCCTATGTTTCACCACAGGTTATATTAATGCTTATTAAATCAATTTCACCAGCTGGGTCCATCCTTGCTCAAATTAAATTATGAAATAAGACAACAACCTTTAAAGACTATATCTAGCCATTGATAATTCTATTTATTCAGTCCAAATAACATTCTTCAATTATATTCCATCATTTCTATGACTTATTTTTCTTGAAGGGGGGGTGGAAACATAAAACACTGCCATTCAAAAAGTCCACAGTTATATCTCAAGTTCCTATATCCAATTAGTTTTATTCTCATGTAAATTACACACCACTGCCTCTGTGATTTTTACTTAGATTTAAACAGCTTCCTGCTCTCAAGGAAGAAGAGCTGTCAAATAGACAGGTTCCCTCTTTTTCATTTTACCCTGAAGCAATGACTTTCCCAGGAGACAACCCACTGGAGACTTTCAGTTAGAATGGCTTTTGAAAGTTTTCTTTTCCACGGTTGGCTCACTCCCAGTGGGTATTCAGTAAAGCTACATCTTTCATCTGATCCCTTAGATCATTTGTAATTTAAAGGTTATGGCAGGTGAAGAATTAGTCCATCCCTTTCCTTAAAAGTTGTGTAGAAATAATTTTCTTCTTAGAAGAAAAAATGAAAAAGAAGTACTAAAACCAAAAATTATAAATTATTTTTTATTTAGAAGGACACATATATTTTTTATTTAGAATGATCATGCTGCTGTCATTTTGTCACATGTCTGATATTTTCTGAAGAATTATTAAACAAATGTTAAGTAAAATATATTGAGTATAACCACACTTATTAAAGAAATATCTACTCTGTAACCAAATGGTTCCCACTTAAAGAAACAGTGGAATGATACCTAAAAAATGTTGATCTTTAAGTATGGAGTTTTGCTGTACTATCAGAATTGCAAAGTGCTTTTATTTCTTAGTAACAAAATATGCAATCAGAACAAGTTTAGAAACAAATTGACTTCTTAGGTGTATATCCAAATGCTAATTTTGAACTAGTTTGAATATTTAAATACAAATATTTACTTATAGAGAAAATTTCATTTATTTTCTTTTTCTTTTTGAATAAAATTATAAAGTGTACAACATGATTTGATATATACTAGCCAAGCTAATTAACATATCTCTCATATAGTGTGGGTAAAATTGCAATATTTCCAGAATCTCACACCTGACCTTAGTTCATCTCCGTATCAATGGATGCTTCCAGTGGGTGGAGAAAAGCATCTCCATATCAATAGTGATTACAAGTGGGAGCAAGGGAATATCTGGACCAGAAAGGTTGGGTGGGACCTCTATTTTGTAGCTGAGTTGCGAGAGACACAGGCAAGCAGAAGTGGACGACTGCTTGTAGGCATTTCTCCCACTTTATTTATTCCTTTGACTAATTTCAGCTTCAAAGGTAATTTGTCCCAGGATGGGAACTTATTTTCCCCCTGGAGTTACATCTGGTGGTAGTTGGCAGGACCTCTGAACCCAAAATCTGTCTTCATGGGTGCAACACTTGGGCAGGCTGCCCCTAGAGATGGTGGGGAGATAACTGGAAACCCCCCAGTGGCTGGTGGGGAGGGTGCAGCTTCACCAGGAGTCCCCTACCTGTGAGGCTTCCAACTGGGGAACTCCTATGGGAATTGGTCTAGGGTAAAGCACCTCCTACAGGGGTGGTGCCTACCCCAGAATTGGAGAAGGGTGAAGACAGTGGAAGCTGTGGAATTAGCCCTCTGTGGGAAAGAAGACTGCTTAGAGGCTATGAGTAGCCATGCAGAAGCCAGGATCATGGATATTGGTTTCCTGAGATAGTGGGAAAGGTTATCAAGGAGAGAGAGAGACTTCGGCAGGAGCAAGACACACTTCAGCATTGGTTGGAGGAGCTGGGTGATGACCTATGGGGTGCTCTTAAGAAAGATAGTTATTGAGAAGACAGGTCACATTCCTGAAAGATATATTAGCAGCAAGGGAGAAGGCAGCAGGAGAATCCGCATTAAAGGAGGTTGTGGAGGAGGGGGAGGAAAGACTGGTGCCTTCAGCGCTAGATCACACTGCCAACTCCTCTCCACTCCCACTTTTAGAGCTTTAATTGGAGTCCATGTTATCTAAATTCTCTAAATGATTATTATCATCCTCCACCTGAATATCCCTTTCATCCCTGCCAGGGTAAATGTTTGCATAGAAAACATGAAGATATAACTGTGTCACTTGATAATCCGGTCTTTACTTTTCTGGCAGCATTCTCCCCTTTTCAAAAGGAATCATGCACATGTACCTAGTTATGGATTTGCGTGCAGGTATACATTTTTAACAACAAAATGCAGAATTGGTTAAATTGAAGAGTGAATCCTGAAACTGCAACTTTTTGCCTTTTTTCTCATACAAGCAAGAAGCCCTGAGAAGCATCTGTGGAATAATTGGATTTTATAAAACATAATTTGAAAACCATTCTGTACTGACTTGAAATCCAAGCTTCGAGAGCTATATGAGGACTTTAAGAATCTGACTCCAGAAGTATATTCTGTTTCATTATTGCTACTTCTTCACATAAGCCTCTGTCACAGCTGTGCATAAATGGCTCTATTTTCCAAAACATGACACTTTTTTGTACATCTCTTGCCTCTGTATATGCTTGCTCTCTGCCTGAAATGTCATTTTTTTCCCTGTCTCTCTATCTGAAGATTCTTCTAATACTCAGTACAAATATCTGATGGTTCTCCCCTAGCATATTCAGGAAATTTAAATATACAACTTTTACTCCTTCTTTGCCTTGTTGTAACTACATTTTAGCATTCACCATGCCTTGTTTTCATCTTTATCTACACTAATATTCCATGTCTCCTGTATGAATTATGACCTAAATATCTCTGTTTCTAGCAACTGGTAGAGTTCCAGATACTTAGTGAGCACTTAATAAATGGCTAATAAATCAAGTAAATTTTCATTTTAAAAGGTAGTATGATTTAATTTAAAGAAATTCTCTTATTGTTAACTTCCTTTTACATAGTCTATAAAATAGTTATATCTAATTAACAATACACTACAAATCAAAAATATTGAGCACTGACACAGTATGCCAGACACTCTGCTGTGTGTTTTATATTCATTATGACATTTAATCTGCTCCCAATATTATGAGGTACAAACAGTTAGAAACCACGAAGGAATCTTAGGTTATCTAAATTGCCCAAAGCCACACAAATAGAAAGTGACTTAGTTGATAAACATATCTTCTCAGACTATTGAATGTGCTTTTATCAATGTTGTGAAATTTAAATTAGAGAGTACTGAATTCTGGGATTCTGCAGATGTTTATATACTATTTATTTCAACAAAGAATCAAAAGTAATTTAGTGAAGTACATTAATATTTATTTCTAATACTTGTCCATTTTATGTCTGTTTATAATAAATTCTAGCCAATGCTTTCATCAGTTTGGAATATCATTTACAGCAAATCAGGAACTCACAGTCACTGAACTTGGTACAGTGCCTTGATGATGTCAGTAACAATATCTTCCTAATTGTCCTCACCTAATTTTTTTCTCCCTGGTTGCAAAAGATTGTCAAGTTGCAGACATTAGATTGATGCTGAAGGTAGGATGAAGAGGAAAGTCAAGTCTATTTCCTTTTTTAGAAAAACAGAATATTTCCCAGAATCCTTATGATACTTCTGCTTTCATCTTATTGACCAAAACTGAGTCCATTATCAGAAAAGCAGAATATTTCCCAGAATCCTTCTTATACTTCTTTCATCTCATTGACCAAAAAACTGAGTCATGTGACACCCAACAAACTGAAAGTTTCAGAAGTTTTCGTTATCATATGTTTGCACTTTCCATATTTGTTCATTTAGTTCATCTGCCTTTATTATTTTATTTTCCAAGTGATCATTTTTGGACCCCAAAACCACTAAATGACAGATTTAGGCCCTAAAAATTCATCAGATTTTTTTTATAATACTAGTTGCAACCTTAATAAGAGATTTTAACTTGTGTGCAAAAATTTCTTTCTACAACAGTTTCTGCTTCTGCTTGGTTGCCTTGAAGAGTAACAATGACTAACATGTATATATACTGCATCTATCTTAAGGTTTGATAGCAGCAAGCTAACAATAGAGGCAAGAACCCAAAAATAGAAAATCATTTTTAACATCCAAGAAAGCTAACAGACTGTCTGCCTATTTACAAAAAAATGTATGCTCTTTACGGTCATTGAAATTGCCTTCAGCACCTTATCTAGAGATTCTAACCTGAAGTTTGCACAGAATCAGCTATGAGTTTTATATGACTACTAAGTATACAAGATTGTAGAGGCAGACTATTTGATAAAATACAATTAGTTATAAGCTTTGTTACTGTCACAGAACCTAGAACTGGGTTTACCAGTAGATGAAAAAAAGAAAGCAGGTTCATAAATTATAGAAGCACCAAAGTGTGCTAAGATTAAATCTAGTATTTGTTCTACAACATACACAGACATACACACACATAAATATGCACATACACTCCAGCAAAGCATTATAAACAATGTTCATTAACATATTAGTCATCAAATAAAAGTCAATTTCATATGCAGAGTATTTTTCAAAAAATCACAGAGATATTTAGCATTTTAGCAAAATTTCTATAAAAATAGTTAACAATATTGGTCTTGAAGGCTTAAAATTATTAAAATGATGTTATTCAAAAATTTACTTTTATAATGCCTTTTTCTCTGATAGCAGACCAATATGACCCTACTTTGGACAATTAGCTAGTTCTTGGTTCTGAAAGGAACTCATAGTGAAGGCTTTATACATAATTTCTCATTTAATGTTACTGAAAAATAGATAACAGTGATAAAGCAAAGACATAGTAAATTTATTTTAGCTATAGAAATCATGCAATTTTTATTTGCTAATGCAGTAGATTTTCAAGTTTCCTAAAAATAAACTATATGTTATTATAAATCCAATTTCCTAGTGTTTTAAAATGTCATATCCTACACAATGCATACTCATTTTAATATTAACTACTATATAGTCATTTAATTAATATTATATCATTACTGTTTGAATACATCCAGTATTATAAAAATACTAAATTCCTCTGAAATGTTGCTTTTACTAAAAAAGTCATTCACATAAAAAAGAAAATATATACATTTCATGTTATTTCATGATTTCAGAAGTTTCCATTTTTATCAATGTTTTGAGGGCTCAAATTCCGAAGTGACTAAAAATTGTTAAAAAGCCATTGGTATCTTTCCTATGGCTTTACAACAATATGTATACCTGCTATCTAGGAAGATTTTCAAGTAATGAATGCTTTGTTTACCCCAGAAAATGTCAAAATGAAAACATGTTGTCCACTATAAAAAAGGCTCTCGGGCTTCCAGTAAGATAAATTGTTTTTATTTATTTTTATGGTATTTTTTTTTAAACAGAGTAGTTTTCCACTTACAATCCATGATCTCTACATTCAAACATCAAAGACCAAACTAGGTTATCTTCTCATTTTGAAATGTGATAAAATAATATAAGGTTACCAGTATTTCTCCAATAATTTAAAAACCTCAAATATTTAAATTCTATTGAAGCATCTGATTAGGATAGCTGAATAATGATAGAATTTTATGTTTTTCTTAATTCCTCACTTAAACAAAGGAACAGAGTTCCCAGTACCTGAGAGTTGGCATTTCTACTCCATTTAATGAATCATAAAAAATGGGGATTATCTACATTTTCTTATCTTAAAGAAACATCACACATTTTTAAGTCAGTGAATTTTTAATCTCAATTAATTTTTAATTTTAACAATATATTTGAAAAGCTTCATAAAAATTCATAATTTTAGCATGGCTAGACACCTCAGTATCCTCAGTATTAATCTGGTTTACATTCTAACCAAATAAAATACTGCAGAATAGGTAACACATTCACTGTTTTGTGGCTGCTCTAGATTTGTCTAGCCCATAAGAACAAAGGTATCTTTCACATGATTCATAACATCTGTTATGCCCAAAACTTCATTAGGAAACCATTTCAAATACCAGCTATATATCCTTGCATATGATGCTTGGAAACTGATTATGACTCATTCATTATTCAGTTAGTCTTTCATTTGTACAACACATTTAATAAATACCTTATTGAGTGTTGACAGAGATTTGCTAAGTACTGAGGTTTCAGTGATAAACCCAATAGGTGTAATCTTTGTCTTCATGTAGTTTCCAGTCTGTTAAACCTAACAAAAGTCAAATAGATGAGTATGGCATTTCTTATTGTTCTTAGCAAATGTACTCTGTTTTCTAGATACGTAATTCCTTGAATCCTCATTAGGTGATTTTACTAGAGAATGATGTACAGAGTACATCTCTGACTGCAGCTTGTCTCTGTAAGATTCCTGATTGCCTGATTGGATAAACCTAGGTTAATGGGAAAAGGTATTGATGACAATGTGAGAAACCCCACAAAATGAGAATTTTCAGGCTAGTACCCAAGTTCCTTAGGAATGCATTGAAGTAGGTATAGTCAGGGTAATAAGAGTGAGAAGTGATTGGAACAAAGTAACATGGATATAAAACTAGCAGGAGAGTAAGAGAAGGGTGCCAACCCAGCACAAGGCCCTAAAATAAGCAGATAAGGAATAGTGTGAACTCTTCTCTGGAAAGGAAGCAAATAATTCTACAGCTTGGGGAAAAGACAGTTTACTTGCAGGTGAGGAAGTACAAGCACAGGGCTTTCATTAAGGACAGAGGTGATTTTTCTGGAAACTGGGAGAAGGAAATAGGAAAAGAGCATGTGGTCATAAACATTCCCAACAACAAGCTAATAGAGGAAATTTCAACTTTCTTTGTTGATTTAGAATGTAAGGACTGGAAAAGCAGTGCTAAGAGGTAAACAGGAAAGAATTGTGGTACTAAACAACTGTTGGGATTCTGATTGGGTGGAAGATTTTAATTGGGGGTAAAGATTTCTGTCTCTGCAAAGTCTCTATTATTTGTCTCAGTATATGATGGTAAGTCAGGCCTGTTTTTCAGGCTCATCCATATTCTGAAACAGCATTACAGCAACAGATTTGTGTGACCAGGTCAATATCTGGTTTCCAGGAAAGTTATAATCATCATTGTTTCCTATTATAAGAGATTAGTGGCATTCTCATATCTGCTATTCCATTATAGTCCCTGTGATTCTTCTTTAGTAAGTGGAGACTGCTATCTTTTCTGCACTACCTGAAAACAGGGATTCTCTCTATTTAAAAATAACTTGATAGCAATCATAGAGCTCAAAGTATAGAGTGATTTTTTTTGCTTATCTCTTCTCCCACACATCTCTAAACTTTCATTCAACAATTTGGGATTTCATTTCACTTTCTTCCAAATCTTTGGAATAGTTTTTATTTTATTCCCATTCATGCAGTTTTTCTTCCCCATCCTTGAATTTAATTAATTATTTAGATACTTGCCTTAAGTTATTTCATCTTCTTTAGCTGGTGTGGAGAAAATATTATATAATACTTGGAGATGAAGCAAATGATGATTATAAGACTTTTAGTATCATGCTAGATCATTACCTAATACATGTCTCTAATGGCCATATGTCTCTTGTGGAATTTAACTTTGTTGGAATAGCTTCACAATTAATTGAGATTCTGCTGTTTTACAACCCTGTACAGTTATAGGTTAACTTTGCATAAAAGTGTGAGCTGTGTTGTCTTTACTTTTCCATTGAGAATATGACCCCAACAGTTATAGTACAAATAGCCTTCAGTTCAATTAACAAGTTCATGCATAACTTGGTAATATCTTGTTACTTGCCCTACTTAACTATGTACATATTTGTTTTTCATATTGGAGGACCATCTCATGTCATTTGCCTACTGACATTGTTACTTCATGGATTAAATAAAACTTCAACTCTTATTCATCCATTTGTGTGAGAATTAGGTTGTAATAACAATTGAGAAAGGTCATTCTAAATAGCTCTTGCAGTATAGAGTGTGTATAACAGTAGATTATGTCAAGCAGAGTAGAAACAAAGTTGAAGTCCTTCAGGCCACTGGAAGAGTTCCTTCAATGACCACACTCTCTGTATCTAAAATTTGAAGTACAATTCTTTTTATATTTTCCTACCAAATTGGCCTGACATCTATCTGCAGTCTGCCTTATAGATGAGAATTCTAATATAAAAACAGTTCTCACAGTTCATCTATACAAAAATCTTAACAGTGTTCCAAGAAACTTGATTCTCTTTCCCTCCCTCCCTCCGTCCTCCCCCCTCCCTCCCTCCCTCCCTCCCTCCTTCCTTCCTTCCTTCTCTCCTTCCTCCTTTTAGGCTGGATATTTTGGGGACCTTAATTTTATGAGGATTTCTAAAATCAGTTCAATGTATTAGAGATTTAAGTCATGTGATTTTCCTTCCTCTAAAATTCGAAGGAGAATAAATAAGCTGACAACTTTCTTCACAGTAAGGATATAAGAAATACAATGCTACATGAAATTAACCTAAACTTCTCTGAAAGTAACCCTGAAACTTTTTTTTTTTGGTGGAACAGCATAGAAATGCCTTTGAAAATGAAAATTTTCAAAGGTGGGATATATATTCCCTCTTCACTGATCTTACATTTCCTTTTAATATTCTATTCTGGATCTATTATTCATGGCTTTCCTAATTCCTTCTTGAATTCACTTTTATAAGGAGCTCAAATACCTTTTGAAACTTCAGATTCACAAAGTAAATTAAAATTTATTTTCCTTGACCTCTAAAGAAACACTGCATACGCTTATCCCATGTGATAAGCTGATTAAATTCCCACACCATCAGGTCATAGGTTAATCTTTCCTCTTCTTGGATATCATAGTTAAGAGGCATTGCATTAATCTCACTTTAGGTAAACACAAAGAAAATTTCATGTATAACAATAACCAAAGATTTCTTCCTATATCTGGACTGTTTAAGAAGTGCTTCTCTGGCCTTTCCTAGTTCTATTACAACATCCTTAAGAAGATATCAAGGACTCAATATTCAAAATGAGTTGATAACACTATATTGTATCATAACATCATGTTTTCTTTTAATAATCTTATGAGACAATAGCCCCCCCAAAATTTCCTCAAACAAGGTTTTATTTATTTATACTAAAATAGAAATAAAAGGAATTATTATTTCCTGCATCTTAATATATTTATTAGTCAAATGGTTGTACCTACTATCTAAAAGAACTGTATCAGTTACTGGAGATGTGAAGACATATGACTATTTCCTCTTCATTAGAAACTCACATATTCCAGGAGCAGACTCATGAAAAAAGAAGATCAGTTTTAAATAGCACAGTGTATGCAATAATAAAAATTAATGTGGGTGAAATTAATGCACTGAAAGTGACAGCAGAGGAGATCCAACCTAGCCTGGGAATAGTCAAGGTAGGCTTCCTGGGGTAGGTGACATTTTAGCTGAGGCTTAGGGAGTAAACCTGGGGAAAGGAATGTCCTAAAACTGGAGGGGATTGCTAACAACAGCAGTCATTATCTGAGTACTGACTGCATGTCCCTGTGTGCCAGATTTGTTCAATATTTATATAACTTCATTTAATCTTTACAATGATCTGACAAAGTGAAGATGATTATTCTTATTTTAAAGAAAGGAAAAATAAGAGTCAGATTAAAAAACTTTTTCCCAAGACAACTCAGTATGTAAGTGATGGCTCCAAGAATTGAACTATAATTGTCTGGCTCCAATGATTATGTTCATTAGGACTCAGTTCAATTTCATTATTTAAATATTTACTTATCATCCTTTATGTCTTAGCCACCGAACCTTTAATTCTAGAGAAATGAAGGCAAATAAGATGGAGTCATTGCCTGGAAGGAATTCATTAGCATGGCTCATTCTATCACTGCACCTTTGCATTGCCTTCCCACTTTAAACAACTGGAAAAGCCAACTCGATTTTTAAAAACAATGTTCAGCTTTGAAAATGAAAAACAGGTATAGTTCAGTTCATCACAATTAATAATTTGGGGATGTGCTTAATTATTATTTTGTGGAGTTTTAATAACCTCTCATAACCGGATTTATAAATTACTTCTCTATATAATGTTTAAATCATTCTATTATTTTCTTCTCTTTTACTTTGAAATTCTTCTCAGGCCCAGTGGTACTTAGAACTTTCATATCTGGCATCTAAACTAACATCAAAAAACATCTCTGATGCTAATTTGAAGGTGATACTCATTTCTGTGAATAGTCCTTCCAATCCATTAACAGTTTGCTTAAATTATTACATTTCACATTTCAGTATAGATAATTATTATTTTGCTTGCTTCAAGGCTCCCATACTGGATTTTCCCAATTCAGATGGTAATATATGTCACATGAAAGTTTCTAACTTAACTCTTCTGTCATTATGCTATGCTTCCACACACATTAGCACACACATACTTTAGAGCTGTGATTCGCCTTGCATTCAAAAGAATGCAAGTGGACAAGGCCAACTTGCACAGTGTTGAGAAACTGCCTATTTGCTTTCTCCCAGAAGAGAGGCTTTTCCTATAATGTTTTGGAAACATAAATTTCCCACCCAAATACAAAGATTTGTGGGAAAATGATAAGTTTCCAGGATTGTATAACATTCTCATTTATGTTACCCTAGGCATAGAGCTCTGGAATTGTCTTTTTCTTCTCCTTTTTGTTTTCTTTCCTTTCCTTTTCTTTTCTTTTTTTCTCTTATATAGTACCTCATATTTTGATGGCCTCATTATTTCCTTCAATTTATAAGAAGAGAGACACTCAGCCTTATGACCTGCAACTCTTCTTTTGGAGGTTCTCTTAGAAGCAGCTGACTTACGATCCATTGGAGCAATGTTTTCAAGGATATTTTTATAATACATATTTCCAGGAAACTATAAATAATGATAGTTTCATTTATAGTTTTATCGTATTATCTTTTAGGCCACTTCCTTGCAAATGTTTTTTCAGCTGCCTTATGAACAATCTTTAATATAAAAGATACACCTGTACAGTAAAAACCAAGTGAGATCCTAATAGTTTATAGAAATTAAAGAAATTTATGAAATAGAGAAAATATTCCTGAAGCTATTTTAACAGTGATTCTTCTGAGCACGGAATTGACCTTCAGCACATCCTTGTTCTTAGTCAACATATGGTCCATTTATACCAAAGCATCCATATTCAGATGCTAGGAGCCTTTTCTCTCATTAATAATGTCCATTTTTAGCATAGACAAATGTTATAAGTGATGATTAATCCTCTCTCGTGTTTAATAGAAATTCTTAATCAATCTCTTATGCCTCTCAAATGACATTAAAATGGAAATATCTTCCTCATGAGCTACTTCCACAGTATGGAGCACTGCTTTGAAAGTATATTCCTTACCCTTACCTGATTTGATTTAAAAGTGCTTGGTAAATATTTCTGAATAAATGAACAAATCATTTGAATGCCATGTTTTTAGTATTTTCTATCTTATCCTGACACATTTATTCAACAATACGTAAAAATGCCCATTCTGCTGCTGTACTAGGAATTTGGGAAATCTTAGGAAAAAACAGACAACTTTTTCCATTCAGATACTTTCTTTCTAGTCAACCTGCATTTGAATGACTCTTTAAATTATTTTTATAATTAAAGAAATTAATTATTAAATGATAATGAATCTAAAGAGATCTGCATTCTTACAAACCACCAAAACCAAGTTTTAAAAAATATGTTCTCACATGTGTCTATTTGATTTTGAAGTGGTTGAAAGACACCTTGAGACTGAGTTTATACATCAGACAAAAAGCTGTCATTCAAAACTTTTTCTTTTCTTTCTTTCTTTTTTTTTTTTTTTGGTTACCTCTCCAGAGATACAATCATTCCTCTGTTTGGCAGGTTTTTTGAGGCACTAATTATCCCAGTTTAGTTGCCCTGTTGATGAGTTACTAGAGATAGGAACTACTGGAGGCACCCAGGATAAGAAGATACACAGCTACTTTTCATCATTAGTGCCAGTTGATAAGAGTAGCAAGGGCAACTTAATTCAGAGATGTTTTAAATTAAAAACTTAGTATTTTAGATCAGCTTTAGGCTCACAACAAAACTGAAAGGAAGGTACAGAGAATTCACATATATCTTCTACCCCCTTGCGTACATAGACTCCCCACCTATCAACATCACTCACCAGAGTATCACATTTGTGACCAAGGATGAACCTGAATTGACAATCATGATCACTCCAAATCCACAGTTTACCTTGGGGCTGGTTCTTGGTGTTGTACATTCTGTGGGTTTGGGCAAATGTATAAACATATATCATCATTTCATACAGAGTACTTTCACTGCCATAAAACCCTTGTATGCTATGCCTATTCATCCCTACCTTTCCCTTACCTTTCGCAACTACTAATCCTTCTTGGCTCTGTAATTTTGTCCCTTCTAGAATGTAAGACAGTTGGAACCATAAAGTATGTAGCCTTTTAATAGTGGCTTCTCATATGCATTTAACTTTCCTCTATGCCTTTTCATGGCTTGATAACTAATTTTACTAGTACTGAATAATATTCCTTTGGCTGGAAGTACCATAATTTATTTGTCCATCCACTTACAGAAGTACATCTTGGTTGTTTCCAAGTCTTGGTAATTATAAGTAAATTTGCTATTAACAATCATGTGCAAGTTTTTGTGTGGGCATAATTTTTCATCTCCTTTGGGTAGATACCAATGAGCACAATTGCTGCATCATATGGTAAAAGTATGTTTAGTTTTATTAGAAACTGAAACTATCACACTATTTTGATTACTGTAGCTTTATTATGGTAAGATTTGGAGTCAAGAAGTGTCTGTCCTCCAACTTTGTTCTCCTTCAATATTGTGTTGACTAGTCTGGATTCTTTGTCTGTCCATACAAACTTTTGAATCAGTTTACTAATATTTATTTAAAAAAACAATTTGGGGTTTTGATGGGGGTGCATTAAATCTATAGATCAAGCTGGGATGAACTGACATCTTGAATATTGTCATTTTCCTATCTATGAACATGGACTATCTCTCCATTTATTTAGTTTTTCTTTGATTCCATTCATCACAGTTTCATAGTTTTCCACCTATAGATCTTGTATATGTTTTGTTAGATTTATGACTAGTTCATTTTGAGGGATTCTAAGGTAAATTGTATTATGTTCTTAATTTCAAATTCCACTTTTTCACTGTTGGTATTAATGCAGAGACTCTAAGACTGAAAAATCTCATATAAGACCTAAGTTCCAGCGCTTGTTTACTTCATGGCTTACCACTGGCCACATACTTTGCCTCCTGGCATTGCTGTTTGTATATGTAGTTTAATTTCAGATTATGTCAAGAACCTATTGAAAATGCAACTGATGAATGAGGACTAAAAGTGTGTTACCATCGTTTGGTACTGGTTCTTGCCTTACTAACTGGTATGGATTGAATTGTGTTCCCCCAAATTCATGTATTCAAGCCCTAAGGTCCAGTGTGACCACATTCAGAAATAGAGCTATTAAAACTTCATGATTAAAGTTCAGTGAGGTCCTAAAGTGAGACTTTAATCCAATAGGACTGGTATCCTTTGAGAAGAGGCAGAGGCATCAGGGATATGTGTGTATAGAAGAAAGGCTGTGTGAGGACATGATGAGAAGGAGGCTGGCTATACGCCCAAGAAAAAGGCCTCAGGAAAAAACAAACCTGTCATTACCTTGATCTTAGATTTCTGGCTATCAAAAATGTCTTTCTGTTTAATCACAAAGTCTGTGGTGTCTTATTAAAGCAAACTGAACAGGCTGATTCTCTAATCTGTCATTGACATCCAGGTTCTCAGTTCTGCTTTTCCTGACTTAAACATGAAACAGTGGATTTCTTCGGGCACTGACATTATTTGGGTGTTCCCATCACTTTTTAATCCTCTTCAGTGTCATCACTCCTTTCATCTCTTCCATCAGGACTTTGGGAAAAGGTCCCAATAATCTGTATTGCTATGACCTAACAGCCAGAAATTGTAATCACTCAGAAATTCACCCAAGCATTCTCTGAAGATTGTCTACAAGCAGGCCTTGAGATATTTTACAGGTTCTGTCTTCATATTTACCATTGGGTTTAATCTTTAGTAAGTACCGCTGTGTATTATGGCACCCTGTTCTTCACTTCAAAACAATTATCCAAACTTTTAATTATTTATCTACAAGCCTATTGTGCTAGTCATATAAGATATTTTTCAGTAATGTATATTGCAACTAGCATATAATGAAATTTCAAAAAGTGTTTTGGTGATAAGTCAAAAAATAAAATACTCATTTTAAATTGTGCAAAGGCTAAAAACATTTAGTAATGTATAATGCAATAATTTGAATACTACAGTATTTATGGGATTTGAGAAACAAATCTTTAATAATCAGTTGATTACACTTGAACCTTTGGCTTTCGCTTTTAAAAAATGAGAATAACTTGAAATACTTATTTTGTAATCTGCATAATTAAACTTTGATTCCTGTAAACATTATGATATGTAAATACTTAGATTTGAACTATCCTGGGAAACTTTGCTATATTAGTAATGCCTTTTGAATCTTTAAAGAGCTAGTTTAATTCAATACAAAATGTCATTAAAATTATTCATTCTATCCCAGTTTAAACAAACATTTATATACCACAAAAAATAAAAGTTAAATGAACAAAAATCATAAATATAATAATCAGTTAAAATAATTTTTCATATGCCAAGTAGAATAGTAACATTTTAAAAAATGTTTCTGAAATTTAGACAATGTGGCTGGCAATACTAAATGAAGTAGATGATAAAGTACTTAGTTCATGCTAAATAGTAGATTGTTAATATTTGATAGTCATGTTATTTTTAAAGAAATTATGACAGCATTAGCATCATTATTAAAAATTATAAGATGTTATATATGTAATGATTGATTTTTTATATTATTTATGGCCTAAATGAAATGAAAAAACCTAATATTAATTTTTAAACAATTTTGAATAGACTGAAAGACATTTTATTAATTTTCTATCTATACAAATTGAAAAAATACGGCACAATAGGAAATTGTTTCTTTTTTGAAAAAGAATATTTGTGATAGTGAGGTAAAAATAACTTCAAAAAAACCTTTTACTCACTTTCTTTAAGAAAAACTAGATACTGCTACTAGAAACAGAAATCAACTAATCCTCAATTTCATTGTAATAATTCACCCTGTCACCAATTAAAGAAGGCTATTCACCAACTCAAAAGATGTGAGGCAATGTTAAACTTTTTAGAAAACTTGTGTCTGATAATTGATTTACTTGAGTCCTTTTTAGGAAAAAAATAATTGAGTTATAACATGACCCTTTGTTACTAAAAAGTTTAGCTACAACCCCTGATATCATTTCAATAAATTAGTAGCACTCCTGGCAAAGAAAATAGAATTATATGCCAAGCAAGAGACTAATTTTCAAACATGTTTTATTATAAACTAGTGTATCTAAAATTAATATGTTATTTGTGTATATGATCTAAACAACTGGGTAAAGCAAAGTAATCTTTAAAACAAGCTAGGAAGTATATCTAGTTTCCTACAGCCTGGTTTCACAGTCTTGCTAACAGTGTGGTTTAGATAAGTTTTATCTGGGCCAAAGTAAATGAAATATGTATTTCAATTTTTAAAAATTCTACCTAATAGATATTTTCATTTCCTTGGTCTTTCCGAAAAATATTTTGTATGTGGGAAACCGGAGGCATTTTCAAATAAATTATGATCTCTGTTGGAACCGTATTTATATCTTGAAAGATAGTAAGTGAGATCCTTTGAAATATGTCAACCCTTTTCATACTATACCATGCATAGTTCTAGCTGTTATAAATTAAAACTTATTTAATAATATTTTTAAAAATTAAGTAAATAACTCAACATACTAGCTTCTAAAATATTGTGAAGACACTTCAATGCCATTAGGAAATAGAGTAGGATATCTAAAGGTGAAATGCGGCATATTGTACATGGCATATATGTCAAGAAAAGTAAGCCTTATTAGTTATAAGCTACAAAGATACAAACTAAATAATAATAAGACACTGAAAAGTAAAATATTGAAGTAACATTTTAACTCACCTATGTGTAAATGTACATATTCTCCTGCAAAGTATGTATCCAGGGCTGATTCTGGCCATCAGTGAATTCACTACTGGCTTGTTCTGAAGTTACCTATTGCCACAACCAAGAAACAAAAAGAAAGACAATGCTTTCAACAAAGATCAGACCCATGGTTAGAAAATGGAATGAATGCCAGGATCTCATTGTTATAAACCACCAAAACTAATGTGACAGTCAAACCATCAAAATGTAGTAGTTAACTTATTTTAATGGACACAATCCAGTAAATGACCAATGCAGAATTGCCCAGAAAGGTTATAACATACACCCAAGAAATGAACAATAGTGCAATATGCTGCCATTTTGAAACCAACCAATCAGAATATGATATGACACTGTATAGACTAGAAATAGACCAGTGATTTATCACTGAGCATTCTGTGTTGACAGGTAGATTAAATAAACATGTCACATATTGGAGTTGGCTATTGCAAAAGGAAATCTACTAACTGAATCTGAAATTAATATTTTCAACATGAGGCTTCAGGAGAATTGGAATTTAACCAAGTGACAAATGGAGAATGTTTTTCTGATGCAGCAGAAGCAGAAAACTACATTAAAATGAGGAAGGAAGTTGAATAAAGGAGGAACCAAATGTAACTAGTGAAAAGCATGAGTATTTAGTTGAACATCCTCCCCACTGAGCAGACAACTGTGTAAAACATCAACAAATGTCTTAAAAGTAGAGCATAAAGCCAAATTGTATAGCCACATATTTAAATTCCAGGACAAAGTAAAGTCCTTGTCCAAATTATGAGTAAATATCACATACCAGGGAGAGGTAAATTAAGATTGTAATAAATGGTATATGTTTGGTAGGTGAAAAAAATTTGCTTGGGAAGGAATAAATAATTCAAGATGTATTATGTAATAAATCTTATTAGTAGCCTGACTTCTTTCCTATATCTGCCTAATTAAATTAGGTAAGTAAATTGTTTAATACATGGTGAAATTTAAAAAAAATACTTGATGAAACTGAATGGTGTGTTTCAGTGTTTCATAATGATAAGGTTGTCTTTTAAATTTATCATATGAATTTAAAAAGAAAAGTATTATGAAGCTCTATAATTATTTTCTAAATTGATAATTGTAAGATATATTAAAAAGAATAAGAAACCTAGGTGAACGTAACTTAAAAATATTTACAAGCTATATCATTAACTGATAGTAAACATAACTAAAACATTTGAGTAAAATCTAAACTGTCTTTATTTTAATATCAAAAAATTAAATATTCCTGTTTTAACTTTTATGAAGACATGTATTGAACTTAGATGCTATGCTCTAATAAAATCTTGTGAAAATATTGCATAGTTATGACTCTACACTGAGAAATATAAAGTCAAAATAGTAATGAAATGCTTAAAAATATGCAATACAGCATGCTACCTTTGAAGTCACTAATTACTATAATAAATACTTTTTGTTTAAGTAAGAAAGGTAAAGAAAATATATAACTCTGAAACCAAAACAGTAGTATGTATATTTTAATTTGTAGCTGGGGATTTTTTAATAGACAGAATACTTGAAAATAATCCATTATGTAGGTAGGAAATTTTTACTCTAAATCTACATAGGAGTCTGCCCAATAGGGATGACTTTCTTATAGTTTATCTAAATGAATAAAAACACATTACACTCATTAGTAGAATTTAATATGTATTAAATTATCATTAAATATGTATTAGATTTGGGGGGACAGGTTTTCAGGAAACAGCTCTTGATTCTGCTATTTGATGACACTCAGGAGTTAAGAAAGCCAGATGAAATAGTCGATATAAAGATTCTCTGAAATGTTTAAAGTATTTTGCAAAACAGGTATTTTTATTAAAATGATTTGGGTGTTAGCTGGCCATGAGTCCCTGTGAGTTTGCTAGTGACCCCTTAATTTCACAGAGCAAACCTATTGAGTCTTGTGCTGACATGACCAGAAGTTAGCATTATAGTCAACATAATTTTCCGTGGAGCAGGATGGTTTACAAATAAAGGAGACAACAACTATAATGAAGTAAGCACTTCTTCAGACATATTTTACAACTGCACTGATGTTTGAAATATGTTTTCACTGCTCCATATTTGTCCCTTGGGCTTCAGTTAAAAAAAATAGAAATCAGCTTTATTTAAGTATAATGTTTTCTATCAGTGGTGGTTTTTGGATTGCTTTCTTTACATAACTATCAGCAAGAAACTTGTGTTTAAAATAAAGTGTTCTTTCATGCCAAGGCATAATTCCTCTTCCAAATTGAAGTTGTAATTCAAAGTTCTGGCCAAAAGAATTATATTTGCAAAGTTCCGAAAGTTAACAAAGTAAAGCTAATTGATAAAAATCATTAGTGGATGATGTTTTCAGTTGTGCTTTTTAGTTACTTTAGCAGATGCAATATTGGCTTCTTCTTTTCACAGTAAATTAGATATGCAATTACTAGAAGCAAGGAATAGATTTACATTATGTAAAAATGGTCTGTATAAGATTAATTATAAGCAGAGACCTAAAAACGTGTCAATATTGAAATAGCTTCACTAGAGGGACATGCAGATCCAAATGATTAAATTAGCCTTTTGGACAGATGATAACTACTTCCCAGTCATGAAATTAGTCAACTGCAGGAATCAAAAATCATGACTTTCCTCAAAGTAAGATTGATACAAATTTTTACACTTTATGGGACATCATTTGATTTTACCTATTATGAATTCTTCTTTCACCACTTTATTCATACGTATTAATATAAAAAAGTGATAAAACAAACTAGGAAGTTTGTCTAGTTTCCTATGGCCTGGTTTCACAGTCTTGCTAACAGTGTGGTTTAAATCAGTTTTATCTGGGCCAAAGTAGTATTTTAATTTTTACAAATTCCACCTAAGATATTTTGATTTCCTTGGTCTTCTGAAAAATATTTTGTATGTGAGAAACTGGGGACATTTTCAAATAAATTATTATATCTGTTGGAACTAGAGATAGATCACTAGTCATAGATCTCTGCAGTTCTCAATCATGAGTACATTGTCCAGTATAATATCTTCATACCTGACACATTTGTTCCATGAATTATTAAATCACATAAAAATAATATACTGTCATTAAATGACAAGTATATTGTTATAAAATTGATGACACCTTTGTTCTAAGTGAGTTCATGTGACATAAAGAAAACTCACTTTTACACAATTCTGGTCCTAGCATTTACCTTTACCTGTTCTACATTAATTTTTATTTTATTAAAAATTCTAAAATTTTGCACTGAGAATATTCTAAAATTAACTCTCTTTCAATCATTCCAAAAGGTAGATGATTTTCTATTTATGTATTCATTAAATATTATTGAGTATCTATCATAAAGCATCTATGATAGAAAGCTGCTTCTAGGCTCTGGGATATACCAGCAAAAAAACACCTGAAGTTTACATTATGGAGACAAAAAATGAGCAAGAAAATTATCATATAGTAGGGGAAATGACTGTAAAATCTATGGAGAAAAAAAATGGAGAGGAAAATCAGTAGTAGGAAAGAGAGGGAAGCATTTTGTAATTTAAAGTAGATAGGAAAGGCCACATTTAGCATTTGAGCATATGTGTATGCTCTATATATGTGTATGTATATGTACATATACAGATTTCATATATATATATATATATATATATAAAATCACAAATAGAATAGATGGTGCTTTCTTTTGGTGTAGAGTTTTATGAATTTTAACAGTTATAGATTGACCCTTATGACCACTACCACAATACTCAAGGTGTTTAATGAGTCATTCCAGCTGCTTTTCTAAGAATGGAACATAGTGCAGCAAAACAGGAAACAGGAAAACCACTGAGGAGTCCAGGTGAAAGATGACAGTGACTTGGACCAGAGTATTAGTAGTGAAGATATTTTGTAGTGGTCAGATTTTGAAGATAGTTCTAATTGCTGGGAAGACAAATGTGAAGGAATGGGAAGAATCAATAGTGATAAGAGCTTTAGCATAAGCAAATATAAGAATAGGCTTTTAGTTTACTGAGAGGGACGAGATGGGAAAAGCAGGAGAGAAGGATGTATACAGTTCTGTTTGGGGCATGTAAGGAACATTTGAAATTCCTTTTAAGAATAGGAAATAGTATAAAGTAGTTGGGTATCTGAGTCTGTAAATGAGAAGACAGGTCAATCTGGAAATACAAAGTTAAGAGTCATATAAGTTTATAGAACAAGACCATGAGCCCAGAGGGGGATTCGTGGTGAAAAAACTGCATCAGAAGGCAAGGTGCAAACCTCCTCCCACAGACACTCCAAGAAAGTAACTACAGCAAATACAGCTGAATCTGAAAATGACCCAAAGACTACAGAATAGACCATCTACACCTGGAGAAGAAGAGAGGACCACAGAGCCATGAGGGATTGGGACCCAAACTCTTCTCCAATCACAGCCCACAGGCAGGAGGAAGAGGAATGGAGTAAGGAGGGGATACACACTCAGGAACTCTGCACACCTGGCCCTGGAGATCTTTTCTGTGAAAATGAGTCTGCATTGCACTGGGCTTTGATAATTAATGGGGCTGGACACCAGGGAGAGTTCGGGAACTCTGAAAGGCTGAAACTCCTGTCACTTGTGGAGGACAGACATGTTCTGTTGGTCTGGTAAGACCCAACACAGAGGCTGCAGTGGGAAGTGTGCCAGAGTCAGTGATCAGAGGGAAGTCTGGAGAAAGAGCAGGCAGATGACACTCTCCCAACCCTCTTTCAGAACAATTGGTTGGCACTTGTGGGAGCCATCCCCAGAATGCTACATCTTTCTCCCTGGTGTCTCAGCCCAGTGGAGGCGCTTACCTATGTATCCACCAGGTACAGCCCACTTGGCCCAGCAGCAGTCTGAATTTGCTGACTGGCAGGTAGTGGGTGGGCTACACTTTCCTGGCTTTCCCTGTTCTCTGTCAGCTCAACTAGACAGACAGTTGCTGGAGCCAGTGCCCCATAGCATGCACAACCTGACTGTCACACTCAGCCCAGCAAGTGTCTGTCTCTTCTGGGTCTGGGGTGGGCTGTGCTCTTCTATTATTCACTGACCTCTTACTCATGATCACCTACCTGGGTTTGTCTCCATTTGTGTATGTGTTGTTGTTTTTTTTAAACAGTTGGTCATATCTTTTGCGTTTCTCATGAAACTTCTCCCATTGCCCTCATTGCTCAGAGTGCTATATTAGGGCAGGATTCTGACACTGCCTCCTCTCCATGAATGAATTTATCCTTCCTGCTCTGGGGACATGAGGAGTGGCCCATTTTCTTTTCCTTTCTATGCCTGGAGAGATCCATGGTTTGGTTTTTTTTTTTTTTTTGGTTTTAATTTTTTGTTCTTTCCTTTTTTGCACCAAAGTGGCAACTGGGTCAGTGTGGGAGGTAAAGCTGGCCCTGAGGGTAGAGAGGGCCCCCTCCACCTGCTTCTCCTTGGTTTGAACAGCATTGGAGTTCATGAAAAGACAATAGCTCTCTAAAGCAAAAGGGGCGTTGGGCCAAGGAGAGATGACCTGTTGCTGCTGGACCCCTACCCACCCTTTCCTTGTGCCAGCATATGACAGTGTTAGAAGAGTGGAGAGAGCACTGTTGTGACTATGCCCCCCAACCCTGCAGCAACCAGTGCAGGGGGGCAGTTACACTCCTCCCTCTTCCCTGTCCTTTCCCTTTCCTTTCCCCAGATAAAGAGTCTTTGAACTTAGGGGGACCTTGAGCCTGGAAAGGACTTAACCCTGTGAGGAAGTGTAGGGGGAGCCCTTTCCCACTCCCAGCCCTCCTGAGAATGGTCAATATTGACAAGCCTGAGCTCCCAGCCCAGGACTCCACCCCATCACTATCCTATCCAGCCCTGTCCATCTTCCTGGGCCCAGGCTACTGTCCTGCCCTTCACAGGGTTGGGCTGAGTGCAGGCGCTATCCTGTGTCCCCTTGTGTGCCTTGTAACTGCAATCACTTCCACCCCCAGACTGTGTGACTCCCTTCCTCCAGCTGCCTCTTTAAATATTCCCTTTTCCCCATTAAAACTTGATGTGTGTGCTCCATGTTCATGGATAGGAAGAATTAATATTATTAAAATGGCTATTGTGCCCAATGCAGTTTACAGATTCAATGCAATATATATCAAATTACCAATGGTAGTTTTCAATGAATTAAAGCATAATCCTAACATTTACATGAAGCACAAAAAACCCTGAATAACCAAAGCAAACTTGAGAAAGAATAACAAAGCTGGGGGTATCATATTCCCTGCCTTCAAGTTATTCTTCAAAGCTGCAGTAATCAAAACAGCATGGCACTGGCATAAGAACAGACACATAGATCAATAGAACATAATAGAACCCAAAAATAAATTCATGAAAATATAGTCAATTAATATATGACAAAGGAGGCAAGAATATACAATGGGAAAGAGACAATCTCCTCAATAATTGTTGTTGGAAAAACTGCACAGCTACATGCAAGAGAATGAAACTGGATTACTTTCTAATATCATATTCAAAAGTAAATGCAAAATGAATTAAAGACCTAAATAAAAGATGTGAAAGCATAAAACGTTTAGAAGAAAACAGGCAAAAATCTCTTGAACGTAAGCCTGAGTAATATTTTTCTGGACATGACTCCCTGGGAAAGGGAAACAGAATAAAAAATAAACAAGTTGCACTACATCAAACTAAAAAGTTTCTGCAAAGCAAAGGACACCATCAGTGAAACGAAAAGACAACCCACAGTATGTGAGAATATATTTTTAAATAACATATCCAATAAGGGGCTAACATCCAAAATATACAAAGAACTCATGTGACTCAATACCAAAAAAACAAATAACCCAATTAAAAATGGGAAGAGATCCTGCACAGACAACTAAAAAGAAAACCTGCAGATAACCAACAGGCACGTAAAAAAATGCTCCAGTCATCAGGGAAATGCAAATCAAAACCACAGTGAGACATCACCTCACACCAGTCAGGATGGCCACTATCCAAAACATAAGAAATAACAAGTGCTGGTGAAGATGTGGAGAAAAGCAAACCCTCCTACACTGTTCAGTGGAAATGTGAATTGGTATAACCACTGTAGAAAACAATATGGAGATTCCTCAAAAAACTAAAAATAGAAATACCATACAACCCAGTAACTGTATTTCTAGTAATTTACATGAAGAAAACAAAATCTGATTTGAAAGGATATATGCACCCCCATGTTTATTGCCACATTATTTACAATAACCAATATATGGTTGCAACCAAAGTGTCTATCAATAGATGAATTCATAAAGAAGACATGATACATATACACAATGGAGTATTATTCAGCCATAAAAAGAAAGAAATCCTGTTATTTGTGATAACATGGATGGATCTAAAATTAATTCTTAATTTTAGAAAAATATCAAGCATTTTACCTACACATTTTAATCCCATAGCTATATTGTATGTTTCATAATACAAATTTATTTATAACAAATAAACTATACTGTTTTAATATATAAAGAGCATAAGACTTTGTTTCTATTTCCAGGTCCTCCTCATCTCTTGCTTAGATCCCTATGCCATCAGACCTACCTCCCTTTCTTCAGTCTTGCTCTTACAATCCATTTTCCAATCAACATTCTGCAGTGATTTTCTTAAAATGTAAATTTCATCATTTTATCCTCTATTTAAATATGATCTTTGTTTGCTGACAGCTGTCAGATAAAATCTAACAGTCATAGCTTGGTGCACTGAGCTGTCTGTGATGAGTCCCTAATTGATATCTCCAGTTTCATTATTTCCTTTTTGATAATTCATAGGAGTCTTCTTTGACCAATTCATTTATTTCCAGGGCTCAGTCAGCCTGGGAACTGTTTCATCCTCTCTCCGTACACCTCCACATTGCATAACTAAATGTTACCTATCTTTTTAGCTTTACATGCATGTAATTTCTCAAAGAAACTACTAGTCTGGTGAAATGCTTTCCTGTGTTCAAGAGCTCCATGTTCATACTCTACTTCAGCACATACCAGTGTGTATAATAGCTGTCTTTTCCCTTCCCTTCACTAGAATGTAAGCTCTTGGGAACAGAAATCCTCTCATTCATCTTTTTATTTCAGAAACTTGCCCCATGCATATACAAAATAAAAGTTAAGTGGCTTAATAATTCACTGGGTAGCACTTTACATTCTCACACAAAAAGTAAAGGAGACTCATGAAAGAAAAAGAAACAGTAGAACAGTATTTTTCAAAGTGAAATCAGAGAACTTCATAAAGAGAGTTCTTGTGGCAAATAATGGGGAAGCTAAGCAAAGCCTTGCTCTTCGAGTTAAAAATGCATCTTACTATGTAAAACTCTTAAAAGTCCATAATCAAAATATGCTGTACAACTTCATAACTTGAAGGGAAATGTGGCACTCATCTTGTTTATTTAAAAAACAAACAGCTCAAGAGGGCTAGTTTTGAATAAAAGTTAAACAAGCATATTTGTCAAACAACAAAAAACAAAATGTATTTTAGCAACATACATTGAATTCTTTATACCTTGTGATGCATACTTTTCTAACTTCTTTACAACAGCCTATATAGTAAGCCAAATTCATACAGCCTACATTATATACATTGATATTCTCAAAATTCTCAGAACTGTGCTGGGAAATTTGCTCCTCTGTGGACGGTCCTGGCCTTCTCCCCACCTGCCCTTCTTCAGCGCCCCTCGGCCTAATATCCTTCCTCCCCTTCTTCCTTTCCCTCTTCTTTTTTTTCTCCTCCTTCCTTCTTCTTAGTTTATCAAATCAAATTGTCTTGTTTTGGTGATTTGAGGAATTCTGTCCAAGTAAATAAATTTTGTTGAATAAACTTTGTGACATTTAATTTATACTGGCATTCTTTAATTTTAGATTTTTGAAATATGGAGAATGAAAATTGCTGGATAACTGCCTTTACTTTAAAAATAATATTGAAATTTTATAAGATGTGAACATTCAAAACATTTTTATTTTTGTTTTCTATATCTGGAGGAAACATATCAATGATATATCATTTAATAGAATAAAAGGAGAAGTTTTAAAGAATTGATTTACTCAGATTATTCTTTAAGCTTCTAAAGAATGGTATGCTCAGGCTCTTTCAGTTTCCTTTATTTCTTCTAGCTAAAGCTCCTCAACTATGAATATATATCAAATAAAGACAAACTCCTTCTGCCAATATCTTCAGTATAATTGTTTATCATTCCACTTTCCCCCTAGAGCTTATACAGAATACATACATAAGTATTACACACATGCTAATATGCATATGTACCCACATAAACAAATAAAATTGTGAACCTCTTTCTTTTTTTATCCCCAGTACAGCATTGGTAGTCCTACTTAAGGAACTGTGCTATTTTCCAGACCCTTAAACAAACAAACAAAAAGAAAATCCAGAAAACATAAGTGGCTGAGGATGCCATTCATTCTGCAATGAGTCTACACGTATTCTAGGGTGTTTGGAACATCTAATGAACATAAATGGGATGAAAAAATAAAAGGGAAAAAATTACATATGGCCTTCTATCATAAAGGAAGAGGCATGGTGGTGCCTCAGCTTAGAGCGTACACTCAAATCCTTGTTCACTAAGCAGAAGTGAGTGCGTTCATTTACATTAGAGAAGAATGTGGCAGAAGAGAATGAGCAAGATAAACTTAAATGGTAAAGACTAAGACTGAAGCAAAGAAAACTAAAAGGTCTAAGACTATTTCCTGTTAGAATAATTTCAGTGGTCTGCTTATGCTTTGAGTCTGTCAGTGTAGTTATTACCACATATTTCACATTAACATCATGTAGTATTATTGCCTCAAAGAGATATTTCAAGGAATATTGAGTATATTCTATTTTCTTGGCAATATGGCAGCAGCTATGCAGTTTGAGGTTGTATTCTAATGTGATTTAACAACTCTTATTCTTCGATCAAGCCAATATTAATTATTTTAATGGTAGCCTCTTTTTTAAAATTAATGTATCATTGATATATAATCTTATGAAGGTTTCACATTAACATTGTCTTTTCAACATTCACATATAATCAAATCAGCCCCACTACACTGTAGTCACTGTCTGTCAGCGTAGTAAGATGATATAGAGTCATTACTTATCTTTTTTGAGCTGTACTGCCTTCCCAGTGACCTATACCTATTGTGAGGGCTAATTATTGTGCACCTTAATCCCCTTTTCCATCCCTCCCCACCCACTTCTCTTTAATCAGCACTAGTCTCTTCTTGACTGTGTGTTTGCTGCTGTTTTGTTGCTTCAGTTTTGCTTTGTTGTTATACCCCACAAATGAATGAAGTCATTTGGTACTTGTCTTTCTCTGCTTGGCTTATTTCACTGCGAATACCTTCAAGCTCCATCCATGTTGTTGCAAATATTAGGACTTGTTCTCTTCTTATGGCTGAATAATATTCCATTGTGTATATGTACCACATCTTGTTTATCCATTTATCTGCTGATAGACACTTAGGTTGCTTCCATATCTTGGTTATTGTAAATAATGCTACAATAAATATAGGGGTGCATATGTATGTCTTTTTGAGTAAGGGATCTTGTTTTCTTTGGATAAGTTCCTAGGAGTGGAATTCCTGGGCCAAATTGTTTTCTATTTTTAATTTTTTGAGGAACCACCATATTGCCTTAAACAATGGTTGAACTAATTTACATTCCCACCAGAAGTGTAGGAGCGTTCCCCTTTCTCTGCACTCTCACCAGCATTTGTTTTTCCTATTCTTTTCTATGTTGGCCAACCTAATTGGTGTGAGGTGATACCTCATTGTGTTTTTAATTTGCATTTCCCTGATAAATAGCAATGTGGAAAATCTTTTCATGTGCCTCTTGGCTATCTGAATTTCTTATTTGGAGAAGTATCTGTTCAGATCCTCCACCCAATTTTTAATCAGGTTATTTGTTTTTTGGGTGTTGAGGTGTGTGAGCTCTTTATATACATTGTATGTTAACCCACTTTTGGATAAATTATTGACAAATATATTCTATTCTCCCATACTGTAGCATGCCTTTTTGCTCTGCTGATGGTGGTCTTTGTTGTACAGAAGCTTTTTAGTTTGATGTAGTCCATTTCATTTTTGCTTTTGTTTGCCTTGTTTGAGGAGATTTGTTCAGGAAAAAGTTGCTCATGTTTATACTCAAGAAATTTTTGCCTGTGTTTTCTTCTGTGAGTTTCATGGTTTCATGACTTACATTCAGGTCTTTGATCCACTCTGAGTTCACTTTTGTATTTGGGGTTAGATAGTAATCCAATTTCATTTTCTTATGTGTAGCTCTCCAGTTTTGCCAATACCAGTTGTTGAAGAGGCTGTCATTTCCCCATTGTATGTCCATGGCTCCTTTAGCATATATTAATTGTCCATATATGCCTGGATTTATGTCTGGGCTCTCTATTCTGTTTCATTGATCTATGTGTCTGTTCTTGTGCCAGTATCAAATTGTCTTGATTATTGTGGCTTTGTAGTAGAGCTTGAAGTTTGGGAGTGTAATCCCCTAAGCTTTATTCTTCCTTTTCAGGATTGCTTTGGCTATTTGGGGTCTTCTGTAGTTCCATGTGAATTTTAGAACTATTTGATCTAGTTCATTGAAGAATGCTATTGATGTTTTGATAGGGATTGCATTGAATCTGTAGATTGCTTTAGGTAGGATGGCCATTTTGACAATATTAATTCTTCCTATCCATGAAAATGGGATGTATTTTCATTTATTGGTGTTTTCTTTAATTTCTTTCATGAGTGCTTTGCAGTTTTCAGGTTATAGGCATTTCACCTCCTTGGTTAGGTTTATTTCTAGGTGTTTTATTTTTTTTGATGCAATTATAAATTGAGTTCTTTTCATGATTTCTCTTCCTGCTAGTTCATTGTTAGTATATACGAATGCAAAATATTTCTGTGTATTAATTTTGTACCTTTCAATTTTGCTGAATTTAGTTATTAGTTCTAATGGTTTTGGGGTGGAGTCTTTAGGGTTTTTCATATACAATATCATGTCATCTGCAAACAGTGACAGTTTAACTTCTTCCTTACCAATTTAGATGCCTTTTATTTCTTTATGTTGTCTGATGCCATGGCTAGGACCTCCAGTACTGTGTTAAATAAAAGTGGGGAGAATGTGCATCCTTGTCTTGTTCCCAAACTTGGAGGAAAAGCTTTCAGAAGTCTTTTCAGTCTCTCCCAGTATTTCTCACATCTTTGCTTTCCAACTGCACTAATACCCAGAACACTATGTAATGTGGATTTATGCTCCTGGAGCCAATCTCCATGTCTGGGTGTTCAGTAGTCCTGGGCTTCCACTCCCTCCCCACTCTGTTTCTCTTCCTTCCATGTGTAGGCTGGGGTTGGAGGAGGATTTGGTTCTTGCCAGATCATAGCTTTGCTACTTTACCCTTTTCTGTGAGGTCTTCTCTTTTCCCCATATGTAGGCAGTCTGTTCTGCAATCTTCAGGTCCCTCTTTCAGGATTAGTTGTATTTATTCTATTTTCATGTTTTATGTGGTTTTGGGAGGAGGTTTCTGCCTCACTTCTCACACTGGTATCTCTTTCTGACTCAACAGTGATCTCTTTTGTATAATGAGATCATGGTTATATAAGCTGAAAGAATAAATTATAAGGCCATGGAACACTGAAGCATGTATATTCTTTCAGTGCAGTTTTTTATTAACACAACTATAAATATTGTCCATAAATAAAGTTCTGATTTTTAATTACATAAATGTATACATATACATATGTGTGTGTGTATATATCTTGCAGTAGGAATTTGTCTCTCACTAGAAACACTTCTGAACAAAAGCAAATAAGTGACAAAAATAGAAACACACATTTTAACAAAAGTGATGAGAATTACCTGATATTTGAAGATATGAAGACACTCTATGAACAATTTACTTCAGCTAGTACTGTTGCTATAACAACAATTTTATATAATACTGTGTGTTTTTTACAGGTGATGTTTAAATAATTCAGGGAGATATCCAAAAGATAATGAGAAAATTTAATAAAATAAAGAGTAAATGCTTCCGTTAGAGTATTCCATACCTAGTAATTAGAGTAATAACCTGAGACTGATGTTTTAAATAACACTGATTAACATTGGTGAATTCCTAAAAGCATAATGTTTTTAAAAGCTACTCAACAAGCCCCAGTCGTTTCCTTAAAATGAATTGGAAACTGTTTCAAATACGTTGAGCAAATCATTTGGAATAGGATGCTAACTAGACTTAATTCTATTTTCAAATTAATGAAGCTTATTTACTTTAGTAACGTGATTGAATGTTTTAGTGATTTTTTTTAATTTAAGTTTTCAGAAAATTCTTTTCTATTTGTAATTATTAAGAAAAACACAAGTTAAAAAAAAAGAAAACACAAGTTATAATGTATCTCTTACAAAACTTGACCAAATCCAACTTTGATTTGGTTAATGGAATACTTAATATGCTTTTGAGGATAGTCCAAGACCAAAAGTAATCATATGGTTGATATAATAATTTAATCGCTTCAAGAGGAAAAAACATACTTGCAGTATAGTTTTCCCTGGAATCTTTCTCTCTTCCTCTCCCTCTAAATACATATGTTTCTGAAATTGGGAAATTAAAAGGAAATTAAAATAGTGTTTCTCTGAATCTAAGATACATAATTGATTGACATTTTTGCTTAAATTTTACTAAAAACCTATAGTCTGTGAGTCAAAAGTTTAGGAGTATACCAGTCAGAATTTCTCAACATTTTTAGGAGTTTGAGTTGGTCTGTCAACTTCCTAAATAAAGAACCATGATCAATTAAAAGGCAATGATTATAAAATCTATCTTTATAAGGTCAGTTGTCAGAATCAGATATTTTGTATGGATAGATTGATTGTGGAGGTATAGCTATCATATGGTCAAAGCAGAGCAGCCAGAGAAAGGAGTGAGGAGAGAAGATTTGAAGTCTTAGAAATGGAGAAGTTTGCATAAATGATTAGAACTGTGACTAACACATAGCTAATATATAAGTCAAATACACTGAAACATTTTAGCACCATTTTTTTATAGTGTGTGAGTTACCTTTCTACTAAAAATTTCAACAATAAAAAGCATAGTGATTTGTTATTTTCAAGCTATACCATTCCTCAAACAAAGTGCAAATGCAGAATGTCTGCATAATGATTTGATAAATCAGTCAATTTGAAGCTGACAGAGTATCAGTAGCACGGCTTTTATTTAATAGTGGGAATAGAAGGGTTTTTGAAATTGATCCCCAGATAATGACTAAAGATAATCGAATTAATATTGACTGTTGCATTGAATGATAAACTGCAAATCAATAAAAACCACTAAGCAAAAATATAAAATATTTCACAATTAAATTTTCTAGACATGCTCCCAAAAATAATTTAAAATTTAAGTTATATAGCATGGTATTATCACAGCATTTCACATTTCATACAGAACACATACTCTTACTAAGTGTTAAGAATACACTTTAATAATGTGATGTTCTGTAAATGACATTGTGTAAGGCTATTCCCTTTTCTAAAAATCTCCAAAATGTATCACCAATATTGTATTTACCTGCCATAAAGTGTATTTTTATACAGTTCAACACTACAGAATCTCTAACTTGACACTAATATTCTTCATATGACTTAAAATTAAAGGGTGCTTATATATATATATATATACTTTTCTATATGATACATAGATAGGTAATTAGAGAGACAGAAACAGAGAAAAAAAGAAGAGCTATTACCAGTTTTCAAAGAAATTCTATTCTGAGTGTTTGCTTATTATTCCAGTTATTCTAAATGTGGAAAATATTTTCTTTTGGAAACAGCACAATATAAGATGGCTGGTTCTAAGATAATTGCACAAAAGCAAATTTAGTCCATGCTGTAACCAAACGGAAGTCCAGTTAACACTATGTAATATTAATACCAAGGTTTTATTTTTTTTCCCCTTTGGAAAGTATATGTAGGCCTATATGGCTTATATCAATCTTCACAGTTAAGGAATTGCCCTTATCTGCAAAAGAAAAGAGATTTCCCTAAGAGTGAAAACAGTATTCCTTTGTTCTGAGTTGTTGCTACTATGACTTTCAGTTGATTGAATAAAACAAAAGACAAAAGCTGGGATCTGAGCTGTGGAAAAAGTAGAGGATTCCTGAAACTGTTTTAATTAATCTCCCCTTGGGATCTAAGAGAAAGTATTTCTCAGTTTATTGACATCATGTACTGTGCTATGTAGGCAAAAGTAAGAACTTTGTATTGAACAGTTGCTGATTTCCAAATTTTATTTCCTAAGGTGATTAAATTTTACTTCATTAAGCAAGATAAGGTCACTGATCCCCTGGGAAGTAGATCTAAATATGCGTCTAAGCAGGTTTTAGGAGTACATAAGGAAATGGTAAACAAACCAAAAAAACAAAACAAAATCATCTTGCTCCAATGAGACCTTACTTTAAATGACAGAAACAGAGTACAGATTCTATGAGTAGCTTTAAACATTTTGTGGATTTCATCCACATGGATCAGATGGCATTTGACACTCAGTATTTGACTTCTCCCTTGAACAAGTGACAGGTTGGGAGCACAGTAGTTGACAAGCCAAAGTCTCTGCAAAATTGTTACCACTGCATTCAGCACTGGCTCCATCATCCCCACGGAGAGGATGCATGACTTTTCATGACTATATTGGAACATAAATATGAAATTTTGTAGTCACAAAATTTTGTGTCCACTGTGGCCCTAATAGATAGTCCACTTGTAAAATTTGCATAAAAATTGTTCATGTTCAAGGAGTTCTCGATACATATATATATATGAAGCCTGTATTTATTTTGTTGAAAGATTTCACAAATTATTTGTCAGTTATTGAACTAGAATAATCTAACTGAAAACAAAACAATATCATACGTAATAGTAATTTTAGTAAAACTTTCTTTCATTCTTTTTCTTCTCTCCTATTCTCCCTCCTACAATCGCGCCCTACCTTTCTCCTTTTAACATGAAGTAGATATCCTTTCATATAGTAGCACTGTGAGATAAATATGTGTGGATGTGTGGATGTTTGTGTGTATAATAAATATGTGTGTGTGCATGTGTTATATATTGCACATGCACACACACACACGCTTCGTGGTTCTCAATCAGGAATGATTTTGCCCCCCAAGGAATATTTCACAATGTTTGGAGACAATTTAGATTGTCACAGCTGGTGAAAATTGCTACTGGCATCCAGTAGATAAAGACCAAGGAAGCTGTTAAATGTCATACAAGGCACAGGAAAGCCTCTCACAACAAAAAATTATCTGGTCCAAAATACCAGTAGTGCCTACTCATGGGACTTATAGCTTAATAAATCTGAAGAACTATGCACTATAGAACTGTCATATTATTTAAAGATCATCATTTTATATATTTTATGTAATTTCATTGGTAAATCTATACAAATATTTCTCTGTAATTAACTGCCTGGCCAATTGTATAATCATTTAAAGGAAACAAATCTCAAAACTCTTCTGAAGATATTTTTACATAAAAATAAGGATAATTACATTTCTCCTAATTGCCCCCAGTAAATTGAAATGATGCTTGGAGGATTATGTCAGGTCCAAGATATTCTCATTACCATAAATTTGACTTAATTACAATTAAGGAAATGGATCTGTGCCATTTAAAATTCATGTTTGCTAATTGTGAAGCAAGTCCAGATTTACTGTTACATTTTTTTAAAGTAAGATACTATTGATACACACTCTTATGAAGGTTTCACTTGAAAAATGATGTGGTTACTACATTCACCTGTATTATCAAGTCGCCCCGATACCCCGTTGCAGTCACTGTCCATCAGTGTAGTAAGATGCACAGAGTCACTACTTGTCTTCTCTGTGCTATCCTGTCTTCCCCATGATCCCCCCTGACACCATGTGTCTTAATCATTCTGTTACATTTTACCATAAAATGTTTTTTGGACTTACTAGGCCTATGTCATTATGACACTGGTGATTCACTTATTCCAGAACATATTGGTGGGGATAAAGTTCATCAGGATAGTTCATTACTTACCTGGGGCTATTTAGGGACATTTTTAAAAGGATCCATATCCAAGACTGTTTCCCAATGGGTCAGCTACAAAGGATCTGAAGTATCATTGAGGTTTATTCTTTCAGCCTATAGTTCTTCATTTCACGATTCCCTGTGTAAGTAAAAATACACAGAGCAAAGCTATAACAATATTAAGATACAGTAAGTTACTATGAGTTTTTGGGGGAGGAGACTAGTAAACAAGTCACTTCAAAAGATCTAGAGGTAGAACACAGGGGAGATAAACATTCATAATGCCAAAAGACAGCAGAACAAGCCAGGGAGAGCTGAAATGCCCTCAAGAACTCCAAGGCCAGACACTAGGTTGTATACTTATATAGAGTATGTTTTAGTTTGGACTCCAGACAAAACGGACCCCAAAACAAGGAATTAAGTAAATGACTATAACATAACTGAGAGAGTGGGGAAAGTGAGAGCAGAGAAAAAAGAAAGGGGAGCATTAACAAGCAGGGTTCTGGTGTGGGAAATTAGGGCTCATTCTGCTAGAAAGTCTCTGAAGAATTATATAAAGCACACCTTAATATTTTCACCCCAAGAGACAGGCAATGTGAACTAACTATCCAATTAAATCCTTTTCTCTTCTCCAGGTGACCCTTAACCACAACCTGAGAAATTTTCTGTAGTAGCAGTTAGGGAAAAACCTTCAAGCACAGAGGTAGGCAATAAAGAATGTCCACTGCAGCTTTAGAAGAACTCAGAGGTGGTCCATGGGGAGAGGACATCAGCAGTATCTACTCCAAAATTTTGATTTTCCTCAGAGTAATTAAATCATTATTTCCATTAAAGAGACAAGAAATCACAGTCAATTTGGCAAGAAAGCTGAGACTCAAAGTCATTAACTAACATATCCTCAAATCACACTTGAGACACTGAAATGTTTGTGTCTCCCAAAATTTATTTATGAAAATCTATTTCTGCAACGTGGTGGTATTTGGATGTGGGGCCTTTGGGAGGTAATTAGTTAAAAAAGGTGGAGCCTTCCATGAATGAAATTATTGCCTTTATAAAACAGATGCCAGAACATTGCCTTCCACCTTCCACCACACGCGATTATAGCCAGCAAATGGCTGTGTATCAGCTAGGAAGTGGGATCTCACCAGACACTGAATCTGCCAGCACCTTGGTCTTGACTTTCCAACCTTCAGAATGATGAGAAATAAATCATAGTCTAAGGTACTAGCCCACATAGGTTAAAACAATGCAAGTAACAGATGTCTAGAGCCATGCCTGAAATACAAATACTCCAGGCTCAGGCTTCAATCAAAATTATGCCCATGTTTTTTCACATGCCTACCCTATGAGGTACACTAGGATACTCAATACTAGTGCTATAGCAGGGCAATATTGGCCCCTAATTGGGTGAGATTGAAAGAGAGGTTGATCTAAGGAATTAAAGAAAAATGATGAAAATAAATGAAACATTTATGTCAAGGAAAATACAAATACATAGCAATTAAAAATATACAAGGAAGACTGGCCACCCAAACTTCTAAGTGCTAGTTCTTTGAATGCTGCAGAGGAAAATCTAGTGAACAGAACAATTATAAAAGTCAATTTGCTTGTGACAACCACTTGATTCCAAGAAAAAAATAGCACCACAGCAGGGTCTTTCCAGTTACTGGAGTGGTAATAATCCATCTTTTGTGAAGAAAAGGAAGAGAAGATGGCAACTGAAGGCAGAGCCTCCTGCAGAACTTGGTACACATTAAGCATACAAACCCTACATCGATTCTGGCATAAATTCATCTAGTAAAGAAATGAACAATGATGGAAGTAAATGGTAATGTAACAAACTAATGTCACAGGAATAAAGGAAAGGTACAGTTTCCTGAAGAGAATCACTGATGGTTTGGAAACTTATTTTCTCCCCACTTTCAGTAGCTTAGATGAGAGCTGGCATACCAGGTCTAGGTGAGGTCAACAGGAGAGCAAGCTGACCCCTGACTCCAGAGACTCCCATTTTATAACATATCTCCTTGGACCAGTGAATTCCAATTTTATAGTTTTATGGATGTTGTCAGCTCCTTGACCCCACAAATATGTAGAATATTATAGTAACAAGTATACTTTCTATTGGACACTCTATGGTGGTCATGATGAATGCGGACTGTATGTATCTGGTCTAAGCCAAACTTAGGAAAAGTTTTTTCTCTTTGCCTCTGTTTTAATTAACCACATTTCTAAACCTTGAGAGCTATTTTCCATGATATAATGAGGTTTGGGTTAGGGGGAGTGGGGTGCTTATGTACTCTACCAGACATCTGCTTATATGTTTTCCTAATAAGCCCTGTATCCTCACTAATGGTGTGTGCCTTAAACCATTTGCACAGTGGTTTTCAGTTCTCTTCACATTCATTCTTATATTGACTAGATGCCTTTTGCATTGATCACTTGAACTGAATTCTTGATTAACTAAATATTATCTTCAAAATATTTCTTCACTTCTCAAATATCAACCCTATTTCCCATTAACCAGAATCCAGGATTCCCACTTATTTATTAACCACAGGTTACCTACTTTAGTGGTAAGCTTTATTTATTCCTTTTCAGTCATCATCAACCACGCCTAGGCTCTATTATCCAGAGACCTTGAAAAGATGATGCACCAGAAAACCCCCCAAAATTCATTGAAATATTAAACAGTTATTGTTACCCTCATCCCCTGACATCTGTATATTAGTTTGAACCCTGGATTAAGCCAAAGGGGCACATGATTTAAATGATCAGAAATGTGTCTGTTAATAGGAGTATAATTGTCTATAATGTGACTTTTTAACTGGTCAAGATATAAAATGTATTAAGAAGCCATGGTTTCCTCTGTCTTGGGTAAGGTCTTCAAAAGCTGTCCTACATATTGCCAATGAAGGGCTTATGTTGAGCAGTTCTGCAAATGGCGTAATTCAAAAACTGTTTGAGAACTCCAGACAACTTAGAAGTTTTTTTCTTTTTGCCTCTGTTTTAATTAACCACATTTCCAAACCTTGTGAGCTATTTTCCAATGAGCCAATACACAACGAGGTATCAAGAGTGCAATATATTTACTGCAGACTGGAAAACCTTTTAATTTCTAAAGCAGATCTGCTCAATAAGTTTCACATAGAAGTAAACCAAGTGAACTTTTATTTTCATTTTAATTGCTAACACTGTCCATTTTAAGAGGAGGAACCCTTTTGTGATTAAACTAATCTCTCAGACACTAAAATAAATTGCACTGAAGCATGCAACCTTTTCAAATCTATTTTTTTAATTGTCAACATAACACACAACATTATTTCAGACCTTAAACATAGTTAAATGTCAGAAAATGTCATGTGAGTTTTGCTTCAGTAATGATTTGTTAATTATTCTACCAGGGTACTGAAAAATTCTTTAGATATCATAGTCTTTGCTTCAAGATCCTCAAACTTTGCTAAATATAATCATTAAATAAGCTTCTACTCTTTCGTTAGGATCTTTATTTTCTGGTTCTTTAAGCACAGGAGAACAGCTTCAGCATGACCATGCATTCAAATACACAAGGTATGTTGCTTCATGTATAAGCCTTAGCAAATAGAAAATGACACATAAAATGAATTGACTAAAGTGAAAAGAAGTTACATCTATGTATCTATTTAACTAAAATAATTTGATAATTCAGTATCATGAGATTTTTGGTTCCAGGGTTTAATTTTTAAGTTTAATTTTTGGATAACATTTAAATCAGCCTTACCTGTTACCATGGTGAGCAATCATTTCTTTATTTAATTTTAGTGTACCAGAAGGGACTACTTGGCTCTCTTCATCCTCCTCATGCTTGAATTACTTTAATAATAAAAGTCTTATATTCTTCAGTGAAAGGTCAGATAGAAAATTCAAATATATCTGGGAAAAAGAAACACTTTGTTTTAAATTCATACTAACATACAAGTGACTGACATGAGATCTTCCCTGACAGATTTTGATAGGTGAGTGTTTGAATAATGTGAGAAAGCATTAAAGAGGAGGGGTTCTGAAGTGGAATTTTTGCCTGGAGACAACTATACATATGTTTCATGTACAAAGTTGCTTATGAAGAAAAAAGTCACTTAGAAATATACAGTTTTAGAAGATTAAGTTTTCTCAATTCCAGCTTCACTACTACTACCTGGATTTGGGTCACTGTCATCTTTTCACTATGGTTGATAAACCTGTTCAATCGGCATAGAATCTCCTGGTTAAGGGTGCCGCCCTATAGATTCTGACACAGGACTTACAGGATTGACAGGGTCCTGTGATATTTTGTATCTTCCCAGATGACACTGTTGCACTTTCAGGAGCAAGATTGCAAACCTTGAAGGTTTGCAATCATTTGTTGCATCTTCCACTATTCAGAAGAACAAATTTCACATAATCACTGTGCTTAGAATCTGCTCAAAATAGTTTTATAATTCTTTTACTATTTGGCTTCAAATACTATCCCAACCCCTCTACACATTTTACCAAAGTTACTCCTTCCAAGGCACGCTAAACAATTTGATGGTTCCCAGATTCTTCACAGGCTTCTGTGCTCATCTGGAGCCAGCATCCCTCTAGTCATGTTGCTTCTCAGCTTCAACCCACTTGTCACTACTCTGCTTTGTCCGGATTTCTCCATGACCAGCTGGTACAAGACAAGCTTCTGTCAGTAAAAGGTGTTGGGAGGTCACTACAAGGTCATGATGCAGGAACAGCCTCTCCTCTTGGTCCCAGGGGCATTCCTCCTTGCTCCTCCAGCACAGCTGCTGAGGGCTTGCGGGAGGTCCAGCAGTACTCACTAATCATTCTCTGAACCAACTCCTGCCTGCAGGCACCCAGTGGATATCTCAACCACACAGCCCTGGTTACTGACCAACTCTAGCCTGCTCTCATGTTCTAGCTCCATAGGAGGTGGCTCCCATAAACCAGCTTGAGCTCCCACATTCTGGCAAATTTCTTCACCATTGGCAAGATGCTTACTCACCCTCTCCAGTAAGGTCTGACTCTCAGCCAGGGTTGGGTTGGGGAGTAGGGAGGGAGTGTGTTTTACCAAATTGGTTCTGTGTTTGGGTGCTCTCTCTCAGAAATACAGCTGCTTTCTGTATTTGCTATTTCCTTATACTTTTGTGTTTTCTCTTTTTACTCTTTTAGCCAGTTTTAGTAGCTAGCAGTTCTTTGTGTTTCCCTGTTCAAATTAACCAATGTGATTTTGGTCTCCTGACTAGTGTCTGATGAATGCATCTTCTTTTTGCCAAGCATCTTCTTCCCCACTCTGTCTTCCTATCCTTCAACAAGATACAATGGGAAAATCTCTCCCAGACCTAAATACCCTTTGTGTCTGAATGGGCCTCAAAGAAAGTTAACTACTCTTCTTTATTCACTTTGCGTATACATTTATAATAATTTTCAAAGTCTACTGAAATTTATTTATACACATTCCCTCCTTCATTACATGTAGAGCTCCTGAGTAATAATGACCAGGTCTTCTTTACCTTTGTTTCTCCAAAGTTTTAACATAAAGGCATTTAATAAATATTATTGCATAAAGAAAAACAAGATAAAAGCATACACTAAAGACCAACATGTCCCATAGGTCAGTCATTTGGGCACAAAAGGGATGTCAGAGCCAAGGTTAGATGCTTTGGAATCTAATGCAACATCCACAATATTTTAATGACACTTTGTAACATAATTGTTTCTCCCTGTTTGTATCATGCATTTAAAGCATAGGGAGACCCTTACTTGACAAAGTCAGTCCTGATTTAAGAAGTTATCCTATTTTTAGCCATATTCTATGTATTCAACTCTTTTAAAATATATATAAATAAGTAGATTATAAAGATTAAAACTTGCCCTTTTTATTTTTTTTCCAGTTACAGGAAATAATTAGGTTTTCAATTTACAAGAATAATGTATATTGTATTTCAATATCCCAAATACATTGCCAAACTTTTCTTTCCTCCTCAGATCCATCCAGCAAATTTAAATCAATCATTAATATTTGAGCATCTCTTGATTGCCAGCTATTAACTAAGCTATACCAGCCAACTTGAATTCAGTGAAAACCTAAAAGATCTGGTTGTGATCTAAATTGTTTGGTTGAAGTTTTATACCAATGGGAATTAGTGAAACTAAATTGAATCATAATTCCTCTCTGCACAACCTCTGTCCTTGTCACCCAGGAAAACTTTATATTCTAAATCTATATAAAGACTCTGTGGCAAAGTTTAGAGAGTAGAAGTGTCCATATCCACTGTCATTGCCATGGCAGTTATTCAGCTTTTACCCTAAAAAAAAACGAAAGAAAGAAAATTAAAAAAAGAAAAGAAAACGTAGCACAAAGAAAATGCAATATTTTCACATGACCCTAGAAAGACCCAGAAAGTCTTGTAGAGGCAAAGCAATCTATCCTGCTGTCCTAATTATTAGGGATCTATAAACACTAGTCAGGCTACTGTGTTGAGTTATAAAAGGTTGATATTATAAAGTGTGAAAAGACATGGAAAGGATATGATTTACACAATGTTTTCTGAAGTTTTAGTTCAGAGAGTAAGTAAAAGGTTGAGCTGGCTATTTTCTCTTTTAACCTGAATATATTGATCTCTTTTGGCTCAGAAATCAGAATTTAAAAAACATTTCTGTCCAGAGTAAAAACTTAGCTCAAAATGTCTTCAAGACATTAGAAGATTTTTTTCCTTAAACATTATATATCTCAGCAGTAAGATCTAATGTACAGCATAATAAGAATGAAGCATGAACAAAGTCTTAAGCAGTGTCTCATAATCTTCATCATAACTTTAGACCAAAATTCAACTCCTCTAACCTTTCAGAGTCTGTGATTGGTTTTGAACCCCCTGATAGCAATGCATTTATTTGTAGGAAACCCTGACTACTCACCTCTCAAAGATTAGCTTCTGTAAAAGAAGTTTCTAACCAGAAGATTTAGGAATTATATAGTCCTACACTTTAGGTCACCCTGATTCTGCAAAGTCCTAAAAGTGTGATTTCTCATTATAACTTCATCTTTGAGGGCAAAAGAACTATAACACTGTGTCTTACTGTCCACTGGACATTTTATAGTTGCAGATTTCCTGAATTGCTAAAAATGCTAGGGAAAAAATAAGTAAAAGGTTTACTTTCTATTTTTCCTACTGTGTCTGTGGGCCATATTTTATTCTCTATCATCTCTCATCTAATTAACTCTGCATAGTTTAGTACCCTATTGAATTAGAAAAATATTTTGGTTGGTTTTGCATATCTTTGAAACATTAAACATACATATTCCTGAATATAATTTATTGTTTTATATAAATATAGCACTAAATTAGAGTTAGCACTTTAAAGGATATAAGTAAAATTTTAAATGATTTTTTAAAAGCAGTCTGAAAGTATCATAATTAATCAATAGCTTTAAAATATAAGACATCCCTAAAAAAACTGAATACATTGCCTTGTAGAAAAGAGACAACGTTCTAGTAACAACTCCTACACAGGAAAGAGAATATTAAGGCGCTGCTCTAAAACACTCTCTCAATTAAGCATCCATTATATCATCAAGAAGAGAAAAATTTTATACCAGTCCATTGAAAAACTTAAATAAATGTCTCTCTGTCTCTCTGCCTTCTCCCTCTTCCTCTTTCCCCCACAAAGGAAATGACTATGAGCCTCCTATGGTAGGTAAAAGAATGGCCACCCAAAGATGTCTACTTTCTAACCTACTGGATGTGCAAAGAATATGTTATTTTATATGACCAAGAGGGATTACAGTTGTATATGGAATTAAAATAGCTAATCAGATGACCTTAAAATAGAAAAATTATCCTTGATTATCCAAATAAAGCCAATATAATCACAAAGTCATTAAGAGTAGAAAGGGAGGCAGAGGGGGATGTGACTATACAAGAATGATGAGAGGCATACTTTGCTGAATTGCTAAAAATGCTAGAGAAAAAATAAGTAAAAGGTTTAGTTTCTATTTTTCCTACTGTGTCTGTGGGCCATATTTTACTCTCTTATCATCTCTCATCTGACTTTGCTGGTTTTGAAGATGAACAAAGGGGGCCAAAGGTGAGGCCAGGAATGTGGGTGACCACTAGGAGTTGGAAAATATAAGGAAAATAGACTTTCCCTAAATCTTTTAGAAACACAGCTCTGCCAACACTTTGAACTTAACCAATTGAGACCCATATCAGATTTCTAACTTACAGAATTATAAGTTAATATATTTATATTGCTTTAAAGTCACTAGATTTGTAATGATTTGTTACCTTAGCAATAGGAAACTAGTACATGGCTCAAAGTGAAGTTTTACATTCTTTGCTTTGCTCCATGATAGTAACTAATTCAGTGCCTAGAACATTCCACCAACACTGCTGTTAGTAGTTTCTTGCTGTGAAGAGCACAGTTATAGTTCTTTAAACCAATAAATAAACACCTATTTTGTCATACAGGGAAGGAGTCTATTAGACTCTGGGAACATCATAACATCAATCAGACACAAGCCTGTTATCAATAGGGATCAACAGGTGCAGGCTACCATGCAGATATAGAGATTTGAACCTTCAGTAGCTCACATTTTTTTATGTTAAAAGCTAAAAAAGAAGTTTAGGAAATGCACAATAAGGATTTTGGCATACCATAGTAAACACTGGCATATATCTAAGAAAGCTTATATAAAATAGTTAAGATTGGACAATTACTGGTTTTGCCTTCTGTATTAGTTTGTTAGGGGTGTTGTAACAAAATATGCCCAACCAGGTGGCTTAAACAACAGAACTTCATTGTATCAAAGTCATGGAAACTAAAAGTTCAAGATCAAGTTCTAAGTGGAGATGGCTCATTCTGAGAACTATGAGGATAATCTTCCAGGCTTTTCACCTAGCCACTGGCAGTTTTCTGGGAATCTCTGGCATTCCTTGGCTTGGCTTGTAGAAAAATCATGCCACTCTGAGTTTATCTTCACATGGTACTCTCATTATGGGAATATCTCTGTATCCAAATATCTTCTTTTCATTAAGACTGTAGACATATTGGATTAATACCCAACCTAATGACCTCATCTTAATTTTATATGTGCAATGATCCTATAGCCAATAAGGTTGTATTTGGAGGACTCAACAGGTGAGTCTTGACAAGGATAAAATTCAATCCATGACACTTTCCCACAATCCATTCTTACTACTTTTAGCAACACTACTTCTCTATTTTTAGGAATCCATTTAAGATGCCTAAATGTGAATGACTCCTATCTACCTCGGCAGAAATGGGCATGTGATTTAGGCCAGGCTATATATTAGTGCTTGTACCCCAGCCACAGTGGTTGTTTTGGAGACTGGAACACAGTCAAGCAAAGCTAGTGAGTACAGTCTCTTGAAGTTGTTCTCAAACTATGGGGAAAGAGATACTCTCATGTAGTTGATGTTAGAATAAAACCTTGGAAGAGCTCTTGATTCATTTCTTTATTCTACCATAGGAGTAGACATTGACTAATGTCAACACAGAAAACCGGAGCACTGAGAAAGTAAAACAGTATCCTGATACATGAAAGTACTTCTCTCTGTGTGTACCTCAAGGCTTCCCCTTGAACTCTCCATTTTATTATTAAATAAAATCCTCCCCCTTGAATTTAAAAAGTATATTTTGGATTTCTGACATCTAAAACTAAGAAGTGCTCTGCCTAAAATAATATCCTGGAGCAGTCTGCAGGGAATTATCAGGTAGACCAATAATTCCAGTGTCAATAACGCAAAAACTTATTTGGATTTACCTTGCAATGAAACTTAAAAGGCATAATTAAATATACAAATATCATTTGAACTGTTTTTATGTCAAAATTCTCTTTTAAACATGCTTTCAATATTCAATCTAATCAGTTTCAAATAAAAATAAAATTACATTTCTAGATAAAACACAGGGCATTGTGGTGATACTTTAATATACTTTATAATCAGTTATTACCCTTGAATTGAAATTGTGAGAAAACTAATACTACCCTGTTTCCTTACTGTGCATTTTTCTGTATCAATATAGACAAAACCAAGAATTGTGTTTCCTAAAATATGCTTCTCTGTATGATTCTGTTATTTTTTGCCCAAAGAAATGCTTCCAGAAGATTTGGATGATGAAATACAGTAGTAGCAGCCACTGTTAGTGGAACTTTATCACACTCAGATATGGTGACAGACCCACAGAGATACCTGACAGGCCACACCATTCCATGTCTTTCCAATTGTTGTCTTTACATCTGTTGAATCTCTTATCTAACAGTGGCCCCCAGTTTCCTCCCTGGAGGCTTGGATGCAGATCCACAGAAGCAATAGGTACTCAGAGGCAACAGCTTCCCATCGACCTTTCTGCAAGTTCCCTTTTGTGAATTCACTGCAGGCGTAGGTGATGGGTGTCTCCAGATTTCCCTGAGTCTTACCTGTACCAGAGTTTCAGTCAGACTGTTGTTGATCCTTCTCCTGATCCTCCTCTACTTCCTCACCAGCTTTTTCCACATCTGTGTAACGTATAATTTTCAGAGTAACTCACTCATACTCATCTTACTTATAGTAACTCTGCCTTCCTGAATGAAACCTGAGTGATAAATATATGAAAATAATTATTTATTTAGAAACCATGTTGAATCTTACCTTCTGGCTATCACTTATTCTCAGTGTTTGGGTTATTTGTCTGGTCCTTCCGAATGCTTAGAAGCACAGATAATTGATAGAGCAAGTTTATTTTAGTTTACATAACAGCTACATTTAAATATTAACTATCCAAACACCATTTTCAGCACCAGGGGTACTGACAATGCAGTGATTATTCTCTTTTTTTTTTCTGGTTATTTAATTCCAAAGGAAAACCAAAGCCGAGAATTTCGAATATAAACTTGATGAGGTCAGGAATAGTTTGTTATATTTTTATCCCCATTTACCCACAACAGTATCCGGCTTATAGTAGAAACTCCATAAATGTTTATAGAATGAATAAACAAGATGAATAAGATTTTGCTAATTTTAAAATTATTTATTGAAGAAACTGTACACAATTTTTAAATGCCACCCACCCCCACTTAGCAAGTTATTTTTTTCTTTGTAAACTTCCATCTCATCACTTCAAACCAGTGATTCAAATCTGAACTACCATAGCCTACATATTTGCCATAATTTTCTTATCAAGGCTTGATTTTGTGACTCAAATTGAACTCCACTCAAGTGGCAAAAATTGATATCTCAGCATGTGCAATTGAAAAAAGCAGCCAAATCAGTTTATTTTCCCCATTTTTTTTTTCACTAAGAGAAAGGGGGCAGTTGGGTGACAGACATTGCATGTTTAAGATTTTGGAGCTCAAAGAGCCAGTATTTACTCCCATGTGGAGGAATCTGTTGGTGGTGAAATGTATAATGTCACTATACAGAGAAGCAGAGAATAGAAATAAAACTTCTTTGAGGTATCCAAAACACTGTTTCCAATTCTCCCATTTGTAACCCTACATTTCCTACAGTTGAGATGACACACCATTCAGATAACTGTAACATCACAATACTTTTCATTTATTTTATGCTAATTCCAGTTGGGTTTCTTACCCTTTCCCCAGGGAAAGAGGAGGATGTGGCCTAACAGTTGTTGATTTGTTGGGCACTCCTTAGTAAGCCAAGATTCCTTGTAAGTTAGATTGGCACTCCTTATTGAGACACGGTATATAATGGTGAATAAAAAATAAGAACCATTTTATTAGGCTATATACAATTTCATTTCTGTGAGAAAATACAAGGGAAACCATTGATAGTTAATAATTAACATGTAAGTGGAGTTAAACTTTTAAACATTTTGTCACAGAAAACAATAACATTAATACTCCTGAAATGTAAATGTTTAATAAGTAATGCTGCAGTGTTTATATAGTCAGTAATTGAGTCACATGCATTTATTGGATATGAAATTTGTTTTCTTCAAGAAATCAAAGATACATTACCCCTTTCAAGGCAGAGAAGAAAAAGCTAGTGTCTTTCTTTGAGGATCTTTAAAGTCCCTACTGAATACAAATTATAAAATTGGTCACTGAAATTCTACATTTTTCAATAAAAATATATTTATCACTTTCTCCATAGAATTTATTTGCATTTAACAGATGTGATAATATCAGAATATAAATATTTCCACATTGTTGAAAAATATTTTGAACTTTGATAGGACTCTTCACTCAGTGAAAGGATTCTTAATGTTAAGTTTTTAAATCCAGAATTTCCCAAGTGAGTTGCAATGATTCATCTTCAAGTCACTTTTATACACAGTAATTGACCACTTCTGTATTAGGTAAATATTATTTCTTTTTCACTAGTATTTGTACAATCAGAGAAGAAAACCCATTACATTATGTGATTTCATTATAACCATTAAAATGTGTTTACATGCGCATTTTCATATACACAAAACATGAATAAATAACTTTTTAAACTTGAAATTTGATCAGATAGTATCCCTAAATAGGCACAAATTAAGCACTTAATCAAGAGAAATGTTGCTCATTGACTTACTTCAAGATCAAGAAACAGAAAAGAAAACTGAAGGGGAAAATCTCATGTCTTTCATCTGTTGGTGAGATAAAGATTAAGCTGTTAATGCAACCCCATGGGCTCATTAGGTCATGTCTAAAATTTGGGAGGAAGTAATGGCATTTCAGAGACTCTTGCTGCCAGCATTTCAAGCTTGATGCTACTCATTTGCATTTAAGATAATCCAATAGAAATTCCAACTTAATACACAACCTTTGATATTTTGCCATTTTGGGCCCAATGGGTTTATCCTTATTTTTCACATTTGAATTCATCTATGCCCACATGTCTCTTGATAACTTGCTGTCACTGAAACCTGTCTGCTTAAATGAGATAAGAAGGAGAGAATTGATATGCTAGCCTTCAATAGAGCTTAAAGAGGTAAAGCTTTCAATGATTCACGTATTCCCTTAACAAGGAGAGATATCAAGCTCTCTGAACTATTGTGAAATACAGTGAGTGGTTTTCTGATCCCTCATACTTGCCTACAAGTAATAAAGCATAGATCATCTTGTTCAAATTCACCTGTTCAAAGTCTTAAATTTCCAGGTGAATGAAAATACAAAGTTGGGAAAAACAGGTGCTTTGTTCACAAAGTCATCAGGATCTGAGAGACTGATTTTTGTCAGCACTCTTATCCTAAGGAATCTCCTTGAGGGAGAAAGAAAGAACACAGAGCCTCATAGTAGAGCTGTAAAACAGAATCTGAAGTATATTTATGGTTATAATTTGCACAGATCACTTGGTGCTCTAACACCATGCTCTTGATCACAGCATAAATCACACTTTAATTTTAACCTTTGCAGTTCATCAATAGATTCAATATCAAAAATAATTCAGGACTGACACTGTTGGTTTACAGATAAGTTTAACAAGAATGGGGAGGCTTAGTGATGTATTAGTTGACTTGTCAACTGAGGCGTAAAGATTCATGACTCTTAACCTCTGTTTCCATCACAAACTCAGAGCTATAAATAATGCAAGCAGCTAATCAGACATTGAAAAGATATATAGCATTATTGAAAATCAATTATCTTTTCAAGCTGTAAAAAATATATCCTATGTAAAGCAATCCAGGAACATAATTCATAAAGGATCTAAGCTTACTCACAACACATATTCAGTATTTATTTTTAAAGTTTTATTAATTCCATAGAATAGCATTATTTCTTGAACAGTAACAGATTTTTTAGACAGAATAATTTATCTTAAAGTTACGTTATGATTTACACATAACATTAATTGGTAAGATTTAAAGTAAATTTCAAGATAATACTTTGTAACTTCTTTTCTTTTTTAATACTTGGAAGTTAGCAAAAGGATTTCCAACAGATGGGAAAATGAAATAGAAGTTAATACAAATTTAAGAGACTAATTGAAAATTGCATTGACAAGAGTGTTGATAATTTTTCCTCTGAACCTGTTTATTAGTTTCCTGCAGACATGAAACAAAGTATCACAAACTGGGTAGCTTAAAGAACAGAAATTAACTGTCTCACAATTCTGGAAGCTAAAAATCCTAGATTAAGGTATCAACATGTTTCGTTCCTTCTAAGGGCTGTGAGGAAAATCTGTTTCGAGCCTCTGGTTTTTGGTAACTTTAGGCATTCCTTGGCTTATGGAAGGCATCCTTCTTGTGTTTTCATACATCATATTTCCTCTGTAGATGTTTGTCTCTGTGTCCAAATTTCCCCTTTTCATAAGGATACCAATCATATTGGATTAGGGTTCAACCTAATGACCTCATCATAACTTGACCTCTATAAAGAACCCATCTCCAAATAAGGTCATATTCTGAGGTGCTAGTTTGTAAGACTCCAACAGGTTTTTGTGGGGGACACAATTCAACCCATAGCAGACCCTAGCAGCCCACCACATTCTTGAAACATTATGTTCAATATTTTAAGAAAAAGAAAACATTATGAAAACAAAATTGAGTACCCAATGAGTATTTCAAATTATTTGCAAAGAAATGACATTTTCCAAAATCTAGAAATATTGCATAACACATTTTTAATGCAACCCCATGGGCTCATTAGGTCATGTCTAAAATTTGGGAGGAAGTAATAGCATTTCAGAGACTCCTGCTGCCAGCATTTCAAGCTTGATGATACTCATTTGCATTTAAGATAATCCAATAGAAATTCCAACTTAATACACAACCTTTGATATTTTGCCATTTTGGGCCCAATGGATTTATCTTTATTTTTCACATTTGAATTCATCTATGCCCACATGTCTCTAGATAACTTGCTGTCACTTAAATTTCATTGCAACTTGTTAAAAATATGTGAAAATTTTAAAACAAATTATTAAATTTATGGGGCTTAAAATAACTTAATCTTTTGTAAATTCTAGTGAAATTAAATTATTGGAAAAAAAGCTTGCAAATGGGAAGACCTTGAAATTTATCCTACAAATCAGAGTTGAACTAAAGATTATAGAACAGATAGCAGACAAAGCTTGATTTTGAAAATCTATAAACTTTAGCATTTCTCAATTTTTAATAATCATTTTTATGTTAATATCATCAATAATTCTGAAAGAACATGCAAAGTTTATCTCAAATTATAGCATATACAAGAATAATTCAAATACATTTTTAAATCGCCACTGTGTTGTTTTGAGCTACATAAATTTTTAATCAAGTAATTCTATACTATTTTCATTGACCTCTTGACAAATAACATGCAGATTTGTAATTGGAGTACTTCTTTCTTCGAGCCATATTACCATGCATGGTGGCATTTTGGCATGTTGTTTGGTATAGGCAGTCTTCATCATGAGGAAATGCATTAAATACACTAAGACATGATCTGAAATGTTGAAATGCAAAATTCATGAAATGATACATAGACAGGCTTACTGTTTACAGAACTCGTCCAGTTTTTGTTTTGTTTTTTTCTAAAACACAATTGAGAAGCTTTATTTTTTATAATAAATGTGTGTGTGGTATTTATTGCTGTATATTTAATATTAAGAGTTTATTCCTATATTCCTGATGGGAGAAAATTTCCATTCTGACTAACATCAATGAAAACTTAGTCCTCCACTTACAGTTTTACACATCGGATGATGGGAAGAATTTTCCATATGTCCTGGTTTCTGGTTCTTTCCTTTTTGAACCTTGTGTCCTTTCACTTATACAGTATTCTGGTGTTTGATTCTGTAGGTCCTGCTCACACTGGAATATGGTCACTTCATTTCATGGCATGATATCAGATCTATTTAAACAGGGTACAGATTTTCTGTAATTTCATTCCTACAGCATGAAAATATGCAATAACTAAAATAAACACAAAAGGGACTCCAAACCATCTAAATATAGCTAAATAAGCCTTAACTAAATGAGCTTCCAGTGCAAATTCTGTTAGATCCCACAAAAGAATGTAGCTTCTTCAACATCACCCAACAAGAGGAAAAAAGTAATAGAAATGAACAGAAATAGAAAACCTAATGTGTGGTAATTAAAATGCCCAGTTTTGCAATTTAAATTTATCTCTAATTACATTGTTAGAACTATTTTGAGGACATTAGAAGAATGGTACAATTGAGAAACTTGAAGCTTAAACTTCACTTGTGTCACAGGAAATTTGCCACTAAAATCTGCAATCACCTCATTCTATATGTTGATAGCAAAATACTCTTTTGGAACAACAAATTAAAAAAATATATTTTTGTCAAGAAATTAAAGTAAAATTAAGAATAGTGACATTACTAGTTAAGCAAAAACCAAAATACATAAATCTATTGAAAAAGAATAATCACAAACTCTAAAATTAATAGTAATTTAAAGGAGAATGTGCTAGCAGCTGATAATTTAACACATAAAACTGCAGGAAATACATTGACCTCTCCCCTGTGAACATAACTTTCCACTTAGATCAAAGGATGTTCTACGAAAAACATTTTGCTAACTTTCTATTGCATTGTTTTTGAACTTTTACTGTGCTTTTACAAAACTAAAGCCATAGTTGTGAAGTGTTGTCTCTATTAGCATAAAAAGGAATTTTCAAACCCTGCAGTGAGGCCAGTGTCATCTGCTTCTAGGAGAAAAATCAATTTATTCTAATAATGGTTTCATCACTTGAGATAATTTATATAATCAAAATAAATCTTTTGGAGGTTGATTTGATTAAAAATGAAACATTTGGTATTATTATAAATGGTACTGAATATTAATTTAAAAATTCAACACTAAAGAAAACAAAGTTTAATGGAGTCATGATCAGGATAATGTTTTTATTATATTATGAAACTCAATATATCATAAAATACATATTAAATTGGTTGTAGTATATTCATAATTTATAATTGTTTCCAATAAAGACATGATTACCAATCAACAAATAGTCAAATAATTTTCTAAATTTACTAGTATGCTTAAAAGAGACAAAATATTTTGACTAGATAAAAATTATGAAAAATTAGAGATTGAATTTAAAAAACATATATGAGAGGTCAGTATTCTGTTGGACTCTTTGCTAATGATTATCAAAATTTTACAAATATTTGGAGTTTTGACATATCTCAAATAAATGTAAATCTATAACAGCACTGGATATTATCATAAATTTCTTAAATTTCATTGCAACTTGTTAAAAATATGTGAAAATTTTAAAACAAATTATTAAATTTATGGGGCTTAAAATAAATTAATCTTTTGTAGATTCTAGTGAAATGAAATTATTGGAAAAAAAGCTTGCAAATGGGAAGACCTTGAAATTTATCCTACAAATCAGAGTTAAAGATTATAGAACACATAGCAAACAAAGCTTGATTTTGAAAATCTATAAACTTTAGCGTTTCTCAATATATATTGAAAGAATATTAAATAAAAGCTTCTCTGTTAATCTTGAAAGAATAAAAAAGCCACTTTTTAATTAATGGTTTTCAACCAAAGGTGATTTTGTACCAGAAAGAACATTTGGCATCTGGAGTTGTTTTTGACTGACTTGAGAATGCTACTGCCCTCTAGTGTGCGAAGGCTGAATACACATCCTACCGACCCCCCAAAATTGTCTATTCTAAAATATCAGTTGTACTGAGGCTGAGAAACTCTGTTTTTATTGGATAAATGTATCATATAAATACCGCATAGGTACCATTTATCATATGCCATATCTATGCAAGAACTGAATAAAATTAAGGCCTGTGATTTTGAACCATTTAGTGAACATTCAAAAGAATTGTACATAAAGATACCTTATTTGACAAACGTTATTCTATAAAAATATTGTCAAATATAAGTTTCCAAATAGATGATAGTAGCCCTGAAAATACTTACACTGAAATATTTACACATTAAGTATAAATATATTACAAATTAAATATAAAAATTAAAATGATAATTGTCACCATTTTTAGTATTTTTGTGGACCTTAGTATATATGTCAGATTATTTCATTTTTGAAAAACACCAAACCTTGAAATCACAGAATCATAGAGTATGGACATATGTAGTGCTCAATTTCACTTTTATCCAGAGATTTTATTCAAGGGTAGTCGCCTACAAAGCTGATATAGTTTCCCAAGTACCTTAGAATTACGTCAAACCTAATTTTCCATTTTTTATGACCATGCATGAATGTGCCTAAATTACTCTTCCAAAGTTATGTTTCTGAAACCTAAGGTAAAAAACAGAATTTCTAAACATTAGTTTATCCCAGTTTACTGATTCAGTTTTTTAATCTGCTGCTTTGGAAGTAAATTTAAATACTTTAATTAAAAGCTGTTTCATTTCATTGCTGGCCATACCACTTTCACCATTATATAAGAATTTATGTAATACTGATATGTTTGTTTTACTGATATGTTTATTTTACTAGAGTTTATCCACTATAGACTCATTTTTAAAATCATCTTTAGAGTATACCATTATCATTCTTCAAAATAATTCATTCAAATTACGTTTTGCATCACTTACATTTATCTTTACCCATGAGACTTGCACTGTCCATTGCAGTAGCCATCAATCACATGTGGCATTTAAGCACTTGAAATGTGAGTAGTACGAATTGAGTTGCACTATAATTATAAAACTCAAACCAGATTTCTAAGATAATAAAAAAAATATATCTCATTAGTAAATTTTTGCATTGATTACTTTCTGAAATAATATTTTACACATAGCAATATTTAATTAGAATCAATTGAACTGTTTTCTTTTACTTTCTTAAAATTACCAGTAGGAAATTTTAAATAACTTATGTGACTTTTAATATCTTTCTATTGAATAGTGATGCTAAGCTATAAAGTCCTGCAAAGTAAGGCTTAATGCCTTAGTCATGTTTGTATTTCTAACATATAGAGGGTAAATATCTAATTCATTCACATTTGATTCACTTTGAAAACTTTGATTCACATTTGAATGAATTACATAGAAAATAATGTTGTACAACAAAAGAAAGATATAAAGTATTACAATGAAAAACAAGTCAATTTCCATGGATTTGTTGAAACATGTAAATACTAAAAATAAGTTAGAATGTAGATTCTTAAAAAATAGTTTTGAAATTTCTAAGAATAAAAATTGTTAAACAAGGGTATGTAACTTGCAAAGAAGAAAAAAGAAAAGCAATACAATATGTACTTTAAGATACTTAAGGTAAAAAAAATTTAAGCAACATTCAAGACAAAAAGCAAATACTGAAAACTTCAAAAATTAATTGAATGTCATCCACTGTCCTCAAGACATCCTACCATATTTAAATTTTATGATATAAAGATGGGTACTTTTCTATTTTTCCTGTCACCTAATCAATAATACAAATCAGCTCTATTTTAAATTATGGCCTCAATGAGCACCTTAAAATTTCTTAGCCAGTGGAGTACCTCTGAAGTCTATATCCACTCACTTGCAGCTGACTTCCAATCAAGAAATAGAGAAGAAAATAAGACTCCCCATTGTCTTTCTCCCCTTCTCCTAGGCTTCAGCTCAGGCATTTCATTTGTGGGAATGGATCCCAGTTGCCTCAAGGTAAGGACTATCTGTAGGCAACACAATAAATTGAACCATATTGGATAAAGTCAGCATGCCATTAGCTTGCTTATTGCCTACAGAAATTGCAAGTTTCACTGAAAAAGAGATTTACATTGTAATTTGGAGTCTCTTGGTCCCAAAGCACACATGCAGTTCCTGTCAAGAATCCTGGCTCTGCAAAGAGGTATTACTAAAAACAGCAGATCACAAGAGACAAGAATGTTTAAAATCTTGGTTCTACTGATATTCCTTGAGGAAGACTTGTTAGAGCTAACTTAATCCATGAATAGGGGCTTTTAGTTTGTATCCCTGTGAAGGGGTTTGAGAGAGGAGAACAAAGTAAAATTTCAGTTTGTAATAATGTGCTATGTAATATCCAGTATGTAATCTAAATTAATCTTTAGGACAATCCTGTAATTGATATATTGTTATCTCTTAGAAATAATCTGGCTGATCTTCATCCCTGATTATTCTGTTATTAAATCTGAAACTCATCCTCCTTTTGCATCCCCATTTCTTTCAATAAGGATTGTTCTTGGGATAAAATAGATACTATGTCTCAAAACTGAAGAAACATATGTAACAGCATAGACATGTTTTTTAACAGTCCTGTGCTTACTTTATTCCATCTTTTATCCATTGCAAATTGGACTGGCTTCCTGGGGACTCTCTCTTCTAGGAGATGCCAACTGACCTCTACATTTCTACTAAATGAGTTTTCCACTGAAGAACTGGAAGCAATACTCCCACACCCCAAAACTCCTTGTAATATTATCATGCTTTATATAGGGGGTTTATTTGACACAGAAGTACCTACCTGGACTGCTTCTATTATTTAGTAAATTTGACCAAGACCAACTTTGATCGAGTTCATCTCAGCAGTTTTTTTTTCATTTTTAGCAATTTATTAATCAATCCCCAAACAGATCAGGTTAACCAAATAGAACAAATTTTGCTTAAAATAACAATTAAAACATGATGAATATATAAAGACTGCACCTTAAGATAAATGAAATGAATAACGAATCAAAAAACTGGGTCACTAAGTGATATCAGGAAAATTGAGCTCACCACTCATCCAGGGTTGGTAGTAGTACTACCCATGGCCATCAAGCCATGCAGCTTGAAGGCGTTCACCAGATGTCACACTGCCATTCCAGAGAACCTGTGGGTTTCATTGCAACAGACACACATATTTTTTAACTATAAAATAAAATCTTTCTCTTTTGGTCTCTCTTAATCTTTTGTTACATTGCTATGATGTTGAGCAAGTTACCCAATATCCATGAGTATTAGTTTTATTACTTCTAAAATGGGAATAATAATAAGTTACAGAATCACTTGATAATATGAGAATGAACATGTGGATCCACAGTTCTCTGTCAGTAATTGTTCCATTTCCCCATAAATATCAGTGTCATTTAATTTCTCCACCTGACAATTCACAAATGCTGATTTATATTCATTCTTCATGTATGCATAGCAGCACGTGCATCTGTTCAGTAGATTATCCCCTCACCCCAAAAGGAATATTTCAGTATACACATATGCTAGCAAAAGGACATTTCTTAAAATATGAAGACCATACTTTCATATAGTAACTCACATACAATTCTGGTTAATATTTACCATACCTAACATAAAACACAATACCCCCATCCTCAATTATATTCAGTTAAAACAGCTTCTTTCATACAGAGTTTAGGTTTCTAATTGGATAAAGTATTCAAAATATTTGACAAAATTACATTAGTGATACTAGACAGGACAGCCATAGTATTTGAGAGTGTGGTTCTGATGTCAGAAAGAAGACCTGGATCCAAATCCTGTGTGAACCCCTTAGTAGCTACATCATACTGGCAAATTGCTTTACATCTTTAAGCCTTAGTTTTCTCAACTGTAAAATGGAGTTAATTTTATTGAAATCAAAACTATAATTTATGTACTGCTTATCATGTGCTAAATGCTTATTAATCTTCACAACAGTCTTAGTAGTACATTTTATCATTTTCATTTTATTCATGAGTACCTAACAGATAGAGACGTAAAATATAAGGTCACAAAGCTCATTACTGATAGAGCAGAAAATAGAGCATGTGCATCTGACTCTGAAGCCAATCCAATTAACCACTCTGTTGATGTCTATTGGCTTGGGTTGACTTGAGTGTAAAATGAAATCATGCATATAAAGAGCTTAGCAGCATACTGTCTGGTACATGATAAAAGCAAGCAGGTATTATAATAACACCAATCACAATGATAACTATCATCATCAGTATAGGTTGTGTAAAGAAAAGAAGGACTCAGAATGACAAGAGCATTGCTACAGGTTTGTAGGATGGGAACATAGCAGCAAGGAAAAGATGAATAGAAAGGCATTTTACTGGGTTTTGTATAAATTGGCTCTGGGTCTTTCTGCTGAACTATACTGGGTTGCAAACTATGGACTATAACCAAGTTTCATCCTATCTGACACCCATATATTGTATTATTTTTAAGCACAATCACCCCTCCCTACACTCAGCTCTGAAAAATATACCTTATACTTCCCCCCGCCATATATATATCCGCTTAAATTAGTCACAAAATATTTAATTGTATTTGCAAAGTCTGAAAGCAATTTTAAAAACTGTAATACTCCCTTGGTTTTTTTAGTGTAATAACATTATCTTCGTCGTGGAATTCTTTCTACCAGACTAACAGTGAAATATGCTATTTACCTGAAAAAGAATTATCAAAATAACATTTAAGTTATCCTGCAGATGCAAGAAACCCCATACTTCATTAACTCACCAAAGAGAACATAATCAGCTTCTGAGTAAACAACTCCAATAATATTAAACAATTCCCTGGTTCATAATTCAGTGGAAGTACAATGGAACTATAACTCACATTTTAAAATCCCAGATTTCCTCCTACTTCTACATAAAAGTGTTGTGTAAACCAGCATCATTGTTTGTAAACAGCAAAGCCAGAGGTCCCTGACTGTGAGTTCTAGTAGGAAGCTCATCATCCCCACAACATATTTCAAAATCAGTACTTTTCATTTTTTCTTCTCTCAAGATGTTTAACAATTTGGAATGTATTAAAGTATTCTCAGCTTCCATATGATGTTCTTTATTAATTTACTCTATAGACAGTGGTTGGGCACCATTATCAAGCCAAAGATCTGGGGACTACAGCACTTCTGGTACATAGACAGTCTCAAAAATACAGTAAGAAATTTTCCATTACTTTAAATGCTATACAAAGAATATCTACATTGCTTGACCTTACCTAAACTATCATCAAACCCTGGAAAGTTACTACTAAGGGGAGGTTTCCTACAATGACATGTGTTTGTGTAATTTTGGACACTCTCATCCTTTGCAGGAAACAGAATCATTACATTTATTTCTGGGAATGCATGTCAGCAATGTGGATACATAAGAAAATAATGAACAGGAATCTTGGCCCTTTGGTCAAGCGTCACAGATACTTTAATATTATTTTAACACACAGAAATAGTTCTAGCATGTTAGTAGCACTGATTAATTTTTGAAGAACAGTGGTGGTTATTCCCACAACAGCTTGAAATCCCTTACTGCAAACATATTACTCCACCATTAATATAACTCAATATATACAAGACAACATGATTAGTTAAATTCAGCTATTACCACCATTTTTGGACAATGTTCTTTGACCAGACCACTTCTTAGGCTAAGGGCCAGTGTGTATACACAGCTGATCCTTGAACAACATGGGTTTGAACTGCACAAGACCACTTACATGTGTTTTTCTTTTCAATAAATATACTGGAAAAGTTTTTGGAGATTTGTGACAATTTGGAAAAATATGTTCTTTTATCTATCTTACTGTTGTAAAAATACAATAGATAATACATATAACATACAACATGTGTGTCAATCAACTGTTTATGTTACTGGTAAAGCTTCCAGTCAAAGGTAAGCTATCAATAAACTTTTTGGGGAGTCAAAAGTTATATGTGGATTTTCATCTCCATAAGGGTTAGTGCCCCTAACCCCATGTTGTTCAAGGGTCAACACAACACATATATGTGTGTTGACCTATGTGTATATATTCATTGATTACTTAAAATTAGCTGTGCTGTGATAATAAAGTCATATCTTAAAAAGTAGTTAACATGTGTGTAAATACAAAATAACTACCCGTTTTGAAGATTTTGAAGTCACTTCCTCTTAGAATAAATGTGAAATCAGAGCACATGAATAAAATAAAATATACCCCTTTCTAGACCATTATCAACTTCTGAACCTTAAGTCTAAATTTTAAAAAATATCCAGTACTGTTCTCAATATGACAGAATATGTCCATTCCAATTCATTATGTTATCTGTTCATATATTGTAATACCAGTAAATCAGAACTTTTAAATGTCTTTGGTATAAAAATTAATAACCTGAAGGATTATCTCTCATTTGTGAACAATGCTATTAAAGTATAAAAGTATCTTGCCAAATGTTATGGAAATACATAAATAATCTTGATGGCATAAAAATGTTCATGATTCCAATTCAGATTTTACTTTCTTCCACTATGAATCTTCCACTATGAATCTCCCTCCTTCTGCTTACTCTTTGCCTTCTCAGTAAGTTAACAAAATATAATTGAAAAGCTGTAACACTGTCTCAAAAGTTCACCTAATCTATAGGTTTTCATGAAAAAGTAAATTGAAGAAACTTTAAGTTGCTTTATTTAGAGAAAAGAAAAATATGCTGTTACACAGCATAATTTTTACAGATCATATTAAATATGATTATTCATTGATTAATTTATTTCTATTTTAAATAGCCCAAATTAACTGAGATAATTAGAGGAGGAAATTTAGATACTTCCTGCTATTCAGTCTAAAGTTTAGTAAAAGAATGTGTCAATTTTTTTTTTCAGGGAAAATAATGTAGGTAAAATGTATGTTTAGCCACAAATGTGTTATATTTTGCAAGGTATGATGTTTTTCCTTGAACAAGAACCATAAATTATCTTTTATAAATATAGTATCCAATAAAATGGACTGTCATTTTTTTCCCCATCATTAATTTGAAGGGAAAAAAGTGAATATGATTAAGTTTCCAAAACACCTTCTTTCTCAGTAAAGGTACATAAATCATTTTAAGCTATTTCTCCTAAATTATTCAATCTTTCATTAGAATTTCTCTGAGTTTAAAAGAATCATCATCTCATATTGAGTGATGTGGGGTTACCTATTTTAAACGTGTTTGCTACATCTTCTACATCTCATTAACTCAATATCTCTCATCTTTAGTTGGCAGTAAAACAGAAATGTAAAAAGTAGACTAGAAAACACCTTTCCTTAATTTTCTCATGGACAGTCTTTGTATAAAAATTAGAGACCTATACTGTTGGCACATTGCTTGTGGAAGGTTTATTGTTCACTATGTATATAGTATGATAGTTCTCAAATGTGGGAGGATGGGGAAGAGAAGGTAGAGAATTTCTCTCTACAACATCTGTGCTTATGTCCTTCTCCACACAATGTATCTATCTCATAATGCCATCATCAAAATGGAGAAGCTGTGGGTCATATATATTCTGATCAAACTTCCCAGATGTTTTAAAAATGTTACCCACCAAATGTCTCTTGAGAAACAGTAGTCTTGATTATGAATTGTACGAGAAACAGTTATATAAGAAAACTGTTAACAAACTCTGACAGCTATTGGTAGTGTCTTAGTCAAAATCTATGATCTTACTTTGAAGAAAGTAGTGTGCCCAGCTACATCCTAGGCTCTATATCTTGGAGTGCCATGTGAACGACTCTTACAAATGCAAGGCAAAGGAGTTGTGGGTATAGGCTTTGGGGAAAATTTTTGTATTCCTGATTAAAAGGGACAGATGCAGCCAGCACATATTTATGCTTTCGTTCCTTTATTCCTGTCTGCTTTAAGAAATGCAGATAGGACATCTGGAGATGAAATAGCCATCTTGTGATACACCTACATATGATCAAAGAGAAAGAAGGAGCTATCAAGCCAGGGCTGAGGTTTTCACTTCCGGATTGCTTTTTAAATAAGTAAAATAAAACCGTTATTTATTTAAAACCTTATTGGGTTTCTGTTACATGCTCCTAAATACAGTCCTGAGTTATACACCAACAAAATATTTTTGTATCCTTGAAGGATCACTCCATAATTACACTTTATATCAAAATATGGTTGAAAGAGCCTGTTCCTATTATATTCCCTACTGTTCTGTTTTTTAATACCCATTTCTCGTGTCAGCTGTGCTTTTATTCCTCTTAAGTCTTTGACTAATCTCTACAACTGAGAACTTGTACAATATTGTTAGGGGCAGAACTAAAGTGCACAGTAGTATTTGAGTCATGTCTACACCTGTAGTTAATATGGCAGAGTCCAATTAGCTCAGAAAATTCTTTGGCTCCTGAAGATTTCTCTTTGATTGAGGCAGAAATATGTTTAATTATCTATGATTTTTAATAGACATCAGCATGCTGGGAACACATGTATTTGGACAACTTTTTGGTAGGAAAGGGAATAAGCTGAATAATGGATCCCCAAAGGTGCCACATCCTAATCCCTGGTACCTGTGAAGCTTACATGTTAAAGGGAATCCATAGGTGTATTTAAGGATACTGAGATGGATAGACTAGGCTATCAGGGGGGCACAGTGTAACCACAAAGCCTCAATAAATGGAAAGGAGGAGAAAGGGAATTAGAGTGATTTGACCACAAGCCAACAAAAAGCAACAGCTTCTAGAAGCTGAAAGAAGCAAGAATTGGATTCTCCCCTAGAGCTTCCAGAAGGAATAGCCCTTTCCAATACCTTGATTTTTGCCCAGTGAATCTGACTTACTTTGGACTTCTCACCTCCGGAACTGAAAGGTAATACCTTTTGTTGTTTAAGCCACTAATCTGTTACAGTAACAATAGGAAACTAATTTGGAGCCTGGATGGGGGCTTTGGGAACATCCTACAGGAAAAACATTCTACCTTTGTATTACCCATTGCATTATAACTCAAAACAGTGCATGTTTTTCCTGGATGTAATTTGATTGACATATGCTAGTAGGTAATAACAAAAGCCATTTCCAAGCTATATAATGTTCATGCCCTTATCCATACATATATTTATTGGTTCAAACAATCTTTATTTCATAAAGATAATTGTCTCCAAAATGCACAACACTGAAATAATTATTGCTTGAAAGACTTACTGGGAAAATCCCTTATGAGTCTTAATCTCATCTATCCTTAGTTTGTATCAATACACACACTCACACACACACATTCACCAAATTGTCTAAATTTTTAAAGTATTAGGCTTAAAATGTAAACACACTTTTCATTACTATATATTTTGCTTGAATATTGCAATTGATTGAATAATATGAGGTGTATTTAAAATCATCTGAGCCCATTGATTCATGCTTAACAAGAACTACCTTTATGTATACTAAGTTCTCAAGGCACATTGTTATGATTGCATACTCTCTCTGTCCTGAAAAACTGAAGTCACTTAAGCAGGCAGCTGACAGAAAAGTTGTCTTTCTTCTGACAGGAGGGAAAGAAAAAGTGTAAACCCTCAGGCTGGGAAAATTAACCCCATGTCCCTTTTCTCTGTTACTGTGATCAGCTATTGTTAAGTGACACTGTGGTGAATGCATTTCCTGGCCCCCTCCACTCACTGCCTGCCTTTGAACCTCTTAACTAAGCAACTGAACTGACATCCAGGTGTTCACCCAAATTCACATAAGGAATAAAACTGACCAATACATTTGCATAGGTGATAAAAATATGGAAGAAACAAGAAAGAATATTCAGGAAAAAAATAACTGGAGCTATGCAGGAAATATTGAAAAAGAAAGGAGATAAAGGCAGATTAACAAGTATTGATCAGAAAGGTAATTGGTTATTTGGTGTTAACCAGAAGTAAAAACCTCACTCATAGGTATAGAAAGAAAAACAAATCTATGAGTCTCAAAACACTGACTACTAAGGACTTTGCTTGTCTATTGTGTTTTTACATTATGACATTTATTGTTTTTTATTGTAGTATCACCTCAGTATTTTTATGGGGATGTGGGTAATCGAGACGGTATAAATTAATGGTAAAGAACAAAGACTCTGAGGTTGATTGCCTGGATCTGCATTCTAGTTCTACCCCTAAGTAGTTGTGCATCCTTTGGCAATAACTTTACCTCTCTGAGCCTCAGTTTATTTATATATATAAGGTCGAGATCTTAATAATGCCTACCTCAAGAATTGTTATGAAGGTGACCTAAGTTAATATTTATAAATACTTTAAAAGTTACTAACACAGTGAGTGCTATACTTATGTTTCTTAAGTGGATTAGTAAAATTTTTTTGAACCATATGGGTGAAATTGCAATATTTCCAGAACCTCTCACCTGGCTTTAGTGCATCTCCATACAATAGGTGTTTCCAAGGGGTGGAGAGAAGTGGTCCATTTCTGTATGACTAGGTAACAACAAGGGCAAGCGAGGGCTTCTCTGGGTGGGGTCTCTTCTTCTGCAGTCTGGTCGTGAGAGACATGGGGGAGCAGAAGAGGACTGGTTGTAAGAAGTAAACAGGTTTCTCCCACTTTATTTATCCTTTGACTGATTTTGGTTTCAAAGGTATTTTGCCCCAGGATTTTCCCCCCAGAGTTACAAACCATCTTATTGATTAGTAAAATAATCTGACTTTTTTCTCATTAATATTATATTTCTACTGCTTTAGTAAGACCTGCTCCAAATTATATTCCCATTCAAAAGGAAAAAATAAGAACCAGTAAGTTTATATTATTCCTAATCAAAATTCTAAATATTAGTCATAATGAACTTTTATTATAAATTTAGCCAACCTTTAAAGTTTGATAAAGTATAGCTCTATGATTTGTGTTATCAAAAGTATCTATGGTTAATATATTATAATTAAATCAAAAGCCAGTTAAGATTTATAGTTCCCTTCACTTTTAATAATGCTGAAAAATATAAGTTCACATTATAGCTTCTGAGGCAAGCTTCCTTTCTGAGTATCCTGCAAATGTAGGTTTTATTTAAAGGAACAAGGAACTATCTGTTGTACGGAGAAGCAGCAGCTGAACAACACGTTTGTGAATTTCTTGAACTTCCTTTGGTTAAAGTTTGTGCTCATTAACTAGAATGTGCTCTTCAACTTTGATTTTAAAATGTATGACAGGTGGAAAATTCAAACTGTTTCATTTATACCACAGTTGGAGATGCTGAAATGAGAAGTGGCATTTGGAAAAAGTTCAGTGTCATAACCCCTTTCAGTATACAATGTATGGCTCTGAATGCCCATGTGAATAATGTTAAGCAAACTAAAACTATGCCAAGATAAATATGCCTTACTCAGAAAATGAGGAACAGTGAACAAAAACTGACATATCCTAATTCTTTATCTAATTTATGTATGTATCTTAAAAGAATGCTAGACATACACAAGAGTCAAATGAGGCAAAGTCAAATGAAAAAGCTAATACATTTGCCCAGCTGAAGAAAGACAAGTATAATACATTAATACTAAATCTCAGTTTCAAATGTTTTATTAATATAAACAAATTGGATTACCAACTAAAAAATATTACCCAACTACATGCAACAATAGAAGAATGAACTATTGATACATGCAACAACTTGGATGGATCTTAAGGGCATTGTGCTGAGTGAGAAAACCCAAAATCAAAAGGTCATAATTTTCTCAAAATGACAAAATGATAAACATAAAGAACAGTTTAGTTAGTTATTGCAGAGGTTAGGGATTGGTGGGCAGAGGGAGATGGGTGTGACAGAATAATTCTGTATCTTGATTGTGGTGGTTGGTAGTTATATAAATCCACATGTGGTAAAATGCCATAGAATTATAAACACATCATACCAATGGTAATTTCCTGGTTTTGATTGTGTACATTTATATAAAATGTAATAATTAGGGAAGATTTCTGTACTTTCTTTGCAAACACTTCCTGTTCATCTATAATTACCTCAAAATTTTAAAAAGTTTACAAAAAGAATAAAAATTGTTAGAAAGCTGCATGAAAAGAACTGATAACAGAATGGAAAATGATAGATGTGTCAAAAACGTAAGATGTTACTGAATAAAAAGAAGAAACAGTAACGCTAATTTTGAACAAAGAAAACTTAAAATATGGAGAAAATGGAAAGTGGTTTTAAAAAATGGAAATGTTGGACCGTCAAGAGGTCTTATCTCTTGTTTATCAAGAGGGTTGATTACATTTAGAGAGAAAATTAATACCAGCATGACCTCAAGTTTGTTTTTTGTCCCCCCAATATTTAGTTACTTTACACAAATTGTAACTGTCAGCATCTGGTAAACTAATCTGGTAGGTGCAACTTGCATATATTATTGTAGATTAAAAATTACTGGTTTCATCTCAAATACCCCACATGCTTATTGTATTCTTATTTTCCAGTTTCTAATAATGACATATTTTTATTTAGACAATTATATAAATCCTGGCCATAGAGATTAGAAAGATAAGTGCCTTCCTTTAAGTCCTCTTCACAAAGTACCTTATTAAATTGCCACATGACCTTGGTAGGTATCACTACTTCACAATTGAGAATCTCAACCTTTAAATAGGCGAGCTGCTTGCCTAAACTACACAGCTGGCTAGTGACTAAAAGTTTAAACTCACCACTTTGGGATTTAAATTTTAGAGTTTGTCAAATACTCATGTTGCTTATGATGAATGTTCAAAATACTGTCATTACACCCTATGTGCACACATGCATGACACATGCAAACACATACAAGCAACTCTTTTTGAGGAACTTTAAATTTATATTGCAATTATAGTTATAAAAGCAATCTGCCCTATTTTTATGGACAGTATGAATCACACAACTGATCTTTTTTCCAACTTGACTTTGTGACTTGGCACAGAAAAAAAAGAAAAGAATTAAATCCCTTGATTTTCTCTTAATTATTTCTTTCCATACACTTGACTTCCAGGAACAGGAAAGTAATTTTTATTTACCTGCTTTAAAGTGTGAAAAGTCCTTGCTAAAACTTTAGTTCTCCCAGACAAATGACTTCATTCCAGAGTTTTATTTACAGAAAGAGTGGAACTGAAAGAGAACATGATATGGAGACAATGTAGCCAAGATAGCCATTGTTCTCACTCTCCACTGATTTTACGTTGATGTAAGATTCAAACTTTCCCCTGGATACGTGTCTACATAGAATAAAGGGTACATGTCCCAGCATGATTTGTAGCTAGGTTTGTGACCCATTTGGGCCATTGGAATGTGGAGCAGATGTTTGATACCTCCATGTTGTGTCCTTAAAGAGTAAACGCATGTCTTTTCTTCTCTACTCCGTTATCAAGTTTGTGGACCAAGTTCTTGAAGATGGAACCATTTCAGATCATGTGGACAAAGTAACTACTTTTGGGAATGATAATGCCATAATATGGAAGGGTCCTAATTCCTGGTCAACTTTGTGTAGTATGTCAAACTATTGTACTTCTAGGATCTAAATTATTTATACAATTTAATTCAAATTTGGCTCTGGGCTTTCACTTACAAAGGTTAGTGAGAAGTCCACAATATGTACCTTTCTGGTATATTCTATTTCTTTCCCTTAGTTTATGCAATGTCTCTGGGTCTTATATCATAAAAGTAAAATAGGGCAGGAACTACTGGTCTGTAGTAAATAACAGTAACTGTTGTAATAATTATTGTCCAAGATCATACAGACTTTTCCATGAAAAGGATTCTGTTGGTGGGCATCTACTTCTTACATCAGATTCACTGGCCTTTACTCTATCTCATACAACAAAATTTAAAAAAATAGTAACAAATGGTTTTGAAACTAACTTTAGTGGGATATGGAATTAAAGACAATTGCTAATCTGTGTGTGTGTGTGTGTGTGTGTGTGTGTGTGTGTGTGTGTGTGTGCAGTTACTTAGTGATATAGGTAAATGCTTCTCCAAACTCTTCCCTTACATCAGTCTTTCAAACTCCTAGCTCTTTCAGCAGTTTGGAAGCAGTGTCAGGTGAGGTCAATTAATATCAGAGTTAGAGCGGGCATTAGTATGCTGCCTGTTGTCAGAGGTTTCATGTTGTTATATTTTCACATGCAGCGTATGGGGGATAGGAGAATAACACACTGAAAGTCAGAACACGGACAAAAAGTAAAGTGCTCATTTCTTTTTCAAAATCAATTGGTCATCTGTACTTAGGTTTCCTTACTTGGGAATATAGGCTTTTGCTGCATTTCCCATTTTTCATTAGCACAGCACTAAAGTAATATCAAAGTGATCTTGCGGGATAATGAGAACCATCTTCTCTTGTCAATCTCATGGATTGTTTGTGAAACGTGTGCAATAAAGTTGTCCTTGACTTCCCTCACTAATTCTAATGCCTCTAACCAGCTTTATGGTGACATGTTGTAGATGAAATATATGTTGCAAATAATGTCACTTTTTCACAGTTGAATGAGAATCTTTCTTAAGTAACAGAATTACATTTAACAGATTTGCCAATGAGACACCATACTTGTGTCCTCTCTTCTCTTGATCTAAAATATCTGATTAATAGAGTACCATCATACACATTCCTTTATATTTACTTATGTATTTATACATGTAATTTTAAACACACCTGCCTTGAAAAAAATATTTACCGTATCTTTCAAAATATCACTCATCTTCCCCATAACCTGTTTACCTCTGGTAATAAAGTCATCTTGCTATCTCTTTCTTCATTTATTCTCATCAACTTGCTTATGCTGGTAACGTCTACTACTACTAGGTTTCCCAGAATCTGAGGTTAATGTGACATCATGAACATTGCTGGGAGATTCTGTCTTAGGTCATTATTGTTCACATACCTAACAATTTTCCAAATAGGGAAAACCCTTAGTCAACTGACAAGAAACTAGACCTGGGCTAATTAAGATCTTGGGAAATAATCTGTGAGCAGTCTTGCACAGGATATTCTCACTGGGCACTGTAAATTTCTCATTTTGAAATATGCAAATCAGTTTTTCCTCTCTACCACATTAATGAAACTCTGCCGTTGAGGATATACATGACCTCCTAGATGCCAAGCTAAATACGTTCTGTGGGCCACTGACTCCAATACCCACTTCCCTGATAGTGTCACCATCTTTTTGTGTCTTGATCCTCTCATTCATATTCTTTTACTTACTTATTAAACATTTCTACTCTCCAAGAGTTCCATTCTGTCATACTTTTCTGTTCTAATAGCAATTAAACCAATGATCCCAATCTCATGTCTTCAACTTCTATTTGTGCTCTCATTATTATCTAGTTTAGTTATATAGCCCTCTAGCCTAATAGAGCTTCTAGTTCCTTTTCTTTCTCTTCTCTCCTCACTTTCCTTCCCTTTTATTTTTCTCCTACCCCTCTTTTTCCTCCTTCTTCTTGCAAGGTAAAAGTTTTCAATTTTGATCATTTCATGATCCTATGATGAAACTGTCTTTACTGAATATCTTATACATGGTATGAATGACCCTTTATGATGTTGCCTTTTATCAACATCTGGCTCTGCCCTTCCCTATCAGTCTGCAAATATATTCTCTTAAATTCTGCTAACTTTGCATTATAGGATGTCCCCTAAATACCATATTAGATTAAGACTTTTGTTTTCTGTCCTTGTTTGCTCAATCATTTAAAATATATTTTTGTAAATATTAATTACAAGCTGGGCATTTTTATTCTTACTAAAGATATGGGATTGAGTAAGACAAAATGTTTGCCTTCAAAGAACATCTATCTTAGTGATGCAGACAGAATATAAAGGAAATGAATGAAATATTTTTGTGTTGGAAGATATGAAATTAGATTAAATAAATAAAGCAAGCAGGCAAGAGAGAGAAGGACAGCTCAAGGTTATAATTTAAATAGAGTGATCCAGGCAAGACAGCTGAGAAAAACATATGAGTAAAGTCATCTGAGGTGTGAAAAGGCCATGTGGCTATCTATGAGAAGGAGGCTCAAGGAGGAAATAACAGCATATTCAGGGGCCCTAATGTGGCATCATGTCGAGTTTCTTCCAATAATAACCTGAGATCATGTGTGGCTGCATAAGTGGAATAAGATAGAAAATAGTAACAAAAGTAGTCAGGTACCTTGAAACCAGGTTGTATAGGGCTGGCAGGTTATTACCAAGATTGTGACTGACTCTGAATGAGATGGGTGGCATTAAATTTTTTTGAGCAGATTACACAATCTAGACAATATTTTGACAAGTCCACTCTAGATACTTTTGATAAAAATATATTAAAATGACAAATGAATCAGAGAGACTAGTTAGAAGGTTATTTCAGTAATCCAAATGAGGGATAATGAGCTGAAATCAAGGTAATACCATTAAAGACCAAGAAACTTGGTTACCTTCTGGGTATTTTTGACTACCTCTACTCCCACCCCACTTAAATATAGTTTCCATAAGCTAAATGACTTAATCTTCTATTTTTAGTTTTCTCTATTTTCTCACTGAGGAAACTCAGACTCAGAAAGCTGAAGTAAATTGCCTGGTTTTACACAGCTAATAAGTGGTAGATCCAGGGTTTGAACTCCTGCAATTTGCATTAAAAGACAATCCTCTTAACCATTATGCTATATGAACCTCTTAGGTGTTTGTAGGTCTGTTTTACAGTGTTATTTGTAAATTAGAACCACATATTAATCTGCACCAATCCAAAGTATAACATATAGTAAGAACTCAGTATGTATTGATGACTTACTTTTGGAAAAGTGCCTGAGATACTCTATGTTCACGATGCTTCCCTTACTTTAAATATATTTAGAAAAAAATCACATGAGTAAAAATATCTGAGCCTTCCCAGGGAAATAAAGAAGAAAGTGTAAAAGTCTGAACTGGAAAGGTAATCCCACTTCAAGAGATATTACTGATAGAGTTGAAACGTGGCTGCTAGCATTTTAGTATTTATGACTGCTCACTCCTCCCATTATCAAATGTTTTACTATACTCTTCAGGAGGATATGGCTCAATAGTTTTTTGTTTTGTTTTGCTTTTGCCAGAGAACCTCTTCTGAGAATAAAATAGTGGAAATTAGTTAATGTTTTAAAAGCCATGTAGAGCTGTCTTTCACACACTTCTAGGAAAACTATAAATTTCTACATCCTACATAACAAGTCCCAAAAGGTTAAAAACTAAGTTCACATCAAAATATACCAGTTAGAAATCTGATATTCAATATTTAATTTTGATTTAATCCATTCAGTTGTTGCCTTTTAATTTATATGTAACTTTTCCCTGTTTTCATATAGTATCAAAATGGTGAATGAGAGCAGTCAAAGTGTTTGTTTGGGTGAAATAATAAAAAATAGTGCATGACCTCCCAAAGTTGTAACCCTTATAAGCAGTTGAGTTAAGCTATTCAGATACAGAAAAACTGTTTTAATAGAGTGGAAATACAGTGGCTACTGGGATCCATCACACCAATGGTTTCACAATAAGTGTAACATGAAATATTTACCCCAAAAAGAATACAGTAAGGAAAGCAAAATAAGTTTCAAAGCATAAATACAAATTAGCAAAGGTATGAGAAGAAAGGAGCTGTCATCACTTTCATTAGTGCTCCAATTCTGTCCCATTACTTTAGGTAAAAAGTGACAAATAGGTTATATTTAATCAGCACATTTTGCTTTATCTACTACCCTTCTATTTGCCTAGGAAAATTAATGTTCAAAGGTACTAATTTGTAATAAAGAATATAGTGTTGCTAAGTAAATTACTAAAATGAAGACAAATAGAAAGCAATTAACCATACATATTTATATGCAGTTGCTGCCACTAGAGCTTGTTCAACTTTGCTCACATTAACTTGATATTTTACAGCAATACACAGTGGTGTACAGTTGTAGTAGTAATGATGGGATTATTCATTTTGTATGACATAGGCAAACAAAGGGAGATGTTTGAAAAGTAAGTAACCATGAAATTAACTACAGTATACTAAATTCTCCTGAGTTTAAACATAGATGCAGATCTTCTTAGATAGATGGATACCACTGGAGTCATTTCTAAATATATACTAATGTTAAGCTTAATAAAAGAACCTGTAAAAGAATTAGATATTATAATTAAATATTTCTGTTAACCATTCAAAAGGTTTTACTGAGCATAAATGCTGAGAAAATATAAATGTAAATTTGATAGATTTGTATAGTTACAAATAAACATATTCTGCACTCCTCAAAATAATATAAACAATTAAAAGCAAACAACTAATTTAGAAAGTGTATTTATAGTACAGATGATTAAAATCTAGGTAAATATCTAGTATATAAATATATAAAGTTCTTACACATTAAAATAGAATTATTAAGTTAAAAAGTTGACAAAAGATATCAATAGAAATTCTACAAACTATATGTACAAATATATAGACACATTGTTTAACTTTGTTAAAAACCAAAGAAATTCATTTTTATAATGAATTGCTTTGCCTATTAATGTGACAAAGAATATATGACATTTATATGGTTGAAGAATTGTGCTGAACCAGACACCATATCCTTATGGGAGGATATATTTACAACTGTCTGGGGAGTGGTATTACAATACATAACTAAAATCTTTAAAAAAAAATCCATAATATTTTACCCAGTATTTTTATTTATTAGGATTCTATGCTTAAGAAATAATTTGAGAGTGTTCTCATAACTATCATTGTATTTATCTTTTTTTAAAATTACTATTTATGAAAGCATTTTGGAAATACCTTAAATATAAAAAGAAACAAGAGTATCAATTTCAAAGTACAAGCAGATTTCCATGTATAAGTCCAGGGGAAGGAAATCCCAGGGCAAAATACCCCTGAAAACCAAAATCAATCAAAGGGAGAAATAAAGTTTAAAACCCGTTTATTGCTCACAAACTGCAGTCCCAGGCCATTCTTTCTTCTCTGCTCAAGCAGCCACAAGGCTGGCCATTCCCCTCACCTCTCAGGTACAGATAAGCCCTCTGTTGCCCAGGTAATTTACCCATTGATATGGAGATGAACTTCTCCACCCCTGAGGAAAGATGCAAATGCACTAAAGCCATATCTTCTTTCCAACTCTGAACACCTATTGATATGCAGATATACTAAAACCAGACGAGATATTCTGGAAATGTTTCAATTTTACCCACAATCCACCCTTCCAGAAATCTTGCCTTACAATTTACTCAATCCCCCTGTGCCGACCAATCTAGTAACATGCAATAGCAACAGCAATAAAATCTTAATAATCCTCAAGCCAGAGGATTCAGCCTATGCAGATTAAGTAGATGTACTTTACAGCACAATCTCTCACTAAGCACAAAATACATTTCTACACTTGTTTATGTAAGAATAGAAATAGGTTAGCATAAGCATAGCCATCTTAAAGGCCTAGAAGCCATTTTCTGAGTATGTGACTTAAAAAAAAACAAAAAACCTGGGCCTGGGTAAGGCCTTGAAAAACAAGTTAATCATGAGCACTGGGTGGTGGGCAGCTGTGACCCTTGGTCAGCTAACCTTGGTCAGTTAACCTTCCATACCAAGCTTATCGTGCAGAACCTCCCTAACCATTGAGGAGTAGTCTTATCCTGCCCTTGCTTAACCCCAGGATGTATGCCTTGCAAGAATAATGTATAGTTGTGGAAAATTACTATGAGTTAAGTGCTTTGAAAATGCTATATAAACCTTTGGCTCTGAGTGCTCGGGGTCCTTGTTGAGACCTGCTGCGTCGGGCTGACACTTGGACCCCAGCTAGCTGGCTGAATAAAGACTTTGCTTGAATTTACATCTCTATGCCTGTGTAGTTTGTTCTCTGGAGAAGCCTCGGAAGCCCAGACCCTAACATTTGGGGGCTCGTCCGGGATATGAGCAGCTTCCCTGAGAACAAAGGACAGCTGGAGGCAAGGTCTAATTGTCCAGACGGGGCAGTGTAATTTGAGGGTCACCCCCTCATGTCTGCATAAATCCATTATAAAGCGGGAGTCACCATCCCGTGTATGGTCTCGGGTTAGTGGTCCTGAGTGAGGAAGTCCGGGCTGGTAGTCCCGGCCCCCAGGTTACCGACCCTGGGTAAAAGCCCAGGTAACCAATCCTGGCCCTAGGGTCCGAGTGACTCGGCCTTAGGAAGTCAAATCCAATCAGCAGAAAACTGGCACCCAAGGAGGAAAAGATCGAGCTCATCACCCTGCAGCAGTCTGAGTGGACACCCTTCAGGAGAATTACGAGAGTTTTTGAGGACCCTGAAAGTGGTGAGTGTGGTGCGCACCAGAGTAAGAGAAGGACCGGTCCGAACGAGTGCGATCAGATGTGGTGTGTGTGCTTGGTGTTATCATTGATTGTTTTACTGTGTTTTGATTTCGGTTTATATTTTTTTTGCGCTTCTCATTTTAAGTTTCCTTGTTCTAAGATTCTCCTGCTCTCTCCGTTCCTCCTTTCTGCCACTACATCTTTCCCTGCGGGCACGGGTCGGGCAATTAAGAGCCATTAGGGCGCCCGCCGCTAGAAGACTCCCGTGACAGGATAAGGGGGTCACAGCCACGAATCCCAGATAAATTTGCGTCCCCCGTGGAAGGAAAACTGTGCAACGACAGGCACTTGTTCACAAGCACATACAACAGTCATTTTGTTTGAAGTGGCATCTTCATCCTTCGCCTTTGTCTCCCTCATATTCTTTTTCCTTCTTCTTTCTCACCATGGGACAGACTCAGACGACCCCCTAAGTGTGTAACAAGCGCTTGTGAAAATTGGGTATTCTAAAACTTCCAGAAAACCTGATAAAAAATGTTAAGCATTAATGCTGATTTGAGTTTGCCTGAGGCGGGCATGTCCTTGTGGTTATCAGCTGCCTAAATTTACCTGAGGTCATTTAAGTCATGTTATCTGCTAAATCTTTTAAGAATAAAATGCTTAAAGGCTTGGCTTTGTCTAATATTCAGTAAAGGTCTTGTAAGTAATCTAGAATAGTTGTTATGAATGAGTGAACTAAATGACTGTGGCAAGTGAACACCTTTTTAATTGTGTGTTACAGTGTGTATACCTACCTACTGCCTGAGAATCTTTGTAGTAACCTAAAACCTTAAAGTTTTGCTAAGTTAAGTAGATATACTCTATGAGAGACTGTGCTGTAAAGCTCATGGTTACAGAAATTATAAAATGTGTTCATAAAGTTGTCAATCTAAAGAATGTTAGTTTAACAATTTACAATAGCCTACTTCTCAGTGTTCACTGGAAATTAAAGTTTCTAATGGTTTTAAGTTCTAATTAAAACTACTTAAAATAATAAAGAAAACATTTCTCTATGCTAAAAGATGTATGTTTTAATAAGAAAAAGTATAAAGAATGAAAACTCTTCTGCATGCTAAAGAATGTGTTTTGTGATAAAAGAAAGTAACTTTGTTCTAAAGTACAGCTATTTATTTAAAGAGAGAAAACAGCGTGGTGCCTTTTGTTGTGGAAGATCCGCTCAGCCTGTTGCTTTGGGGGGAGGGTCAAGATGTTTAGAGATAAGGTGAGATAAACCCAGTCAAGCCGCAGGCAAGCCCAGGCATAATTCTCACCGGCTTATGTGCTTGGGACCATGGGGCAAATGAAGAATAAATAACTATATTCTTACAGATATAGTCGTGCCTAGTGAAATTAAAGCAAGTGAGTCTTGATACCAAGTGCACAGCAAAATTAGAATCTCGTTTCTAGTTAAACAGTTTTCTTTAACTGTTAGTCTGCTCTTAATGTTGAAAGATCAAAGCAGTTTCTTATGCTTAAAGTCTCAGTGAGTTGCCAGAATATTAAAAAAAAAAAAAATGAAATCGTAATATTAAAAAGACTAAAAGCTAAAGTTTGTTAACAACCGTATAACCTTTATTTGCCTTTGAAATATTTTGTTATTGAAAACGATTGCATGGCCTGAGAAATTGAATTATTTTTTCCATATATTTTTATAAGTGGAAAAATCTCTAACAAATGATTAAAGTTGTTACTGATTATTTGTTTTCTTAATTTATCCTACTAAGCAGAATGTAACAAAGCTTTTATCAGCTGATTAAACACACTTAGTTAACAAACCAAAATTTATTCTTAAAAATTAAACTAGAATCTGGACAAGATTATGTTTCTCCCAGAAAAACAGGTTTCACTGTAAAAGTTTAAATGGACAAACATGTGACCACTTTTGAGAAAAGTTGTAATAGATTTTTTTGACAACCACCAGGTCTTCTTGTTTAATTTATATGATGTATGTTTTAAAAAACATGGGGGACTCTCCATATTTTTTAATGCAAATGATCTTAGAGCTTTTAATAGAATTTGCATAGCAGCTTATATCTACTATTAAAGATTAAAACATTCTTGAAGCTTTCAGGGAAGACCTGTAGACTTAAGCACTTTCTCTGCTTTTTTTGTATCTGGTCTTGGACACTTATGCTAAGTTCAAAAAAGTGCTTTTACCTCTAGTTAACTCTGATATTTTCCAGAGGGCCCCTGGAACATGTCAGAAGAATTTTTTCTCATTAGAGAAAGTATTTGACTAATTTGGCTTATTTATCTGATATATATATATATATATATTTACCAGGAAAGCACTGTCAAAGAGAATGATGCTAAACTTTGTTACTGAATGTTTTGTATTACAGAAATATCAGAATTTCCTTATGTCTACTGTTTTACAGTAAGCTCTCATCAGATCTTTAACCATTGTCATTTTTAAGTCTTTTGTCATTTATAGTATTATCCCTAAACTGGTAAAGAACTGGATTTCAGTAGAACAGGTATTAGTTACATAAGATTACATAAACTAAAGAAAATGATTTTGTGTCTTTTTGTTTCAAATGTTGCTGATAAAGTGTTTTAACCCTGTTCTCTTAAACTGACAACAGTTTAGTAAATGACTATCTTTATGAGTAGAATTGAAACATCCTTCTCTCTACTTGATCCCTCCAGAGTTTAAAAACTTTCAGTGACTGTTTTTGTATTCCATGGCAGTATGTTTATTTGCACAAGTTCAATAAGAATCTGCTTTCCTTGTGAGAAGACTACTTAAGAACACTGGTTATACTACCAGGGCTTTGACTGGAATGTCATACCTGAGAGACATGTGTATGGACTCAGATGTGAACAACTTTAAGGAACTAAGATTGACTTTATAAAGCCAACAAAGCCCCTTGGAAGAACTGGCCTGGTACCTTGCTTACAGAGTTCCCAGCAGCCTTACCAGGTGAGTAAAGAAGGTCACTTCCTGGCAGGTGCAGAGACCTCGAGAAGAGAAGAATTCATCCAAATCTACAGGTACTGCAGGCAAAGCCTGATGGCAAGTCTAGCTTGGCTGTCTGGCCTCAAGAGGCCTTTAAAAGTTCAATCTGAAATTCCTTACAAAAAGTTGCAGCAAAGCATATTTAAAAGAGCCTGTGTAATCAATTGCTCTTCTTGCTGCACTTGTGCAAATGATCAAGCCAGCTGTTAATTATTTTCTTAACCTGGTTACTTCTAATAAAAATGAGGGTGATTTTAGAGAAAAGTATTGTTTCAATAACGGCAGCCTCCTTCCAGAATAGAAAATCCAACTCCAGATGTTGCTACATAACCTAATAACACAATTTGTTTTATCTTGCCTAGAAGCCACAAAACTGCAAATAGTAATAGAAATGAAACCCAGAATAGAAGCGCCAGCCTTCTGAGGCCCTCTCAACTGACCAGTGATGGAGACCTAGCTGCACCCTTTATTGCGCCCCCTTCTCAGCACGACGCAGCCAGAACGGTCATCGCCCCTTTTCCCTAGCAGCAGCTAGAGTCCCTATCTGTAGAAGAGAGAATGAGACAAAGACCAAGACTCACTTTATCCTCTGTAAGTAGGCAAAGAACCTGCATTGAGAGAGTTCCTAAAACTTACACCTCCCTCTGCAACTGGACAGAAGTAATCAGCACCACCCCAGCTTATTCTAACAAGTAGTAGGCCTGCCAAACTGGAGTCACTCCATGTGTTACCTTTATCAAAGAATGCATTAGCACCATGCAAATCATAGTGTTGAGACAGAACTATCAGAGTGTTAACCAAACAGATGACCCCTAATTTCATGATTGAAATAGATACAAGAAGAAGAGGGGAATGTAAGAATAGAAATAGGTTAGCATAAGCATAGCCATCTTAAAGGCCTAGAAGCCATTTTCTGAGTATGTGACTTAAAAAAAAAACAAAAAACCTGGGCCTGGGTAAGGCCTTGAAAAACAAGTTAATCATGAGCACTGGGTGGTGGGCAGCTGTGACCCTTGGTCAGCTAACCTTGGTCAGTTAACCTTCCATACCAAGCTTATCGTGCAGAACCTCCCTAACCATTGAGGAGTAGTCTTATCCTGCCCTTGCTTAACCCCAGGATGTATGCCTTGCAAGAATAATGTATAGTTGTGGAAAATTACTATGAGTTAAGTGCTTTGAAAATGCTATATAAACCTTTGGCTCTGAGTGCTCCGGGTCCTTGTTGAGACCCGCTGCGTCGGGCTGACGCTTGGACCCCAGCTAGCTGGCTGAATAAAGACTTTGCTTGAATTTACATCTCTATGCCTGTGTAGTTTGTTCTCTGGAGAAGCCTCGGAAGGCCGGAACAGTTTACTCATTCCTAACAATCATGCAAGATTGCTCACAAACCTTTACCAAACATTAGATAAACTCAAGCCTCTCTTTAAACATTATTATCTTGACAACAGCAACACAATCATAATTCTCAAGCCAGAGGATTCAGCTAGGTTCAAAATCCCATGCAGATTAAGTCCAAAGCTCGTCAATTCCACGCAGCAGCTGCAGCTGCAGTCAGGGGGCACATCCAGGACACAAAGACCATAGATGCAAATAACCATGATTATCGGGGGCCAATTTGCTGTTATTACAGGAATACACAGAAGGCCAACTTCCAGGCCTTTTCCTCAATGTGCCAGAAGAACCAGCCCTCGCTGGTCCATGTGTTGAAATGTCCAGGGCCATGTCCATTTTACTGCTAATTGCTGCACCCATCCTTTCAACGCATGTCCAATAAAGTGGGTACCTCGATCACTCTCAGTCACCAGCAACCGACCATAGGCTGCAGAGAGACACTCTAGGCCCCTCTTGGTGGTTTGCTGATCTGCACAATGCGCAGGGCACTCCTTCCGGGCTTGGCTGACTTCTTCAAAGGTGAAAGACAAGCCCCACCAACAGGCCCACATTATCTTTTGAGGTGTCTGCATCACACCATTCCGTGGTTTTTGTGTCCAGTCTCACACCCACCCCACGATGGGATAGGAGGTTATTACTTTGGTCAGAGCTGTTCTGGCAATGGGCTCTGTAGCCAGCAAAGGAATGGTACACAGCAGCCAGTTGCTTCTCTATCAAGGTGATCTGGACCTCTGCTCCTTTCCATAGTTGTGACCAGGCTCTGGCCAGCAGCAGGAGCAGCAGCAGTGGCAGAAGCAGTAGCCTTAGGCTCGGGCCACGGGCTAGGATCTGCATGGCCAGCAGCGGTGGTGGTGCCTCCACGACCACATGAGTGTAGACACATGTCCCTTGTCGCGAGTACCACTTCTCCCCATCATTTCTAGAGGCAGCCCTCCCAAAGGTCGCACCCATTTATGACAGGTTTCAGGTTCACAGGAACCCTGCTAACTGTAGCCAATTGTAAGTCCAGGGAAAGGGAATCCTGGGACAAAATACCCCTAAGAACCAAAATCAATCAAAGGGAGAAATAAAGTTTAAAACCGGTTTAATGCTCACAAACTGCAGTCCCAGGCGGTCTTTCGTCTCTGCTCAAGGAGCCACAATGCTGGCAGTTCCCCTCACCTCTCAGGGACAGATAAGCTCTCTTTTGCCCAGGTAATTACCCATTGATATGGAGATGAACTTCTCCACCTCTGAAGAAAGATGCAAATGCACTAAAGCTATACTTTCTTTCCACCTCTGAACGCCTATTCATATGCAGATATACTAAAGCTAGGTGAGATATTCTGGAAATGTTTCAGTTTTACCCACACCATGATATAGAGCTTGATGGAAAAACAAGGAAACAGAAATCTAAGCTGTTCATAAGGTAGTTTGCTTACGATTTTAGAAAACCAGACATACTCTCTATGATGTATGCATATATATATCCATACATGTATCTCAATACAATTTTAGAATATTAACCAAGATTCTGCTCAATACAATTTTAAAATATTAACCAAAATATTAACACGTTTTCTAAAATATTGTGACTTGTGCCTATTAAGTCAAAGGTATGCATTGCCTCAGGGGAAGAAATACTTAGAAGTCATACATCAATGACCCAAATTCTTTCTGTTTTGCATACCAAAATGGATTCTTAAAATTCATGAAAGAGATGATGATTTTGAGAAATTTACCAAAAATTTCTATGAAAATTTTCATATATTTAGCAATGTTGAGAATAGTTTACAGCAAACACCTGCATACACTCCTTCTAGATTTCACCACTACTATTTCACTCTCCTAGCTTTATCACAAATCTATCCATTTCTATGCAACTCTATTCATCGTATTTTTGGATGCCTTTCTAAGTAATTTGCAGACATCCACATACTTTATTCTAAATACTTCAACATATGTCTCATTAAAAGGATCCTTTCAAGTTCAAGGTCTAAACTGTGGAAGATGCAGACCCTGGTAGGCAGTTGGTAAGAGAACAGTTGGGAGACTATAGTACTTCACTCGCTATGATTATATAAATGTTACCTAAGCAGATGAAATAGATTCCGAAAGAATACAATAGAAAGAATGCTGGTTTGCTAGTCCAAGCTGCAGTGGAGGAGAAAGTGCATGCAATAAGAACCTTAAAATTATATAGGGATTCAAGGTCAGGCAGCCTGCTTTGTTTTTCCTCTTGAAGCTTGGATAACCTACAAATATCTCAAGGAAGTTTGCTGTGCCAAGATGGTCACCTGAGTTTCCTCTTCGCAGAAAATGTATGAGAGAGCATGTAGGTGTTTCCAGAAGGGTGAAGAATAACTAAGAAGGGCACCAACAGATGTAATAAAATAAGGAAAAATGAAGTGCTCATGGTACAATGACCAGGGATGGTGAGAAGACCAAGGACACCTTTCCCCACTGATACATAGAATTCACAAAACTCTAATGTATATGCATCTTTGGCAAGACGAGATGGTGAGTGGAAATCTGGATTGAATTAGTTAGACATGAACTGTCTTAGAAAATACTAAATGGATGAAGTCTCTGTATAGAACTGATTCATTTGTATTTTCTACTATCAGGCGTAAATTAGTACTGAAAATGCAGAGTAGGCTGTAGACAAAAAGTTTCCATGTATTTCATGCCTAAGCCTTTTTGTCAGAAAATATTCTGAATCAGACTAGATTCTTAGATATATTGTAAGAACATGTTCCATGAAAGTAGGAAAAAAAGACATAGTAAGCTTGGAAATATGTTTTTGTTTTTATTGATTCTTTGGAAAAGAATCTTTTAAGACCCAGCTTATAGAAAACTGTATTTGGGTATTGGGAAAAATGAAAGCCTATCTTGCATGGAGAGAGACTGGGGTAAAATTCTCTATTAATAACCATATCTAGTGGAATGTTTAAGTTGGCTTTGTTTTATGTTCATCTTTTATCCCCCATGCCTTCGGGAACTTTGTTTTCTCAAGTGATGTAGCCTCTTCTTAGCTGTGTAGTAAAGTGTCAGGTGAGCTTTTATCCAATCTTGATGTGAAAGTCACAGGGAAGTAGCAGATACATGAGTCGACTAGATTAATGATTTAAGGAGGGAAGGAATAAAGTGCATGGCAAGACTACTTTGTGGAATATCTAAGCATAAGCTTTCCTTGAGGTTTCTCAAGGTTAATGGAATAAAGTAATTTTCTGTAATAAAGCAGGGTGGAAGCTTGAATAATGCTAATGTATGTATCTAAAGAAAGAAATGTGATGTTTTTGGTTTCAGGATCATACAATGTGTCCTCAAAAAATAATCTCCACAATAGTATTCTCAGATAATTTTTAATACTAGGAGACACAGGCAATATTTATTTTTTTTTGTCTTCATTTGTTTTCAAATGATCTACAATTAAGTTGTGATAATTTGCCAGCCTCTAAAATTGATAAGAGAGCTCCATAAAATAATCTATGGCAGGTTTATGACTTTACCTTCATTTTTATTTTGACCAGAAGAGGTAATGATAAACATTTTTAAGATTAAAAATATTGTATCAGTCAGGATTAGCCCTGGCATACCATAATAGCAAATAACCTGTAACTTCTGGTGGCTTATATCTACATGTTTATTTTTTACTCAAACAATGTGTGCATCCATATCAGCCTCATCTTGCTCCACTGCCTCCTTATTCCCGTACCCGGCCTCTAGCTGGGAATATTTGAACTCATCGTGAGTGGGAAGAAAAAATGACATGGAAAAATCACACAGTGCCTTTAGAGCTTCTAGAAGTGACATAGGGCACTTTTAGTCACAGTCATTGGCCAAACCAAGTTAACCCTGAGATCTCCAGGGACACAACAAGAAAAACAATAGCATATTTAGCAAACATTAATAACACCTATCACAAACACATATTCTAAATTAACATATAATAAACATATTAACTGCACATTTTGAATGTCAGTTCAATATGTGTCATATACTTTTTTTCTCACTTTGTGTAAGTCCTTGTTAAATTCAGTTCAGGTCAATTAACTCAATATTTTATGAAGGTGGGCATGTGATGATTTTGCTTATCCAACAACCATTACATGCTCTCTTGGTCAGAGTGCCTGAAATGTCTCTTCAGGAACTGCTTCTTGCCTATTTCAGGGAGTGCTCTGCCTAGACCTCCGCACTGGGTGCACGTGACCCTGCTGTGGGTTGAGGAGCGCAAACACTCCATAGCCACAGCGTGACACATGCCTGTCCAAACAGTGCAGCCTGATTGCTCTGGCCACACTGATGTGCAGCAGTTGAAACATCACTGTCAAGATCTTTCCTTCAACCCTGGACATGTATAAAAACATGTCAGAAGAAAACAAAAGAAAATGAAATAAAAACTGTTTTTTTTTGTTGTTGTTGTTTTTTAACTGGGAAGATGTAGGCCTACCTGCTGGCAGCCATATTTACCAGGTTCACCTAAGTGAAATCAGTCAAAGATGTAGATAGGGTGAAATCATGGCGACATGGGAAATTTGGAGAAAAATCTCTGTTTAAAGCTGGCAGGCAAAAAAAGGGGAAAGAACAGAAACAAATGGCAAGGCTCCATTGTGGAATATGCAATCTAAGAACTTATGAAGCCTCTGCAGTATATGCCCTTTCCTTTCAATAGTCAATTGAAAATGATTTTTTCTGGTCATCGACAAACAAAAGACCCAATTGATTCAAATACTATTCCAAATAACACACATGCTAACCAAGTAGAGGTTCTACTGTTTCTACAGCTGCTAATTTTCCATGATTGCCAGGCTGAAGCCATTTTCGTCTTGGCCAGGGTACAAGAGGCCTGGCTTCCAAGAAAGGAGACAAAACAGTTTTATTCGTGTTGATCCTGGAGCTAAGATAACATAAATAGGCCTCCAAAGCTTTAAGAAGGGCCAGCACTAAAGTAATAGGATTCTAGGAGTCATGAGTAGAGAGAATTTAAGAGAATTTCTATTTGAAGAGGTAATAACACATGATTTTCTAGATTGGGCTAAAGACGTGAGCCTTCAGATGTGGGAATCATATTGGATTCAAGCAAGAATAAATAAGTTTTCAGTGGAAATCTCTATCAGTAAGTGCCTTGTTTTAATCAATACGTATCACTTTTCTTTCCACAGAATGTGATAATGAAGAATGATGGCCTCATGTCTAGACTTAAGCTTCTAACCCTGCTTCTGCTCAAGGGGTTCTAATGTGTTTCAGAAGCAATCAATCTCATGCCCAAAGCTGCCTTCATAATTACCTCTTAAGATTTTCTGAAAATTTTTAATCTTTTTGATAAGAATATAGTTTGCATAAAGTTATCTCAACCACATGTAAATCAGGTTTTGGGTATCTGCCTTCTATACAGTAATCTAACCTCATTAATTGGGCAGTCTTTTTATAGTGATTTTCAAAAAGTTAAACAGTCAAATATATTTTCTCAGTCTCTAAACCCTTGTACTCTTAAAAATCTACTAGGGACATCTTTGCATCCTTTATAGGAATCTAGATACAGAAAAATAAGTTGTTAAGCCAGTTTTACCACGTAGACAGCAAACAAGATTTTACTACACTTTTTAAACAAATACATTGCCTACTAAATATTTCCTCTTACTTGGTGCATACATTTTAAAAAAAATATGATTTAAAATAAATCAAATAGGATCACTTACTATATTATCAATGTGCCAGAAAACTAGTCAGAGCAGAATTGAATTCATATACAAAGTTTAATTGCTATAATGTAATGCCAAGTTACTCTGTGTAACAAGGAAAATCAGAAGTATATAAACTTGGAATTGTAAATAAATATCTACCTAGTTCATATGCATGTTGGAATATTGAATATGTTTTCATTAAGTGGCACAATGTATGATTTACCTTTTTGGTGGCTTAAGGTTAAAGAGAGAGTGAGAAGAAGAGGAAATGAAAAGAAATAACAGACTGATTATTATCCTGGATTGAGGATTATTATGTTTAGTGTTTAATAATCTGTTTAAGGATAACCTAAAATACTGAATTATTAAAAGTAAGACAGATTTTGAGCTGGGCCACCAGAGATACTAAGTTATAAGTGGTGATGACATATTTAAAGAATAAGACTGTATGTAAACTTATTCATACTTATTAATGACTGAAATAGATGATGGGGCTCAGGAGTTCACTAATTATGTAATTCAGTCATTCCCCAAGTTGTGATAACAAAGCTGTTGCATTAGTTACAGTGCCTTAGGAACCATAGGCTAAGAATGGCTTGTGTAGTTTCACAATTTTAGCTATGTATTATGCTACTAAATCACACATTTAAAATTGGCAGCAGATCTTTGATAGGAGAGATGAAATGCTATAAACTTTTGCATCCTCTTCTACATAATTCCCACTTGCTACAATTAGTGGTAAAAGAATTATTTTCTCAGCAGTGTTAATAGGAAAACTTAAAAAAAATGCCATTGCCAAAGCAGGCCTTATTTTTGTTTTTCAAATGATTGGCACTAAAATGTAAACAGTATTCTACTGAAGGATATCTCAGGCCCATTATTCATCTACTTTTATTGTGGATCTACAAGGTGGGAGAAATAAGAAAAATACGTATCAACATTTTTATTTTGACCCATTTTTTGTCAAAACCTCTAATAATATTGTTTAAAAGTACTACCACATAAATATGCCTTACAAACCCTAGTTTATATCAATAATTTATTTGGAAATAATTTTGTTAGTTTTACAGTAACACTTAAATTTCAACCTGTTTATTAATCACTGATCAATCCAGAATCATATAGCATAATTTCATTGCAGATCGAGTATAATTGTGAAAAGTACCGCAAATAAATCACTATACTGCTCAAAGGTAAGATGATTAATGTATAGTTTTTCTATTCATTTTTCACAAATTTGTATATCTTTATATATCACTGGAATAGTTACCACATCTGAAATTATAGAATATGCAGAGTGATCACATGGTAGTTTATCTTTTGGAATTCTTAAAAGTTGGTGAGGGGGTGAAACTTTATACTGGGGCCCTCACTCTACTTATAAAATGGTGTATCATATTCAAGAAGTCATCTAATATTTCCACCAGAATCCGAGCATTCTCACTGGTACGAGAGCTGTACTCAAGTATCAGTTCAGATAATTTAGGAGCAATCAAATGTACAACCAGAACAATCAAAGGATGTGAGGAAAACAGGAAAAAGTTTCTGAATTTCACATCCCAAGGGATGGATACCTAATGTCCTTCGAAGATCAAAAGGAAAAAAAGAATCAATTAAACGTTCATGCAGTTATGTAAATTATTATAGAAAATGATTACGCACTCTATAAAAATATTTATAAAAAATTTTCAAAGAAAACTTAGGGCTCTGAATTCATCATTTTAAGGTAAACTCCAAATACATCTTCAGTATTCTTTGAACATCAGCAAAATCAGCAGATGATTACAACTGGCACTTGTAATAAGCACTAGTTACGGTTGATGTATGAGATAATTACAAAGCTTTGCTATAAAATCTAATAAATCCCAGAATTGTTATTTTCTATAATCTATTTTTATGGAAATTAGAACCTGAATATCCTATTTATTACAGCAAGAGAATGATACAAGTTTTTCTGACAGACTCAATCAAAAACTGTGTTGGCTCATGAAAAGTAATTTTTTCTGAAGGCTGGGAAAAAGTACTTTATTTCTAAAACTGGTGGTTTGATATTAAAATGTAGCAAACTTTATAATTTTCACAACAAAATGAATTTAGTAAGATGCAGATACCTGTTTTGACATAGAACTCAAGAAAACAAGAAAATAGAGTAACATTGTAAAATGTATTTGACAAAATTTCAAAACATGATTTACTTACAGTATTATTTTTCTTGAAATAAAATAATTTATTCAAGTCAGATGCCTTATAGTTTTTTTGTCTCACCATATCTAGATGTTTTGTGATCTTTTTTCAATTCCCTTGTACTGTTATTTAGTGTGTAGTTTATTTAAGACTGTATAAAAGAGTATTCAAGGGAAGATATTTTAGGTTTGAGTTCCACATAAAGTTAATCATTTGGTCTTAATCAAATTGGCAATCATTTAGCAAATTTATCATCAATTCAGGTCAGCCAAATTTTTTCTCAAAATGATAATATTAGCTCAACTGCTGCCAAATTTCGAATTTAATAACAAAGAATATGTGTAAATAATAAAGATACATGAAAATATACTCAGTCAAGTTTGGATTACTTAGCTATATTTGATCTTTCCTAAAGCATTTTTAATATATTTTTTAAATTTGTTTAAATTTTATGTAATATATGGATAAAAACTGAACAAAGAAGAAGGTTTCATTCTTCTTGTCATTTTTTTATTGTGGTATAATTGACATTAGTTTCAGGTATTACAAAGCATAACAACTGAACATTTGTGTACTTAAAAAATATTCTTTGTGTCTTAAGCTCCTTTAACTATACAATGCATTTTATATTTATCTCAAATATTGGTATCTTTCACTTACTGATATGCATTTAAGGTAAGTCCATGCCTTTTCACAGTTTGATAACTCATTTATCTTTAGCACTGAAGAGTATTCCATTGTCTGGATGTGCCACAACTTTTCATTCACTCACTGAAGGATGTCTTGTGCTTTGAAGTTTGGCAATTATAAGCAAAGCTGCTATAAATCCACAAGGAGGATTTTGTGTGGACATAAGTTCAACTCCTTTGTGCATTTTGTGGGTCATATGGTAAGATTATGTTTAGTTTTATGTAAAACCACCAAATTGTCTTCCAAAGTGATGGTAGCATTTTGCATTCCCACCAACAATGAATGAGAGTTCCTTTCATTTCACATCCTTACCAGAATTTGTTGTGTTCTAGGTTTTGGCCCTTCTAATAGGTTTGCATTGGCATCTTACTGTTGTTTTCATTACCATTTTCCTAATGACACATGATGTGGAGCCTCTTTTCATTTGCTTATTGCCATCTGTATGCCTTCTTTGCTAAGGTGTGTGTTAAGGTCTTTGGCCCATTTTTTAATAGATTTCCTTATTATTCAAATTTAAGAGTTCTTTGTGTATTTAGAAAGTATTTTTATATCAGATATATTTTATTCTATCTGGTTAAAATTGACACATAACATTGTGCAAGTTTAAGGTGCACAACAATTTCTTACCTTTGATTCGATTTGACACATTTATGTACTGCAGTATGATTATCAGCATGGCATTAGCTAACACCTCTATCATGTCATGTAATTGTAATTTTTGTGGTACAGAAATTAAAATCTAGTATTTAGCAACTTTGAAGTTTATAATACAATGCTGTTGACCATAATCACTATGTCGTGCTTTACATCTCCAGAAATCACTTATGTACTAGTTAGAAGTTTGTACCCTTTAACACCTCCCTGATTCTCCCCACACTCCAGCACTTGGTAAACACCATTTCACTCTCTTTCTATAAGTTCAGCTCTTTAAGATTCTACGTGTAAGTGATATTTTACAGCATGTCTTTCTCTGTCTGACTTGTCACTCTTAGCATAATGCCCTCAAAGTCTATCCATACTATTACAAATAGAAGGATCTCCTTTCTCAGGGTTGGATAATACTATATTGTGTGTATTGTTCAAAACCAAGTAATTACATAGGAATAAATTTAACCAAAGAAGTAAAAGATCTGTACAATGTAAACTGTAAGACTTTTAGGTAAGAAATTTAAAACACAAACAAAAGGAAAGTTATACCATGTTAATAGATCAGTAGAATGAATGTTATTCACAAACCCATACTATCTAATGTCATCTACAGATTCAATGCAATTACATTTTTCACGTATGTACATTTTATACATATGGACTCCTATTCTATGGTGTGTCTTCTAATTCTCTAGATATTGTCTGTCATGGAACAGAAATTTTTAATTTAATGAAGACTAGCTTATCAATTATTTCTTTCATGGATGTGTCTTTAGGGTTTTAGCTAACAGTCTTTGCCATATTCAAGGTCATCTAGATTTTGTCTTACATTATTTTGTAGGACTTCTATAGTTTATGTTTTTACATTTAGGCCTGTGATCCACCTTGAGTTAATTTTTGAAAAGAATGTAAGATTTGTGTCCAAATTAATTTTTTTTGTATGTATGTAAATGTCTAGCTGTTCAGCACCATTTGTTCAAATCTTTATTTTTAAATTTCCCAAGACCCTTTCTTGTATCTAAATTTACTTTTCATATAAACTTGTGGATGCAATATGGACAAATGAAAAGTCTGAGGTGATAATCAGAGATTTTTGGCATTTGTTTTATTGTTCTTCCATGTTCTTTGAGTAATGTGTATTTTCTGAGGAGTAACTTCTATGTGTTTATGTTTTCTTCTTAATGTTACAAGCTTTCCTCAAGTGTCTTGTGATTCTTGACTGTCTTATCATTTTCATTGGAATTAGTAAAATTATTTGTAACTCATCTGATATGTTTTTCTATAAATTGGAGAAGTAAATATTTGGCTTGGAGCCCATAAATAGTTAAATTGTCCTGTGTCCTGTATTACCAATGGCCACATTATGTGCATAGTTTCTTCTCAGAGAGTTTTTCTACTTCTGTAGAAATGAACTACAATAAATGGGCATTCATCTCATGATGTTGTTGTATGTGTGTACTTACAGACGGGTTTGGGGGATATTCCATTTATAAATCTTTAATTGCAATTTCAGACATATCTTAAATCTGCTATCTGTTTGGCTTAGAGTTTCTTAGTACCTAGGCTCCTGGAGATTCTGCAGAACAAATGAACTCTTGCTTTTCACATAGATTTTGACTTCCTTACTTGTGTTGTAGATGTTACTCATCATAGTCTCTTATGTGTCTTTTCTCTTACAAAATGCTTTTGAGATATTTCATTCACTGATGGATGCTTTCAGTTCTTTTCATGCTTGCAGCTTTTACCTTTGAATTAAATTGCCATAATTTTAATGGTGTGTTTGTAAGGGAGTGTAGACGTTATGCCCATCATCCTAAACAAAATCATCATATGGTATTTATATCTCAATTATCTTTAAGATACTGCTATTATCTGCTTATTTACCTGTCTCTTAAGTTGTTTTATTAGTTGCATAATCTCATGACAATCACACTTTAAATTTGGTGAATCTCTAATTATTTTGCTCCAAACAGGTTCTTTGTATTCATTTACTTGCATGTGCATGTAGCTACTCAAATTTTTAATTCTCTGCTTTTCTCAATGTTTTTCTCATTAAATACTCTTGTATTTTTTTGCTCTTTCTCTTTGTCTTCAATCTCAAATCTCTTCATTTGAATTGTGCCTATAAATGCACTGAGTTGGTCAGTGGCATAGTTATTTTCTCAAAGGCAAAAACCAATTAAATATACATGAATATGAGATAGATCACCAAATTACTGAGCCATCTTCATACGTACACATAGATATTGTGATGATAAAAATTGAATAGCTGTACAGTCAGTGGGGGAATGTCAGATAATAATAGCAGCTGTAATAAGCTTCTTGTTTGTTTAGACTTCAATGCATAATGTTTTCATATTTACTCAATTTCAAGTACTTAATACTCTAATCGTTTATTTATTTTAAAAAGACTTATCTTTCCCTGGAATTTTAGTTAGCTGTTAATAACTTTAAGTACCTTTCAAAAAATCATTTTCTTTTCTATTGTTTACAAAATAAGACAGGAGAAGATCACAATGACAGATGTCTCATACACCAGTGAATATCCTTCAAGAGTTTTGAGTCTTTCACAATCCCATATAAAATGAAACAATTGTTATTTACCCATTAACAGTATGAGTATATTAATGATTTTGGTCATTTTAATAATTTTCCTTTGTGAATATCTTGATTCAATTCACAAAGTTTCAACCTTCAGCTTCTTATAATATGGTTTCAACACCATTTTTACTAATGCTTTTCCTCTAGTTATTCACATACCTCTCTCCTGTCTTTATATCTTCACTCAAATATCATCTCAAAGACTTCCTAGTTGTCACTATGAAAATTTCTTCTCATCTCTCTAAATATATCTTATTTCTTCTCAAAGAAATTTATGTTGTTTGATATTATATATATATATATATATATTTCTTTCTCTCTCTCTTTTTCCCCCACAAGAATAAGAGTTCTCCATAGGTAAGAACTTAGGCCATTTTATTACTCTACCCCCCAATCATAAATGCTTAACAAAGGTCACACATAATCAGTACTCAATAAGTCTTTGTTAAATAGAGGAGAAATTAAAGCAAATGGTTCATTTTGACTCTGTGTTTATTGGTGTAGAGAGAAATAACAGCACACAGATGCACCTACTGTATTTAATTTGTTTGGATAAAAGTTACAGATAAACAGATATGCTTACTACAATTACCAATATACGTTTTAATACAGTTCATAGTCAGTACATTAACATTATCTTAACTTTTTCATGGAACTTGTCCAGGTAGAAATCAATAGTTTTTGTATACTGACAATCCTAATAGGCCATTCCTTCCATAAATATGTGCCTCAGAGTACATTTCATCCTGGTGATATTGCGTTCTCCATGAAAGGTCATTTCCTATGTACCAAATAGCTTACAAGGGAAGAAAGGTTCCTAGACAAAAAATTTTATGATGGTTAATCACTTTGTATGAAAAGTAGAGTAAAACTAAGACAAATAGCAATCACCAAAAATCAAAGTCAAGTAATCCTCAAAGAATGGTTAAAAATCAACTAGCTAACTGGGTGGAGCCAAGATGGCGGCATGAGTAGAGCAGCGGAAATCTCCTCCCAAAACCACATATATTTATGAAAATATAAGAAAGACAACTCTTCCTAGAATAGAGACCAGAGGACACAGGAGAGCATCGAGACCACATCCACACCTGCAAGAACCCAGCGCCTCCCAAAGGGGGTAAGATAAAAGCCCCAGCCCAGTGGGACCAGAGTGCCCCTTTCCCCAGCTGGGGGAGAGGAGTTGGAGGGGGGAGGGAGAGGGAACCCAGGACTGCTAAACACCCAGCCCCAGCCATCTGCACCAGAGTGCAGACACAGTGCATGTGTGAGGTGCTGGATATTAGGGAAACAGGACAGCAAGACCTGTGAGCAGGTCCCAGAGGCTGGCGCCCGGGGACAAAGAAAAGCAAGCGGCTTTTTAATTAATTAATTAATTGATTGATTAATTAATTATTTATTTTTGCAATTGCTTTTTTGAAGTCTTAAAGGGACAGGGAACCCAAAACTGGATGGAAGCATTCTGGGACACTTAGTGTGGTAGCAGGGAATCTGGGGATTTCTGGGCACTCTAATCCCCTGGGCAGCAGGGAGCATGGAGGCCCCTTAGAGAGATAAATAGCCTCCCAGCCTCTCCACCTCCAATGCGGCTCCACCATATCGGAGCAGCGGCCCGAGGCAAGTCACACCTACAGCAACGGTGTAGATAAACTCCATAGCAGCTGGGCAGGAATCAGAAGCCCTGTCTGCGCACAGCTGCCCAGCACAAGTAACAAGAGATAGAGAAGGACACCACATAACGATAAAGGGCTCAATCACACAAGAGGATATAACCATTCTAAATGTATATGCAACAAACACAGGAGCAATAGCATATGTGAAACAAATAATAACAGAACTAAAGGAGGAAATAGACTGCAATGCATTCATTTTAGGAGACTTCAACACACCACTCAACCCAAAGGATAGATCCACTGGGCACAAAATAAGTAAGTACACGGAGGCACTGAACAACACAGTAGAACAGATGGACCTAATAGACATCTACAGAACTCTACATCCAAAAGCAACAGCAAATACATTCTTCTCAAGTGCACATGGAACATTCTCCAGAATAGACCACATACTAGCACACAAAAAGAGCCTCAGTAAATTCCAAAATATTGAAATTCTACCAACCAACTCTTCAGACCACAAAGGCATGAAACTAGAAATAAATACAACAAAAAAAACAAAAAGTCTTACAAACACATGGAGGCTTAACAACATGCTCCTAAATAATCAATGGATCAACGAACAAATTATAATAGAGATCAAGGAATATATGGAAACAAATGACAACAACAACACAAAGCCTCAACTTCTGTGGGATGCAGCGAAAGCAGTCTTAAGAGGAAAGTATATAGTGATCCAGGCACATTTGAAGAAGGAAGAACAATCCCAAATGAATAGTCTAATGTCACAATTATGGAAATTGGAAAAAGAAGAACAAATGAGGCCTAAAGTCAGCAGAAGGAGGGACATAATAAAGATTAGAGAAGAAATAAACAAAATAAGAATAAAACAATAGCAAAAATCAATGAAACCAAGAGCTGATCCTATGAGAAAATAAACAAAATAGATAAGCGGCTAGCCAAACTTATAAAGAGAAAAAGAGAATCAACATATATCAACAAAATCAGAAATGAGAACGGAAAAATCATGACAGACTCCACAGAAATACAAAGAATTATTAAAGACTACTATGAAAACCTATATGCCAACAAGCTGGAAAATCTAGAAGAAATGGACAACTTCCTAGAAAAATACAACCTCCCAAGACTGACCAAGGAAGAAACACAAAAGTTAAACAAACCAATTATGAGCAAATTGAATTGATAATCAAAAAACTACCCAAGAAAAAGACCCCTGGGCCAGACGGATTTACCTTGGAATTTTATCAGACACACAGAGAAGACATAATACCCATTCTCATTAAAGTTTTCCAAAAAATAGAAGAGGAAGGAATACTCCCAAACTCATTCTATGAAGCCAACATCACCTTAATACAAACACCAGGCAAAGAAAACACCAAAAAAGAAAATTACAGACCAATATCCCTGATGAATGTAGATGCAAAAATACTCAATAAAATATTAGCAAACCAAAATAAAAAATATATCAAAATGATCATACACCATGACCAAGTGGGATTCATCCCAGGTATGCAAGAATGGTACAACATTCAAATATCCATCAACATCATCCACCACATAAAAAAAAAGGACAAAAACCACATGATCATCTCCATAGATGCTGAAAAAGCATTCAACAAAATTCAACATCCATTCATGATAAAAACTCTCAGCAAAATGGGTATAGAGGACAAGTACCTCAACATAATAAAGGCCATATATGATAAACCCACAGCCAACATCATACTGAACAGCGAGAAGCTGAAAGCTTTTTCTCTGAGATTGGTAACAAGACAGGGATGCCCACTCTCCCCACTGTTACTTAACATAGTACTGGAGGTCCTAGCCACGGCAATCAGACAAAACAAAGAAATACAATGAATCCAGATTGGTAAAGAAGAAGTTAAACTGTCACTATTTGCAGATGACATGATATTGTACATAAAAAGCACAAAAGACTCCACTCCAAAACTACTAGAACTGATATCGGAATACAGCAAAGTTGCAGGATACAAAATTAACACAAAGAAATTGGTGGTTTTCCTATGCACTAACAATGAACCAATAGAAAGAGAAATCAGGAAAACAATTCCATTCACAATTGCATCAAAAAGAATAAAATGCCTAGGAATAAACCTAACCAAAGAAGTGAAAGACCTATACCATGAAAACTACAAGTCACTCTTAAGAGAAATTAAAGGGACACTAACAAAAGGAAACTCATCCCATGCTCTTGGCCAGGAAGAATTAATATCATCAAAATGGCCATCCTGCCCAAAGCAATATAGAGATTTGATGCATTCCCTATCAAATTACCAGCAACATTCTTCAATGAACTGGAACAAATAATTCAAAAATTCATATGGAAACACCAAAGACTCCAAATAGCCAAAGCAATCTTGAGAAAGAAAAATAAAGTAGGAGGCATCTCATTTCCCAACTTCAAGCTTTACTACAAAGCCATAGTAATCAAGACAATTTGGTACTGGCATAAGAACAGAGCCACAGAGCAGTGGAACAGATTAGAGACTCCAGACATTAACCCAAACATATCTGGTCAATTAATATTTGATAAAGGAGCCATGGACATACAATGGGGAAATGACAGTCTCTTCAACAGATGGTACTGGCAAACTGGACAGCTACATGTAGGAGAACGTATCTGGACCATTGTCTAACCCCATACACAAAAGTAAATTCAAAATGGATCAAAGATCTGAATGTAAGTCATGAAACCATAAAACTCTTAGAAAAAACATAGGCAAAAACCTCTTAGACATAAACATGAGTGACATCTTCTTGAACATATCTCACCGAGCAAGGAAAACAAAAGCAAAAATGAACAACTGGGACTATATTAAGCTGAAAAGCTTCTGTACAGCAAAAGACACCATCAATAGAACAAAAAGGTACCCTACAGTATGGGAGAATATATTTGTAAATGACAGATCTGATAAAGGCTTGACATCCAAAATATATAAAGAGCTCACCCACCTCAACAAACAAAAAACAAATAATCCAATTAAAAAATGGGCAGAGAAACTGAACAGACAGTTCTCCAAAAAAGATATACAGATGGCCAACAGACACATGAAAAGATGCTCCACATCGCTAATTATCAGAGAAATGCAAATTAAAACCAGAATGAGGTATCACTTCACACCCGTAAGGATGGCTACCATCCAAAAGACAAACAACAACAAATGTTGGAGAGGTTGTGGAGAAAGGGGAACCCTCCTACACTGATGGTGGGAATGTAAATTAGTTCAACCATTGTGGAAAGCAGTATGGAGGTTCCTCAAAACACTCAAAATAGACTTACCATTTGACCCAGGAATTCTACTCCTAAGAATTTACCCTAAGAATGCAGCACTCAAGTTTGAAAAAGACAGATGCACCCCTATGTTTATCGCAGCACTATTTACAATGGCCAAGAATTGGAAGCAACCTAAGTGTCCATCAGTAGTTGAATGGATAAAGAAGATGTGGTACATATACCCAATGGAATATTATTCAGCCATAAGAATAAAACAAATCTTCCCATTTACAACAACATGGATGGAGCTAGAGGGTATTATGATCTATGAAATAAGCCAAGTGGAGAAAGACAAATACCAAATGATTTCACTCATCTGTGGAGTATAAGAACAAAGGAAAAACTGAAGGAACAAAACAGCAGCAGAATCACAGAACCCAAGATTGGACTAACAGGTACCAAAGGGAAAGGGACTGGGGAGGATGCGTGGGTAAGGAGGGATAATGGGGGGGGGAAGAAATGGGGTTTTATGATTAGTGTGCATAATGGGGGGGTGGGAGAAAGGGGAGGGCTGTACAACACAGAGAAGACAAGTAGTGATTCTACAACATTTTGCTGTGCTGATGGACAGTGACTGTAAGGAGGTTTGTGGGGGCGACCTGGTATAGGGGAGAGCCTAGTAAACATAATGTTCTTCATGTAATTGTAGATTAATGATAACAGAAAAAAAAGAGAGAAAGAAAAGGGGGATCACTCCCTGATAGGATAAAACTAACTGCTAATCACCAATTAATGCATGCTTTAAATATCCTTAATTTTGATCATTTTATGGGTGTCTAGATGATCAACTATGGAAGTACATTTTTCTGATAATATTCCTTTCTCTTAAAGAAAAAAAAAAAGCAGTTCCTGATTGGTGATCTCCAGTTAGTCAATAAGTTCTTCACAATGGTAGAAAGGTCATATTAATGTGTGGGCAAAGGTTTTGTGTTTATTCAGTGGATCAAAGCCTAATTTGGCTACCCAGAAAACGAATTAAGATATGATATGAAGAAGAACTTCCAACATCAACATTCTCTGGAAGAGTCACTCCAGAAGATGATCATCAAAAAACTTCAAAAAAGATCCTGGTGCTGTTGCAGTTGTAGCTGCATTCATCCCACCAGTTCCTGGACTTGCCATTGGAATGAAGAAGGAGATATCTAAGCTGGCCTGTGCATACAGTAAAACAACAAATTTGACTGGATCTATACTGTTGGAACTCAACCAAGAATTAGAAGTGCAAGTTGCAGTACTCCAAAATCTTGCCACTACAGACTATCTACTGTTAAAAGAACATATGGGATGTGAACAGTCCCCAGGAATGGGTTGTTTTAATTTGTCTAATTTCTCTCAGACTGCTCAAGTTCAGTTGGACAATATCCACCATATCATAGATAAGTTTTCACAAATGCCTAGGGTGCCTAACTGGTTTTCTTGGTTTCACTGGATATGGCTGGTAATTGTAGGTCTGATTTGGTTATGTAGCTGTATTCCTATTATGTTAATGTGTGAATGCAATTTAATTAGTAATTTAAAACCTATACACACTTATGTTACACTACAAGAAGATATGTCAACGAAATAATCAATCTTCCCATGTTTTCTTCCATCTGCTACTTCTATAGCTTCTCTTCTTCCTTCATAATTACGACCCCTATGTAGAATTCCTGCCTTATATCGAAATTACCAAGTATCATAATTATTCCAAGTGGTAAAGATACCTCAAGACAAATGCTTGGCACAGTAGCCACAGGGCATAAATCTGCAAAGAAATAAAAAGGCAACCTTTTCAAAGAATATTGCTTCTCTCTCACTTGCCAACTTTACATTTCCCTGTATGGCCCCGGAAGATGACTGGTTAGCCAGAGATGGGTAACATTCCTCAAGGGAGGAACAACCTAAGACAGGCACAGTTGCAGGGGGGCCATCAGGTGAGAAATTGGGGATCAATAGAGGTGAGGCTTAGAACCTCACCCCTCCTGTTTTGAGAGGAATCTTCTGCATCCGTGGATATTTTGTTGCCCTTGTCTAGCTTGGATTAATTCTTAGTCTGTAAGCACACACCTGATCATCTACATTTGCCCTCTTACAGCACTAAACTATGTTTTCTACCTTTATCTTGCATCTACCTACCACTTCAGCATTTTATTAAAAATAATAATAATATTAATATTAATAATAATAATAAGGAAGAAATGTGGGATTCACATATAAAAATCAAATGAATAATCATAATTGACCTGAGAAAAGAAAAAATCAATTAGCTGAAAATGTGTTTGAGTAACATTCCAGGCTGAATGAAAAAGCATACATGCAGAGAGAGAATATGTGTAAAGTATATGAAGACTAAATTGAAGTCCAATATAATTGATGAATGAGGCTGAAACTTCCCAAATTAGATTAGATATATGAAAGCCATGTCATGCAATACCTTTCAAGATAGATTAATTATTCGGCTTTTCCTTTTTTAATTCAAATGAAAACTAAAGGCCATTAAAAACTTTTGGTCAGAGTAATGATGTATTTCTTTATATTAATGTAAAATGGCAAAATATATTTACATTTATTTGTATTTTAAAAGAAGTATTATTTTTTCAAAGTCCTTTATGGATCATGTATGGTAAATCATATTAATCAGTTCTGCTTCTATACTCCCCTATATAGAAAATGCATTTACATACCCTTGCCAGCGTTTAACAGTGGAACGTACCTTGCTTCCTCTTGATGCAGGCCTAGGTCATTTGTCTTGTTTAGACCAATGGAATGCTAGTGGGCATGATGTTTGTAGGGCTGACTGCAATTTGGCCTCCATGAGGTACGTGCAGCAAACCAGTGTATCCATAGCCCAGGATAGAGCTACACTAGCTAAAAGGCAGCTGTGTTAGCAAGGAATAAATGCTTGTTTATATGCTACTGACTTTGTGGGGTTTGTTTCATAGCATTATGGAGAAAGTAACTGATAGAATATGGTTATAAAAAAAAAAAATCTGCCAGGAAGAACTTAAAGTTAAAATAGAGATCACCCACCCCACATTCCTAAATTCACTTTTCTGTTCCAATGAGGCTCTTTTCAGAGCTCTGAATAATGTGTTTATGACTCTTTCTTGATTTTGTTAACTATAAATACATTTATTAATGCAACAATAGGAGAGATGCAGATCTCTCTTATATAACTTTCACCCCTTCTATATTTTTGATAGCTAAATATTCTTTTAACTCTTTTTTAATATTTCATAATTTCTATATCTTATTCTATTAGCTACTGACACTGTCTCTTGACCTCACCTATGCTTTGTGGTTATTAACATCCTAGATTTCCTTTCCCCCTCATACTCCCTACTTTTACTTCTCAGTTTCAGTTGAGGATATTATTCTTTTCACATTGATAATATGAACAACATATGCATTCAGTTCTCAAGATTGGTACTACTATAAAGCTAGGGATGTCCAGAAATGAATTTTTGATTCAGCTGGTTTCAATCTAGGTATTTCACAAATATGCTGATATGGTTTGCATTAGTTACCTGATCTTTAAGTAGACGGGCTCAGAAATCTACAGAATAATCAGGAAGGGCGAGGTGGAATGAAAAAGAAAACCTAAGATGGCAAAGCAGAGCTTTTAAAGTGCTTAATGGGACCAGATGGTCCTTTAAGGGGTTTCAAAAATCATGGAACATGTACCTCCAACTGGGAGTATGAATCTGTAACTCAAAGGGAAAATAAGTTCCCAGCCTGGGGCAAATTACCTTTGAAGCTGAAATCAGTTAAAGGGAGAAATGAAGTGGGAGAAACCCGCTTATTGCTTACAAGCACTTACCCACTTCAGTTCTCCCATGTCTCTTGTGACCCAGCTGCAAAAAGGGACCCCACCCAAACTCTCTATTCCAGATATGCCATTGCTTCCCCTTGTAATCAGTTATTGATATAGAGATGGACTACTTTTCGCCACCCCTTGGAAACGCCTATTGATATGGAGATGCACTAAGGCCAGGAGAGAGATTCTGGAAATATTGCAATTTTACCCACAGCATCACATGTTGTCAAGTTTCTGTTTGCCTCTGTACATACAGATATTCATATACTTATGATTTTCATATTTAATGAAGATGCTTTCATAGACATAAAAACTTTGTCTTTTAAGTTTCTGTCATTACTTTGTTACTGAATGCCTGCACCATTGCTGTAATTAAATACAAAATGATATTTTTCTATAGACTGATTATAAAAATGAAAAGAATTATATGATTATTACTGCATAAATATTGTTCCCAAGCCCAATGTCATTATCCTGATTAAAAGCAAACAAGGATGCTCACTGTTATACAGATCACCCTCTTTAACATTCTGCCAATTGTTTAAAACCATACCATATTTTAATTTTTCTCCAATTTGGCCATGATTATTAAATATATTTTTTAATCTTGTTTCTAAGTCTTTTTATTTTTAAATGTTTTTCTGCCTCTTTTTTATTACTGTTGATAGAAGATTAGTTTGACTATATACTCAAATTTATACACATCATCAGTCTTATTCTCTGAATCATAAGATCCATATTCTCACCAAGGTGTCACTCCTTTTGCACATTCCTTGCTTTCTGCTCTACTCTGGATTAGGTGTTAAAAGATTTACTTCAAAATTCTAATCAAGCTTGGCACTGAATTTTCCTATACTATGATCCTGTATTAGATCTACTGTTCTCCAAATATCACATTTCTCTTTTTCTTGATTGCATCTTCATTTTGCTTCTTCATTATGAAGATATATATATATATGTATATATATATATGTATGTATGTATATATATACACTACCTACATTTATATATACACACACATGCACAGAGATATATATATATATAATTACCCTTGAGAGATCATTTATGTTTTAGAATTCTAGATAGAAAATAATTTCTTCAGGAGGAGACATGCCAATCTTAGTCTCATTCTTTTGTAGTAAATCCTCCTAGATTGTCTTGGAAAATTGTATTTTAGATCTTTTAAAAGCTTTTAGAATTGTCTTTTATTCTTGATATTCTGCACTGCCATAGGACACTGATAAATTTCTCCATGTAACAGTTTTCATAGAACATGAGAACTCATGGAACTTAAAAGGCAGAATAAGTTCGAACATCAAGAGGAGTAGAAGAAAAAGTGTTCTGGGAGCTGCAGGAAGACGGGAGCCTAAGGGAGCCTTAAGATCATGTTCCAGCCAACAAGGAAAAGCATAAGCAATTTAGTTAGTAAACAAACCATTTTTAGCATCTATTAGATTCTAGGCTTTGAACTTGGCTTTGAGGATGCAACAGAAAAACAAAAGTAGTCCATAACCTAAGAAGCTTAACATGTAACATGAGAAACAGCCATTGCACAATTAAATAAAAGTCTGATAGACATCAAAAAGGACATAATAGCTATGAGTGTGCAAGCATAATCTGGATATCATACATGCCATTTTGTAGAAAGTAATTATTGAGATGTTACTAAATCATGATCAGTATATGTTAGTAGTTGGAGTTTATATGATGCCACAGAGAAAAGGAAGACAAAAAAGGAAAAGGTACATAGTTCCGGTTTCTCTGTCTACAGTTTAAATAAAGAAATCACAATTAGCAGATTTTCAAATGTTCTAGTAATGCACACGCACAGCTAAACCTGTTTTTGATGTACTAGAGAGACTCAGAGGAGGAGAGGTACAGAACCAATTTCCATGAAACTGATTGGAACATACACACTTATGCACTGTACAGTGAGAAGCAGATGGATCAAGTCTGAAGTTTTCAGTAATGTTTAAAATTATTGGTAGTTTGCAATTTTAAAGATTTGCATAATGTGTGATGTTCAAACTCTGACAGTAAATAGTTTTTGAACTTTCTAAGCCCCAATTTCAATGACAATTTTTTATTCTTGCAAAAACAGAATATTCAAATAACTGAAAAAAACTCAACAATTCCTATAATTTGAGACTATGTGTCATCTTAGATCATTTTTTAATAGCAGCTCTTAAAATTAAATACCTAACATATATTTCTTAAGTGATCTCCAGTTTTCTTGACCTTTTAGTAGACAAAGTTTTCAAGGAAAAAATCGTCTTGGTAAGTTATTAAGTCAAAAGGAAATATAATCGCTATTTTTAAGAATTGGAAAAGGGCAAAATACTAAAAATCTTGCAACATTGTTTTGTTTTGTTTTTTCACGCTACAGAAACTGCCCTAAAATGGCAGTTTTAGAATGAAGTTATTTTAAATTTGTCACTATGTGACAAGTTGCTTTTAAAATTCTTAAATAACTGCTTCTTACTTACTGTGTCAGAGATTATTTATTCTGTGTTAGCTTTTTAGAGAAATAGTTTATTTCTGAGTCACCAAATATGTAACTGATTACCAAAGCTGGATATTTATATATATGTATATGAATAAATATATATATAACATATATATTCGTATATGTGCAATATATTAAAATATAAATACACATTATATAATATATAAATATATGTAATATATATGTACACATATGTATGTATATATGTACCCACACATGTATTCTCACACACACATGCAGGGTCAGAACACTAAAAAATGGTTTCAGGTACTTTTTCTATGGCAAGTTGGATAGTGCATGCAAAATTTTAAGAAAAAGTTTACACACTTGAAGAGAAATTTTATATTTTATATTAGAACAAAGAACATAAAAACAAAAATGAATTTTATTGAGAAGCTAAAAGACTTTTGACATTTGTGTAAGTCTTTCCAGTTAAAGAGAAACCTACAGATGAGAATTTAAAATCATTTTAACCAAAGATTAGGATTTAGTGGAGATACCACAGAGACTGCTTTGAAGAAATGGGAAAACAAACAGGAGTTTGTAGATTGTTACCTACTACTTTATCCAAAAATACAAGTTTCTTTTTAACACTATATATTGAGGTCCTGAGTTTAGTCTTCATCAAAAAGAAGCCACACCAAACAAATTCTGGGGGGAATAAAGGGGAAAAAGAAAAACAGTGACATGCCTATTTCAAATCTAGCCAATCAAGATTCAAAGATGGGACTTGAGCAGTTTCTGTGACCAGCACAAGTATCTGATTGGTTATTTCATCTCTACCCCCATCTATCTAGATTTCTTTCCATTTCAAAGACAGGGTCATAGACTGATGGGAGGTAGGAAAAGTATATAAATATGAGCTCTTGTCTCTTATTAATCCTTTTTAATAAGGACTGGTCAAATGCCTTTTGTTCTGATTTGGTGAGGTAAATGTCCATTAAGCTCATGGGAGAACAAGAGCCTCAAAGAGGAATTCCTTCATTCCCTCAGCCTATTAATATCTAAAACAATTAAAAGTCAGAAGTTAATAAAAGATGAGTTATCTAGATTCAGTTCAAACATTTGTTAAGTTCTAAGTGTAAGGAATATAAAATGTGCTGAAAACAGTAGGTATGTTCACAATGAGATATAATTCAAGTTAGAATTTGCTTGAGAAAATTGTAAATTAAGATAGCAGAGAAGGACACTGGTTTACTTCTTTTTGGGAAAGGGAAGATCAGAGCTTCATGCAGGAATCTTTTACAAAGGCCAATGAGTATTCTTAACTCTTGGCCCAGAAAGAGACACTATCTTTATTATTCTGCATAGTAAGTACACATGCTATTTGATCTGGAAGGACACACTGTCTCCATATTCCAAGGCTGTTTGCTATCTAGTATAGATTGTCTTTGAAAAGATATTCTGGAATGAAAATAGTCAGTATCTCTGTTCACAGGATGGGTAAAAATGTGAGGATTGATGAATTGTCTTCCAACAGAGACAACTAGGCTACGACAATAAGCCAGATGAGAGATGCTCCGTGCCTGGAGAAGGGAAGCAACCACAGGAATTAAAGTAAGAGGAGTAAGGCAAAAAAAACATCACAGAGGTGGATTAAACAAACTAAATAAGCTTGTCTGGAAAAGTGGAAATTTGAGGATTTGGGTATGGATAAAGGATATATATTTTTTATAGTAAGAATAAACCATACTTAGGTAGATACTATCTTGATAACTATTTGACAAATAGGAAATGTCCCATAAAGTCACATATAAATGTTTCACAAAAACATTGTGCTTATAATCCTTATCAGTGAAAATATTAAAGGTTTTACTTGGAAATTATACATAGAAAATATTGATTCCTTTATAGTATCTTTGTTATTGAATCTTAAATGTAGTAATTAGTTTGGCAATCAGCACATTGATACTAAGTAAATTCAATTGTTAAGAAAAAAATCTTCCCAGAGTTAAATGTTATGCTTAAATAATTAATAGCCTTGAGTTTAGTATTTATCTATAAAAAAAATCATTCACTTAAGAAATTTGGAAAATGGTGAAAGCTAATCATGGTTATAAATATATACATTTCATTGTGAGAAAATTATTTTATTCACTTCATATTATTTATAAGTTGTAGGTACATGATTTATTTCAGCTTCTGCAGTTGGTACTTATCAACAAAAAAATGAAAACCATTACTTTAACTATTAGTAATCTGAAAAGCATAGAGAAGTTAAACAATAGCAAGCTTTATTTCGGCTCATAGCAACCCAAACTATGTGCAAAATTAAAAAAGGTAAATATTAAGAGTAAAAATGTTGAGTATGATTTGGATTGATAATTAAAATCAGTTTCAAAATGCAAAACCATGTAAGTAACTCATATACTTTTTTAAGAATATTTATGTGGTAAATGTTTTATAGAGTAAATCCTAAAATAAGCTGTACTAAAAGAGCTTCCATCAATTTGGGAGTGTACATTCATAAATTGTCTAGAATTTAGAAATGAATTTAAAATACTCAGGAAAATGAGGTCCTCAATATTCTTAAATTTACCCTATATTTCAAAGGAATATTCAAATATTTTACTTTAAAGCATCTATGGTTCCTAAATGTTTTTCTTAATTTTGTTATGTTTTACTGTATTAGCTTTCCCCAATTCATAATCAATAGTATTATTCCCAAACTCATGCAAAATAACTGATATGAATATGCTATGATGGAGCTTCAACAAATAAAATTCACTTTATATGACAAAATAAAATTGTCTTATATTTAAGATGAAATATATCTTAAGGTGTCAGTTGGTATAGAAATCACTTGATAAATCTACACTCTCTAGCCCTTTGTTGCATTCCCAAAAAATCCTCAAAAGGGGGAACCCCATTCTTCCAGGGTGCCTCTTCTCTGACGTAGCCCACACTCCCCTTTCTCTGAGTGTGCACATTCTCTCTTTAAATAAAACTTATTCCTTTCAGGGCACCTCTGCTCCTAATGTCTGTACTTTTTTCTCTTTGAGTGCATAACTTTAAATAAAACTTTTACTCTGCTTCACTACTGTGTCTCTGCCCTTCAATTCTTTGTTGTAGCAGGAACAAGGAACAAGGAAAATAACCAACACCCCCTAACATTTGACTCCTAGAGTATAAAATATTAAATAACAGATTTATTGTGTTAAAAATTGGGGTAATGCATATAAATGTTATCAGCACAATGTATTTTTGACAATGGTTTATAAAACATGCTTTTTGAAGAATTGTTTCTTGAAATTCAATAATAAACACTCACATCTTTTCAAAGCACAGAATTAACTTCCTGGAAGGAAATTAAAAACATTTTCTTGGGAGATTCAAAATGATGACATGAGAGGTGAGTTGGAGAATTCCTCCCAAAACCACAAATAGTATGAAAATATACTTAATTGCTACAACTAACCCTAAAACAGCACAAAGAAAGAAGGCTGAACCAGACTGCATGCAGACCTCACTGAACAGAGCAGACCTCACAAACACAGGGTAAGTATGAAAGCCTTTATCAGGCAGGACCCAAGCCCTTCCCCTATCCCAGCTCACCAACAGGAGGAAGATAAATGGAGTGGGGGAGGGATGGAAGCCTAGAACTGCTGAACACTGAGCCCTGGAGATCTGCTTTGGGAGCAGAAACCTACATTGTGTGGTGCTCTGGACATTGAGGAGCTCAGACAGGTGGAGTGCTTGAGAGACAGATTGCGGCCATTTGTGGAGTTGGGGATTCACACCTGGCCACTCTGGGACAAGGGAAAGGCAGGTGGTTTGAGAGGCTTCCTAGAAGCAACAGGACAGCTGAAGGAGCGTGATTTGCACAGAGCTTGCTGTTGGGGGGTGGGGGAGAGCTGGACAAGGTTGTCTAGGAGTGCTCTGCCCAGCTGGTTGGGAACTTTGAGGAGCTTCAGGTGCCCCATTCCCATGTCTACCTACTCAGCTCTGAGGCCCCCACTGACATGCAGCCTGCTATGCCTTCCTCCTAGCCTGCCATCACTGCTCTGGTGTCAGGTCTGCCAGAAGGAGGGTCAGACTACAACAGCTATAGATGCAGAGCACAGAGGTTTACACCCGTGTGCTTGGCCCACTGGCTCTGACTCTTGAGACAGGCACCACAGACATGAATCAGGAAACAGATCTTTCCTCCCCCCAGGCACATGCTCCGCTCCCCTATGACCCCCAACCTCACTCTAGGGGCTGAGAAGCTCCAGAGATGGGAGCTTTTGGGCACTAGTGGGCACCACACAGAAATATGAAATGTGGAAAAAACATGGTTTAGACAAAAATCTCACAAACACCAGATAAAGGGCCTAATGAAACTGAACTTACCAATCTGCCTGAAAGAAAGTTCAAAATAAAAATCATAAACATGCTTATGGAGGTACAGAAAAATATTCAAGAACTCAGGAATGAATTTAAGTCAGAGATTCAATTATTAAGAAATTACATATCTGAAATGAAACATACAATGGAGGGATTTAAAAGCAGATTAGATGTAGTAGAAGAGATAGTAAATGGAACAGAAATTAGAGAAGAGGAATACAAAGAAGCTGAGGCAAAAAGATAAAAAAGAATCTCTAAGAATGAAAGAATATTGAGACAACTGTGTGACCAATCCCAATGGAACAGTATTCATATTACAGAGGTACCAGAAGAAGAAGAGAAAGAAAAATGGATAGAAAGTGTCATTGAGGAGGTAATTACTGAAAACTTTGCCAATCTGGGGAAGGAGATAGTCTCTCAGGCCATGGAGGTGGACAGATCTCCCAACACAAGGGACCAAGAAAGACAACATCAAGACATATAATAATTAAAATGGCAAAGATCAAGAATAAAGACAGACCTTTAAAAGCAGCTAGAGAGAGAAAAAAGATCACATACAAAGGAAAACCCATCAGGCTATCATCAGACTTCTCAACAGAAACCTTACAGGCAAGAATGGAGTGGCATGATATATTTAATTCAATGAAGCAGAAGGGCCTTGAACCAAGAAAACTATACCTGTCAAGGTTATCATTTAAATTTGAAAGAGGGATTAAACACTTTTCAGATAAGCAAAAGCTGAGAGAATTTACCTCCCACAAATCACCTCTACAGTGCATTTTAGAGGGACTCCTATAGATGGAAGTATTCCTAAGGCTAAATAGATGTCACCCAAAGGATTGACAAAGAGCACAGAATATGATTCATAACATACAAAGAATGGAGGAGGAAGAAAAAGGAGGGAAAATAAAGAATCTTTAGGCTGTGTTTGTAATAGCACACGAAGTGAGTGAAATTAAACTATTAGATAGTAAGGGAATTACCCTTGAACCTTTGGTAACCACGAATCTAAAGCCTGCAATGATAATAAGTACATACATGTCGATGACCACCCTAAATGTAAATGGTCTGAATGCACCAATCAAAAGACATAGAGTTACTGAATGGATTAAAAAAGAAGACCCATCTATATGCTGCCTACAAGATTCACTTGAAACCCAAAGACATGCACAGACTGAAAGTAAAGGGATGGAAAAAGATATTTCATGCAACTAACAGGGAGAACAAAGCAGGAGTTACAGTACTTGTATCAGACAAAATAGACTTCAAAACAAAGAAAGTCACAAGAGACAAAGAAGGACATTGCATAATGATAAAGGGGTTAGTCCAACAAGAGGATATAACTATTATAAATATCTATGCACCAAACACAGGATCACCTACATATGTGAAACAAATACTAACAGAATTAAAGAGGGAAATAGAATGCAATGCATTCATTTTAGGAGACTTCAACACACCTCTTACTCCAAAGGACTGATCAACCAGACAGAAAATAAGTAAAGAGACAGAGGGACTGAACAACATGTTAGAACAGATGGACCTAACAGATATCTACAGAACACTCCTTCCAAAAGCAGCAGGATACATATTCTTCTCAAGTGCACATGAAACATTTTCAAGAATATATCATATACTAGGACACAAAAAGAACCTCAGTAAATTCAAAAAGATTGAAATTGTACCAACCAGCTTCTCAGAACACAAAGTATGAAACTAGAAATAAATTACACAAAGAAAATGAAAAAAAAAAATAAAAAACACATGGAGGTTTAATAACATGCCCCTAAATAATAAATGGAACAATGACCAAATAAAAACAGAGATCAAGCAATCTATGGAGACAGATGACAACAATAATTCAACAACACAAAAATATGTGAGATGCAGTGAAGGCCATGCCAAGAGGGAAATACATTGCAATACAGGCATACCTCAGGAAAGAAGAACAATCCCAAATGAACAGTCTAAACTCACAGTTAATGAAACTAGAAAAAGAAGAACAAATGAGGCCCAAAGTCAGTAGAAGGAAGGATATAATAAACATTAGAGCATAAACAAATAAAATCGAGAAGAATAAAACTATAAAAAGAATCAATGAAAGCAGGAGCTGGTTCTTTGAGAAAATAACAAAATAGATAAACCCCTAGCCACACTTAACAAGAAAAAAAGAACGTCTACACACATACACAAAATCAGAAATGAGAAAGGAAAAATCACCATGGACACCACAGAAATACAAAGAATTATGAGAAAATACTATGAAAAATATTATATGGTAAGAAACTGGATAACCTAGAAGAAATGGAAAACTTTCTAGAAAAATACAACCTTCCAAAGCTGACCCAGGAAGAAACAGAAAATCTGAATAGACCAATTACCAGCAAAGAAATTGAATTGGTAATCAAAAGTCTACCTAAGAACAAAATACCTGGATCAGATGGTTTCACTGCTGAATTTTATCAAACATTTAGTAAAGACCTAATAGGCATCCTCCTTAAAGTTTTTCAAAAAGTAGAGGAGGAGGGAATACTCCCAAACTCATTCTACAAGGCCAATATCACTCTAAAACCAAAACCAGGCAAAGATACCACAAAAAAATAAAATTACAGACCAATATCCCTGATGGACATAGATGTAAAAATACTCAACAAATATTAGCAAACCAAATTCAAAAATACATCAAAATGATCATCCATTATGATCAAGTGGGATTCATCCCAGGGATGCAAGGATGGTATAACATTTGAAAATCTATGAACATCATCCACCACATCAACAAAAAGAAGGACAAAAACCACATGATCATCTCCATAGATGCTGAAAAAGCATTTGACAAAATTCAACATCCATTCATGATAAAAACTCTCAACAAAATGGGCATAGAGGGCAAGTATTTCAACATTATAAAGTCCATATATGACAAACCCACAGCCAACATTATGCTTAACAGCAAGAAGCTGAAAGCTATTCCTTTAAGTTCAGGAACGAGATAAGGATACCCACTCTCCCCAATTTTATTCAACATATTTCTGAAGGTCCTAGCCACGGCAATCAGAAAACACGAAGAAATAAAAGGCATCCAGATTGGCAAGGAAGAAGTCAAACTGTCCCTGTTTGCAGATGACGTGATATTGTACTTAAAAAACCCTAAAGAATCAACTCCAAAGCTACTAGATGTAATATCTGAATTCAGCAAAGTTGCCTGATACAATTTAATACAGAGAAATCTGTTGCATTCCTATACACGAACTGTGAACTAACAGAGAGAGAAATCAGGAAAACAATTCTATTCACAATTTCATCAAAAAGAATAAAATACCTAGGAATAAATCTAACCAAGGAAGTAAAAGACCTATAACCTGAAAACTACAGAACACTCTTAAAGAAAATTAAAGAGGATACTAATAAATGGAAATTCATCCAATGTTCTTGGCTAGGAAGAATTAATATTGTCAAAATGGCAATCCTGCCTAAAGCAATCTACAGATTCAATGCAATCCCTGTCAAAATACCTACACCATTTTTCAATGAACTAGAGTCAACAGTTCTAAAATTAATATGGAACCACAAAAGACCCCAAATAGCCAAAGCAATCCTAAGAAGGAAGAATAAAGCAGGGGGAATTATGCTCCCTGACTTCAAGCTCTACTACAAAGCCACAGTAATCAAGACAATTTGGTACTGGCACAAGAACAGACCCACAGACCAGTGGAACAGACTAGATAGTTCAGATATAAGCCCAAGCATATATGGTCAATTAACATATGATAAAAGAGCCATGGATATACAATGGGGAAATCCTCTTCAACAGCTGATGTTGGCAAAACTGGACAGCTACATGTAAGGGAATGAAACTGGATTATTGTCTAACCCCATACACAAAACTAAACTCAAAATGGATCAAAGACCTGAATGTAAGTCATGAAACCATAAAGCTCTTAGAAAAAAATATAGGCAAAAATCTCTTGGACATAAACATGAGCAACTTATTCATGAACATATCTCCCTGGGCAAGGGAAACAAAAGCAAAAATGAACAAGTGGGCCTATATCATACTAAAAAGCTTCTGTACAGCAAAGGATACCATCAGTAGAACAAAAAGATATCCTACAATATGGGAGAATATATTCATAAATGACAGATCTGATAAAGGGTTGATATCCAAAATATGTAAAGAGCTCACACACCTCAACAAACAACAAGCAAATAATCCAATAAAAAAATGGGAACAGACACTTCTCCAAAGAAGAAATTTAGATAGCCAACAGACACATGAAAAGGTGCTCCACATTGCTAATTACCAGGGAAATGCAAACTAAAACCACAATGAGATATCACCTCATACCAGTTAAGATGGCCAACATCCAAAAGAAGAACAACAGCAAATGTTGACGAGGATATGGAGAAAGGGGAACCCTCCTACACTGCTGGTGGGAATGTATATTAGTTCAACCATTGTGGAAAGCAGTATGGAGGTTCCTCAAAAAGCTCAAAATAGAAATACCATTTCACCCAGGAATTCCACTCTTAGGAATTTACCCTAAGAATGCAGCAGCCCAGTTTGAAAAAGACATATGCATTCCTATGTTTATCACAGCACTTTTTATGATAGCCAAGAAAGGGAAGCAATCTAAGTGTCCATAAGTAGATGAATGGATAAAGAAGATGTGGTACATATACACAATGGAATATTATTCAGCCATAAGAAGAAAACAAATCCTACCACTTGCAACAATATGGATGGAGCTAGAGGGTATTATGCTCAGTGAAATAAGCCAGGTGGATAAAGACAAGTATCAAATGATTTCACTCATCTGTGGAGAAAAACAAGGAAGCAAAAACTGAAGGAACAAAACAGCAGCAGATTCACAGAACCCAAGAATGGACTAACAGTTACTAAAGGGAAAGGGACTGGGAGGATGGGTGGGAAGGGAGGGATAAGGGGGAAAATGGGGCATTACAATCAGTACCCATAATGTAGGGGGGTGGGGACATGGGGAAGGCAGTATATACAGAGAAGACAAGTAATTATTCTATAGCACCTTACTACACTGATGGACAGTGACTGTAATGGGGTATGTGGGGGGAACTTGATAATAGGGGGAGTCTAGAACCATAATGTTGTTCAGGTAATTGTACATTAATGATATCAAAAAAAACACATTTGCCTGAAGGATGATTATTCTCTTTTTGTGAAGGGATTTGTCTATCATTGGCAGTGCAGATACTGATGAAGAGATGAAGTGGCCAACTGTTTAATTGGATCAGAGTGTTTAATCCACTGATCAAACAGAATGATACATTTAGAGGAGAGAAGAGCTCTAACTAAATCTTCATTTTGTAAATATCCTAAACACAATTTCTTGAAGGTGTTCAAATTATTTCACTTAAAGTATTTGTATATAAGTGCGTATTAGCTTATATAACTTGATATGTAGTATATAAATACATGTTGAATAGCATATTCTCCCCTATTTTTATATTTTAGCTCATGTTAAAAAATGCTTTCAGATGAAAAATAGATGATAAATAGGAAAATAGATTCACATGTAAAAATATTTTATTGAAAAAGAAAAATATACAAAGTTAATTCACATAATTTGATTTTGTTTTTTATATTTATGAGTACAGATTTTTTTCCTTAAGAATGAAGCTATTTAATGTATTCATATTTAACACATGGTTATTAAATTAATCCATAGATAACTTAATCATTTCTATTAACTATTTGTAATTCTGTCTTTCAATTTATCCAGTAGTTGCATAGAAAATTGCAACTGTCAAAAATGTAAATTAGCAAATAATCACTTTTTTCCAGAATACTTAAATTCATCAACCATGTAATGAATTATTCCACTTTTCTGGTAGCTTTTGTTTTTTTTAATGTATATTTCTAGAATAGATCAATTATGTTCTGCAATACCACAAAAATAACTAAAGACTAATAACATCAAAGTAAAATTAGAAATAAAAAACTTATACTTTGATAATTTATGTGTGATTACATTATTGTTATATGATACAGAAATATTATTTCCCAGATTAGGCACAATGTCAAAAGTAAAATATGTTTTACTCAATATTAGTAATGAAGATGATTTGGGAAGCATCTAAGATAGGAAAGCAATGTAGGAGTACAAGTGCAAGAGAGCATGTAAAGTGCATGTAATAAGCCAGAATTTTGTAGGACATACAGAAAAATGATTATCTTAGTACAGGCTGTTATAACAAAATACCACAGACTGGGTGGTTTAAACAAAAAACACTTATTTCTCACAGTTCTAGAGGCTGGAGAGTCCAAGATTAAGGTGCTGGCAGTTTGGTTTCTGGCAATAACCCTCTGCTTGGCTGCCTTCTTGCTGTAACCCTCCCACTGTGGGGGAAGAGGGACACGGAGAAAAAGACAAGAGATAGAGACAGAGATAACACCTCTCTTTTCATAAAACTGTTGAAAAGACCACCCTCATGACATAATCTAACTCTAATTTCCTCCCAAAGGCACTCCCTCCAAATACCATCATATGAGGAATTAAGATTTAAATATATGAATTTTGGAAGTACACAAACACCCATTTTATGGCAATGAGCAATGAGAAATTCCCACTGGTGAAGGAACAAAGTGATTAAGGAATTTTTACAAGCATTGATGGATAATAATCTTTTATTAGTCTGTTTTTCTTGAATATACATTCTTCTGTTTACACAGTCTTATAGTAAATCCTGTCACCTACATATGCCTTGTAATTTCCCCACTACCATGATCACACAGTGGAAATCAAAAAGAGAACATCTTGAGTTTGTACAAAGCATGAGAATAGCAGCATGAGATAAACTCCAGGTCATAATAACATTCCATCAGGGCCAAAGATTGAAATGTGAATGTTCAAGAAAAAATAATGATGATTCTAGAAAAGTACAGAGATTGTGGAGTGGCTTTGAACTTTCTACACATTGGATAAAAGACTTAACTATATTTAGCTGAATCTCAAAGTATCAAGCTAATAATTGGCTCACAGTATTTAGTTATATTGATGTCTCCTTTTGTGGTTGAATTTTATTAAATAAACTATTTTATAGTAATATAAACTATCTTTCAGTAACCTACTTTTAATAATCATTCTTAATACTCTTAAGATATGGAAACTGTATTACTTACTGTAGACAATAGTATACTTTGGTACTTTCTGGCCCAACGTTGTAAAGAACTATTAATCCTTAACTGAAATTCTATTTTCTTAAATATGTTTAGGAGTATTTTAAATGAATGAATTGAGGCAAACTATCATGTGGTAAAGATAAGAAATATTTGTGAGAAATTGGATGCAAAAGACTAATTAAATTTTGCATGCAAATAGGAATATGGTACTTGCAGAAATCTGGATAGCTGCTTGGATATATCCTCAATGAGTTATATGACCTCTGCGAATTCATGATAGTCCTAGTTTGGATTCCAGACTTATAGTTTCATAAATCCTTTCTTGTTAGAATTTCAGAAGGTCTTAAAGAATGCCAATTCATACTAGCAAATCTCACAGGAATCTAAAATCTACAGACCATATAGTATATTGCATATTTAAAGCTAACTTACAAATATAGCACCTAAGAAATTCTTTGACTGTGCTTGAGAAGGACATTTTCTGAGTAGGTTACTTTATGGAAAAGAAAATCATCAAAAAGTCCCTTGGTGAGAAAAGTATTAGAATAAAAATATTAATTATTTGATTTAATTTGATACGTCATTGACCTCTGATGGTAGGATATATCCATATCTAAAATAGAGGTAAAAGTAATTTTCAAATCTTCCTGGTAGATTCTCTATTATTGATAAGTGATCAGAAGATATTGTTTTCAATAAGGCTGCTTTTGCTGCTTTGTTTCTTGGAATCAGGATGGTGTTGTCCAATAAATTTATTGGAGAAGTAAAAAAAGAGAAGGTAGGGTTTTGTACTAGCTCTCAGTTTGTAACCCAGGGAGGAGACAGTGGCACAGGGTGGATCCACACCAATGTAATAAGTGAATCAGAGAACTATACTAAGAGAAGATTAGCAGTGAAAAGCATGAATTAGCCCTCCTGGATATCTTTTAATTCTCACTATAGCATGGAAATGACGCATATGTTCCCCAAAGCCCCACAGAATGAAACATAGTGAAGCTGAGATCCTGCATCATGCCGGAGAGCCATGGCAAAGGGAGGAGTAACTGACTGAAGGCTTTGTGGGCAACTAGCTGCCCCACGGACTGTATGGAGAATATGGGTGGAAGGCAAAGGTGTCTACAATACTATGAGCTAAGATCAAGCAGCACAAAGGTACAGACAGAAAGCCCTAAATACACCAAACAGAACATGGGTTTGACACTTTAGATTTTAGCAGCAAATGCAAACAAGCTAAGGCACTAATGTTGGAGAGGAACTAATGTGAAAGCCAAAACGCAAAGAAGAAAGCAGCTGATCCTCTGATCATGGGTCCTGGGTGTCCCCACTCTTTCCACTGCAGTTTTATTCATGCTCTGAGCTAGCCTAATGTCCTTTTAGGTATTGAAAGAATATTCCAGAAGAATGAATTTTTTACCTAAAATGGACTATTTAAATTAGAAAAAATTGACACACTACTGTATTTTATCTAATGTTAACAAACTGTAATTCCAAAGATGCAATCCAATTTTAGAGATGGGAATTCTTAAAATAATGAACTTTAAGGTTTAAAAAAAAGACTATTAATAAGTAACTTAAAAATATCTGTCACTCTCTACCATATCCTACAGGGCATATTATTCTTGGCTTTCTTATCTGGCCTAAATCAAATTTAAATGGGACCTCTCAACATTTGGGATAATGATCGATAGACATAATTGGCTATTCAAACAAGAATTTTTTCAGCTAACTAAACAATTAACCTGAAACAAGAAGCACGCATGTTCAAAGTTTGCATCCTCTTCCATTTTTATGCCCTACTTCCCTTACCTCATAAATATCCAGAGCCACAGACTGCAGTGAATTTCTGTTACCAATTTGTTCTAACTGCATGGAAAAGTGGCTCTGTCAACAGTACTGAGGTTTGGGATATATCCATTAAGTGTACTTTAATTAACACCAGAGTAGTTGCTAAGATAGTGATTTGGATTTATGGTATAATTATCAGTGTGAATCTAGAATTGAAATATGTGTCAGGGAACACCTATGTGCTTCTTTTTGAGGCTTTCCCTTTGAGATATATATCAGTGTAATGGGTTTTCTGCATTTCTGCAGTTGCACTGCTAAGTAGGGTGGTTTCCAATTACTCCCTATTTTCCTTAGCAGTCATTCTCTTATTTAGGTTTTAAAATCACTGATGCAATCTCCAAATGCATATATTTGTACACCTGACTCTGAGGGTATTCTACATTGCTAGTCTGGAGACCATGTGTACCCTATTTTACAAATATTTTGAAATTTGAGTTTTCCCCTCTACTATATCCTGAAAATGCTCCTTTGTATATAGCTCTGTTGCTTAATGTATATGTATCTAGATTCACTTCAAGTGACTGAGTTGTTCCTAGTTTTACTAACATTTAAATCAGTGATTTTCAGGTATTATTTTTACTGTCCATTAGAAACTTAAAAAATTTGTGAAGGTGTTTTTGTTTGTTAGAGTGGTTGTGAGCTCTTACTATATTCAATAACTGTTGTAAAAGATGGTAAATGTCTTGGTATTCATTAAGACTGTCTTGCACAGATAAACACTATGCCACAGGACTTTCAAATAGCCAAAAAGAGATTATGTGGATGATAAACCTGTTTATCTTTAACTTTCTTTCATATATGAGTATAAACATTTTTGCATAATTTCAAATGTACATGTTCTCTTTTCAGAATATAAATCCTGAGGGAAAATTATGTAACAGTGTTCCTAGTGGTACTTCTATGAAATTTGAGCAAGATTTTTTTCTCTGGAGTTGCCAATACAACATATCTGTATCTGTGTTCATCTGTTGTTATTGTATACTCATGCTTGTGTATTTATGTATTGAAATAGACATTATTACAAAGGAACTTTCTTTAGGCCTTATACTTATTAATAAAAATACTACTTATTCATAGGACTAGTCAGTTATTGCCCCAATAATGCTACATTAAAAATAAGCCACAAACATCTGATTAAATTTTTGCTTTAGTGTAAACTTTTAGTGTTGACTATTTTGGATAGTCAGGGTTTTGGATGACTTAGTGTAGACTGCTCAACAACCAGCAGTTTGAGTTCAGGTCTGCTCCCACAGTCTCTCATCCTCCTTCAGCCAGAGACCATCTGAAACATGTTCATTTTGTTCAAATGTAGATGCCTAAAATATGTAGCCCAAATGGATGAGCACAGTTCAAATCTGTGTTCATATGGCATCTGTTAACATCATTTAGCCAAAGCAAGTCATATGGCTAAACTAAAAATCATAAAGTGGGGAAATATACTCCATTCATCATGAAGCCAAATCAAGGCATGTGATCAAGTCCAGCATTAATGAAGTACATGTCTCCATGGAGGTGGAGTGGGAGAATGTTTCCCAGAAAATAATCTAAAACAATAGACACTATATTTATTTTTTAAAATTAAATAATTCATAGTATCTGTGACTTTCTTTCAAGAAAGAAGGGTGCTTTAAAAAACACTTCCCATTTCAAGAACACATAGAATTTTCAAGGGAACTGCATCATGAGTCATTTAAAAAGAACCTTCAAAATTTGGAAGACTTGAAATCATGTTAAGTATGTTTTCAGGCCATGTAGTGTGCAGAAAATGGTCCCCTGATTACATTCACATCTTAATCCTCTAAATCTGTTAATATTTTGTCTTACATAACAAAAGGGAATTTGCATGTGACTAAACTAAGGATTTTGAAGTGGGAAGATTATTTTGGATTAAATGCATAGGCCCAATGACACAGGAAGGTCAGAGTCAAAGAGATTAACTATGGAAGTGAATGTCATTATGGTGCCATTGCCTCAAAGGAGAAAAAAGTCAAGGAATGTGGGCAACTTCCAGAAGCTGGAAAAGGCAAAAAGACAACCCCAAGAAACTCCAGAGAGAATACAGCCCTGTCAAAACCTTGATTTTAAATTAGTGAAATTGATTTTGCACTTCTGAACTCCAGAACTTTATAACTTCATGTGGTTCTAAGCCACTAAATTTGTGGTAATTTATCACAGCAGCAATAGGAAACTAGCACATGTTACCTGATTATAAGACTTACTATAAAGCTAGCAAACCAGACAAGTGTGGTATTTACAAAGGGAAAGACAAATAGATCAATGGAAAAGAGAATCTAGAAATAGACCCACACAAATACGATTGTTTGATTTTTGAAAGTACAACAAGAATTCATTTGAGGAAGAATCTTTTAAATAAATGGTGCAGGCATAATTTATCATCATCATTTACATAAAAAAGGAAAGAACTTTGACTTAACTGTCATAGCTTGTACAATAATTAATCCAAAATGCATCACAGATACAACTGTAAAACAAAACAAAATCCTTTAAATTTATAGGAGAAACTATAGGAGGAAACCTTCATGATATGGATTAAGCAAAGGGTACATATACATGAAACCCAAAGCACAATGAATAAAAGAAAAATGTGTAAATCAAACATTTTCAAAGTTTAAAATTTTTGCTATGTGAAATGCAATGTTAGAGAACAAAAAGGCTGCAGACTGAGGGAAAATATCTGCAAGTCACATCTAAAGGGATTTATATGAAATATAAAGAACTCTCAAAACTCAGCACTAAGAAAATAAGCAAACCAATTAAAAAATGAACAGAAGACAAAAATATACACTTCTCCAAAGAGAAATGAAGGACAGCAAATAAGTACACAAAAAAGATGTCCAAAATCATTAGCCATTAGAGAAATATAAATGAAAACCACAATAAGAATCCCGTGTACATATACTGGAATGGCTAAATACAAACAAAGTGAAATAATATAAAACTTATGATACCAACTGCTAGTGAAGATGTGGAACAACTGGAGCTATTATATATTGATGATAAGAATAAAAAATGGCACAGCCACTCTGCAAAACAATTTGACATTTACTTAGCAAGTTAATCACACAGTTATCATTTGACAAAGCAATCCTACTCATTACTTAGCCAAGATAAATGAGAATATATATTCACACAAAAAACTTCACACTAATGGTCATATCATATGTATACATAACAATAAAAAACTGGAAACTATCCAAATGTCCTTTAATGGATGAATGGATTAACAAAGCATGGCATATCCATGCAATGCAATACCATTCAGAAAATAAAAGGAACAAAATATGTATACAACTTTGGATATATTTCAAAAGCATTATGTGAATGAAATAAAATGGTCTTAAAAAGTTACATACTATATGATTGTATACGTATTTTGATATTTTTAAAAGACAAAACGCCAATGATAGACAACAGATCCAGTAGTTGGCAGGAGTTAAGCTTGGTGATGCCTATGACTATAAAGGAGAATATGGGGGAATTTTGAGGAGATGATAAAACATTTCTGTATCATTTGTTGATGCTTACACACGTCTATATATGTACAGAATTTCATAGAACTTATGGCAAGCAGTTTCGAAGATAGTTCCCAAAGATCTCTTTGCCCAGGTATTCACATCCTTGTGTACATCTCCTTTTCTTGAATGGGGAATGACCTAAGTTGCTTCTAACCAATAGAATACAGGAAAAATGTAGGATTTCAGTTGCATGATTGTTTAAGATGGAGACCCTGTCTCTATAGAATGTTCTTTGCTAACTTTTGAAGCAAGTTGACATGTTGATGAGGCCCATGTGACAATAAAATGAGAGTATTCTCAGGGCAATAGTCAACTAGGAACTAAGACTCTATGTACAATAGACCTGCAGATACTGAAATTGTACAAACAACTGTGTAGGCTTGAAAGTGAATCCTTTCCCAGTTGAACTGTCCGATAAGGCCTGGCATTGGCCAATACATTGATTGTGACCTTGTGAGACCTTGAAAGAAGATACAACTAAACTAGATTCCTAACTCTCAAAAACTGTGAGATAATAAATGTATCTAATTTTTAACTCACAAAGTTTTTGATAATTTGTTGCACAGTAATGAAACATAGCACAGAACTGTTCACTAAAAGAAAAAAAATTCAATTATATTGTATGATTAGCTAACAAAATCCCCAAAATAAGTCATGACATATTTACATAGTAAATATCTTTTGTACATTGTTTTATGTGCTAGAAAACATATAACATAAAATGTGTCATTTAACCATTTTAAGTGTATCATTCAATGGCATAGTTGCATTTACAGTATTATGCATTAATGACTGTAATCTATTTCCACAACTTTTTCATCACCCTAAACAGAAACTCTGAAACCATTAATAACTCTCCTTTTCACCCCCTTCCCCAGCCCTTGTAGCCTCTAATCTACTTCCTGTTTCTAAGAATTTATCTATTCTATCTATTTCATAGAAGTAGAATACCACAATATTTGCCCTTTTTGTGCATGTCTATTTCACTTAGCATAATGTTTTTAATGTGCATCCATTAGGTAGAACTTCATTCATTTCTATGGATAATATTTTGTTTATCCATTGATCTGTTGATGGACATATTAGTTATTAACTTTTTTTGGCTATTTTGAATAATGCTACAATGAACATCGACTTACAAGTATCTGTTTGAGTTCTCTTGCATTCATTTTGGTTCTATACCTAGGACTGTAATTACTGGGTCAAATGGAAATTCCATGTTTAGCTTTTTGAGGAACTGACAAAGTGTTTTCCAAAGTGGTTGTGGCATTTTTCATTCCCACAAACAATGCACAAGGGTTCTACTTTCTCCACATTTTTTCCAGTATATGTTATTTACATTTAAAAAGTTATAGCCATCCTAGTAACTGTGAAGTGGTATCTCACTGTGGTTTTGATTTGTGTTTCCCTAATGACTAATGATGTTGAGTACTATTTCATGTGCTTATTTCATGTACATAATCATTTATAGATCTTCTTTGGAGAAATGTCTGTTTAAGTCTATTGCCCACTTTTAATTTGGATTGTCTTTTTGCTGTGTTACAGGATTTCTGTATATATTTTAGATTTTAAACTTTTATCAGTTATATGATTAACAAATATTTTATCCCATTCTATATGTTGTACTTTCACTTTCTTGATCATGTTTTGATGCACAAATTGTTTTAATTTTGATGAAATACAATTTATTTTTTTCTTGTGTTCATGCTTGAGGTATAATAACTAAGAACCCATTGCAAAATCCAGGGTCATGTAAATTAACCCCTATATATTCCTTTATTTGTTTAAATGATTTTAGCTCTTAAATTTAGGTTATTTATCCATTTTAAGTTAATTTTTTATAAATGATGTGAAGTAGGAGTACAACTTCACTATTTTGCATGAGACGATCCAGTTTTCCCAGCACCATCTGTTAAAGAAACTATTCTTCCTTTAATGAATGGATTAGGAACCCATGTTAAAAATAAATTAACAATAGATACAATGAGTTTTCTGGACTCTGATATTCAATCAGTCTATTTATCTACCCTAGTATCACATTGTTTCAATTACTGTACTTCTGTAGTAAGTTTTGAAATCAGGAAATGAGAGCCTCCAAAATTTTCCTTTTTTTCAGGATTGCTTTGGATATTTGGGGCCCCTTGAAGTCCCATGTAAAATTTGAGTGTACATTTTTTCAAAAAATATCATTTGAATTTTGAAAGGTATGGACTGAATCTATAGGTCAGTTTGGGTATTACTGACATCTTAACAACATTACATCTTACAAATTATGAACAAATAATGCCTTTTCATTAATTTAAGACTTCAGCAATTTTTCCAGTTTCATTGTTTGCAGTGTTTCAGGGTACAAGTCTTTTACCTCTTTGGTTACATTTTTTCCTAGGTATCTGACTCTCTTACATGCCTTTCTTTGTAAGTTCAATTATTTTTTTAATGTACATTTTGGATTTTTCACTGCTATTGATTAGAAACACATCTGATATGTTTGTGTTAATCTTGTACCCTTAAAAATTGCTGAATTCCTCTATTAGATCTGATAGCTTTTTTGTGTATTCTTTGGAATTTTCTATATATAGGATCACATCATATGTACAAATGGGTTAACAAATTCAATTGTACTATCTTCAAGTTCACTGATTGTTTCTTCTTCCTGCTCATATCTGCTGTTGAACCCATCTTTAAATACTCTTTTTTCAATTCAATTACTGTATTCTTCAGCTCCAATTCATTTGATTCCTTTTTATAAATTCTATTCCTTTCTTGATGTCTCATTTTGTTCAGACATCATTTCTGATTTTTTTAGCTTTTTATCCTGGTTTTCCTTTAGTCCATTGGACATAAGACAGTTGTTTCAATGGGTATTGTTTTGTTTTCATAAGTCTGATATCTTTATTTCCTCATGAAGGTCTATAATTTGTTTTGTTTTAGTGAATAAGCCATATTTCACTGATTCTTGGTATCATTTGTAATTTTTCTGTTTTTGAAAACAGGAATTTAAATAAAATGTGGTATCACTAGACATCAAATTCTCCATTCAAGGATTTCCAGTCTTATCATATTATATTTAAATGTTCTGTTGTCAACAACAGAAAAAGTTTTACTTTTTTTGACCATTGAGAGGCTATGGTAGTTCATTTGTTTACTGGTTTTTCCAAACTGTTTTTGCAAAGGCAGTATTCTTTGTCATGTGTGGTCACTAAAGTGTCTGTTCTTCAACTCATGGTTGGCTAATGTTTTCAGATATTTCCTTGAAAGACAAGAGATACAAAGAAGACAAAATAAAATCCCCCAACAAAAAAACAGCAACAAAAATACAAAAAAATAAAACCAATAAAATAACAAAAAACAAACTCCTTTCCTATTTGTTGCAGATAAGCTCTCTTTTGGGGCATTTTCTCACAACTTAGCCAGGTTTTCACTGAGCCTAGAGATCAGCTCAAGGTAAAATCTTATGTCTTATCAGAATTCCTGAATATGCATGTGACTTTCTGAATTTCTCTATATACCAAGAAGTTTTTGAGAATCCTAATTTTTCCAAAAATTGCCCCCAGTTTTTCCTGCTAGGACTTTGTTGGTCTAGTGTATATCTTAATCCTAAACATCTGTAGGTCCTAAGTTTGCCTGTCAACATTTCTAAAGACATGCCTGCCACTTCTGACCTGAGTTCAAATTAGATAAAACAAAGCTGAGCACCTTATATTCGTCCTTCCTTGACTCCCAAAGAGATCACTACAGATGTATAAAGTAATTTGTAAATAAGATCTTATATGCTCCCTCCAAAACAAGGGATCAAGTTTCCACACTGGGAACACAGTCTGTAACCATTTCATAACTGCTTCTTCAATGGGAATGAGGTGGGACAAGTGCAAGCAGAGACACCCCCAGAGCTTTCCTACTGTTTTCAACTTGCCTTTTTCCTGATTCAGTATTTGTTTGGTTGTTGTCTATCTTTGACTATTTTTCAGAGTTCTAAAAAAGTTGTTTCTGACAGTTTCTGCCTTCAGGAAAAAAATTTCTGTGGTAGATTAGAATTTGGAGCTGCCTACTCTATCATTTTCCTGATGTTACTCTTCAACATATTTTTTTTTTTTTCCTTAGGGCTAAGCAAGCTGCCTCATATACAATGACTCCTTTACTAGGGGGCATTATTTTGGCAATACTGTGAATAGAAGGAAAGGCCAATAACCTTTGACATTTAATACTCTTACTTATCTTCATACAAACAGCTCAATTCTATACACTTCCTGCCATGTAACATAAAAAAATGACTAAATGAGCAGTACAAAATACCACTTTCAAACTCATAAATGTATTATGAACTTTTAATACATCTATGTATGTGGTTACTATAACATTTGTCATTAAGCTTTACTCAGAAAAAAACTGACAAATATACAGCTTTTTTTTATAAGTACCACTAATAGTATTATAGTAAATATGGAAGATAATTTTGAATATGTTACTTAAAACTTTTTGAAAAACCTGAAGGTTAAGATTTGTTATATCTTCTATTAAGGAAATAGCATTGTTCATAAAATAATGATATGTTTTTTAGTTAATTTTGATATTCCCAACACATCTATCCTACTGAAAATAAGTTTTGTTTTAATCTTATTTTTGAACCAAACAGAAAAGAAAATAGTGAGTTCTTTGATTGAAAAGCACTCAGTTCTTTACTGCATCAGTCTAAAAGTATCAAAGGGGCAGGTGTCAGAGCATGATTTCAATAGCAAAAAAAAAATAGAGCCTAAGCCTTTGTGACAGATGTCAAGCATGCTGACAACTGTTAAAAGAAAAATCATTTTCCTGATCCTGTGTGAGGAGACAGCTTGTAAGATTAAAGATGTATCTCTTTATCTATGTTTTTGGCAGATCATTGCTACTGAATAGGGTATGAAAGGTACTTCAGATGGAGAAAAGGACACCAGGAATTTTCATCATCTCAGCTACACAAAAGGTATAATGAAAAGTCAGAAACTAAAATAATATAAAAAAATAAGAACAAAAACTAAGCTAACCAGTATTTTCTCTTTGGTTGTAAGCCCAAATAATGTTATGATAAATTCTTTCTGGTTTAAAAAAAATTAAAATGCTACAAAAATAAAGAAATAAGCCACCAAATAGAGAATGGCATATAATGAATGCATAACAAATTTTTAATAAATGACTGTGTAAACAGATGAATGTGATTCTATCAATATCTGTAGCTCATGGCTCACCTTAATTTATCTTGTTACCCACAGCATTATTGTTTATTGGTTGGAATCTTGCTAAATTTTAAATATGAACTTTTAGTTAATATTAGCTACAAAAATAAATTTGTGTATATTCACCAGTAAAAGTTTAAAATATGAGTTTTAAAGTTCACAATATTTTCCAAGTCTCCATTCTGGACTTCTGGACTCTTTTCCCTCCCATCTTTCTTTCTATTTATAGAAACACATGTATACCATAACAAGTACAATACATAATACAATATCTTATAATTGTTTGTCTGTTATGCTTTTTTTATCATAATAGCACTCTTAGCAACAATTTCACAGTAGTACACATACAACAACATAAATTTGCCTATTCTTTCATAGTATAGATTAATTAGAACTTATTTATCTCTATCCCTACTGGTGGTCATTAAAAATTTATATAGTATTTTTGCTGTTGCAAATACTGCTACCTTGACATTTTTGTATATGTCTCCTTGCATTTGTTGAGTGTTTCCCTAATGTAAAAACTGAGAAGTAGAAATATTGAGCAACTAGAAATACACATTTTAAAATTAAATTTAAACTTACCTCATTTTATATGCATTTTCTAATGAAGTTCTTTATTATTGTTGTTATTACTGTTATTCACATAGACACTAATTAGCTCTCCTGACATTCCATGTCTATGGAAAATGGACGTATTTTCACACACAAAACTGAACTCAAAATGGATTAAAGACCTAAATGCAAGATCTGATACAATACAACTCCTAAAAGAAAACAGACAGTAATCTCTCAGACACCAGCCTTACCAATATTCTGGTATAGTACCAGTATTTACCAGTATTTTATCAATCTTACCAATATCGTCTCCTCAGGCAAGTGAAGTAAAAGCAAAAACAAATGTTTTGGACTACATTAAACTAAAAAGCCTTTGCATAATAAAGGAAGCCCATCAACACAATGAAAAGCCAACCTACTGAATGGGAGAAGATATTTGCAAATGATATGTACGATAAGATGTTAGTTTGCAAATATATAGAACTCATACAATTCAACACCAAAATAAAAAATCTGATTAAAAAATGGGCAGAGGACCTGAATGGCCATTCCTTCAAAGAAGACATGCAGGTGGCAAACAGACACATGAAAAGATGCTCAACATCACCACTCATCAGGGAAATGCAAATCAAAACCACAATGAGATATCACCTCATACTAGTCAGAATGGCTAGTCACAAAAAGACAAGATATATTAGCAAGTATGTGGAGAAAAAGAAACACTCATGCATTGTTGGTGGGAATGTAAAATGGTGCAGCCAACTTTGGAAAACAGTATAGAGATTATGACCCAGTAATTCCATGTCTGTAAATTAACTTGAAGAAAACAAAATTGCTAATTCAAAAGATACATGCACTCCTGTATTTCACCATTGATCATAACAGCCTAGCTATCAATGCAATCTAAATGTCCAATGACAGAGGAATGGATAAAAATGTGATTATATATGTGTGTAAAATGAACAGATATATATAATGAATATGGATCTTAATTCACAGATAAAATTGAAAAAAAAGAGAATTTAAACATGTCCCCATCACTCTAAATTGTACTTAATATGCACATTTTTCCTCTCCACTCCAGTTTCTATGGATGAACCATGGTTGGTTCTAAGAAAACTTTTCTATCTGTTTACCAAAACATATCTATTTTCTTCAACATGACAGTGACATACTTAAGCAAATTTCCCTTTTACTTCTGTGACATCAGTTTTCTCCTGTATGGGATCATTCCCATCAGAGTACAAACATGCTGTAAATCCTTACCTTAAAAAAACATCTCTTCAGCCCAACATCCCTCCACATAATGCTCCTAAATATCTGCAAAGAGCTTTCCACACAGACCTTCCATTATTCAGCTCTATTTCTTGAACCCATTATCATCAGCCTTGTATGCCAACTAAGGCAATAGCTTATTTTTGTATGTATTGAATATCCACATTGATTTCTTGAACAAGCACTTATTTAGAACTCATTACTTGCAAGAAAACATTGTGCACAATGTGCAACTTTTATACAATGTATGCAATCTAATGGCTTGAGAATACTAATTAGAATATTTAAATTAAGCCCAGTAAACTTGTTTGTAGTTCTGTGGTTTATTCATTTGTTTTTAATTATTATTATTTTTTACTCAGTGATTAGTGGGTGCTTTTTTCTTAATTTGAAAATATCTTATTAAAAAATAAAACTGAAGAGGGATAATATCTTGATCTGAGGGATGGTTTACATGAGTGCTTACACATGTCAAAATTCATTAAGCTTTACACTAAGATTTGTGTATTTTATTGTATGTACCTCAATTAAAAAAAAAAGGCAATTCATGTGTAGTGGAGAATCAGAATAGGCTTCAATCCCAGCAGAAAGTGGTGCAATCTCCATAGAAATTTGTAGTTTTCAAGTACCTTTAAATAATACTGTGACTGTATAACTTAGAAGGAAATTTCAGACATAAAGAACCATGAAGAAATCTTAAAAGGTAAAACAAAAAAAAAAAAAACAACAAAAATAACACAAAAATGTTAAAGTAAAAATATGAAGCATTACTGTTATATGCTGGCTTTAGAAGAGATTGAATAGCTACTGAGCTATTTTTTATATCAATTTAATATTTCCTTGTGTATGTTTTATCAATCATAAGTATAATTGTTTTAATTTTTCATACATACACCCCTAGCACTTGGCTCATTTGCAAAGTCATCAAAAGGTTCTGTTACATGTCAACGTACACATATCTGGCCCCTCTCTTGGCTATAAACACATTGAGAGTATGTGTATAACCTTCCTGAGAACTGGCACAATGAAGTGCATATTGTTAAATAAATATTTACTGAATGACTGTAAAAACAAAGCAACAAAAGTAGAAAATAAGGAAAATAAAAATGAAGAAAATAAAAATCATAAAAAATCCCTCGCCACACAGAAATAACTTTTAATTCATTACAGTGCACATTTTTCAGACTTGATATTATAAAGGATTAGATGTTATAAAAGGATTCAGGGTATGGATACTACTTTTATAAACTGTGGTTTATAAATTTTGATACATTATTTTTCTATATGAATAAAATTCTGCAAGAATCAGTGGGTTTTTTTCTTAATATACAGCAACAATATTGTACTGCAGTAACAGTATACACAACAGTAACAGTGTAACTCCTTTCAGGTTCCTGACTGGATTACAGCATGTGCCCTCATATGCATGACTGCATGTGTGTGAGAGGGAATCCTCCCTACACACAACACCAAGCAATTCTTGGACATCAGCAGGATGTCTAAGAACTCAACTCAATTCTGACACTACCTGCCCTGAAACAGCACCATATTCCCAGGTTAAGGGCTCCCTCTTACAAGACTGCCTTCCACCCGCAACTCCAGATGCCAGTACCAAGCCTCAGTTAGTTCCCTGTGCACAGATTGGAGATTCCCATGACCTTCCCCTTAGGTTCAATTAATTTCTAGACTGGCTCACAGAACCCAGGGTATGTACAGTTTTAAGACTATGATACATATTGTTTTCAGAAGATTGTGCCAATTTGTATAATTTTTTGAAAGAAAGGAAAGAGGTTTTATTTTTTCTCCAAATGAACAGGAAACATTATCCAGCTTTCTTTTTTTATTTGTTTATTTATTTATTTTTATTAAGGTATCATTGTTATACATTCTTATGAAGGTTTCACAAGAAAAACAATGAGGTTACTACATTCACCCATATTATCGATTCCCCCCCAAACCCCATTGCAGTCACTGTCCATCAGTGTAGTAAGCTGCTACAGTGTGACTACTGTCTTCTCTGTGCTACACTGTATTTTTAAAAAAAACATGTTGACACATACAAATAGATGGGATGCATTTAAGCGCTGCATTGATCCAAACCCCTCTTCACTTTCCTGATGAAAATTCTGCAATTGACCTGCATGCCAAGGAACAATACCTGTTTTAAGATAATATACCATTGTTAAGGAAGCAATAAACTTTCTCAGAGAGATGATGATAGTTAACCAATAAAATATTAACAGTTCATCTCACTGATTTATTTAAATGGATTTTTAAAAAATCATGTCTTACTTCAAATAGCAAAAGGAATAAAGATGTAAGAGGGATAGGAAGAGAAACTTAGTGTGTCAAGATCTGAGTCCACAATTTTTTAAGATAGAATAATGTCTTTGACTCAGTGTAGGTATTAGTGGTTAGCAGAAGAATATTATAACACCAACCTGCAACTAACTGGTTACTATCTCTTACATTTAATTTCTCTGACCTATCAATTATTTTCTTTCCTCTTTTAGCAATGGCAGATCTGAGGAGATCTTACAGGGCAATCATGCCAACACCCTACTTCAGTAGTAGAAGTCAAATGCCCATCCAGGAACAGTATAGGAGGATGAATGGGGTAAAAGAACCAATAAGTGCAAATGATGCATATACTGCATATGTGCTGAGGACTAAGAATACATATCAATTTGCATTAAGCCAACCAATGACTTTGTTTAACCCTTGGGATGAACTCTAATATTTTTCTCTGGCCCTGACTTTGTCGTCAAAATCAGCTTTAACTACTCTTCTACCCAAGCGACATTCCAGCTGCACTGTGTGTTTCATGCATCTTGTCTTAATTGCTATTTCAGAACCCTATCCTTCACCTTCTTTAAATAATATACAACTTCCTATCACCTCTTCTATGAAACACTGCCTATAAAACCCTTAATATTTCTATCTCTCTTACTTTATCACACTATGTGCAATACATATTTTAGCCAAACATTGAAGACAGGTTTCTCAACCTTGGGAACTATTGACAATTTGGACCACATAAATCTTGTTTTGGAGGACTGTTCTGTGCACTGAAGATGTGTAGCAGCATCTCTGGCCTCTCTGCTTACTATAGCACAACAGTAGCATCCCAACAAGTTCTGGCAACTAAAAATATCTCCATACATTGTTAAAGCCCCCAAGAGACAAAATCACCCCTGGTTTCAATCATTAATCTAGGCCTATTTTTTTCTATTGCACTTACTTGTTTAGAGGCAAATCATCCCCTCTGATGGTGTCCTCTCCTTGAGAGCAAACATCACCATGTCTGACTCATTTTTATATCCTTACCCCTATCCCAGGACTAGACTCCTCAAAAACGCTCAGGAGAAGTGTTAACATAAAATGAACTTATCCTTAACTCATGTTGGCTGTTGAAGAGTCATAGTTAAATTCCTCCCTAGGAATCACCTTGACAGAAGGACACCCAAGATCACGCCCTTCCCCTGGGCACAGCCTGGAATCCCGGGCTGGTGGGTGTTAATGCACAAAACCCAGCCTCTATGGCTCCTTTCTGCTCATGTCTCAGAGGCCATCCTTGCTTCTGAACTCCTTGTGGGATTGGAAGATATTTCTGTCAAAGCTGCACCTCTGCTCCCCCTCTCCCTACGCACAATCCTGTGTTCCTCACATGCTCACCGATGTTCTCAAACGCATTTCCTAAAAAACATCATTCCCACATCTGTAGAGAAGCCAGACTGCACAGAAGGTAGCCCCTTACACTGAAAGCTTACAGAGTCAGATGGCTTTTTATCCCATGAGTATGAAGCTGATCAATGAAAGGAACATTAGGAACTACACCATTGATTACCATGTCAATAGAGAGATAAAATACCCTTCTTAGAAAAAATACTTTTTATGCAATTGTATTAGAATTTTCAATGTAAGGGAGAAATTATTGATTAGATGGGGAGAAAAAGTTCCCCTTATTTACAGTCAGTTAACATACTTCCTTAACTGCTTTAGAGCACAATGTCTAGCATGTTAGCATGAGTTGCCTTTTATTATTTTCAGTTGAATGCTTTGTAAGTATATTTGATTATAAGAAAAAAAAAAGAAAACAGAAAAAGACAAGAAAAATATTCCCCAGACAGAATTCTTGAGTTGGGCCCAAATCCAACACAAATCCATAAAGATATTTAAAGAAATAAAACAAATTCTGTTTTTACAATATCATTAATATCCATACCACAAACTCTGCATTATATCTTAATCATGATCACAAGTCAGTCTTAATATTGTTTCTAACATAAAATCCCATTCCTGTGATACCTTCACTTCCTTTTCTCATTTTAGAGTCATTTTCCTGGCAGTTTTAACATTTATAATTTTATATTGATTATTCTTCAATTTTAAAATATATCTTCCTACAATGAAAAAATATTAAATATCCCACTATTGCCACGCAATAAAATTAACATTAAAAAATGTCGCAGCACTTGAAAAATCCAGAAAAAGAGCAGAGGGTTAGGAATCATGAAATACAGGGGAACATCGTTGTTGAATATTTCAATAATGAACTATGTCATGGATTCATATTTACTATTGTTCAAGGAGTATTCACAGACACAACTAAATACAATAAAAAGTAGGTAGTACACAACCAACACAATAGGGGAATTAGACATCCACCATTATATAAGGGATCTTATTATTTTTATGTTTGATCTTCAACCATTTGAGTTTGCTCTTACCCACTTCTAAGTCATTGAAGTGAGAAGCTAATTTTCAGATGTAATAGATTTCACCTGTTCTAATTATCATCACTTTCTATCACAGAAGTCAAAACTAAAGGAGAACATAGATTGAAAAAAATTGTATGGAAAATCTGATGGTAACATCCACGTTAGTGTTTGTCACTATATTACATAGACAACTATTTATTTCTTAAATTTTGGTTTTCAGTGAGTTATCCAGGAAAGAGAAGAATGCAGAAGTAAATATATCTTGGCCCCTTAGAGAGAAATGAGCTTCATCCTTCTCCCCAGCCCAGGGAGCAGTTTCTTGTACTAACCCTGGTTTTGACCTTCCAACCACCCCTACACAAACCCCCACCCCCAACACACACACACACACACACACACACTAACAGGGCTGCATTTGCTGCTGGGTGTGATCATATTTCATTATGTTTCCATCAATGTCAGAAAATTCTAAATAGTATCCAATTCTTCATTCTCCATGAGAGTACAGATTTCCCCATGTCCCTCACACTCTGACACATTCTTTCTCTCTGCCTCTCACACACACTTAATGTCTCCGGACTCTCACTCTTTCTCACTTGCTGTCACACGCACACCTGCTCCGTCTCTCTCACACACAGCTTTGTATCGGCCCTCACTCGCTCACTACTCCCCCATCCTTAACTATTCTCTCCCTGCTCTTGCCCACTTTGCTTCTTACTTGAACCCCCTCTTTCTAGTTCTCTTGCACATCCTCTCCTCTCTCTCTAGTGTCCTCTGAGCCTCCCTCTCCCTCTCATCCTAATTCTCATTCCAGGTTTCTTGCTTCCTCAGCCCTTCTGAAACTTCTTCACTTTCATTGACTTTTGCTCTTAAGCACTCTCTTAAACTCTGGCTTCCACTCTCACATCCTCTGGCTCTTTCCACCACACTCTCATTCTTCTTTCTTTGTTTTGATTCCACCCACTTCCACCTTTTTTAGGCCAAAGAATGAACAGGTTGATCCGGACCTACCTCCTCCTGTAAAAACCCAGCCAGCACTTCTTTCTTGAGAGCACACAATGCTTGTTCTCTGCTAGCAGGCCGGAGACCACACTCTCAGGAAGAACAGCTTTCCTTGGGGCTTGAATACTTAATTTAACTGAGTTTACTTTTTGGCATAAGACACAGTCAAGCTAATAATGAAATAGTAGCAGTATTTACAATTTATCTTTTTTTCTTCCTTTTTGTTTTTGGTGTACAACTTTTCCATAACCCACATTATATATAACTGCACATATACACACAAATACACACACACACACACACACATACACACGTATGTATGTATCTAAGAACTATAAGTAAAAGAAAACATTTGAATCTGTTACTTGATTGCTATGATGTTTTACATTTCTCTGACAAGAGAAGATGAACTTCAGAGTCACAGATTAGGGTTTATAAAGAAAATAAAGGAACACTTCTCTAGTAATTGATCTATCTAATAAGCAGAAACTTAACTTCTGATGATAGGAGAGAAAGAAAGGAAATTAACATATATAGAAAGAAAACTAAAACATCATTTCCATTGTAAGACAATAAGAAGAGTAACTTAATTTGAATATTTAACAGACTTATTACTTAGTTTGATGGCTGATGTTGGCAAATTGGCAGATTTGGTATAGTTTTCATCTATACCAAATCTGCCTGCTTTTCTGATAGATAGTCAATTATTTCCCAGGATGTGGAATTTTACAGATCTTGGAATTTAACACATTATTTTAGGTACACTTTTCTACAGTAAAATTATTTTTGGCTTGTTCTCCTATTGTAATGACAGATTTCTGTTTTCTTAAAGATTGTCTGTGGATCACAATTGTATCAGGAGAATGCTTGTTTATAGTCCATGATACCTAAGAACAAAAACATGAAGAAATTTTTCAGATGATTACCCAGGACAAAAGTTAAATAACTTTTGCAGGTCAGTGGTAGTAATACAAATCTAACTCCACTCAACAGAAACTATTTGCCTATGATCATTTTCATTTTATACTTGTTATGAATAGGATGCAACTCATTTATTTCTTGATAAGTCTTTTAAAATAAAGCATGACATTATTTTTGAAGGAAGGCAAAAGTCCATTTCTGTTATTATATCTGCTTTAGAATTAATCCTATAAGGCTAATCTTTCATAAAGTAGGATTTATTTATTTATTTTTTTGCTGATACTAGTTTTCATTGATTTCAGCCAACATAAAATACATTTCAGAAAGATCTAGTTAATGAATACATTCTAATGAAAAATTAACTAAAGAACAATTGATTGAATTTTGTTCAATGGATTAATTCTACATCAGTTGCATTTATTTATTTCCTTCCTGTGCATAGAGGTGGGAGACCAAGAAAATGAAGTTGCATGATCAGCAATTATGTTTTAAAGGCTTTTCAATATTCACAATTATTTGCTTATCAGTATGTTTCAAACATAAGCAAGAAATTTGAAGCTATCCAGTGAAATCCCTCCTCTGTTGAATTATTTCCAGCTGACTTTTTGACTGTGAAGTTGATCAAAGTAAGGATGTATTACGACACCCATAATGTATTTCTTATTGTGTCTATTATATTGAATAATGAAACATAAGAGATATTTCAAAATCAAGGAACATGTTTTGCTGAGACTCATCATCTATGTTAGATATGACATGAAGATATAGTAGGTGACTGGGGAAACAGTTTATGGTAGCAATTCTAGATGTTTTTAGTACATGAAAAATACACATTCAGGTATTAATTTGTAAGAACTTTCTATATTAATTTGGTTGATGTTCTGAGATATATCATAGTTATTACAACAAGCATGTAGTTTATGTTATAGAAACATGCCTGAATGAGTCCCTGAGTAGGTAATGTCTAAAAAGCATCCATATTTGAACATACTGGTCTTTATCTAAGATTAAAGATGTCCCAAGATGTAAAGATTTTTCTCTCTCTCTCTCTCTTTCTTCTCTGCCCTCTCTCTCTCTCCCTCTCTGTCTTTCTCTATCTCTGTCTCTCCCTAATGTGATTGAGAAATTCTAATAAGGAAAATGGTGTGGATCTGGGCTAACCATAATGGAAATTTTAGCAAAGTATCTGGTGTATATTTCCAGAGACATATCTACATATCAATGTTATATGCAGAAACTGTAAACAACTGAAATTGTTCCTTGTTCATACTCCTGGTCTGCCTAATCAAAGACAGAATGCCCAGACTGACTCCTTTATTAGATGACAGCTTATTATTTACTATCCTCTTAAGTGTTAAAAATTCACTCTTTTCATACTGCTTGTGATTTTGTTTTTTTCATCTTGCATTCTTTTTACAAATCCTGTCTTTGCCTTTGTTTAATGAAAGTGTCCCATATATATTGGTTTTTCTTTCTGTAGGTATAAGATCGATATCAGCTGGTCTGTGGCAACTCAGAGCTTGTATCAGGGAACGCCTGAAGTCAGGGTGTTGATCTTGGTCAAGCTTGATTGAAATAAATTAACTAATGATTAATATAATCCTCTACACACTAAGATCTGAGACAGATTACAGGGCAGGCTGAACCAGCTTGTCAACACTGATTATAGAAAATGTACACATTTGTGGTTCTCACATCATTTCCACTCTGGTGCCTTGATTTCTGCTGCTGAGTACGCTCATGCAGCCTGCTGTTGGTTATGTGACCAGAGGGCTCTAAGAAGCCCCTCCTTGTATAGGACTGTGACTCCCTTGAAAACAAGGCATAAAGCGTATGTCTTGATGGTTAGGAGACAGGGGACATCCTGTATAATTAACAATAGGTCCTGGTAACTCAACCAGAAATCTTAGACTTCTCTGATATATGTCTGTGCTTTATTTCTTGTGATATCACATTCTTTTCCTTATTCAGATCTTACATGAATACACCCTGTGGAATCTAATGAGTCCTTTCAATTATCTGACTGTGTGATAGTTACCCCTTGTATTTCAGTAAAATTTGCAGGCTAATTTACTCTATGTGTTATTCTTCTGCTTACTAAATAATGCTTATTTTTCTGAACTCTGCTGATATTTATAAATCTAATTGTTGTTGTGATAAATCCCTCAAAAACATCTGATATTAACTGAGGTTTTTCCATTCTGCAGAAACAGTTTGCAATTGTAATAGTTGTCCTCTCTGTATCAAGAGGTTTCAGGAAAGCGTTGGAAGACTTGTAAGGATCAAATTATGAAGTGGCTGACAGATGAGGCTGGTGCCTATGCTGTAGTACTTGTAGCAATGCCATCTACATCCTCATCATGAGTGTCTGATACTGGCAGCTACAGTAAAGACTGTCATGATCTCAGTACATTTCTGTTCTTTGTCTTGTGAAATTGTAAAAGAACATATAAATACATCAACAGAGAGGTTGCTGCATCCCAGATCAACTATCCCATAGTCACAATTTTCTCCTAATTAAGTGTGACCTTGCTTCAGGTAACAAAATGACCTGTTAAAAGCCATAGTTGTTGCCTTTCAGAGATGTGAATGAGTTTCTGCTTATTTATCTTAGCCCTCCACAGTTTACAGCTTGTGAATTTCACAAGAACACAAGCCTGTTTTACATGTCACAAGACTGTGACATAACAAAATGACATTTGAAGAAGAGAACTATGGGTCTTTAAAAATGCTCACATTGAACAGCTAGAAAGCTCTAAGTTTGTGGCCCTCTGCTCAAAGACATATTTTAGGAAAGATATTTTCATCAAGAAATATTTAAGCTGAAAGAAAACAATGATTTTTTTTTGATCTGATAGCAGTTCTACTTGTATGAACTCTAAATGCTTTCACTGTGCCATTTGTTAACAGAGTCTACATGGCACCTGGTGTATTTCTGGGAAGTGCCAAGTTTTGCTCAGTGTCAGTGCTAAGTACCTAGTGGACTGGGTATGTCTGGCAGAGGTTAGCATCCCTCTGGCAATAGGTGACCAGGACAGCCTGTTCAGAGGGCAGCTGAAAATGACACTTGTTCTAGAGTGTGGATAACCATGACTTCAGCTGAAACTACATAATAAAAATCCTTTTAATACAATTATTGCAATATTAAATTCCTTTGTCCATGAACCACTCTGTACAATTCACTCATAAATTAAACCAGGTCCGTTGGAGAGCTAAAATAGACCTCAGAAATGTTCAAGAAACAGAGAAACCTTAGAGGAGCATAGTTAATTTAATTTGCAAGGGTTCAGTGTGAATTAAAGCATAACAATGTTCCCTTTAATTTGTGAAACAACCTTTCATTGACAGCCGCCTCGAGCCGCACTAAAGGTGGAGGTCATCATTGCACCCGTGTACCTTGAGGCCAAATATTACTCTTCAGAAGTTAGGATATGCCAAAGAAAGAACCCCTTTTGTTCCCACCAAATGACAGCCAGACTGAGTTTCTTTTTCAAACCTCAGCAGTTTAGGTTAGTGTAATATTCTTTTCCCTGTATAATAGATTTCCTAAGTAACTTCTTAGCAGTTGCTAGTTTCAGAGTACATATAAGCTAATTGATCTGCTGATTGATGATTTGCTTACTGTGTCTGCCTCCTTACAGACATGTTCCATTCATACTGTTTTTTAAGATATCAATGATTAAAGTCCGTATTTCATAATTTCACAAGGAAGTGATGACAAGCTTGCTTTCCTCTAAATCTTGAGATTTATCAGCCACCGAATGCTGCTTCATTTTTATCTCACCGAGATACAGATATAGGAATAACAATCTCTTCTTAAATGTATCAAAATTTTGTTATTTTCCTGCAAAATTTACAATTCTTTTTACCTGTGTTCCTTCCAACACCAAGCTCCTTTTTCACCAATGTTTTTCAACCAAGAGATCTAGTAAAGTTGCAGAGTTAATCAAGTTTTTCAATAGCCTTTTTATAGCAATGTAGATAAGTCGTTCAGGACCTTCACTGCACTGATTAGAGGATATGAAGTTTCCTGCATTAGTGATCACGTGATGTAACTTATTTCATGGATGTGAATCCTGACGGCTTTCCCATCTTACTGAGGGGCACCCTTTGATCTGGTGATAATGTAAAAATACAATTCCTCTAAAACCACTAAGATCTTTCTTGAGCTGCTTCAATATTTGGAAAATATATACCCTTGAATACTTAGAAATTTTTATTAATCTTTTAGATTCCAGGGAAATAGAACTAAATTTTTTTTGAAGCTTTCCAAGATAGTCATAAAGATACCTTTTGTGCACTCCCACAGCACTTTATTCATAATTCTGGACAATATATCCGATGCTAATACTAAAATAATAAATAAAATTTATTGGGAATTTACTATTTGTTAAGCACAGAAAAGCATTGTTTTTCTTCATTTTAAAGATACTGTTATTGAGTAGGTAAAATTATATTTTTAGGTGGTAGTGTTACCATTTTAATCGAGGTTGATCTGATTTTTAAGAATCGAACATCTGCCCCTATGTAACAACTCTTCTTATACATTATATTGAAATCTCATTGTTTGGATTACTTCAATAAGGTGAAATAAAGTAAAATCCTAGAGCAGAAGCCTTATCTACTATGGTTGACTACTAGTTTTAGTCTACTGCCTGGAAGTATACAAATATTGAATTATTATGTTATATACCTAAAACTAATATAATGTTATATATCAATTTTATCTCAATTAAAAAAATGAAAATGGAAAGCAAAAAAGGACCCCAATAAAATGTTATCCTTTGAGAAAGGCTTACACGGGCCACACAGCTAGCACTCTTTGCTGGGTACTCTGAAGAGCAAATCAGGTAGCTTCTAGAATGAGAAGCATCCCCAGACCAAGCCTTCATATTGGACCAGACTATCTCTTATTTTAGTTACATTTTAGTTACTTTAAACAATTTTTAATTAATTATGGAAGATACATTTCATTGCAGAAAATTTGGAAAACACAAGCATAAAGGACAATAAAGACCCCACAGTCAACATAAAATTATTAGAATGACTGATACAACTGACGATACTGAAACATTGACAAGGATGCAGAGGAACTGGAACTCTCATTCACTGCTGGTTATAATGTAAAATGGTATAATCACTTAGGAAAAATAGCCTCACAGTTTCCTAAAAAAATTAAATATCATATATATTATGTCATCCAACCTTTACACTCCTAGGTATTTTACTCAAGAGAAGTGTAAGCATATGCCCATATAAGGACTGGTACAAAAATGTTCATAGTAGTTTTATTTGTAATAATAAAAAACTTGAAACAGCTCAAAGGTCCATCAACAGGTGAATGGATACACTAGCATATACTTACAATGGGATACTACTGAGCAGTAAGTAGAAAAGAGGTATTTATACACTCAAGAACATGGATGAATCTCAAAAGAATTATGTAGAATGAAAGAAATAAGTCAAACAAAGGATAAATCAGGTATGGCTCCATTTACATAAAATCCTGGAAAATACAAACGAATCTATAGTGACAGAAAGCAGATCAGTGCTTTCCTGGGGACGAAGAGATGGGGGAGGTATGAGGAAACATTTGGGAAAGATGAATGTTTAATCTTGATTGTGGTGATGGTTTCATGTGGTGATAGGTATGTACATACATCAAAACTTACCTAATAAACCTTAAAAGTTCTCATCAGGGGAAAAAAATGTTGTAATCTATAAAATCGTGTTGATGAAGTTAAACTAATACAATGTTACATATCAATTATATCTGAATAAAACTGGAAAAGATCTAAAATCATTTTAAAAATTAATAAATGAAAAAATGAATAATGTAACTGATTTCAGCACTGCCAGTGAAAAAATGGACTATTTCATTTGCAAGAGTTCATTTCAAAAGGGGTCGTTCATGGAAGCTTTAATTCTAAGACTGAAATGTACACATTATCTTCATGTTCTTTCTAAGATATAAAATTTCATGTTAATATGCAAAATGAAAAATACTCTCTTAGGCAATCCATTTCTGACTACAATAGATTTTTTTAAATTGTTATTGAAATGATTAATTATTTCACTCACTCAGCTGGACGCTTAGACAAACAACGGAGCAGAGCTGGATACTCTTTGTGATGCAAAACTGAGGCCTAACCATTTATGACCATTGACATTTTTCAAAGGGAAAAACGAAAATAGTGTCAAAAGTCTGCGTACATTCTAATTTGTGAAATTCCTTTCACCTCAACTAAATTTATCCTGAACTTTCAAATCTTCAAATGAATTTTCTTCCTGTGCTCAGCTGTCGAGAAATTTGCAGTATGGCATTCTACAGCTGTCCAATCGCACCTCATTTGGCAGTTTACACAAGCAAAACTTCTACTGACACCAAGGATAGTTTCCATTTTTAGAAAATGTTGGAAATGAAAGGAAAGAATTGCTTCATTTGGGAACAGCTTCTCAGAAATTATTTTAGATGTAAAAAGAGAAAATATATAAAGAATCAGTTAAGCTTTTCAAAATATATTTTAAACCCAAAAGCTAGAATATATTTAATTTGAAAAATTTATAAAAGTATTAAAGATATTTCTATATCATATCTTACTGTCTAGGCAAAACCAATGCTAACTTTCTTACAACGTGCTCTAGTATCTATGATGTAAGGTGGAACAGGCAAAATTAAAAATCGAACAAATAAAATGAAAGCAAATTAACTCAATGAGTTTAAAGTGAGTCATTAAAAATAAAACACAAATCAAAGCAACTACTTTCAGAATACATCCGGGAGTAAGAGTTAAGAAAATGAAAGATAGAAAGTTACTGCAAAATTTTAAAAGAGAGAATGGTCAGTCAGCAACCTTATAAAGAAGTCTCTGCTTTATAAACTTATAACCAATATTTACATTCAAAACAATATAAGGCAAGTTTAGGAGGCTAAATATTGACAACTGGATAAAGAAGTTTTCAAGATAAAGGCTTTCCAGATAAATTTCAATTCTGCAAGCAAACTGGAGTTGTTTTATTACATGATAGACACACGATGTTGAAATAAGAGCAATTTAGTTTATGGAGTCAGGAGTCAGGAGTGCCAGATTTCTTCTCCCAAATTCCTCTCTCTTGGGGAAGTAGTAGATTTGGTCCAAAACTGAAACTGAGCACATCAAATCTAAAGATACTGAACAATATGCTGGGCAGGTTGCCCAGAATGAGGATGAACTAGCCAGTGCAGCCCACTTCCTCCTTTCATACTGAAGGAGGGGCAGACTGCCTGTTGCCCTCTGCTAGCACCCCATTCAGTGAGATCGCCCGTCTAGACACTCCACCCACATCCCTAGAACCACAGGCAGCCTTTCCTTCCAATGAAATATGCTTAAACTACTTGTTGCAATTAATAATCATCTTATCATTCAAACACAAATTCAAGAACTATTATACATGTAAGAATCAGCAACAAAACACAAAGACTCAAGAGTAAACACATAAAACTACATTGGAACTCACATTCCCTGACTTGTCAACTCCCTTTACAATGGATAAACTGGCTTGCATGTTCCCAAGTTCAACTGCTCCAGTTTGAGGTTCTTAGAGATTCTGTTCTTTAAAGTATCTCCTTTTCCTAATGACTCATTAATTTTCCCCCTCAATTACATTATACCTCTATACAAACTTTCTGCGATATGCTTTATTGCAAAACAAAGCAGCAACCTCCCTTGATCTTTCATCCCTCTATCTTCTGGGCAAATACTAAATTCTAATTTAGAATCAAACTGCATGACAGGCTTGCTTGCTTCCTGCTTGCTGGACATCCAGTTCAACCAGATTCTCAGTTCTACCACTTGTCAAGCGTCACCAGTTAGCTCTGAATTACCAGACCCCAGAATCAGTTAGGACTTTGAGACCAGGAATCTGCTAGCAAGGCAGTGGACATGAAACATATGCCCCCAGGGAGAAAAGGCTAGCTATGGCCTAAGATATGTCTGTCCTATTTCATGCTGTCTGCATAGTTCCCTGGTGGTCGCAGGCACAGCTGCGACCCTTCCTCCAAGAGAGCTAATCCCTCTGTCAATCACTGTTGCTAGAGCACAAAAGGAGAGATGTCACATCTGGGAGGAAGAAGTTCTTTGACAGCCACACCTTAGCAGGTTTACTCTTCAACAATCTGAAATGTATCTGCGGTTGATAGATCATGTATGACCACAGAGATGTCATCTACAAAGATGTGATCACAAAAATGCAGTAGATGGCTCTTCAGAAAATGTCTGAGATTGTTACTCTGAAAAAGGATATGATTGTTTTGGAGAAGGGTGAGTTTTCAACCCACAAAGCAGAAAATGAGAAAAAGCTAAAACTTGAATGACATCAGTTAGACCAGCAAGCAATCAAAGTGATTAAAGCCCAAAGAGATAAAAAAAAAAAAAAAAAAACTTCAATCAAGGAAATAGCCCCGTTTAAAAAAAATTGTATTCACTGAATGAAATGAAACTATGTGAAATGAGGACAAAAGTGCTAACATTGCATGTCCAACAAGATGGGGCTCCCACCCAGAGAGAGAAGAGGAGTTCACTGAAGGTGCTGACCTGAAAACCTTCTAGAATCGTGCCACCTTTATCATATTAAATATTTATTATAGTCTGTATTAGTGTGCCTAACAGCTCAGGGACTTATTGGCTAAGGATATAATAAAGTTTCTATTTAAATCATCTCTGTTTTCTTTACCAAAAAGTAAATACTGCCTTTTTTCTACCCCCTCATTTTAAGCTCTGTTTTTTATTTTATGCATACTATTTACTTTCATGCAAATTATGGATCTATAACCCATGTAAAGATGTTATGAACTTTATAACAGTCCTTTCACCCTTTCTGTTTGTTTGTCTTGATAATGCTGAGTGTTCCTGAACAATGTCCACTCAGCTGGACAGTGTATTTTGCCTCACCTGTGGTACAATAGTATTAATAAATACCTATGTAATATTCTACAATTTAAAATAATTTGCACATATAGGATTTGGGCACTCCATTTAAAAGGCAAAATGTCTCTATTACGTGAATAATTTACACTAAACAAGGATTCCAAACCCTCTCTCCACAAGCCTCAGCATCAACTATTCCCTGTACCAGACTTTGGTGTCAGAATATTTTCTTTCAACTGTAGCTGGCTGGTGTGTTAATAATACAACAGCAATTTTGCACCCGAAGTAGTTTTTCCCTACCATCCTAGTAAATTATTCTTATGGTTACTTTTTAGGTGCCATCAAGCAAAAAAAAAACATTTAATCTAGTTGCCTAATGAAATATTATAATGTAATGGAGAATTTTCTTTTATTTCTTAGAATACAAGGTTTCTTTCTCTACTCCAACTATGATTTCAGAGCGATGTTTACTGTCCATTTGTGGATTTTTCAACTGGAATTCTTGCTAATCTTGCTAGATAGAACAATACTCTTGCTGGATTACTCTACCTTGTAAGAATTTGGATATTTTAAACATTAGACAATAGGCTTGAGGAGGCAAAAGACAAAACATCTGCAAAATTTCCAGCTAACAAGTTTGGTTCTAACAAATGGGGACATAGTCATAGCTTGATACTCAAAATATGCCTTTCTAGGCATATTGAATGAAAATGAATGAAATGTGAAACATTATTGTCAAATGCTTAAAACAGCATATCAAGTGGGCAAATACATTTGTATTTCCATTTCACGTATTCATCACTTGGCATGCTTATGGAGGGCTCTTCTGCTACCTAACATTTGTTTTGCCCCCACCCACTCACTGCTCTTTATCCCTTTTAAAGCTGCCCAAACACCTTTGCATTCTTACTACCCATTAATAAGCTCCACCTATTTATGTGTATGGTTCTTTAGGAGATGCACTAACTTTGATTTTGTTCCTAGTTTTATTATCTCAGGTTGTTTTCTGGCTTAATATCTAGCAAAAGTGAAATTTAAGTATTCATTTTTCCTCTTAGCCATACGAAGTGACTATGTTGAGAAACCACAAGTTTGGGAGGATGTCAGTCTAGTGAGAAATGTTGCTGAAGTTTTATTTGACCCCTGTAGAAACAGACCCCTGATAATCAGAAGGTATGTTGCTATTGCATAATATTTGGATGGGGCAGGGAGGAATCAATTTTCTCTTATGTGATCATTTGGGCACCTTTTAATAACCCTTTGTCTGATTTTGAGGGTAAATAGTTTCAGCAGCCAGGGCCTGAGAATGGTGGAGTGGCCAGTGGCCAACAGCACTCCGAGATGAGAGTTTGAGGTTAGCGCCCCTCACAAACCATCCAGCCCCAGAGGTGCCAGCTGAGAGGGAATCTAAAATGGATAGTAGAGGTAGAGGAAGGAAAAGTCTAGCGTTTGTGGCCTCAAGACCAGCCCCAGTGAGAGACTCTGCAGTTACCCACTGAATTCCTACTTACACATTTCCCTCAGGAAAAAGTAAAAAGTCACCAACATCTTGCAGCTGTTGCTTCTAGAAGCTTTTGGAAAGAAAGGTGTCCACGCCATGCCAAGGTGGGCTGTAATAGGTGCTGCAGTGCCCTCTGTAGATTCTCCTTTAGTGACTATATGGGCTTCCTCCCCCAGGACCAGGGGGCTCCAGGCTGAATGACTTTAGCTGTTAGACCTTTCCAGGAATTGTCCTCAGCTGAGGGAGATGCGTCATTCTTGGTCATACCCCCTTTCTGGGCAAAGGCTACACCCAAAGACTGCTTGATGTGGACAGTCGGCACAGAGAATTATCCTGTCAGGATGGAATAGATTTTTTTCTGTTTTTTTAATTTAGTGCATTAGCAACCTACAAGATAAAATGAGAGTTTAGAATTTGAACTTGGAAAATAAAACCTATCTCCCCTCCCTAAAATTCCAAATCTGGACTTTACAGAATCCTTCTAAAACTGAACCTGAGAAAATGTAATATAAATATCCAATGTAATGATCTATAATACTAAAAAAATTAGTAAAATTTAACTCTAGGAACTATTAGGGAGCTTGCCCCTTTCCTCTCACAAGATTCTTTTATTACATCTAGCTTCAAAAGGAAGAAACTCTGGAATAGAAACCAGTCATTTGTAACTGTTCTTTGCTTCAGTTGGTATAATAGCGGCATTCAATAAAAGGACATTTTTGTTTGATGTGGGGTTATGCTAGAGTAAAAGAAAATGAAGATTTGTTTTAAATCTCACGGCTTTAAAGGTAGCATCAAAGTGTATTGGGAAGAAAGGCTGGGAAAGAAAGGCAGTCAGGGAGATTGAGCAGACAGCGCAGGGATAGCAAGGGGTGAGCTCCTCTATACTCACCTGCCAGGTGATGAGGGCAGATTGTGAGGCCTGCCTCTTGCAGGTTTAGAGATGCAAGGAAATTGAGCCTCCAAGTAGGTGGCAGGCAACCGCAAAGGCAGGCCTAAACTGAACAATGTTACTTAAATGTAGTGCAAAAGTAAAAGTCAATTATATGTGGCAATTTATTTATCAACCAATTTTTCTTTTTGAGTAAAAATTTTCAGAAAGAGTTGTGTTTACAACAACTAATTGTTTTGAACACTTCTCCCTTATTTTAGTAAAATACAGACCAAACTCAACATAAAGAAAAATAACATATAAAGAGAATTTGAATAAAATAAATATTAACTAAGTCATTCATAAACAAGTTGTTGATGCTATTAAAAACAAAAAAAAAATGTATAGAATAGAGCACAGAATAGTGATTTGTCATATCCCACCACCTGCTTTCTGAAAGAATGTGAAATATATTACTGTGAAAAATTGACCCTTGCTATACAAAGTAGATGGAATCAATTATATCCCCGGTTTGGTAAAATTCATTGGTAGAAAGCAACAGTGTACTTTTACTCTGGTTAGCAAAATAAAAGACCCAAAAGGAACCCTTTAAAAGAGAAGGTAGAAAAATGGAGACAGCGAACAATTTTGGCAAGAAAAAAGTGCCAGAATGTAGATCTGAGACAAACAGTCATAATCACAGGCTATTGGAGCTGGAATGGCCCTTTGAGATAATCTTGTCCAAAGCACTCCACTAAAGAGCTGAAGTGATTTTCAAGGTTACACAATTACTAAGTGAAAGAAAGAGAACCAGAATTCTTATGTCTTGATTCTCAATCCTGTGCTCTGTTTCCACGTGAATTAAAGCCCAGATTGCTCCAATTGTTCTGAAAGTTTGTACAAGAGAGGAAAACATACATGTATCTCACACAAAAAATATAATCCAGTGAGACTCTACAGATTCAGTACATCATCCATTTCAATTTGATACTCTCTGTGCCTTGTAACAGCATTGCAAAAAATGGTCACACACATATTCTAAGAGCAACTCTTAAGAAATTTTAGCTACCAACAAACATTTTCTTTATGCTATTGTGCTCGTAAACTACATCTTTTCTGATAATGCTATCAGTCTCTAGTAGAGTACAGACAATGCTTTCTCTCAAGAATAACATCCTCGAGATGAGCTTGGAGCATTTTTTTCTGGGTCCTTTTCCCATATCTCACTGATTATTCACACAAATGCTCAACAGCAATTTTAAAACTACACCCCAAAGACATTTTATTTACTAGGGTGTACCCATAATTATATACTCAAGATCTGGTCTGTAAGCTTATCTGTAAAAATATATCTGGTAAAAATAGATAAGTAACAATAATTATGTTCATATTTTAGTCTTTTTATTACCCTGAATAGTACCCCAAATGAATTAAAATCCATCTATATATAAAATCTAATTTGAAATTGTAGAAAAATGTGTAGAAATATTTCTTTTCTTTAGTTAGCCATTATATAGAGATGTAACAGAGCATGGAATAAAAAAATATATTAAAATAATATACTAATTGGCATATATTTTTGTCATAGTGCTGAAGAATATATAGTTCATGATTTAGTTCAAAACTCACTTAAAATAGACTTATTTGTTTATAAAATTATGACGGTTTATGATTGTACCTGGCGATTTGATGTATTTCAGTAAATTGTAAAATAAATTTCCATGTACCCCCCATGAATAAGTTTACCTTTAAATTTAAAGATTGACATTAACCTATCATCAGCATATGCACAATATATGAAGGATTTCTTAGAGTTCTCAAATATGTATTCTCTCTTCATTCTTCTCTTTCCTTCACTTTGATTTTTAACAAGCAACTTTGCCTGCGATACCACCTTTTGGCCTCCCTTGCAGCTAAATGCAGCCATTGGTTAAGGTCAGGGCAATGGAACTGAACAAAAGTGAGGTGTGTAACTTCTGAGTTGTATCCCTGAAAACCAAATTAGTTGCCTCAGTCTTTCCTCCCCCTTCATTATTTTTGAAAAAATGTACGCCACAGGAATGTCCTCTTTGATTGCAGAGATGACAGACATATATTAAGAGTAGCAGATTTTTTTTGAGCTTAGACCAATATAGATAATAGGGAACTGGATTATAAGAGTTTTAAAATTCCTTTGTCAACCAGGAAAGTAGAGAGTCTACATTTAATTTTAAACATAGACACACATACTTTTAGATAAACCAATATTACAAACCCATATATATTTTACCTAAGTGTGATAAATTTTTTTTTTCTTTTGAAAATGTCTAGAAGAAGGATTTAAGCCTCAGGTTAGTATAAAGGGGTAATTCCATGAATTTGTGAGCAGTTCCACTGGAAAACTCAGGGCCACTCCACTGACAAGAATAAATCTAAATGCATCGAGGAGTGACCTCAACACTGAATTAGAAGTGCCCAGGAATGTTGATTTAAGAGGTATCTTAGTTCAGGAGCTTAGGAAATGTCTGCACTGGGCTCCATTTTTCCAGTCTGTGAAATTCAAATAAAGATGTTACTGCTTCAAAAGACTCAAAGGATCCAAAATAATCATTCAATCAGAATCATTCAACCAAATACAGTCAAAAGCATTTTGCAGTTTTCCCTTGTTTTACCTGTGGGAATATTATTTCCAAGTTTAGATAATGATGTTGTCACATGGAGAACTTTGAAAGGCATAAATAAAAATCTGCTAACACTTATTTTTAGAAGGAAAGGGAATGATTTATCAGTTTCTGCCTACTTTTGAGTCATGTCATGAATCATTGTGCATGCCAGATCTGTTCTGTTTCACTTCATGCCTCTTTCTTCCACAATCACTCCCACAGACAGCAAGCAGCTCTAGTAGATGTGAATCCATGTCTCTACATTAAATTGCAGCCAAATATACTTTATAAAATTTTGCATGCCAGATTATCTAGATGAGATCAGTCACTTTTTGCATTATAAATTATGAGGAATTATTCATATTGAGGGTAGTAGTTTAGACTGATTTTAAAATGTGCTGATGAATATTTGCTAAAATATGTGACAAAAAGCATAACTGAGATTTACATTAAAAAAAGAGATAGTCTCTCAGTCAGGACAGTAGATTGATACTGATTATGTCATTGCTCTCTAGGTTCTACTTAGAAATGAAAAGGATGGCAGTGCTTGTATTTTTTTTTTCTGAGATGGTACTAAGGACTTATTACACTTACTAAAAATGATGTACATTCTATGGAGCTAAATATAAAATATAACTGTGACATCAGTACTTATCTTGTAGAATTTTTATTATAATTTAATGATTAATTTATTTGTGGATATTTTTTTTAGCTGTGCATTGATTGCTGTACATTTTATTCTCAATTGCATGTAATTTTGTTACTCTCATTAACAGAATTATTATCACATATTATTCAATCTGCACAACTCTAAAGCAAGAATATGTATGTTTTGTGATGTCTGGAAAATTTCCTAATAATTTGATAAATCATTTTCTCACTTGTTTAGGGCTTATGATTAGGGTTTCCATGAAATATAAAGGTTTCTTTAACCCATTTTTCAACTGTAGTGGCTTCCCCATCTCATATTTAAGAGGATAGTTGGCTGCATATAATAGGCTTACTTCTCTGTTTATTCTCTTTCCTCCTCCAGATCCAATGTCTGCTTAATCTGCTTTTCTCTGCTTTGGCTAATATTCTAGGAGGCCGATCTCTAAGGACTGTATCACTAGGGTTCCCTTGCTGTCTATCTTTTGGTTAAAGTTAACCAAAAGGAGGCACCAGCAAGAGAGTAAAGGGAAGGAGGAGGAGGTCATGCTATTTGTTCTTCAGCTCTGCCCACTCCAGAACATACTTCTTTGGGAATATGTCTTCCGCAACTCTCTGAGCTGCTCTGTGTCCTGGGAGATTCTCCTCTATGAACCTTCTCTCTCAAACTCTTTTTCCCCTAAGGCATCTGGTTGGCTTTTACTAGTGGGATGCACAGAATGAGCTCAGAGGGAGAAACAAGGTAGAAGCAGCATATCTCCCTGCCTCCATCCCTCTGCCATGGACTGCTTCTCTACCAGTGGCCATGTCCCCATTGAGTAGCTCCTTTCCCAATGATACAGCTCATACTAGTCACTCTTATTATCTAGGCTGAATTGACAATAAGAGGGACTGATAGTTAACGTATTTGGATATTTCTGATCCTGGGATGCTTCACGGTTGTTAGTACCCTTAATCTTGATTACAACAAGTCCACGTTGATTGCCAGGTCCCTGACTGATACATTATTTGGGGAAGTATTTGTTAAGTAACAGCATTCCATTTAGAGGCTATAGATTATAAATTCAATATATCTTTGTGGGAGTGTCAGGTAAGCCAGTATATTAAACATGGCACAGAGATGGTAGTTTTAGAAAGAAGCTGAAAATACATGAATATATGAAAAGCATATGTAATTCTGAAAATCTAAGAGAATATGAGAAATGATTATAAACCTAATATAAAGTTTGCCAATATCATAACCACTGTAATTTGAATTACTTTAAAAAATTCTTCAACAGGGAAATTTTAAGACATCTTTTAACTAAATTGGTATTTAGAGAAAAATTAGTAATTAAAAAAATAAAACATAAAAGCCTAATGTCTTATAGGCTATAAAAGGGTTCATATAATTTGTTAAATAAATTTAGGTGATACACTATTGATGCAGTGTACTTAAAACTATAACTCTTCCTCATAAATATATTAGACAACTCTGATAATACTATGAATCTCTAAGGGACAACCTTACAACCCAGAAAATTAAAAAGACTTAATACACTTTTCCCCTTTATCTTCATCAGAGGCACAAATTCTTTTTGCTTTTATTTTTCTATTACCTAAGGATAGCTAAGCTGATATAATAATACTTCCTTTTCTACAAAGTCTAGAGAATAATTGTGCTGAAGCTTTCATGTGTGTATAACCACTTGAGGGAACCAGCTCAAAAATGCTACTTTCTGGATCTCACTCAGAAGAGTCTGATATAAAGGATCCAGATATGTGACCAAAAATCTGCCTCATTACAAGCATGTGATGTCAGACCACAAAAGTCCTGTACAGGTTAAGTACAGAAGTCCTATCTCATTTGACACTAATAAATACTTGGCTGATTAAAAACCTACCTGCACATAATAAAAACAGATAATATAAATAAGTCTTGTTGTTCCAGCAGGTAAGCAGTAACAAAAGAAAATAAAGACAAAACATTCTAGGGAAGACAGCAGCAGATCAATATTTAGTCATTTGTCTTGTCTTTTTAATTTTGTGAAAAGGACATATACTGTGGCTACGTACAAATATATCTGCATGATTTAACTTTTACAGTGGGAGTTGAAAGAAAAAAGTTGCTACCAGCAGAGCAATGGCAGCAAGACAATTAGTGAAATTCTTCTGAAAAGTGCTGTGTACTTCTACCACATTATTCATCCCTTCAGTAATGGCAGAGCCCGTACAGCTTGTAGATTATTTATGTATATTCTGTGCACTCATAGGCTGTTAGGAAAGGGGAGAAATAGATACTTTCAGAAAGTTTCACCAAATAGTGACCTGATTCTTGACCTAGAATATGGAAGAGGCAAAGCCTGCCCAGCCTGGGCAACGACTGGCAGAGAGGTGAAGCAGAACTCTAAGTGTGAGAATTACTGTCTCTAGCCATAGAGGGCAGATAGAGGAAGGAGGAATGAGTCCATGGGGTAACTTCAGAAAATAATTGTTGAGGACTAGATGCCAAATTAATTTGGAAGAACAAATAGAAATTAAAGAAGAATAACTAGGGTATTTCCTTCAAGCGGAAGTGAATTGTATGAACATAAATCCAGTAGCAAATACAAGAGAAATAGGAAACACTTTCAAAGAATGACAATATTATAAGTAGTTACCAGGAGAGTAACTACTATATTATTTATAATTTTCTGATTATCTCAACTAAGGGTGAAATAAAGAATATAATCTCTCTATGAATTACAGAGACATATAGCCTCATTTAAAGTGAATGCTTATTATGAATATATCAAATCTCTGTGACAAAGTTCTCCAAAACTTTGAGTCTTTAAGCTATTACATATTATTTCTCATGATTCTGTGGGTCAAGAATTCATGCAGCTTTCTGCACAACATGATTTGTTAAGGCCATGCATGAGTCTGCATACAGCTTAGAACTCAACTGGAGCTAGGTCACCAGGAAGACCTCATATGACTGGTAGGAGATGCTAGCTATGGGCCTTGATTTCTCTAACTAGGGTCTCTTTCCTCCAGTAATATAGATGGTCACTCACTAGATGTTACCAGACTTCACATGGTAGGCATAGGATAGCAGTGTGTCACTTATGTCCCTTTTAATGGTCAATGCAAGTTCAATACAAATACAAGAAAAAAGAAAACCACCTCCATCTCTTGATAGAACACAAAGCATATAAGTATAGGAAAGAAAGGAATTTTTAACAGTTAACTCTGGATAATATCTATCACACCACATTTGAAATCTCTGTTATATGTCTACTATGTCTCCATTTTGCACAAAGTCTGAAATAATGAAAATACAAATTTTGTTTCAAAATTCCTCTGTAATTGTATAAACTAAAAATTGGCAGACCAAATAGTTGGAAACTGCATATATATATACCATTACCATATGAGGAGTCAACTTCAGCTGGCAAACATAAAATAGCAACTAAATAATGTAAATTTAGATTGAAACAGGTTGCTGCTTATGATAAATCAGAATCTGTCATAATTTTAGAAAATATTTTTCTCATATTTTAATATTCCTCCTTATAATTTAAAATCTTCTTTCTAGACTATTAACATTTTATTTCTTTAACAATTCAGCAGTCCTTGAACTAAAAAGTGAATCCTGTAAACAATCTATAAACTTTGGAATGGAAGTTAGATGTGATAAAATACTATGACTAAGGTTAAACTACCACTGCTCTGTGAGAGAGTATCTCTGGCAAAATAAATAATTTTGCTGAAATAAAAAGCGCCAATAAATTAGCAAAAATAATGGTTTAAGGTTCATAAGCTCTAAGAATCCCCTTTCCCACCTTCCTAAACATATTTTACAGTAATTCTTATGGGAAAATTTGACTTCAAATAGAAACTAACCATGTTCCTATCATACAAGAGAACACCCTGAACTGCAACAGAAAGAAAATTTTGCATCCTTAATGTTATTAGCCAATATCAGCTACAATATTATTCCATTTTCAAATTTCCTTAAGATTGTCTCATTATACAAGTAAAGTGAGTTGAGTGAATAAGAAATAAAGGCCCTACATAAAAAGTATAAACCTCAGAAATAAGTTAGTAAGACAACCAACAACAAACAAATTCCATTTCTTGGGTGAATGAACTAGAAATGAATAAATGATCAATTCAGAAAGAGACACAATGCAGAAGACTGAATCTAGTTGCCAGCAATTTTCGTGTTCAGGTGATGCATTGAGACCTGACTAGAAATAGCTTTCCGTTTTTGTAAAACAACTATAATAGAAACCTTGCATTAGTCAGGCCATGATCTAAGAGAATTCCTTAATATTACATCTATTACCATGTTTATCCTGAAGCAGAATATATATCTATCCTAAACCAGACTGTAAAATCACCCTTCTTTGAAAGCAAAGATAAGAGATATATGATGGAAAATAAAGGAGGCAGTAACATGCCTTCCTTTAAATTAATTAATTAATTAATTAATTGGTATCATTAATATATACACTTATGTGAACAACACTGTGGTTACTAGATCACCCCCATTGTCAAGTCCCCCCGACATACCCCATTACAGTCACTGTCCATCAGCATAGTCTGATGCCATAGAAACACTACTTGTTTTCTCTGTGTTATACTGCCTTCCCCATGCCCACCCCACATTATGTCTGCTAATTGTAATGCCCCTTTTCCCCTTATCCCTCACTTCCCACCCATCCTCCCCAGTCCCTTAACCTTTGGTAACTGTTCGTCCATTATAATAATAAGGTTCTGTGAGTCTGCTGTTGTTTTGTTCCTTCAGTTTTTTTCTTTGTTCTTATACTCCACAGATGAGTGAAATCATTTAATACCTGTCTTTCTCTGCCTATAACATGCCTTCCTTTTTGTTCATTATATGCAAATAAAGCTCCTTATTTTCTTCATGAGAATCTTCCTTCAGAGTGTATGACTTGATCAGTATATGTGAAACCAGTTTATACAATAATCAAATAAAGAATATAATCTCAGGTTATGCTAGGGAAACTAGACTTTATCTTGATGGTGGTAAGGAGTCATTGGTAGTTTTAAGAGGAAAAGTGACAAGATTTAGGAGGTAACTAGCAGCTGTATGAAAAAATAGAGTAATGATAAGATATTCTGGTTAAAAATACATCACAGAAGTTAAGAAGAATAGAAATGATTGGATGAAGGTGGTAACAGTTGATAAAGATGGAATTAAACAAATAACAATATGGCAGAATAAAAAATATTAAATAATTTATTGAATTAGAAAAGGTGAAAGAAGAGGAGGAATTGAGTTTGTTGGTCAGGATGAACATATTAATTAAGATTCACAATACAGGAGGAAAACTAGTTTGGGGGGAAATGAGTACACCTTTGGATGTACTGAATATACTGAAAGGAAAAGATGTCTTGTTAATATTATTAGCAACAAAAAAATTACTATTTTCTTTTAAGTGAAGTAATACTGAAATGCAATATTATTATCATTGCATAGTTTCTTAAACTTCTGTTGTGGGAAAAAGAATTTCTGTACACACGAACACCTATTGAATACACACCTTGTTTTCACAGCTTTATATCTCCATCATAAGGTTGACGTGATTTCACTTAATTATAAGAAATTACTGAGATTCTTTGCCCTATTTGTTTCTACAAACCTGAAAAAAGTTGATAATTCTGAGATTTCTTTCTGAGCATAATATGGATTTTATTTCTTCTCTAAACTAAAAACTTCTATTGAAAAAATTAATTTACTCACAAATTTTGTCCTATAGGTCCTACATTGAATATGATTGTACTGATCTTGTCTTAAACAGCCCTGCTAGTATATAAAATGTATATTTATCCTAACTTGTCATGAACACTCTCACAGACTGCCATAGAAAAGAAGTGGTGAAAACAGTAAAATCAATAAAATTACCTAAAATGAAAATGAAGAGGAAAAATAAGAGGTTTCTGATAAATAGTCAAAACCAATTTTCATGATTTTGCAACCTTTTAGTAACTCTTTCATCAAAGATATATGGAATATTGTTGCTTGTTTTTCACAAAATAAGATTTTTACTGTTATAGCCATATTTTTATAAAGGAGAATGCAAATATACTTTATTTCCCATTATATACATTTTATACATTCTATATAACAAAGTAACCTAATTGAAGTTTGCTCTTTAGGTTTCACAGTTACATCACTTGGGGTTTGAACCACCACTTTGTATTAATCACATTGTGATAAATTCTACTACATTTAAATATATATAAATAATCACATAAATTAATTGAAGCAGCACATCTTCAAATTACATCTTTAGATCTTCAAAAGCATCTGTTCTCAGGTATGCATTGCTTTCAACATTTTTTGATACACAATTAGTTTTTAAATATTTACCACATCTTTTGGAGTTATTATTCAAGAAAGGGTTTAATATTATTTTAAGCACTGTGATAGCTGCTGGAAACAACAGTGTACAAAGGGTCAGTGATCACTACCTCCATGAGTTGAATGCTTTAAAAAGAAAATTACGTTTTTATGTGAGCACCTAGGGTGGGAATTATATACAAAAATCTGCTCAAAAAGAGTGGTATTGAAGCTGGTACAGGCAAAGTGAGTTGAAACAGTAGAAAAAAGGAGAGGTGGAGCTTAGTTCCACAGAGGGGAAAGAAACAAAAGCCCAGATGTAAATGTGAATATGGGGTATTCAAGGAATGAAGAGTTCAGCAGAGCTAGAGAGTGTGAAGAGAAGGGGATCAAAATATGAGATAAAAGAAATAAGAATCAGATATCAGAAAATCTTCTAAAACAGTAAATGGGTTTTAGTTTTATCATAAGAGCAATAGAAAATCATACAAAATTTTCAGGTCAGGGAAAATATTTTCAGAGTTGCATAGCAGTAAGATAACTCCGACTACAGTGTAGAATGTGGAACACAGCTGGACATAAACAGTAATTGGGGGTAGACATTAAAATGCCTTTCTAAAAATATAGTATAAATCTGAAGTTGATAATTTAGGATACATATGAGAATCCTCGAACAATCACTATTTAAAAAACTATAGTGAACAAATCAGTAAGAAATTAAAATGCTACATTAGAAAATATTCACTGCCAACAAATAAGCAAAGAACACTGGTAAAGGTAATTATACAATTAAAAAGACATTAAAATGCCTTTCTAAAAATATAGTATAAATCTGAAGTTGATAATTTAGGATACATATGAGAATCCTCGAACAATCACTATTTAAAAAACTATAGTGAACAAATCAGTAAGAAATTAAAATGCTACATTAGAAAATATTCACTTAACAGAAAATTAAATGGCAAAGGAGAAATAGAAGAATAAAAAGACATGAGCAGAAAACTTCATCTAAAGAAAGCACAAGAAAGGGAAATATAAAGATTAGAACAAAAATTAATGAAGAATAGAAAGAAAATCAATGAAACCAAAGCTGTTTCTTTGAAAAGATCAACAAAATTGACAAACCATAGCTAAATTAACCAAAAAAAGAGAAGATTCAAATTATTAGAATAAAAAAATAAAAGAAATGGTATTACCATGGACATTACAGAAATAATTACTAAGGAATATTTTGAATAACTGTACACTCAAAACTATGAAATGTATTCCTATAAAGACACAAACTATCAAAACAAACTCAAAAAATAGATCATAGTAAATAGAGAGGGCTAAGACAAGTGAAAAGATTAATCAAAGTCTATCTACAAGGAAAAGGTCAGTCTGAATGGCTTAACTTTCTTTTTAAGGTATGCATGTACCAACCCACAGACTCAACAATTCTACTCCTAGATAATTATTTAAGAAAAACATATACATATATAGACAAAATGTATAGGAATGTTGACAATCATTCATAACCAGAAACAATTTAAACATCCATCAAAAAGAGAATGCACAGATTTTGGTATATCCAGGGAATGAAATATTTTTGAACACTTAAAAAATATTCCCAGCACATAACCATGTGAATGTATCAGAGATACTAGGCCCAGCACAAGAAATCACAGACAAAAGAGTACATGATTCTATTTTTATTAAGATCTAGAAAAGAAAAAAAGTCAATCTATTGTTTAAAAAAAGAGCAGTGGTTGCTTCTGGTAGATGAATTGACCAAGAAGAAAGAAATATAAGGGAAATTGTGTGAGCAGCAGGAGAAAAAATATGTGTGTGTGTTTGTAAATAGATATACATATATATATTTATTTATTTATATGCTTATATATGCATATATATTATGTGATTATAATATATTTATATTTACTAATTACATCCATAATATGTGATTATATATATAACTATATAATATATCATAAGTGAAATGTGTATATGAAAGTGTGTGTGTATCTATATCTGTATATAGAGAGATATATAAACACACAGAGAGGATTATTGATTCTGTTTATCCAAAGTCATGAAATTTTCACTTAAATATTTATACTTTTCAATGTATGCAAATTTACTACAAAAACAGAAATTCAAATAATGAAAATAACAGTACATATATTATAGAGTTTCTATGAAAATTGAATAATATATTATATATGTTACTCCAGGGAGAGGAAATCCTGGGGCAAAATACCTAGCTGAAACCGAAATCAGTCAAAGGGAGAATTAAAGTTTAAAACCCATTTATTGCTTACAAACAGTGGTCCCAGGGGCTGTCGCATCTCTCTCTCCTGCCGCAGCAGAAGGGAACCAATCCTCTCTCCAACCTGTCAGTTCAGATAAGACATTGGTCACCCAGGTATTTACCCACTGATATGGAGATGGACTACTTCTCTCCACCCCTTGGAAATGCACCTAATGCACTTGGAGATGCACTAACGCCAGACAATAGATTCTGGAAATAATGAAATTTTACCCACAACATATAAACATTTGGTAGAATAACCAAAGCTGTTAACATGACAAATTTTATATGGACGAGGATGGATTAGTTTTACTTACATTTTTAAAGTTTTGGCTCAAATTTAGAATTAAGTAAAAAAGAATTGTTTTCCCTGAAGGACAAACAATTCAGCAAAAAACTGTAACAAAATAAAAACATCTAAAAATTTAAGTGAAATACATAGACAGCATAATTTTCTTATGCTATATGTGTATGTGCTGTTCTGTAGTCCATTCCCTAATCAAGACTAGTTATTTTAAAAATGCTAAATGCATTATTGATGCTTCATTATCCCAAATGCCTTATTTTTAACAAAGCAATCTTATTATCTCATTTTAAGCTTTCTTAGACAAATCTAAACACTGTTCAACCACATCTAAAAGTGTTCTTTTTATAGAATTGATGTCATCAACACTATTTTCAAAAACAAATTTTCAAATCTACACTTTAGAATGTGTCTCCATCGAATGCAATTACATACCTAAATTTTATAAGAAATACAACATATAGATTTCAGATGTCCTATAACAAAGACATGTACTAGAGGCATTATATTTTGTAATTATTATTACATATTTAAATTTTTATGGACATCACCCTATGATGAAAAAAATTCACTGCAAATTATAAAGATGGGACAAATGTGTTAGATATTTCTTGTCAAAAATATTATCAAAATAACAAAATTACTTTGTGAGAGTATAATAGACTACTTTTAATGCTCTACTGTCTCAAAAAGAAACTCAGTCACTTGAAAGTCAATTTGATTTTAAACTTTACAAATTGTCTTTAACCTTTTAATCTTTTAATATTACAATGAAAATATTGTAATATTATAATGAAAAATGCCTCTATTGTTTCAACATATCATCCATTATGTATAAAATTGAAGAGGCTACTAGGAAGTAAGTATGCCTATAGAGAAGCCTTCACAAAATACTTTTACGTACTTGTATTACTAGAGACATGGTAAGTAATAGCCTTGCATGAAATAACTATCACAATTTATGTTTTTATATAACAGAATGACATATAATAAATTATTACTATTTCTAATATAATGAAATGGAAGGGAAAGTCTTTAACAAGAGATCTAATTTACATAAAACTATGAGGCACACAGAATAACAAAAATCTCTGGATTTGATACGGTGTTTTGACCTTCATTAGTACCAGTCAAGCTAATGTAGTATCTACAGCTTCTAAGAAAAAGAGATACTGTTATCAGTAACAATTAGCCATTTATAGTCTCTTCAAAACATAGTTTCATAATATAAAAAATTACCAATGGATTTTCTGCAGATCGTGAACATCTGTTTTGTCCTAAAGATTTAAAAAGTAACTAAAGAAAGGAAAAATATTTCTGATGTCTCAGATAAAAATAATTTTGCAAAGATTCTTTTGTTTCTTTCACAAAACTTAAAAAAGAATGCAGTGTTCAGTTTTAAGAGGAATCAGAACAATATTAAGTAAATGAAAACAACATCTGCCGAAGATACCAAATCACAATTAATTATCAATTTGCCAAAGTTGTTCTTCCTTTCATGAAGTGAGAAATTGATTACAGAAATCATTTCAATAACTTAAGGGACAAGTTTGAGGAATCATAACACTAATCCCCATGAATTACCAGTGTTTCTTCAATTGACAGCTTAGACCTAACTGAGTGTCTGTTTACATCTGTTGCTACATTATCTGTCCTCTACATTTCACTCTTTGTAAGAGGGCTATTGGATGGTCTACAGGAGACTAATCTCTTCAAATAATCTTTTGCAAGTAACAGCTGCTCTGGCAATCCAAACAGCTGTGAAAAGCATTAACAATAGTCATAAAGTTGGGGTAATGAGAGTTTATAGAGTTCTAGAGAGTTACCAGCTGCATCTTTGGGTGTCATGAACTTCTCAAGTGTTCTGGTATCTCTTCATCACCAACTACTTTCTTATCATTTGATCTCATTTACAAAATGCTCTTTACTATGAATTCCTATGAATTATAAGAACTTTTGAAAATTGTCTCACTTAGAATTGCAAAGAGGCAGAATATTCTATATTTTTCTAGTAGTCCTTCCTTCTTCAAGATAAGATCTCTAAATATTATAATCAACAAGATATTTTCAAATGCAAAATGTTAAATAGGAGTTTGTCTCAAGACACACACATACACAAATACACATATACATACACACACACACACACACAGTAACTTTTTGTCCAGTGTACTCTCAAAGGTAATTTTAGATAGGGGTAGCTTCTTGCATGTCTTTCCACCTTACAATTACTTCTCCCTCAGCTTAGATATTGGACACTTTATCATCACTTTTGCATAAATTTTACATGGTGACTACCCAGTTATGTTACTTAAAATAATTTTAACTAAATATTTTCTAAGTTTCTTTAATGCTGCCACTCAAAGGCAATAGAAACATGGCAGTATTATTGTCTTCAGCTTGCATTCAATGTTGACTGAATCACAACATTAGGTTTTGTATTAGCGAGGCATTTAGATTGTGCATGTTTTGCATTGTATTAGTAATCAACATAAATAGCTATCACATAGCATGAATTCCCAAGGTGAAGAGCAAGTAGAGAGTCACATTGTAGTTCAATTACAGTCTCCTTTGGGGTCCTTTGCAGTCGTCACAGGTAAAGTACATTATAGTAATAAAACTTAATGACATAAGGTACAGATCATTTTTTCAATATGAAAGGACACTCTGTTCTCTGCAGCAGAAAATGTAAAGCAGCATTTTGGGTACCCAAAGATATAAGGGAATCCAGTAGTCATTTGGGTATCTCATTTTGATACTCCAGGAAAATTCTCCTTTAGTTCCTGATGTTGAACATTTTACTCAGTCAAATTCTAGAATATTTGTGCATGATAAAAAGTTTAGAATCTGTGGGCAATAAAAAAAGAATGTGAGAGGGTGAGAGAGGCACTGAGCAGTGCACCAAGAGGACTACAAGAACATTTCATATGGAGAGATGGTTGGAGTACGGAGGGGTAAAGAGTTTGTAAAAATAAGGGAGAAAGGAATGCTGCTTCCCACAATTGAAATTCATCTTCAAAATTTTACACCCATTGGTCTGCAAAAGTATTTATTTTGTAGTGTTTGTGAAAAATTAATCAACATATTGAATTTCTCTTGTGTAATAAGAATTTATTCAATCTTAATAATTTTGCAGTCTGTCACTTAGCAAGGGCATCAAGAGTCAGGAAAAAGGACTAATAACATTTAACCTAACTGCCTAAAGCATGGGCCACCCAGTTTTGAATAAACAACCCGAGGCTAAGCTTAGAAATGCGCCTGCTTTAAGTTAGATAACTAGAAGTGGGCAACAGCCTGGGGATGTGATCCGTGATAAGTCACGTAGACATGCTTGTGTAAGCAAGAGATAACAATTGAAGCGGTCAGGCAACTGGAGTGTTCCCTAAAAGGTTACAATGTTTCCCATTAGTTACAATATAGAATGTGTTTTAAAATTATTGGTTGTAGAAATGCGGGTGCTTCAGTGTAACAGCTGTGAAAATCCTATATAAGCAATACCTAAAGTTGCCTGGGGGTCGGCAGCTCGGACTTGGCCTGCGTGTCAGGGGAGGTGCTGTCGACCCCAGCTTGCTGGCGGAATAAAGACTTTGCCTGTACTTACATCTCCATGCCTTTGTCCTTTGTTCTCTTGGGAAAACCCTGAGTTCCTGGACCCTAACAATTTTCATGTATATCAGGAAAAACTCAGAATATATATTATGTGGGAAATACAGAGAAATATAGTGATTGATATCACAGGAAGAGCATACTAAAGAGATACATAAGTTAAATTAAAAATGCATCAGTTGTCAGTGTTTGCATACAATCAGAATCTTCTATTCAGAAAAAAGGGTGTATAATTAATATATGTAATAAAAAGCAACATTTATATATTTTATATATATATATGGTTTAAAAATATTATAAAGATTGTGCATTATATATATATCTGTATATATAATAAAAAAAGATTTAAATGAATTTAGGGTTTGTCCTAGTATTCAAAGTATAATTTATTTGTGTCTATTGCTTATTTTTTAGATGCATCAATATTACTGCAATATCAGCTTAGCTTCAGTATAAAAATAGTAAAACTGATTAATTATTTGCATTATTGAACATCTACTATAGATGATATCTTTTTTATTATAAGTATCATCATTCCCAGTTTACAGATGAAACCTTTTATTAGCTCATTATCACAAAACAATATTCAGAAGCCTCTGTTTATAAGACCCTTTGCATTTTAAAAAGGAAAAAAATAATTCAAACAGGATAGCTTGTATCATGGATATTTGTCATCACGTCTTTCTAGTTATTATATCATTATCCTGCATCATTCACCAGAGCACATTATTCTACATATTAAGTTGAGTGATGCACCAAAATGACAAAGTTTTAATCATCACAAAAATTCTAAAAGACATACAGCTCTATTTGGCTGGAAAAGCTGCCATTGGTTCACTTATAGATATTTCCCCCACATGCAGTAAAACTGCAGCCATTTCTTTCAAGCCCATCAAACATTATAAAAGAACAGTGGTACAATTAATTTGATTTCCAGTAGAAGGAACTGGAAATAAAATTACTTGAACAGGATATGGTTTAGTCAGTTAAGGGAAAAATGCCCTTTTAAAATTCAAAAATTAAATATTCTTTCTATTTAAAATAAAAGTAATTTAATGATGGCATGTATAGTGAAATCTTATATCTATTTAAAAGCCAAAATATTAAGTGTCATAAGCCTGGAAATTAGAATGCACTCATCCCAGTGGCAATGGTGCATTCAGAAATAGACAAAAACTAAGCTAGCTCTATATTCAAAATCGACAAAGCAAAAATAATACATTTCTCTACCCCTCTGTAATTTGAATGTCATATACATTCACTCCACAGGTTCTTATTGATCCCAGTCATGTGAACAGTTTATCTTTACTAAACTCTGAAGAATTTTCACTATTAAATGAGATTCAGGGCTTGCTTTCTATATATTTAAAACCAATTCAGAGAGACAGGTTTCTATGTGTGTATGTCCTAACACTAAGAAATATCATACAGCTCAGGGAAGACAGCACTAATGTCAGCCAGAGGAGACTGGAAAAACTAAATCAGAGGACAAGTCTTTTATTGGCAACCAACGGCTACATATAGTAGTGCAGTAATAATTGATAGTCTTATAAAGAATAAAAAGATAACATTCCAGGATAGGCAATAATAGAGATAATAATTTTGATATGGGAATGAACATGATCTATTAAGGGTAAATGAGGATTGTTGTGAAGTGAAGAATATGTGCTAGAGGAGAGTGAGAAGTGACATGGGAGAATCAGAGCTTTGAACATGAGTAAGAGAAATAAATCCATTATTTCCTGTGTAATGATTTAATACTTTGTGACACAGCATATCTATTTTACTGGTTAACCATTATATACATTTTCAACATTCAATTGATTACATACTGAATAGTAAAATGATGTGCCAAGAGAGGCAGTACCAGTTTAGAGGATGAAGATCTAAACCATCTCCTGGAAACTTAGGTTCTGTGGTGAGCTTCATTCCAGCTCTGAGCATTTAGCATGCCTGAAACTGAGCTGCCTGATGAAATGGGCAAAAGCGGTGTTGTTTGTTTTTGTTCTGTTTTGTTTTGTTAATCCAGCATTTCAAGCCTAATGATCACTTCCAGAAGAGGAAACAATGTGCTATAGAAAGCTGTGCAACATAATAACACTTAAGCAAGGGCACCATTAAGAACAGAGACCTATTTAAAGAAAGAGTAGATTCTCCTGTCTTATAATACAACAGGAGAAAAAAAGCCTCATGGTGAAAAGATTTCGTTGTTTTTCTCTTTATTGTTCTTATGTTCTAAATGCTCCTGCTGTATTATAAGTTTTTAACAACTATTTCCACATATAATGGAATTGAAAATAACAAAAATGAATGATATATATTTAATTAATAACTAAATTGTGATGGTAAGAATTCTATTCCAATTTAAAAGTTAGGACAATTAAATTCTTCATTTTATATAACTAAGAGCAATTATTTTTATGTATGTATATATATATAATACATACACACACACACATATATGTAATAGAATATTCTCTGTATAATAGAATTATATACAACCATACATCCATATATAACTGAACAGTTATTTTATGCTATATAAAATAAAATTTATTGTATACTTACCAGACAGTATATTACAAATTAAAGGTAAGGTTATATTCCAAGAATGATCATAAATAAGCTTGCAGGGACTCATTTTTTAGTTTAATAAATGAACATTAGTCTCGTCAAAAACAATGATTTCTGATTATCATTTCACCTCACACTTGAAGCCATGTTCCTCATAAGAAACTTTTAAGACCTGAACTGAGAAATGTATTTTTCACATACAATGTGTTTTATTATGTTAACGGCTGCTCAAAATTAGTCATTATCAAAAATTTTCATTTAAAATTTTAGCATTATCTAAATTCTGAAAGTAAGGAATCTGTTGATAACACAGACAGAAATATGTTGTAAAGTCTGTTCTTCAATAAATTATGCTTCATTGACATACACACAACTCTTCTCTTTATAAACAGTCTACTGAAATGTTGAGATGGTTATGTTTAATGTTCTTTGAAATTGCTATTTACCATATAAAACTATTCAGGGTTCCTTAAATTTCCAAAAAAACTATTTTTATTTGGATATTGGAAGTCTTTTTCTCTACAGATATTTTTCATTTTAGATTGCAAAAGCACCAGAATTTAAAAATTCTATGATGATTGCATGGATAATCTACTACCCAAGAGAAATTAAAAAGCTGTAAGATTCCCCATTCAAATGAAAAGACAAGTGCTTCACTAATAGATGTCATGCCAGTTTTTTGGTTGAAACTGAAATGTTGGAGAAAATAAGAAATAAAAGCAATTAGAAAGAAAAAGTGAGGCAGAAACTTCCTCCCCAAACCACATATAACAAGAAAATACAAATACAATTAATCCTAAAAAAGCTAGCCCACTGGACCTGGCAGTAGAGCCAGGCACTGCAACCAGGAAGCAGAAAAGAGCTCTTTCATCCTGGCAGGCACCAAAGCCATGTGCCTGTGACCCCCACCAGCGCCACAGGTGCTGGGCAGCTCCAGAGAATAGAGCTTCTGGGTACCAGAGGGCACTGCCTACACAAAGTTATTATTCCATAGGAATCATTAGAAATATGAAATGGCAAAAGAATCTAATACAAACCAAAATCCCTCAACTACCAGAAAGAGCTAAGTGAAACTGAAATCACCAATCTTCTTGATAAAGAAATCAAAATAAAAACCATAAGCTCATGGAGCTACAGAAAAATATGCAAGATCTCAGGGAGGACTTCAAGAAAGAAAGAAATAGAAACTTTGAAAATACAGCATCTGAAATGAAACCTACAATGGAGGGATTTAAAAAGAAGACCCGCTTATATGCTGCTTACAAGAGACTCACTTCAAATCCAAAGACATACACAGACTAAAAGTAAAGGGATAGAAAAAGATATTTCATGCAATGAATAGGGAGAAAAAATGCAAGAATTGCAGTACTTGTATAGGACAAAATAGACTTTAAAACAAAGAAAGTAACAAGAGATGACATTACGTAATGATAAAGGGGTCAGTCCAGCAAGAAGATATAACTATTATAAAAATATATGCACCCAACTCAGTATCATCTACATATGTGAAACAAATACTAACAGAATTAATGGGGTAAATAGAATGCAATGCATTGATTTTAGGAGATTTCAACACACCACTTACTCCAAAGGGCAGATCAACCAGACAGAAAATTACTAAGGAGACAGAGGAAATGAAGAACATATAAGAACAGATGGACCTAATAGGTATCTACAGAACTCTACACCCAAAAGCCACAGGATACACACTCTTCTTAAGTGCACATGGAACATTTTCCAGAAAAATCACCTACTAAGAAACACAAATAGTTTCTGTAAATTCAGAAAGATTGAAATTATACCAACCAGCTTCTCAGATCACAAGGGTATGAAACTAGAAATAAATTATGCAAAAAAATAAAACCCACAATAATGCTCATAAACACATGAAGGCTTAACAACATGCTCCTAAATAATCAATGGATCAATGACCAAATAAAAACAGAGATCAAGCAATATATGGAGACAAATGTAAACAACTCAGCACACCAACTTTTGTGGGACTCAGAGGAGACACTTCTAAGAGGAAAGTATATTGCAATACAGGCTTACTTCAAGAAAGAAGAACATCTCAAACGAACAGTCTAAACTCACAACCAATGAATCTAGAAAAAGAAGAACAAATGAGGCCCAAATTCAGCAGAAGGAGGGATGCAATAAAGATCAGAGCATAAATAAATAAAATTGAGAAGAATAAAACAATAGAAAGAATCCATGAAACCAGGAATTGGTTCTTTGATGAAATAAACAGCATAGATAAACCCCTAGACAAACTTATCATGAAAAAGGAGAGTTTACACACATAAAGAATCAGAAATAAAAAGGAAAAATCACTATGGACACTACAGAAATAAAAGAATTATTAGAGAATACTATGAAAAATTATCTGCTAACAAATTGGATAACCTAGAAGAAATAGACAACTTCTAGATAAATACAGACTTCTAAGACTAACCCAGGAAGAAGCAGAAAATCTGAACAGACCAATTACTAGCAATGAAATTGAACTGGTAATCAAAAAACAACCTAAAAACAAAATTTCTAGTTCAGATGGCTTCAGTGCTGAGTTTTATCAGACATTTAAAGAAGACCTAACATATTCCTTAACATATTCCAAAAAGTAGAAGAGAATACTTCAAAACTCATTCATTGAGGTCAGCATTACTTCATCTACCAAAATCTGAAAAAAAACAGCACAAAAAAGAAAATTACAAACCAATATTCCTGATGAAAATAGATGCAAAAATACTCAACAAAATATTAGCAATCAAATTCAGAAATACATCAAAAACATCATCCATTATGATCAAGTGGGATTTATTCCAAAGATGCAAGGATGGTGCAATATTCAAAAATCAATCTATATCACACACTACATCAACAAAAAGGAAAAAAATAACACATGATCATCTCAATAGATGCTGAAAAAGCATTTGACAATACTCAACATCCATTCATGATGAAAAACTTTCAACAAAATGGGTATAGAGGGCACATACCTCAACATAATACAGGCCATATATGACAAACCCACAGCCAACAGCACACTTAAGAGCAAAAGCTGAAAGCTTTTCATCTAAGATTGGGAACAAGATAAAGATGCCCATTTTCACCACTTCTATTCAACATAGTTCTGGGGGTCCTAGTCACAGCAATCAGACAACACAAGGACATGAAAGGCATCCAGATTGGTAAGAAAGAAGTTAAACTGTTGCTGTTTGCAGATATATGATATTGTACATAAAAAATCTTAAAGAATCTATCCTAAAACCACTAGAAATAATAAGTGAATTCAGATGCAAGTCACAAAATTAATACACAGAAGTGTGTTGCATTCCTATGTGCATGATGAATGAGTATATTAAGAAATCAGGAAAAGTATTTCATTCACAATTGCATCAAAAAGAATACAGTACCTAGGAATAAACCTAATCAAGGAAGTAAAAGACCTATACCCTGAAAACTACAAGACACTCTTGAGAGAAATTAAAGAGGATACAATGAATGGAAATACATCCCATGCTCATGGATAGGAAGACTAAATATTGTCAAAATGGCCATCTTGCCTAAAGCAATCTACAGATTCAATGCAATCCCTATCAAAATACCAACAGCATTCTTCAATGAACTACAGCAAATAGTTCTAAAATTCATATGGAACTTCAAAAGACCCCAAATAGCCAAAGCAATCCTGAGAAGGAAGAATAAAGCAGGGGGTATTACACTCCCCAACTTCAAACTCTACTACAAAGCTACAGTAATCAAGACATTTTGGTACTGGCACAAGAACAGATCCTTAGACCAATGGAACAGACTAGAGAGCCCAGATATAAACCCATGCACATATGGTCAATTAATATATGATAAAGGAGCCATGGACATACAATGGGGAAATGACAGCCTCTTCAACAATTGTTGTTGACAAAACTGGATAGCTACATGTAGGAGAATGAAACTGGATAATTGTTGAACTCCATACATAAAAATAAACTTGAAATGGATCAAAGACCTGAATGCAAGTCATGAAACTATGGAACTCATATGAGAAAACATAGGCAAAAATCTCTTGAGTATGAACATGAACAATTTTTTCCTGAACACATCTCCTAGGGCAAGGGAAACCAAAGCAAAATTGAACACATGAGACTACATCAAACTAAAAAGCTTCTGTACAGCAAAGGACACCATCAGCAGAGCAAAAAGGCAACCTACAGAATGGAATAATATATTCATAAATGACTTATCTGATAAGGTGTTTACATCCAAAATATATAAAGGGCTCATATGTCCCAACACCCAAAAAACAAATAACCCGATTAAAAAATGGACAGAGGATCTGAACAGACACTTCTCCAAAGAAGAATTCAGATGGCCAGGAAGCACATGAAAAGATTCTCCACATTGCTAATTATCAGGGAAATGCAAATTAAAACCACAATGAGATATCACCTCACACCAGTAAGGATGGCCAACATCCAAAAGACAGGCAACAACAAATGTTGGCAAGGATGTGAATTAAAACCACAATGACATATCACCTCACACCGGTTAGGACTGCTAACATGCAAAAGACAAGAAACAACAAATGCTGATGAGGATGTGGAGAAAGGGGAGTCCTTTTATACTGTTGGTGGAATGTAAATTAGTTCAACCATTGTAGAAAGCAATATGGAGGTTCCTCAAAATACTAAAAATAGAAATACCATTTGACCCAGTAATTCCACTCCTAGGAATTTATGTGAAGAAAATAAGATCCGTGATCAAAAAGTCATATGCACCTCTATGTTTATTGCAGCACTATTTATAGTAGCCAAGAAATGGAAGCAACCTAAATGTCCATCAGTAGATGAATGGATAAAGAAGAAGTGGTACATATACACAATGGAATATTATTCAGCCATAAAAGGAAAACAAATGCTACCATTTACAACATGGATGGAGCTAGAGGGTATTATGTCCAGTGAAATAAGCCAGGTGGAGAAAGACAAATACAAAATGATTTCATTCATTTGTGAAGTATAAAAACAAAGTAAAACTGAAGGAACAAAACAGTAGCAGACTCACAGACTCCATGAAGGGACTAGTGGTTACCAAAGGGGAGGGGTGGGGGAGGGTGGGTAAGGAGTGAGGGAGAAGGAAATTAATGGGCAATATAATCAGCAATCACAATATAGGTAGGTCAACAGGGAAGACAGAAAAGCAGAGAGAAGACAAGTAGTGACTCTATATCATCTTACCATGCTGATGGACAGTGATTGCACTGGGGTCGTGGGGGAACTTTATAGTATGGGTGAAAGTTATAACCACAATGTTGCTCATGTGAAACCTTCATAAGAATGTATATCAATGATCCCTTAAAAAAAAAGATTGTATATCAGTACCTCAACTTTAAAAATTATAATAATAATTAAATGATTAATGTTTATAAAATATCTATAACAGTGACTGGACATGATAGGAGATCAATAAATGTAAATTCCTTTTACTTTCTTTTTCTTTTGTCTTTGTTTTTAAACCAAATTACAACTACTCAAGTACATAAAACTTGTCTCATTAATGAAAACACACAAGCAGGCACACACATGCTTGGTAGAATAAGAATCATTTTTTACTAATTTTATCCAACTTAATGTCTCTTCTCAGATAAACTGCCATATGCACAATACTTAATGTAATTGTGCTTGTATTATCTTTTTAAAGGCTTGGATTTCTAATGGGAAGGGACAGTGTTATTTTAGGGGAAATATGTATAGTTCATGGCTTTTTATTAATGCTGACTTAAAAGACCTGTAACACATTTTCATATCTTGTACATAGTCTTAAGAAAGAAACTCATAATGAAAGATTATATTTGGTTGCTTGGAAAGGATAGCATTTCTTTTTGAAGTACTTTATGAAGTGGATTTTCTTTAAACATTTCTACAGTCTTTCCAAAAATAGTCTAATATCTTCCTTTAAAGTTGTCAATCAGGTATTTGATTAGTAAATTGGTTAAAAATAATAATTCTGTTATACATTTGTTGAATAATGATTGACTAATTTTTTCATTACCTATTATTTGTTTATTGCCTCACTGCATGACAATCATGTCAAAAATCATGACAAAGTCTTTTTTTAGAGGCTTTTCAAACAATTTCTACTTCTTTTTCCCACAAGGACTATCTAGGATAAATTATTTTCATTGATTTTGATTCCAGAAGGAGGCACTCTTCATATACAAATTATGGAATGGGTAAAATATGTTATTTTGGGATACTCCTAGAAAATGGTAAGATATAGCACTTAAAAGTACTGCACTTGATATATGCAGTCCATCTAATACTTGGGAATTCATTAATTCTGATTCACCTGCGAATGAGGAAAAGCAAGGTAACATTAATATTGACATCTCTGCTATGTTAGCACCACCATCATATCCAATATTAGGTGTCCTACAAGTGCTTTTGAGTAAATTCATACATAGTTTTCTATTTAGTTTTCTGTAGTAGGCAACCCTTGACTGCCTCTGGGGTCAGTGTCACGTATGAAAACACCGAGGCCTGAGGGAAGCCAAAACACCCCGGTTGGAGCGCCGTGGTCACACTCAGTGCTCTGCTGGAAGTGAGCACTGCGGGGAAGCCTAACAGCCCTTCCTCAGCTATGTCACAATATTTGTTGCCTCTAGAGGAACACACAAAGTCCCTCATAAATACAAGTTTCCTCAACTGCTGGTTTTAATCCTTCTCTGCATGGAGATTTAAAATAAATGATGACTTTGGCCAGGTAGGGGAGAAGGTACACAGTTCCCTCCAATGCCCTTGTCCCTGCCGCTTCTCCATTAGCAATAATACTTCCTCTCATTCTCCAAAGCATATGCTGCTCACAATCCAGTTAGCATCTGCACATAAAAGCTGTAAGAAGCCACTTCCACAAACAGGCCAAACTCAGATATCCACTTTGGGCTTTTCTAGAACATTAAATTACATAAATATATCAGGGATTCCAATTCCATCTTAAACAAAATTTGCTTTGGGGTTCAGTCATGAATGAATAAAACACATGTCTAGACTCCTGAAGTTCCTCATATTTTCCTTCTCGAATCTTGCTTATGTTCTAGGAAGATAGCATGCAAAAAAAAATAAAAAAGATAATTTTTCTGTTAAGCTTCCATTGGATGAATAGTAACAATAAATATCAGTATGGATAACTGTAGCAGTATGGAGCAGAACACCTTACCAGAGGTAGGAAGTCACTTGATAATGATTTATTTCATTGCTGGGGTGATATTCCTATCTTTGGTGCAGATTGATGCAAAGGAACCTGAAAATTTGTGTTAGTCACATTGTAGCTTAAGAACTATGGTAAGCATTAGCTATCTGTCTACATCCTCTCAGGAAGAGAAAACTGGTGAAATATCAGTAAAGTAAAGGAAAAGTACTTTGCTATCTTGCAAATATGTATGTATATTGAATTAAAGTGATGCTTTGCTGTAGTGACTGCACTCTTACTCCTATGACAACAGCAAGAGAGCAAGAAAAGGATTTCATAATGTTGTTTCCTCATTTATTTTAAAATTCCTTAGTAAAGGCAGTGTGATATAAATGCATATGAGTTTTACCCTATATCTTCGAAGATTGAAGGCCATGCACCAGAGGGAGCAAATACAGTTTAGCTACCTGTACCATTAGTGTAATGAAAGTCAAAACTGGACTCTTATTGGAGACTTCTGTGGTATTGGCTAGAAATATTTCAGTCATTCCCATGAAGATCTAAAGTCCTCTTCATACTTTTCTATCCAGAGTGATACTTCTGGTGCTCCAGTTACATACCAATAGTGTATTATCAGAAGGAAGTACTGTTTTTGGAAGATGGAGTTGTCAGGTGATGGGAGGATGAAAGATACTCTACCTCTTTTTACTTTTGCTTTTCTGTAGCACTTTTGGAAATGGGTGTGTCCTTAGATCACTCATACCACTGGCTCCCAAGCACTTCCTCTCTGGTCCCAGCACCGTGAAAAGAGCACTCTCAGAGGTGTGATAGCAAGTCCACTTCAGGGCTCTGATACTACTTCCTCCATTTTGTTCCACCATTCTGGAGAACCTGACTGCCACAGGACCTATAATTTCATCAAGCTAACAAAGTTGAATTTTGTTCCAGTTGATAATAAACAGTCCTTTTTGTAATTGTTTGTATTGAAATTTTCTTTCATTATCATTTGATACTAAGGCTATGGGTAGGAAATCAGTAGTCCTCACTTATTTATTAGAGTACACTGATATTCATTTTTTAAAAAAAGGGAAAGAACATATTAACTGGATGTCCAAATTTGCATGTCCATCCAAAACACATTATGTTGCATAAAATCTCAACACTGCTTGTTACAAAATACTGGTACCAACCAATTTGCAATCTGTGGTTATTGTATTTATATGTCCAGAATAATAAAAGGAGATTAAGTATTATTCAGATGCATCCATAACACTTCCTCTTATTATCAAAAGAGAAATTCTCCAAATATGAAAAAGAAAAAATATATACTAATTTCCTTAAGAAATTTACACTGTGGTTAATGTAAAACATTAAAAGATAGGAAACAAAAAATCAGGGAATAAAAAGCAATGCTACTCAGAAAGACTATGTTTGTTAAGTTACATAAAGGAAAAAAGAAATCAAATAAACATGGTGATATGAATAAACTTAGAAGTAACCTTTTATAAATTGTCTTTAAGAGTATGTAAATGCTCTTTTTTTCCAAAGCAGGCAAAATAATAATGAAGAAGAATATTGCTGCCATGAGCATGAAATAACTGATGGAAATATGCCAAAGATACAGATTATGATACATGTTCCTTTTATACAGGAAAAGATGACAACTTATAACCCACAGAATGCCACACAGGACAGGAAGCATATAGCAAGCAAAGTGTCAATGGTGAAATAGTGAAGACTTTGTTAATTTCACACAGCAAAGTATCCCTAATGCAGAGACCTGGCACAGAACTGTTATTCAAAAAGTACTTGATAAATTAATAAGTGAATAAGTGAATGGAGGGGGAATTAACTAGATAATGAATGGTAGCAGGAAATAGCATTCCAAGAAAAAGAGGATAGAAAAGAGCTTGGTGTCACTGACCATGGAAATAAGCCAAAGATCCTGGAAAGTATTGACAGAATGAAATGATACCCCAGGAATTAACTAGATAATGAATGGTAGCAGGAAATAGCATTCCAAGAACAAGAGGATAGAAAAGAGCTTGGTGTCACTGACCACGGAAATAAGCCAGAGATCCTGGAAAGTACTGACAGAATGAAATGATACCCCAGGGGGCTGGAGAATGGGGAAAGAACGAGATACAGAAAAATCATGAAGATGGGTTTAACGATTCTGGATTTTATCTTCAGTAGTAGAAAATAATTGCTGGATTTTGATCCTGGTAATGGAAGAATTTAATTTGCCTTTTAAAGTATTCCATCGAAGTTCTAGATGGAAAAAGTTGGTGTAGAGAGATACTGAAGGATGAAGAAAGAACACATGGAAAGATATTGCAGTAGTATTGAATAAAAATTTGACTTCAGTAAGATTGATTAATTTCTGAAAACACACACACACACACTAGAAAGACTTGGAGATTTGAAGGAGAAAAATGAACAGGAAAAAAGTGTGTTCTGGAAGTCTGAATTCTGGTCCGTCCTCAGCATTTATTAGCCATGTGGCCTTACAAAACCTATGTTTGAAAGGAAAGATGAGAATCAGATGAACTTTAAGGTCTCTTATAGACAATTTAATATTTGAAGGAAGATATTGTTAAGCCTGAAATTTGAAAAGGTCAATTAACCGAAGTTCTCCAGGGAAATATGCCAATAACTCAGAGATTTTCATGGTAATAAGAAGTCCGTTTCCAGAATATCATAAACAATGCTGAGCGTTAAGACATGCAGTGGTTTGCTAATTTATAGATCGTAGAAAAAGTGATGAGAAAGCACAAAAGCTTAAAGACATAGGAAACTATATACTTGGAAATTTTATAAAAGTAAATTTCTAATTAAAAGGAATAAATTGCATTTATATTCAGAGAATAAAAACACACACGCTTTGTATAAAAAAAAAAGAGATGCACCCCAAATAGTGGCCATTATATAAAACAAAGGATAGATAGATGTATACATTATGATCTTTTTTAAAGGAAGAATTGCATTTTATTGCCATATATGGTGTCCATTCACATTAATTTAACTAGAAAAAAATGAAATATGTATGCATTGGTGATGAACAACTGTGAACATTCTGAAATTTATCATTTATTGGCATCTCTCTCTTAACCACTTTCGGCCCCCCACATTTGCAATTGTAATAAATAAAACATCACTCTTTACTTTTAGGATTCTATACTTTTCCCCAACTGTCAAGAGAATATCACAGCCCTACTGCAATCTAGTACGTCAATGACAATCCTTTGCAACTTCATGTAGAAAATTACTATTAGGTCTAGCTGATAAAATTCTTCAAAAAGTTTCTCAGAAGGGGCAGAGCCAAGGTGGCAGCGTGAGTAGGACAGTGGGAATCTCCTCCCAAAAACATATGTAGTTTTGAAAATACAACAAATACAACTATCCCTAAAAGAGACCAGAAGACACAGGACAACAGCCAGACTACATCCACACCTGTGAGAACCCAGCACCTGGTGAAAGGGGTAAGATACAAGCCGCAGCCCAGTGGGACCCAAGGCCCCTCACTCCCGCTCCTGGCAGGAGGAGAGGAGTTGGAGAGGGAGGGAGAGGGAGCCCAGGACTACTAAACACCCAGCCCTAGCTATTGCACCACAGCACAGACACACAGTGCATGCGTGGGGTGCCAGAAACTAGGGAAGCAGGACAGTAAGACCTGTGAGTGGGTCCCACAGCCGCGCTCCTGGGACAAAGAAAAGCAAGTGCATTTTGAAAGTCTTAAAAGGACAGGGACCCTACAGCTGGACGGAAGCATCCCGGGTCACAGTCCAGCAGCTGGAAATTCCAGGGAACTCTGAGGGCACTAAACCCCTAGGCAACAGCTCTGAGACCCCTCACAGAGGTAAACAGCCAAACAGCCCTACGTACATTACCCCTCCTGGGCCCTGCCATAGCAGAGCAGAAGCCTGAGGCTGGCCACGCCCACAGCAAGGGAGCTTCCTCCATACCAGCTGGGCAAGATACAGAGAACCAGTCTACATGCAATTGCTCAACACAAGCCACTAGGGTTCTCAGTTGTCCCAGTAAAGAAAAGCCAGGAGCAAGTGGAAAGAGGCTAGACTCTCCCAGCTGATAGACACATCAATAGCACTCCACTGCATGTATCAACATGAAAAGGCAAAAAAATTTGATCCAGACAAGACTAACCCAGACAGCTTTGACATCTTCTACATCTTCCCCTGAGAAGGAACCTGGGGAGATAGATTTAACCAGTCTTCCTGAAAAAGAATTCAAAACAAAAGTCATAACCATCCTGATGGACTTGCAGAGAAATAAGCAAGAGTTCAGGAGGGAGAATACAGAAATAAAACAAGCTCTGGAAGGACTTCAAAGCAGAATGGACGAGATGCAAGAGACCATTAATGGATTAGAAAACAGAGAACAGGAATGCAGAGAAACTGATGCAGAGAGAGACAAAAGGATCTCCAGGAATGAAAGAATTTTAAGAGAACTGTGTGACCAACTGAAACGGAACAATATACACATTATAGGGGTACCAGAAGAAGAAGAGAGAGAAAAAAGGATAGAAAGTGTCTTTGAAGAAATAATTGCTGAAAACTTCCCCAAACTAGGGGAGGAAATGGTCTCTCAGACCACAGAGGTACACAGAACTCCCATGACAAGGGATCCAAGGAGGGCAACACCAAGACACATAATAATTAAAATGGCAAAGATTAAAGACAGGGACAAAGTATTAAAGGCAGCCAGAGAGAAAAAAAAAGTCACCTACAAAGGAAAACCCATCAGACTATCATTAGAATTCTCAACAGAAACCCTACAGGCCAGAAGAGAATGGCACAATATACTTAATGCAATGAAACAGAAGGGCCTCAAACCAAGACTACTGTATCCAGCACGATTATCATTTAAATATGAAGGAGGGATTAAACAATTCCCAGACAAGCAAAAGTTGAGGGAATTTGCCTCCCACAAACCACCTCTACAGGGTATCTTACAGGGACTGCTCTAGATGGGAGCACTCCTAAAAAGAGCACAGAACAAAACACCCAACATATGAAGAAGGGAGGAGGAGGAATAAGAAGGGAGAGAAATAAAGAATCATCAGACCGTGTTTATAATAGCTCAATAAGCAACTTAAGTTAGACAGTAAGATTGTAAAGAAGCTAACCTTGAACCTTTGGTAACCACAAACTTAAAGCCTGCAATGGCAATAAGTAAATACCTTTCAATAATCACACTAAATGTAAATGGACTGAATGCACCAATCAAAAGACACAGAGTAATAGAATTGATAAAAAAGCAAGATTGATCCATATGCTGCTTACAAGAGACTCACCACAAACCCAAAGACATGCACAGTCAAGGGATGGAAAAAGTTATTTCATGCTAACAACAGAGAGAAAAAAGCAGGTGTTGCAATACTAGTATCAGACAAAACAGCCTTTAAAATAAAGAAGGTAACAAAAGAAAAGAAGAACATTACAAAATGATTAAGGGCTCAGTCCAACAAGAGGATATAACCAATATAAATATATATGCACCCAACACAGGAGCACCAGCATTTGTGAAACAAATACTAACAGAATTAAAGGAGGAAATAGAATGCCATGCATTCATTCTAGGAGACTTCAACACACCACTCACTCGAAAGGACAGATCCACCAGACAGAAAATAAGTAAGGACACAGAGGCACTGAACAACACACTAGAACAGATGGACCTAATAGACATTTACAGAACTACACATCCAAAAATAACAGGATACACATTCTTCTCAAGTGCACATGAAACATTCTCCAGAATGGACCACATACTAGGCCACAAAAAGAGCCTCAGTAAATTCCAAAAGATTGAAATCCTACCAACCAACTTTTCAGACCACAAAGGCATAAAACTAGAAATAAATTGTACAAAGAAAGCAAAAAGGCTCAGAAACACATGGAGGCTTAACAACATGCGCCTAAATAATCAATGGATCAATGAGCAAATTAAAATGGAGATCCAGCAATATATGGAAATAAACGACAACAACAACACAAAGCCCCAACTACTGTGGGACGCAGCGAAAGCAGTCTTAAGAGGAAAGTATATAGCAATTCAGGCATATTTAAAGAAGGAAGAACAATCCCACATGAATGGTCTAAGGTCACAATTATCAAAATTGGAAAAAGAAGAACAAATGAGGCCTAAGGTCAGCAGAAGGAGGGACATAATAAAGATCAGAGAAGAAATAAATAAAATTGAGATGAATAAAACAATAGCAAAAATCAATGAAACCAAGAGCTGGTTCTTTGAGAAAATAAACAAAATAGATAAGCCTCTAGCCAGACTTATTAAGAGGAAAATAGAGTCAACACAAATCAACAGAATCAGAAACGAGAAAGGAAAAATCACGACGGACCCCACAGAAATACAAAGAATTATTAGAAAGTGCTATGAAAACCTATATGCTAACAAGCTGGGAAACCTAGAAGAAATGGACAACTTCCTAGAAAAATACAACCTTCCAAGACTGACCCAGAAAGAAACAAAAAATCTAAACAGACCAATTACCAGCAATGAAATTGAAGCGGTAATCAAAAAACTACCCAAGACAAAACCCCTGGGCCAGATAGATTTACCTCGGAATTTTATCAGACATATAGAGAAGATATAATACCCATTCTCCTTACAGTTTTCCAAAAAATGGAAGAGGAGGTAATACTCCCAAACTCATTCTATGAAGCCAACATCACCCTAATACCAAAACCAGGCAAAGACCCGACCAAAAAAGAAAACTACAGACCAATATCCCTGATGAACGTAGATGCAAAAATACTCAACAAAATATTAGCAAACCGAATTCAAAAATACATCAAAAGAATCATGCACCGTGACCAAGTGGGATTCATCCCAAGGATGCAAGGATGGTACAACATTCGAAAATCCATCAACATCATCCACCACATCAACAAAAAGAAGGACAAAAACCACATGATCATCTCCATAGATGCTGAAAAAGCATTCAACAAAATTCAACATCCATTCATGATAAAAACTCTTAACAAAATGGCTATAGAGGGCAAGTACCTCAACATAATAAAGGCCATATATGATAAACCCACAGCCAACATCATACTGAACAGCAAGAAGCTGAAAGCTTTTTCTCTGAAATTGGGAACTAGACAGGGATGCCCACTCTCCCCTCTGTTATTCAACATAGTACTGGAGGTCCTAGCCATGGAAGTCAGACAAAACAAAGAAATACAAGGAATCCAGATTGGTAAAGAAGAAGTTTAACTGTCACTATTTACAGATGACATGATATTGTACATAAAAAACCCTAAAGACTCCACTCTGAAACTACTAGAGCTAATATCGGACTTCAGCAAAATTGCAGGATACAAAATTAACACACAGAAATCTGTGGCTTTCCTACTAATAATAAACTAATAAAAAGAGAAATCAGGAAAATAATTCCATTCACAATAGCATCAAAAAGAATAAAACACCTAAGAATAAACCTAACGAAGGAAGTGAAAGACCTATACCCTGAAAACTGTAAGACACTCTTAGGAGAAATTAAAGAGGTCACTAACAAATGGAAACTCATCCCATACTAGTGGCTAGGAAGAATTAATATCTTCAATATGGCCATCCTGCCCAAAGCAATATACAGATTAGATGCAATCCCTATCAGACTACCAACAGCATTCTTCAATGAACTGGAACAAATAATTCAAAAATTCATATGGAAACACCAAAGACCCTGAATAGCTAAAGCAATCCTGAGGAGGAAGAATAAAGTGGGGGGAATCTGACTCCCCAACTTCAAGCTCTACTACAAATCTACAGTAATCAAGACAATTTGGTACTGGCACAAGAACAGAGCCACAGACCAATGGAACAGAATAGAGACTCCAAACATTAACCCAAACGTATATGGTCAACTAATATTCGACAAAGGGGCCAGATATACAATGGGGAAATGACAGTCTCTTCAACAGATGGTGCTGGCAAAACTGGACATCTACATGTAACCGTATGAAACTGGATCACTGTCTACCGCCATATACAAAAGTAAATTCAAAATGGATCAAAGACTTGAATGTAAGTCATGAAACCATAAAACTTTTAGAAAAAAACATGGGCAGCAATCTCTTAGACATAAACATGAGTGACCTTTTCTTGAACATATCTCCCCGGGCAAGGAAAACAAAAGCAAAAATGAACAAATGAGACTATATCAAGCTGAAAAGCTTCTGTACAGCAAAGGATACCATCAATAGAACAAAAAGGTATCCTACAGTATGGGAGAATATATTCATAAATGATAGAGCTGATAAAGGGTTGACATCCAGAATATATAAAGACCTCACGCACCTCAACAAACAAAAAACAAATAATCCAATTAAAAAATGGGCTGAGGAGCTGAATAGACAGTTCTCTAAAGAAGAAATTCAGATGGCCAACAGAAACATGAAAAGATGCTCCACATTGCTTGTCATCAGAGAAATGCAAATTAAAACCACAATGAGATATCATCTCACACCAGTAAGGATGGCTACTATCCAAAAGACAAACAGCAACAAATGTTGGCGAGGTTGTAGAGAAAGGGGAACCTTCCTACACTGGTGGTGGGAATGTAAATTAGTTCAACCATTGTGGAAAGCAGTATGGAGATTCCGCAAAATGCTCAAAATAGAAATACCATTTGACCCAGGAATTCCACTTCTAGGAATTGACCCTAAGAATGCAGCACTCCAGTTTAAAAAAGACAGATGCACCCCTATGTTTATCGCAGCACTATTTACAATAGCCAAGATATGGAAGCAACCTAAGTATCCATCAGTAGATGAATGGATAAAGAACATGTGGTACATATACGCAATGGAATATTACTCAGCTATAAGAAAAAAACAGATCCTACCATTTGCAACAACATGGATGGAGCTAGCGGGTATTATGCTCAGTGAAATAAGCCAGGCGGAGAAAGACAAGTACCAAATGATTTCACTCATATGTGGAGTATAAGAACAAAAGAAAACTGAAGGAACAAAACAGCAGCAGAAGCACAGAACCCAAAAACGGACTAACAGTTACCAAAGGGAAAGGGACTGGGGAGGATGGGTGTGAAGGGAGGGATAAGGGTGGGAAAAAAGAAAGGAGGCATTACGATTAACATGTATAGTGTGTGGGGGGGAGGGTTGTGCAACACAGAGAAGACAAGTAGTGATTTTACAGCATCTTACTATGCTGATGGACAGTGACTGTGAATGGGTATGTCGTGGGGACTTGGTGAAGGGGGGAACGTAGTAAACATAATGTCCTTCATGTAATTATAGATTAATGATATCAAAATATAATTAATAAAAAAATAAAAGGTTCTCGGTAGTTAAGCAAAAATTTAAATGCTTAATTTCAATACTGCGAAGTAGAAAAACAACCTCTGACATTCAAGAGCTGGCCTGGTAGTTATAGATAATACATATGTTGCCCTGTTGAACATAAAAAAATTTCATAAAACTTCAGAACAATACAATCAGAGACACAGCTGTGACCACAGAGAGCAAGGCCATAGCCACACCACCCACTAAGGGGGATGTCTGTGTCTTCACTGAGGAGCCCAGAACATTGTCCAAACCACAAAAACACCACATGGCTAACACCAGTGGTTCCTGCCTCTTTATGATGATAACTGTAGCCTTTCCTCCGACTTTTTAATTAACATTTTTAATTACCTCCAATTCCTGTTAACATCCAATATGTAGCATACCCCATTTCTGTAAATGAGCACAAAAATTACCTAACACAAGCATAAATCCCCTAAGTCCTCTTACTGCGATATACTTTATATAATTTCCCATGATGTAGTCTCCTCCTTTTCAGTGATATAATAACCCAATTTTGTCTAACTACAGGTATGTCCCTTGAGGTGTTTGAGAGCAGTGGAGGTTTCACCAAGATTCAGCTAAAGCCTTCACTGCCACAGATGAAGACTGATAATAGTGTGCACATCGCAGATCCCTGTAGGTGGAGCCAGATGAGACCTCCATGCCAGTGGGTGGATGGTAACCTCATGTTGAATGGAGCACCAGCACTCTGTTGAGGCCTCATGTGAAATCCTAACAAGTTTTCAAATTTTTCTTCTTTTGTAATAAGCTTCGATTGCAGAGGCACTCAATTCAAAGACGCATTCCTTCAAGGAAGACTATCTGGAATAAAAACTTTATCAGTCACAGAACTAGGCAAAGAACCTAGCCACCTCCCCAAGCTAAAATTCCTTTTTTTAGAGATCTTGGTTGATTTCTGTACTGACCACTTAGGTAACTTGTTTTCTCTCTTCCAGAGCTTTAAATTCCCACTCTTATGCTTTAAATTCTCCAATAAAGAGTGAAACCACCAAGCCCTACCCCTAACACCTGTGACCCCAATAAAGGCAGGACCCTTGGCTAGACTCTGTACCTGAGACCTTGCTGTGTGGCCTGAGGTGTGCTGTGTAATTTCCAGTTTTTGTACATAATAAACCTTCATTTTCTTAGTTTTCCAGTGTTTGCTGCTGAAGGGCAACAACCAGAAGGGCTGCCTAGTGTTAACACTGCTTTGCCAAGGGAAGATGTCTTTGGGAAGCACACTGGGACCAGGTGAGTGCCTCCAGGCATTTCTAACATAGCCTTACTGTCAATGGGCTGTGACCAGCGCAGAAGCAGGCGGTTCATTGCTGGATTTGTTTTGTTTTGTTTTGTTTTGTTTTGTTTTGTTTTGTTTTGTTTTGTTTTGTTTTGTTTGTCAAGAAAGTCCTCTGGGAATTTTGGTTATCAGATTGGATTTCTATTGTTCATTAATTTTTTTTTTCTAGTCTTCTACCTTCTGTTCCTATGGTTTGTTCACTTTCCTTTTGTCTTGAGTGTTTTTTGTTTTGTTTTGTTTGTAATCCATAGAGGGAAAAAGTGAGAGAATGGGTAGAAGATCAGCTTCCTTGAACCAGACCTAGGGCTAAGGAATTCTTAAATTCTCCTCAGACCAGAATCTGGAGAAATTTTCCTCTCCTCACCATTTGAAACCTTAAGAACTTTCTCATTCTTGCCTTTAAGTTTCTGGGATCATCTTTGTTTAGAGTTATCTGCTCAGATCAGGTGTGTCAATTGATCTTTGGTCAAGTGCCAGAGACACAAGTTGGCCAAACATTATCCTTATCGATCATTGCAGCTCTTATGATGCCTTCCTAACATAAAACATGACTGTTCCAGGGGGCCAGACACCCTCTTTCTTCATCTTTCTTTATTATAACTTTAAATTATATGTTTATTTCTAAAAGTAGCAGAATTTCACAAGGACCATTTGAGAATGTAGTGGCTACTTTATGGAATTTTCAGGGGAACACAATTGTTTTACTGAGAGGTGTTTAGGATAGGGAAGACAGCTTTGAAAGAGGGAAAAACATTTTTCTTAACATATGAGATGCCCTATTCATGTTTTTACTTTGAGAATTAATAAACTTTAAAAAATATGTATACAGTTTGTTAAATTTTTCAAGGGCCCAAGATATTATTTCCAGCATACTTTTTCTTTTTTCTTGTTTATGTGTCAAAATGAATTTTACTGCATCTGAAATTTCTGCCTTCTTTCAGGCAGAGGAAAGAACATTAGCTTCTTTAGTAATAGTGTTACATGTACCTGAAGTTGTCTCCGTCTCCCTTCATTTCTCTGTTTTGCTTCCGCTTGCCATTATTTCCTCACTTTTGAAATTTTAAAGATTGAGGAGAAAAAAATAGTTGTATTGTTATGTGCATACTCCAGCAATATTTAATCTGGAAAGACAGCCAGATATTCATACATAAATATATATATTTAAAACAATATATATTAAGATAGGCAGAGACAGGGGACAAGCATAATGATTAGTTTTCCAAAAAAGCTGAGATATACAGCACAGTAAGAACAGGAAGGATTCCATCTTAAGGCTAATATTCCATTTTAAAAAACAGGAAGATAAGAAGTAACATTCCTAACATGTTATTTGGCAAACAGACAATAACTCAACCCACTTTGGGGCCCGGGCAGGCAGTCTTGATTGATATGTTCCCAGAGGGAAGCCACTATGCTGGGGAGGAAACAGATCAATAAATTTCTTGTGTTAAGTTGATTTTGCAGAATTACCTAGAGGACTGATAATAGAAGAGAAGAGACTTAATGTCTCTCACCTGGAGATAAGCATTTTGAGACCACTTTGCTCCCTGGCCCTTTGAAAAATCCTTAAAAGAGGTAACCCCCAGCCTTTTAGCATGCCTGCTCTTTGAGGATACCCAAAGTTTTTCTCTCTTTAAATGCATAATTTTAAATAAAGCTTTCTCATTGCTCAACTTACTGTGTTTTGTTTTTTTGCTGTTTCATTCTTTTTTAAGTCTCCATTTTACCCCTGGTAAGTAAAAAGGGCCCGCTGCAGGAGCCCACCTGAAAATCTCCTTTCTTTGGAAAGTTCTCAGAACATAATCTAACTCCATTCCATGCTCCATGGCTCCCCAAATCTTGGGGTGATAAGGGCTAGTCCCCACATAGTGCAGATCCAAGCAGACACAGGATGCCAAGTCACCATGGCTTAAAGAAATGGCAAGGGAATCTGCTCTGTGGGTAAAATTGCAATGTTTCCAGAATCTCTAGCCTGGCTTTAGTTCATCTCCATAGCAACAGGTGTTTCAAAAGTGGAGAGAAGTAGTCCAACTCCGTATCAATGGGTAATCACATGGGCAAACAAGGGCTTATCTGAAATGGAGAGGTTGGGGGGAGAATTTGCTTGCTTCTGCTACAGCAGGAGAGAGAGAGAGAGATGTGGACTAGACGACACCTTGCAAGCAATAAATGCATTTTAAACTTTATTTCTCCCTTTGACTGATTTTGGTTTCAAAGGCATTTTGCCCCAGGATTTTTACCTCCCCAGAGTTATATCTGGTGGTAGTTGGCAGAACCTCTGAACCTGAAATCGGACTATGTGTGTGTGACCCTTGGGCAGGCTGCCCCTAGAGATGGTGGGGAGATGCCCAGAAACACGTCTGTGGATAGTGGGCAGGCCCCAGTGGCTGCAGCTTACTCAGGAGCCCCCTATCAGTGAAGCTTCCTTTTGGAGAACCCTTGATGGGGAACTGGTCTAGGGTAAAGCACCTCCTAGAGGGGTGGGGCCTTCCCCAGAAGTAGGGAAGGGTGGAGACACCAGAAGCTGCAGAATTAGCCATCCGTGAGATAGAGGACTGCTTAGAGTCCCTGAGTAGCCGTGTACCAGCCAGCATTATATTTCTCAAGATAGTGGAAAATGTTATCGAGGAGAGAGTGAGGATTATACGGAGAGAGAGAGGGCTATTGAGGAGAAAGGGTTATTGAGAGGGTTATCAAGGAGAGAGAAGGACTTCTGCAGGAGAGAGACATGCTTCGGCATCGCTTGGAGGAGCTGGGTGATGACTTATGGGATGTGCTTAAGAGAGAGAGTTACTGAGAAAATGGGTCATGCCCCTGGAAGATTCCTTAGCAGCTTCAAGGGAGGAAGCGTCAGGAGAAGCCACACTGCAGGAAGCTGTGCGGGGGGGGGGGGGGGGGAAGAAAGAGTGGTGCCTTCAGTATGGGAGGAGGGGCCATGGGCCAATCTGCTGCCAAGGCCACTGCCCAAGGTACCAGCCTCTCCTGTATTAAAGGCCAGCCTGGCTGTAATTTAAAAAAAATGAAACAACCATGGGCTCCTCAGGGGGAGGAGCCTACCCCTCTCCAGGTTGTGGAGCAATCCAAGTTCCACTCCCATACCCAGGATGAGCTGGTGGACATGAGCATCTGGTATAGGCAGAAGCCATCGTAATCTCTGTCTACATGGCTTTTACATCTCTGGGATATGGGGGTGGAAAACATTGTCATGTTGGGTCCTGAAATAAGTAGACTGGCTTCACTGATGACTGACCCTTCCCTCCAGAAGCCATTGCGAAATGCCTGTCACACCTCAGGGAATCAGCCACTTTTGGAATGGCTGACAGCTGCCATCAGGGCAGTTTGGCCTAATCAGGGTGATTTACCATCTTTACCCACTAGCTGGAAAACATATGCAGAGCTCCAACAGGTATTGCAGGAATTGGGTATGAAAAATATCATCTATAAAATATGGACCCCCAGGGTCCCAATGAGTTGTTCACCATAAGAATGAGAAATCTAGTGCTTCATGCAGCTCCCACATCTCTCTTTGGGTCCCTAGTGACTACTCATGTCCCCCACAGAAGGCAACCCATAAGTGAGGCTACTCATACTTTAGCAGATCTGGGGGAGGTTGAAACAATAAGGGCATGGAAGAAACTATGGGCTACAACTGAAAGGAGAGGTGCAAAAGGCATCATGAAGGCATCAAGGACCCAGATGTGGGTTGATTTAATAAAGGCCAGGTTAATAAAAAAAACTTGATGGGCAGCCCAGGAGAATCTTGTTACAACTGTAGCACCAATTACAGGCAGAGCAGCAGCTCCAGGCACTGAGGTCCAGGGCACAGAAACTGGAGTCAAAGCCTCATGCCTGGCCTGTGTCCCTGCAAAACTTCCTGGGGGACTGCGCTCCAGATTTGCGTGGACCTTCACCCCTACGAAGGATGATTGGGCATCGTGGTTCAACTGGGGAGGGGTTTAAGTCCCCTGCCTTGGGGAATGTGGTGGGAACAGGAGGCCTCATGTAGAATTAGCAATTCGCTGGTCCCTTGAGAATGTACAATGTGTCCTGACACTGGTGAACAGAGGAGCTGAATCTTCTCTAGTTTATGGCAACCTGAGCATTTTCCTGGGCCCCCTGCTGCGATAGATGGGTATGAGGGTAAGGCAATTAGAGTGAAGAAAGCTCAAAGCACATTGGCAATAGGGCATTTACTCCCAAAGGAGTATACTGTGTACATTTCTCCCATCCCTGAATATATTTTGGGGATAGATATCCTGCAACATCTGTGGTTGCAGAACACTGCAGGTGAGTTCAGACTAAGGGTATGTGTGGTAAAGGCAATTCTGAGAGGACATGCTAAGCACCCACCTGTAGCTCTGCTTGTACTTTGGTGGGTGATGGATACTAAGCAGCATAAATTACCTGGGGGGCACAAGGAAATTGGAGAAACTCTACAGGAGTTGGAGAGAGTGGGCATCATAAAGCCCACTATGAGTCCTTTTAATTCCCCAGTGTGGCCAGTGACAAAACCAAATGGCTCCTGGCAAAAGACCATGGACTACAGGGAACTGAATAAAGTCACATCCCCTTTGCATGCTGCTGTCTTCTCAATAGCATCCCTATGGGCACAGTAAATCATGAACTGGGAATTTATCATTACGTTGTGGACCTTGCTAATGCTTTCTTCTCTATTGACATAGCACAGGAAAGTCAGGAACAGTTTGCCTTCACATGGGAAGGCTGACAGTGGACATACACTGTCCTTCCACAGGGATACCTATATAGTCCCACCATCTTTCATGGACTTGTAACCCAGGATTTGGCCACATGGATGAAACCGCAAATGGTGCCGCTGTATCACTACACTGATGATATTATGTTCATGTCTGATTCTCTTTCAGGTTTAGAAGGCACAGTTCTTACACTGCTGCAACATCTACAGGAGAAAGGATGGGCTGTGAACAGCACCAAGGTTCAAGGACCTGGTTTGTCTGCAAAATTCTTGGGGGTTGTCTGGTCAGGTAAAAACTAAAGTTATTCCTGAAGCAATCATAGACAAGGTCTAGGCTTTCCCTACTCCTACCACTGTGGCAGTATTACAAGAGTTTTGGGGTCTTTTGGGTTACTGGAGAGTGTTGATCCCACACTTGACACAAATTCTGAGGACCTTATACCAGTTAGTATGAAAGGGCATCAGGTGGGCATGGGATGAGACATGGGCAGCTGCTTTTACATTAGCATTTGTTGCATGTGGGGAAAAAGACAGTGTGGACTGTAGCCTGTCAGTGGGGCTTGTTGTTGATCTTTGAAGAAGTCAGCAGAGCTCAGAAGGAGTGCCTGTGTCCTCGGTGTAAGTCCGAGTCCCACAGCAACATGGGACAATAGTAAAGGGGCTGATACCCCTTGTCAGGGGACAGATAGACTATATTGGGCCTCTGCCCATATAAGAAGGATATTGGTATGCCGTGACTTGTGCGAACATGGCTACTGGACTGTTGGTTGCTTTTCCTGCACATTTTGTATATCAGCAAATCACCAAGAGGGGCCTAGAGCATCTCTTTGCAGCCTGTGGCTGGCCACAAGTGATTGAGAGCGATCAAGGCACCCCTTTACTAGACATGCATTACAAGGATGGGTGCAGCAATTAGGAATAAAGTGGAAGTTTCATGCACCATATAACCCTACAGGGGCAGACATGATAGAGAAGTACAATAGTTTGTTAAAATCTGGCCTGAAGTTGTACACTCAGGGCTGATCAGTTCGCTTATGGACATTGCTATGGTGTTTGAATAAGAAGTCCTGAAAAGGAGCCTTGAGCCCTGTGGAGATGCTAACATACATTACTGCCTCTCCTGTATAAATGTATTTGCAAACCAAAGAGGAGTTATTGAAACCAGGATATGGCCAGGAGAGCAACATCCTGTTGCCATCCCCAACTGCGTTAAACCCTGGAGATCTGCTGAATGTACCTGGCCCTTGATATTTTGATATATGGACCAGCAATGGCTGGCCCTTCTGGCACCTTGAGAGAAAGGCCTGGAAACTGGCCTCATATCTATTCCTGTAGTAACAGCATAGTGGCCCCTAAAGATCACAGTAGTGTATCCAAAATGTCCAGGAGGTAAGAACATCTTATGGGGAAGTTTTGTTTTATCTTTATGGCCAGTGCATGTACCTCCCGTAGCCCTATATATTGACCCAGCTGTAACTCCCACAGGGAAGGGGGTGAAAGTCTGGTATACTAGAGTAGGACAAGATCCCATTCCTGCCACTGTCCCATCCTTACATGCATCCTACCTGATGGACAAAATTTGCCTATGCTGCTATCATTAGAACATGTAATTTATCACCCTTAAGGTTATTTTCTTCTACAGTACTTGTGGCCTGGATGTGTCCCCTTGCTGCAGCTGCCATGTGATGATGGCTCTGAACCCTCTGCCTCTTCAGCTACTGCCTGCTGGAATTGATGAGCTTTGGACTTAATCTGCATAAGACTTTGAACCTAGTTGAATCCTCTGGCTTGAGGATTATCATGATTTTATTGCTGTTGCTATTGTATGTCATTAGTATGGTTACATGCTCCAGTTTTCTTGCTCAGGGACCTTTGTAGAAGATAGAGAATGAGTAGATTGTAAGGCAAGATTTCTGGAGGGGTGGCCTGTGGGTAAAATTGCAGTATTTCCAGAATCTCTTGCCTGGTTTTAGTGCATCTCCATATAAACAGGTGTTTCCAAGGGGTAGAGAGAAGTAGCCCATCTCCATATCAATAGGTAATTACATGGGCAAAAGAGGGCTTACCGGACTGGAGAGACTAAGGGAGCATTCGTTTGCTTCTGCCACAGCAGGAGAGAGAGAGAGATGCGTGAGACTCCTTGCAAGCAATAAACAGGTTTTAAACTTTATTTCTCCCTTTGATTTACTTCGTTTTCAGAGGCATTTTGCCCCAGGATTTTCCTCTCTTCAGAGTTATAGTCCTATACCAAGAAAATGTTTAGCTAACTCTCTCTCTTTCCCTCTGCACTTTCCTGCTCTCAGCTGTCTACAAGGCAGCTACTATCCTGCTGCTCTTGCTTTGATGAATTCCTCCCTTACCTACACTCTTCCGACCTGCTTGAGAATTCTTTCTCATTCAGACTCTACAATCCTCCCCCATCCAGTTTGAGGTTTCACTTGGTACACAGGGAGAGACCTCTCAGATGCAACAGTATATAATAAAATAAAATAGATAAAAATAATAGATGTAATATATAAAAATTAAAATTTATATATATATATACTAAATATATTGTAAACCAAAAGGAATGTGAAACTGATTTCTTTTTAACAAGTGTATTCCACACTCTCCTTGGCCAAAATGCTTATGTCAACTAATAGATAATACATAAACTTTATGTACTAGGATAATTTCTAAGTAGAAATAGATACTAAATATTGATCACTAAACATACTTGTAATTTACCTTATTTGAATTGCTAAAATTAAGAAAACATGCAAAGGCCTTTGGTGATATTATATATACATACATTTTCTTGTCACTTCAAATATGTTAATACAAAATGAGTTCTCATGGAGAACCATAATAGCTAAACAGTTCACTGTTTATTGTTTTTTAAATTTATTTTGTATTCTTTTCTCCTTGTGTTGGAATAAAAGGAAAATCATTAATTGGTTAAGCATTATTTGGCTTAAATTACTGAAGTTGAAGATTAATATATGAATGAGAAAACAAGGTAGAATAATTATACAGGAGTATGAACATGTCTTTAAAATAATGTATATGATCTCTTCTTCATTAAAGTTCTTACAGTTTACCAAGGGAACACATTTAATAATACATATATTATTTTATTTAATATATTGGTAGATATTATATTTTAAAGGTTTAGTTAAAAGCTTTAAATTTATTGCCTATTTGTATGTTTACATATTTCTGTTTGTCTCCATACAGATATATAAATGTATTTTAACAATTAATTTAAATTATTTCATGAATAATACATAAAATAAGTTAGAATTGTGTCTCTTTTATTTCCTATAAAATGGCTGTTTGCTGCCCATATGTAGAGTTTATTTTTGTTATCAAAATATTCTGCTAAATCTTCCTTTTGACATATTGTTAAATAAAATTTTGAGCTATTTCATACTGTTTAAAAATGTTAAGTTCCAAAAAATCATTGTTGTTTATTGCTAAATATTGTGACAATGGTGTCTATAAATGCATTTCATTTAAATACGTATGCTATATCTTGTCTAAAAACTATTATAAATTTTTCCTTTCTCAAATTCAGACCTCAGATTCTGAATAACACATACCTTTTATGCCTATGACATCTGTTGTTTTCCTAAAATGGTCATTAGGTATCACAGAAATTTCCCCATTCATCTCACAAGAGAAAGGATAGGTTTGTCTAGAAATCTACAAACTGTAATTCCTTCCAAAATATTTTAATGCAAATATATTTTAATGCTTATGTATTTTCTTACAAAAACTTTTTTTTAGAGGAGTTTAAGGTTCATAAAGTAATTCAAGAGAATGTACAGTTCCCCTAAATCCCTCTTCCCCCTACATATGCAGTAGCCTCCCCCCACTATCAACATCCTCCACCAGAGTGAGACATTTATTATAATTGATGAACCTAATTGATACATCTTAGTTACCCACAATGTTAATTTACATTAGGAATCATTAGGTGTTGTATATTTTATGATATTGGACAGATATATAGTGACATATATTCATCCTTATGGTATCATACAGAGTATTTTCATTTCAAGTTTGCCTTACCAAGAATGTCATTTGTTGGAATCACATAGTATGTAGTCTTTACTGGTGAGTTTCTTTCATTAGTATTTTAAGTAATTTAATATTTCCCCACCAGGAATGTAAATATTGGGTGCATCTTTGTTGCAGCAGTTAGATTGCTCTCTTTAGAAATATTGCAGTCTGCTTTGCAGGAACTTCATTCTACTATCTTCCCACCTTAAGGAATCAATAATTTATTAACTCCTGATTAGATAAATAATTTTATATTCCCAAGATCATTTACCCTTCATGTGAGAACCCTTCCAGAGCATCTGCTCTGGAAGCCCAACAGACCAGTTTAAACTTGAATTTTTAGCCAACATTGCTATGGACAAATGCATAACTCTTGATCTCTGTTTATACAGCCAAGGGGGAGGTTATACTATAGCAACACTTTTGCTATACAGATATAAATATTTCAGGTCACATAGAATAACCTGTGGCTGGGCTAAAATAAATGTTTTCTAGGTGTTTAGAAATGGCACAGGTGGATTTAAGACAGGTTTCTGGACAGGTTTTTATTGTCTAGATTTGGTAATTCAGGCCTCTATCTTTAAGGCCCATCAAAAAACTAATAGCCGTTATGTGCAGTGGGCTGAAGTATACTGTTTTGTGCCTTAAATGCTGCTGTCATTTCAAATGCACCAAAGTGAATAAGAAAGACTGCTTCTATTTAAACTACAGACAACATGCTGTGAACAACTTCCTGATGAGCAAAATTTTGGCAATAGTAAAGATCTGGATCTAAAATTAATACCTTGAGTCCTCATTGATTTACCCTTGAACAAAAGCAAGGACTAAGAAAGAGAAAAATAACCTGACAGTGGTAGTTGGCTCAGCTCTGCCAATTAAGACTTGGTATTGCTAGAAGTTGGTTTGATATTCACAACTAAGCTCTGATAATATTCTATTGAACATAAAACATAGTATAGAACATAAACATCAGGCACATGTGTCAATGATATAAAGGACTAATGTGTAACAAATTAATGTTCATAGCTAAGCACAGACAAAAATCATTACACTGTATAAATTAAAATGATGGCTAAACACCCATTTCCTTACTAATATACGGACCGCTGCATCTTTATTAATCTCACTTTGTCACTCCAATATATAGAAGGAGAGACAATAGGCTTTCTCTATATGGTGTGACTAACATACTTAATTTTAAAAATAAACTTGTTTATATTTTGATTTATAAAATTATAATATATCCAGTGTTAAGTCTGAAAAAGAAAAAGAAAATACGTAATCCTACTACAATGGAAAAAACTTCCTTAATATACCCAGGTGTACCAGTCTAATTCTTAACTATTATCACTCAGCACCATCATTTTAAGCAAAGTTCAGAAAGCTACATAAATAAAGGGAATTGCTATACTACACTGAGGTAAGTTCTCAAGATTTCCCATATTTTTGTAGTTATATTAATATAAATAACAACATAAAAACTAGAAAAAAATACTGTGTATACAAATAATGATCCTTTATTTAGAGTCCTATACAATTTTGAATTAAATACTCTGTATTAGGCTAGACTAATCTGCTTAAAAAATACAAAATGATGGTTCAAAGTCAGTGAAAGTTTTTCTCTGATGTGACATCTGAAGATGGGTTTTCCAACACTATAGACAGGGCAAAGAGAATGGTTTATTATGCATGGAGGTTAAAGAAAAACTGTAACTCCGACATTTCCAATTCACGACTTATCAGGCTGCTGGGTTACCATCATTGTATACCCAGGAATCAAAATAGAATGGAGAAGAGCACAAACAAGGTAACAAGGTGTTTTGATCAGACCTGAATCTGGCCACACATGATTTTCACTCACATTCCATTTGGGGGCTTAACCAAACAGCCACCCTTAGCTGCAAAAGAGACTGGCTCTCAAAAATTCTGTCTCTAGAAGAAAAGGTACATGGGTTTGGAAAGCAGCCACTGCCCTCTTTCTAAATTAGTAAAAAAAGAGTTCTCTCCTTTCACATTTAAATGGTTATTGCCATTACATTGTCCACACCTATGTTAACAAATATTTAAAATACAAAAAACTTGTGTATATGTTAAGCTATATAGTTTGATCTTTTAGAAAATAACTATAGTATTTGAAGAAAACTTGATCAAATGGGTTTCTGTTTCATATAAAAATAATTATATACCTAGACATTTGCTGAAGGCACACATATGGAACTTTCACATAATTTATATTTAAAATGCCTTTACAAATCTGTTTTTACAAAATAAAATAGCATAAAGTATTACTAAAAATACAACAGAATTTAACAGCAAAGTATATTAATAAAACATCACTGGAATACTTTATATAAATACAGATAAAAAATTTCAGTATTTACTATGTACAAATACTGCTGCAAAATCTGGAATGTTATAAAAGATGCCAAAAACATTTACTTTCAGTAGGTCAAAAGATGAATTTTATTTTCTTAATCTACAGAATTCAAATTGGGAAAATACAATGCTTTTGTTAATAGCTTCATAAATTGTGAGACTGAAAATACACCCAGCTTGGATATATATATATAACAGTAAGCCTGAAATACATTATTAAATGAAATAGATAGTTATTCTATATAAAACTAGAGAAATGTTTACATTTGAAGAAAAGTGACCACAGTAATAAATACACAAAATCTTCACCTGCAAATATTTTGGGTGGTTAAAGTTCTTTAGAGATGCCAGAATTAATATAAACTCCCATGGCATGTCAGCTGACTTAAATCTATGGGAATTCTTTCTTTGGATTTATTAAGCTGCTACAGATGGATAAATAACAACACAGATTTGCTGAAATCATTCTTCAAAGCCTGTAGTCTCCAGGGTGAGGATGTGATATAAAGTGGTTGACTTTTCTTGAAAAAAAAATTAATTCATTCTCTTCCTAAAAAATTAATCTTTTAAAAATAAAATAAAGGAGATATAGGGAATATTATTAACAAAATCCTTGAAAAATTGTTAATTTGAAAATTGATAAGCACATTGTGTTTTCCCTCCTGGGTGAGGGACTATACATACTTTTCCCTATTCTTTCCACTTAGTACAACTAGCAAATGTGTACATTATACATCCAACAAACATAAGGCTCTGAAAGGTGATGGGAAGTGAGGTAGACTGGCTAGGACCGCAGGACACAGGAACTACATGGCAGTGTGTCCATGGGTTTTCTTTTTGCCCCTATCATCCCAAAATGTCAACAGACACAGACAAACCAAGAACCAACGAAGGTACCAGGAAAAAGAGTATCTAACAAGTCAGAGAATTCTTAGGTAATAACCACTCTACTCCAGCCAAACAACACACACACACACACACACACACACACACACACACACACACTTCAACTGTGTCCCACTTCAGTCCATGAAATCAAAGACTTTCATCCTCTCCAGGATGTAACCAGACATCACAACAGGAATCTCATGAAGGTCAAGCAGGGAGTCAAGACTTCTCCACCAAGTGGTAACAAGATCACCCCCTCCTCCAGCAGTGTCAGTGGAGACCACTGAAGAGCCTGGACTCCCACCAATACCCAGAAGCAAGGAGCTGCTGCTCCCTCCCCTCCCTGGGGTGGTGTCAGAAGAGGTGCAGTGAGATGTGAAGTCTTCCACCACCAGGCACAGTAATGAGACCAATGTTACCTGTCCTCAGTGATGTCTAAGCAACCATCATGGTCAATAGCCAGAGGGGCCTGAGGAGACAAGACTACTGAATATCATGTGGTATAGGGATGAGCTGCTGAATCAGAAACAGCATGTTAGTTAGAATCTAATGTAATCTTAATAAACTGTGAGTTTGGCTAATAATAATGTATCAATATTGGTTCATTAATTATAAAAATATACACACCAACATGAGATATTAGTAAAATGGGAAACTGGGTGCAGTGTATATGGGACCTCTATACACTGTCTTCTCAATTTTTCTGTAAATCTAAAACTGTTCTAAAAATAGACTGTAAAACACACAAACATGCACACATGCACCTTGAAGTGAAAAGGTAAGATACATAGTGGAAAGAAATATCTGGCAATACATACATCCAACATAGGTCCTCTACACAAAATATATAAGGTAATACTACAAATGAGTAAGAAAGAGGTAGAGGACCTAATTTTTAAAAAATGGTCAAGGATTATGTTTAAACTCATAATGAGAATAACCAAGTGTTAATAAATATAGGAAATAGTGCTCAATTTTACTAGTCAACAGGTAAATGCAAAATAAATCCACAACATAATGCTATCACAATCCTCTGAGAAAATGTCTGATAAAAGAGAATGAAGAAACAAAGGTTAGAGAGGAGGTAAAACAACTAGCATATTCCTACACGGTTGATGGGATGATCATTTGTATAGCTTGGAAAATGGTTTGGCATCATCTACTAAGGGTGAGTAAATGAATATTCCAAGACCCAGGAGTTCTACTCCAACGGAAATATAAATATGTGTGTATATATTTGTGTATTTTTGTGTGTATGTGTGTCTCAACATGAACAAATGTATTCACAGTGGCAAAGTTACTATTATTTCCAAACTGGGACCTACTCAAAGAGCCATTAATATTGTATAAACAAACTGTGGTACAATCACACAAAGTAATACTAAAACAGTAATGAGAAAATTGTACAGTGGTATTTAATAATGTGAACGAATTTCACAAACATAAAAGTGAACAAAAGAAGGCTGACAGAAAAGACTTTAAATCTCAAAAGCAGGGAATATAGACTCCAAAGACATTTGGAGAAGTGGGGATTCTGAGCGCTGTTAATTTTCTTTGTTGATCAGGGATCTGGTTCCATTGGGAGGTTTGCTTTGTGAGCATTCATCTAGCTCTGCTTCACTATGTGCACTTTTCTGAATGCATATTATACTTAAATAAAACTTTTTAAAACATGAAAAATGAGTTAGTTTAATATACACTGACACAAAAGGATTCCATTATAAATGGTGGGACTGAAAACAAGTTGTAGTATAGTATAAACCCATATGTCTAAATTTTGAAACCCTATCAATGAATAGGAGACATGTGCATATATGTATATATATATATATAAACAAATAATAAGCATCTGGAAGTAGTAGAAATCGTACTTTGTTGTGCTTGCTCTTTCATGATGATCATACCTGTTTTGTACTAAAAATAGCTTTTTTAACGTATTACGTATCTGTTGTGTATACCTCTCTATTTTCTTCTTGAATTTGATGTATTTCCAGCAACTGCATTTTTTCCCATGGAACAGCAAGGATTACAGGAAAGTAATTCACACTATATGAGTCATGATTCTGCAAAGAAACAGAACTGAAAGGATGTATAGAGAGATATGTGACAGTTTTGTTATAGAAACCGGCTCATGCATTTCGGAGGCTGCGATGTCCCTCAATCTGCCATCCGCAAACCGGAGAACCAGGTAAGCAGGTGGTGTAATTCAATTGGATCCAGAAGCTCTGATATTGGACTACAGGTGAAGATGGATGCCCCAGTTCAAAAAAAGCGAGAGAGAATTCACCCTTCCTTAACCTTTTTCTTTTAGCTGGGCCCTCAACAAACTGGCTGGTATCCACACACATCGGTGAGGGTGGATCCGCTTACTTGTCTACTGAATCAAAACCTAATGTCCAAGAAACGCCCTCACAGACCCAACCAGAAATAATGTTTTACCATCTGTCGGGGCATCTCCTAGGCCAGTCAAGTTGATACATGAAATTAATGATGATATACGTTAGAAAAAAAAAACACATTCCTGAGGATCTTTACTTTCTACTCAATAAATGCAAGTTTCTTATACTGGTATTGGACTAATATCTAAAATATACTTTTCAAACTGAGACTCCCCCTGCTTCCTCACAGGAGCCTCCTGGTCATGCCCAATGGGTTGACCCACTCTGTCCCAGGGATATCCTACCTTCCTGTCTCAAAATTTTCCTTGCTTTAATTGTTTCGCAAGCAAACTCTCTCCTTGCTCACTTCCCACATGCACTGATGTAAATCCCCTCAAAGCCCTCTTCAGTGCTAACAATAAACCCTGACTATAAGTCTAGTTTTCTCACTGGTATAGAACATTTGTTAACTTTTATGAAGCCTTAAATCAGATAATGGAATTATTATATTATTTACAGATATTTTCTTTTTCACTTAAAATTTAATTTTGTATACTTCTTTTTACATTTTACTGAAATGTGATTAACATATTAAAAGCTGTACATTTTTAATGCAGACAACTAGATGGATTTGAGGATAACTCTACACCCATGAAACCACCAATGTCGTGGACAAGGCCGTTCCCAAAGTTTTCTCCCATTCCTTTATTATTGTGCACGTGTGTGTGTGTGTGTGTGTGTGTGTGTGTGTGAAGAATATTTAGCATAGGATCTACCTTCTTAGTAAATTTTAAGTATGCAATACAATATTGTTAGCTACAGCTACCATGCTGTACAGTGTGTTTCCAGAACCTATTGATCTTGTAGAAGTGAAGATATAGACCCTTTGTGAATTTCACACTTCTCCCAGCTCCTGGCAACCACCATTCTACTCTCTGCTTTTATGACTCTAACTATTTTAGGTGCCTCATACTAATGAGATCATGCAGTTTTTATCTTTCTGTATCTGGCTTATTTCACTTTTTCTTATAATATTTTTCAAAATTTGGTCTTCTTTTGGATAAAAAAGTTGGTCTTATTTTATCTAACTTTTAGGACATTTTTTCCTTTTCATGTTTTGATTTATCCCTTGAAAGTAAACAGGAAATGACAACATTCAGCAAGGGGTGAAAACACTTTTATAACCACCATGAATTCATCACAGCTTCCTTGAGAAGTTCCTACTTTATTAAAAAATGTTTTTCTCCCACTGTTTCTTAGTCCTATAATGTTCTTCCTATATATAATTTTCTGCCTACAAAAATTCTATTAAGTCCAATTCAAATGGGCTTTTCCTCCTTAAAATTTAATCCCTCAGTTATAATCAATGACTTGTAAAATTAAGTATTTCTATATGCTTTTGTAGTAGATTAGCCACTACTTTTAATCAATAAGTTGTAAATCATTTGAAAGTAAATTCTCTGTTTTTTCTACTCTACTCCTACTCCCATTAACCATACAAACACACACACATGCACACACACATGCAGACACACATACATTCTACATTACTACCAAAATGCTTGGCAAATCATAATATCCACTATGCATATGTTAGATGGAATTCCATTTGTTCAGAACATCCCATGTACTAAAGAAAGAAGTTGATGGAGAAAAATGTCCAGTAATTTTTCAAATGATCTTTAGTATATTTTAACAAGTCAGATGAAATGATTTCCATGACATTTCTCAGAACAAGTCTGAATGAAAAATTGTTAGTTCTTGAACTCATTTACATTCATTAAAATACTTTTTTAAAAATTAAAGTTTATTCCAGGGTAGGAAAAACTAAGCAAACAAATGAACATATATTTATTTTTCCCTTTGGGTTGACTTTATTATTTTTTCTTTCAGTTTCACTGAGATGCAGTTGACATGCAGCACTGTCTAAGTTTAAGGTGTATAGCACAATGACCTGAATTACATATGCTGCAAAATGATGGCCACAGTACGTTTAGTTAGCATGCATTAAGTCATACAGGAATGCAAAAAGAAAAAAAAGTTTATTTTCTTGTGAAGAGAACTTTTAGGATTTACTATTGTTGCAAACTTCAAGTTTATCACATAACAGTACTAACTACAGTCATGTTGTATATTATCTACCCAGCGCTTATTTACTTCTCAATGGAAATTTCTACCTTTTGACCACTTTCATCCAATCCTTTCCACCCCTATAACCACAAATCTGTCTCTTTTCTTCAATAAATTTTTGTTGTTGTTATTGGTTAAATTATACCTATAAGTGAGATCACACAGCTTTTGTCTTTCTCTGACTTGTTTCACTTAGTATAATGGCCTTAAAGTCCATCTATGTTGTTGCAAATAGCAGGATATCCTCCTTTGTTATGTATGAACAATATTTCATTGTATTTGCAAGTATACCACCTTTTCTTTATCCATTCATCCAATGAGGAACACTTAGATTATTTCCATGTCTTGTATTGTCAATAACCTGTAACTAACATTAACATAAGGGTGCAGATTTCTCTATGATGAAGTAATTTCATTTCCTTTGAATATATACCCATATTTGGGATTGCTGCAACTACCATATTATAGTCCTATTTTTAATTTTTTGAGGACTCTTCCTAGTGTTTTCCATAATGGCTGTACCAATTTACATTCTCACCAACAGTGCACAAGGGTTTCTTTTTCTCCACATTCTTGCCAGCATTTGTTACCTCTTGTCATTTGGATGATAGCCATTTTAACAGACATCAGGTGATATTTCACTATGATTTTGTTTTGTTTTTCCTTAGTGATCATTGAATGTGAACACCTGTACCTGTTGGCCATTTGAATATCTTTGGAAAATGTCTATTCAGTCCTTTGCCCATTTTCTAATTCGATTATTTGCTTTTTTTTGCTGATGAGTTGTATGAATTCTTTATATATTTTGGATATTCAACCCCTATTAGATATATGATTTGCAGATACTTGCTCCCATTCTGTAGGTTGCTTTTAATTTTGTTGATCATATCTTTTGCTGTGCAGATGCTTTTTAGTTTGATGTAGTTACACTTGTTAAATTTTGATTCTGTTGCTTGTTCACTAAATATCTTACCCCCAAAAAATCACTGCCAAGATCCAAAGGTTTTCTCCTCTGTTTTCTTCTAGGAGTGCTGTGGTTCAGCTCTTACATTTAAGTCTTCAATCCATTTTGAGCTAATTTTTATGAGCGGTGTAAGACAGGGGTCTAGTTTCATTCCTTTAATGTGAATATCCAAGTTTTCTACACCATTTATTGAAGAGACTGTCTTTTCTCCCCTGAATTCTTGGCTTAATTGTCAAATATTTTTGATAATAAATATTTATTGAATTAAGGTGCATAACCATTATGTCATAAAATACTACAGGTCAACTAAATATTTTGAAGATGATAGAACAGTAAAATATGAATAACATGACAGTTTATAGAAAGCACAGTGATGTGTACAATGTCATTATCAGTATGTGAAATTTATATATGTAATAAAAAGAATTTCAGAAAAATACAGAAAAAGAAAAAAAGATGTACCAGGTTCAGCAAATTATGGATCACATTATCATCGATCACATATTTTTGTATTAGTAATATGTTCTGGAAAAAAAACAGATGCAAGTTTATTGATATCAATTGAAGAAAGCCCCCAAAGAACAAACAATTATACTCACTGAATTAAGAAACACTGACCTGAATAAAACACTTTTTAAATTATCAGAAAGTCTTTATATAACAAAGATGTGTTAGCATTATTCCTTAAGAAACTAGATAGATCAGATAACTTAAAAATAACTATACTAGTTGTTAATAAAGTTTGACTGGAGCTTCATCTCATATTTTCAGCAAATAAAATTTCCAGTTTCACTTCATGCTTATTTCTTATTCTCAGTTGGACTATCACCTAATTAACAACTTTATTTTATCTTGTATCATCTGCTGCTCTCAAAGGTCAATATTTTTACAACTAACAGGATATTACTACATGTGGTCTCTTGGAGACATGGGATAAATTAGAAAAGAATAGCAATTTAAATTTTATTCATGTTATAAGGCCAACTAGTCACATGTGAGCACTTTATTATGTCAAGCTTAGCTCAAAGGTTTATAAAAGTTAAAAAAAGAAAAGGCAGATTCTGTACTTGGAGTTTTTTCCAATATCTCCTCTCCCTCCTCCCATTTTGACAGCAATCAATGCTGCAAGAGCTCCAAAGCAGGGATACTATAAGAAAAAAAAGGAGAGTGGCCTGCTCAAACCGAACTTGAATTCAGACTTACTGGCTTTTAGCTGTTTCTTATAAGTCTCATTATCTTAGGGTATTTAGCTCTATTCATGGTTACTAAAATGTTTTCAATCAGATACTGAAATCTTCCCAGATAGATCTGGATGCTTACTTACTTTGACACCAAGGATTTAATTGGTATTTTTCCCCATGTCTAGCATCTGCTCACCAGATCAAATGAATAAAATGTTCCTTAATTATTAGATGTTAACTGCATGGACAGATTCAAAAAAAAATTTTTTTTAGGTAAAAAGGAGTACAAATTAACCATCATGTTAAATATATAATAAAATAGAGCATATTGGGATGGCAAATAGTGTTAGATGCTGGAAGACAAAGAAGAGCAATGTTAAAATGAATTTTACTTCAATTTTGACTTCATTTGACCCCAAATGAAAGTTAATTCAGAATGATTCCCCCAGTTATGCTTGAAAATACCTCATAAACACACAGTATTATTGTCTCCACCCAGTATAATTTAACTTCAACACTTTAAATTGAGCATTTTTTTCCTCTGTCTTTTCCTCACATGTATTAATTCCCATTTTTTCCATCATATCATAACACTTAACACCATATCATTTATTAATGTATACTATAATTACTTATTATAATAATGCCCCTCCTCCTCCCCCTAAAATAACCATGTCCTACTCCCCAAAACTTGTGACATTTGCATTACATGTGTGGGTAAAATTGCAATATTTCCAGAATCTCTCACCTGGCTTTAGAGCATCACCCTCTCAACAGGTGTTTCCAAGGGGTGGAGAGAAGTAGCCCATCTCCATGTCAATGGGTAAGCAAGGGCTTACCTTGACCAGAGAGGGTGGGGGAGGGATTCACTTGTTTTTGCTGTAGCAGGATAGAGAGAGATGCTGGGCCACTGCTTGTGAGCAATAAATGGGTTTTAAACTTTATTTCTCCCTTTGACTGATTTTGGTTTCAAAGGTATTTTGCCCTGGGATTTCCCCTCCCTGGAGTTACAATATGCAATATAGAATTAAAGTTGCAGATGTAATAAGGTTGCTAATTAGTTGACTATAAAATAAGGAGATTATCCTGAATTGTCTGAGTGGGCCAAATGTAATCCCAAGGGTTCTTTAGGGAAGTGGACAAAAAAGGCAAATGAAGAGGCTTTTAGAGCTCTCAGATTTAGCTCAACGACCAATTTGAGACTAGGATCTTTACCACAGTAAGACTGTGGGTAAAGTTGTAATATTTCCGGAATTTCTTGCCTGGCCTTAGTCCATCTACATAGCAATAGGTGCTTACAAAGGGTGGGTTGGGGGTGGGGAGTGGAGGGTGAGTGCATGTGGGAACCAGAGAAGTTTGTCTGGTTTCTTCCCAGCCAGGATGGGGAAAGACTCACACAAGTGGGAAGAGATGGCTCCTTGTAAACAATAAATGGGTTTCTCCCAGTTTATTTTTCCATTTGACTGATTTCAGCTTCAAAGGTTTATGTGCCCCAGGCTGGAAACACATTTCCCCCCAGAGTTACAAAGATAATAAATATTGCTAATGTAAAAATTGTTGTTTTAAGCCACATTTTCTGGCAACTTTTATAGTACCAAAAGGAAACTGGTGTACGACTGAGTCCCACTCTCTTCAAGTGGGATTAGGTGGCCAATAGTAATGCTGTTCTAAAAGAAGCCTTTGCCATACTTTAAATGAACTTTCTGGTGTCCAACCCTGGAGATATTTATTATTCAATCACTACTGTATCAACCAGTCACAAATAAGTATTTACCATTTCTTCAGACCTGGCTCTATTATAGCTTATTTAAATGATTATTATTATCTAGGAAATATCTAAGAAGAACTTAAGAGTTTTGCAGCACTTTTTTTTAAATCGAACTTCAATTCATGTACTAAAAAATCAGCAGGCAAAACTGTTAAATAATCTCAATATAAATCTAAAATTGGTTTATATTTACTCTCCACTGTAGTGTTAATGATAGAGTTAGGAAGATAGGTCTATTTTCTCACCTACTCTGCTAATCTTTTAAACTTTTATAAATAACTGTATGACTTAAAAAACTCAAAGCTATAAGAATTAAAGGGAAATAGAATTTTTTCATGCATAGTGTTAGACTGGAGGAAGGAAAAATAAGGACATGCAAACAGAACAGAGAGATACCATAAAAGGAGAACAGGCCAGACCCCATGGTCCATGCCTTATATGGAAAAGGGACAGCTCTTCCTGAATTCCATCCTTCTGATGTGCCAACTAAGACCCGGATGTCAGCCTCCTCCCTCTTGGAAGGAAAAAAGTTTCTAGTTGTCTATTATGTCACCTTTAGCCAATCATACCTCTCCATGGCCCCTAGGATAGCTTGCCCACTCCTCCCCCTCCTAATCCCTTATAAGCCCCCACCTCCCTGACCAGGTGTGACTTCCCCGGCCTGTAATACCCAGACTGTGGAACATCACCTGGGAGTTGCACTCAAATAAACTACCTGGCCCTTTGTTGCCTCTCTTCACCTGCTAATTTCAGTTGGAATTTATTGAAATTTATCTTACACATAGTAACACTTTATGCCAGTTTTCTATGCAATGCTGCTAATATTAAATAAAATACATCTTAAAACAAAACAAATAAAATATGCAAACTGCATTAAACCCATGGAGAAGAAATGGCAATTTTTGACAGGAAAAATTGCTAAAAAGTAACAAATAAACCAAGCATGACCTTGAAAAACTCAATAAACTTCTAATGACCTGGGCATCTTATTTGGTGCTTAAGTAAGAATATTTTAGTAGCAGCAAACTTAACAGCCTCTCAGCATCTTTTATAAAAACTTTTCTTGCATGTTTGTTTTAATTTGGTTGTGAAAATTTGCTGGGGCAGAAAATTTACTATTTTATTGCCAAACAGCTTTATATGTATTTTATACATTGCTCAATATTTAGACAAATCAGTGAGACAGGGACAGTGGGTGTAGTCAGAGTAGGGTGAGGGCCTCTGGGAAAAGCAGGGCCCAATACTTACAGTCAGAGCAATGTAAGAATGGTCAAAGAAGTCGCTATTGAAACTCTGTGCTAAGCATTATGCAAAGTCAAGGTCACACTAATTCTCTAGGGAAAGATACCAGACTAAGAATATAGACCTCAGTGAGATCAGTTAAAGTTCAAAAGGCTAGGAGCAACTTGGCCTGGAATGTTTGAGTGTTCTGCAAGGTTATCTCAGCATAACCAGTGACTTCACTGTAAAGAGCCCTAGCAGACAGACAAAAGCCCAGCCCACCTTGAGGGCACGGCAGTCAAGTCCACACCCTTAAGTTTTTTTCTTGTTCTCAAAAAATCCTCAACTGCCTGTAAAACCCCTTAGACAATGCACCACTACGGGTTCTCTTGTTCCCTCCTGGCATAAGACAAAAGCTCTTTCCTCTCACTTTATCTCTAAATAAAAGCCCCTCCCTGGCTCTCCTACCTTGGGTGTTGGTGAAGCTCATTCTTAGGCTTCCCAAACAAGAACCCCAGCATCATCAGCAGACTTTTTGTATGTTAATTATGTGCCTAAATTGCTCTATCATCTAATTTCTAAAGGAAAGCAACATTTTGTGTTTTCAGAATTTGTTGCATTAATTTTAATGAGTACACCAATAAATCTCTATTCTGCTTTTAAAGTGAACCACCACTGACTTATGAGTGGCAAAAAAATAGGAAATTTTTTAAAAGAAAGAATTTTCCTACAATTATGAGGGTTTGAATTATTATTGTTACAGCATTGTCAATGATCTGGGTAGAAGGAAAGGGTTGTTTTTTCATCAAAATGGAAAATTTAATTGTTTGTACTTGCAGTTCTATCTACAGTGTGTGACACTTTTATATCCTGGGTTCCTACAGCAAATATGAGAAAAGTAAAAGTTTCTAAACTTTCATAAAATGTGGACAATTTTGCATGAGTTAGTAAGCACATTCTGACTTTCAGTGTACTACTGTAACTCAGCTTCACAAAATTTCTCAAGAATTATTGCAAGCAAATTCAAATCCTTTGAAACAGAATCCTCTTTTCTATTTTATCAAAATCTTTCTCCAAAATTTCCCTATACCTTCAGATTTTGGGAGGAGAAGAGTGTAAATAATCTTATTAATGAATCAAGTATAATGCTTGATTATTGTAACCCCAGGGAGAAAATGTGTTCCCAGCCCAGGGCAAATAAACCTTTGAGCTGAAATCAGTCAAAGGGAAAAACACAGTGGGAGAACCCCATTTATTGCCACAAGAAGTTGTCTACTCTCCTTCACCCATTCTTGTAATCACCTATTGATGTGGAGATAGCTACTTCTCTCCACCCCTTGGAAACACCTATTTATATGGAGATGCACTAAGTCCAGGTGACAGATACTGGAAATATTGCAGTTGTATCCACAATTATATAATGGATAACTGGTCCCAAATACTGTATTAAGTGGCAAACTTTGTATCTTTATGCTTAAAAATGACTGGTTGTTGGAACTTGGTTACAGACTGAGGATGGGAAAATCTGAATGAAGGACTGTTTCCATACTGAGGTTTAATTAATGTAACTAGGCAGACATCTGGCTTTGCCCTTCCAGGGAGATTATTTGACTGTTTCCTGATCTATTAAATTATAATATTCTTTTAGAAATAATGAATAGCATTGTAAATAAAAATTGGACTTATTTAAAGAAGTGGGAGAGAAAAATTTGAGATTCAGGTTTGAAGTGAAAACATATGGGTGAAGATAAAGCTTTGTAAATATATATTTTTTTCTTTTTGGCCTTGCATCATTTGTGATCAATGTTCTGCTAAGCTGAGTTAATTTCTGTTTTTCACTTTGCATTTTATGTGTAAACATTAACGGCTGATGCCCAGGCTAATTCACATGAGAGTATTTGACCTATTCACAATGAATGCAATAACATTTCTGTAGAAAGCAAATGATCTCCTATTACATTTATAAAATAACATAGAAAAACTGAAATTACATGGTAAACACATATATACTATCAAGCATAGTTTTAGATAACAGTATGCTCTATAAAATAGTCTACAAATGTGTAACTAGAGAGAAGGGCAATAATTCTGTAATAATGTTAAATCTTTAGTGAAAGCATTTTATAAATCTCAGTATAAGAATTAAACCTAAGAGGGGACTATATTTAAAACTATATGTAAGATTGGAGGCACCAGAGGGAGGGGTGAGCACGTTGGACACTGATGACGTACCAAAGTCGCTGGCTGCTGCCCCCTCCCAACCTGAAAAATGTGCCTTAGGCTAGCCAATCCTCATGCCACTGTAAATCTAAGCTCTGCTTCCCCTACCTTCTTTAAAAACTCACTGACTGCCCTGCTGAGTGACTTCCCCGGCCTGTAACTAGCCAAACTGGTGAACCTGGCCCAAGATTGCGCTCAAATAAACTGCCTGGCCCTTTGTTGCCTCTCGTCACCTGCTTATTTTGGTTAGAATTTATCTTACATTTGGTGCCGAAAAACTCAGGAAGGATTGTGAGCGAGGGGCCCCAGTGGCCCTGACCCTTCCTTCCCCAACCTGGGACCCCAACCTGCTCTCCACTGCATAGACTATTTTCCAGTGAGTCCCTCAGTTTCCCCTAGTCTGTTTCCCTTCCTAACACCATTTCACCTGATCTGTCCAAAATTGTAGCTACATCCAGGTTTGGGCATCCAGGATACCCGCCCCTGGCCCTGCGGTGTGGGAGACATCCCTCACACAGGCTCCCAGGCCATCTCCCCTGACTTGGTGCGCTTGGGACGCTGGGCACTCCTCTCAGCAAGATTAGTTGGGAGGGTGATACAGACATGGGGAACCAGCCCTCAAAAGTAGAGGCTCAGACCCTGCTTTGGTGTCTCATTTCTAATTTGGCTACTCTATATTTGTCCCAGGAAGTTCGCAAACAGAAGCTAGTCTTTCTTTGCTCTGAGGCTGGGCCTCACTATCCCTTGGCCAATCAATCTCACTGGCTCCCTGAGGGAACTTTTGATTTTGGTCTCCTCACTGACTTGACTAGTTATTGCCAACAGAGTGGAGAGCGGGGTGAAATCCCGTATATGCAGGCTTTTTGGACTTTGTGCTCCCACCCAGACCTTTATGTTAAGTGTTCAATGACCCAGATTCTCCTAGCCCGATCTCCAGTTAAGGATTGTCAGCCTCTTATTCTGCCCAGTCCTTCTTCCTTTTCAGATCTGCCAGAGAAACTTGGTCTCCCACCTCGCTCAGCTTGCTACCCCACCCCTCTCTGCCACAATCTTTAAGTTCTTTGTCCTCCCCCATGTCGCTGTCAACTTAAAGTCCTACATTCTCAACCATGCCATTTTCCTGCTCCTCTCCTCTTCTGGTGGCTGCACCACCCCCTCCCCCTCTCCTTCCACCTTCGCTGCCCTCTTCCCCCACCAGAACATGCTCCTCTGGCCCTCTGATTCCAGAAGCCACGGACAACACTCCTCCCAGCACAAACCTGCCTCCTTTCTCTCCCCACCCTACAACCCTCCCCACACCTGCTATTTTGTAAGTGGTTTGGCATGGTCGTTGAGAGTGGGTGAGCTGGGCGTAGCAAGTGAACATCTTAGTGATTGTATATTGCAGTATGTGTGCCTGTCTGCAGCCTGAAAATTTTTGTAGTAACCTAAAATCTTAAAGTTTTTCTAAGTTAAGTAGACATATTTTGTGCTTAGAGATTATGCTGTGAAGCACATGGTGTCAGAAATTATAAAGTGTGTTCATGAATTTGTTAATCTAAAGAATACTAGTGCAATGGTTTACAATAGCCCACTTCTCAGTGTTCACTGAAAATTAAAGTTCCTAATGATTTTGAGGTCTAATTAAAGCTATTTAAAGAAGAAAACATCTCTACTTGCTAAAAAGATGTGTTTTAATAAGAGAAAGTATAAAGAATGGACATTCATTTGTTGAGGGTAAAAGAAGGTAATTGTTCTAAAATACAGCTGTTTATTTAAAGAGGGAGAACACTGAATGTAAAAGAAAGTTGTAGAAAGTTTGTGGAAGAATTGATATGGTCATGCTATATAAAATTAAAGCAGAAGAGTCATGATATCAAGTACACAGCAAAATTAGAATTTTGTTTTCAGTTAAAAAGACAAAGTTTTCTTAACTGTGTCTGCTTTCAATGTTGAAAGACTGCAAAGAGTTCTCTAATTGTTTTAGCAAAACAGTTTCTCCTGCTTAGTCTCAATGAGTTGTCTGAATATTTAAGACAATAAAATCTTAATATGAAAAAACTAAAAGCTAAGCTTTGCTAGTAACTGTGTAACCTTCTGTATTTGCCTTTGAAATCTTTTGTTGTCATTCTAGTTAAATAGATAAATATTGTTTCATAGTAACTTATGATTCTATTTAGACAAATGCCTTAAAAAAAAACTTTAACAGCTTCCCAAAATCAAATTAAAAAAGGTGCTTTTACCTCTAGTTAACTCTGATATGTTCCAGAGGACCCCTGGAACATGTCAGAGAAACTTTTTCTCATTAGAGAAAGTATTTAGCCAATTTAGCTTTTTTACTCATTAGAGAAAGTATTTAGCCAGTTTGGCTTATTTATCTGGTATAAAATTATCTGCTTAATTACCTAAAAAGCACTGTCAAAGAAAATAATGCTCAACTTTGTTACTGAATGTTTTGTGTTAGAGAAATATCCAAATTTCCTTATGTCAACTGTCTTACAGTAAGCTCTCATCAGATCTTTAACCATTGTCATTTGTAAGTCTTTTGTCATTTATAGTCACTCTTTTATTACTCCTAAACTAGTAAAAAACTAGATTTCACCAGAACAAGTATTAGTTACATAAGACATAAGTTAAAAAGGCAGAAGAGGGACCCCAAACTCCACTCCATGACCTGATAACCATGGCCTTTAAAGTCTTTAATACCCGTGATGAAAAACATGAGAGGAGGACAGTGTCCCAAAGCCGAGTCTTTGCAGAGGCCCTGTGGCCAGCAAGACAGGGGTCTCATCACACCAAAGGCCAGTCTGGAGCTCATGAGCCTCCAGGACCCTGCTTCCGGTGTGGCCAAGAAGACCACTGGGCAAAGAGATGCCCCTACACGACCAACAAACTGACTAAACCCTGCCCAGTTTGTGGTAAGAGAGGTCATTGGAAAGTAGAGCACCCAGTTGGGGAAGGTCATCCTCCCATGACAGAGTCTTGTGGGAGGCAGGCCCCCCTGAGGGACTCCCCTCTGGACCTGCTGAGCCTCCTCAAAGACTGAAGATGCCTAGACTCAAACACCCCTATCACCCTTGCCAAGCCCAGGGTCACGCTGTGGGTAGCAGGCTGCCTGCTACAAACAAGCCTCAGTCTGTCTCTCATTGTCTGGACTACAGTACTAGATGGGGCAAAGCCTGAGTGATCATGCTAGATATATCTTTCCTGAGAGACAAAGACAGCATATCTTCTAGAACCTCTGGCCACTGTAGGACCCCAACCTCCCTGAGAAATAAGTTAGCCTAAGAGTGGCCATCTTGAAGCCCAAAAAGCCATTCTGATATATGACTCAGAGGGAACAACTGAAACCAGGTAACTCCTCTGGAAAAACAAGCTAATTAATCATGACTGCTGGCAGCGCTAACCTTTCGGTTAGTTAAGCATAAAAGCCGACCCTACCTTGCTACACCCCCAGGACGTGGCACTAACCCAGAAATCGTAGGTTTGAAAAATTACTGCCTTTGTAGTATTGTTATCTTGCTTTGTAGTATTGTTATCTTGTTATTACAAAATAATCTGTAACCATGGCAATCCTCTAGGGCTGAATGCCTCAGAAAATCCTATATAACCACTTAGTTGTAAGTACTCAGGGTCCTCGTTGAGACCCGCTGCGACGGGCTGACTTGGACCCCAACTAGTTGGCTTCTGAATAAATTCCTCTTGCTTGTTGCATCAAGAAACGTCTTTGGTGAGTGATTTGGGGCGGCGCCTTCCTCAGGGGAATCCAACAGCCACCAATAGAAAGGTTGGACAGTAGAAGTGCACAAGACCATGTGGGTACATCAGTACTCACCCCTTCCTTCCAAGCTGCCTCTGGCCTCCCACCAGCCTCAATGCTACCCTCACCACTCTTCCTCAGCCAGAAGTAGCCAGATTGAGTCGGCACCCATTATAACCAAAAGGCTGGAATGTAACGTTGGAGGCACCGGAGGGAGAGGTGAACACGTCGGACACTGATGACGTGCCAAAGTCCCCAGCTGCTGCCCCCTCCCAACCTGAAAAATGTGCGTTAAGCTAACCAATCCTCATGCCTCTGTAAATCTAAGCTCTGCCTCCCCCTACCTTCTTTAAAATTTCGCTGCCTGCCCTGCTGAGCAAGACTTCCCCAGCCTGTAACTACCCAGACCGGGGAACATTGCCTGGCATTGCATTCAAATAAACTGCCTGGCCCTTTGTTGCCTCTCATCACCTGCTTATTTCAGTTAGAATTTATCTTACACTATATTCATAAACGAATAAAATAAAGTCCACTTTTCTATTATCCTTCCCTAATTTCAATTTAGTTTTGTTGGGGAGAGCAGCATTGTGTATTTTCCTTGGTCCTTGTCCCCACTGCAACAAAGAATTGAAGGGCAGAGACACAGCAGTGAAATGGAGTAAAAGTTTTGTTTAAATTTACTTAGAGATAAAGTGCAGGTGACCTCAGAGAGAGGAGTGCCCTGAAAGGTTGGGTGTTTCCCCCTTTTTTTAAGGATTTTTCAGGAATGTGACAAAGGGCTAAGGGTGTGGACTTGTTAAGTGGTCCCAGGTATCTTTGATGAGGCATTAAGTTTCTTACCAGTCCTCTAGGTAATTCTGCAAAATTAGCTTAAGACAGGAAATTTACTGCTTTGATCCCTGGGCCAAGGTGAGCAGAGTTATTTGTTTGTTGTTTGTTAAAGAGAATGCTAAGAATTTTTCTTCTTAACTTCCTGGGTTTTTTCAAAATGCAATTTTGGCTTTAAGGTGGGATCTCCCTGTCTTTATTATGCTGTTTATAGGTGAGCCTTTTAGCAGGCTAGAGTAAATCTTACAATGGCACAATGAAGACATGGGATGTGCTCAGATACTTCTTTTTATTTGGGGAATATTCAAACATTCAAGGCAAGTTGTTCTTGAGCTTTTGAGTTTTAACTGATTAACTCTGAGTCTTTTCTGGCTTTCTAGTTTTAACTGGTTAACTGAATCCTTTCTAGGGGACTTTACTGACCTTTTTCTCTTTCCACCCCACTCATATCTATTTTCCTGCCTAACAGTTTATAGAAAAGAATATAAGGGCTCCCTCTTCTACACACTATCTCTAATACTTGGTATCTTTTATCTTTTTTGTAAAAATCATCTTACCAGCTGTATGGTGACAGGTAACTCATTGAAGTTTTGATTTGCACTTCTCTGATGGTTAGCCATGCTGAGCATCTTTACACGTATGTACTGGCCATTTATACATCTCCTTTGGGAAAATATCTACTCAAGTCCTTAGTTACTATAGTTAAAATATAGCTTTTATATTGGAAATTTATGAAGAGAGTAAATCTCCAGTGCTCTCACCACAGACACACACAATCATATATACACACATACACAGGTAACTGTAAGCAGATGAATATGTTAATTATATTGACTTGTAATAATTTCAGTTTATATATATATATATATAACTTTATCTCCATATATATATATATATATATATATATATACTAAAATATATTGTACACCATAAGTATATACAATTTATATTAAAAATGATAAAAGAATTGTGGGTAAACATTTCCATAATATCTTGCCTGGCTTTAGTTTATCTGCATATCAATAGGTGTTCAGAGGTGGAAAGAAGTATATGGCTTTAGTGCATTTGCATCTTTCCTCAGGGTTGGAGAAGTTCATCTCCATATCAATGGGTAACTACCTGGGCAAGAGAGGGCTTATCTGTACATAAGAGGTAAGGGGGAGGGCCGGTGTGGTTGCTGCTTGAGCAAAGAAAGATGGCCTGGGACTACAGTTTGTGAGCAATAAACGGATTTTAACCTTTATTTCTCCCTTTGACTGATTTTGGTTTTTAGGGGTATTGTGCCCCAGGATTTCCTTTCCCTGGACTTAGAATTGGCATAGTTGGCAGGATTCCTGTGAACCCAAAATCTGTCATAATGGGTGCGACCTTTGGGAGGGCCACCCCCAGAAATGATTGGGAGAAGTGGTGCTTGTGGCAAGGACATGTGTCTATGCTTGTGTGGTCATGCAGGTGCCACCACTGCTGCTGGCCATGCCAACCCAGGCCCATGGCCTGAGCCTAAGACTACTGCTTCTGCCACTGCTGCTGCTCTTGCTGCCGGCTGGAGCCTGGCCACAACCATGGGAAGGAGCAGAGGTCAGGGTCACCTTGATAGGGAAACAACTGGCTGCTGTGTACCATGCCTAGCTGGCTACAGAGCCCATCACCAGAACAGCTCTGACAAAGGTAATAATCTCCTATCCCATCGAGGGGTGGGTGGGAGACTGGACGCAAAGGCCATGGAGTGGTGTGGCACACACACCTCAAAAGACAATGTGGGCCCATTGGTGTGGCTTGTCTTTCACCTTTGAAGAAGTCAGCCGAGCCCAGAAGCAGTACCCTGCACATTGTGCAGATCAACAAACCACCAAGAGGGGCCTAGAGTATCTCTCTGCAGCCTATGGTCAGTCACCTATTACTGAGAGTGATCGAGGTACCCACTTTATTGGACATGTGTTGCAAGGATGGGTGCAGCAATTAGTAGTAAAATGGACGTGGCCCTGGACATTTAAACACATGTATCAGCAATGACTGTTTCTTCTGGCACCTTGGAGAAAAGGCCTGGAAGGTGGCCTTCTGTGTATTCCTGTAATAACAACAAATTGGCCCCTGACAATCATGGTTATTTGCCTCTACAGTGTTTGTGTTCTAGATGCGCCCCACCCCCACCCCCCACCCCCCCACCGCCCCTGGCTGCAGCTGCCGCATGATGGCTGGAATGGACGAGCTTTGGACTTAATCTGCATGGGACTTTGAACCTGACTGAATACTCTGGCTTGAGAATTATGGTTGTGTTGCTGTTGTCAGGAAAATAATGTTTAAAGAGAGGCTTGACTTTGTCTAATGTTTGGTAAAAGTTTTGTGAGCAATCTAGCATGACTGTTAGGAATGAGTAAATAAGTGTAGAAACGTATTTTGTGCTTACTGAGAGATTGTGCTGTAAAGGACATTTGCTAATCTACATAGGCTGAATTCTCTGGTTTGAGGATTATCAAGATTTTATTTCTGTTGCTATTACATTACTAGATTGGTCAGAAAAGGGGGATCAAGTAAATTGTAAGGTGAGATTTCTGGACGGGTGGATTGTGGGTAAAGTTGTAACATTTCCAGAATATCTCACCTGGCTTTAGTATATCTGCATATCAATAGGCCTTCAGAGGTGGAAAGAAGTATGGCTTTAGTGAATTTGCATCTTGCCTCAGGGGTGGAGAACTTTATCTCCATATCAATGGGTAACTACCTGGGCAACAGAGGGCTTATCTGTACCTGAAAGGTGAGGCCGGTGTGGTTGCTGCTTGAGCAGAGAAGAAAGATGGCCTGGGACTACAGTTTGTGAGCAATAAAGAGGTTTTGAACTTTACTTCTCCATTTGACTGATTTTGGTTTTTAGGGGTATTGTGCCCCAGGATTTCCTTTCCCTGGACTTATAAGAATATATATGAAAACATCAAAATATTTAATCTTTCAATTTGGTTTTTTTTAGAACTCTTTTAGACAATATTCAAATTCCTGTTAACTATGAGGATTTAAATAATCCTTCAATGGTAACCAAGGTAACAACAGATATCTATAATAAAACTGTGAAGAGCAGTATATTTTATTCCTATATATATTGCAATTTTAAGGAGTCTAATGGACCACTAAGAACAGAGTAATTTTAGTTTAAATATCATCTACTAAATAAATTTGTTATGCAAAAACTTACTAAGATCTGTGCTTTAATCAATTATTTACAAATGACTTTTTTGTCAATTACAGTAATTTGAGGAAATTCATTTCACTGATTACTTAAAAGCTTAACACTGTACTTTGCATGTATTTCATAGTTTCACAAAACTGAAAACTAAATATTATCATCCTTTGTTCATGAATTAGAAAACTGACACCAACAGGTTTTATACTTTGTCCAAAGCTAAGAGATTTTTGTTAGGTGAAATGTTTTATCCTGACTTTTTTTTTGTGGTTTGGGTTATGATTTACTGAGGTATAAAATGGCCATTGAGATTCTCACCTATGACTTGGAGAAGCAGTCCTGAAATAATCTGAGGGGCAGGATGAACTGAGAGAAATAGCAGACACAAAAAAGTCATCTACAGAAAAATTATTGTTCATAAAACCTATTCATCTTTGAGAATTTTTTGTAGAGACCATATTCCTAGAAGTATAATTACTTGGTGAAAGACTTGACACATTTTATGGTTCTTTATAAACAAATTCAGAAAAGCTTTATATTATTGAACATTGGTAAGTTGTAAACTATTATAGTTCTATTTATTTTTATTTTTTTGTCACCACCTTTATTATTATTTAGTGTAAGTCCAGGGCAAAATATCTCTAAAAATCGAATTCAGTCAAAGGGAAAAATAAAGTTTAAAACCCATTTATTGTTTACAAACTGCAGTCCAGGGCCGTCTCTCTCCTCTGCTCAGAAAGAAGTAAGCAAGTAGGCCAGCCCCGCCTCTTAACCTCTCAGGTTCAGACACACTCTGGGTTGCCCAGGTAATTAATTACCCATTGACATGGAGATGAATTTCTCTCCACCCCTAAGGATATGCAAATGTACCAAAGCCAGGTGAGATATTCTGGAAATGTTACAATTTTACCCTCAATTAGATAAGAATTATAATGGTGGAAATTATGTCTCCCAGTTTTAACGTGAATGTATGGATTACTGTGGGACTGATCATTTTTAATGTTCAGGGCTTTCTATTGGGGACTGTGGGTATTTTAATATGAATTTATACAACTAATACTTTTGTAATTAAATTTTTTAAGCAAGATTATATAGGTCAAATAAATGTTAAGTATAATAATTTATCTTAATACATTCATTTCAATAAAACACTAGTATACACAAGAAAGGTTGTAAAAAGAGAGTACATTAAGAAGGCTTTAGGTAAATCAGTAAAAATAGAAAAATAGCATATGTTTGTATATCTGAAATGATTATTTTCAGGTATGTTTGTCCTAATTACTATTCATTTGATGACCCTGGGGGAATAACAAGCTCATTTGTCCACTAATAGAGTTGAAATAGCTAGAATTAGATAAGGTACCAGGTTAGATATTTTTATATACAGTTTTATTATTGAGGAGTTGTTTTTTTAATAAAATCTAACCAATATTCACAAATAATGAATATCTGATCTGTGTATATTTGTATGGAGGGAAATCCCAGTTTAGTAAAAAAACATAGGCCTAGAATCTTGCAGACATGAGTTCAAATAACTATAGTATATACCAGAATTGTTTCATTCATCTTTTTTATACTCCCTTTACTCATTAAAATTGAGTTAATAATATCTGATTTTAACATAATTTAATGTATTAAAAAGATAGCTGCACATGCATAGTGCTTTTAAGTGCTCAGTAAATGATACAATTATTGTTACATATGTCAAGAAAATTATTCTAAAAAATATCACATTTTACAAAGCTGTTCTTAGACTTTATGACTGAAAGAAGTAGTAGAGGTATATTTCTATTAATAGTATATTTGTAGTTAGAAATAATGTATCTGTACAGTTTTTTGGTCTTGAATAATTAAAATAACAATAACAGACTACATTAGCTGAGTGCCAAATACTATTTTAATTGCTTTATATTTAAAATCTCATTTAACACTCATAAAATGTTTAAGGATCAATACTGTTTTCATTGGAATTTTACAATAGAGGAAACTGTGACCCAGAATAGTTCAGGACTTTTTAGAGTACCCAGGTAATGAACAATGCAGCTAGAATTAAACCAATAAAAATCTAAATTTCATTCTCCAAACAATATGCTACATAAATGTTTTTACATATCCTCTTCCTCATTGAACAATTTTTTCCCATTATGGTTAATGAATACTTACCAACACACATGTACATACACTGAAAGATCTTTATTTCCTGGTAAATTAATTACTTCTTAAATTATTTTTAAAATACGTGATGAGTACAGTCTATTTGTTTAGACTGTGTTCAGTTATGGAGATACGATACGGTGATATAAACTGGGGCCCTTGCAGTAACAAATCTTAAAATCTGGAAATTGTGCTAAGGAAATTATTTTAATGTTAATTATTATTATTCAATTTCACTTTTAATAAGTGTGATGTTCCCTAATAGATTCTCAGATGTTGAGGAAAGGAACAGCCCACCGAGTCTGGAAAGGTGACAGAAGGCATACCTTATAATGTTATGTTGGGTTTTCTGAGCTAGGAACTGATGAACAATTAGGGAAGTAATGATTAATTAGGTGAAGTTGCTTCTAGATAAAAAGAAGAGCAGAACCAACACTCTAATTTAATGGAGAAAGAGATATTGAAGAAATTGAAAGGATGATGAATATTTGGATAGTGCAGAGGAAGGTGTGAATTGCAAAATTGAGCAGGAGAGGTAATCGGGGCTTAATTAATCAAATAAACCCCATAAGAACTTAAACATTTCAAACAGAAGTCCTTTATTTGGTGAAGTCTAATTTTTCAATTTTTAATTTTAAGCAAGGTACTTTCAGTTGTATCTAAGAAATCTTTGCCAGCACAGGGAAAAAAAACTGTTCTGTTTTTATTTGCCTAAAACTTTTATATTTCACATTCAGGTTTTGATATTACTGAGTTAATTTTTGTAAATGGTGTGATGTATGTATTGAGATTTCTTTTTTTTCATGTGTATATTCAATTGATTATTGATTATATTATATTGATTTAGCAATAGACTATACTTTCTCCATTGAATTAGCTTTGCATACTCTTTTCAAATCAATTGGAATTTGTTGAAAATCACATGCCAGTAAGTTTAAATCTGGATCTCAGTTCTGTTTCATTTTGTCCATTTTTTGATCACTGTTCATAAATCTTGTTTGAGTCATCCAACTTCATTCTTTCCCAAAATTCTTTTGGTTATTTTAGTTCTTTTGTCTATCCATTTAAATTTTAAGGTAAACATCAATTTATACAAAATCACTGCTAGGATTTTGGTTACAAATGAATTGAATTTGTATGTCTATTTGGAAAAATTAATATTTTGAGTTTCTCAAACCATGAGCACAGAATAACTTTGTATTTGTTTAGGTCTTCTTTGACTTCTTTCATTAGGTTTTGCAATTTTAGGTAAATGGAATCTACACTTTTTGATATTATTAAAAATTTTCCTTTTTGTAAACTTTCAGTTTCCAGTTGATCACCCTGTAGCTTAAAGCCTTTTTTCTCTAAGGGAGGTAAGGGAGAAGAGGTAAGCATGATATACTGTTTTCCTCCATGAGGCCTGAGTCACAAAGGAAGCTTTCTCTACTTCCTGGCTTTGGCATCATCTTTTTTGTGTGCTTAGAGAGGTTTGTAGAAAAGAGCTTGAGTGTGAGTATGAATTCCCCTTGTATGTGCAGCTCATGCAACTCTATGCTCTCATACAAACCAAAATTCTTTCTTCAGCAATTAACATTTTAACTGATTTCTTCTAACTGGCTTGATTGACATCTGGTATAAATAGTCTATATATACTTTCTTATGGCTGAAATCAACTTAAATTATTTAGTTCTACCTTGCCATTTGACAGATGAGGGCTTTAATAAATCTTACAATGATAAACTGACAACTCTAAGATGCAGGTCTAGTTGTAGTTATCTAAATTCAGTGTTCCTTCCATTTTTCCCATGTTACAGATGTTTTTAAGGAAAAGGTGCCTATGTTTGCTTTTTCCTTATATTTGTATTCTTAGTGCCTAGAAATATACCATGCATGTTGTAGGTGCTCAATTAATGCTACTTAATGAATGTTTAATTCTACCAAATATACTTACTTACTCAAGCTAACCCCCAAAACAAATATTTATGGAACTCAGTGAATAAAGTAAAAAAAGATATAATAAAAGAAGAAAACAAATAACATATATCATCATCTGATTTATGCATAGAATAAGGCGACTGCCTACATGTGTGATTAATTTAAGTACTGATGCCCCTATCCCTAATGATTGCTAATACCTCTGTTCTGTGGATGAATATTCACATATTTGCTTTAATATGTCCCCTTAGACTTATTAAAATAAAAATACCCCTAGAAGAGAATGAGCCATAAGAAACTAGGTTGCACTAATTGGGTTTATTGGATCCAGTAGAAATAAAGAAAGGCAATGTGAGAATATTGTTAGCTATTGAGACTGGGGACTGGGGAAATGAAACATGAATGAAATTTTATTGAGTACATAACATGCAATTGCAACTTTATATGATTTTTTTTAATGTTAAGAATTCTCTAAGTTCTTTCTATATCCCAAAGATATCTCTATCTATATCTATATTCTAAAAGGAAAAAAATAATGGTTCCCAGAATTGTTTGGCAATCTGCTCTGGTTACCAATGAAGTTAATGAGTGAACCAGAATTCATAGCCCCTTCAAGTATCCTATATTTTTCACTATTCTGAAATGCCTTCCTGATACAAGGAAGATGAACACGTAGAAGAAGTATACAGGATTTAGAATAGTGTTTTCTGTTACTGTCGTAGACAGGAATTTAAAATGAAAAAATAATAACTAGAGATAAATGAAGATTCAGATACCCATTCAGATTTTGACAAGCTGAGATGATTTTTAATTCCTTTGTTCTAATTTAAAACAAACAGTGAAAAGCAGGTTATCATCAATTTATTTACATACATCAAGTATACTTTAAAAGGGAAACACTGAAAACTATGATTCAATAAACAATCACTTTCATTTTTATGCGTTCATTCCTTGTGATTACAAAATATTTAGACTGGTCATTTATAAGTTTTCAAGGCCTTGTTCTAGCAAAATTTTAAATTCAAATTGTTCTTTCCCTGTGTTTGAAACAAAATACATATTCATAGAAAAAGAAACCACTTATAAAACAGATTTTTAAAAACATGTCTGACAAAAATAGGCCTCTCTCTCTTTTGATCTTCTGAATAAAGCAGCTTTGCTACATTCTCCATTTTTCATATCAAGGAAGAAATTGTTAATCATTTTCATGCACTGTTACTATTAACATTCTTTAGTTATCCTGTTAATCAGTGTAAATGTCACCTGCTACAGTATTCCTACACTGCAACTATGTCACCCATTAGTCCAATTAATTAAAAACTCAGTTATTTTTTGATTCATAAAATAAATGGATACAGTCCATATACTTCTATAAATTTACTGAATTAGACTTTTGAATCTGAGCTGTGTTTTTCTTTCATTTTATGATCCTCAATTCAGAAAATTCAAGGTTTTTTATTTCTATTCTTTATTTTGCTTTGTCATCATAATCTAAAAAAGGTATGATAATCCTTTGCTTTTGAAGTCAGCTGAAATAGGAAACAATCATGAACAAAACAGCATCCTTCTTTAATGGGACTTTCTTTTAATGGAGGAACGCAGACTCTTATTACAACAAACAGAGACAAGGAATTATAATCCTTGTAACCAGCTAAAACTAAAGAAGGAGGAGAAAATACAGGGAAAATACATAAAGTAACATGTCAATAAATAATTGTAATTCAAACATCTTTTACTCTCAAGGAGTTAAATTCAGTGTGAAGGTAAGACATGTTCATATAAAGTGGCATTATCATTCGGTTGTGGGAAATCAGTATGTTTTATATTTCATATGGTAAGTGATAAAGCAGCAATAAATTGTGAATTATTCTGATTTTATACACTGCTTATTTCAAGCCAGGAAGAAGAAATAATGTGATTTACCATCTTTTGGAGCCTTTCAAAGATTCAATTTTAAAATTGTTGTTTCTGCAAGAAACTGTCCTGTGCTAGATAATAGACAGATCACTTAAGTAATTTGGACTTCAGGTCTTTTGAAATTAAAGTAGAAAAAACCTACTTTCCCATTATTTACCCAGTATTGAAAATAATTTTCAAAGTCATATTTTATTTCTTAGAATATATTTGTTCTCTCTGAATACCTTTGCAAATCATATAAAACTAGTGTGTTTTTATTACTTATAAAATAATATAGTGACTACAATCTCAGATAATTTCACCTAGCTCTCTTGTATTCAGGTAAATAGATGTCTTAACTATGATAGTTGGTTATCTGTTTTCTTCTTGCCTTGAACCCAGGGAATATTTTTATTTTTGAGAAACTGAGATAAGGAATTGTATAGTAGCTCTGTTTTCATACTAATAACTTTTCAGTTCCCTGTAAACCTTGGACTAGTATGAAACTAAACTACAATGTTTTAACAATTACTTCACTTTTTAAAAAATGACAATAATTAGAATTTTCTATTTCCAGAATTTGAATGATACAGGAATTTTGATTATTTAAATTTTATTCAAGTAATCTATTTCTAAAATAAGTCAAAGTCACCTTAAAATATATAGGCATACTTGACTAGCACATCCCTATTATTCTAAAATTTCTTCCAAAGTATCCACAACTATAGAAACAAGTTAGTCATCAATTGTATCTATTTTTTGATGGGGAGTGCAATATATGAGTACTGGAAATACATTTGAACTTCTTGTTTTTCTGTTTTGCTGCGTATGCCAGGAATACAAGGCCCCGACAGCCCTTTATCTGTGCTATTTCTCAGGGTTGTGTCTGTAGAAAGCAGCCTTGAGGGATGAGATATTATGGGACAAAGAGTAGGATTGCTTGCTGCTTTATGTAAAAGCAGTTGATTCACCAAGGTCAGTGTTCCTCAACTGTGCAAAAACTCACTGTGAATGCAGCGTGAGTGCTGCACACATGGGTCTCTGGGCCACTCATGTTGTCCCCTTGAGACTTAGCAAAGAACTGACACCAGCATGCTGATGGTCATGCAGCTGGCTGTGCATGAGTAATACAATCCTTTGTCTTTGACTCAGCAGTCTCTAGTATTGTGATTGTGTGTGTAAGTTAGGGTCCACTTCTTAAGTTTAAGATAGGATGCAATCAAATAGCAGATCCAACAATGAGAAATATATAAATTACAAAAAGACAAATGAACTACTAGAAAAAAACATATACCAGAAAATATAATCCCTTTCCAGAATTCATTCATATAACACATCTATATTCATAAATACACATGGTGTAAGGAAAAAAAGGGACAGAGAGACTGCCCTAAATCCTGTATAACATGAGAAATAAATATCTTTGACAGACAATTTATTTTCCAGGTAAAGTTATGTCATGTTCTTGTCTTTTAGGTGTATGAAGATAATACCTCACAGCTTTAGAAATCTGTTTTTCTTTATAGCATTACCTTGGGGTGGTAACATTTAGTGCAATAATTTCAGAGCATCTGAGAAACCATTCTGTAGACAGCAGTCTTTGGCACTATGAGCCTATGATAACTTACATCATCAATCTAATATCAATTTCACTCTTAAAAAATTAGTGTCCTACTTAGTAGTCAGAAAATAATTTGAAGTCAAGTTCTTCATTTCAAATTAATTTTGAGGAAATGTTGCCAAAATAAATTGAAATATTCTCTTTGGTCTACGGTTTGAGACATCTGAGATAAAATAGCTTATTGCTAAGAAAGAAAAATTAAATTAATTTTTACAAAAGATATCCAGAGCACTTAATTTTTTCTCAATCCACACTCCTTTAACTATTTTCTTTTGAAGATGAACTGAACTAACTTTATTGGGAGAAAACCCATAGGGGCAACTTGCTTTAAATTCCAGCATGTTTTTTTTCTCAGTGAAATTGATTTTTGTTATTTATAACCAGAGCCCATAATATTAGTCACCATGGACTGGTTTTAACTTTTTTAATAGTCATTATGTTTTTTTCTGTTTCTGTAATCATGATAAATACCACAAAACCCACTTTTAATGCTTTACTAGGGACAGAGGGATCTGTTACAAAATAGAAGAGAATAAATTGGAAGGAATAAAAATGAATTAACATGGACAAGGCCTGACAACTTTAATAACATGATAATAATAACATATTGAAACTACAACTTATATTTTTTGTAAACAAAAGCATAAACGCTCAAACTGTAAAGCTCCAATGAGCACAAGCAGATATCTGCTAGCAAGGATATTTATGCTTTTAAAACCTGATACTGCAGCTAGAAAGCAATGGAGCAACAAAATCAACTATAGAAGAAAGAGCTTTTGCTCAATAAAGATAATCTTCTGGACAGTGTGCAGCCAGGAATTTTAATACTGCCCACATAAATTTCAAGAGGCCTATGAAATCATACCTCACCTGTCATTTAGGACTTAGCACATTTTACTGGAATTTTCTCTGCTAAATGATGTATAATAGAAACAGAAATAAATTCTGGTATAAGACTAGGTCATTAACAGTAAGTAGCACAAGCAAAAATGACAAGTTGGTGAGTTGAGAATTAGAAGCATTTAAAAAATCACCCAGATAGCCTGGAATTTCAGCCATAGTGGAAAGTTTACATGTTGGCCTTCTAATACTAGAGACAAAATGCCTCAAGAACCAAAGCACTTTTTTATGTCAATCAGAGTCCAGAAAAAGCGTGTATAGAATTTGCATGTTTAGATAGACAGCTGGGGAAATGTGGGCCCAGGGGAAGTAATGGCAGGGATTTTACTCAATAAGTGATAGATACAGAGAGAAGAGAGTGGTGGTAATAATGATGGAACACTTTAGGTTTTGAATGCCATTTTACTATTTTTAACCAGCTAATATTTTCTTCATCTCAGGATTAGCTCCTCACACTTTTATGGATTTCTGATAACATTTGAACACAGAGAGAACTTTGTACAGTGCCTTTGTATTTGAGAACATTACATCTGTAATAATTTGAGTATGTCTCACGATATGCCCACAGCAATTCAGACGTACTTGATACATTGTGCGTAGCAAAAAGGTTCATTCTGAGTTTTTAAGACTATCTTTGCAAATTTCGTATCAGTTAGGATACAGGATGAGAATGCTGTGATGGTATTTGGGCCCTTACTACAATTGCAGTGAAAACTATTTTCCTGTTAGACTTTCTGTGTCCATGAGGACGCTGTTTCTCTTACTCACAATGTTCAGTAAGTACCTGGTGAATGCATATTGCATAGTGGATCTACACACAGTGAAGAAGCATTCAAGGGCCCACCACGAGCGGAGGGCAGAACCAGAGAAGGGAGACCCGGCTCCTGGCCAAGCAAACCCTAGCTAGCCAGCAGTGCTGAGACGGGCAGGGCCGAGTTCTCCACGGAGCTTTCCGCTTCATGTGACAGTAGGCCATCACCGCAACTTATTTTATATTTCTTGTCAGATCTTGCATCTTCCATTAGTCCACTCATTTTGTACGCTAGCCCTTTTAATTCATGTACAACTGCTTTTTTAATAGAATTCCTGTTCGGATTTTAAGAGTAGATTTTGATGAAGTCTGGTAAAGTTTTATATAAACAGATACTGTTAGAAATACCGTTTCTGAAGCTGTGTGGCCTGTGTTCAATATTTTGCTGTTGTTATTTTCTATGTAAGTGAATATGCATATTGTAACAGCAGCTAACAGAGTTACACTGGCAAATTACATGAGTTAATAAATACAAAGCACTAGAAGTTTCTAAAAAGCACAAAAGAAAATAGTTACCTATAACTGGCATTATTCAATATTCTTTCAGGAGGATATATTGGCTGGAGTCAATTTTACTGACTTACATTTGTTGAGCCATTAAGCGTATTCTCTACTACCTGCTACATCCATTTAATCTCAGCATAATCAATATTAACAAAAAAGTAAAACTAAATGTTGGGGTGCAAATAATCATGAATGTAGTTCTTTGGCTGCAGTCTAGAAATGTTTCATGCACTTGATAATTCTATGGAAGTTGAAGCCCTCCATATCCTGGAGGAAATAACTTTCCCTGGTATTATTAGAGTGGTAGCTAATCAGTGAGCTCTGCTGAGATCCATGACCATGTATTGATGACATATGCATTCTAGCCACATCAACAATTCTCCATTCTGCCTGACCAGAAATCACTGGCTTCTAATATTCTAGGTGAATAATAAACAAAAATATGAGTCATCAGTCATGGTAGTCTTCTAATCATTGTAAAGTCCACTATTGTTTTAAAACATTCTTTTCATAGGTCTCTGAGAGCAGTAATATGAAAAACCCTGCCACTCTTGGTCTCCAATTCATGAAATTGTACATTTACACAGCCAGCTAGCTCACTTGTGAATTTCTGTCACCTTCTAAGTTTTCTTGTTGGGGCTTCTTTGCAGCTGGTCATCATCTAGTGACTCCCAACTGTTCTAATGTTATTGACCTTCAATACTTGTAACATGCTGACTAATTACCTCCCAAAGATGTCCATATCCTAATCCTAGAACCTGTGAATACTATCATATATGGCAAAGAAATTTTGCAATTTGGCGGTAAGATGAGGATTTTAATATAAGCAAATTAACTAGGTGGGTCCAATGTAATCACAAGGGTCCTCAACAAGAAATATACAAAGAGAGAAAAAAGGTGGTGTGATGATAGAAGTAGACATTAAAGTGATACAGCCAGGTGCCAAGGAATGCTGGCAGCCTCTAGCATCTAAGAAGTGAGGAACCATCTTTGATTCTATCCCAGTGAGGCCCATGTCAAAACCGATGTACAAACTTACAAAGAATAAATGTATGCTATTTTAAGCCACTAAGTTTGTGGTCAGGTGTTCCACTAGTAATAGGAAACTACAGCAATGTTTTTCTTCCTACATACTTATTTGAGGAGGGCAAATGGAATAATTTTAAGGGCAAGTATGAAGTTCTAAAATTTTTGTGAGGCTTAATATGCCATATATCAAAGATCTTGAACTTTAGTCAGTATTTCTAAATGTAATTAAAATTCTTAAGAAATTTCTGCCTAAGATATAAGTGATGTTTACAATAATATTACACAGTCTGTAATCCCATAATTGCACATTCCATGGTCCAACATGGAGATGTGCTAGAACAAGATCTTTTTACCTTCAAAGCCTCTACAGAGGCTCTTATCAAAGCTACTAATACAGATTCAATTTATCCTAGATGGCTCACAAAATCTTTTAAAGGGGCTCTGTATGTAGCTTAATATCCTCCAGGCATTTATACTAGAGAGATTTCTAGAAAAGCTAAAAGTGGCATTGCTATATGCAAGTTATAAATAACTTAAAAGATATCATGAACTCAGTTTTTTGTAGGAATCTTTTTCAATTCTTCAGAGTTAACTTCACAGGAGAAATAGAAGCATTTGTCAAATTTGAAAAGTGAGTGTAAACTGTGTGAAGAATGATGTGAAATTTAGGAATTGAGGATGTAGGGAAACATAATTTTGAGAAAAATAATTAATTATGATGTTTGGTAAAGGAATTTATTAAATGTTGACAAGTAAATGGATTCCTTCAGTACACAATATGGCGTTTCTCTCTACATCAGGAAAGAGCTCAAATATTTTCTTCTTACTTTGTAACATTTAGTGAGAGAGAATCTCTCCAGCATAGAACTTCTTAATTAATAGTCTAATTACAACTTAGAAACTGAAAACAGAATCAGTAGTTTACCTTGAGAAGGAGCCAATTTTGTGAAGGATATGTCAGTTTTCAGCTGAAACATAAATATATTATAGCTAGGACCATTTTAAGAGAATTAACATTTTTCATTAAATAAATAATAAAAACATAGCTATACTTATATATTCCAGTCATGCATATTTATCTGCTTTTACAATAAAAAGTATTTTTCTTCTTCAGTTCTACCAAAGTACAAGTTTCTGGTAAGCAATATCATAAATCAGATGAAGGCTGGATTCTAAATAAATAAAGAAACCATCAGTAGGACAGGCCAGAAGGAAAATGTACAAGAAAGAGGTATAATCCCTCAGAAGATCGAGGTTCTAGGTTTTGATCCACAAGCAAAGGACCACCTCATCTTCGGTGCTTCAACTTGGTGCATAGATGCTACTGTTCCCCACACTCAAGGATAGTTACTTGTGCCTACCTTAAGTTGAATGACAAATGAATTGATGTATATGGAAACATATTTTTAGATGTTAAGCACTATGTGAATGAATTTCAACAACTTTCAACATCCATTTGAAATCACCATCAGAAGAATGTTCATCTTCTGTGATTCTTAGAAAGGATGATTAACTGTAGCATGTCATTTCTCACCCAATGTTTTTCCCATAAAACATCTTTCTTGTCAGTGGCAGTACAGGTATGACAGGTAGAATCTAGTATCCCTGTCAGCCTCCAAATCTGTATCAATAACAGAAATCTAGATAAAAACTGTGTACTTGGAGTATGTATTCATTTTCTACAGCTGTGTGATAAATTGTTTCAAATTCACCAGCTTAACAAGCACCCATTTAGTATCTCACACTTTCCTTAGGTCAGGCATCCAGGCACAGTTTAGTTGGGTCTACAGTTCTCATCTGAAGTTCACAGTCTTCATCTAAGCTTATGCGGATGTTGGCAGAATTCATTTTCTTGCCATTGTAGGACTCAGGCCTCCAGCTCCTGAGGTCTTCTCTTTTCATAGGCAGTTCAATGGTTGCTTGGTTTCCTCAAGGTAAATAGGAGGAGTCTCTGATGTTCCACCCTCTTTTAATGACCTCACTTGATTAGGGCAGGCTTATTGAGCAGAATCCCTTTACTGATAGACTCAAGGTCAACTGGTTGGGACCTTAATTTCATCTGCAATATGCCTTCACCCTTGCTATGTAACCTAGTCATGGGATTAACAACCATAATATTTACAGATCCTGCTCATTTATACTCAAGGGGACTGGATTATAGGGGCCATGTATAACAGGAGTCAGGAATCTTGTGAGCCATCTTAGAATCCTGGCTGCCGCAGTATACAAATGTAATAAAGCCTCAAGCAAAGTTGCCTCTTTTCTATAAACACCTCCTAACCCTGTCCAGTGACCAACCAGCTCATCGTTCTGAAACTTTCTTCCTCCATAATACAGGTATTTCAGAGCTGCAACAGCTCCTCCTGTGTTTAACTTATCCTTCAAGTCAGCATTTCTCAACCTTCTTTTTTTCATTATCACCCTTCTTTGGAGCCTTTTTAGACATTTTATTTTTCTAATGACCCCACATGAAATTTTATACTACAGAAATTTCTTAAAAATCTGTCTGTGCTCTGTATGTATATATGTGCTTTACACATTAAAAAAAAGTATAAGACTTTCCTCAAGAACGAGTTTTTGTTTCCTTAGAAGCTATATAACTCCTTTGGAGAATGCATGCACTAAGTAAAGGTACTTGATTCTTCTTGCTTCTTAGCTCTGAATGCAGAGCTAATAACAATTTAATACTGCATAATTCTTAGAAATGGATGAATGCATGCATGCTTGTAAAGCAAATCCTGAACATAGGGGCTGGCTGTAGACTTTGTGTGAACTGTCCTTTTCTTTGCTACCTTATCCTCTTCTTTGTTAATAAATGAATATTATTTCATTTGTGGCTAATATCTATACTCAGGAATGGACAGAGACAAGAACTAAAACTCAGAACTGTCAATGTTTTCTGAGTGCCACAATGTATCACATGGTTGTATAGAATGTGGCAACATTAGTTGGCAATAATTAGTCATGCAATTCAACTATACATAATCTCCCTTTCTCCAAGGATGTGTATCATCACTGTGTCTTCTTTATGTGAAATACTGATTAGAAATAGGAACTCAAATAATGCTTTAAAACAAGACAATTATAATAATTTTTAATAATTGCTGCCATTTTCTTTACTGGACTCTTTGGCATAGATGCTTTTTCATGAAATGAACTTGATAGAAGAAGATAGGTTTAATGACAGAGAAAGCACTATTGTCAAGCTGGTGGCATTAGGAATGTTAGGTAGAAAGATAGACATGAGCAGCCAGAAAATGGAAAGATAAGATTTAAAGAAAAAGCCACGCAGACTCTACCCAGGTAGGGGATCCCACATGAAGACAACAAAGGCTTTGCAGGGAGGTAACTTCCTTTCCACTAGATTTCAATGTGGGTGCAATGGAACAGAACTCAGAGCTGCCCAAACCATACCTCATCATGGAAAGGACATGCTCACTGACATGGGTGGCTGTATAGATGGACCTGTCAATCAAATAACCCCCCTTTGTAAGTCAGAGAGGTTCCTCCCAGCCAGAAGGCTAAAAGCTCAGTGGCTTTGTCTCTCTAGACTCTGGCCCACTCCTCCCTTGGAGTGTATTCAAATAAAACTTTCACTTTCCTTTGCTACTGTGTCTCTGTCTTTCAATTCTTTGTTGAGGTGAGGACAAGAACCACAGAGAACAAAATCAACCTATTTCTCCACTGTTACACTGAGCAACTCAATGTAAGCTGTATCTTAGTTACACGTATCTGGGTACAGAGTGTACAGGATGTCCCTAACATGCGGAAATATGGATGAATCTCCACAATGCCATTAAGCACAAGGTCAATCTGTAAAAAAAAATAAAATTGCCTGTTTCTAGACTGTAGAGGCACCCTGCATAATAAATTAATGGTGCAATAAACTGTAGGGAAGGTGAACATTTAATAATTGATGGCTGTAGTAGCCTAGAGGATAATTTCCCTTTCTGTTTACTATAAATATCTTGTTTTCATGCCACAATGATCCAAATACAGCATCCTGTCCCTGGAATTCTTTCTTTCAAGAAATATCCACTCAATGCCTACTATATGGCAGGGACTTTTCTAGGTATTGTGTGCAAATGGTGAATAACCTTGAAGTGTTTGCAATCTAATACCACACTTCTAGAAAGCCTGGTAAAACACAAATTGAGTTCCACCAGTTGATAAAACAAATTATAAGAAAATACATATTTGGTCATCTGAATGACCAAATATGTATTTCTCAGATGTATGGCCTTCATCCACAGTACCCAAAAAAATGCTTCAGAGCCATAAAGGTGAACTTGTTGTCTTGCTATGTTAATGGAAATTCTTTTGGACCCAACCCAGTATCAGGGGCTGGTTGCCAGGAGCCCAAACATGTGATGAGAGGATGGGAACTTTGAGCCCCCAACCCCTAACCCTTGGGAGGGGCTGGAGGTAGAATAGTCAATGGTCAATGGTTATCATGACTATGCAATGAAGCCCTCATAAAAACCCAAGAAAAGAGCATTTTGCTGTCTCTCTCTTTGCCTCCTACTCCCTCCCTGTCAGACAGTCTTAGGACAGAGCCCCTAACCTGGCGGATCTGAATGTGTGTCTGGGCATAGTATCAGAACTGAGCTGAGTTCTCAGACACTGTGCTGGTGTTCAAGAATTGCTTGGTTGATGCTGATGGGAACTATCCGCCCCACCCCTACCCCCCACCCCCGACTCCACACACACATTGGATTTGCGTCTGGGAACCACCTCCCAGAGACTCTCTTTCAGTACATTTAAGAATGAGGTCCAAAATTCCACGTTTCTAACTGACAGCCAGAGCTGATACAGCTGGTCTACAATCACATGTACATTAAAACAGATTACTACCACAACATAATGAATTTTGTGGAGCAAGTTTATTCTGCTTCATTCATTCATTCTGGCCATGCTTCTTCACTTTCTCTGACTCCTCACCCATACTATTATCTCTACTCTCCTTCCTTCACAGTTGCCTCTGGAGTGTTTAGTTTCATGCTTCTGAGCTCTGGGATGGCTTTTCAAACAAAACAAAATAACCAAAAACTAGATCTCTTCTTAATAAGTATTACTTTTTCACTGAGAGTTTTTAAAGTACTTTTTTCTCCTTACTACAGCTATAACCAGAAAGGAAAGGAAGTTTATTTATGAGAAAACGTTTGAGTACAACTAATGGAAGCCAGAGTGTAACTCTGGGGAAAGGAAATCCCTGGGCAAAATACCTGTAAAACTGAAATTGGTCAAAAGGAGAAACAAAGTTTAAAACCTGTTTATTGCTTACAAACTGCAGTCCGGGGCTGTTTCTCTTTCCTGCTCCCACAGAAGCAAGCCAGCACTCCCCCTAATCTCTCAGGTTCAGATAAGCCCTCAGTCACCTAGGTAATTACCCATTGATAAGGAGATAAACAACAGTCTCCACCCCTTAGGAACACCTGTTGGTATGCATATGCACTAAAGCCAGGCAAGATATGCTGGAATTATTACAATTTTATCCACAGGGAGTTATACGAAGAGCAATTTCATCAGAATACTCCTTCTCTTCTAAAAACATAAATTAAACAACCTCAGCTAGGCAGTAAACAGTTGTGTTGTAAATAAGCAAAAATGGCACCCAAAATAATCTGTCATATTGGTATACTTAATTATTTTTGTAATATATGCTGTTTAAGCATGAATACAAAATAGTGTCTTGGAATGACAAAGTTAATTATTATTTTTTCCTTCTCTAATCAATGTTTTACTTCTTTGGAATCTATAAATAAACACCAATTCAGTAAGTTCTCCAATAAAATGTCCAATTTATATTCCTCTTTTATCCATACATTAAAGAGACACATTTTTCTATGTAATACATCCACGTAATTGAAATTCATCCTAGTTCTAGTCTATGACAGAGCTAATACTAGAAACATTTTTTTGGTACACACATCATCTCTGTGTTTGTGTCTAAAAGAGGGGAAGAATGATGAAGAAATGTAATGAGAGCAGGTGGCATGGAAGATGGCTGCAGAATACACACTTGTATGGTCTCCATCTGTATTGGTGTAATACACAGAGGTCAGGGTGCATGAAGGAAAGACAAGAGGAGGGAAATGAAAAATAAAGCCAAAGTTTCCATCCACAAAGGCAGCAAATCTCCATTCAGTAAACCAGAATTAAATGTATAACCAATTCACTTCTCAAATTTTAAAATGCCTGATGACCCTTGCTTGTTACATACTCATGATAAATATACTTTTAAAGATTTGGGCTCATAATGCAGAAAACAGTGAAAAAGTTTTTTCTGTTCGTATATGTTTATCAATGGACAGTTGTTACTAAAACATGATAAATAAAATGTGTAATTATAGGGTTTTCAGGATAGGAGGTAATGAGTAACCTATCTGTAATAATTTTGTCCCTTACATTTCTATGAAACAGGTTACATAATGTATTCTAATTCATAATGTATTCACTATAATGACTAGTGATCAGGATTTTTAAATTTAAGCTTAATTTATGCCACAATGCATCTATCATGAGTTTAAATTAACATTGGGCAGGGTTTTTACTATCCATTTTTTTTCCTAAAGACTGTACATACAGCACACAACCTTTGACATTATCAATGTTCCCTTCTTTTTTTCAGTCCAAACTACTTTCAGTAAACTAATGCTTCACATTCATATTGCTTTAAGTCAAGGAATTTGTCTGCGGCAGTGACTTTAAATCTTTGAAACCCCAGTATAGGATGTATGAAGAAATAATAACCCACTGTACCACCCTTCATTACACTTTTATTTTATTTATCATAAAAAAAACATCAAAATTGTTCACTCTCTACAGAGATGAAAAAGGAAACAACTAACCCATGAAACGCAATTTGGAATTGAATGCAGCAGTGGGTGGAGGAGCATATGTGTCAACTTCAACTGTTATACAAATGTGTTAGCTCTTCTTGACATTGGCCAGCTTCTTCGTCTTCATTTTTTAAAACTCATGGCCAGATGTTTAAAATATATATATATTAATACCCAAGGCCATCAGTGTTCAATTTCTCAGAATATTTGTCATACAGCAGTGTTCCTGACTCCTACAGCATCTTTCCCTAGAGTAGGATTCTCACACGTCACTGTGCACCTCTGTAAGTACATAAGAATGCAGTTTCTGATTCAGTAGTTCAGGTATTCTGAATTTCTAACAAGTTACAAGTAATGTTAAAGCTACTAGTTCTCTTGAGGGTGACATCTGGTTGAAAGCTTCTCTGGGTCAGGTGATGCTCCACCACTAATTTGTGGAAACAGATGGGAGTTTTCAAGGGCTTTCTGTGAAATATTGTAGTGAGGGACTTTCAGATGTGAGAATAAAAACTCTCAGAGTATGTGAGCATACTTGTAGACATAAAAAACAAAAACTAAAGTTAACAAATATTTTTAAATTACCTTCAAAACCAATGTTTACAATGTCTTCTTCAATAGCCTCTGTTCTACTCTATGAAATTATGGTCCAAGACAATGGAAATACTTAAAAAAGGGAATTTTCAAAACCTGCTTATTGTAGCTTATAGTGTTACTCCTCTTTTTATTAATTGTAGATTCAGTATGAAAGCCTGAGTCACAATTCTTTGAAAAGAAAAAAACATTGTGTCTGTAAATGATGCAAAAAAGAGGCTGAAGTGGATTCAGAAAAAAGAGTGCTCACTTTCAATCTGTATTTTCGGTCTTCCTTCGAGTTCTGAATTATATCATTTGAAGAAAAGCTTTTATTTCTGTTAACAACCTATATGGAAAAGACCTTTAGCTTATAGGCAAATGAATAATGATTTTAGCATTTTCTGGTGAATGGCATTATGCTGGTAGCCATTATAACCATGGTCAAGAAAGACATTAATTATGTTACTTTGATGTCCATTTTCTGGCAATATTTTTAATATAACCTGGAAGAGACAATCAATGTTTGGGTCAAAAAATCAATTCAGTACTATTCAGTGACTTTTTCCTAGCTATTGATAATAATTTGAGAAAAGGAAACAATGCATCAAGACATCTCATGTGTATACCAAACTCAACTCCAGAAGTAAATGTATTAATCTGCACTCTCTCCCACTGCCTAACCCAGAATTTCCAGCTCTGGCCTTGGTCTCTCTTAATGGCATGTTTATTTATAAATAAACAAACATCAATAATGCTAGAAATCTGGAATTTAACCCTCTTTCTTCAAACACCTAATCAATCTTCATATTTGGCTCATTAAATGTATCTTGAAAAAATTTATTCTCTCCTTGGCTACTGCCAACTCCTCATTTGTATCCCATCGTCTTTCCTATGTATCATGCCAGCATTCTTCTATGTGGTTCCCTGTCTTCAAGGTAAGAACAGTCCTGCCACTTATTTTAGCCATCTTTGCACCATATTTCTTTACAAATGTTTGACCAATATAGGAAAAGAGAAAATTGATAAATGTGAGGCCTGTCTCATGTCTCTCTGTCCTTGATGGATAGTGCTAACAAGCATTGAGATTACCAAAACACCGTAGAAGGTAGTAAGACAAAAAAGAATTGAGGAATTCCCCAAATTCTACAGACTCTTAAGGAATTTTTTTTCTTGACATGCATGTTTAAAATGTTATTAAGATCTTATATGTAATTCAATCCTACAGAATAAAATTCCTTCAATTACTATGGATATCTAAAAGTCAGAGATACTCATACATTAGAAGTTTTAAAGTCTTTTAGTAAATAGTGCTTTTATAAAATAAAAAAAATATGGCCTACAACACTGGTATGCTGTTCTCAGTTATCATTATTTCCTAATACATGTGCACTGAATGAATTTTAAATTCTCTCTCTACTCATTGCAGTGCGTAACATAATGAAAACAATAGTATGAATAAAAAATGGTATGGTTCAACACTGAAAGTTGAATTCTCCTTTGTTTTACAGTCTTAGGCCAAAGGTCACTACTGGAGTTATTTGGAGGTGTGAATGCCATAATTCATTCCTCAGGAAACTAGCCTTTGTTAAAGTAACCTTTGGGTTATTTTATGTAAGATCACATATTTTGGTTTTTCAGTTGTCTTGGTTATTCAAACCACCAGCAGATTATATAAGCATTTACACAAAATAATATGATTTTATGATACCAAATCAAGCATCCCTGTGTTACTTTTACATAATGAATCAATTCTCCTTGACAATAAGCACACTCAGTTAAGAAATGCCATCTCATAACTTCAAAGAACTGGTGTCACTCAGGTAACCACAGGTGGACCCTCTGGGGTTGTTCTAAACAAAGACCGTGTCTGTAGCTCCAAACTGATGTTGTGTCCTTTTAATTTTCTATCAAGGTTAGGACTAGGCCCTAGGACTAGGCCAAAATACATGATCTTACATAACTAATATTCACATTTCTTTAGTCAACAATTGCCCAATGTTTTAAAAATGGGGCATTTGTAGAAATATGTTGGCCCCCCATAATCATTACTGATATTTTCCTGAGTTAGCATGGAAACTTTCCTTTATTTTCAAGGGATACTGAAAATGTGTCTCCAACCTCCCCAGCATATTTCTTCAGAGAAGAGAAAGCTTGCATGGTTTATCAGGTAGTGACTATCCTCACCCCTTACATTGACAGCAAGGCTTAAAAACTCATTCTGTTACTCAGCAGGAAATGTGGCAGAGTTCACCTTGAGTAACTGGGGTGGTTGGTGAGTTCTGAGTTTGCTCCTATACAGGTCCAAAGTCAAGATCCTGTATGTTCCATGACATATCCTCAGTAAACCTGAGCTCCTCAACAATATACAGCAGACCTGTTATTGTATTTTCATATCTTCTGAATCTAAGTTCACAGCTTGTAAAACATGTTGTTTTAATTGGCATTCCAGATTTCCAACACATGGTGGAGAGAACCAACATGAAGAATATTAACTAACAGCAATAGGTAACAAGAGAAATTGCACATGGAATTAGGAAGCACAATATACACTCTCTCAATTCAATTCATTATGTAAAAGTAACACAGGGATACTTGATTTGGTATCATAAAATAATATTATTTTGTGTAAATGCTTATATAATCTGCTGGTGGTTTGAAGAACCAAGACAAAGATGATTATATACAAAGAATCAGAAGTTAGCTGAAGATAAATTTGGAAACAAATTAGAAAGTGTGCATAAAGCAGTATGTATAATTTCTTTGTAAGGAATTTTGGAGTATCAAATTACACATGAAATGAAAAACCCTTTACATGTTAGTGAGATTGAGAGCATCAAAGTCTCATAAATAGGTGCAATAGTATCTGAGGCAGAAATATTGAATCACTTCTAAAGTTTTCATTTAATTCTAATCACATTTTCTAGGTGTGATTCAAGAAAGTATCTAAACATTCTGAGTCAGGGGTAGAGCTATGCACAGGGGTAAAATAAAAATGTCACTGAACAAATAAAATATATTCAAGTTTTCCCAGGAGGAAAAAAAATAGCCTCACCTGGGGAGAGGTCTGACTGCACTAAAGAAATGTTGCATAACACAGTATCCACAGAAGAACTATCAGAGAAGATTTATGGAGCCTGTGGGAGATGTGAAGTACACTGAAACATAAATATATGAGCAGGTGGGAAATAGTCCTGAATATGAAAACAGATGAGGGTGAAGGGGAAAGCGCCTTTCATTATGCATCACCAGTTATAATTTAATGGAAATCCAGTACAAGATCTTTTGTAGATAGAACAATAGGATTTAAAAACACAACTTAGGAAGACATATAGAAAATAATTATTCATGTTAAGAGGAGAAAGATTCCTAAGAAGATATTGCTAGTGAAATAAAATTTGTATTTTATTTTATGGTCATTAATATATAAATATCTATAATTGGAGAAAGAGACAGCTAAATCAATAGCAAGATAAGATGTTTAATTTAGAGCTTTGACATTGCACAGCCTTACTCTAACTGTAGGCTCTTTTCCAGGAAATGGTGTTAGTGTGCACATACATATTTCTGTATTTGGTATATGCGACAATTTTCCAAAAATAAAGTAGCACTACTGCTACTACTAAATGGCTTAAGATAAAGTGGCTTAACTTATCTTTTTGAGTAGGTAAATAAATAACACCCAAGCATCCTTCATATGAAAAATTTTTGTGTTTAGGAAATATGAAAGGATCTTCTAAAGACTCTAACTAGTCGATTAATGCAGAGGGTGTTGCCCTGGTCAATTAATGACTATGTTTATGTAATATGAAGGACCATGAAGTACTCTAAGAGAATGGACATTTCCAAAATATTGAGATTCTAAGATATTGGAATCTAAAATACTCTAAATTCTTCTGATGGCTCCAATAAACTGTATTTTTAATTTTTACCTTGATTCCTTAGGGTAATTTAAAAGTGACAAAGGGACCCTTAGAAACTGTTGTCCTAAATATTGTTGAAGTCCACTTGGCTCTTCTAATGCTGCTTTTAAACAAGTGTTAGTATAACAGAAAGGGTGTCAATATCAAGTTAAACTAAATTCAACCATGATATCCTGTGAGTCTAGAAGCAAAACTGCTTGACACACAGTCAAGAGAAATTGCTCAGTTATACCTGAAGAAGAGACTGGTCAATAGTACTATGTTAGTGGTGATATAAAAATTTTCTTCATTAAAGATATATTACAGATATCTATTGCTAAAAATTGTTATTAATATATTTTAGTTCTGTAGTTTTTTGAGAAGAGACAGATCTGGACATCATGGAGGCTCATTCTCCAACCCCTGACCCGCACACAGAAAACTTTTTAGTGACTTACTAGAAAGTTGGTTCAGTTGGTCTGAGTTAGCTTAGAAGAAGAACAGACTGATTCTAGCTGCAATTCTAGAGGCTCTTCTTTCTCAAAGGGTTCCCTTCTCTGCCAGGAAACATTGTTCTATAAGCACACAGAGGTTTCTCAACCACTGTCCCTAAACATAGTGAGATTTATGGGGAAGGATTCCTCTTAACTGAAAAGTTGACCCTAATCCAGACAGTTCTACAATAAACTGTGCAATATGTTTGGTAAAATAGGTACTTTATTTCCTCTCTGCTAGTAATTTTATCCCCAGTAAATCTTATTTTATATCTGCACATATGGCATTAGTGGTGTCTTTGTCCATGTGGACTGCTATAACAACAATACCATAGCCTGAGTGACTTGAACAACAAATATTTATTACTCACACCTCTGGAGGCTGTGAAGTCCAAGATCAAGGTGCCAGCACTTCTGCTGTGTGCTGACAGCCTGCTTCCTCCTTCACAGATGGCCATTTTCTTGCTGTGTACTAACCCGGTGGAAAGCACAAGAGAGCTCCCTGGATCTCTTTTGTAAAGGCACTAATTCTACTCATAAGGGCTCCACCCTCATGACCTAACCACCTCCCAAACAGCCAAACTCCTAATATCATCACAGCAGGGGTTAGGACTTCAACACATGAATTTTGGGGAAACACAGGCATTTTAGTCCATCACATGGTATATATCTATAACTACTATATAGGGCAGGTAGTGACTATAAAAGGATACACTCCAGTTGTATCAATGCTATTGGTTTTGTAAATAGTGTTTGTCCAGCCCATGTATACCACATCATAGTGGAAAACCCTAGAAGGGTCTAGGGGCAGCAGCAGGTCCTAGGGAATGCTGGTGGCTGAGTTGTACCAATTTCCAAGTGGGTAAAATAGCTAGTAAATGTCCCAATTCATTTTCCGGAAAGACCACTGAGAAGTCCACTCTAAGCCCTGTAGAGAACAGGATAGGTGAGATGATGCTAGCCTAGGACCATCAAGGCCTCAGAGAAGTTTGCTCCAGATGCTAAGGGTGATGAGCCTGCAGCAGAGTACCCCTTCTTTTCCAAAACCTCTAAGCAAGAGACAATTTGGAGAATATAAGAAAGTTAAAGTGAACAATGTCCCTAAAACATGCAGATCATCGGAAGAAAGGCAGATTTGCTACCAAAGGAAAATAGTAGGCAGTAAGAGTGGTAGCAGAGAAAAGGAGGCCAGAAAATTTGGAGCTCAGAAAAACTGTACAAGAATTCATGTGTTCTATGGCTGACAATCAGGGGAATGGTAAGATCGAAAGGACCAGCAGAGCTCACAGGTATGAGGACCCAGAGCACAACCAAGCAGATGGTCTGATGCAAAACCCAGAATGCATTTGGCTGCTCTCTTGGAGCAAAATTAAATAAGCCAATTCCTGGGCTTTGGAGAATTAACAGAACAAATGAGGCAGAAACAAGAACCAGGTCAGGGAACAGACCTCTGTTCTTCCTCCCAGGGGAGAACAGGCACTCAGAGCATTGCTAAACTAGCTCAGTATTGGAGCTGACGTGGCTCTCAATTTATTTTTGTGTCTGGATTGTCCTTGTTCTTCTTTTGTTAAGCTATAAAATTATATAAATATTCTAGATGCAAGATTGCATAGACATGTTGCTTGACTATAGACATTACATGCTCAGCTTTTGACTAGTATGAAAGTTGGAAAATTCATTACACCAAGTTGTTTCTAATCACAAATCTTGTTAATATTTATAGTTGTAGCAATGTCTCATCACAGAAGAAGAAAAGGTAATAAGACTTATTATGGGTTGAATTGTGCTCCCCCCACAATTTGCATGTTGAAAGTCGTAACCTCAGCACCTCAAAATGAGATCTATTTGGGTAGGGAGTCTTTCAGAGGTAATCAAGTTAAAATGAGATCCTCAGGGGGGTCCCAAATCCAGTATGACCGATTCCATTTTAACAGGAGGGAATTTGGACATAGACACACAAGGAAAATACTATGATGCTTCTACAAACCAAGGAACACCAAAGATTGCCACCAACCTCACCAGAAGCTCGGGCAGAGGCACAGAACATATTCTTCCTCACAACTTTCACAAGAAATCAACCTGCCAACACCTGAATGTTGAACTTCTAGCTTCTAGCAATATGGTAAAATAGATTTCTGTTACTTAAGCTAACCAGTTTGTGGTAGTTTGGTAGGACAGCTCTAGTAACTCATATAGGTCTTCATACACAAAATTCAGTAGAGAAGGAAATTCTATGCAATGCTGTCTTCAGCTTCAGAGCATTGGCCGGCCAGTGAAAGTCCTGCTGAGGACTAAAAGGGCTTCAAGAAGGAAGTGGTCACCATTGCTTCTTTCCAACTGGATATCAGAATAGTATTGCTGCAATGCCTGGCATTTGGTATGTAGTCTTTGACATCATTAATGCTTTATTTCTTGTATTGCTCTGCAAAGAAAACCTAAATCAGTTTGTTGCCTTCAACTAGCAAGGCTTGTTATATAACTTTACAAAGTAAAGTTGCAGCAGAGTACCCCTTCTTTTCCAAAACCTCTAAACAAGAGACAATTTGAAGAGCATAAGAAAGTTAAAGTGAACATGACTTTATAACTATCAGTGATAGGTTATCAAAACAATGGATAAACCCAAGTACAATGTTAAGAGCTAGTTGATGGGTTCAGGCAAGCTGTTACAATGATGTCTACACTTGGGAAGACACTCACACTGTTTTCTAATATGAGCATAAGACAAAAATAAATGTAGGTACTCCTTTACCTGCTCCCACAAAATTGTTTTACTTTCATAAATGTTCAGTTCTGAATATTTCATAATTTCATGTGTGTTTTCTTCTTTAAGCAATGAATTAATTAGGGAGTCTGTAGGATTTAAATCTGTGAAGATTTTTCTGGATATTACATTGTTATTCTTTATTCTTTTTATCTGCTGTGTTAGAGAACACACTCTGTATGACTTCACCATTTGAAATTTGCTGAGGAAGGATTCTATAAATGCCAATTAGTTTAAGTGGATTGATAGTGTTCAAATTTCTATCTTTACTGCTTTTCTTTGAAAGAGAAGATTTAAAATTTCCATCTGTAAAAAGTATGGAATATCTCTTTCCTTTCTTAGATCTGCCAATTTTTGCTTTGTTCATTTTGAAACTTTGTTGTTAAATCCATACACATTTACGATTGTTATGCTTTTCTGGTGAGTTGATGTTTTATAAGAATGATCCATTCCTCTTTATCATCTGTCATACTCTTTGCATCATACTGTGTTTTTCTGATATTAATACAGCTGCTCCAGCCTTTAAAAATTTTATGTTGTGCATTGTATCTTTTCCATCTCATTTTCAACCTATTTATGTCCTTATATTTGAAATTCATCTTTTGTAGTTAGCATAAAATTTCATTCATCTGAAAATGTCTTTTTTTCCATCTTCATTCACTGGCTAGAGAATTCTACATTTATAGTTTTTGGTTTTCTTTTTTCTTTCAGCACCTTAAAGGTGCCATTTTCATTTGCCCATTGTTTCTAAGTTAGCTGTTAGTCTTTTCTTTCATTGTCTGTATGTAATGCCTTTTTATCTTGGGTTGTTTAAGAGATTTCTCTTACTCTATAGTTTTTAACAGTTTGAGAAAGTATGATTTGGTATGATTTTCTTTTCAGTTCATTTATTTTGTGTTTTCTGAGATTCTTGGGTCTGTAGATTGCTTTTGAACAATTATTTCTAGCCATTACTGGGAATTAATTTGGAAAAATCATCTCACTGAAAGAAAAATCACAACTCAAATATTCTCCTTCTGCAGCAGGTTTTTCAGAACTAAATTTCCATAAAGTAGAACTAGTTTCAGATAGTTTTTCATTGTGAAATGGAAATGATATGAAACTCCAATTAAGAGCAAACCTGGACCCAAGATTATAAAGAGCTCTTTCCAATTATATACTAGGAAGGGCCTAGTGCTCTAATAAAATTTAAAAGTGTTTATTTAGTGGGGCATTGCTCATAATACATGGAACCTACATTAATAGCATGGTTAGGTGATAAAAGAACCTTCCTCTAAAGTTGTGATAAAACAAAATAGAATATTATAATTATTCATCCAAATGATGACAAATTGCTGATACCCCAAACTGTTAAGTGCATTTTCTCTTAATGCTATTCCTAAAGATGGGGTAGTTGTAGCTCTGGGGAGAAGGGTGTTCCTGGCTTGGGGTGAATCCCCTATGAAACCAGTGAAACTGAAATAAGTCAAGGGAAAGGCAAAGTTGGGAGAAACCATTTTTTATTGCTCATAGCTTGCTCGAAGTCACTGGCTAGGCCCAGCCTGTCCATCTCCTCCAGTTGTGGCTAATGCTTTGCCAACTCCACATGTTTGCTATTTCGTCCTGGTCCTGGTTAGAAAGGCCCCTTTGGTGCTCTGTGTCCCTGCAACCATGCAACACACTTACTCACCTCACCTGCCTCTTCTGGGAGGAACTGCATTGGTGGGTCCTTGGTGACTGGCAGATGCCAGACCAATTACATACCAGGAATGAAGGGGAGGTGAGAATGGTCATTATCTCTCCACTCCTTTCCTCAGAGGCCACCTGAGACTGAGTGGTAAACACCTACTGATATGTAAATGGAGATTCTGGAAATTCTGAAATTTACCCCACAGTAGTATTTACTAATATTGATACTGTTGACAAGTTGGATTAGATAGCAGTGTCTCTGGGTGGACTATTATGGGCACTGCAGTATGTTTAGCATTCCTGACCTCTACTTACCAAGTACCAATAATATCCTTCACTGTCAATTGTAAGAGTCAAAATTATCTCTAGGCATTGCTACATGTCCCTAGAGGGAAAATCACTCCCAGTTGAGAACCAGTGCTATAGAGCATGCCCCCCTTAAAGTGATTGAAATATATCTTTATTTGATTTTCTACAGGAGGAAAGTGTTACAAATAGCTTGTCTGGGCAGGACTGTTGGTCACTCAGAACTAAATAGTTACAGTAGTAGTTGCCATCATATCACACTTGTAAATGCCTTATGAAGTTATGCTTCTAAAGATAACTATTTGGACTTTTAAAGGTAATAAACTGTCATCTCTTATGTAGCCCACTAAATCCATGTTGTAACTCATCACAATAACAGAACCATCCAAAAGGATTAGAGTGATATATATACAATTTTTCTTACTTGGAATTGCCACAACCAGCTTTCTCAATAATAATCTTTACAGGATCAGTTGTTCCCATTCTAGTCAGTTTTTTGAGGTTACACTTGAACATATATACTTGCTGATTTTCTAAGAGTCAAAGAAATAAAGAGATTGTGGCAGTAAATAGTAAATACCAAAGTGATCTTCGTACTTCCTATCTGATCCAGCTGTATGAGATCTTATTGAATCTTCTTACATCCCAGAAAATGTTTCCACTATATGACCTAAAATAAAAAGAGATGAAAGGGGAAAAATGAAATAGTTCTACAAGCACTGAGGATTAGACTAGGGAGCAGAGTCTGGATTGTTCTGGAGGCTAACTTCCTTCCCTCTTTTGGTGAATTAGTAAAGGGTTGACTCAGCAGGTCTGAGTAGCAGTGCAAGAACTGGCTAATACCAGTAACTGCTGCTGTACCACCTTCTCAACCTTCTCAACTTCTATTCTTCCATGTTTGTATAGCTGTTTGCTACTAGTTGACCCAATAAATATCTAATTATTGGAGGAGTGGGATCTTCTCTACTGAAAAGTTGGCTATAATGGGTGTAGTCCATATATATGCAGCTAAACAGTGGGCTCTGGATTAACCTTTTGAAATTGTGATGCTGTGCTTAAATTTCATGTACATTATTCCCAGATAAAGCCTATTTATATCCACACTAGTGTGACTAGTGGCTTCTGTCTGCAACCCTTCCATATCATAGTTTTATTCTCGAACATCCTGTGATACTTATAATTATTATAAATTTATATCTTAAAAAGACATATCAAATATGCCAACATTATTTTAAGTAGTTAATATGTTGGGAGACTCTAAAATATCATTAATGCAGTCAAACTTTAAAAATCACTTGTACAACTACATGTATACTAATGAAAATATATTTCATGACATTTCAATTAAATCTCAAAATGTTCATAGACTTCTGAAGGTTAAATACATTTTGCTGTAGAGAAAAAGATTGATTTGATAATATATTCTTGATAATTAAGATTATGCACTGTAAGAAAATGGAAAATGAAATGTCACCCAATTTTGACTTGAAACTCCAATTTGAATTTTTTCTGAGTATCTCCAATGTTATAAAGCTATTATTCCCCAAACTGTTTCTGACATATTAGTAATTTTAGTATATTTTGTGTTTGAACAGTTTCTTAAAGGACTTTTATTTTCTTAATAAGCAGTCTCGGTAATACAACATAATGAATTTTAATGAAAATTTTCTGTATATATATTCTTATAGTGAAGCTATATGGGGTAATTAAAATGCAATTGAATATGACATGGTAAGTAGACTTATAAAAGAGTACACATTGTATAATTCAGTTTATGTGAAGTTTTAGAATGGACAAAAATATCAGAATAATATCTGCCACTGAAAGTTTAAACCTGGAATTGATTTGGAAGGGGCATGAGGATAATTCTTGGATGATAATGTTTTATACCTTGACAGGGGATTTGGTTATACAGGTAAAGTCATTTGTCTATAGTTATACAATATACACTTAATGACTTTTGCATTTCATTTATTTCAAGAGAAATAAAGTAAATATTGAGTTCTAGACAATAAGAATGCTTATAATATTTAGGGAGTGTTTGCCTGTGTCTGCAATTTACCTTGAAATGCACTTGAAAATAAGATGGACTGATAAAAAGGCATGTTAATGGTAGGATCTTAATAGTGGGTATGTTTGTGGCTGATTTCTGGAAAAAAATTTTAACTTTGCTGTATTTTTCAAATTTTGAATAAGGTGTTGGGAAAACAAGAATGAAATAAGGTGAAAATTAGAATTATCAGAGGAACACAAAACATACTGATAGTTAAGAATAATAGATAATATAACTAACAAAAGAAAGAGACCACATAGCTCTGAAGAATGTTGTTAATGCCTTGTAAAATGAGGTTTAATTCTAATTATTATATACAATGTGAAAACTATTATTAGAATGAGAAAAATAAGAATAAGAAAAATGAGATAAGATACAAAGACTTAATATATGTAGGACATATCAGTTTTTCTACTCTTATGTCTTTCTTCAAAAGTAATATATAGGAAAGCAATTCTTTAAAGTAATTTACTGTGAAGAATACTACTAATGTTAAAAAATATGATTTATACGAGTCTAAAGAGAAACAGAAAATGCAAAATCAACTTTCTAAAAATCAAACTTGCTCTTAATCCCATTCTCTTCAGAAGGTCATAATCTCCTTGTTATGGGAAGTATTCAGTAAATCTTTGATAATTTTCAGCAATATAGTTGAATGAGTAAACCAACAAGAATGTAACATTTTTCAAATAGTAGCAGTAGTAAAAGTCATAGTAAGAATTTTTGTTGTGATTCATGGTTATCTTTCTTTAAAATGATAATGTCCTATTGTTCAGCAGTTACATTTTCTATTTCTTAAATAATTAAAACATAGATATCCTTGTTGCAGATTAAATTTACCTATAAAAATACCCAGTTTTCATGAGACTTATTTAATCTCCAAAATATCTCCCAAATGTTCATCTGGGTCTATAGAGTAGATCTTGACCCATATTTTTGAATTGTAACTGAAGTTTTCCACCAATGTGCTTGTCTTTTCTCCTTTCTAATTCTTTTTAGCACAATGGAACTCCAACTTTATGCATATTGCTTCTATATATTACACAAAAAATTTGTACTCACCTGAACACAAATTGGTGAACAATGATCAGGTATTACTGGGAAACTTATTAAAAATGTGATAGAAGGGTCTTAGATCTTGAGATTAACTGTTAATAATTTTTATTTGAGGGTTTCAGTAATTTATATTTAAGCATATGTATAATGGATTATTCCGTTTAACACACAAATTTAAGAATCATTATTTTAAATGAGTTCTAAAATAATTTTATCCTTTGTTATCCAGTAATTCTTACAAATGCCTATGGGAATAGATAAGCCTCTTGGTGTAAATTATATATATCTTTAAATATCTTAATTTAGAAAGACAATTTACTAAATAATTTTTATATTCTGGCTTAGTCCATGGAAATAAGCTGAAGTGGATCAAATAGGAGTTATTAGGTACAACAGGATACAGAGACAGAAGTCATTTGGGACCCTTCTTTCTTAACTATCTCAAAACTCTTAAAAAAATACTGAAGTGAAATAATCAGGTGAGTGTGCCAGAAATAGGTAGAAGTGAGATAGAATTTCTTAATAAGCACTGCTGACAAAGGTTGGCATCACTTAACTATGATAATCTAGCCAACAGATACCTATACCAATTACTGCCTGAAATATCAACAATTCTGATATTGTTCCAGTTTATATGTATTTGATTAGCATTTTAAGGCCATTTCTGACCTATATCAAAATAAGAATTTAAATATATCATATGTAATCAGAACCATGTAAGTTTATAATTTCAGCAAGAACAAGTTTAGGAAAAGGCTTTCAGAATAAATAACTGGGACATAATTTTGTAGTTGGGAGTTGAGTCAGTCTAAAGGATAATGTTTTACTAGAAGGTCATCATGGAAGACAAATAATGGAACCAAATAAGCAGACATGAACAAAGAACAATAAGTAGGAAGAAAATAAAATCTTTTAATGTTGGGGTGTAAAAGAAGAAACCGATCAGGTGAAGTTAATACAGCCAAGTATCAAGAACCAAGATAAAGCAAAGTACATTAGATCACACAGTAAACTCTGGAGTCGTATTTGAAGAAATCACTTTATGCCAATGCCATGTCTTATCTTTTTTTCTTTTTTTGAGGACTTGTGTATTCCACACTTTGCTGCATTTCTCCCTGCCTTAGAGCCAGCTAGTTTTAGGTTTCAAGGGTTTGTTTCAGATTTCAAGAAAATAACAGTTTTGTTGTATCTTGAGTTCATAATGTCTCTGGACATAGTTTCTCATATTATCCTGGAGGGATTATTTAAATAAAAAAAAAACTGATGATAAAATTGGTGACATTATAACTATTTGTGATTAAATTTCTAAAAGTTGATTATTAGGGTGAGATCAGCCTAGAGAAAAGATATGAGAGAAGAGTTCACGGGTCCATTATATCTGACAAATATGTTTAAGTTTGAGTATAACATAACACAAAACACATGATTAAAATTGGTGGGTGAAACTGAGCTGGTAATATTAGTCAGTGAATTGAATTAATTAATTAATATTATCTTTATCCAAGGGAAAATTAATATGAAGTGAGCAATAAAATTATATATATAAACCTGAACAAATATATCTTCCATCCTCAATGAAAGAATGAGTTTGCTAATTTCAGAATTCATTAACCAAGTTGGTAAACTGAATCAAGTTATCTTAGTTATCATCTCCTTATAAAACAATAAGATGCACATGAACTTGATGGAGATATCTGGATCTGTCTCTTTTGTATAAGACTGACTACTATGTTTACGAGAACCACACTTTAGTAGGATTACTAAAAAGTGCACAAAATCCTACTGGAATCAGGGAGGAGACAGAGAATGACAAAAAGCACTGTCAAATGTGCATATACATAAAGGTTGTTGGAATTAGAGTTATTTAACAAAGAATTGGGTGAGAGAGAGGTTTCGTCTGTCTTAATTTTCTTACACTGCTCAAATTCATTAATATTCAATGCATCAATAAGCATTTCTCTGAATATTTGACAACACATGTAGTCTTGCTGTTCAAGTTGTCTTAGAATCATTGATCCCAATATCAAAGTGTAGATGGATTTGAAGGACTGTCATGTGAAAGAAGTAGACATCTCTTTTTTTACTCCAGAGTGCAAAAAAGTAGAATTAATGGTTAGATAAATCAAGGATATAGATTTTTATCTCCATATATTGAATAATTATCTGAAATTCAGTCCACTATCAGTAATATGTAAGCAAAGGTTACATACATGACAATTTTCAATTACATGATATAAATATTCTTATTTTAAGAGGGAAATAGTCTCACTAGCAACCTTTATTGTCCATTTTCAAATCTAATACTGCTGTACTTTAATTTGGTAAAGAAAATCACTTGTCAAACAGTTTTTTTTTTGTCTACATTAAAATAGTGCATTCATCAGATAATCACAATAATAGTCTTTTGAAAAAACCTGAATCCATTGACTTTTTCATCTCTTTATATTGTTTTATCTGTACTTTATTCAACAGGTAGTTATGGTAGAATTATAGAATTAATATTATTCTTCTCCATATTACTAATACACAGAGCATTTACTGATTCAAATCACTCTGTTGAATTAGAGATGACAAAAGAAAATTCATGTCCTCAAAATTAATCTACAATTCTAGGATTCTTACCACTTGCATCATTTTGAATAAGATACTTCCATACAATAATGATAAAGTACCTATTTGACTCAGACAGAGAAGAACATGAACTCATTATTCATAGGTTAATTCATTGTCTAGCAGATATTGGGCCTTGAGGAAGTTAAATTTGAGGATTCTAAAATAGGATACATTACCTAAGAATGCAAGTTCAGTTCTGGTGATGACATTGGGGTGTTCTCTTTGGCTAGGATGTTGTTCATTATGCATCTAGTGGGGAAAATTGAGGCAGGCTTAGTTTGTCCATAATTTGCCCCAGTCTTTTATTTAAAAAAGTTTTAATGTGGTAACAACACTTAACATGAAATCTACTCATTGACAAAAATTTAAGCACACAAAACAGTATTGTTAACTATATGCACAACATTGTACAATAATCTCTAGGACTTTCCATCTTGTATAACTGGTACTTTATACCCATCAAACAGCAACTCCCCAACTCCCCCGTCCCCCAGCTCCCATAAACAACCATTCTACTCTCTATTTCTGAGTTCATTTTAGATATTTCATATAAATGGAATCATGCTACATTTGTCCTTCTGTGGCTGGCTTATTTCACTTAGCATAATATTTTCTAAGTTCACCCATGTTGTCGCATATGGCAAGAATTCCTTTTTTTTAAAGGATTAATAAGATTCTATAACATATAGTCTATATATATCTACCACATTTTTTTAAATCTGTCCATTGATGGATATATAGGATGCTTCCATATCTGGGCTATTGTGAATAATGTTGCAATGAACATGAGAATGCACATATCACTTGGAGATTCTGATTTCAATACTTTCAGATATGCACCCAGAGGTAGAATTGCTGAATCATGAGGTAGTCTTATTATTATTTTTATTATTTTGAGAAACCACTATATTGTTTTCCAAAGTAGCTGCACCATTTAGCACTTCCAGAAACAGTGTATAAGCATTCCAGTTTCTCTACGTCTTTACCAAGTCTTGTTATCTTGTTTGTTTTTATGAAACTTGTTTGTTTTTTGAGATAAACCCAAACATATGCCATCCACTAATCTCCAAAAAGGGTGCCAAAAAATAAATAAAGGAGAAAGGATACTCTCTTCAATAAGTGATGTTGGGTTTCCACATGTGATATCCACATGTGAAAGAATAAAATTGGACCTTTATCTTATACCATACACAAAGATCAATTCAAAGTAGTTTAAAAATCTAAATATAAGATCATTTATTTGATATATAGATTAATGTACACATAATATAAAATGTAAACATGAGACCCCCAAAGGCAAAACTCCTACTAGAAAACACAGGGAAAGAATCAAGACATGGGTTAAGGAAGTGATTTCTTGGCTATGATACCAAAAGAGCAAGCAACAAAAGCAAAAATAGACAAATGGGGCTACATTAAACTAAAAATCTCTGTACAGCAAAGGAAACAATCAAAGGAGTGAATAAAAGATTCTGTGGTCAAACGTATTTGAAATCTAATAGGTGCTATTTACTACAAGCCCTGGGAAAGTCACAAACCACACCGACATCCTAAAGGCTCTGAGAAGTTACGAAGTAAAGGTACACTTTATATGTGTTTGCACCTACATTTCATGAATGTTATTCAATAGAGACCCTAGAATCATGTCTGCTATTCTGGACAATTAGCTACCAAAATCCAAGAAATCACACTGGATCATTCTCATCTATAAAAGAGTCGAGAAAATGTTCTGAAGTCAGAATGTTTCACATAATGTTGCCTAGACAAAAACCTTTGTAACTTATTAAAGAATTTCATTTGAATAGTGATTTATAATTTTGATGATCTTCAAGAAAATGATACTATTCCAAACCTATGAGGAAAATATTCTTTCACCTTTTTATAGGTGAGACAGTAATTTCAGTAAAAATGAGAGATGCAATAAAGATTTCACAGCCTGTACACTGCTCATTCCTCCACATTACTATAATGGGTGGTGTAGCACCCACACAATTGTTACATTTATGATTTAATCTTTGTGAGATACTTTTTTTTTCTTTTTTAGCCCAAACCCTCTTCTGCAGAAGTGTTGACATTTTAAAGCCGATCGTTCAATTCCATTTAGTGCATCAGTGCCAATTTCTCCAATTTGTCTGACAACACATGTAGTCTCAGTAGTCAAGTTGTCTTAGAATCATTGATCCCAGGACCAACGGATAAGTACTGTGATCTTCAAACCAGTGATCAGAATGGCCTTCCTAATTATTGTTGTTCTTTTTCCTTTTAATCTGTATGACACAAGCATTCTTAACAGACTTGAGTCATCGGCCTAAAAGCTCTTGTCATTACTCATTAGAATTGCACATTGATAAGGTGTAAACAAGTCTCCTGATTTCCATCTTTAGATTAAGAAGCCTTAGGAACAATTTCTTTTTTTGCATTGCTAGATTTAAAATTGTTTTTGCCCTTTTACTTAATAGTTCACAACTTGAGTGTTTTTCAGAGGAAATTAAAATCATTTCTGATAATTTCATCTTTTTCTACAAATTTCTTCAATATATTTTGATATATTTGACACCATCATTAAGGAATGATGATAATGTGACAATTGAATTAATCTACTAATAGGTTTTTAATACCTCCAAGTGCACCAATATTGTAGAAATGTGTCTTGAAATGATACAGTTTATTTGCCCAGATTTAGTTAATTAATTAGACATGGCTATCACCATTCAGATTCTTAATTAGGTTAAAATCCAAACTCTAGGAGTGGCTTTCCTTCAGCATGAGGTAACTTGAATGTATATGCTTCTCAAATATTCAGATTACTAGTGTATTTTTATTATTTCTCTCTCTTGTTGCCTGACCTTTGGCCTTTTTAATGTTTGTTCACACCACTAATAAAAGATGAAGAGAAAAGATGCTAAACTTAAATTAGTCTACTTGTTAGTCAGTCACTGAGTCAGCAAGGACCCACTGGGAGTCCACAGCATACAAATTATAGCAATTTTCTCTTTGGTAATAGCTTAGTAAGAGGGAAGCTGAAATCTCATTTTCTTTTTTTTTAAACTATACTGTATTCATCACAGTTTATATGAATTTCAACTATGCATATTCTCTCTATTTCAGTATGTATTAGTTATTATTAACTTTTATTTATATCCCTATGTTTAAGTATAATTTCTCCTAGGAAAAAAGTCATACTCCAGAATTTGACAAATAATAATTTAAATTCCACCTAAAGATCATATCAGACTAGCATTCTTTTATAATACCTCACACTATTTCATGTTAAAATATTGATAAATGGTTTTTTAGAAGACTTAAAACCTCACTGGAATATAAATAACATACATCAACAATTTATACAAGTATTGTAGGATTTCTGATAAATACTGCAACCAAAGAATCCTGATTTCAGAAACAATTATCACATACAGTCTTCACTCTGGTGTACCAGAGTTTGGATTGCTGGGAAATAAGGGAGATGTATGTTCCTTGCCTTATCCACCCTTAACTCTCCTCTCCCATTTGCTCAGTCTCTTGAGGTGTAATCTGTACTGACCAGGTTTCTTGCACTCAAACTGCTTTGCTCTTTACAAACCCAACTAAATTTAACCTCCTAATTTTTGCTCTATTTTAGCATAGTATATTCTCATGACAAATGCATACACATTAGTTAAATTTGCAGTTTTTGTTTCTATCATACTTGCTGTATATCTCCAATTCCTAAAAATGAATCACTAGTTTAAATAGTTTACTGAAGCATAAACTCCTGGAGAATTTTTAAGGCACATGTTCTGCTAAGCAAGAATTAGAATTTCTAGGAATACATTTTTACTTATTCCAAGATTCCATCAGAATGTGACACCAATTAATGCTGAAAGGAGTTATATTGCCTCTGATGGGTTATTATAATGAAAGCTCACAAAGTTAACAGTAGTTTAAACTCATATGATAAACCTTAAATTTGGTCCATTTGATGACAGACCTGAGGCAATATGATCTACTCTTTGTTAAGGATTAAATATTCTACAAATTAACTGGACCCCTCATACTCTACACACTGGTAATTTTAATGTGATAGATTATGGGTAATTTTAATTCATTTTAAAATTTAATTTAATTTAATTTTCATTAAAAATGTCTGTACTTTGCAAATGGTCACACTGAGTATATATTCACTATGTAATCATATAAACTAAACATTAGTTCTCAATTTTATAATTATATACCGTATGTTGAAACATTTTTGTATAATCATCACCTAATCAAATTTTATCACCAAAAAAGGCAGTTGTACTTTCTTCAGATGTGATTTTGAAGTTAGATAAATGTAAAACCTGAAAATTTCACTTGTTCGTAATTATGTAATTAATCTGACCTCTTCAATTTTTTTATCAGTAAAAGAGAATAACTAAATAGAATTTTCTAAAACTTAAAAAAAAATGTCTTGACATGAAAGTCACAAACAAAATAAAGACAGCTGGGATGCTAATTGCTCTGTTTTACTTTTGTAGTTCCTTTTCATTCATCTTTGTTAATAGTGTGATTCAACATAAGCTCTTATTTTCATCACTGAATCATTACTTTCAAGAGAAAATCTTTGGTTTCCTTTCCTCAAGTGATTGGATTTAATTTAAAACTTTATTCCTGTGCGGTAAATGCAGAATTTCCAGAATCTCTGGTTTAGGATTAGTCCATTTACATATCAATGGGTGTTTAACACTGTAGAACCTCCCTTGACTTTCCCTTGACTTACTTCAGTTTCCGTAGATTCACACAGGACTCACCCCAGGCCAGGAACAGCCTGCACCTTGGAGCTACAGTTCTAAAATAAAATAATTGTACTATTTATAAATAATAATGTATTTGTTTTATGTAAGTTCAGGATGAATAAATATAATTAAATTTCTAATTCCTACTTAATAAAGCATATGAATACCATGGTTCTCCTTAAATATCAGCTTTTAAATATGTGTAAGCCATTGACATGCTATCAAGTTATCGTATTATCATTATAAAGCCTATACATATTATAAATATAAAAATGTGTACTTTATAAATATAAAACATTTTAAATATTGTGGAATATACCACAAATAATACAAACATACACTCCTAAATAAATTAATAGAATTTTTTTAAACTAAATCAATACTGAACACAAAGAAAAACTCTCTCCAGCAGCCATTTATGTTTATGTGGCAGCGTATGAGGACAGAAAGTCAGGTCACCTAGAAATAACACCTGCCAGGATAACAAGGTTATAGTGGACATCAGATCAGCTCCCCCTCTATCTATTTCTGCTTGCTCCTTTCTTTGGTGTTCACAGCCTGTGAGACATGTCTTTTCTGCTTTTCTCCTGATGGTTTTTACTGTGATTAACCCTAAGATATTATTCTTTAATAATCAGCCTTGACTCTTGGATAAAAACTCAGCAAAGTTGTAGGATACAAAATTAATATGCCGAAATCTGTGGCACTCCTATACACTAACAATGAACTAGCAGAGAGAGAAATCAGGAAAACAATTCCATTCACAGCTGCATCAAAAAGCATAAACTACCTAGGAATAAATCTAACCAAGGAAGTGAAAGACTTGTATATACTCTGAAAACTACAAGACACTCATGAGAGAAATTAAAGAAGATACCAATAAATGGAAACACATCCCGTGCTCATGGTTAGGAAGAATTAATATTGTCAAGATGGTCACCTGCCTAAAGCAATCTACAGATTCAATGCAATTCCTATCAAAATACCAACAGCATTCTTCAATGAACTAGAGCAAATCATTCTAAAATTCATATGGAACCACAAAAGACCCTGAATAGCCAAAGCAATCCTGAGAAGGAAGAATAAAGCTGGTGAGATTATGCTTCCCAACTTCAAGCTCTCCTCAAAGCCACAGTAATCAAGACAATTTGGTACTGGCACAAGGACAGACCCATAGAACAATGGAACAGACTAGAGAGCCCAGATATAACCCAAGCATATATGGTCAATTAATATATGATAAAGGAGCCATGGACATACAATCAGGAAATGACAGCCTCTTCAACAGCTGGTGTTGGCAAAACTGGGCAGCTACATGCAAGAGAATGAAACTGGGTTATTGTTAACCCCATACACAAAAATAAACTTGAAATGGATCAAAGACCTGAATGTAAGTCATGAAACCATAAAACTCTTAGAAAAAAACGTAGGCAAACATCTCCTGAATATAAGCATGAGTAACTTCTTCCTGAATGCATCTCCTTGAGCAAGGGAAACAAAAGCAAAAATGGACTCATGGGACTACATCAAACTAAAAGTTTCTATATGGCAAAGGATACCATCAACAGAACAAAAAGGCATCTCAAAGTATGGGAGAATATATTTGTAAATGATGTATCTGATAAGGGGTTAACATCTAAAATATATAAAGAACCCAAAAAGCCAATAACCTGATTAAAAAATGGTCAGAGGATATGAAGAGACAGTTCTCCAAAGAAGAAATTCAGATGGCCAACAGAAACATGAAAAGATGCTCCACATCACTAATCATCAGGGAAATGCAAATTAAAACCACAATGAGATATCACCTCATACCAGTAAGGATGGCCAGCATTGAAAAGACTAAGAACAACAAATGCTGGCAACAATGCAGAGAAAGGGGAGCCCTCCTACACTGCTGGTTGGAATGTAAGCTAGTTCAACCATTGTAGAAAGCAATATGGAGGTTCCTCAAAAAACTAGAAATAGAAATACCATTTGACCCAGGAATTCCACACCTTGGAATTTACCCAAAAGATATAACTTCTCAGTTTCAAAAAGACATATGCACCCTTATTTTTATCGCAGCACTTTTTACAATAGCCAAGATATGGAAACTACCTAAGTCTCCATCAGTAGATGAATGGATAAAAAAGATGTACATATACACAATGGAATACTATTCAGCCATAGGATAGAAACAAATCCTACCATTTGCAACAACATGGATGGAGCTGGAGGTTATTATGCTCAGGGAAATAAGCCAGGTGGGGAAAGACAAGTGCCAAATGATTTCCCTCATTTATGGAGTATAACAACGAAGCAAAACTGAAGGAACGAAATAGCAGCAGACTCAGAGACTCCAAGAATGAACTAGTGGTTACCAAAAGAGAGGGGTGTGGGAGAGCAGGTGGGGAGAGAGGAAGAAGGGGATTGAGGGGTATTACGTTTATTACACATGGTGTGGGGGATCACGAGGAAAGTGTAGCACACAGAAGGCAAATAGTGAATCTGTGGCATCTTACTACACTGATGGATAGTGATTGCATTGGGGTATGGGTGGAGACATGAAAATAGGGTTAAATGTAGTAACCACATTGTTTTTTCATGTGAGAGTATATATATCAATAATACCTTAATAAAAAGTTTTAAAAAAATACCTCCCTGTTTAATTTTATTTTTAAATCCATTTAGAATATTAAAAAATGAGATTGACAAAGAACTTTGTTGGTTTGAATAGGTTATCTGTTGATACTTAATATATTAGAATTATAGCAAAATTTTTAATGTACTTATAGTTCATTTAAAAACAAAAATGCATGTGAATATAAGTAACATCGTTTATAGAAAATAACTTTTAAAAGAAAAACAGAAGAATTTGATTGTTTTACATTTCCATATATCTCCCTAATGTTTGACTTCATAAACAACACCTGGAATTTCATATCTGCTTCTATATTCCATCTATTTTGATCTCACGCATCACATAGTCCCTGGAATACACTCAAAAGAAAGCAAGAATAAAGGGTGTAAACAGCATCTGGGTAGCATTATAAAAATACTTTGATCTTACAAACCTCCTGCAAGAATCTTAGGCACTCCACACCACGTTTGAGAACCACTGGCCTAGCCAATTTTGTTTCAACAGCTAAGGATCAAATTATATAGGTTAGCTATAATTATGTAAATTAGACAACTGAAGTTTCAAAAACTCCAGAAAATAGATTCATCCATACCTATAAAAACAACATGAGGACTTAGAGGAAACAGAGGACTCTCTAATTCTTCTAGTATTCCCAAGGGTCATTTTTACCACCATCAACAGTACATGAGATTAAATGCCTGTTTAACAGTAATATAAACAGAATACATGGATTACTCAATAAGTAAATAAGAGGCACTACTAATTGTTGGGACTGAGGCACAAGGTCCTATGCTCTTTAAAGGTGCAGCTTATTTGTTGCAAAAACAGTAACATTTTTAAGGATGGAGAACCTAAGCATCAGAGAGACTTAAACCAGAGGTGACGTTGCTAATAAACGGCAGACTTGAGAACTCATTGAACCTCAGGTCTGCCTGACTCCAAACCTTGTCTTTCATTCAGGGGAGAACTCTGTGCCATTAGTCACATTCCATATAGAACTTCCTGATGCATGTAAAATAATAGTAATGATATAATTAATGAAGAGTCCCTTAGTGCAATATGTGTAAACAAATCAGTCTTTAAAAAAGGAGAAATGTAACTGCACTTAACCAGTACCCACAGTCTATCAAAGGAGACAGTCTTTTTTTTTTCTTCTTCTGATATTAGGGTATAGGTCTCTGTGTGAAATGGAATGAAACTGTAATCCTTAACTACAGCTTTGTCTTGAGATCTCCCCCTTCTTTTCCATTACTTTTCAGGAAAATAGCCTAATTTTAATCTGTTAGTGTTTTGCCCCTGCCTTACATGCCTGGGTCTTGTATAAAATCCTATTTGATTTCATATCTGGAATAAAAAATTTCATTTTTAATCACACAAATATGCAAGTATGAGGGAAATAGATTAATACAACTCAGGTAATAGTATGTATGTTTAGAAAGTTGAATTACTGTATTGTAATAATTGAAAAATACACAATAGGCACTTTTAACATTGCAAATAAATTGGAAATGATAAACTATTCTCTTCTTTTCAACTTGAATTCATTTTTCTAATTCATATTAATTATATGACTATATTGCAGTGTTTTGGCAATCTCATACTTTTTTGAGAAGGTGCTAATATTTGTCATGTCTATTTTAGATTTATAGCTTTTAAAAATCTCAGTGTAAAATCAAAAGAAGAAAAACGTGTTTGGAAATTGTATAATGTAAAGCAAAATACTTCTTTGGTAGTATTACTGCATTGATATTATTCTCCAATGTACATACATTAAATGCTTCTGTAGTTCATTTTGAGTAACCATCCTTATAATTTGTAACATTAAAGGCATATAGACTAGTTTTTTTGCTAATATTTGTAACTCAGTTTAAAAGATATTTTCCTTCTGATCCTCCATCCATTCCACATACACACTTTGCCTTATTTCATCACTATTAATATTCAGATACATGTTTCCATGTCTGCTTTATTTTTTTCTCCAAAAATAGTTTTTTAAGGAAAAACAGAAAATAAGTTGTGGAAGTATTCTATAAAGCTTCACAATGTAAAGATTGTGATTCATCATTTTTCTTTGTTTTGAGATTCCCTTTGTTTTGAGATTGAAGGTTTACCTCGGAAGAAATAATTACATGTAATATATTATTTTTTTAAATGTGTTCTAGCATTTATGGAAAATGCTGAAATACAGTTTTTATGAATTCAATTTTAGTGGACTAAGTTTCTGTACTCATTACTTGTAACATTTTAATTTGCTTTCTCAATCAGCTAAATATAACTATAGCTAAAAAAATTGGAAATGTGAAAAATTTAAGAACAGAATGATTTAAATCCACAGGGAATAAAAATATTGCCTTAATATGAAATACTGGTCTTGCTAACTTATTATAATACAAAATAAAATTAAAAAGAGTTCATAGTGTTAGTGATGAATAATTATTAATATCATTTGTAACAAATTCATAAAGCAAGGAGTCTGTAAATCACTTGGAAAAAGTATGATTTGTACTAGTTCAGAACTACAGGTGAGTGCAGACCCAAAACCTATAGACGGTGAAAACTGAAATCTGGGATCAGTTCTTCCTTGATTAATCTGATGTTTAAATACCTCCCTTCTCTAGAGGAATGAGATATAGTTTCTGGCAACTATGGAGGCTAAGTCCATATTAGTATTTATCATAGTTCTTGTGAAAACAATATGACCAGGAAAACTGAATACAAAAAATGTTTTTCCACTGAATCATTACTTGAATTTAAACAACAGCAGATTTTAGTACATAATATTAAATAAAAATTTACTGAACTAGGCTGCTAAAATAATAAATTCAACCAATAACACAAGGATTATAAGAGAGAAGACAGTTATCTTAAAATATATTCACTGTCCAAAGACAGTTTATGAGTCAATGTTAACATCATGGAAATTAGACTTTACATTTAAAAACAATTATTAGATTAAAAAATGTTATTACCTAATGCCCACTTACCAGGAAGATTTAAAAATTCTGAATTGTTATGAATTGAACAGTGTAGTTCTAAAATATATTAGTTACTGCATTATGAGAAACTAAACATAAAAGTGTACAAATATTACATTTTAAAAAATATATACATATGCCCACAAATATAAATGTTTAAATGCTTAAATGTAATAAAGTTAAAGCAATGTAGAACATAGATTTTAGTGATGACAGTAAATTTGATCTAGGTCATGAAACATATTTGGTGGCAACTAAAAAGAGAGAGTAGGAAAGAAGTTCTCATTTATTAATGTCTACAACATTCTAGCTTATTAATTTAACAACCTACGTTTATTCCAGGCATTTTCACTGATAAAGTTGTTCAAAGTGCTCTTCATGGATGAGCTGCAGTAATATTCAAAACAATTTTTATCACAATTTTACTGATGAGAAAACTGATATTTAGCTAGGATAAAATGATATATATTTCATACCATAATTCACAGCAGATCTTCAGAATGAGTATTACTGATCAGAGAACTCAAGCCTAATTGGCCAAAGACACATGGCCAGTGAAGAGTGGAGCCAAAATTTATTTTACTTTTCTCATTGCATCATCTCATGTTTTTTCCATTGTTGTTGTTCTATGTGTATAAGCAATTCAACGTGAGTAAAAACGAGCAGGATGTGAGGTCCAGTAAGAGAATCATCTGTGATAGAAAGCCATCATCCCTGGGGAAATTTAAATAACACTATAATTGTAAATAAGAAAGAAAAACAATTGAAACCTTAGCTGCTTTTTTGTGTGTTTATTTTCAATTTTATTTTATTTTTAAAAACTTGTTTTTTGTCTTTATGCTCTTGTTTCATGCTAAAATTAAAATTTAATCATGGAGACAAAATAATAATCCTCCATCAAAGAGTACAACTAACCCCTAAATTATAATTAATTTACGAGATGATGTAGCCCCCAAAAAATTTCAACGGTAGTGATTCTCAGATATTTTTGTTTCAGGGCAACTTTGCACTCTTAAAACTGGAAAATGTGGGAGATAGAGATATATATGGGTATATATATATATATCTGATATACATAAAAATTGTTACATATACATCCTGTATTAGACATTAAAAATGAGAAATTTTGAAAATATTTATTAATAATTGTTTAAATTAATAATAAACCTATTATATATCAATACATTTTTATAAAAACAACTACCTCCAAAACAAAAAAGTAATAGTAAGAGTGCCATTGTTTTACATATTTCTAAAACTCTTTAACCTTTAGCTTAATAGAAAACAACTGAATTCTCCACTTCTGCCCATCTGCTGTTATATCAGATAGCATACAACAATCTCTGGAAAACTCCATTTCATATTTTTGTAGGTATAAAAGTAAGAAATGACAAATAACATTTACTTAGTATCATCATAAAAATCATTTTTCCTCATGGACCCCTGGAAGTATCCTGAGTTTTGGATCCCTGAATGTATGAATTTTGATGACAGGAGAAAACTTCCAGTTAGGAGAGGCTTCTGGAGATAAACTGCCTGGGTTTGAAACCTGACCTGTTAAGTCAGCAGCTGCATGACCGTGGGCAAAGAACTTGACTTCTGTCTTCATTTTTCTCACCTGTAATACAGGCACAATAATAACAATACATTCTCTGCAGTGTTCACATAATGTGTTGATATTTCATAAAACATTTAATATAGTGCTTCACACAGAGCACTCTATGGCATTTGATAAATCAATGAAAAAAATCTAAGGCAGAGATGGGTAGCATCATGACTTCTCAGTTGGAAACAGGTCATATTACTTTCTATATCTAAAATTTACCTTGGTGAAATTTTATGGTAAAGAGTCACTGCCAAAAGCAGTTTGACATTCAGTAAAGACATTTTTTAGATTTAAAAATACTTCGGATTTATTGATATTTTTTCCATTAGACAAACTGTTACTCAGGCACGTGAAATCTGGTGAATTTTCTCCAAAAACCAAAATAAAACAAAACATAGAAACATACTACTACTTCTTAAGAAACACATTGGCTTAATACTCTGATAGAGCTAAAACAAAGTGATAATATCATCATTAAAATAGCTAACTTGAATGATATTAATTATAACCAGTTGATATGTGATATGTTAGAAATGGATGTTCCGGAAATGTTTTCAGACCCAATTTATCCTTTAGGCCATACCCGATGTTAGAAAAGTAAGAATTTTATCTTTATCAATACACTTAGGTAAACATATTTTCATTTATTTGAATTGGGTAACAATGATAACAGAAGTTGATTTGCAGGAGCTTTGGAGTACTGTGGGTAAAATTGCAATTTTTCCAGAATTTCTTGCCTGACTTTAGTACATCTCCTTAACAACACGGTGTTTCTAAGGAGTGGAGAGAAGTAGTCTATCCATATCAGTGGATAATTACATGGGCGAGGGAAGGCTTATCTGGATTGGAGAGGTTGAAGGGAGGATTCACTTGTCTCTGCCACAGCAGGAGATAGGGAGACCTGGGGCAAATGCTTGTGAGCAATAAATGGTTTTTAAACTTTATTTCTTTCTTTGACTGATTTTGGTTTCAAATTTATTTTGCCTCAGGATTTCTCCTCCCTGGATTTACAAGTACTAAGCCATTTTGGGGTTTAATTTTCAAACATTCCCTGACAATGTTCTATTTTTGTAGAAAATTTACCAGCAAAAAAAATAAAGGATGAAATTTGGCAAGAGCCTTTTCTTAACACCAATAAAGGTATAAAATAATAAAACTTCCTTTTGAGGTTTTCTGATGCCCCTCACACAGCTTTTATCTACCCTTAGTTGAAACTATTTTCCCCCTAGTATTCTCACAATATTTTATCTCATTACCTTTTTGTGTGGCATTTATTTTCCACCTTGCAATTCAATGTTTAAATGTAAAAATAATATATCTTCTATCACAAAGATTCAGTGAGGTAGGGAACAGTCACCCCATACAGACTGCAGGCAGGGCTACACACAAAGTGGGCACTTGATCTTTTTGCAACAAGTGAATTAAAACCCTTTTTTAAAATGGCTTCTTCAAAGTTCCTGGAAGTAGTGTTTGAGCAATAGTCATCATACTCCTCTAATGAATATTTTGTTGGGTAGAGAGGAAAAAACTTCAAGTTTTTAGATGACTGTATTTTACTCAGCTTTGATATACTTTTTCTGATCCTTTTGGAACTTCACCATATTATACACAATGAAAAAGACTTTGTAATGAATAATAGATTCATTCTTCTGATTTTTGTTTTACATATATGGGATCTAGTGCATTTTACTTAAATGTCTGATCATAAAAAATTTCAATGTGCTTTTTGTTCTTAGAACATTTTTTTACAAAAAATTAAATCATATTTTAAAATATAAGCTCATAGAAAGGTTTTTATAGATCAACGATAAAATTTGTTTTGTTATAAAAGTATCAGTTAGTAATCTGATATATGTAAATTATTATAACTAACATATAAAGAAACATACAAGAAAAAGTTCATACATTATTGAAATTATTGAAAATATTCTGCTGATTTTTGTTATAATGCTTAAATATCAAGTATCCCAATGATACATAAACTCTGCATTATAATTAGGAAAAAGTAATTTTAAAATACACATATTGATACACAGCAAGTATATAATAGTCTCTAAGCCTCTTTTTTTCACTCTTTTCCCACCAAACGCTGTGTTCTTTGAGATAATGTTCTAATTAACCCAAATGAAACCAATATATTGAACTCTGAGTTCAGATGCAAAGTGTCATGGCAAACAGTGGAAGAGTGTGTGTGTTTAGTGTGAATTGAGGTTGGTTAAAAAATAAAATTCACTGAGAAGAAGATAAGATGGTAAATCCCCTTAAAAAGGTAAAACTTGAAAGCTTGAACTAATCTTTTTTTCTGCCTAACCTTTTAGATAAGAAAACAGACTGAACATTTCTGTTTCACTCTAGTTAGCATAAGTGATCATAATGACATATCCCATGTGTTTTTTGCTTTGTCAGAAGCAATATTCCTAGCCACAGATGTATCATAAATCATTGAATATTATTTTCTATTTTTGTGGAAGCACAGTTTATATGGCTAACTCACTATTAAAAAGACTCAGATGTGATTGATAATATGTAACACTATAATATGAATAAAAAAGAACTTTTCAAATCCTTTCCTGACTTAACATTGTGAATAAATTCATCAGTTGATAAATAAGAAATAAAAGTAATATGTTTAAAAACATACACATAGGAACCAAGATGGCGGCATGAGTAGAGCAGCAGAAATCTCCTCCCAAAACCATATATATTTTTGAAAATACAACAAATACAACTATTCCTAAAAGAGAGATCAGAAAACACAGGACAACAACCAGACTACATCTACACCAGCAAGAACCCAGCACCCCATGAAGGGTTAAGATACAAGCCCCCAGTGGGAACTGAGTGCCCCCCACCCCAGCTCCTGGCAGGAGGAGAGGAGTCAGAGCGGGGAGGGAGAGGGAGCCCAGGACTGCTAAATAGCCAGCCCTAGCCATCCGCACCAGAGCGAAGACACAGTGCATGCATAGGGTGCTGAAAACTAGGGAAACAAGACAGTAAGACTTGTGAGTAGGTCCCGACAGCCAGCACCCCTGGGACAAAGAAAAGTGAGTGCTTTTTAAAAGTCTTAAAGGTACAGGGACTCTACAGCTGGATGGAAGCGTCCCGGGACACATAGCCTAGCAGCTGGGAATACTGAGGATCTCTGGGCGCCCTAACCCCCTGGGTGGCAGTGCAGCTCGGAGGCCCATCACAGTGATAAACAGCATCCCAGCCATTTCCCCTCTTACGTGGCTCTGCCATAGTAGAGAAACAGACTGAGACTGGCCACTCCCACAGCAATTGAGGAGCTAAACTCCACAGTGGCTGGACAAGAATCAGAAGCCCCATCTGCGTGTAGCAGCCCAGCACAAGCTGCTAGGGGTCTCTGTTCTCTCAGGAGAGGAAGGCCACAAACCAGCAAGAAGGGACATACTCCCAGCCAACAAATGCACCAGCTCCCCACAAATACCCCTATCGTCATGAAAAGGCAGAAGAATTTGATACAAACCAGACTAACCCAGACATTCCCCCCTAAGAAGGAATCTGGGGAGACAGACCTAAGCAATCTCCCTGAATAAGAATTCAAAATAAAGGTTATAACCATGCTGATGGCTCTTCAGAGAAATATGCTCAAAGATGAAGAGCTAAGGGATGAAGTCCAGAGGGAGATTACAGAAATGAAACAATCTCTGGAAGGACTTAAGAGAAGACTGGATGAGGTGCAAGAGGCCATTAATGGAATAGAAATCAGAGAACAAGAACACAGAGAAGCTGACACAGAGATAAAAGGATCTCCAGGAAAGAAACGATATTAAAGAGAACTGTGTGACCAATCCAAAAGGAAAAATATCCACATTATAGTGGTACCAGAAGAAGAAGAGAGAGAAAAAAGGATAGAAAGTATATTTGAAGAAATAATTGCTGAAAACTTCCCCAAACTGGGAGAGGAAATAATCGTTCAGACCACGGAAGTACACAGAACTCCCAACAGAAGGGACCCAAGGAGGAAAACACCAAGACACATAATAATAAAAATGGCAAAGATCAAGGACAAGGACAGAAGTTTAAAGGCAGCTAGAGAGAGGAAAAAGGTCACATACAAAGGAAAACCCAACAGGTTATCATCAGACTTCTCAACAGAAATTATATATTTAATGCAATGAAACAGAAGGGCCTTGAACCAGTAACACCGTATCTAGCATGATTATCATTTAAATATGAAGGAGGGGTTAAACAATTCCCAGACAAGCAAAAGTTGAGGGAATTGGCTTCCCACAAACCATTTCTACAGGATATTTTAGAGGGACTGCTCTAGATGGGAGTACACCTAAGACTAAATAGATGTCACCAGAGAAAATAAAATCACAGCAAAGAAAGCAGACCAACCAAATACTAACTAAAGGCAAAAAATAAAAAGAACTACCCACAAAAGCAGTTAAAGGAAACACAAAAGAGCACAAAATAAAACAACCAACATATAGAGAATGGAGGAGGAGGAATAAGAAGGGAGAGAAATAAAGAATCACCAGACAGTATTTATAACAGCTCAATAAGTGAGTTAAGTTAGACAGTAAGATACTAAAGAAGCTAACCTTGAACCTTCGGTAACCATGAATCTAAAGCCTGCAATGGCAATAAGTACATATCTTTCAATAGTCACCCAAAATATAAATGGACTGAATACACCAATCAAAAGACATAGAGAAATAAAATGGACAAAAAAGCAAGACCCATCTATATACTGCTTACAAGAGACTCACCTCAAACCCAAGACATATACAGACTAAAAGTCAAGGGATGGAGAAAGATATTTCATGCAAACAACATGGAGAAAAAAGCAAGTGTTGCAGTACTAGTATCAGAAAAAATAGACTTCAAAGCAAAGAAAGTAATAAGAGATAAAGAAGGACATTACATAATGATTAAGGGCTCAGTACAAAAAGAGGATATAACCATTCTAAATATATATGCACCCAACATAGGAGTAGCTACATATGTGAAACTAATACTAACAGAACTAAAGTAGGAAATAGAATGCAATGCATTCAACTTAGGAGACTTCAACATGCCACTCACTCCAAAGAATAGATCCACTGGACAGAAAACAAGTAAGGACACGGAGGCACTGAACAACACACTGGAACAGATGGATCAAATAGACATCTAAACAACTCTACATCCAAAAGCAACAGGATACACATTCTTTTCAATTGCACATGGAACATTCTCCAGAATAGAATACATAATAGGCCACAAAAAGAGCCTCAGTAAATTCCAAAAGATTGAAATACTACCAACCAACTTTTCAGATCACAAAGGTAAAAACTAGAAATAAATTGTGCAAAGAAAACAAAAAGGATCACGAACACATGGAAATTTAATGATATGCTCCTAAATAATCAATTAATCAATGCACAAACTAAAATAGAGCTCAAGGAATATATGGAAACAAATGACAGCAAAAACACAAAGCCCCAACTTCTGTGGGACGCAGCAAAAGCAGTCTTAAGAGGAAAGTATATAGCAAACCAGGCATACTTAATGAAGGAAGAAAAATCCCAAATGAATAGTCTAATGTCACAATTATCAAAATTGGAAAAAGAAGAACAAATGAGGCCTAAAGCCAGCAGAAAGGGGGACATAATTAAGATCAGAGAAGAAATAAATAAAACTGAGAAGAATAACAAATAGAAATATCAATGAAACCAAGAGCTGGTTCTTTGAGAATATAAACAAAATAGACAAGCCTCTAGCCAGACTAATTAAGAGAAAAAGAGAATTAACACACATCAACAGAATCAGAAATGAGAAAGGAAAAATCATGACAGACCCCACAGAAATACAGAGAATTATTAGAGAATACTATGAAAACCTATATGCTAGCAAACTGGAAAACCTAGAAGAAATGGACAATTTCCTAGAAAAATACAACCTTCTAAGACTGTCCAAGGAAGAAACAAAATTTTAAACAAACCAATTATGAGCAAAGAAATTGAAGTGGTAATCAAAGGACTACCCAAGAACAGAAGCCCTGAGCCAGATGGATTTACCTTGAAATTTTATCAGACATACAGAGAAGACATAATACTCATTCTCCTTAAAGTTTTCCAAAAAATAGAAGAGGAGGGAATACTCCCAAACTCATTCTATGAAGCCAACATCACCCTATTACAAACACCAGGCAAAGACAACACCAAAAAAGAAAATTACAGACCAATATCCCTGATGAATGTAGATGCTAAAATACTCAGTAAAATATTAGCAAACCGAAATCAAAAATATATCAAAAGGACCATACACCATGACCAAGTGGGATTCATCCCAGGGATGCAAGGATGGCACAACATTAGAAAATCCATCAACATCATCCACCACATAAACAAAAAGAAGGACAAAAACCACATGAATATCTCCATAGATGCTGAATAAGCATTCAACAAAATTCAACATCCATTCATGATAAAAAGTCTCAACAAAATGGGTATAGAGGGCAAGTACCTCAACATAATAAAGGCCATATATGATAAACCCACAGCCAACATCATACTGAACAGCGAGAAGCTGAAAGCTTTTTCTCTGATATCGGGAACAAGACAGGGATGCCCACTCTCCCCACTGTTATTTAACATAGTACTGGAGGTCCTAGCCATGGCAATTAGACAAAAGAAAGAAATACAAGGAATCCAGATTGGTAAAGAAGAAGTTAAACTGTCACTATTTGCAGATGACATGATATTGTACATAAAAAACCCTAAAGACTCCACTCTGAAACTACTAGAGCTAATATAGGACTTCAGCAAAATTGCAGGATACAAAATTAAAACACAGAAATCTGTGGCTTTCCTATACACTATCAATGAACTAATAGAAAGAGAAATCAGGAAAACAATTCCATTCACAATTGCATCAAAAAGAATAAAATACCTTGGAATAAATCTAACCAAGGAAGTGAAAGACCTATACTCTGAAAACTATAAGACACTCAAGAGAAATTAAAGAGGACACTAACAAATGGAAGCACATTCCATGCACTTAGCTAGGAAGAATTAATATCGTCAAAATGGCCATCCTGCCCAAAGCAATATACAGATTTGATTCAATCCCTATGAAGTTATCAACAGCATTCTTCAACGAACTGGAACAAATAGTTCAAAAATTCATATGGAAACACTAAAGACCCCAAATAGCCAAAGCAATCCTGAGAAGGAAGAATAAAGTGGGGGGGGATCTCACTCCCCAACTTCAAGCTCTACTACAAAGCCACTGTAATCAAGAAAGTTTGGTACTGGCACAAGAACAGTGCCACAGACCAGTGGAACAGAATAAATACTCCACACATTAACCCAAACATATAATGGTCAATTAATATACGATAAAGGAGCCATGGACATACAATGGGGAAATGACAGCCTCTTCAACAGATGGTGCTGGCAAAACTGGACAGCTACATGTAAGAGAATGAAACTGGATCACTCTCTAACCCCATACACAAAAGTAAATTCAAAATGGATCAAAGGCCTGAATGTAAGTCATGAAACCATAAAACTCTTAGGAAAAAACATAGGCAAAAATCTCTTGGACATAAACATGAGTGACCTCTTCATGAGCATATCTCCCCGGGCAAGTGGAGCAAAAGCAAAAATGAACAAGTGGGACTACGTCAAGCTGAAAAGCTTCTGTTCAGCAAAGGACACCATCAATAGAACAAAAAGGTATCCTACAGTATGGGAGAATATATTCCTAAATGACAGATCCGATAAAGGCTTGACATCCAAAACATATAAAGAGCTCACCCACCTCAACAAACAAAAAGCAAATAATCCAATTAATAAATGGACAGAGGAGCTGAACAGGCAGTTCTCCAAAGAAGAAATTCAGATGGCCAACAGACACATGAAAAGATGCTCCACATCACTAATCATCAGGGAAATGCGATTAAGCCACAATGAGATATCACCTCACACCATAAGGATGGCTACCATCCAAAAGACTAACAAAAACAAATGTTGGCGAGGTTGTGGAGAAAGGAGAACCCTCCTACACTGCTGGTGTGAGTGTAAATTAGTTCACCCACTATGGGAAGTGGTATGGAGGTTCCTCAAAAAGCTCAAAATAGAAATACCATTTGACCCAGGAATTCCACTTTCAGAAATATACCCTAAGAATGCACCAGCCCAGTTTGAAAAAGACAGATGCACCCCTATGTTTATCGCAGCACTATTGATAATAGCCAAGAAATGGAAGCAACCTAAGTGTCCATCAGAAGATGAATGGATAAAGAAGATGTGGTATATATACACAAAGGAATATTATTAAGCCATAAGAAAAAAACAAATCCTATCATTTGCAACAACGTGGATGGAGCTAGAGGGTATTATGCTCACTGAAATAAGCCAGGAAAATAAAGACAAATATCAAAGGATTTCACTCATATGTGGAGTATAAGAACAAAGAAAAACTGAAGGAACATAATAGCAGCAGAATCGCAGAACCCAAGAACTGACTAACAATTACCAAAGGGAAAGGGACTGGAGGGAATGAGAGGGAAAGGAGGGATAAGGGCAGGGAAGAAGAAAGGAGGTATTATGATGAGCATGCATAATGTTGGGGGGGCATGGGGAGGGCTGTGCAACACAGAGAAGACAAGTAGTGAGTCTACAGCATCTTACTACGCTGATGGACAGTGACTGTAATGGGGTTTGTGGGGGGGGGACTTGGTGAAGGGGGGAGTCTAATAAACATAATGTTCTTCATGTAATTGTAGATTAATGATAAGAAAAAAAATACACATAATTTTAGCTATAATATTTATTTTCAGGTGAGCTTTATGCAATTCTTGTATTATGCAATTAATTTTCAGGTAAGCATTATGCAATAAGAAATACTATTTTGTAATACTATTAAAAAATTGATAATGGTCAAATAATGTTCAAATTCACAGAGCAATTTTCTTCTTTCTACATATCTAAAAGGTAATTTTGTCTTTGTGAACCCCTTGCAATGCTAAGAAAATGTATTATTATTCCTCATGAAGAATGTAATATCCTAGGAAAAAAAAGCTAAGTAAATATTCCTAACTGATCTAATTAATTAATGGCAGAGACAGAAATGCATCTTCTGATGTCCAAGTCCAAGCACTTTGGAATTAATAATATAATTTTCCTGGAATAGACCAAATTTATTCTCATAAATGTCATATCTGGAGAAGACATAAATTATTTCTCTCAACAAGAAAGAAAATGTAACATGTGAAAACATAATTAAAGATACAATACATTAATGTATTGAGTGAAACTCCACCTGTTATATGAAAGAAACATTTTTTGTGTTTCTTTTTAATATCATTATTAATTTTGAAACAGATACAATTATAACAACAAAGGGAGAATACTCTCCTCATTAATAATAATGAACACTTGAAAATGATGGAATAATATCTTCAAAATCCTGAAACCAAACAAACCAAATAAAGCCCTATCAGTCTAAAGATTATATTCAACTCAACTATCACTCAAGAGCAAGTATGATATAAGGAATTAGTGGAAGATGTTGGCAAGACCACAAGACTACCAAACCAAAAAATAAAATGGCTTTTACAATACTACCAGGTATAAGTGCATATTTAGGAACCCACAAATGTAAGTGGATAGGGCAGAAACACAGCCTCAAGGTCCACAAGGTATCAGAATCTATTTGAGAGAAACAGAAAAGGGCATCTGACAAATTTGGGAAGAGAAGAACTAAAAGTTGTACAAATACATTCTAGAAATTATGTTGGAAGCAATGGATCGACAGGCATGTGCAAGTGGAAGGGAATTTTGCACTCTTGATGGGACTCATGGAAAGTACTAAAAAGGCTGGAGAATACTGATCCTATAAATTCTTTAAACTAATAAACCAAAACTCTCACCCCGGACAAAAACCGCATAGTGAGGTTGAAAGTTGAAACCAAAGAGAAGAAGGAGCTGCAGAACTATGAAGCCTGAAAACTGTCGTAAGTACCTTTTCCATCTCAGGATTTTGGGAAAACAATTTTTGACAAAAACTAAAAATGGAAAAACTAGAAAGTTGTAGCCACAGTTTAAAGTTAGCATGATATTTCAAAATAAGATAAAAGGCATTAAGAAAATGAAATTATAGTAAGGAATTAAGTATTAAAAATGATGTGTGACAATAGTATTATAGCATTGTAGTTATATTTTTAAAAATAGAGTTCTCTTTTAGAGATACTAAATACTACAGATGATAATTTCCTAGAAGGTACTAAAAACATTGAAAAGTTCTTGAAATAAAAGCAATGTATTCATGTGAACATTTCACCTGAAATAAAAATTGATATGAAGTTTCTTAAATAGGAACAACTGATCATAGCCGAACATTATAAGGAACCAAAAAATGGCAGTTAAAAGGGGCAGTAATTTCATTTTCACACCATTTCTATTCACCAATATGGACAAACCCATATTTTCCAAATATAGTATGCATTTACTTATGCTTTACTCAAGTGAAAAGATTTGGTTTAAAATATGTAAAGTCCTACAGAACTAGAGCTTGTTAAATTATAGCCAATTGATGATAGGATTATTTACTAGGGATGTTCTGTATATTGATTTAATATAAAAGTTCTTTAAGCCTTTCATCAGAAGCCTGTAAGTCAGTATGGGCCCAGTAAAGGAAAGAATAGAAGGAAAGGATCAGAACACCAGGGTATCGCTGTCAAACTTCTGAATTAGTGTAGCTCCTGGGAGTCATTGTGTTCTCTGTAAAAGCAAGAAGACGCAATACCATACCAAAATGACTCCAGCGTTTTGCATTAATCACTAACAGTTTGAGTTAACATTTAAAATTGGGCTTCTGATATCATATTGTCTATTGATTCCTAACTCATGACTTTTGAGTCATGTGATAAAAGGCAAATATTTTACCCTTCTAAACTTCAGCTTTCCCATTCTTAAAGTGAAGATATGAACAGAACCAACTCAGGGAGGATTTCACATCATAATGCTTTTAAAACATTTAGTACAGTGTTTACATATTAAAGACATGCAGAAAACGTCAGTTATGGTCATTAATTAGATATCTGATATAAGTTTCTTGTATAGAAGAAATGTGTAGAAGAAATATAGAAGAAAGTATGTGGACAGACTGAGGGGAAAAAAACCCTAACTTTGATTAAATTCTACCTAATCATTTCATTGTGGATTAGAGAAATGCCACTCTTAGTGTCAAATCTTTCTCACCTAAGCAAGGAGATTGGGAACCAAAGGTATACTTCCGTAAGGAGTGAGTCCATTATGGTGCCTTAACATTCTTATATAAAAAGGATGTATTCTATATCAATATAGAATGCACAGAAAAATAAGAACGGAAGCATACAAAAATTGGATAGTGACTGAATATTTTCAAAATAATTTTTAGTACAAAATATTTTGGGGGATACTTGGGTAACAGTATTTTTATTTTTATTAATAAGAACAGAAGTCAGTTGTAATCAATATTTTGAAACACAAGCAGTATTTCAAGTATAATAGTATTTAAACATGTTTCAAAAGACATCCCAGCAACATCTGTGAAATGACATTAAGACAATACTTGGTACCTAGAAACACCCAGATCCCTCACAGAAGGTCACGTAACACTAAAGCTTAAGACATGGGGCTTTTAGTAAGGCTTTCAGAACGGGAGGCTATCCCCTTTCATTATAAATTAACTGATCCCCTAAGAGCGCTACTGAAACTCTCACTCTAGTTTATTCTTCCTCTTGGGACAACATCTAAACATCTGAAATATGTTAGTGCTTTTATAAGAAATAAATCCATTTTAACACTAATAAGTCACTTTAAAACATTATATTATATAAGAGTTAATCAGGAATTAATTTGGTGTTTGTGACAGAATCATTGCATCATTGTTTCTCCCTGACATCTTGTTCCCCTTAATGCACACTCTGAATTGTTTTGACAGCTTTCTCCATCATTTATTGTTATCAGTGGCATCTCTTCAGTTGTTTTCCTTATTCCCTAATTCATTTTTATCTTTTAATAAATAAAAAAATCCAGAAAATATTAATGGTATCATTTAATTTAGAAATTTTGTTGTTCATTTAGATTTTTTTCTTCATTCAGCTGTATCAAGAGGATCCAGAACCAATATAGGTCACTTCTGTCATCTACCATCAACCAACACTAGATGTCTAATCATTATATTTATTTTTTATTGCTTCAAAATTCTAAATCCTATTCTTATCAAATTTCATGCCCTATTTTCTTGAGCTTTATATCTCATTGTTGCCCTATTTCTTTTTATCATTTAGTTTCTTTATGAATATAAAATATATTCTTTATTTACCCAGATCATAGGTATTTTACTTCTTGAATTTATTTTAATATTAAATTATTTCTTTATGATGTCTCCCTTTAAAATTTTAGCATTTATGGCTTCCACATATTTCCCCCACCACAGTGATTTATTTCTTCACATTTCTCTTACGTTTCCTTCAGTAGTATAAGACTGTACAATCTCCACTAGCAAAGTCCATTACCTCAAATCCAGCTCACACATTTTATGGGTATTTTAGTACTGTTTATAATCATCTCCTATGATATTTCTCTTTTGCCTCAAAATTCAAGAATCCTATTTAGAAATCATACCTGGAAATCATTACACATTCCCATGCAGTGTGTCTTTGACCATTTTATTGTGATATACAGACGAGTATTTCTCTCTAACCATTGTCCCCATCTCTCAAATGTAGTAAATTTTTATTTTTTTGGAGAGGGCATCTCTCATATTTATTGATCAAATGGTTGTTAACAACAATAAAATTCTGTATAGGGGACTCAATACACAGTCATTAATCAACCCCAAGCCTATTTCTCAACAGTCTCCAATCTTCTGAAGCATAACAAACAAGTTCTTACATGGTGAACAAGTTCTTACATAGTGAATAAGTTCTTACATGGTGAACAGTGCAAGGGCAGTCATATCACAGAAACTCTAGGTTTTGATCACGCATCATGAACTATAAACAATCAAGTCTGATATGATTATTCATTTGATTTTTATACTTGATTTATATGTGAATCCCACATTTCTCCCTTATTATTGTTATTATTTTTTTTTAATAAAATGCTGAGGTGGTAGGTAGATGCAAGATAAAGGTAGAAAACATAATTTAGTGCTCTAAGAGGGGAAATGTAGATGATCAGGTCTGTGCCTATAGACTAAGTATTAATCCAAGCTAGACAAGGGCAACGAAACTTCCACGGATGCAGAAGATTTCTCTCAAAACAGGGGGGGGGGGTGAGGTTCTAAGCCTCCCCTCTGTTGGTCCCCAATTTCTCTCCTGATGGCCCCCCTGCAACTGTGCCTGTCTTAGGTTGCTCCTCCCTTGAGGAATCTTACCCATCTCTGGCTAACCAGTCATCACCCGGGGCCATACAGGAAAATGTAAAGTTGGTAAGTGAGAGAGAAGCAATATTGTTTGAAAAGGTTAGCTTTTTACTTCTTTGCAGATTTATGCCCTGTGGCTTCTATGTCCAGCATTTGTCTTGAGGTATCTTTACCACTTGGAAGAATTATGATACTCGGTAATTTTCGATATGAGGCACAAATTCTACTAAAGGGTTGTAATTAGGAAGAAAGGAGAAAAGCTATAGAAGTAGCAGACGGAAGAAAACATGGGAAGATTGATTTCTTTGACATATCTTCTTGTAGTGTAACATAAGCATGTATAGGTTTTAAACTACTAATTAAATTGCTCACATACATTAACATAGTAGGAATACAGCTACATAACAAAAGCAGACCTACAATTACCAGCCATATCCAGTGAAAGCAAGAAAACCAGTTATGTACCCTAGGCATTTGTGAAAACTTATCAATGATATGATGGATATTGTCTAACTGAATTTGAATAGTTTGAGAAAAATCAGACAAATTAAAACAACACATTCCTGGGAACTGTTCACATTCCATATGTTCTTTTAACAGTAGATATTCTGTAGTCACATGATTTTGGAGCACTGCAACTTGCACTTCTCCTAGTTCTTGGTTGAGTTGCGACAGTAGAGATGCTTGTTGTTTTACTGTATGCACAGGCCAGCTTAGATATCTCCTTCTTCATTCTAATGGCAAGTCCAGGAACTGGTGGGATGACTGCAGCTACAACTGCAGCAGTGCCAGGATCTTTGTTAAAGCTTTTTGATGTTCATCTTCTGGAATGACTCTTCCAGATGATGTTGATGTTGTAAGTTCTTCTTCATATCATATCTTTATTTGTTTTCTTTGTAGCCAAATTAGTCTTTGAACCTCTGTATAAACACAAAGAAAACCTTTGCCCACACTTTAATATGACCTTTATACCATTGTGAAGAACCTATTGGAGATCACCACACAGGAACTACTTTTTTTTAAGAGAAAGGAATATTATCAGAAAAATGTACTTCCAGAGCTGATCATCTGACACACTTTAAAAGATCAAAATTAAGGATATGTAAAGCATGCATTAATCATTGATTTGCAGTTAGTTTTATCCTATCAGGGAGTAATCCCCCTTTTCTTTCTCTTTTTTTTTGTTATCATTAATCTACAATTACATGAAGAATATTATGTTTTCTAGACTCTTCCCTATACCAAGCCCCCTCCACAAACCCCAATACAGTCACTGTCCATCAGCATAGCAAAATGTTGTAGAATCACTACTTGTCTTCACTGTGTTGCACAGCCCTCCCCTTTCTTCCACCACACACATTATGCATGCTAATCATAATACCTCCTTCCTTCCTCGCCCCCTTGTCCCTTCCTACCCACCCATCCTCCCCAGTCCCTTTCCCATTGGTACCTGTTAGTCCATTCTTGGGTTCTGTGATTCTGCTGCTGTTTTGTTCCTTCAGTTTTTCCTTTGTTCTTATACTCCACAGATGAGTGAAATCACTTGGTATTTCTCTTTCTCTGCTTGGCTTATTTCACTGAGCATAACACCCTCTAGCTCTATCCATGTTGTTGCAAATGGTAGAATTTGTTTTCTTCTTATGGCTGAATAATATTCCATTGTGTATATGTACCACATCTTCTTTATCCATTCATCTACTGATGGACACGTAGGTTGCATCTAATTCTTGGCTATTGTAAGTAGTGCAGCGATAAACATAGGGGTGCATATGTCTTTTTCAAACTGGAGTGCTGCATTCCTAGGGTAAATTCCTAGGAGTGGAATTCCTGGGTCAAATAGTAAGTCTATTTTGAGCATTTGAGGAACCTCCATACTGCTTTCCACAATGATTGAACTAATTTACATTCCCTACAGCAGTGTAGGAGGGTTCTCCTTTCTCCACAACCTCACCAACATTTATTGTGGTTTGTCTTTTGGATGGTAGCCATCCTTACTGGTGTGAGATGATATCTCATTGTGGTTTTAATTTGCATTTCTCTGATAATTAGCGATGTGGAGCATCTTTTCATGTTTCTGTTGGCCATCTGAATTTCTTTTTTGGAGAACTGTCTGTTCAGTTCATCTGCCCATTTTTTAATTGGATTATTTGTTTTTTGTTTGTTGAGGTGTGTGAGCTCTTTATATATTTTGGATGTCAAGCCTTTATCGGATGTGTCATTTACAAATATATTCTCTCATACTGCAGAGTACCTTTTTGTTCTATTGATGGTGACTTTTGCTGTACAGAAGCTTTTCAGCTTAATATAGTCTCACTTGTTCATTTTTGCTTTTGTTTTCCTTGCCTGGGGAGATATGTTCAAGAAGATGTCACTCATGTTTATGTCTAAGAGAATTTTGCCTATGTTTTTTCTAAGAGTTTTATGGTTTTATGACTTACATTCAAGTCTTTGATCCATTTTGAATTTACTTTTGTATATGGGGTTTGACAGTGGTCCAGTTTCATTCTCTTACATGTAGCTGTCCACTTTTGCCAGCACCATCTGTTGAAGAGACTGTCATTTCCCTGTTGTATGTCCATGGCTCCTTTATCAAATATTAATTGACCATGTATGTTTGGGTTAATGTCTGGAGTCTTCAATCTGTTCCACTGGTCTGTGTCTCTGTTCTTGTGCCAGTACCAAATTGTCTTGATTACTATGGCTTGGTAGTAGAGCTTGAAGTTGGGGAGTGAGATCCCCCCAACTTTATTCTTCTTTCTCAGGATTCCTTTGCCTATTTGGGGTCTTTGGTGTTTCCATATGAATTTTTGAACTATTTGTTCCAGTTTGTTGAAGAATGTTGCTGGTAATTTGATAGGGATTGCATCAAATCTGTATATTGCTTTGGGCAGGATGGCCATTTTGATATTAATTCTTCCTAGCCAAGAGCATGGGATGAGTTTCCATTTGTTAGTGTCCGCTTTAATTTCTCTTAAGTGTGTCTTGTAGTTTTCAGGGTATAGGTCTTTCACTTCTTTGGTTAGGTTTATTCCTAGGTATTTTATTCTTTTTGATGCAATTGTGAATGGAGTTGTTTTTCTGATTTCTCTTTCTATTGGTTCATTGTTAGTGTATTAGTGTATAGTAAAGCCATAGATTTGTGTGTTAATTTTGTATCCTGCAACTTTGCGGTATACCGGTATCAGTTCTAGTAGTTTTGGAGTGGAGTCTTTAGGACTTTTTATGTACAATATCATGTCATCTGCAAATAGTGACAGTTTAACTTCTTCTTTACCAATCTGGATTCCTTGTATTTATTTCTTTTGTCTAATTGCCATGGCTAGGACCTCCAGTACTATGTTAAATAACAGTGGGGAGAGTAGGCATCCCTGTTTTGTTCCCGATATCAGAGAAAAAGCTTTCAGCTTCTCACTGTTCAGTATGATGCTGGCTATGGGTTTATCATATATGGCCTTTATTATGTTGAGGTACTTGCCCTCTATACCCATTTTGTTGAGAGTTTTTATCATGAATGGATGTTGAATTTTGTTGAATGCTTTTTCAGCATCTATGTAGATGATCATGTGGTTTTTGTCCTTCTTTTTGTTCATGTGGTGGATGATGTTGATGGATTTTCAAATGTTGTACCATCCTTGCATCCCTGGGATGAATCCCACTTGGTCACAGTGTACGATCCTTTTGATATATTTTTGATTTCCGTTTGCTAATATTTTATTGAGTATTTTAGCATCTACATTCATCAGGGATATCGGTCTGTAGTTTTCTTTTTTGGTGGGGTCTTTGCCTGGTTTTGGTATTAGGGTGATGTTGGCTTCATAGAATCAGTTTGGGAGTATTCCCTCCTCTTCTATTTTTTGGAAAACTTTAAGGAGAATGAGTATTATGTCTTCTCTGTATGTCTGATAAAATTCTGAGGTAAATCCATCTGGCTCAGGGCTTCTGTTCTTGGGTAGTCCTTTGATTACCGCTTCAATTTCTTTGCTCGTAATTGGTTTGTTTAAATTTTTTGTTTCTTCCTTGGACAGTCTTGGAAGGTTGTATTTTTCTAGGAAGTTATCCATTTCTTCTAGGTTTTCCAGCTTGCTAGCATATAGGTTTTCATAGTATTCTCTAATAATTCTCTGTATTTCTGTGGGGTCTGTCATGATTTTTCCTTTCTCATTTCTGATTCTGTTGATGTGTGTTAATTCTCTTTTTCTCTTAATAAGTTTGACTAGAGGCTTATCTATTTTGTTTATTTTCTCAAAGAACCATCTCTTGGTTTCATTTATTTTTTCTATTGTTTTATTCTTCTTAATTTTGTTTATTACTTCTCTAACCTTTATTATGTCCCTCCTTCTACTGACTTTAGGCCTCATTTGTTCTTCTTTTTCCATTTCAATAATGGTGATGTTAGACTATTCATTTGGGATTGTTCTTCCTTCTTCAAGTGTGCCTGGATTGCTATATACTTTCCTCTTAAGACTGCTTTCACTGTGTCCCACAGAAGTTGGAGCTTTTTGTTTTCGTTGTCATTTGTTTCCATATATTCCTTGATCTCTATTTTAATTTGTTCATTGATCCATTTATTATTTAGGAGCGTGTTGTTAAGCCTCCATATGTTTGTGAGCCTTTTTGTTTTCTTTGTAGAATTTATTTCTAATTTTATACCTTTGTGGTCTGAAAAGTTGGTTGGTAGAATTTCAATCTTTTTGAATTTACTGAGGCTCTTTTTGTGGCCTTGTATGTGGTCTATTCTGGAGAATTGTCCATGTACAATTGAGAAGAATGTAGGTCCTGTTTCTTTTGGATGTAGAGTTCTGTAGATGTTTATTAGGTCCATCTGTTCTAGTGTGTTGTTCAGTGCCTCTGTGTCCTTACTGATTTTCTGTCTGGTGGATCTGTCCTTTGGAGTGAATGGTGTGTTGAAGTCTCCCAAAATGAATGCATTGCATTCTATTTCCTCCTTTAGTTCTGTTAGTATTTGTTTCACATATGCTGATGTTCCTGTGTTGGGTGCATATATATTTAGAATGGTTATATCCTCTTGTTGGACTGAGCCTTTTATCATTATGTAATATCCTTCTTTATCTCTTGTTACTTTCTATTTTTGAAGTCTATTTTGTCTCATATTAGTACTGCAACCCCTGCTTTCTTCTCTCTGTTGTTTGCCTGAAATATGTTTTTCCATCCCTTGACTTTTAGTCTGTGCATGTCTTTGGGTTTGAGGTGGGTTTCTTGTAAGCAGCATATAGATGGGTCTTGCTTTTTTATCCATTCTGTTACTCTGTGTCTTTTGATTGGTGCATTCAGTCCATTTAAATGTAGTAAATTTTTGAGTTTGCACATATCCTCAGATATCTTCCTTTCACCCTGAATAACCTGGGTGGACAGAGGGCCTTGCTGTGTTCAAGATCCAGGGTTACACATTAGAAGACCAGTGTTATGTGGACATCTTTGTTTTGTCTGCCTGGGAAGATTCAGCTCATTAGCTCAATTCTTTCCTGAATGTTTAATGTCTGGGAAAAACTATACATTTGGGTGGTGCTGATACTGTAGCCCCCCTTAGCTCTTGTAATGGCACCATGTCCTCCCTAGAACTCTTCCATCTTCCTGCTGTCCTGGTTGGTTTAGTCCATCTTCTTGCTCATCAGGCACACAGGGAAAGGAGTAAAAGCCATCAGTAGGCCAGAGGCCTATTTTCACCCATTTGTTCCAGCAACTGACTGCTCAGGAGAGGCTTTGGGAGTTGGAAACACAAGCTGTCTCAGAGTCAAGCATCAGGATATGAATGACACAGTAGATATGTTTGTTTCTTAGAGTGGTCTGTGCTCTGGGTAGATTTAATCTCAAGTAAGAAAAAAATATTGATTGAGTGTAGTAATTATAGGTACATATTTTATGTGAATTTATATAATACTGTTACCTTATTTCTATGAAATAAAAATGTTATCTGTACAATGTAGGAAATAATAATTATCACATTTTTGTAGTAGATATTACTATGTATCCATTTCCTAAATACATATTTTGGGGAAGCATGTTATTATCTCCATTTTACAGATGAGAGGCCAGAGATTAAGAATCTTCAAATAACTTCAAAGTCCCATAGCTGATAAGTCCTATGCCAGCATCTTTATTCACTGACATACTGACCTTTACCTCAAGGTGTGAGAAGGCCGAACAAAAATCTGATGTAACAGACTTAATAAACATTCTCTTTCCCACACACTCACAAAATGAAGAGTTGACATTAAATTTGTTTTTCTGTTTTTTTCAGCTTGTTTAATGTGATTGATGTATGTGAAAATTATTTTCAACAGAAGGAAATAAAGCAATTTAAGCTTATATTGACTGTCGAAAAACTATTCAGATTCTTGAGATGATAAGAAATGAGTTACTTGCAGATGCTTATATGTCGGGAAATGCCTTTTATGTTATTATTGCACTATGGAAACTCAAATAAATGTACTTTCCATGAAAGCAAAAGTGCCTCCCCTCCTTTGGTCATTGGCACCTTTGCATCTAACCAAGAGGCTCAAATGAACAACTTTCACTCAGGTCTTAGAAGCACGGAAATTTGCACTTATTTTTAGGAATAGGAATAGATTATATACTGACATGTATGAGAGTTTTCTTTGCTTAATATACAGGTCGGTGTTAAATGTTTGTCATTTCTAACAAAACCATAGAAACAAGCTTCATCTATGCTTTCTTTTCTTTCTCTAATGCTAATTTCGATATATATTGCTTTCAGTATACTGCTGAACTCTTTAATTATGTGAGACTCACTTAAATCGGTTAGGAAGGAAGCAGACCCAGGCTGGTAGCTGGACTGTGGACAAGAAGCAAGGAGAATATACATGATGGGCCCAACTGAGAGAGAGAGAAAAACAACTTTCATCTCTCTTTTAAAAAAGGAATGGAAAGATGGTTATATTTTTAAAGAAACCCAGCTGGGTTTTAATTTTTATTCGTTTTGGGATTTTGTTATGGAAAAAAAGGTATTTGGGAGTATGAGCATGTGAGTTGGGCCTGAGGGGTGAGAAGAGTGCCCTTCATTCCCTCATTAATTTAATAATTCAGGAATATTTGAGTTTCTGCCATTTTCCAGCTTTTGTCTGGGTGATGGGGATGAAAGGAAGGGCAGAAAAATGACACTCTATGTAAAGTAAGTGAAAAAATCAACCTTATGCTCAGAAACATCTTTTTTATTTCCTTATCTATTAAATCCTCTCTTTAGTTATTAATATGGAAATTAGAAATTGTCCATGTTTTTCTTTGAAAATACTAAGAGCATAATTTACATGATTCTTAATATTCAAAATAAAAATACTTAAATTTAACAAAAATTCAAATAATTAACTTCAATACAAATAGATATTAGAATCATCTTTGTAGAAATTTCATAGCACATGTGGTTAAAAAAAAATTAAACAGTGAGAGGCAACCCTGTTTCCCAAACCAAATCTTACATCTCTCACCTAACTGCAGTAGTTTCTTCGTTATCTTCATATACTATATACTATTATTAATCCTTTGAGTCTTTTCTACTGCTGTGGTTGTATGCAATATCTGTGAAAGAAATAGCTATTGCTTTAAAAATATAGGAACACACTCTAGCCATCAGTATTTTTTAAAATCCCATCAATTCACATTTAGAGGTCCTTATTGCAAACTTTTAAGATTAAGAAAATTCAAAATGATTCTTCTAAATCTAACATTTGGTTCAAAGTTATGTTTTAATTAGCCCTTAAATAATATGCCATTAATATGTGAACAGTAAAATAAGCATGTGTAGTATTTATTGGCTTAAATTTTTGCTCTATTAGAGCTCTATTAGACCTGATCAGATTTCATGTTGAAACAGGAAATACAGAAACAACATAATGAAAAAATATTAGTTCTTCTGGAACACACATATTCATGACCACCAAGTGAGAAAAAGATTAGCAAATTCACCTAAGTAAAATAATTTCTGAGACTGAGGGTCCCTTTTACTTCCCTATTGTTATATAGGAGGCAAATAACAGCTTTCCTCCTCTTCTGAGTTCTCCTGCCAAAGTTTACGTTTGCTAGTCAGTCTGCAAAAGTCAGGCCATCGGACGTCCAACAGATTCTCTTATTAAAACATCACACACTCAGGCTATACACTTTATCAATCCTAGTGTTGCCATAGGTGTATGTAGGAATGTATGGCAAAACTGCAGAATGATTACAGAAACACTAATTTTATCAATTTGTCACTAAAAAAATAAATGTATTACTAAGTCAGGGGCTGCTTTGGAATAAAAATAGAATAATTGGTATAAATTTTGCAAATGAAGTTTAGCCTGATGAATCCAAAAAAATCAATGTTAAACTGTCTCTAATGATGTATTTTTTTGTGTGTTTGATATAAAAAATGCTATGTCCACTACTAAGAAATCATTATAATAGACATTTATCCTTTTTAATTAAAAATATCCCTATCGATTTTTTTAAATGGCTAGACATGAACACACATTATAGATCAGTTAACAAATTATGACCAGAAAGAGTAAAGCCTGGAATTATAATTAAATCTCTTAATTAAAATATGGTAGTATATAAATAAGGTGACTAAAATATAATGTATCATGATCCTGGAATTCAGATATCATTCTACTAAGGAAGAGATAATAAAAATGTGTTTGTAGTAGAAGATTTTTTTAAAAACCTTTTTCATCAGTTATTATGTAAGGATAAATTCTCAATAGCAAGAGACCTAGAGAATAATATAAATTGAACATAATTAGTGAGATTAAATATGTTCAATTAGCAGATACTTATTCAGTATGCAGAATCCTATGTTAGGAACTGGTGAGACATAAAAAGAAATAAAAAAATGAGAGCCTCAAGGAACTCACATTTTAGCAGAAGAGTCACAAATACACATAAACATACATTCATAAATAAGGGCTTTTAAAATGACTGATCAACAAAATAATGCTGGACGTCTTTTGGAGCTGGTAGGCCTCGTGCCTGTCATGGTTCTGCCAGTTGCTGGCTGTCTGGTTCGATCAATTAACATCTCTGAACATGTATTTCCTCTTTGCAATATTAGGATAATTATACCAAAGTCATAAGATTGTTTAGAGGATTAAATGATAAAAGATATGAAATATTGTTTGTTCAAGTCTATAGTTAGGCATTCAAACATAGTAGTGATTATTGTTATTTTCTATAGACCTACGTTAAGTATTTTATTATAAAGACTGTGTTCTTAGGTTCATTGCAAAGAGGTCACCATTGGCACACATCTCCTAGTTAAAATTAGTTTGCATCCAGAATGTTGTAAGGTCCTTAAGGGCATTAGTCAAAAGGGGAAAAATTCAGGTTGGGAAATACATGTAAGCATGATAATAAGGTAGGTTTCCAGAATTATGACACTGTTATGCAAGAAATTTGTTTAGGTTGGAGTGATTTTGCTGTTTAAGTTCTATGCTTGTGAAATTCTTCTTTCATTATTCACATATTCATTCTATCTCTAATGAATTCACCCAAGTAATATCTTAAGATCAATACTTTTAGTCACCGTTATTCAAATGCTGGTCTAGAAGAAGCCAGCTCATTATAACTGAAAGCACAATATTTCTCTGAAATTTTGTCCAGAAATTGAGACTAACTGCTCAACTCTTACCCAAGAAAGGAGCCTGCATGCAATATCAACAGGATGTCTTAGAACTGCATTAAAAATTAATTATCTTCCATCTTGAAAATGTTTTGAGTTCCTGTTTTGGTTTTTGACTTTGATGTCATTACATCATCTATTTTAAGTATATTTTATTTCATTTTGGATTTGACCAGTCTGTGAGTTTCCTAGGTTCAAGGAAAGTTCTTATTGATTCTTTGTATCCTGAGGATCTATAGTAGGTATAAAAAGAATTGAAAAAAACAAAGTGAAAGGTTAATGAATGTTATTTTATTGTTTCTCACTAACATCTCCATTCAAGTTTTGCTGAGACCTCTGTCTTAAAGGCAGACAATCAGACAATCACTTTCAATTTTTCTGTCCATTTTTACTATTTGATATGTGTGCATTCACATGGGCCAACATACTACAACAATATACTTTGATGAAGTTGTGGAAGACAAATTTGAAAACAAAATATATGTTCACTCAAAGTAAGACAGCTGTAGCTGAACACATAGTTGCTCAAGTTGAGATATTTTCCTGCAATGTTTACAACTGGATGTGGCCTTGAGGTTAAGGACTTTCTAATAGAATGAAGGAATATGATGGGTGCTACTCCAGGTTTGGGCCTTAAAGGATTGCATGGCTCTCCTTCATGTTCTCTTCCTTCCTCCCTTACACACTAAAATGAATATACTTATATACCATGCATATAAGTCAATACCTTATCATAAGACAACCAGAACAACCAGGAAAACAAAAGTTCCCAGAGTGAATATGTGGAAGAAAGCCATTCAACAACCAGGATGGTCACCACAGATTCATTACATGATAAGTCAATAAACCTATAATTTTTTTAAGCCACTGCATTTTGGAACTTCTGTTAATTCAGTTTTGCCTTCACCTCAACTAATGTAAACGGTTTGCAAACACTTGGAAGAAAACAAGTATTATAAATATCTTAGTATTTTATTAACATGTTCAATCATACAACAGTTTGTGAAGTAATCTCATAGAAGTGAAAACTGTCATTTTTATTTTGCAAAGGAAAGGTCTCAGCAAGTAAAGGAACTTTGTTTAAATAAATAAAAATTCTTATTTTACATTCTAGCCTGTAGAATGTAAGGATATTTTGTGATAAGGATAGTCAGGCAACTGATTCTGTGCTTACGGATTCAACTATAGATGTTTCAGCTAAAAAGCTATGTAGAGGGGATAGTTTTTCTCTTGTATCACTTCCACTAGTTCATATATTCCAATAAAAGCATGCTTATATGTATCTGTAAATGCTAAATATGTTTACATATCTGACTGTGGTTAAAATTGCAATATTTCCAGAATCTCTGGCCTGGCTTTAGTGCATCTCCATATCAACAGGTGTTTTCAGTAGGTGGATAGAAGTAGTCCATTTCCATATCAATGGTAATTACATGGGCAAGTGAGGGCTTATCTGGATCAGAGAGGTTGCGGGAGTGATTTGCTTGCTTCTGCCACAGCAGGAGAGAGAAAGATGTGGGACAACTGTTTGAAAGCAATAAATGGATTTTAAACTTTATTTCTCCCTTTGACTGATTACAGTTTCAAAAGGTATTTTGCCCTGGGATTTCCCCTCCTCAGAGTTACACCAACCTACTACTTAAGAACATAATTTAATGCAGCACTGTTTACAACAGCCAAGATGTGGAAGCAACCTAAGTGTGCATCAGCAGATGAATGGATAAAGAAGATGTAGTACATATATACAATGGAATATTACTCAGCCATAAAAAAAGAAACAAATCCTGCCACTTGCAACCACATGGATGGAGCTACAGGGTATTATGCTCAGTGAAATAAGCCAGGTGGAGAAAGACAAGTACCAAATGATTTCACTCATTTGTGGAGTATAACAACAAAGTAAAACTAAAGGAGCAAAACAACAGCAGACTCACAGACTCCAAGAAGGGACTAGCAGTTACCATAGGGGAGGGGTGGGGAGGCTGAAGGAAGAAGGAATTGAGGGATATTATGATTGGTACACATAGTGTGTGGGGGTCACAGGGAAGACAGTGCAGCACAGAGAAGACAAATAGTGACTCTGTGGCATCCTAGAATGCTGATGGACAATGACTGCAGCAGGATGTGGGGCAGACTTGATAATATGGGTAGTAACCATAATGTTTTTCATGTGAAACCTTAATAAAAAAAAAGAACATAATTTGAATGGAAAGGTGTAGTAGGCTGAATAGTGGCACCACAAAAGATATCAACATCCTAATATCTGGAGCCTACAAATGCTATCTTTTATGACAAAAAAAGGACTTTACATTGTGATTAAATTTAAGGTCTTGAGATGGGACACTATTCTGGGTTATCTGGGTGAGTCTTAAATGCAATCACATGTATCCTTATAGATGGAAAGAAATGGACATTTGACACAGAGAAGGGGAGCAGGCAATGGGACCGGCAAAAGTTTGGAGTAAATGCAGTCACAAGCCATGGAGTGCTGACAGCCACCAAAGCTGGAAAAGGCTAGGAACTGGTTCTCCCTAAATAGTGCGGTTCTGCTGACACCTTGATCTCAGCCCAGTGAGACTGATTTTGGATTTCCTGCTTTCAGAACTTAAGATAATATTATAAATTTAATATGTAACACATTTTAATATTTTATGTATTTATATAAATGTAAAACATTTTTGTATGTTATATATGTTATGCTACAAATTTTATGCTATAAATATGGCATCTGCTTACCCAAATGTTATATACTGAAGGAAAGACTGAATTGATTCATTTTCCAAGTCAGCAAATTCACTGTCTTAGTCCTACCGGGCACTGAAATTAATGGTGCCCATTTGTGAATTATATTTGAATTGAGTATTCAAGCCTAGTATTTATTTACTGGAAAAGTTTGTAAATAAAATGTCCTGCTTTGTGTGAAATCCCCATTATGCTTTTCACAAAAAAATAATTGTCTGTAAGGCATTATGCAGAGATCTAAAGAGACAAAATAGTCATAAAGCCAATATCTTGGGAAAGATTTTATAGTTCATTGGATATGATGAAATAAATACAAAATCGATGTTGATTTAAAGTAACAGTGGATAAGCACTGTATGAAGCACCACCAAGCTGTAATATGTTGGAGAATGACAGGTATGGCTGCTTCCTTAGCTGGAGAAAATTTGAAGGGCCTAGAACTAAGTAGGACATAACAAAATTGGAGACAAAATAAAGAGATGGCCCATCTTGAAAAAGACTTTAAGTACCTTAATAAAGAGAAAAAAACATTTTCAGAAAAGAAAATCAACTTATGACTGCATGTATGCAAATGTCTAGGATGTTCACATTATACAAAATAGCAGCTAGTATAGTATACCCTATGAATGTCCAAATTGCTACAGTCTACTGTCATTGACTCCTTGAAGTATTTTACTCTATCAGAACCAAAAAAATAAAAATGCCATTAAGAAACATAAAGAAAATAATACATTAAAAAAAGTGGGAGAGGAAAAATAATCTGATGAAATGCAACTAATCTATAAAACTGGAGGCTAAAAGTTGAAGAAATAATCAAAGCATAGATATAAACTCTTAGGTCAATGGTTTTTAAACCTATTTGCTCATTAAAATCAACTCAGAGTTTTAAAAGACAATAGCAATGGGTACAACTGAGACTTAGTATACTAGATCTCTATGAGTAGATCAGTGCACAATACTATTTAGAATATCTTCACATGATTCTAATATGCAAACAGGTTTCAAAACAACTCTCAAGGTAACAGTTGAGAAAAAGAATTGCAAATCAACAATTCCATACTCAGTCAACGAACATTTCATGACAAAGGGTTCTAACTCAGCAATACTTTATAAATCATGTCTTACAACAGGGAGACTGAAGTGGAGGGGAACGTGGCCAGACTTGCATAGATAAAGTCCTATGTTAGCAGATAATGATGGAAGGGTTAGAAATGAGAAATATAAACAGTAAGTCATGACTCAAGATCAAAGAGACAGAGTAAAGGAATACTCAGTTATTAAGAAAGGAAATGAAGCATAAAATACCAGAAAAAGTTTAGATTTATGACTTTAGAATTAAACTTTAGATTTAAACTTTAGAATTAAGAAGCAAAATGATTTAAAATTTTTAATCTTACTGGGAGTAGGGTAAAGTAGTTTGGGAAGCAAATACGGGAATCAAATAAAAGCACATTTGTGTTTTAAACCACATTAGTGGTAACCACTAATGGAAAGAAAAATTAAAGAGGGACCATCAAATTAGGAGGAAAGGTAAATAAAAGTCAACTTGACCAAGGAAAATAATAAGGAAAATGAAAACAAAACAACTAAAATATGAACAAACAAAACCCTAAAAAATGATAGAGGAATAAAATCAAAATGTGTCAGCTGTTGTATCTGATTCTTTGAAAACTAAGGAATGAGTTCTAGAACTGAAAGGGCAAGCTCCCAGATTCTATTTCAGCTAATTGGGACCCGGATCCTACCTCAGCCAATCAGGACCTGGATCCTATTTCAACCAATCAGAGCTTGGTCTCTCTCCTCTCCATTCAGCAAAGAGCTCACCCACCACCCTTAGACCCTGCCAATTGACCAGAGCCACGACCTATCACCCCACCAACTACCCCTAGATTCAGCCAATCAGCCAGAGCCATCACCATCACCCTACCAACTGCCCTAGAACCCCATAAAACCTTTGGGGTATTGAAACTCGCTCTCTTTCTCTGGCATCTTGCCACTGCATTGGTGTATATGAGAGACTGAGCTCGAGCTAGCTCGAATAAAGGCTCTTTGCTTTTGCATCGTTGTTGGCTCCTGGGTGGTCTTCTGTGGTTCGCGACTTTGGGCACAACAGAGCATGTATAGTTCACTAAAAGAATTGTGATGAAGAATGATTGAAAATAACAGCATTGTCAAAAGATACAAGATAATAACTAATGAAAAAAAGCAAGACTGTTCATATAAATAGCTGCATAAGTGAAATTTAAAATTTCTAACCAGACAAAAAGATACTATATGATCATAAAAGACATATTATCAAATAGCACCTAAATATATACTACCAAAATTATTAGAAATACCTTTGGTAGTATATTTTTAGAAGCTTTCTAAAGTACTCTTTTATACTTTTAAATACTTTTAAAAAATTTAGACATGTCAAATAGCAATGTTTAAACTGATGGTGAGAATGACAACATAAAAATGTGTGAAAGGACAATTTTTTCCAAGTCTGCTAGTCTAAGGTACTACCCATTTATGTTCAATGTTCTCTATTCTGATTTATTATGATCTTCAAAATTACATGGTTAGTTTCCAGATTTCCTGGCACTTTGATCTCTTCCAACAAGCTCTCTTTATTTGCTAGATTTGTGTTCGTATTGGCAGTTTTATTCTTTGGTCTTTTATTTATTTGTCTTTGGAAACATAAAGCTTTCAGCAACTAACAATTGCTTTATCAATATAAACTAAATGCTTTATCAGATATTATATTGTTCATGGATTTAAACTTCTACAATTGGCATGGTATTACTTTGGATTTTGTGAGAAATATTAAAGATCCAAGTGATGATACATGAATATTCTTACAGGAAAGATAATAAATTAAATTATGTCTTAATTTAGTTATGGGACAGCTTGTCCCATAATCAGATTTCAAATCTTATATACACAAGGCTTAGACAAAAGCTTTAAGGATTACTTCCTACCCCCACCTCCACATTTTTATCATGGAACAAGAAAATTAGCAAATAAATATTCCAAAGTTTTTTCCTGCAGTGAAATACTTTAGATATTTCTCTCACCTATTTTTGCTATTCAAAACACTGTAATATTTATTGAGTGTTCCCATTTTGTATTAATTCACTTTACAGAGATTTTCCTATCCAATATCCTTTTGTATATTTCCAAATCAGTTTTCGTTATTAAGTAGCTTATAGGATATACCTTCTCCACAAAAATAGAAAAAGTACTAAGAAATTCTGATCTAAGACATTTCCTTTTCCTTCCCTCCTTCCCTCCCTCCCTCCCTCCTTCTCTCCCTCCTTCCTCCCTCCCTCCCTCCCTCCCTCCCTCCCTCCCTCCTTCCTTCCCTCCCTCCCTCCTTCCCTCCCTCCCTCCTTCCTTCCCTCCTTCTCCATCCCTCCCTCCCTCCTTCTCTCCCTCCTTCCTCCCTCCCTCCCTCCCTCCCTCCCTCCCTCCCTCCTTCCTTCCCTCCTTCCTCCCTACCATCCTCCCCTCTCTGTGTGCCTAATTCTTTCCTTTTTCATTCCTTGATTTCTTCCTGTCTTAATTTTGTTTCTTTCCTCCTCTTTTTTTTTTTCTCCTCTTCTTTCTCTTCTTAGTCCTCTTTTTCTGCCCTCTTCTATGTTCTGATTGCCCACTCAACCCTGGGTGAATTTTTAAAGTGGAAATTGAAAAGTAATGATTAATTTTCTTGATGAGAAAAAACAAAATGGGGAAATAAGATCATTGTATAATTTAGGGAACTGTATTGATTAACTAAACACTAAAGCACCAAACCATTTTAACATTAGAAGCTTCTTGCTACAAATTATCGACATTATACGGTTAAGTCATCTTGTGAGGCAACGAACGGCTAGTGAATGATCATCTGTAGCATTGGAGGGACAGTTCTAGTGAATGGACATGTGTCACACTGGCAAAATTTTGTTAATGATATTTAAGTCAAACACATGAAAATTTAAGGATATTAAAATATCATCTTAAGAACAGCAACAAAAAATTGTCCCTATAACTGGTTTTAAATTATGAACATTAGCATATTTAGCTAGACATGGTAACTCACTAATCAATATAATAGCAAAACTTTCTCTCCAGGGATAATGTTTATGTCAATTTCAACAAGTACAAACAAAACTTATCTTCTCAAGCAAGCATACTCCCTTTTATATATTGTTTTAATTTTCTTCCCAAATAACTAAGCTACATTTTTTTGTTTTTGTTTTGGCTTTACTTAATTAGATAAAGAACATAAAAAGGAGTCATTACAGGTTTGTTCTATCATAAATCTTATCCAGAAAAAGGTATTACCTAAAATAGGAAAGAGACCATATTGTAATTTTTTTTCACAAATAACACATATATTGTACCTATGGGACTTGTAGTATCAGTAATTAAGATGTTTTCTTAATTTATTTTCATTCATCACAAATTTTAATGTGATGTGCATAAAGTATATATGTAAAGTTTCCAGAATAATGTAAAACAAGCAACAATGCGTCAATCTCTCATTTCAATTAATACAAAATCACCATCACCGCCAGAGCCCCAAAATACTCCTTCCTGAATGTGAATCCTTACATTTCCCAGATGAACTGTTCTGCTGATTTCTATTCTAATCACACGATGCTTTTAATTCTAAATGCATGTATTTATAACCTGTATATGTATGTTGTTTCTTTCCAAGCTTTACATAAATTTAATCATACTGCATGTATTTTCACTAAGTATTATTTGAGTTTCATGCATGAAGTTACCTATTAGCTGTATTTCATTTATTTTAAATGTTATATTTTATTTCTCCTTCATGTAGAGGATTCCTCACAAACCAAAGATTCTGACTTTGAGTAGGATAAACTAACTTACAGGACATGTCATGGTCATTGACTCATTTGAAAGAGTGAGGGAGTGAGAACAAGTATATTTGAATGACCAAACTGGTAAACAATGGAAGAGACTGCAAGTTCCCCTTCAATGCGTATTTCCCCTTATTCCTTTAAATAGCAGAGCTTTTGTGAGTTTAATTGTTCTCATGGGAGCTAAGATAAATACCTCCTGTTGCAGAGTCTCCTGTTGTAGGTAGGTGTGTCTAGATGACTATGCTCTGGCTAATGGAAGTAAGTGACATTAAGAAGTCATGAGTCCTCCTGACTCAGATTCAAAGAAAAGCATAATGATTTCCATTAATTTTCTCACCTTCTTGCTACCTGGAATACAGGTGTGGTAGGAGATATAACACCTATCTAATGCAAAGGGATCACTCCTGTCAATTGATTCTATAAGTTGCTATTGTATAAAAATTGTACAGTAGTCTCTACATAGCTCATCAATATCTTTTAATGAGTCTCCTCACCATCAACAGTAAAATAGCTGGACATAGTGCTAAATATTTTATGTGCACTATTTTATTTAATTTCCACAAAATCCTGTTATGAAGATACCATTTCATCCCATATTACAAGGTAAGTAAAATGTGTTAGATATTGTCCCATCATCTATATGTAAAGTTAATAAGTGTAGAGTCAGAATCCACTTGAAATGGCCTGATTCCAAAGCTCACATTCCCAATCAAAACACTGTCTTATGTTTCATGTTCCTTATTTTCTAAACATTATAATGGAAGTAAAAAGACACAAATACTGAGCTACTAACTCAGAAATAAAGTTTCTTCTTTTCCACTTCTAAGAAAGCAAAGTGACCTATTGAAGTTCGCTTGTTCTATCCAAAAACTCTACTGAATTGTTATCCTTAGAAGTGTATTTTTAACTGTATCCATTTACAGTTTCAAGTCACTCACTATAGTATTTTCCTGAAGACAACTGATTTCAGAAACAAAGAAAAAATAAAGATAATGATAATTAAAAAACCAATGGATTTGATATACTATCTCAGCAACTACAGCAGTTGGGGACTGAAGTGAAGAGTTAATATGCACAATGCACTGCCTCACAGAAGCAGATGGACAACCACCTGTCAAAAACATTATAAGGAGAATTCAATCACACAGTGGTAAACTGGAGTACATTACATCTAGGGATCTAGGGTCATTTCTGGTCTTTATGTTCAATGATATCTGTATAGGATCAAATGCCTTGAAATGATGTAAATTAAGGGAGAGTCCCTGTTGATGGATAAGAAATATAAATATGGGGATATAAGTATGGGGATATAAGTTGATGGATAAGAAATAAAAGTATGGGGATATGTATACATGTGTGTGTGTGTGTGTGTGTGTGAATTATATATAGAGAGAGAGAAAAGAGAGAGAGAAATATTGAGTGTATATGAATCTATACCTAAATCTACAGAGAAAGAGTTTCGAATTGTGGTTCTTATGGCGGTGCCATCATGGTGACCCATAACTTCAGTTTTAACATCTCTGTGAGGAAAGTAGATCCAATCCCTGGGCTCTTGTGAGGCATCAATTTGCAGTTGAGATCCTCCTCAAAACTGAAAACTTAAAAGGCTATATCCAGCATGAAACATTAAATGAAGCAAAATATTGGTTATCACTCTAAAGACACAATTTAAAATTATTGTGTATCTCTACCTGGATTCCCGGAAGAAAATGTTTCTCTCAGAAATAAATCTAATCAAAACCCATGCTTCATTAGAGATTCAGTTTGAATTTTCACTGTCTCATAGTCCAGAAACCTCAAAGTTGTCTTAATTATATAATTTAATGAGAAAATCAAAATAAAGGAGATTAATAAAAATACTTATTTGTGATGATTTTCCTCTGTATATCCAAACCAACAAGGGGATCTCAGAGTGAAAACAAGCTCTACCAAAATAAACTTACAATGATTAATTATTGAATACCCAAATGAATTGACCAGAGAGCAGTTCCATGTCCTATTGTATTATAAGTCAAGAGTGAGGCAAATATAATCATTTTCATATTATCAACTTGAAAACACATTATTTATAGCTATTCATTGTAATTCAAATAATGGACTCATTTCTGAGAGAAGAAATTTGAAGCCAAAAGGGACAGAAGATAAAAGAAACATTAAAAAAAATTAATATGTTGGCAAGTATTTTTAAGAAAGTAGAGATTTGAAAGATTAATAAAAATTATTTTAGTGTTTAAAAACTCTGAAAACAAAATAACTAGCACAATAGCATGTAACTGGAGAGGAGATAATCAATGTTAAAACAGTGAGTCTCTTACCTTTTAGGAGCAAGGTAGAACTATTAACTTTATACTTCTCTAAGGCAATTGTAATGCTACAATATTAAAGGAAACTGTTAAAAGTATATCATTATCATCTAAGGGGAGAAGAGTGATAATAACTTTAGTACAAATAAAAGTAGGAAGTAAAAGAAAACAGTTTTTCCAAATATACAAAGAATAACAAAGTAAATACAAGCCAGAAAAAATAAAATAAGAAATAAGTTTAATAAATGCAAATATAAAAGTAACTACATTGTACTTTTGTTTCTGTTTATGATGGAGTAGTTTGTAGCAATCCAAATTTCCTACTGAGAACAATAAGAAAAGACAGATAAAAATTTAGAATTTGTTTAAAGCCAGGAGAGCTTCTGGAGAAACTGGGACTGGATGGGCCAAGAATCAGGAGCCGAGGAAACCATGGAGAAGTGAGCTGCAGCCCCTTCATCTATTCCGCATACAGGAAAAGAGACTGAGAATCAGAGACTTTTGTGGGCAGAGGATGGCTGCTCAATGAAGAAAGCAATTGAGCTTCGGTGGCCTCGTAAAGTACAAACTCAGAACAGTGAGATGAAGAACTAAGCCTGACAGATGGCTCATTTTTGACATTAGTTAAATTCTGAAAATGCATGGGCTCAAATATTTAATAACCACACAAGAAATGGAATGTCCTGCAATCTCACCATTCTGAGTAGACAAAGACTAGAATTCAGAATTTTTGAGAGCAGGGCCCAGTCAACACGCCAAGATCTCAGTGGGACACTAGCATGTGGAGATTCAGAGACAGAGTTATCAAAATGAAAAACAAGATTTGATTCCATAATTAATATATAATAGGTAGTCCTTAAAAAAAATCACTTCTATATAAAAAAAAGAGCAACTGATCTGATCCCTTACACAAAAAAAGAAAATAAATTTGAGATAGATTAGGGTCCACACTGTGAACACAAGAAGCATAAAACCTTTAGAATATGACAGAAGACTATCTAATGGCATAGTTTCTTAAGAAACTGAGAGGACAAAAATATTTTTTAAAAATAATGATTTTATTTATTGTAGAATTTAGACCTATCAATAACAAGAACCATTAAACAAAGTGAGTATACTAACGCCCTTCTAGGAAAATGTATTTGCAGGCAGATAATGAACAAATGTAGCAGCACTGACAATAATATCATTATTATTATTATTATTAAAATATTATTTATTTTCCCTGCAGTTACTGCTTCAATTAAAATCTAGCCCATGGATTCAAAAACTAAATGAATATGATTTATTTCACACTATAAAATTGACAGAAATATTGTAGAGGAAACATATATGCAGATATATAAATTAGGTCTTCCCAAAAAAGCCTATAACATTTTAAAATAAATTATATATATATATGTATATGTATAAATTACATGATAAATATAAGAAAACCATTAAGGTGTATTTTTCAAAAAAGTCCATTTTTAATAAACAATATATAATTTTAACTATATTTGTAAATTATGAATGCTATTCATAACATGGTTTTTGAAAAATATTTTTATTTTCTTATATTCATACTATATTATCATTTCTACATGTAACAATTTCTTGATACATTCTATACATATTTTTGAATCTCTGCATAGATGGTATCTTATTTCTTTATAGCTGAATAATGATTCCCTTTAAATGAAATGGTACTCTCCCCCCAACTGTTATGACCAAAATAATCTATTAAACATCTACCAAATTGGGAAAACACTGCCATCTGCTGGATAGGTTTATCAAATACTTAATGGCTGTTAATACATGTAAGCATAATTTGAATGTAAAGTTGAAGGAAATCATGCAATCTTGCAGTCATTGATATTTACATATCCAGAGTTTCTTCTCAATAAACTAAGAATTCAAATAAAAATCAGTTCCATTCATTTCTATAGAACAAAGTGATTCTACAATAAAGAGGTCTTTAAAGGAAAAAGTCCTGTTTCAGAAATCATCAGTCTACAGTAATATCTGACTCACAAGCAACAGTAAGATGGTTATTTACCTTATTTCTTATCCCATCAGATACTAGAATTATAACCAATGTGAGTAAAAATCAAGTGAAAACCCACATCACTGCTTCAGCCTTAAAGACATGTCACCAGGGATTTTTGCTAAGTGCACTTAAAAACAGTAACTGACCCCTGACAGAGAAGGAAGACATCTGATTTCTTTTGCTTTAAAAATAGAACATTCTATTTTGAAAGAGAATGCTATGCATTCACGAAAGAATCCTGATAAACCCCAAAGGGTGAGGCCAGTGTTTAGGCATGTTCTTAGCTCTATGAGGGTGGAGAACATCTCCTTGTTAACACTATTTCCTAGCTTATCGCTATTTCCTCACATTATACAAGACATAACTAATTGTTCAGTGAATGATTAAAAAGCAACTCTAAGAAGCGGAGTATTTGGGCAGTAGGAATTCCTCTTAGTCTGGATAGTCACAACCAATCGAAACCCCTTTGAAGTTTGATTGTCACTCACATGAGGAACAGAAGTGGAGGTCCTGTTCCTGAGTCAACAGTTCACTACAAGCAGAGAATTATTTTTAGGTCTTTTACCTAAATGAATACAAAAATGAAAATATCGAAGTTATTTAAAAACATAATAGATCAAAGTCAGGCTGTTCTGTTAATCAAAGGAGATGCTGCTACGAAACATTTTTGCTATCAAAAGCAGACAAAGCTTCAGGACATTTTAAATTGTGTCCCCATACTCAAGAGAAAACGTCTTGGCTATAAAGCTAGAGCAAATGGTCATAAGGAGAAAATGGTCTACAAAGATGGAAAGTTTGTTTTTAAGTTTGATAAACATGATTTTCTCAAGTAAGCATCAAACAATCCATTGGAAATTACAGGAAAATAAATTGGTGATAATTGACAGCTTAATGAAAATAATGATACAAGAAAATTTGAAACATTTGACAGAAGAAGAAAGTCCAATTTATGAACAAGACAGAACAAAAAAATTCAAATTATTTGTTACTCAAATTGTCTCTTTGGATTTGTATCTATTATGTTCATTCTTCAGGGTGTGATTCTTGCCACTAAAATGCAAGAGCCATATGGCAGAGATTCTTTGTTAATTTGCTCACGGACATATTCATTATGGTTAAAGTCATAATTGTCACTTAATAGACAACAGTTATTTGTTTGTTTATTTGTCTTTTCTTGAATGGATATAAAATAGATACCTGGTAAGCAACTTATGTTATTATCTCTATCATATATGCCATATAAGGAGTAATCTTTACTGAAACAGAGTGCATAAAATATCTTTGTTAAAGACTTAATTTTTTTAGAGCAGTTTTAGGTTCTGTTCAATAGCAATATTGAACAGAAAATACAGAGAGTTCTCATACACTCCCTGCCCCCACACATGCAATAGCCTCCCCTATTATAAACATACCCAACCAGATTGGTATATTTGTTACAATCAATGAATCTGCATTGACATCATTAGTACCTAAAATTTATAGTTTACATTAAGATTCACTCTTTGTGTTACACATTCTATGGGTTTGGACAAATGCATAATGACATGTACCATCATGTATTTTCATACATGTTATTATCATACAGAGTAGTTTCACTGCCTTAAAAATCCTCTGTGTTCTGCCTCCTAACCCCTGCTAATCACTGATATTTTTACCGTCTTAACAGTTTTGCTTTTTCCAAAATGTTATGGAGTTGTAATCATATAGTATGTAGATTTTTTAGGTAGGCTTCTTTTGCTGAGTAATATGCATTTAAAATTCATGTCTTTTCATGGCTTCATAATTCATTTCATTTTAGCCCTGAATAATATTCTATTGTCTGATGGAGCACTCATAAAATACCTTTTTATCCAGGTAAAAGTATCTTTAATATCTACTTCTTTTCATTCACAACCTGATTTAAATTAAAAATATGTGCTCATAACAACAAAATGTATCTAAGATAAAAAATGTACACCTACCACCTAAACCTTTTTTTTGCAACCTTAAATTTAAAAAAATCCATGTGTATTTTCAAATAGGTAGTCTACTATATACCTAAAAATTAATTACAATTTCTCACATCTGTGTCAAAGCTCTTCCTCTTGTTTTCCTACCTCAACAAAGAGCACACCGTATGTGCAGTTATTGAAGCCACAGACAACAGCATCAACCATCACTTCTGTCTCCCACACTCGCCATAACAAACAGTTTACCGAGTCATTTCAGTTTGGTTCCTCTCTATTGCCAGGACAGAGCTACTTGGTTCTGGACCCACTGGCACTCCATGGCACTATCATTACTAAACTAGACTAATACTGTGGATTTCCAACTACTACCTCTTTAATTTATTCACTTCTCTGGATCTCAAGCCATCTTGGGAATTCACAACACTGACTTTGTGCTTTCTTTTTGACCATTTCCATCTTCGTAATAAAAAAATATAAATCTCTTGACACAGTTAAAAAACCACTACAAGAGCTGACTTGTACTTACCTGTCCACGCTTCTTTCTGAACACTCTACTTCCTCCCATAACATACTTGGGCCATACTGAATGTCTTTCAGTTTCAAGCTCTTCTCTTAAAATGTGGTATTTTTGCTAGAATGTGCATGCACTATTTCCAAGCCTGGAACATTCTTCTTTTTACCCACCACAATTTAATCTTGCAAAGAGTTGTCCTAATGTAGAGGTTATTTTCTCTCAAGAGCCCTCTCTGGTCTTTGATTATGCTGGATGATAATTAGCAGTGTTCTATTGCTTTACATATTTTAAATTACTTGATCCTCAAAAGTAAAATTCCTATGAAGTAGTCTGGGAAATTGGGTTCATCCACAAAGAAGCTGACTTTGAGATGCAGATGAGCATACAGGAAGTTTATTAATGATTGCTTCTATGAACAATATCTGTGGAAAAGAAAGAATGAGTCATATTAGGCAAAGGGACAAATCATGCTGTTATGTAACCTCAAGAGACCCAGGAGTCTACCATATGGGAGCTCTGAAAACAGAATGGCTATGACAACTATCTAAGTTGATGTGAGAGAGACCTAAGACTTTAATCCCCTGCATTGGTCAGCCATTGGATGCCAAATGCCCCAGGGAGGGAGATTGAATGAGGTGCTTTCTCCAGCTAAAGTCCTCCCTGAAGCAGGTTTATAGCTGAGGACTATCTGCCCACATTCCCAGCAGTTGGCATAATAAATATTAGTATATTAAATTTTTATAGATGAAGAAACTAAGGGACAAATTTGTTGAGTAAATCACCCCTGTTCATACAGCAAAATTTTTGGATGGAGGATTCAAACCAGAAACTCTGGTCCTCTACTTTGCAACATATAGCAAACCAGTTCCTTGGTTTGGAGGAATAAATGCAAAGTAGAACAATAATGTTTTAAAATAAGAAATAGGAAAACAATGTACTTGGAGTATTGAAGTATGATTTGATATACAATTTTACACTGGTTTTAAATGTATAACACAGTGAGTGGTTCAGCAGTTACCCATATTATTAAATCCTCACCCCCCCTACTGCAGTTACTATCTATCAATGTAGAAAGATGTTACAGAATCATTAACTATATTCTCCCTGCTATAGTACCATCACCATGATCAACTTTTATTGTAATTGTGAATTATTGTGTCCCTTTATCCCCCCCACAATCCTCACCCACCCACCACAAACACTCTCCTGTGGTAACTACCAGTCACTTCTCAGTGTTACTTATGGTTTTGTTCATTTTGTTTTGCTTTGTTTTTACATTCCACAAATTAGTGAAATCATATGGTATTTGTCTTTCTTCATCTGGCTTATTTCACTTAGAATAATACTCTCTGGGTCCATCCAGTTTGTCATAAATGGTAGGATTTCTTTTTTTATGGCTGAGTACTGTTCCATTTAGCTTTAGAAACATTTCCATATACAGCAGTCTCTTTAACATATCACGTAAGGCTGTCTTAGTGGTGGTGAATTCCTTCAACTTTTATTTATCTGGAAACTGTTTAATCCCTGCTTCAAATTTAAATGATCATCTTGCTGGGTAGAGGATTCTTGGTTGGGGTTCTTTCTGTTTCAGTACATTAAATATTTCATGCCACTTCCCTCTGGCCTGTGAATTTTCTGCTGAGAAGTCTGCTGATAGACTGATGGGTTTTCCTTTATCAATAGTCTTTTTTCCTCTGGCTGTTTTCAATACCCTCTCCTTATCCTTGATCTTTGCCATTTAATTACTATGTGTCTTGGGGTTGTCTTCCTTGGGTTCCTTTTGTTGGGGATTCTGTACTTCCATGACCTGAGTGTCTAGTTCCTTCCCCATATTGGAGAATTTTCAACAATTATTTTGTTAAGAGACTTTCCATTCCTTTGTCTTTTTCTTTTCTTTCTGAGTATTGTTTCATTTGGATTGGTCACACAGCTCTCTTATCATTCTTTTATTCCTAGAGATCCTTTCTATTCTCTCTCATCCTTAGCTTCATTGTATCCTGTTCTCTAATTTCCATCTCATGGACATCATGCAGAGGAAGGAGCTCTTGTGGCTGGCTCCTGCAGGCACCTCCCTGGTTGGAATGAAATGGAACTGAAATAGCTGGGACACTCTCCCTCTGTCTGCCAGGCAGCAAAGTCTGACACTGCTGCTGGGTTGAGTGGGTTGCCTCACTGGCAGTGCACACAGGGAGGCAGCTTGGTGCTGATTTGCCAGCATGGGGGATGGAGCTTCTGGGGCTCCCAAGGTGACGCAAAATTTTGGACTAAGGGAGTGGGCTGGTATTGTCCACCTGCCCTTTCTCCTGAGGAGAGAGCTCCATACAACACTTACCCCACTAGTACCCATCCCATTGCTGATAAATCTTTCAAACTGCTGCCTTTGCTTTGGGTCTCAGGACCAGAGGATCATGCCTGTCTTCCACAAGCAGCTGGAGTCTCAGCCTCCCAGAGTGTTCCAGCTGTCCCTGGTGCACAGCCCCACTAATCACCAGAACCCAATGTCATGTGGACTTGCAGACGTTCAGGGCCAGGTGTGCAGTTCCGGGGCTCCTATTCCCTCCCAACTCCATTCCTCTTTCTCCTGCATATGTGTTGAGGGTTGTGGAGGGCTTGTGTCCCACCTGATTGTGGCTCTGCTATTTTACCCTTTTCTGTGTGGTCTTTTCTTCTTCCCCAGGTATAGGCAGAATGTTCTGCTATCTTCAGGTCATTTTCAGGTTTAACTATGTTTGCTGTATTTTCTTATTTTATGTGCTTTTAGGAGGAGCTTTCTGCCTTGACTTCCTACTCCACATCTTTTATCCACCCCTCCACTCCACCAAGTATTCCAGTATTTTTAAAAAGAGGATGCTAAAGAACTAGTCCAAATGTAATATTTGAACTTCATAAGATGTCATCAAAAGAAACATAAAGGGATTGAAAAGACAAGTTGCAAAGTGGGATATAATATTGAAAATAAATAGGTTAACAATATCTTTGCATCAGAACACATAAAAACTGCTAAGAAAACATTGAAAAATCAATTTTTGAAAAGCTGTCAAAGATTTGAACAGTTACTTTACAAATAAAGAGATCCATCTGATCTATAAACATCTGAAAAAGGCTCCACCTTCACAGTCATCAGTAAAGTACAAAATAAAAGTGCATAAAATGCCATAACCTTCTCCCTCAATGGTTAAAATGGAAATGAAGTGACAACACAGAGCAGAAATAAAACAAATAAGTTGCGGTTGGGATGCAAGTTTTATACACTGCTGGTAGACATTAAAAATCGTACAACTGCTTATGAAAACTGTTCAGCAATATCTAAAGAGTGACATTAAAATTCATTAGTTTCACTTCTGTATAACCCAACAGAAATGCGTATATGTTCACAAGAAAGCATGTACAGGATGGTTATAGCAGCATTACTAGAAATGGACCCAAATTGGAACATATCCAATTGCTAATAAATAGTAGAATGGATGAATAATTCATGGGGTATTTACAGAATGATATACTGTTAGCCTATGAAAAAGGACTGCTACTATATCTAACAATATGGATTGAGCAATCAATCTAGGCATGATCTAATATTCCAATATTAGAAAATTTATAAACAGACAAAATTAATCTATGTACTAGAATTTACTCTGGGGGGATGGGGAAGCCATACTGGAAAAGAACACAGGGAGAGCCCATAGATGTTAGTGGCGTTTGTGTTCTTGATCTAGATGCCAGTTACAAAGTTAATTTCAATTTATGAGAATTCATCAAGCTGTACATTTATGATTTGTTCACTTTTCTATGTGTGCATCCATTGTGCACTTCAATTCAAAGGACAGGGAATCCCAGGCAATCTGACTCCAAAGTTCATGATCTTAAGGACATTGTTCATTTGTCATTTTATATACATCTGGCAGGAGGGTAGATTATTATAATCACTTAAGATCAAAAACTGAAATCACTTGATAAAGTTGAAGGTTCAAATATGATTCATTAGTTCTGTTCCTAGGTACGTATCTTAGAGAAATTCTTTAATATATCCAATAAAAGACCTGTGTAAGAATGGTCATGGATATATTACTTAAAAAAAAAAAGAAAGTAAAGACAGAAAATTTGCAAACTATTCATCAACAAGCCAACAAGTAACTCAATTGTGTATATTGAACAATAAATGTTATACATCATTGAACACAAACTACGATCAGCTGCAGAAACATGGAATCAATTTAGAAATAAAATGTTGAATAAAAAATGTCTCAGAAGATTACATAAAGTATAATAATTGTTAATAAGCCCTCCAACAATAAAAACTAAGCAATATAATATTTAGACATGCACATAAATACAAAATAAATAATCTTTAAAATGCAAGGTACTGATAAACACTGATTTTAGAGAGAGGTACTACCTGCGGGGGAGGCAAGGATACAGGACATGAAAGGAGACACGGTAGATAGAAAACATTGGTGAAATTCTAGCTCATGAGTTAGGATGTGGATTTACAGTTGCTCATTTTACATTATGTTTATAACATATATGTTTCATATATTTGTATACATATTTGATATTATATTTTGAAGACATTGAAGTTCAAAGTAATGTAGAGTATCCCAAAGTGCTTAGGCTATGATAAGGAGAGAGAAAATAAGAAAAGATGGAACATAGGGTTTGAGGAGGTTAGTCTGCATGTATATGCTTAAATAAAATAGACAATAGAAAGATGAAATAACAAAAGATTCTTTTATACAAGAACAAGAGTGATCATGAAGAGCTTACTCACTCATCAGAGCGGTCTGCTAAGGGCTCATTTGAGCAGGATGAGAGGACATTAGATTAGATTCCTCTTTCCTTGAGTTATCCTTGAAGGCTCCTCTGATACAACTACTATTTAGCCTTTCCTTCTTTTGTGCTAGATCTGAATATATACATGGTTAGAAAAATGTTAAAAATAAAGTTAAAACTTTTAAGTATTAAAATTTTGTTTCTAGGACCATGTTCTGTACTTATCAGGTGATTTATTTTACCATGGTATTCTCCATAATTCTTAACATATACTAGATGTTTTCAAAAATCTGTTAAACTCATAGAAACAGAGTAGAAGGGTAGTTGCCAGGGGCTAGAGAATGGGGAAACAGAGAGAAGTTGGTGAAAAGGTACAAACTCTCAATTATAAAGTGAATAAGGTCTAAGAATCTAATTTATAGCTTGTCAACTATAGTTGATAACAGTATATAGTAAAATTGAAATTTGCTGACAGAACAGAACCTAAAGGTTCTTTCCAAAAAGAAGTAAAGGATATATCAGGTGGTGCATGTATTAATTAATTCAATGGGGAATCCTTTCACGGTGTGTATGTATACCAAATCATCATGTTGTACACTTTAAATGTCTAAAAATTTTGTTAACATACCTCAGTAAAGCTGGATAATATGTGTCCAACTAACATCAATTTAACTGATAAATCTTATCAGCATGAACCATAAGAAATTGTCATGCTTGATATTTTTATTTATATAATCATACTTTCACAAGAATCATTCCATTACTAAGAGAATACCATCTCTTCCTAAAAGAGTTGCTTTAGCTTCCAAGGCAATGGCTTTAAGTTCTGTAACAATGGAGAGAACTGATGATAATGGTAAGTTAATACTAGAAGAGTAAGGATGAAAATATAAATCATTGGGCTATATTTTACATTCTGGAATATTATAAATTAATCCTTCAAACACCATCTTGAACTCTTAACACCTGGAAATACTGACACTCTTTAGAGGGGAACTTTTTGGTGTAGACTGTGAAGAGATTACTCCAAAGAGCTTAGATCTGACCAGAAGTTAAATAATATAAAAAAAATGGAGATCATATTTGAAGCATAATTTACTTGAGGAAAATATAGAAACATGAGGTTACTCTATTAATACAGAGGCATAATTTCAGCTTAGAGAGCCTTTCGGTGGATTTAAACTCCTACATTTTTACTATTAAAATATGAGTAGACAGATCTATTGGCCAAATAACCAATCAGTAGATAGAGTAACAGATCTGTTTTATATTTCAAAAATGTTAAGTGATACAGACACCAACATTAGAAACACCACATAGAATGGAATCCTTTTCTGTATCTCTATGACATTAACACATACGTAAAGTGATTGATATAATAGAAGTAAACGTAACTTAATGGGTATCTTTGTTTTAATAAATACAGCTATTGTGAAATAAAATGTCTCTACTAAGTATTTTCCTCCTTTTCAGATGCTACAGAATATTTTAATTTCTATTTTGTGTAGAATTTGAATCACCATACAGGATTTGTGAAAGGAAATTGAAATCTCTTCACAAAGGTATAACATCCAACTACTAAGTGAGGGACACCAGCCATACATCAATTCCAATATTTTTAATTGCAAGGTTTATACCTAAATAGCTGCTTAATGATCTGTAACCTTGGCTTCAAAACGGAAAACACTTGAATGATAACTGACTCCTAGTGCTCATGAAATTTTCATGGATCCATGAATTATAAGACCTAAATCAAACTTCATTTATTCTTCTCTTCTGTGAGATTGATACTGCATCTCAAGTTTATTCAGGAAGTGTACATAGTGCTGGCCATCCTACTTAAGTACATTGATCACTTCTCTCTGCTTGTATTAGTTTGATTTCCTGCTACAATTTTTGGCTTTTCACTATTTCATAATAGTTGGTAGTATGATGCCACGTATTTTGTAGGTGTTTTACCCTTTCACCACAATATAGGGAGTTTCTTCCCATTATTTTTTTAAGTAAAAATTCACTCCTTCACAAGTCAGTCTTTGAGTGATCGATTATTTTCCACTTCTATTTTATCTTTTGTCCAAATCAATGATACATGATCTGGAAGTCCTGTCAGTTCTTTGTCAAACTCTAGGACTACGTCAAGATCGCCATGGAAGTGTGGTATTCAAATGCTGACAAAAATTAGATCCCTCACTTTTCATCATGTCAATGCAAGATTGTTGAAGTAACATAGATATTAACAGCATGAAAGCTGTTCAGATTTTGTTGATCTCATTCCTGTACATCGGATACAGCTAATTTAAATGCAATTCAGTAAACAATTCTGTATCATTTAACATGCAAAACACTATTCATTTAATAGCTTTTCATTGGTCATCAGCACTGTACTGACAGCTTGCTAAATGGCAAAGACAATGTAAAAGAGAGCTGTGTTCCCTGAAGGTTGGTTTTTATATCTGTGGCTCTTAGAAGTTAGCATACATCAGAATGACTTGGAGGACTTAACAGCCAGATGGCTGAAGCTGATCCCGTAGTTTAGGATTCAGTAGGTCTAACTGCTGACGCTGACCTGGGAACAGCACTTGGAAGACCACCAGCCTGGGTGAATGACTGTACCCCAAGTGCGCTTCTGTCCATGGAATCCAGTGGCAGCTTTGTCAAAGCATTCACTCCTTTTTCACCTTTACAGTTGCATTACCTGTATTTCATACCAGGAATCACATTGCTCCCCTGCTGAAATGATTAAGGAGGTGAGACAATTCTTTCTGGGTCGGATGTTCAGCACTTTGCTGGTGCATTACCTGTGACTATTTAAGATATTAAGAAGCCTTGTAAATTCCCATAAAGCTATCTATTTAGTATATAAATGTAATAAATATAATTTCCTCTCTCCCTCTCTTCCTTCCTTCCTTCCTTCCTTCCTTCCTTCCTCTCTCTTTCTTTTTTAAAATTCTTTCTTTGCTATTGTGTTCCCTTGCCTATTTTTTTCTATTGATTTATCCAAAGAATCTTTTGAACTATAAAAAAACCTCCCATTCTGTAACTTGCTTTTCTCCTTATTTCTGTCTTGTGAAATATCAAATTTCTTAATCCAATGTGTTCTATACTATGTATTTTTTTCTTTTGGTTTACAGTTGTTTAGGTAGTGGTTAAAAAAGTTTTGCCTAATCCAAGATCGTGAAGTTATTTAGTGGATTTTTTTTCTAAAAGATTTATCATTTAATTTTTACATTTACATCTGTTGTCCACTTATGAAGTTTTTGTGTATGAGTGGGAGGAACGAATAAAAGATTCATTGTTTTTTCAAAGTAGCATTTATTAAATATGTCATTTTTTACTCACTATGATATTGTTCTTTTGTTGTAAATCAGGTGACTATATATGGGTGATCTTCTTCTAGACATTCCATTCTGTCCAATGGGTATTTTTATATATCCTGTGCTATTATGATTGTTATAACTTGAAAATAATCTATATCTACTAGTATAAATCTTCCATCTTTATTCTCCAAGACTCCCTGGGCAATTCCTCATCTGCTGAATATCCATGGATGCATTAGAAACATTATAACCATTTACACACAACAAATATAAACAATAACATAAAACTTGCAATTTTGATTGAATGTGCAAAATGCAATTGGTGGATTATTTAAAATATCTTTTTTCAAGCAATCTTTTGAAATTTTTAAAGATTAATGGTTTATCAGTAGATTCCTTTACTCTTTTTACAAACACAAGCCTGCTACAGCTTTATATTTCTCCACCAGATATTAATCCTTTTGTTTTTCCTCATCTTGTTGCACTAGCTAGAAAATAGAGTAAAATGCTGAAAAATACAGAGCATGCATCATTTTGCATGTGTTATTTCAGAAGTAAATTTTTGATATTTCCCTATTAAGTATGTTGTAGAATAACTTTGAGATACCATTTTTCAGAAATTAAACATACTTCTATTTTAGGTTGTTGCAGATTATATTATGAGTAAGTGTTGGGACTAGTCAACTGCTTTTTCTGCATCTATCAAGATTATTATAAAAATGTAATACTTTTTTATACAACTGTCTTAATCTATTTCCAAAGTTAAACAAACCTTGTTTTCTTTTTGTATCTGTTCTTTAAGGAAAATTTCCCCGTAATTTTTCATTCTTATACTTTCTTGTTGGTTGTTTCTGTGAAGTGTATGCTGATGCAATAAAATATGTTCATCTAACTTCTCAAATTATGGGTGTAACATTTATAACATTTTGTAATTATCTTTTCAATGTTTGCAGAACATATGGTGATGAAATCTTTTTTGTTCCTGATATTGATTCTTTTCCTCTTGAAAAGGTGATCAACATTATTAATCTTATTTTTAAAAATGTGATTAACTTAATTGTACTTTCTATCTCTTTGATTTGCCACATCTTTTTTTCACTTCTATCTGTGGAGGTCTCATTTGCTGTCCTTCTTCTGGCTTCTGGAGATGGAAACATATATTGTTGGACCTCCTTTTCTAACTCATACACTTAAAATTATATATTTCCCTTATGGCATTTTTTAGTTCTATCTGATAAGTTTTGACATATAGCTTCGGTATCATTGAATTCAGAAAGTTTTTCAAATTTAGGTTATTTCTTTTTCTTTGCCCTAATTTATTTTAAATTAGAATTGGTAAATTTTGTCTTGGTTTTGTTCCTTATTTCTGTGTGAGCTGAAGGCATACTGTGGATGATTTTCATTTTATTTCTTGTGACTTACTATAGAACCAAGCATCTATTATTAAACATTTTATTAGCACCTGGAAAAATTCTTTTTTGGGGGTTTATGCATAAAAATCACTTCAAGTTTAAGAAATTCATATCTTCTGTATTTTTATTGAATTTTTGTCTGTTCTATCAACTTAACTACAATTGTAATTAGATTATTCCCCATTTTATTTTATCAAATTTTGTTTCATTCATATTGAAACTATGTTAATGGGCACATGAAGATTTATGATTTTTATATATCTTGTAAGAATCCCAAATTGTCATTATAAACTATCCTTCTCTATTTCTGGTAATGGGTCTCACCTTCATATTTTTCCTTGTTTGATACTGGTATCAATACAGCAGTTTCTTTTAGTTTCCTGTTATACTGCATGTCTTTTTCTTTCCCTTTATTCTAAACTTTATATACCTTACATATAGTGTAGCTTTGTAAACAGTATATAGCTGGGTTTTTGGTTTTATCCAGTTTGACAATCTGATACATAACAGTTTGTTTGCCTCATCTGTTTTATTTTCCTTTTTCCTTCCTATATTACCTCATTTGCTTTAATCATGTATTTTTAAATATCACATTCTTACTTTATTATTTCATTACTTATTTAATCTTTTAATAGTTTTAGGATTACCCTAGAAATTACAACATTCATTCCTGACTTTTTACATTAACACATAGTATTATTTTGATCACTCTTGAATATTAGAATCTTAGAACACTTTGACTCCATTTACCTTCCTCCTAATTTGTGATACTACTATCATATATTTTAATTATACATATATTTAACCCCCCAAAATATTATTATTGTTGTTCCATATAGTCAGTGGTGTCCAGAAATCAGCTTTAGTGAGTTCTCAGGAAGAAATTTTTCACATCTTTTTCTAATTCTTTATTCAGTGATATTACATGGGTATTTTGAAATTGGTTGTGACAGTAATATTGACACCAGGCAAAGGTGAGATATCATGATCTTTTTTTTTTCAGAGAGATTATTGTTAAACATTCACCAATTCTTGTCAGTCTTCCCTGCTTTCTGTGTTTTTCTAGATTCATTTTCTTACTGCCTAAGAATTCTTATTACTATTTTAATGCAGTCATGCCTGCAAGACTTTCCTACATTCATAAACTGTCTTTATTTTACCTTCATTTTCAGAATTTATTTTCACTGGGTGTAAATTTTAATATTTTTAGTATATTTTTTGGTAATTTAAAGTCATTCTGTAGAATTCTTGGATTCTCCATTGTTAGTGAGAAATCAATTAACCATCCTTTTGTCCTTTTGTTGTTTGGATTGGCTTCTTTCTCATCCGTTCTTTTTTTTAAACCAATTTATTGATGTATGTTTGACATGTAAAAAGCTGTACATATTTAATGTATAGAATTTTGATGAGTTTGGCGATAGTATATACCTGTGAAACCAATCACCACAGTCTATGCCATAAACATCTGTCATGTCCGAAAGTTTCTTCCCACCCTTTTCATTTAATCATTTGTTTGTGGTAAGAAAAATAAATATAAAGTCTACCATAGCCTTAGCAATTTTTAAATATATCATACAGTGTTTTTTCCACTATATAGGCACTATGATGCACAATAATTCTCTAGAACTTATTCATATTGCATAATTTAAAGTCATACCCTTTGACTGATACCTCTCCATTTCCCCCTCCCTCCAATCCCTGGTAACCACTATTTTACTCTCTGCACCTAGGAGTTTGACTCTTTTATATTTCTCATATAAGTGGAATCATGCAGTATTTGTCTTCAGATGTATATAAGCCATATTTTCTTTATCCATTCATCCATAGATGGGCATGTAAATTCCTTCCATGTCTTAATTATTGTGAATAATGTTGCAATGAACCTAAGAGTGTAGATACCTCTTCAAGTTCCTGATTTCAATTCCTTTGGCCATATGCCCTGAAATGGGATTGCTGGATCATATGGCAGTTCTATTTGCAAACCAAGTATCTGATAAAAAGTCACATATCCAAAATATATAAGAAACTCATACAACTCAGCGGTAAAACGAACAAATAACCTGATTGATCAATGGGTACAGGAAATAAACAGCATTTTGACAAAGACATAAAAATGGCCCATAAACATAAGAGAAGGTGCTCAGTGTCACTAAACTTCAAGGAAATGCAAATCAAAACTGCAATGAAATATCACCTCACACTTGTTAGAGTGGCTATAATATTTAAAGAAAGATAATTATTGCCAAGGATGTGGAGTAAAGGGAACCCTTGTGTACATTTGGTTAGAAATATAAATTAATAAAGCTGCTGTGGAAAACAGTATGCAGGTTCCTCAAAAAGTCCTTTTGTTAATTTTTGGTTTTTTTTTTGCATATTGTTTAAATTTCCAAATCTTAAAAGATGTTTTCATTATCTTTGTTTCCATGATAGCTTTAATTACAGTGTGATTGTTTTTTCTCTACTTATTTTCTTGATATTCACTTCCCTTCTTAAATATATGGATCATTATCTTTCACATATTTTAAAAACATTTGGCCATCATATCTTCAAATATTATTCTTCCATCTTTCTCCTGGAAATCCAGTTACATTATTTAAATATATTTCATGTATCTATCAGATTTCTTTTGTTCCATTCTCTATTTATCTGTGTGCTTCAGTTTAGATGTTTCTGCTGATCTACCTTCCCATTCACAAATCTGTCCTCTTCTAGTAAACCCGTCTATTGAATTATTGATTACAGTGGTTATGCTTCATTTCTAGACTTTCTATTCAATTGTTTTTTATAGATTCTAGTACTTTGATGGAATTCTCCATCTTTTTTCTGTTTCTATTAATTAAAAAGTTTTCTTAAATAAACAACTTTTATTTAAAGCATTTCTTGGATGACCTCAATATCTAGATAGCCTGTGGTCTTTTTTTGTTTGTCTGTTTTTTGTTTTTATTTTTTATTTTTGGTCGAATGGTCCTGTCCCTGGACTTACCAATTTATTTTTAAGGAAATGTTGGAAATTGTATATTTAAAAAATGTTTAGAGGTTACAGATAATGTAACTGAATTTCAAAGAGAATTTATCTTTCTTCAGATAGGAATATAGAGGAAAAACTGATCATCATAATTCAATCAGTAATAGAACTAAATCAAGTGTATGTTCCAGTTGTGGGCACTATTCACCCTTCCCCAGTCTATGTTCCAACCCTCCAGGGCTTTTAGTTTGAAGCCCTCACAAAATTCCCTCTCTGAGAGTCCTGACCCCTGGTCCTTCTCTCTGCAGCACCATAAGGCAGCCAGAAATCTCTCCTTCCCTTTTTGGTGGCTTTCTGATTCATTTAATTTTTTTCAGTCTACACCCAACACAGCCTAATTCAGCAAAAAGAAAAGTAAGGGAAAATATGCCAGTGTCCTCTGAAGTCCTAAATATTTCTAGTTTGCCTCAACAAATTTTACAGCAAGTCCGTATAGTAAAAGGGAAGAAGGGGAAGAGGCAGAGCAGCAGTCCAGGCCCAGGAGAAGCAGGTGTCCCTGGACTCTTGCCTCACCTAAGAATCAGCAAATGCGCAGGCAGAGTGGCTGACCATTGTTGGAACCCATCTCTGCTCTCCAAAGTAGTGAACTCTCTTCTTTCCCTTCTTCCAGGAGTCCCCTAATGTCATTAAACTAATGATTTTTAGTACAGATACATTTCTAATTGCTTTTCATGAGAGAGTTGGTTTGCTGAGATAAATCAGCCTTAAATATTTTTCCAAATTTCTTGGAAAGTTGTCCCACAAGGTTTTTCTTTGTACAAAGAAATGTCCTACACTCAGTAGAAACAAAAACAAGGGAGTGAGTAAGAAATATTTGAATCTATTAGAATATTTATGTTATGGTCCTAAGACAAACACAAATATTATTTTAATATTAGTAATAGCAAATATAATAGAAGGCATATGATTTTTCTGCCAGGCAAAGCTGGCAATGAACATTTCAAATCTAATAAACAAAATAGTTAGTAGCAGTGAACTACCTCAAAGGTAGAGGTAAATGAATATTTATAAACAATGCTATAATATACAAACTAATTCAAATTATAAACTACACAGGTACATTCTGTTTTAGTTTAGAAAATCTGGCCATTGCTAGCCTGATATTGTTTCTGGGTATAATTCTTAAAAGTCTCAAGAGACAAAATAACTTTTTTTCTGATCAATAAAATCCTATAATTTTCACATCTCTTCTAATTGATTTAATGTAACTATTTACAATTATGTAAAAATTGGAGAGAAGAAATTACATTTTAAAGGTAAGTATATTAACTCAAAAGGAAAATACAAATGCTCAATATACTTATTCAGATGTTATTTTTGAAATATACACATCTCAGTTTATATCTTGAATTATGTATTTTTTGTTCAATATTACTTTCATAATATATAATAAAATATTGGACAGTATACGGTTCACAGATATATTATACTTTTGGTATTTAATCTGAACAAATGTTAATATGAATATTATTTTTCTAAGTAATTTTTAGAGTGTTACTCTTGATTAGATCCATGATATTCAAAAACTCCATTTTAATCTGGAAAAAGGAGTTATTGAATTTCTCCATTATAAAGTTTTATGGCCCATTTTTGTAAATGAAAATGTATCATTATTGAACCATAGTAGAAAGGAGGACGTTATAAGCTAAATTACCTGTGACTCCATGATGCTTTATTTTCCTCCAAATTAGTTTTGGCCTGCATTAGAAAATAATTATCCTATTATAAAAGCAGTTATAGAAACTTTACTCTGCTTTCTAAAAATGAACTTTAAATGAAGATAGAGTTTTCCAAATTTTCTAAAATTTTTGCATTAAGCACATTTAACAGTGGTTTCTTGTCCTGAATTATAGTTTCTTTTTAAAAAATTAAATTAATTTTGGATGTTTTAATGTTTAGAAATTAACTTTAAATTTCATTAAGCTTAACATTTCTTTAAGAAAAACAGAATAAATTTTAAATGATACTAATTTTTAAAATTTATTTCTGACTAAGATCAGTAAAAAAAGTAATTACACAACTTCATGCAAAATGAAGACAAAATTTATATTCCTGGAACCAAGTATTTCAGAAAAATTATGAGAGGAGAAATTCTTCAATCCTTCTCTGCTGAATAATAGGTAACAGAGAGCAAGATGGAGTAATTTTCTGTTATTCTTACCACTCAGATGTTTAGTGTATTTTTAATGGCTTATCTACTTCTACAACAGAATCATATTATTCAATTTTGATTGAATTTATTTATTATTAAATTTTATTATTAAAAGCGAGGCCACTGTGCAGAATAAATTGACAGCCATTACATCATTCAGGATGTTAATTTATACCCTGAGAGCAGAAATAAACTATGAATGTTTAAATGTAAATCCGAGTATACTAAGTTAATAAGCATTTGGACACACACAATGAAGTAATAACGATCTTGATATTTTAATGAAAAAAAATTATTTGTAAGCAGGAACGTATATTTATTCAGATATATGTAAGTGTAACGTAAGTATGTGAGTATAAGAGAGGGAACCTTTCTTCAATACAGAAGTGATTTGATTCACCAGTATTTTCACTATTATGAAAAATTTGAATAGCTATAACCATGGAGTGTGTGTAATAAATTCATAGCTTAATTGGGTATCATCAAATAAGAAAGAAGCCAGGAAAATCTTGCTCTCAAATTAAAACAAAGAAGTGGAATGATTGAGAACTCAATTTACATGATTTTCTATTCCATGTTGTATATGGGGTGCTGAATTTTAAAAACTCTGGTTTCTATAATTTCCTTCTAGACCTTCTTCCAGAACACTCCTCTTCCATTTAACTAGAAAATGGGGTTAATTTTGAAGATCAAAAAGCTTCTTTCATGAGGAGATATGTTGTTTCCTAAAATGTATTTTGATTTTTGTTTCAATTAATATGCCTACTATTTTTCTCTAAATTCTACTGAAACCACATTTAAATTAGAAAAGTCCAATATTAATGATTTTAGTGCTCCTTGAAAAATATTTGTGTAGAAATATAAATCATATGCTCTGGTGGGAGAAGGATATTGACCTGCTTCCTGTGAAATACTTAATAATGAAATATATTAGGGTTATCTGGAGAAACAGAATATTTGTTTGGTTATATATATATAAACATATATATGTATGTGTGTGTGTATGTGTGTGTGTGTGTGTATGTATGTATATATATAAAGTTTATTATGTTACATAGGAGATTAATTGTAGGAATTGGCTCACATGACTATGGAAGCTAAGAAGTCTCATGATCTGCTTGGGAACCAGCAAAACCAGTGGTGTTACTCAGGATCTGTAGGTTTGAGAATGAGGGGATAATCTAATTGCTTTTATAACTTTCCACTTAAATATTTAAAGACTATCTCAAACTGAACACGTACAAAGTTAAACTTCTGACCCTTTCAAATGTGTTCCAGACAAAGTTTATTCTGTCTCAGTTGATGGCAAGTCCATACTTTATCAGGTTAAAACCTTTATACTCTTCTTGACTTGTCTTTCACATCACATTCGATTGGTATGGAAGTTCCTACCTTCAAACCATAAACAGAATCCTACTACTACTATCACCAGTTACACTAGCTGGGTTTTGGCTATGATCACCTCTCACCTTGGAATTGTTGTAATTCCAAATATAGTCCATTCCCAGAAAAGCAGTCCAAGTAATCCTATTAAAAGTTACTCACATGTATCATTTCTCTACTCCAAAAATTCCACTGGATCCCTGTTTTAACAAGGACATACTAAATTATTCTAAATGCCTATGCTCTATGTGATCTTTTCCTCTCCACCCCCACAATTATTACTCCTACTAACTTCATTTCGTACAACCATTTCTCGTTTCACTCTGCACACAACACTCTCTGTAACTCTAGGGGGAATATGTGCTCACAGCCCAGAGCAAATAAACTTTTGAAGCCAAAATCGGTCGAAGGGAGAAATAAAGTAGGACAAACGCACTTATTGCTTACAAGCAGTCTTCTACTCCCGCTCACCCATGTCTCTTATGACCTGGCTGCAAAAGGACTTCACCAAACCTCTCCCAACCAGGTGCACCCTCACTCCCTGTTCCCCTTGTAAACACCTATTGATATGGAGATGAACTACTTCTCTACACCCCTTGGAAACACCTATTGATATAGAGATGCACTAAGTCCAGGTGAGAGATTCTGGAAACATTGCAGTTTTAACCCACACCTCCTTGCTTTTCCATGAAGAGGCCAAGGTAAATCCCACCTTAAGATTTTTGCATCGGTTGTTCCTACAATGTTCATTACCAAAGAATCTACATGGTGACTCCCTCCCAGATCCCACTCTCCAGCCTACTCTGATTTCTTCTGGTACTCATCAACTTCTAGCATTACAACATTTTAGAAATATGTTTATAGGTAGACTGTCTATCTTACTAAAAGATTGTGTCTTCTAAGGAGAATGTTATAATTTTTATAATTTTTACTCACAGATGCATTCGAGGATTCTAGAATAGTGCCTGTAACTTAGAAGGCATTCAATAAATGTTGTGGAATAAGTTATTGAAACAAAGAAATCACTTTCTTACAAAAAGTAAGTTTCTGTAAGTCTCCATTCTCAAGGTTATCACATAATAACTAATACCTTATACAGGACATAAAGGATGTGCTGTTTACTAAATATGTTGCATTGAACATATTAGAGTATTCCTGCTTATTTTAACCTGTGACATTATATTACACATGGATATAAGACTATCACAGCATTTAAACATAATGTACTTTTGTTTATGCCTTGAGATTAAAGGTTAAAGTACAGAATAATCAAAAGATAATATCTGAGATAAGAATAAATATGTGTTGTATCACAAATATTAGTGCAATTTAAAGATACTGAGTGAAGAAAAACAATCCTAAGCTATGTTAACAAGTAAAAGGCCTTTCTCTGAATAGAAGACATTTTTTCTTGAAAATTTTAAAATTCGCTTTTATTTGAATGTTATTTAAGAAAGAAGAGAGCTTTCCTCCTGTGAAGGGTTCTTATAGGACTTATGGATTGTTTAAGTTGTGTTCCCATTTCCTATGTAAATCTGTTTTCCAAGATGTCTAATGATGCCAATAAGGCTAAGACCCCCAAAAGATGTGAAACCAGCTGGGCAAATGTAAACTTTCATTAAGAACAGATCTCATGCATATTTCATATGTAGAAGAAAACTGAGAGGTAATCACTTGCCCTTTCCCTGATATTTCATGCAGCAGAAAATAAAAAAGGGAAAAAGCATAAAAGAAGGGCCCCAAACAGCCCTTTGAAAGCACATCTGGCGAGGCTGGAAGAATGCTGTGGTTGTTGAATCTTGTTTACATATTTATAAGCTGAATGTTTCTCAAGACAGTACAAGTTACATGTTTCCACTTTTTTATTATTCAGATATTCAGTCTTCTAAACATTTCATACCTTGTAAAATAAATCAAATTTGAAACAAAATCAAAACACCCTCTAACCTCTTCAAACAAGCTGTGAATGCTTCCATGGAAAACTATGATCACTGCCAATCTTGGTGTAATATCTACCTCCAACCCTCAAATACCATTATCCAAAATACATGCAGGAATAAGAAAAGTACCAAAAGTTAGCCTATTAAGGGTCATTCTTGTGACCCAGGTGCATATCACAACATAGATTTTTCTTTGAGGAGAGGCATATGAAGGATTTGCTCTCAAAATAACTTGTGGATGAGTTCTCTGTACTTGGGTTAGTACATGTTTCATTGAAATAAAATGGAAATTGTATTTGGAATAAGTTTGATTTCCAAAATGGACTGTTACTCTCTGAGGAAATACTGAGAGAGAATTTCTCTATTCCTAAATAGAGTTGAGCTTCATCAGACCAGGAGTGCTAATTGCAAGAAATCTAGGAGGCACTGACTTTACACTTTGTACTATCTTTAGACCCAAATTCATCTCTTAAGAAGAAAGTCAATTTAGCAACCTAAGTGTATATCAATAGATGAATGGATAAAGAAGATGTGCTACATATACATAATGGAATATTAACCATAAAAAGAAAAGAAATCCTGTCATTTACAACAACATGGATGGATCTAGAGGGTGTTTATGCTCAGTGAAATAAGTCAAGAGGAGAAAGAAAAACACCATGTGATTTCATTTATTTGTGGAATGTAAAAACAAAGCAAAGCAGAATGAACAAAACCACAATAGACTCAGAGACACTGAGAAGTGACTGGTGGTTACCACGGGGGAGTGTTTGGGGTGGGTGGGAGAGGTGGGGGGGAGGTTAAAGGGACACAATAATTCACAATTACAATATAAGTTGATCATGGGATAGTACAGCATGGAGAATATAGTCAGTGATTCTGTGACCTCTTTCTATGTTGACAGATAGTAACCTCACTACTGGGGGTGAGGATTTAATAATATGAGCAACTGTTAAACCACTGTGTTGTGTATTTGAAACCAATATAAGATTTTATCAACAATACTTCAATAAAAAAAAGAAAGGGTTATAAACCAAGGACAAAAAGTAATTTGTCTTTCAACTACCATGTCCATGAGAAACCCTTAAAAATGGACCAGCTATCCAAGCTATAAGAAATTTGAACAATTTGTAATTGTTTTAGTTATCTCTTGTCTAATTTTCATAAGTGAAACCTTAAAATTTGGTGTTTCTTTTAATTATTTCTGGAATCTGTCATGATATTGAATTGCAGGGAAACACCATTTTATCAAAATTAAAGTTTGTGTTGCAGAAGAGAGAAGACTCTCAAGGGATAAAAACAGTAGTGACAAATACCAAGGGGACAAAGCCATGGTCTTGCTATAAAAAATACGTTTCTGAGTATGAAAAAGGGTAATGGAGCTGAATGGTAAAAAGACATACTAGTATTTATTTCAACACATCCAAGCCCTTTACCACATTTACTACAAGGTCAATCAATGACATACCCTTCCTTGAGGACCAGGTCTCAAGAGTGTCAGAGAGGTTAGGTTGTCTGTCTTGTAGCACTTTTTAGATAATTGTATTCATTTCCTATTGCTGCTATAAATTAGCACAAATTTAGTAGCTTAAAACAATGCAGATGCATTGTAGTTCTAAAGGTCAAAAGTCTGAAATTGATTGGCGAAAGTGCATTCCTCTAGGGATGAAACTATCTCCTTGCCTTTGGGCTCCCAGAGGCCACCATATTGGTTCTTGTCCTCTCTCTAACCTTTGCTACCATTGCCACATCTCCTTAGAACTCTGTCTCTTAAAAGGACTCTTATGATTGCAATTAACCCATCTGGCTAACTAACCTAGGATAAACTCCTCATTTCAATATCCTTAACTTAATCACATCTGTAATGTCCCTTTTGACATATAAAATAACAAATTCAGTTATAAGTATATGATGTCTTTGCAGGACCATTATTTAACCTACCATAATCATTATGTTAATTATGCTCTTCTTCCTTTTCTTTTCCCAACCCATCATTTGTTTTCAATATAACCACTACAAATACTGTGATCCTCTACACAGTAAACTCCAATTGAAGTGGGGAAAACTTTACCTCATTTTGACCCTTATTAGGCCGACGACCTGAAACTGTGCTGAAGCATAGCAGTGCTTGTACTTGTTACATTATAATGCCTCAAATAACACTCCCAAGTCTTAGAGATTTAATACAACAAAAGCTTTTTCTTGCCCATGGAACAAAGGTGCTAACGCACAGATTAATGTGGTACCATGCTCTGCATTGTTACTTTTAGCTATACCGATATACTATGAAGTCCAGGGCCTCGTCAATTCATGGAGTAAAGAATAAAGATCCTGAATAATTATAAAGCATACATCAGAATAAAAGTGGAATTTTTCACCTTATTTCATATTTGATTGACCAGGACTAGGCACATGACCCTGAATGATTTCAAACAAGCTGCTAAATGTATTTTCTTGCTAGCCCAGAAAGGATAGAATAACTGGATATTCTGAACACTAGCACACTATAAATATTTGTTGAATATTGAATGTTTTGAGAATAGGAAACAGTAAAGAAAATATAGTTATGCTACAAAAAACCCTTCCTCCCTAAACAGACAAATCCCAAACACTTGAGTCAATATTCTGCTTCTTAAACTGGAACTTTAGGGAGTTTAGGAGCATAAGATAATATTTCTATATCACAAGATTTGTTTCCTTTTAGTAATAGAAAAATGTAGTGAAATATGATAAATGTATGTACATATATAGAATATATGTTGTGCATAAATATTGTCAATTATTAGATATTTTTTCATGTGGGCAATTAACATATACTTAGTAACTAAAGGAAAGATGAATATATTTACTTTAAATTACATAGAGAAATTTCCTACTTCCTGTTATTGCATCAGTGGTTCCATAGCTCCATATCAAACCTTCTTTATCCCTTTTTTCCTTTTCTCACCACCACTTTTCTGTATATCTATTAAATCTTCAGCAAAGCTGAATTTTACTAACCTTAGACTTCTCTTGGACTAAATTTTCCTGAAAGCCAAGACTGGAAATACAAGATGTTTTTTACAATGGGTTTTACTTTTGAAGTTGATTGGTATTAATTTTAATATAACATAGCATACTCAACATTTCACATTTATGAACAAACAAGTCATTTGAAATTATTTAGAAATTTCACCTAGCATTCTTCTTGCCCTTCTACATATTGCTACAAAATACAAATATTCTAAGGGCAAGTGTTAGGAAATTTGGCTATCCTATTGTGCATCCTTTATATAAAAGTAACCTCCCAAAATTCAGTTACATGATATGAATGTTTTCAGATTTTATTGTAATCTAGTATCTGGAATCTCATTTTAGTAATGCTGATTTATCATTTGACATTAAATTGTGGTCCATAGAGAAATGCAGGGAGACTTGGAATTTATTATGAAATAATACTTGATATCCTTGGTAAGTCAATATCTCAAAGTCATATATTAAGTTTCATCATTATCCAGAATGATATATGGTGCTCACTTCCTCTCATTCATGCACCATTTTCAGTGTTGCACAAGTTAATGTCCACTTTCATTTCTGTCTCATCAATAATAAGTACCTTAGATATTCTCAGGAGATCAAGAAAAGATCTAAATCTAAAGGCCAAAAAAATTCAAAGTTCTGTACTATTTCTGAAATATAATTCATGTTTCTTTATGTATGCATCCTTTCCACTTTTATGTAGCAACCTGCGGTTAATAGTTTTTTGCTCAAATTCCTAATACTCTTTCCACAGGGGTGGACCTGACCACTGAGCTTTACTTCATGGTCTTGACCCCATGGCAACAGAGAAGAGCAGAACTATAAATCAAGAAATCACTGTTCCTTACTAAATTGAAATGACTGAGCTTTTTTTCTCTCATTCGGTTAAGAAATATTGATATGCTGACTGGAGTAGTGATATCCTAGAAATTGAACTGACCATATCTGGAAGCAGACAGATTGTGTTATGGACCCTCAACTCTTCAGTCTTTCCAAAGCTCATTCAGTTGCATTTCTTTTTTGTGAAGGTAATTGAAGATAACTGCAATTTTATAGTTCATTCCACTATAAGAAATAAACTGCAGGACAGATACATGGCATTTTGAAAGTATTTGAGTTGATACTTTATAAGCAATTCAGAATAGCAGCGTATTGGATATGAATCAGTAAATAAAATTCTAATTTTCTTCTCTACACATTCTGAGGAAGTGATATTTATTGGAAAAGCATGTTTTAAGTCTAAAAAGATTATGTTGTTATTTATTTAGCCTTGAAACAAATTGTGTAGTCAAAAGGTTATATACTTGAAGTGTATGATTTTGGCTGCTCAAAAAGATTTTAGCTGTTTAAAAACTGTCCTTGGTTAATTGTATTTTGTATCAATGATCTCACCTTTTTAGCATAAGGTGCTATGAGAAATAGATATTAATTCTGATTCCATGGAGACAACTCAGTTTTCAGGACATCAGATTCTTGATATCTACTGAATGTGGCAAGAGCTACCTTACTCTGGTTTAAGATGAATATATATATGGGAGAAATTCCATGAAATATAAAAAACTATAATAATGAAAACTAAGATTTGTTGAATATAGGCTATTAGATATGTATTCTGTCAAGTTATTTTCACATACTCATGATTTTGTTTTGCAGTTGAGAATACAGACTCAGAAAACTTGTGCAATATTTCCAAGGATGTATGTAATATTGGAATCAAGTCTAAATAGTATATAACACCACCCCTCTCTGATCCCAGAGAGGAATCTCTTATCTGTTATACCAAGTGGAGTGTCATCTTGAACATGTGTTTTTACTAGCTAAGATGGGTTCCATGTCTGTGTGTATGCACTCTCTTGGTGTTCTAGATAGCACATAATGTGAAATGAAAGAATCTCTTTTTTTTCTTCTCTTTGAGTAACATAATTCCACTTATCATTCTAAGTGAGTAAAAAGGAAGAAGGAAGAAATGATACATGACTCTTTCCAAATATTGGGAGGCCTCAATTAAGTTGTCATTTCTTCCATATAGGAAATTCAATCCAAGGAGAAGTTATAAAAAAGAAAAAAATGACTCAAAAAATAATTGTTCCAGAACAGCATTTTGATAATTTTATCCTTTTACTTCTTCCTTATAGACATTATAAGCTCTAGTTTCACACATACTTCAGCCAAAAGCCATTTAATTGAAAGAAATTGTAATAAATATAATCATAGTCTTAATAGTAGCTGACATTTATTTGAAGACTCATTTATTATGTGACAACCACCCACATATTAACTTGTGGAGTCCACAACTCAATAAGATTCACAAAAGTGTCCCAAGGGTGCAACAGTACCAACGTAAGGCCCCTTATGCAGGTATTAAAGGAATGTATTGTCAGTAGAGAATATAAAAAAATAATAAAACCAACAAAAGATTATTTGCATATTATCATGGCTTGTGTAAATATTACTGTGATTCTAAACAATATCAATGTTTCTAGTCCTCCCTGCAGAAGCAAACTTCATCCTACCTCCCAATCCATCCTTCCCAAGCTTTATTAAAACAAAGAAATTGGACATGACTCCTCCCCGGTTTCTTTGTTTTTAATCCCCCCTTTGCCAACTAAAATGCATGTGTATTTGTCATTCCTTACAGCTTCTGCCAAATGCTGCTACCATCCCAGTGGGTACTTAAGTTGTTAAGTGAATGACCTGGGTGAAACCCTTATATATAATTGCTTTTGGAGACAGTCATCAGAAAAGAGGTGTAGAATGTGGGTTCTCAAAAGATATATTGTTAATTTGTTACCAGTTACACTGAAAAAGGATTATTAAAATGGATTGTAATATCTGCTTCCAAATTAATTTTGTTATACTTGAAAGGATATATAAAAAAGTGATTGCATCTACACTAAAGCTTACTATCCTATTGAAGGGAAATGTAAATGTGGGTTATCACCACAATTATTTTTATGATGGTAAAACGAGGTCATTTTTAAAAATTCATTGACTAAATCTACTTCACATTTAGGTACATTCCAGTGTCTCAACACAGCTGATTTCCAGCTCACTTCCTCGGTCCTATTAGGGCTGATTTTCCCTTAGATCTTCATAGGTTCACTTCTGTTCATTCATCTCTCAGCTTCAGTGTCACCTCTTGAGAAATACCTTCCCTCGAGCAATTTTCTATTCCAATACTACACCTCTTGCAGCCACTCTGTATTCTATTAGTTGTTTTATTTACTTCATGACATTTATTAACATCTGAAATTATCTCATTCAGTTACCAGTTACTGCATCTATAATGTAAGCTCCTTGAGGGCATGGAGTTCACTGGTGCATTCTCAGCACTTTGCATATAAACATCTGAACACCTACATTAGTAAATGTTTAACAAATATTTGTGAATATGTGAATGAGCTGAGGAGAATTACCTATGAGTTTCACCTCTATAGTAATACAAATTGTTTCATAATGATCCAGGATGCCAGCAGTGCTCCAATTCATGTGCTATAAACAAAGCCAAAAGAGAACATTTGAGAGAATATTAGATAAGTTCACATAACTAAAAAGTATGTTTAATACTCTTAAGAAAATTAGATTGTTAGCTCCTCAAATATGTCTTTTTACTCCATAGACCAATGTTCATAAAATTTATACGAAAACTTTAAATTTTATATTAACATCTCTTAAACTTAACAAAATAAAGATAATTTTCTCTTATCTCTAGATCCTTTCCTCTGCTTAACTTCTTAACGCTAATGCCATAGAAAATGAAAATAGTCTTATACATTTTTTTCTTTTTGTCACTGTATTTTGCTCATTTCTCAACAACACTGTTTATTCTATGGTAGTTCATCTTGGATCTCAAGTTCTCAATTAAATTTCTAGAACAACCTCTCCTTTATTCTAAGAGCATTTGGTTCATTTCTATTCACAAACATGTCTGTGGATGCTTGGAAAAGTGTCCTAATATGAAAAGCTCTTTCACAGGAAATCTAATTAAAATTTCCCCAATTCACAATCTTATGCCGTTGTCGTTTACTCACAGCAAGGTACAGAATATTACTGTATAGTGAACTACAATGAAAAGACCTCAAACCATGGTTCACTCCTAGGTCTCTGCTGTCACTTTAAACCACTACATCATATTATCTGCTTAGACCAATGGACAGTGATACCATTAAAAGACCCCAAAGACCAGGTTCTTGAGGTTCAGTGTTATAAAAATGAACATTGAACTCCAAAGAAAGAAAGCAGGTAGAGTTTATTAGAGATAGCTTGTATACAAGGTTGTAGACAGAAAAGAGATGGTGGGTTTATAAAAGCAGTCTTTGAAGGTCCAGGGATACAGAGGTATGACAATGACTGATCTTTCTTCATGACTTTATATCAATATGTCTCTGGGTGAGACATTACTTTGACATTTAACAGACATCAGTTATAATCTCACAGTCTGTTAGTCAAAGGGTTTCTTTAGATACCCTATAATAGAGTCTTACAGAAAAAAAAATGTTAATAATAAATCATCACAGGTCAAGTTACCTCGTCCTTGATCAGGTGCTATTCTAAGAATATGTCTTCAAGTTAGGTACACTTCCCAAGACAGAGGCTCATTCCAAAATGGAGTCCCTCTAGTTTCATCCTGCCTGCTTCAATAGTGTCTTACCATTAAAAATTATAAAACATGGAAATACAATTTTTTTTCTCAGAGAGTCACACATGTGAATTTTGTGACATAATCTCCCCATCTAAAGAACTGTTTCAAATGTCATTTCAATATTCCAGCTTTTGTTTAAGGAATATTTAAGAACAGCTAAATTGTGTATTTAAGCAAATACAAGTAGGAAAAGAAATTGTACAAATTAAATTAGAAACTAGTGTTAAAAATCAAGTAAAAATTTCATTTCAATCACTGATTAGTATCTGAATTACCTATAAAGAGAAGTATTCATGTTTTGATGTAATAAAACTTCTGGGTGTATAAATCATTTATGGTATAAACTACAACTATAGGTTTTTGTTTTCTGTATTTTTTAACCAAATATTGTTGAAAGTAAGGGTAGAAGAATGGAATTATTTTAGCCATTGTTGAATGAAGCTTCCCTAAGAGACTCTATGCTACTTAAATTGATCATATATGATACTGCTATTCCAAAAAATAAACTATAGTTGGTCTGATGTAAATAATACAGGCAAACAATATCCATCAAAGTTGTGGAACAAAGTTGTATTTCTCTTCCAACAAAATTACCTTATTTTTAATAGTATAATATGACTATTAATACTTGAACCAACAATGCAAGTATTCATTTATTAGTTAGCTAATGATCTCATGTGTTGTGTCTGAAAATAAAAAGTAGATTTCTTGTTAATATTATTTTTATCAATAATAAAATGATTTTTCATTATTTAAAAGCATAACAAAACATGTCACTATTAATTTTTTCTCTAGAAAGTACTCAACAACCACAACTTCATACCTTCCTTGAACCTGGTGAAAGAAAACAAATTTTGGTTCTAAAAATTTTTTAGTGTGAATGATCATCTTCCCAAAATTATAAAAATAAAAATACTTGGCATTTGTATAAAGCTTTACAATTTTTCAAATGCCTATAGACAGAAGTATGGGCTGCTTCAGGATTTAATTAGGAAACTAAGATAATAAGAGAAACTAAAACTGAATCCTATAGCAACAAAAAAGAAGTAAAAAGAAAATTTAAAGAAAATTCTGATTATTTTTGGTTGAAGAATCAGTTTCCAAATGGTGGTATTTTCTTCAAGAAATAGAAGGAATAATCTAAGAAAATTTGCCCTTATTTTGTTAAGATTTTAATGAAGATCTAAAGTTTTCCAAGAGAACTAATCAAACACTGATGAAGTGAAAGGGCACAATCACATTTTAAGAGCTGAATTTATTATTATAGAATAATAACTAGTGAATTAGGGAAATTACTGAATTTTCCTGAACAACTTTTCTATGTAGCCTCTGAAATTTTTGCTTATTAAAATTGTAACTAAATTAAAAACAAAAATCAAAGCTTGTTTCACAATATTTTAACTGTAACAAAGAAACTGGTACATGTTTTGATAAGGAAATATTTAAAGTGATAATTAAAGCTGCTTAAAATAGATAAATTATTGTAGCAATTCAGATTAGTATTTTAACAAGCATTCATTTTATTTGAAGATAGTTACTATTAGGAATTGGTATTTTATTAGATATTTTAATAAATTTGTTGCCTGTGATTTATCTGGAAATTGAATTTCAGTGATTTTCATTTCCTTAATTATTTTTTATAGTTAATTACAGCTACATTAGGGAACCATTCATTCTTATTAAACCAAATTAAACCAAATATTATAAATTATATAAACCAAATTATAACAAATTTAATGACTTCTAAGAAATTTCACTAACTGATATAATTACAAAATAATATATCAAATTTAAATTCAGAAATCTTAGGTAAAGTTTGTGTTGGTACATTATTTATGCTACACCTGAAAAAGTGAAGGAAAATTCAACAATAATAGTATTCTTGGACAGCTTTTTAAAGAAATAGTTTAACTCCCAGGAGAATAAAATATCATTGTAAATGCAGAGTCATAAGACCTAGAGATCTAGCATTTTTAGGTGCTTGCAGTATTTCTGAATTTGCTATAATGTGAGATGACTGAATAACACCCCAGTTAATTCAGAATATCTTTTTATTATAAATGTTAATGCTTTCCCTGGGTCTCCTAATTTTTCATATTAAAGATGAATGTCCCAGATTTGCACTTTTGGATGTGATAGAGTAGCTGTTAGTGAACAAATGACTTCTGAGAATTAGAAAAACTGGATAATATGAAAAATCAGCTACTGTGAGTGTATCAGCAGCCTCCAAGCCAAACACAACTTAAAGGGCCAAGATCTCAGAGAGAAGAGAGTCTCATTGAACATGTTAAAATTATGTCTCTCATTTTTGCCCTTGGATTACTTAAAGCAATATAATTTATAGCTATAATCCAGGCATTTTGCATTATATTTTCATTAACATTTATTTTAAAATATTTCTAATTGCCTTTGAGATTCTTCTATGACCTATGTGTTTATTTCTAGATAGTTGAGATTTTCCTTTATAAAAAATATTGTTATTGGTCTATATCTCTATTTAGTTGGTTTTGAATAGATAGATATTATATTGTTCCAATTCAATGTCCTTGTCGTCTGAAGTCATGTTTTATATGATTTAAATCATCTTAAATATACTAATACATTTTTGTTTAATGACCTGGAATATGGTCTATCGTGGTGAATATACCATGTGAAATTGAAAAATAAATATGCATTCTGCAGTTGTGGGATGAAATATCTTAAAGTATCTATTAAGTTATATCATTTATTGCATAATTCAGATCATCCAAGACTACCTTATTTACTGCATTATTTATTTATTTATTATTTGTTGAATTATTCAGATCATCTAAGACAATTCTTCTCTAATTATTTTATCAATTTCTAGGAGATGTACTTAAGTTTAATAGTTGACATCTTTTTTCTATCCAGTATTGATATATTTAACATTATTTATGTAATAAACTTGAGTATTATGGGTTAAGAGAAGGAAAAGCAAGAAGACACAGAGAAACAGCCAAGTCAGCAAATATGAATACATTGGGTCAATAGTGACCATGCCTCACAATCTCTAGCAATGGAGAAATGGCAGAATCCTACCATCCTTTGTAAAATGCCTGCAGGTTGTAAGTACAATAATAACCATGTTTTATATAAAATTAGAAAAATAGGAGACATTTTGCTATTAAATTTTAAGAGAGAAAAAAATGAAACATTTTACACAGTTTTGGTGTTGTATTGCTTTACTTCTATTGAGGGAAAGAAAAAAATATTAAGGAAAATAAGAAGTTGGCTACCTAAGTCTGTGCATTGGCTCCAGGTTTTAGAGAAATCTCCTTCGGCCCTAATATTTCTCTTGAATTATGACAAACTCAACTATATTATAATGTTTTGATAAACATCTTTTGCTTTGAGGAAAATCAAAGATTTTAAGGTATTCTTGTTCTTTTTACTAGGACTTTTCAGAGTGCTCAGAGCAAAGTGAATCAGAATGTTTTGAATTAGTATGTATCTAACAATTTTTTCTTAACTCATGAATGAGGGAATCAGCAATATGGTGAGGTGATTCAAAGTGAACTTGAGAAGCTGAGAATAGAACTGAAAGAATAGCAACTAAAAAATCCTAAAGTAAAATTTCTCATTTAGATAGTAAACTGACAAAGAAAAGCAGGACTTTGATGGACCACTGGATGCCTTCAGTTTTGGGAAATGAAAGTAAATTCTCTTTCATATTTATCTGTTCCACTTAACTTGCTCTGCATAATGATATCTTTCCTTCTTTGGAAACTGCTGCTTTCTGTTAGACTTCTTAGACCTGGAGCATGCTCTTTCCAGCAATGCTTATTCTCTTCTAGGGGAGAAACAGGTCTGGTCTTCAATAAGATCTATCTATTCTTTACTAGAACTTTTATTTGAAAGGCTCTGATAAACCATTTCATAATATGATGTACAAATGTCATAATGGCTCTAAGTGCTGTCTCTGGTAGAATTTTAAAACAATACATATTTTTAACTTTTTATCTACAAATAAGGTATTCTATTGTTAGTAGATGAGGATCTACTGATTATTACAGTTGTACAAATTATGTGAATGTATAAACACACAAACACACATATAAAGTTCTTTAACAGCTAAAAATTCCAAAAAAGCAGACCTGAGACTGTTTAAATTCTATAACTACTATCTGGAAAGAAATTATTACAGTAGACACACTGATTGGCTTAAATGACCAAAATAATGGTACCAATACTGACTAGGTTTGCTGAGTTAAACTTATGGGGCTATGTACTATTACTATTCTAAGATGCATTTTATTTTCAATAAACATCACACAAACACACAATTTATGAAGTGTGAGGAATTCCACATCAAAGGAACTCTCTGAGATCAAAATCCTAGTCCAGGATGTACATTTTTATAATCAGCATCATCTGTGTTTCATCACTGGCATGCTCTGTAACAGACTGTACACAGTCATAATGCAAAATATAACACAAAATTCATATGCTAGAAACTATAAGCAGAAGAACCTATTTAAAGTCATTCCTAGCTCCTTTGCAGGGAAACTGATTACAGAAATAGCTGCTTTTACCCAACTTTCTTATAACATTAGGTCTGATGATTCCATCTCCTAAAAGTCATAGTATTTTCAAAATCACCTTCTAGTTCAAATTTATTTTGTGACTATTTTTATGATAGTTATCTGCTAACTTATTCTTTTATAAGAATCTATTCATCTCTCAAACAGTAGATCTGAACTGATATGAATGCTCATAGTCATGAGCACTGACTGACCTTATGGCAGTTGTTGGCAGCATGTCTGATAATAGGATCTGGACTATTTTGCCCTGTAATCCTCCACAGATGTTTATTCACATAGGGATTTCTCCAGAAGTGGGTAACATCTGGAAAATAGAAGAATCGAGGAAAATGATAGTTCTTGAAATATCATGCAATATAAGCAAATAGTGTGAGCAAATAGTGTGACTCTGGAGAGTCCAACTAGGATTATGGGTTAAAAAATACTGTGAAGCAGATTCAGTTCTAAATTATCAGAACTTACTGACAATTAGATTAGTCAACAACTGTGAAATAGGATGCTTGCCATGGCTGCTGCAGGAGGAAGCCCCACATGGGCTAGTGCCTGCTAGCAGTGATAATGCACAGACAAGATTGGAAACCTGAGATTTAGATGAAAAGTTTAGGTCTGCCTTTTGTGACTTGTGTGATCTTTAGAAAGTTTCTTAACAATTCTTAGACATAAGGTCCTCAGATAATAAACTATTACCAGTATCTATCTCTCTACATCAAAGGGATTGTCAAGTGATAATTTATGTAAAAGACTGTGAAACCATATTATTATTAGACTTTCAAGTTCTATTTCAAATAGGCCCTAAGTGGCTTATGTTTAAGTTACTTGGAAAATACTTTGTACCAGCTGATTTTCATGAGTTATCTTAAATTAGTCTCTCCTACAACATGGTAATTAATTCATTGCAAACTTGAATTGGAGATTTGAAAAGAGAAGCTCACAGAGGTATTAACATTTGCCCACGTTGCTTAGCCAGCACGTGGTTGAACTGGGATTTGAGTTAGTCCTGTTTGACATCAGAGCTCATACTCTTTTCCCTAAGATGCCACTTTGCAAGTTGATTCTTCTAAAGTGAAAAATAGGGATGGAAGAGGACACATTCTTTTTATTGAAGGATGTGTGTTTATTTCTTTGAAAAGTTACGCCCATTAGAAATGGGGAACAAAGTGGAGTTTGAAACTTCAGAGTATGTTTTTAATGCAGACGATGTAATATCCAGCACAGTTCTCCCAGGTGCCTTCCCATCACTGATGTTCTCTTATGTCAAGTTGCACATATAATCCAACTTTTAGTCAAGTCAAGGTTGGCTATTCCCACTATTTGTTTGCACTTTGCCTCCATTCTACTACCTCCTGTGATGGTTTTAGACTCCATTTGACTATATCAGGTTCAGATGCAAAACAGCCATGTTAGATGGGCCATGTAACTCAGCAGACTTTATAAATACTAAAGGTATTTATGGGAAGAAAACACACACTGTGTGGAGTCTATTGATATCTATTGCAGAATAGGAGAATGTCAGCCCTTAGAGTTTTGACCAAGGTCATTTAATCAGCAAACATCAAATAAATGGAGTCAGTGTACCATTTGAAACTGAGCTCCTTGGAGCTCTAAGAAAGCAGAATGTCTATGGAGCCATAACACCCCATCTTGCCCATGAAATATGAGATCCAACTCTGTTTGATGTTTGCTAACGGCTTTAAAGCCTCACCCTCTCCCTCTTCCCCAAGAGTCCTGTGTCTAGGGCAAGCTTATAAAAAAACCCACATCTTCCCTCTGTTGACACCAGCAGGAACCCTCATCCTGGTTCCACCCCTTAACCACAATAAAAACCCCAAACTATCCTTCTTATTCTCTTTCTTAACCGATTTTTTCACCAGTTGAGAGACTCTCTGATCTCTGCAGAAAGCCCTATAATGTGACTAATAAACCCTTCAGACTCTCTTGATGTCTCTCTTGGCATCAGCAGTCTAGACGTTAGAACCAAATCTTGAGTGGGTGTCCATTTCTGTTTTGAAGAGTGTCACACAACCTGGATTCTGTCAGACTTATGCATCATGTCATATTGGCAGATAGGTCCAGTAACAATCCATAGAAGGTAGAAAGAGTACATTAATGATTAGGCAAAAGCAAGGTGAAAGGGCAGATTCGGCTCTCATGCAGTACTGCTGCACAATGCTCACCCTCAGTTCACAGCAAGGATGGCATTGTGCATGTCACCCTTATGATCAGCCGACAGAAGAGAAAAAGATTGGGTTTGTTTCCAAGATGAGTTAATTTGGTTTGTAGGCGCATGCTGAAAACAGACGGCTACTGCAGCAGAGCTCTGCTTACTGTGGCTGTGGCGAAGATATTTTCCTAAAGACAGATCTTCAGGTAGAGAACTAGGATTACCTACTGCTTTTATGCAAAAGGAGGTAATGTCAAGTGAGTTGGCTCATTGGTCAGCAGCCTGGAAATAAAAAATCTGGAAGCTGGGGGACAAAGACTTCTTTGGAATAAGCATGTGGATGATCCTACAGGAGTGGTTACACAGTGTGAAGAGCTTTGTTCTGTAAGGCAAATTCCGAACAGAGAACATACAGTGTTATCTGACCTTGGTACCCACATATACTGAATTAGTTACTTGATGGCATCAAGCCATTTTTACCAACCATCACAGTGCTACTATAGTAGGCACATTAGTAGAGTGTTCTGTGGGGAGGGACAGTGACTCTGCTTGGACCCAGCACCCTGGGCTCCCACTCACCAAAGCTGAACAGCTGCTGTAATGGCAGCCAGGCTACCAGCTGCAGACATGCTCTGCTGAGGACCCAGTACAGCTTTGCCCACTGTGAAGAGCAACTCTCCATGTGCTGGGATGCTGATCACATTGGGCCCTGTCCATCCTGGAATGGCAGTGATCCGCCTTGATCTGAACTGATACATAGTCTAGGTAAGGTTATGCCCTTTCTGCTGTCAGGACTTTATCCAGAGCTGCTGTCCGAGGATGTAGAATCTTGATAAGGACACGATTCCTTATAATATTACATCATGACACAAAATCACTTTACCACAAAGGAAGGAACCACCATGTACCTGTACCTGGAGCCAGCTGCATGTAGCACATCCTGTGATACCACAAAGCTATTGGCTTCTGAAAGTACATGGGCTGAAAAACAATGGGTAAAAAACAGTGACCAACTTGGAGAATTTTAATTCTCTTACACAGGATTTTAGGCATCATGAAGGTGGAGATCCTGGTTCCCAGAGCGTGACTGCTTCCACTGGGGACAGAACAAGTGTTCTATTAGGCTTTCAACTGTGTCAAATCACCCAGTAACTTCTATGCTTCTCTCGCCAAGACACAAAGAGGCAACGGACAGTGTAACCATGCTGGCAGGAAAAACTGACCCTTATTACCAGGATGAGGTTGAGTAGCTGTTATTCAGTGGGGACAGAAACGAGTATGTTTGAAACACAGGCGATCTGTCAGTGTATCTCAGCTGGTACCTCTCTGCTCAGTGTTAATGACAGATATGGTAAAGTATTTCTCATTAACCTCACAGACATAATCCATTATATACTTTAAATTAAAAAAAAATCCTCCATTGGACCACACAAATTTATTCCTTACTCTGTTCATGCACAGACACACACACACACATGCACGGGAAACCCACTGGGAAGTAAAAATAATCTTAAGGTACTAACTAGGTGGGGATGGGAAGCTCTGGGAAAATAAGACATTATGCTCATATTTAAATAGTTTTCCCTTTCACAACAACACTAGTATGAGATACAGGAAAAGGCTTCCCATTTTAATATCAGAAGAAAGCTAAGCAGGGATAGCAATGAGGTGTGTGCCTGAGCAGAGTTCAGACACTGACTCAGTATGGATTAGCAGTAGGTTTTCTTCTTTGTCACTGCAGAGGATTGACAAAATGTCTGGCAGCTTCACCTCAGGCTCAGCAAGTAGCTGGCTACTTCCTCTGAGAGGATGACTGCCTCAACCAACCCTCTGTCAGGGAACAGTGATTATATTGCCAGGGAGCTTGGAGTCAGCAGTGGCATGTGGAGCTATCCAAGACAGGATCTGCAAGCAAGGGCACTGCCGGCACGTCTCTCTGAGCAGTGGTAGAGTCAGTGTCGTGCTGGGCTTGCTGGGCTAGTGGTACATAGTGGCATCTGGGGAAAATTATTTTACATTTTAGTATTTACTTCTTAATGTCAAAATTCTATTCTGGTTATATTCAACTACTGCTGCATAAAGTTCTAAAGATACATTTTATTTAGAAATCAATAGCCCTGGTAAAACTCTTTTTCTAAAACTAAAATAACTTCCATGTCATGAACGTCAGGGAAAGTTCTGAGAACTAATGAAAGACCCATACATGAAGAAAGAACCATGACTGAGGAAAAATTTGTTCAGTCAGTTACAGAAGTAAAACCTACAATTACGGATAGACAATATAGGATGAGGAAACAATAAAAATACTTTGGGATAGTAGAAAGATAATTTCATACAATGGGAAAGAATGTGTGCTTTTGAATAACAAACTAGTAAATTCAAGTCACTTCAAACATAATGTGTATGATATAGACAAATTATATGACCCCTTTAATCTTCCTCACATACAAAATTGAAACCATAATAAAATTTCTCTAAACAACAAATTTGACTGGATCTATACTGTCGGAACTCAACCAAGAATTAGGAGAAGTGCAAGTTGCAGCGCTCCAAAATCGTGCGACTATAGACTATCTACTGTTAAAAGAACACATGGGATGTGAACAGTTCCCAGGAATGTGTTGTTTTAATTTGTCTGATTTTTCTCAAACTATTCAAATTCAGTTAGACAATATCCATCATATCATTGATAAGTTTTCACAAATGCCTAGGGTACCTAACTGGTTTTCTTGGTTTCACTGGATATGGCTGGTAATTGTAGGTCTGCTTTTGTTATGTAGCTGTATTTCTATTATGTTAATGTATGTGCACAATTTAATTAGTAGTTTAAAACCTATACATGCTTATGTTACACTACAAGAAGATATGCCAAAGAAATAATCAATCTGCCCATGTTTTCTTCCGACTGCTACTTCTATAGCTTTTCTTCTTCCTTCCTAATCACAACCCTGTAGTAGAATTAGTGCCTCATATCGAAAATTACCGAGTATCATAATTCTTCCAAGTGGTAAAGATACCTCAAGACAAATGCTGGGCATAGAAGCCACAGGGCATAAATCTGCAAAGAAGTAAAAAGCTAACCTTTTCAAACAATAAGGCTTCTCTCTCACTTACCAACTTTACATTTCCCTGTATGGCCCCGAAAGATGACTGGTTAGCCAGAGACGGGTAAGATTCCTCAAGGGAGGAACAACCTAAGACAGGCACAGTTGCAGGGGGGTCATCAGGAGAGAAATTGGGGACCAACAGAGGTGAGGCTTAGAACCTCACCCTCCCCCCCCGTTTTGAGAGAAATCTTCTGCATCCGTGGAAGTTTTGTTGCCCTTGTCTAGCTTGGATTAATACTTAGTCTATAGGCACAGACCTGATCATCTACATTTCCCCTCTTACAGCACTAAATTATGTTTTCTACCTTTATCTTGCATCTACCTACCACTTCAGCATTTTATTAAAAAAAATAATAATAATAAGGGAGAAATATGGGATTCACATATAAATCAAGTATAAAAATCAAATGACTAATCATATCTGACTTGATTGTTTATAGTTCATGATTGCATGATCAAAACTGAAAGTTTCTGTGGTATGACTGCCCTTGCACTGTTCACCATGTAAGAACTTTTTCACTATGTAAGAACTTGTTCACCATGTAAGAACTTGTTTGTTATGCTTCAGAAGATTGGAGACTGTGGAGATATAGGCTTGGGGTTGAATAATGACTGTGCATTGAGTCCCCTATACAGAATTTTACTGTTGTTCACAACCATTTGATCAATAAATATGATAGATGCCCTCTCAAAAAAAAAAAAGTAATGATGAGGGTGGCACCCAAACAGGACTCGTGATTTCAGACATGGAGACCCCATCTTCGCTGAGATGAAAGGTCATCCTCACCGGCCGGCTCGAGTAGATGAGGTTCCACATGGAGCTGTAAACCGCCCACAAACAAACTATCCATTTTCTTTTTTGGAACTCATGAGACTGCTTTTTTAGGCCCAAAGGATATATTTCCTTATTCAGAAAATAAGGAAAAGTATGGCAAACCAAATAAATGAAAAGGCTTTAATGAAGGTTTATGGGAGATGGATAACAATCCAAAAGTGAAATTTTCAAGTCAACAGGCATCAACTAACCAATCAAATGCATCATCTGATGCTGAAGTTGGGGAAAAAGAAACAAGTATTTCAGAGGAAGATACTGACCATGATAAAAAGCCAGCAGTGAGGATGTTACTAAAGCAACTGACGTAACCCCTCCAAACACCGCCGGAAGGGGAAGGAAGAGAAAGGCAGAAAAACAAGTAGAAACCAAGGAGGCAGGAGCAATGATGACAGCAGCAGCATCTGTTCACCTAAAAGTGAGTCCAAAAAAGAGGGCGACCTGCAGCTGCAGAAGTCAAGATTCCCAAACCGGGAGGCAGACCCAAATGGGAAAACAGCCCTGGTCTTCAAAGAGTGTCGTGGTGACTGAAGAAGACACAAGTAAGAAAAAGGGGCAAGAGGAAAACAGCCTAAAAGCAACTTAAAAAGGATGAAGAAGGCCAGAAGGAAGAAGATAAGCCAAGAAGAGAGCCAGACAAAAAAGAGGCAAAGAAAGAAGATGAATCAGAAAGGAAAAATTTAGCTAAAACAGGACTTACATCAACCTCTGCTTCTGAAGAGGAAGGAGATGACCAGGCAGGTGAAAAAAAGAGAAAAGGTGGAAGAAATTTTCAGACTGCTCCTAGGAGGTATATGCTGAAGGCCAACATGGGAAAGAAGCAGCAGAGAGAAAACGCAAGAGGAACAAATAGAAACCGAGCATTTTGCTCTGTAAAGCGTTTCAGATGCAGCTTGTGTGAAATGCCTTATGCAAAATAGTTTATTGTATTGTTTTCCCAGCCAAACAACATGTAATCTACAGTAATAAAAAATATGTCTCAAAAAAAAAGAAATAAACATAAGAAAGTGATTAAAATATTGGAAAATCTTAAAAAAAACTTCTCTATGGCTTGTCACGAGGATGAAATGAGATGTGTGTATAACTCTTTTTTTTTTTTTTTTTATTAGGCGCAGAATTCTGGCCTCGCTCTATGCTCTTTGCTGGTGTATAACTCTTTGAGTAGTGCTTAAGAGTAATAAAAACACAATAAAAGTTGCATGAGTTTAGATGTCAGTATTTCTATTTGAGAGTTAAGCATCCTGTACCCTGCCTTACAATTTTACACAATTTAAGTGCCCTACCTTGAATTATTTTAGTTCATTCATAGGAAAATTTAAAGGAAAAGAAAAACAAAAAATATCTGGAGAATAACTTAGGGCACATACAGACAGGTAAGCCTTTTCCACTCTATTAGTTATTTTGAAGGTGGTCCCTGAAGAACATTGAATTGTTTTAAACCATCAAAGTGTATCTATTTAAGGGAACTAGTGTCAATGTGGAAATAAGGTTTAATCCTAGATACTAGGGTTGTGTTTTTTATTTTCCTTCGCTTTTATCTTATTTAGAAAAGCAATTAAAAGAAAAAGTCAGAAACTGTTCAATAAAATTGATCTTTGAAATTGGTTATACATGTGGAAAAAGATGAAAAATGCATCTATTCCTCACACTACACTAAAAATTAATCAAGGTGGATTAAGGACAATGAAAAAAACAAAATTTTAAAACTTTTACTATAAAATATAGGCAAATATGTTTAAACTTTTGGATGTGGAAAGAATTCTTAAGATGCAAAAGTGATCAACTCTAAAAGATTAAAATGTTTCACTATTTTAAATTTAAGAAATTTTTTTCATCAAGTCACTTTTAGAAAATAAAAATGGAAAGTTACAAACTAAAGATATCATATTTGTAATTTACATGTCAAATATATATATAACACTATTAATATATTAAAAAAACTACCCAATACAAAAATGGCAAAGAGACATAAATAAACATTTTACAGAAGAGAAAATGCATATGACCAACAAACATGAAAAGATATTCAACACTAATCGTGGTCAGAAAAATGCAAGACCATAAAATGAAATGCTGTTTATTCCCAGTTAATTAGAAAAATAATGAATGTATGAAAATAGCTAAGTGTTGAAGATGTCAGTCAAGGGGTCTCTGATACATTGCTGGTGGGAGTGTAGACTGGCACAGCCACACTGGAAAACAGACATTTTCTCCTGTTACTGAATATTCCTTGCTAGGTATGTATCAACAAAAAATGTGTACAAGCATGTTTATAGGAGCAGCTCATAACAGTGAAAACTTAGAAACAATCCTAGTGCCGATCAGCAGGATAGATTAATATACAATAGTGTATTTATACAATGGAATATATAACAGCAGTTAAAAATCGAATCATAGCAACATTCCAAAATATGAATAAATCTTAGGAATGAAATAGAAAGTTTAAAATTAAGTCCCCACATTTTTCTTTACTTGAAGAGAAACAATAAGGTTGTATAAACAAAGAACAAGAAAATGATAAGCATGGGAATTAAGATAGTCGTTATTCCTGGTGGGGGAAGGTAAGTATATGGTTTGTGTTGTGACCATATACTCAAGGGCTGTTTATTGTCAAGGTCCTAGCTTTGGCGTGGGGTTTTGAACTCGTGGTGTTCACTATATGATTAAAAATAACTGATCAACTAATTAATTAGAGCAGACTGCATGGTTGATCATGCACTCTGTCATGAACTAAGGTAAACCTAAGAAACACTAAGGCTAATAAAACAAAAAACAATCAAATCTATGATTAAAAAAGTGTAAAATCACTAAAGGGTATGCAAGTCAAAATAAATATATAAACACAAAGTCACAGATGAGTGTACAACAAAGACTGACGTTCTCCCTGTATTGTGTTTTTCCCTGAATACTCATCACTCTGCTCCTGCATCCGAGGTTAACCATGGAAGTGATGATTTGTAATAATTCTAGGCAATGCTTATGAATGTATGTCTCTACATGGACATGATATACAGATACATAAAATATATTATGTCTACATTATTTTTATGCTAATAATTGCTGGGCCAAGGGATACATGCATTTTACTTTACTGTATGTTTCAAATTGTGCTCCACAACTATTTCATCAATTTACAGTCCTAGCAACAATTTATGAATGTGCTTAGCTTAAAACAAATACTATTATCAGTATTAGAAAATTATATGCCCATCGTATGTGACAAATTTTCCTCATTTAACTTGCATTTCTTTTTTTATTGTGATAAAGGCATTGCTTTAGGTGTTTGGAAATTCTGTTTTTGTTTTTATTTCTGTGAATTATCTTCAGGCAACAGAGTTTTTCTTTGTCTTTTGGATTTTAAGAACTCTGTAGTTAAGAGATTTGGTTCTTTACCTTTCATATGGGATATAAAATATTTTCCTGACCAGTCATCACTTTTTAAGGAAATGTTGTTTTCTGTACTTTAATTTTCTATCTAATAAAATATAATAAAAGAGTCAAATCACTGAATCGTTTGTGAGATTTATCATGTTCTTGAATATGTTGTCACGTTTAAAAATTCTGTCTCCACTCAAGGGTTATCATTTCAAATTTATGTTTTCTTCTTCTAATAATCTTCTCCATCTGGAACTATTTCTGCTGCAAGAAATTCCAGATTATTTTTCTACAAATGGTTAGCCAGTGAATGAATACTCAATATTTCCCCAAGTTATTTTAAATGGCTTTTTCTTTTTTTTTGCACCCAGGGAATTATCATGTATATTTGGTTCTATTTAAACTTTGCCATTATATCTAATTAATATATTTATGCTTTCATATGTTAGTTTCAACTTAAGTTAATTGCTGCAACACTGTGTTTAAATAACAAGATTAATTTTTTTCTCCATGTTTTACTTCTCAAAAATTTTTCTGAATATTGTGACATATATTTCAAAATAATTCTTTGCATCATTATTTTTCTGCAGGAATTTTTCATTATTTTGTTTAAAATAGTCCCAGAAGAGGGCACTATAATTGCTGTTGAAATGTCAGTTGTGTACATGAGTGTTTCCTAAATATGGAAATATACTATAGTGAATCTTCATATGAAAGAAAAAGTAGCATGAGTTTCCATTTATTCAAATCTTTTTGTATTTCTGACTATAGCAGTTCATGCACCAAGATCCAAATACTTTTTGTTGAATACATAACGAGGTTGTTTATGATTATAGCTAATGTGAAATATAAGCCATTATATTATTTTGACAGGTAAAAAAGCATTCTTGCCTTTTTATTTTAAAATTAAAAATTAGCTGAATTATTTGTATCTAATACTTTTACAGCTGATTATTTTATTTCTAAGTAGTCAGTCTTGAAATACGAGGAATTATTTTTTGCGTCTCTACAAACTAATATTTATAACTGTAATTCTTCCCCCTTGAACAAGTACTCTAAGGCAATGCTAATTTGTTAAATAATAATGATTATTTAATTTATATTAAAGATGGTACTAGCTGTATGGCTGAAATTATACATATTTTACCACGTAGAGAGTGTCTATCTAATTCTACTTCAATTTAGTTAAAATGTATAAGGGATATTAATTTTCATTTTCTGATATTAAAAATGGTAAATTACAATAGTTAATTTTCGAGCTTCTTTTTTCTTACATCTTCGAAATCAATGCCACTTTTTCATATTATAATATATATTAACATATTTATTTTTATTTTCAAATATTTAACATTTTGTATTTAAGTTCATTATAAAAGTTAGTTCTTTTACTGTTACTTTTGTCAGGTGAAGCAGTCCTGGGGTAGCAACAGAAAAGAATTTGGAAAACTTATTTTCTCCTACTGTGTATTGCAACATTTCAAATTGTACCAGACTTATCTCATTCTTGCAATGATAAATCACTGAAGTAATTCACTGATGAAAACTTCTTGTAATGGTACTTGAGGAATTTCAGCCTTTAAAATTCCTCAATATTTTCAGACATCAGGATTGTGAATGTCTTGTCTTTTAAGATAAAGTTTGGATTTATGTGTTAATAAAAAATAATGTGTCATTAAGGCATTCAAAAATTTTTGCATAGCATTAAGCAAATGATACTCTATGCTTATTTTAATTTTTGTATATATTTTGCATAATTTTCTATGTATTCTTACTAATTTTTATGTTCCATTTTCAATATTCTTGGTTCTTATTTTTTTCCAGAATGGCAACACTGTAGTTTATATATTCTTTCCCTCTATTATTATTATTCAAACTTTTGTCTATCTAGTCATTTAACTTTTTTGCATACCTGGTATATTATTCTATGAACTTGAGATATATTAAAACACAAAACACACCAAAATCCCTGCACAGTAGGAATTCCATTCTAGTGGACTTGATGGGGACAAAGTCATAGTAAATAAGTAAATAATATCAAATGTTTAAATATGATAATTACAGTGGAATAATAAGAAATAGAGCAGAGAAAGAAAATTGAGTGTATGAGGATAATGTGGGAGGAGTTAACAGCATTAAGGAAATTGAAAGGTCACCTGAAGAAGATGACATTGAGCAAACACAGGAAAGAAATGAAGGAGATGGTCATGCAACAAGCTCAGAAAAAGCAGAAGGAACCTCTTGTATAGGGCCTCAGCAGGAAGGCATGCTGGAATATCAAGGAACATCAGAAGCCATTGTGACAGAACTGTGTGATCAAGGGGAAAAAAGTAAGGGGTGAAGTCAGAGAATTAATAAGGTGTCAAATGATGGAAGGCTTTGTAAGTCCTTCTGAAGATACTAGGTTTTTTTCTCCAAGTGAACTGGAGAGCCAATGGAAAGTGAATAGAAGGGTGATGTAATTGGACCTGCTTTTTTAGAAAATTTTAGACTGTCCACCTTCATATAGTTTTATGAAAACATGGAAAATGCTGTGATTGCTCTTTTTTTCCATTGAGAAATCTTTCTATTGAGGAATATTTTAATTTTCCTTTTGTTTTTAATACTTTGTTAGTACTTTTTAAATTTTGCTATTCTGGTTTAAGAAAAATACTATTTCTTTACTGCCTGTGAGTGTTAATTCTGTGTGTCAACTTGACTGGACCATCGTGCACAGACATTTGGTCAAACAATCAATTAATATTAAGGATGTTTCTGTGAAAGTGCTTTTTGTATGATAGCAACATTGAAATCAGGGAGCTTTTATATTGGTAATGTCAAAGTATTCCAAAATGTGGGTGGGCCTCATCACATCAGTTGAAGCGTTAATAGAACAAACACTGACCTCCCCTAAGCAAGGAAAAGTCTGACTTCCTTTGGACTAAAACTGTGAATCTTCCTGGGCCTCCAGTCTGCTGGCCTACACCAACAGATTGGATTCGCCAAGACTTCACAATTGCATGAGTTAATTCCATAAAATAGATCTTTCTACAAATATATTTACATCATTTTGGTTCTGTTTCTCTGGAGAACCCCAATACACTGCTTTAGTAGCTTCTGAATGAAATCAGTCCTAGGTGGCTCAGCAATTTGTTTAAGCATGCTGTGGGGAGAGGCCAAGGCTATTATCTAGAGCAGCTAGCCATTCAGGATTGCTGTTTAAAACACTAGCTCACCAATTCTGCCTCCGATGTACATCTCCCCTTGGTTTTCAGCATTCCTCCCTCTGAGTTCCCCGGGAGATACTTTGAGTAAGGTTCCCTTTCATGCCTTAGTGTTTACTATTTTAAATCTCTCATCCCCTGACTCTTGTCAGCAGTCGGCAAGTCAAAAGTCACATTTCCCTGTACCCTGTCTCATCTCAAAGCATTTCTCAAAATGAGACCATTGGGTAATAGAAAATGAAACGTCTCATCTCCTGCTGTTAGTCCCCTTTGGGTGTCCAGTACTTTCCCACCATAGTCTTGAACCTTATAATTCAAAGTAAATAATTGCTGAATGGTTCTACTTTACTTTCTTGTCAACAAAGATAGCTCACATACACACACATGCTGGTACAAACTTCTTTCAGTTTTATTCAAACTTTACTGTGTTTGGTAGAGATATATCATATTATCTGTTTTGACTTGTGGGATTATCCTAGTTTCACTGGAAAAATGAGTTTATGTTTCATTGTTTTCAGTCAGTTTTAGAGAAGGATTAAAGTCCTCCTTTTGTAAGAATACCCATGAAAAAATTTCACAGTAGAAAATAGTTCTTGCTGCAAGAACAAAATACCTCATGATCACTTTTGCATAAAAACACTGCCAACAAAACTTCTAGACATTAATTTTCCAAGAATTAACTCATTGCATATTCAAAAACCTTAAAAATATGTGTTATTACTTCCATTTGTCAGACAACTACAGATGATAAAATTACACATGGGTAAATGTTACACAGCTGTCGATCATAAGCAATATTTCAAACTGCATTTAAATACTGAATCCAGTGCTTTTCCCTTGTTTACTTGTTTCAAGTGTGATATTCTTAATCCTGAGCTGATTCAGATTTTTCACAAGAATGACAAGGATGCTGAGTGATAGTTCATGAATATCTGAGTCCCACATTAATCATGACAACACCAATGACCTCCAAGTCTTATTTCTGCTCAAATCAATAATTAGGATTAAAAAAAGAAATTAACTCAACAATAAAAACAACACAGTAGAACTCACTAAATTGCAAAAAGTATTCTTGTTTTGAAAATATTGTATGAGATGTGTTTCTAGTCCTAGTACTGCTTACATTTGAAGTATTAGATAGTAGTTTGCTGCTTAATATGAAATTCAGGACATTTATTGTAATTATTCATTGAATTCCTCTTTCTCAGTATCAAAGATAATAAAAAAAATAGCTAAAATTTGTCAGCACTTACTTTGTAGCAAGTATTGTTCTAAGTGCTTTGCATTAAGCAATTTAATCTTAAAAAAATATAGCATGAAATAGATGCTACTATTATGCCAGTTTTACAGACAAGAGAATTTATAGCATGGAGATGTTTAACAATATGTCCAAGGTCAACAGTTAGTCAGAGTTGGAACCAAAATTCCAATTTAGGCAGTTTGGCTCTAAAATGATGACATAATAGGGATTCATTTTATTTCTGAATTTCTAAATAGGTCTTAAAATAAATGAAAGATCACATTTAAACATATGAAACTTTAGCAAGAAAGCAATCACAGAGAAAAGTTCTCAAAATAATTTTGCAATTTAAGTATAGGTAGAAACATACTTTCAACAAATTTAGTTAATTTTAAAAGCAAAGTCAACTACAGATTTTCCTACAGATTGCAGAACAAAAATTGAAACAAACTTATCAATGCTGATAATGTCAAGAGAAATAATCTAATTTAATCTTAATGGTTCACAATGTAAAGGATGGAATGAACTAATTAGTTACAGATTTTATAAACATTATCCTAAATGTGTGAATTAAAAAAAAATCTCTTCTGCTCTTATACACTTGCAAGGTTTGCTTTAACAGGGTTAACCAGTTTTATTTATTTTTAGCTGCTCTTAAAAATCAGAAAGAAAGTTCATAGAATAAAAGCTGTTTTTGTTTTATTTTATAAATGTGTATAGCATATTTGCAAATTACTATCATATTAGTTATAAGAAATTCCATCACATTTTCCCTCATATATGATATGTTTTGTCCTATTTCCTTTAATTTTTCTTTTGAAAGACAGAATTTTAAAGAGTGAATAACAAAAATAATTCTAACCGATGTTTATTAAATACTTACATGTTAGGCAGTGCTTCAAGCTCTTTATATGTACCATCTCTTACAGTAACACAGTAAGTTAAATATTTTTATGTGTGAAAACTGAGGCTCATAGAAAATAATTTTTTCCAAGGTCACATGTTAGAATGTCTAAGAAGTGAAACATGAGTAGAGAATAGTTTGACCTCTAAACTCTTGCCTGTAATCAATCACTTACTTACAGTGCTACCATTAACCGAATACTGCTAGGTACTGTTCCCTGGAATCAGTGACGTATTCAAGACCAAGCACAAAAAGGATATGGAGCCAGAATCCAAAGTTTAGTTCTACTAGAACCACAATCTGAACTCTTTTCACTATATTATGCTATTTCATGAAAATATTTACTCATTTCTGGCTATTTTTTCATGAAATATGGGAAATTTGCATACTTAGAGTTGCTTATGGAGACTAACCTAATGAAAACAATTAGATTAATACTGTAGAGAAAATAATTCTAATTCAGTGCTTGTCAAAACCCTACCTCAGCATTATCATTATTATCTGGAAATTTCTTAGAAGTGAAGTTTTGGATACCAAGTTCAATTAATCAGATAATTTGTTCATGTTTTGAAAAGATAACCTGATGTATGCTAAAGCATGTGAAACCACTTGCCTAATATTTGAACACCTAGAGAAATCACCTCTCACATAACGAGTTCATTATAGTATCTTAAGTTCTGACTATCCTTCACTATTTGTTCTTTAACGTTAATTTTATAGTTAAATTTTTAAACTATATCATCTATTACATATTCCCTTCTTTCAAATGTTTTATTTATTTTTACTGTAGTATCATTGATATTCAATCTTACATTGGTTTCAAATACACAAAACAGTGGTTTTAAATCCATATTATTAAATCCTTACCCCACTAGTGCAATTACTATCTGGAAACATAGGAAGATGTTACAGAATCATTCGCTACATTCTTCATTCTGTGCTACTATCTTCATGACTAACTTATATTATGATTGAGAATTTTTGTGCCCTTTTATCCCCCTTACATTCTCCACCCACCCACTCCAACTCCTCCCCACTTCTCAGTGGGGTTACTTCTCAGTGTCCATATATCCACTACTGTTTTGTTAATTTTATTTTGTTTTTAGATTCCACAAGTAAGTGAAATCATATGGTATTTGTCTTTCTCCACTTGGCCTATTCCAGTGAGCATAATACTCTCGAGGTCCAACCATGTTGTTGCAAATGGCAGGATTTTTTTGTGGCCGAATAATATTCCATTGTGTATATGTACCACCTCTTGTTTATCCACCCAGCTATTGATGGACACTTAGGTTGCTTCCATATCTTGGCTACTGTAAATAATGTGGCAATAAACATAGGGGTGCATATATTTTTTTGAATCAGGGATTTTATTTTCTTTTGGTACATTCCTAGAAGTGGAATTAATGGATCAAATGGTTTTACTAATTTCAATATTTTGCAGAACCTCCATACTGCATTCTATAGCCATTTTACTGATTTAGATTCCCACTAACAGTGTATGAGTGTTCCCTTTCCTCCATGTACTCATCAACACTTTTTATTTCTTGTCTTTTGGATAGTGGCCATTCTAACTGGTATGAGATAATATCTCATTGTGGTTTTGATTTGTATTTTCCTGCTGACTAGCAATGTGGAGCATCTTTTCATGTGCCTGTTGGCCACCTATATTTCTACTTTGGAAAAATGTCTGTTCAGGTTCTTTGCCCATTTTTAAAGGCATATGAGTTATTTACATTTTTTGATATTAACCCCCTTATAAGATAAATCATTTATGAATATTTTGTCCCATACCATAGGTTACCTTTTTGTTCTGCTGATGGTGTTCTTTGCAGTACAGAATATTCTTAGTTTGAGGTAGTCCACTTATTTATTTTTTATTTTGTTTCCCTTGTCCAAGGAGATGTGTCCAGGAAAAAACTTCTCATGCTTATGTTTAAGAGACTTTTGCCTATGTTTCCATCTAAGAGTTTTATCTTATATTCAGGTCTTTGATCTTTGATTTTGAGTTTACTTTTATGTATGGAGTTAGACAGTAATCCAGTTTCATTCTCTTGCATGTAGCTGTCCAGTTTTCCCAGTACCAATTATTGAAAAAGATGTCTTTTTTCCATTGTATCTTCATGGTTCCTTCATTGTATATTAACTGACATATACGCATAGGTTTGTATCTGGGCTCTCTATTCTGCTCCATTGATCTTTGGGCCAGTACCATACTGTTTTGATTACCATAGCTTCAATAAATGTTTATTGAATGCCACACAGTCATAGTCTCTGCTCCCCAAAAGTTTACAATATAGAAAGAGTGAAATGTACAAATGAGTAAACTATAAAAATAGTGTGCTTAGTGCTGTATGAAATAAAAAGTACAGTATGGATTGATAAATATTAAACTCTGAACTTCTTTCTCAGACAGTCAAAGCCTCATGACTCTATTATTCTACATAAGCTCTAACTTAGGCCTCTATTCTCATCATATCCTGCAAATTCTTTTCTCATCTTTTTCCCCAAGAATGATCTCCCACATTCTACTGGCTGAATTTAATTCCTGCTTGCCAAAATAGGTCCATGATGAGTTTAAAAAATGTCTTTCTCTGATTTTTGTGTTCTATACTCCATATCATTTTCTACTCTTATCTCTTGTCACTTCTTCCTTATACTTCCCATTCTATAGTTTCTGCTTTTTAAAAAAAATCTCAGAGTATGTGTTCATTTTATTCCCTTAGGCAAGAATGACCTTTGTCATAACACATTAATCTGTAGCACACCCAGTTTTCAAGGTACAATGTAAATCAGCTTTTCCATGAAGCCTCCTTATCAGAAAGGTCCTCTCCCAGAAGATCCCCCAGGACTTTCGGCCTATAATACACACATAAAATCAGTCATATAATATGTTTGAAGTCTGTGGTGAATTTGTGTATAGAATTCATAGCCTTTTATTAAATGGCATGCTCCTGGAAGGCCAGCCTGGGTTTTATATATGTTTAAGTTCTTTATATCAACTAGCATCACTTCTTAGATATGGAAATTATAAAACTACTATAAAAACTAACAATTATTTATATTTCTCTGAAATTTTATATTTCTCTTTGAATCTTTTTAAAAGAGTAACATTAAAAAATATGTAATTGTGGAAGTATGAATATAGAAAGGGATAAAAATAAAATGATCATATACAATTCCACCAGCAAAAAAATGAAAATAACTAATATTTTGATGTACCTTCTTCCAGTTTTTTTCTATACCTCTGTATATATGTAAATGTAGGATTATCTTATTTATTCCATATAAATTTGGTGGTGTATTTTTAAAATATCAGTGAACATCTGTTGGGAGCAAAATTTTTTTTTTATATTTAAAAAAAAAATTTTATTAAGGTATGATTGATATACACTGTTATGAAGGTCCCATATGAAAAAACAATGTGGTTACCACATTCACCCATATTAGCAAGTCCCCACCCATACCCCAATGCAGTTATGTCCATCAGTGCCATAAGTTGCCAGAGATCCGCTATGTCCCTTCTCTGTGATACACTGGTCTCCCTGTGATCCCCCACACCATATGTACTAAAGGGAGCAAAGTTGTTATGCAGTTTTTTCAATGCATTCTTTTCTTCTTACAGTTTTTTTCCCCATTTTCATTGGGAGTATATTGAGTAAAATTATGTTGTCCTCTGCATTTTTATATCTCTCATAGTGACAAGAAGAGTTACCTATTATACTAAGACTTGATTGATCTAATTTATTGATAAAAGCTTATCAAAGAATATGCCAGAGTGAATCAAAATCAAATTTGTTATTGGGGAAGAGGACTACCATTTCTTTAGGACCTTTGTTGAGATATAATTGAGGTACCATAAAATTCATCCCTTAATGTTTTTTGTAGTATATTCAGTGTTATGCACCCATCTACACTGCACTGCAGTCTATGTTTAGAACATTTTGATCATCCTCAAAGAAAGAAAAGTCACTTCTCATCTCCCCTGCACCAGCCCTTCACAGCAGTCTACTGTCTCCATGTATTTGTTTATTCTAGACATTTCATATAAATAGAATTTTACCATATGTGTTCTCCTGTGACTACCTTCCTGTAATTATGATAATGTTTTTAATGCTCAAACATGTTGTAGCTTGTATCAGTACTTGATTCTTTTTTATTCCTGAGTAACATTCCTTTGTATGGCTATACCACATTTTGTTTATCAGTTGATGGACTTTTGAGGTTTTCCACTTTGGGACTATTGTAAGTAACATTTATGTACAAATTTTCATGCAGACATTTGTTTTCATGATTCTGGATGATCTCAGCCACTACTCCGGTCATGGGTGTGGACAGTAGCTTGCTCCTCTCAAAGAGATCCTGCTTTATAAGCAGAGATTTGATTGGGAGCAGTAGCCTTTGGTCTTCTCATCCTGTCTCTCTGGTCTTAAGGGTCTGTGCCTTATGAGTGAGCTGAGATAAGAATGATTGGGGGTCTTCATATTTGTGGCCTGCCTTCCCTGGATATAACTTCTTCCCTAACTGTGAGAGCTGGCTGGCTGAAGAGAGTCCCAGTTATCTCAGTTTTTCTTTCTTGGAGTAACCTTCTGCAACATGGAATTGGGGGAAATACTGTAGCCCACCACTGAGAGCTGAGGGTGGAGGGAGTTTGTGGTTTCAGCTGCACCTGCATGTGGTAGACTTCCATTATGCTGAGCTCAGGGGGTGGGAAGAAGGAGGTTTCTATTGACTTATTGTTCTGGTCATAATTTAGTATGTTTTCTAGAATAAATTTAACCCATTTTCCTTATGCCCTTAGGACAATTTCCAGAGACTTTAAATGGTTGCCATAGTTCATAGTAATCACAGTTATGGCTGTTTCTATGGAGTGAAGGTTTGCAGAGCTCCTCACACCACCTGCTTCTACAGGATTGCTATTGTTTTGAGTATTTTCTTTTTCTGGACACTATTTTAAGCTCTTTCTATAAATAAGGACATTAAATCCTCCTCATATAACTATCAATACACTTATTTCACAGTTAGAAAAAATGTAGACTTGCCCAAGAACAAGTATTTGTGCTGGAACTTATATCCAGTTTTGTCTCAACCCAAAGCTCATGATGTTAAACACTAAGTTAATGTACAGAGAAGAGAGTGAGGTCCATAAGATTAGGACCCAGTCAGACTCCAAAACATACTTCAGGTCTGAAGCTTTGGGAGATGAAATATTGGGCAACTGGAAAATAGTATAACTGGGTAGAGAAGAAAGTGATTCTTGGTAAGTAACCAAAACACTCAACTTGTTTTTACATTTTCGTCAGGGTTGCCTGCTTCTAGCAATTGCTTTGGGCTTATTGAAGCAGAATAAAAAATATGCAAAGGCATGTAACTGATTATATAACAATTTTCAGATGCAGCAAAGCACTTCAAATTGCTTACCAGTCTGAAAATGATTATGAGTGTATTATAATCTGTGCAGGAGAAGCCCTTAAAACAGCCCGAACTTTTTGCTGGTAATGCAGCACTTAAATCCATCAGCTGATTACTATTATTTCTTGATGTTATGTCAAATGATAGATAAGCATTTAAGGAGGAACAATCAAGGACCCATAAACAGTTAAAAAGGATTAGTTTACAAATTTGGGTATACATTCTTCAGTATTAGTTCCAGAGTAAATTAGCATATAAACATTTTAAGACCTGGTTCTCACCTGCTTACCACACCAACCCCAGTGACTAAGTTGGTAACTTAAAGTAGATCCTGTAATAAAGCATTTCCATTGATAAGGTATATTCAGCAGTGACTCGTTATATTTTTTGGCTTACTATTACTTGTGAATTCCTTTTAAGTCAAATTTTACAATAGGGCTCTTTCCTAATCACTCCCTCAGAACACTTTCTTCAACTACTTCCTATATGGGTGCCACTCCTTTTTCAATGTCTGAAATCACTTATAAAAAATATGGGCAGTGATTTTTCCAAAAATATTCAATAAAACATGTGCTGGCTTGTTTATTTATTTTCTTCTGTATGATTACTGTATTTATAGCACTAAAATTATAACAAGACTAAAGTATATTACAGAATATTTAAATCAACACTGAAGAAACTTTTATTCTAGAATACAATCCTAAAATGATATTCAAATATAGGATAATAGTATTAAGGATAGAGAACAACAACTTTACTGTCTTTATCATGTGTCAACTACTGAATCATAGATACCATGTCTAATCCTCAAAACAGTTTTGTGAAGTTGATATATGACATTCTTTTTTTTCATGCGTGGAACTGAAATACCAAAACTAGGGCAGTAGAGCTAAGTATCAGAGCTCCAGCTCCAAAACCTATTCCTGTTATCTCTGTCCATGTCACTGGCTTCTGGTAGCATACGACATACTGGGTTAGCTTAAAGTGACTTAGAATCCTCCTAATACACCCATATACTTATGTCAAAATAGGCACTCTTTGACACATGGTGGTTAAAAGAGGGAAAAGATGAATTATTTATATGGACATGAAAAATAAAGAAATTGCACTAAGCTCTCTATCACACCTTCATGTGTAGGAAATGTGTCTTACTAAAGGCAACATCAAGAGGCTTTTCTTTGCTGCCTAGGTGCTTTACTCACATCCTGATGAAAGCCAGAGGATGGTTCTCAGGATGTCTGCCTAACAGGATCAAGGTAATGCTGCAGAGCCAGTCTGTGATAGGGACTGCTTAGGGGGCTCCCCTCAATTGCTTGTTGTCAGAAGAACAAACTGGATTCTTATTCCCTAATGCAATTATCTCAGAAGTTACAGGGGCTACTGCTGACACTTCCAGGTTATCCGACTTTAGAAGACACATTTAGTAAATTGAAACATATTCTTTTTCTACTTGAGTCTTGATCAGCAGTACAACATTAATTTGCTTTACGATAGGTTTTTGTACTCCAGAATTGGCAAATTGATGGCTATTATGAGCTGAATTGTGCCTCCTCAAAATTCATACATTGAAACCCTAAACCTTCAATGGGAGAGTAGTTAGACACAGAGCCTTTAAGGAAATAGTCATAGTTAAATGAGATCACAAGGGTGGAGTCCTAATCCAATAGGATTGGTGGCCTTAAAAGAAGAGAGAGACAATGCAGCTCTCTCTCCCTCCTCGTGCTTGGACAAGATTAGAAGGTGGCTGTCTGCAAACCAAAAATAAAAAGAAAAACTAAAATACCAAAACTAGGTGAACAGTAGGGCCCTCAGAGCTCCATCTTCAAAATCCACTCCTTGTTTCTCTGGGGCTCATGGGAGGAGATGACATACTGGGTAACCAGCAATCAACCTTGCTGACATCTTATCTTGGACTTCCTGCTCCAGAACTATGAAAAAATATATTTCTGTTGTTGGAGCCACCCTGTCTGTGGTGTTTTGTTACAGTCACTGTAGCTAATGAATACAATGGCTAAAGGCAGTTTTAAACTTACAGAGATGTGTCATTGTTTGGATAGAGTCTACAGTCTATAATAATTGGTATTTAATTACCTTTAAGGCCAGGGCTCAATAATAGACTACATTTTAAAATACTTCAGCTTCTTCTATTTGTCAGTGTAAAAAGTAATTTGCATATAAATCTCTAAATGAAAAGTCTGAATCTACTTTCAGAGTGAAGAAAAAAAGTTTACAGACCCTCTGTTTAATTTGTCTTGGTGTCTGTCTAACACCAATGAAATAAAAATAAAAATTTTGATTATTTGAAGACGTTTGTAAAATAGGAGTGTGAGAATGAGAAACTAATTTAAATTTACTTTTCAGAAAAAGCTTCATAAAAATGTGAGCTCCTCAGCTAACTCTATCCAAGTATGAAAGAGGAAAAATTAGGATGATTCATAGTGATCCATAAAGCATAATATTTACCTAAGAGAATTCTCTTTACTCATTAAAAATTTGAATATGAACAAAAATGAGATTGATACACTTGGAATAAAAAAAAATATTTTATGTGCAAATGTAAGCCTTAAAAAATTACACTTTTGAACTTCTTTTGGATTATAATCACCTAAAATGGAACTTAGACCACTAAGATGTACATCCTTTAATCGAGGCAACTTACAACCATCAAAACCACAGGCACGATAAATGGGATTAAAGATGGTGGCGTGAGAGGAGAGACAGAGGCTTCCTCCTAAAACTGGATACAATTAGAAAATATAGTTGGCGCAACTAATCCTGAGAGAGCAACAGGAAAGAGGACGGCATCAGAATGTACACGCCTGGAGAAAAGAGCAGACCTCACTGAATGGGGTAACATACCAGAGCTGTGGCTCCATGGGACCCGAGCCCCTCCCCCACCCCAGCTCACTGGCAGGAGGAAGAGAAATGGAGCAGGGAGGGAGTGGAAGGCTGGGGACTGCTGAATACCTAGCTCTGGAGATCTGCGCTGGGAGCACAAACCTACATTTCATGGTGCTTTAATGAGACTCGCATGACTATCGGGTTGGAAAGTTAATACAAGCAGAGTTCCTGGGGAGACTGGGATTCCGGCTGCTTGTGGAAAGCAGGGATCCATATCTGGCTGCTCTGGAACAAAAACTTATACCTGTGTGACCGGCCCACTGGCTCAGACAGTGGAGACAGGCACAGCAGCTGGGAGGCGGGGAACAGCTCTTTCCTCTCCACAGGCACCAGTACCGCTCACCTGCGACCCCCGACATTGCTTCAGGGGCTGAGCAGCTCCAGAGACTACAGCTTCTGAACACTAGAGGGCGCCATATACAAACATGAAATGCCAAAGGAACCTTGTGCAGAGTAAAATTACTAACACAACTCCCGAGAAATATTTAAATGATATGTACCTCGTGACTCTTCCTGAAAGGGAGTTCAAAATAAAAATCATCAACATTCTAATGGAGGTATGGAAAGACATCTAAGAACTCAGGAATGAATTCAGGTCAGAGATCCAATCATTAAAGAACACGATGGAGGGTATTAAAAGCAGGTTGGATATGGTGGAGGAGACAATAAATGAAATAGAAACTAGAGAAGAGGAATACAATGAAGCTAAGGCACAGAGAGAACAAAAGATCTCTAAGAATGAAAGAATATTGAGAGAATAGTGTGACCAATCCAAGCGGAACAGTATTCGCATTAGAGGGATACCAGAAGAAGAAGAGAGAGAGAAAGGGATAGAAAGTGTCTTTGAGGAGGTAGTTGCTGAAAACTTCCCCAATCTGGGGAAGGAGATAGTCTCTCAGGCCGTGGACATTCACAGATCTCCCAAAACAAGGGACCCAAGGAAGACAACACCAAGACACATAGTAATTACAATGGGAAAGATCAAGGATAAGGACAGAGTGCTAAAAGCAGCCAGAGAGAGAAATAAGATCACATACAAAGGAAAGTCTATCAGGCTAAAATCAGACTTCTCAGCAGAAACCTTACAGGCCAGAGGGGAGTGGTATGATGTATTTAATGCCATGAAGCAGAAGGGCCTGGAACCAAGATTACTTTATCTGGCAAGATTATCATTTAAATTTGAAGGAGGGATTAAACAATTTCCAGATACACAAAAGCTGAGAGAATTTACCTCCCACAAACCATCTCTACAGTCTATTTTGGAGGGACTGCTATAGATGGAAGTGTTCCTAAGGTTGAATAGCTGTCACCAGAGGTAATAAAACCACAGTAAAGAAAGTAGAACAGCTAATTATGAAGCAAATGCAAAGTTAAATTAACTATCCTCAAAGTCAATCAAGGGACAGACAAAAAGTACAGAATTTGATACCTAATATATAAAGAATGAAGGAGGAAGAAAAAGGAGGAGAAATAGAAAAGAACCTTTACATTGTGTTTGTAACAGCATACTGAGTTAAGTGGAGACTCTTAGATAATAAGGCAAGTAACCTGGAACCTTTAGTAACCATGAATCTAAAGCCTGAAATGGCAGTAAGTACATACCTATCGATAATCACCCTAAATGTAAATGGACTAAATGCACCAATCAAAAGACACAGAGTAACAGGATGGATAAAAAAGCAAGACCCATCTATATGCTGCTTACAAGAGACTCACCTCAAACCCAAAGACATGCACACACTAAAAGTCAAAAGATGGAAAAAGATATTTCATGCAAACAATAGGGAGAAAAAAGCAGGTGTTGCAGTACTAGTATCAGACAAAATAAACTTCAAAAAAAATAAAGTAACAAGAGATAAAGAAGGACATTACATAATGATAAAGAGCTCAGTCCAACAAGAGGATATCACCATTATAAATATATATGCACCCAACACAGGAGCAACAGCATATGTGAAACAAATACTAACAGAACTAAACGAGGAAATAGAATGCAATGCATTCATTTTGGGAGACTTCAACACACCATTCACTCCAAAGGACAGATCCACCAGACAGAAAATAAGTAAGGACACAGAGGCACTGAACAACACACTAGAACAGATGGACCTAATAAACATCTATAGAACTCTACATCCAAAAGCAACAGGATACACATTCTTCTCAAGTGCACATGGAACATTCTCCAGAATAGACCACATACTAGGCCACAAAAAGAGCCTCAGTAAATTCAAAAAGATTGAAATTCTACCAACCAACTTTTCAGACCAAAAAGGTATAAAACTAGAAATAAATTGTACAAAGAAAGCAAAAAGGCTCACAAACACATGGAGGCTTAACAACTCCCTCCTAAATAGTCAATGGATCAACGACCAAATTAAAATAGAGATCCAGCAATAAATGGAAATAAATGACAACAACAACACAAAGCCCCTATTTCTGTGGGATGCAGCAAAAGCAGTCTTAAGAAGAAAGTATATAACAATCCAGGCATATTTAAAGAAGGAAGAACAAACCCAAATTAATAATCTAATGTCAGAATTATCAAAATTGGAAAAAGAAGAAAAAATGAGGCCTAAAGTCAGCAGAAGGAGGGACATAATAAAGATCAGAGAAGAAATAAACAAAATTGAGAAGAATAAAAGAATAGAAAAAAATCAATGAAACCAAGAGCAGGTTCTTTGAAAACATAAATAAAATAGGTCAGCCTCTAGCCAGACTTAAGAGAAAAAGAGAATTGACACACATCAAGAGAATCAGAAACAAGAAAGGAAATATCACGACGGACCCAACAGAAATATAGAGAATTATTAGAGAATACTATGAAAACCTACATGCTAACAAGTTGGAAACCTAGAAGAAATGGACAACTTCCTAGAAAAATACAACTTTCCAAGACTGACCAAGAAAGAAACACAAAAGTTAAACAAACCAATTACAAGCAAAGAAATTGAAGTGGTAATCAAAAAGCTACCCAAGAACAAAACCCCCGGTCCAGATGGATTTACTGTGGAATTTTATCAGACATACGGAGAAGATATAATTACCGTTCTCCTTAAAGTTTTCCAAGAAATAGAAGAGGAGGGAATACTCCCAAATTCATTCTATGAAGCCAACATCACCCTAACACAAAAACCAGGCAAAGACCCCACCAAAAAAAAACCAACTACAGACCAATATCCCTGATGAACGTAGATGCAAAAATATTCAACAAAATATTAGCACACCAAATTCAAAAATACATCAAAAGGATCGTACACCATGACGAAGTGGGATTCATCCCAGGGATGCAAGGATGGTACAACATCCGAAAATCCATCAACATAATTCACCACATCAACAAAAAGGACAAAAACCATATCATCATCTCCATAGAAGCTGAAAAGCATTCTATAAAATTCAACATCCATTCATGTAAAAACTCTCAACAAAATGGGCATAGAGGGCAAGTACCTCAACATAATAAAGGCCATATATGACAAACCCATGGCCAACATCATACTGAACAGTGAAAAGCTGAAAGCTTTTCCTCTGCAATCGGGAACAAGACAGGGATGCCCACTCTCCCGACTGTTATTCAACATATTACTGGAGGTCATAGCCATGGCAATTGGACAAAACAAAGAAATACAAGGAATCCATATTGGTAAAGAAGAAGTCAAACTGTCACTATTTTCAGATGACATGATACTACTCATAAAAAACCCTAAAGACTCCACTCCAAAACTACTAGAACTGATATAGGAATACAGCAAAGTTGCAGGATACAAAATTAACACACGGAAATCTGCGGCTTTCCTATACACTAACAATTAACTAATAGAAAGAGAAATCAGGAAAACAATTCCATTCACAATTGCATCAAAAAGAATAAAATACTTAGGAATAAACCTTACCAAGGAAATGAAAGACCTATACCCTGAAAACTATAAGACACTCTTAAGAGAAATTAAAGAGGACACTAACAAATGGAAACTAATCCCATGCTCTTGGCTAGGAAGAATTAATATCGTCAAAATGGCCATCCTGCCCAAAGCGATATACAGATTTGATACAATCCCTATCAAATTACCAGCAACATTCTTCAAAGAACTGGAACAAATAGTTCAAAAATTCATATGGAAACACCAAAGACCCCGAATAGCTAAGGCAATCTTGAGAAGGAAGAATAAAGTTGGGGGGATCTCACTCCCCATCTTCAAGCTCTACTACAAAGCCACAGTAATCAAGACAGTTTGGTACTGCCACAAGAACAGAGCCACAGACCAGTGGAACAGAATAGAGACCCCAGATATTAACCCAAACATTTATGGTCAATCAATATATGATAAAGGAGCCATGGACATACAACGGGGAAATGACAGTCTCTTCAACAGATGGTGCTGGCAAAACTGTACAGCTACATGTAAGAGAATGAAACTGGATCACTGTCTAACTCCATACACAAAAGTAATTTTGAGATGGATCAAAGACCTGAATGTAAGTCATGAAATAATAAAACTCTTAGTAAAAAACATAGGCAAAAATCTCTTGGACATAAACATGAGAAACTTCTTCATGAACATATCTCCCCAGGCAAGAGGAACAAAAGCAAAAATGAACAAGTGGGACTATATCAAGCTGAAAAGCTTCTGTACAGCAAAGGACACCATCAACAGAACAAAAAGGTACCCTACAGTATGGGAGAATATATTCATAAATGACAGATCCGATAAAGGATTGAAATCCAAAATATATAAAGAGCTCACGCACCTCAGCAAACAAAAAGCAAATAATCCAATTAAAAAATGGGCAGAGGAACTGAACAGACAGTTCTCCAAAGAAGAAATTCAGATGGCCAACAGACACATGAAAAGATGTTCCACATCACTTGTCATCAGAGAAATGCAAATTAAAATCACAATGCGATATCACCTCACACCAGTAAGGATGGCCACCATCCAAAAGACAAACAACAGCAAATGTTGGCGAGGTTGCAGAGAAAGGGGAACCTCCTACACTGCTAGTGGGAATGCAAATTAGTTCAACCATTGTGGAAAGCAGTATGGAGGTTCCTCAAAACCTCAAAATAGAAATACCATTTGACCCAGGAATTCCATTTCTAGGAATTTACCCTAAGAATGCATCACTCCAGTTTGAAAAAAGACAGGTGCACCCCTATGTTTATCGCAGCACTATTTACAATAGCCAAGAAATGGAAGCAACCTAAATGTCCATCTGTAGATGAATGGATAAAGAAGAAGTGGTACATATACACAATGGAATATTACTCAGCCCTAAGGAAAAAACAGATCCTACCATTTACAACAAGATGGATAGAGCTAGAGGGTATTATGCTCAGTGAAATAAGCCAGGCAGAGAAAGACAAGTACCAAATGATTTCACTCATATGTGGAGTATAAGAACAAAGGAAAACTGAAGGAACAAAACAGCAGCAGAAGCACAGATCCCAAGAATGGACTAACGGTTATCAAAGGGAAAGGGACTGGGCAGGAGGGGTGGGAAGGGAGGGATAAGGGCGGGGAAAAGAAAGAAGGCCTTATGATTAGCATGTATAATATGGGGCGGGCATAGGGCAGGATGTGCAACACAGAGAGGACAAGTAGTGAGTCTACAGCATCTTACTATGCTGATGGACAGTGACTGTAATGGGGTTGGTTGGGGGGGACTTTATGAAGGGGGGAATCTTGTAACCATAATGTTCTTCATGTAATTGTAGATTAATGATAACAAAATGAATAAAATAAATAAATAAATAAATAATTTTAAAAAACCACAGGCACAGAGAAGTATGAGTAAAAGAACCATCTCAGCATTAGAACTTTTAAGTGCTTTTTTTTTCTCTAACTTTTACTTGAATTTTGGACAGGATGCACTTTCATAAGACATAGGCTGCTAGCACCACAAACTGACCTGCCTCTCTTTATTTGACAGCAGTTATTATTAAAAGGAAATTAGTCAATGTGCTGTACAGGGGCTTGTGGTTTCTTCTAAAAAGAGTTTTGATACATTTAAGGCATTATATTTGGAACTCAGTTATGAGTGGTCCATGGTGAAGAGAGATTCACGCTCTTTTCATTTATCCTTCATGTTGAACTATCATCAGAAAAAATAAAGCTACACTGGAATATGAAGGTAACCAAGTTGAATGTGGAAGTACATGTGCTAATACTATATGTCCTATGAGAGCACATCCCCATCGACTCTCAAGTTCTCTAGAGAGAAACAAAATATAAGGAAAATTTACGGGAGGTGAGAGTATAGTTCAGGACAAAAGTCAATTTAGGAGAAAGTCTTTCCTTAGACATATGTTACTGGCAGAGCAAACAGTCTCAGAGCTGAAACGTTAGTTGTTCTAAATTAGATGATGAAACTAACAGTATGATCATTATGTTCTCCAATCATGCGGTGGCTTATAGCTTAGACAAAAATTAAAAATGGAAGGTTTATTGAGTATGTGGACTAAGTAAAGCAAAATATGCAATATTAAAATTAGTATGGCTAATCCTACAATTATATTTCAAAGTTGAAAAATTAATTCACATAGAAGGGAATGCAAATGGCTTTGTGTAAATACCACTACACAGAAATGAACATAGGAACCTACATAGGAAAGTGTAATGCTGATTGTTATGCTGAAAATAATGTTCAGAACCTCTGAATTATTCTGTCTTTTAATCTGAATTGATCATTCTAATAAGATACCATCATTTTTAGTTGTTGTAATTTCAGTATAAAATGGAAATATAGAGACAAGGAATAAAAAATTTCCACGATTTATTCCCCTCTTTGCTCCCAAATAATGATTATTAAAATAAACTCTACAAAAAATTTTTAAAAATCTTTCTCTTGAATATAAAATATGAAATAAAGAAATCTTTAATCAATACTTCCCAATATAGAGAAGACTACAACGGGTGTTTGTTCCATTTCACTAAATACTTACCCCCAAACTGGACTACAACCGATGCAAAAGGAATTTCCTTGGGTAGTGTGGAGACAGTGGAAAAACCTGTGTCAGAAACAACCTTTCAGCTGCCTTCCTACACACTGTGCAGCATATCTTTAAGATAATTATGGAGGTTAGTAACATCAATTTAATGTTTGAAGCTTCTGCTAACTTATCCATGATTGCTCCTCCAGGTAACTATCCTCCAGGTAACTATCAATGACTGCTTAGTTCTTATTTCCTATTTCTTCCTTATTCCTGTTCTCTTTTTCTTCTTTCCTTCCTTCCTTTCTCCATATTCCATTCCAGAAAGACGTAATGTGTTCAAGAAACAGCACCGAATCTGCATCACATAACTTGAGAACCATGTTATTACAAACCAAAAATGCTGAATAACTTATAGTGTATTTTTTAAATATTCAGTAAAAATCTAAATAAACTCACACCAAGTAAAGTGTCCAAAAAAAGTGTTTATAGTTTGCTGAGCAGCAATATGTTTGGAGATGTCTTATAGTCTCCATTTGACAATTTATGCTACAACAGCTAAGGGATATAAACTGCTTTTGTATCCAATTTAAAAACATGAATGTTCTTCTCTTTACCCTAGAGCTTTAAGACAATTCACGGAAGTAGGCCAGTATGAAGTATTGCCACAATAAACTGTTCTTTTACTTCCCTTTTGTAGCAAAAATTAGGAAAACACTGCAATGCTGTTGAGTCAGAAAATATGTTAGCAATAAAACAAATATAAGCTATCAAGTTTATTTAATTTCTACTGTTACCATCATTATTCAGAGATGTCTTTAATGTCTTTCATATATTTGAAAGTAATTTACTATGAAAAAGTATCAAAGCTGTAATAACAGATTTTTTTTCAAAATGCCTGGTTATGAACAAAATCATCCTTCATAAAACAAAATATAAGAAAAATTCTTTTATGTGCTTTACAGCAGTAAATACCATTCAGAAATAATTTTATTTTGAAATTATAAATTTCAATGAACACATTGTGACAGTATACTTGGAATACTTTTAAAACAATAAGCTACTTTTATTTTTCCTCAATAGATCATGACCAATTATATGGAGTGAATCTGTGTTAAGTAATGAAATGTATGGGAACAAAATCAACATGATACTTTCTTCCATTGAAAATACACAGTTTTTAGAATACCTAAAGCTAAGCCTTAATTATTGTCATTTTTCATCTACTATATAATAGAAATAATATATATTTCTATTAAATATTAATACTGCAATATAGTGTATTACAGATAAGCATAGTTTTTATAATTGACCCAAGTTACAAGAGTTGTGCTTAATGGGAATGACAGAAAGAGTAAAAAACTGTAAGAGAAAAAAATATATAAATTAAGGCAATTGTTTTAAAATTACTAAAATGTCATTATTCAAATGGTTTTACAAAAGACACATTGATATTATTTCTAATTAGCAAATACATTTTTATATGTTTAACAATAAATATATAGGAAGTATATGGGGATTTTATATTATATGTCTTATATATTATATATCTGGTTATATGTTTTATATTATTCATATATTATATATTTGGTATTCTTTAAAGGAGGAATTATTCCAAAATAAATAGCACTCCATATATGACATTATTTTGCAAATTTGCTGCATCAAAATATTTCTGAATTTCCCTGGATTTAATAAATTTAATTTGACAGAGGTTCTCAAATCTATCCATTGAGATTAAGGTGGAGATTGTGGTGGAGAATGTGTACTCTAAAAAATCATACATTATCTTCATACAGAATGTATGAAGAAAGAGCAGTGCAACAGAATAAAACTTTACCCTACTATATGGAGAAAAGGAAGGTTGACAGGCTTTAAGTCACCTCTCACATCCCCAGAAACCCTCAAGTCATCAATGACAGTCAAGTCAGAGCACAAACACTCAGAAGTAAGATTTCTCTTCCTATAACAAGAGTCAAGAGAACCACCAAGGAAAACAGTATGGAGGTTCCTGTGAAAATTGAAAATAAAACAACCATATCATCCAGCTATTCTACTTCTGGGCATATTTCTGAAGGAAATCAAATCGTTATCTGAAATTAATATCTGAACCCCATGTTCATTACCGCACCTTTCACATTTCCAAAAGTCAAGACTCAGAAACAACCTAAAGGGTCCAGCAACAGAAAAATGAGTTTATTGTATAATGTGACCTCAACTATATAAAAATGTGTTGGGAAAAATCTGAAAGGAAAAAAAGAAAAACAGTAAGATGTTGTTCATGGTCAGAGTAGAAGCACTGTATATAGAGAAACATCTTTTTTCCCAGCAGTATCTTGGACTATCAAGATATTACCAAGAAGAAAAACATTTTACTACTTTCCTATATTTCCTTTCAGATTTTTCCCGAAATATTTTTATATAGTTGAGGTCACATTATATAATAAACTCTACATTCTTAAAAAAAAGAAAAGAAAAAGTAAAATTAAGATTTATTTTTTTCCCACTTATTTCATTACTCTAATTTTATTGTATTACTCATATATATTTTCCCAATAATATTTTTATGTTTTCTCACATGAAAACACACAAATAGATACACAGAAAGCAAAGTGTGTAATTGTATTTACACAAATAACACAAATATATAAAGCTGGAAGAAAGACTAAATTCCAACATGTTAAAATTTTTTAATTACAAGAATGACATAAGTGCTTGTAAACTCCATAATAAGCTTCAACAATTGCTTATATTTTTCCCCATTTGTTTTATTTCTTTCCCTTTCTCTTTCCATGTATACACACAGTCTTTAGTTTGCATGATTGTGATATTCACAAGTTTTAGTTAGTATGCTTTAGTTAAATAACACCAATTCTCAAAAAGCATGTGCTGTGGATTGAATGTTTACATTCCCCAAAATTCATTATTGAAGCCCTAATCTCCATATAATAGCAGTGGGAGGTGGGGCTTGTGGGAAATAAGTAGGTCATGATTGCGGAGCTCCTAGTGATGGGATTAGTGACCCCATAAGAAAAGACATGAGACAAATGATCTCTTTCTCTCTACCCTGTGAGGATTCAACAAGAGCACAGCTGTCTGCAAACCGGTGTAATTGTATTTACACAAATTAACCGGATACCAAGTCAGTTGACCCCTTGATCTTGGCCTTCCCAGGCTATAGAAATGTAAGAAAAAAAAGTGTCTTGTTTAAACCACCCAGTTTATGGTATTTGTTGTAGAAGCTTTAACTGCCTAAGACAGTTTAATTCAAATATCAGTTACCAAGGAATATTAACTGTAACTGCATAAAGTACAAATTTCACCACTTGGTCTTCTTTCCATAATCACTATATAAATAAAAATTGCATATCATAATCAATGACCAAGCACATCACTTCTTTCAAAAGCTGGTAGTGTTTGGTCACTGTGCATCTTTTATACAGTTCATGCACAGACAGAAAAGTGTGCAGTTGTGCTGCCTCCTGGCCAACAATAATAAACCAACATGACATTTTTAAAAATGGATACCCAGAAGAGATCTGGCCAACAAAGACAAAAGTCAACAAAGAAATAAACAGTGAAAGTGTTCAATATGTAATTGGATGTGATTAGGAGATAAGTGCCTATAAGAATGTTGACAAGGCTATTTGAGCCTCAATATGCAGCTAGAGGAAATTAGCAAAAGAAATATGAACATAAATGAAGAAAATGGCTGTGTTTAAAAGGATGTAGATGGACTAGAGAAAGTGACATAAGCAAATCATTTCACATTAAAGTACCTCTTGGAAATTTTCTGCAACATCAAAATTACAAACGACAAATGTTGAAAGCTGATACAAACTTGGAAAGGAATATGACATTTCCCAAGAAAGAAAAAGTGCTCATTCCATACTTTGTGGCACATTATAATAACATATTATTGTTATAAGATGAGAAGGCAAATATTTTCTTACAAAGAATGAGAATACTTAAATTCTTAGTGTTTTCAATAAATAAATCATTGACTTGAATTTGCATTCTTATTTCCTAGATTGGCTTTCTAGTACTGATGCAGGTAACTAGTTAGAAAAACTGCTTAAAAATATCTATGTGAATATTTATGGTCATCCTTGCCCCCTAGAAAATTCCCTTGGAAATTACACTGAAACTAGGTCCAAAAGTAGCAGATGCCCCTGATTAAATGAAAGACCTGTGCTGTTGTACAAGCCAAGCCTGAGCCAGACAGAGCCTCAAACACCGCAGTCCCACCCAGAAAGCAAAGTGACTGTGGCTTCTGAGCCAGAGTTCTCAAAGCTGAAATAGATGGTATATCTATTTCATAAAATAAAGCATTGGATAGGATGAAAATATTGGAAGTTTGCTTGGCTGAATCATGAGACATGTCATGGCACTTGTGACAGAAAATAAAGATAAAGCCTTGCTTAATGTCACAGAGCCACTCTCTCCATCTATGCCCCATGCCTCCAAACACCTGGAGCTCTCCCCCACAACCAGTTACTTTGAGGAAAAAGAAAATTGGAAGTTTTTCCAATTCAATTTCCCCCAAGGGAAATTGAAGGCCATACTTACCCATCTGAAGATGTTGGGGAACTTTGGGAAGGAGGGAATTGAAATGTATTGCTCTCTTGGTAAAAGGTGTCCTTGCATTATTCTACACGACCTGTGGAAAGAAAAGGTGCTGGATTTAGCTGATGGAGTTCAGGCAATTGTTAAAGGGCAACCAGTCTGGTGGTGCAACTGGGGGGCCCTTTGGATCAAATAAATATACTGAAGTTGTTTCTTCCATGTCTGATTTAATTGTATAAATTTATGTGTTTCATTTATGTACTTCCTCTCCCATAAGTGCTAGAAAGAAGTCTCCTTATTGGAAACAATTGCATATAGAGAAGAGTTATTGATTCAGGTAAATCTCCTAACACTTGTCACAGCCCTCATGACCCCTTTGAGCTATAAGTTTCTGTGACTGATGATAAAGAGAAAGCCTTAAGGCTTTAATACTTACCATTCCTTCTGCCTGGAATATTCTTCTCAAAGATTTTCACAGGGCTTCTTGCCAATTTGATCTTAGCTCAAATGTCATGAAATGTCATCTCTACAAGGGTGCCATGATCTCCAATAAATATTAGCTCTCCATTTCCCCCATCTGTGACACCAATCATTTTCTACATATCCTGGGAATTATCTTTTTTTATGTTAACATATGAACAGGGAACTTATCTGCATGTGTTTACTTTTGTAGTCACAGTTCCTTGAACAGTGTCCCACACACGATAAGTATTCAATTAATATTTATTTAAAAGATGAGTGGAAGAATGAACTAAGAACAAAACAGCTTAAGCAAAATGAAATCATCTCATTTGGGATACGTAGGTGGAAAAGTCACTGAAATAAAATAATAATAGTAAATAGAATAATTTTAGAAAATCATAGTTTCCAAAGATAGTGGTGACAAAACTCCCTTCTCCCATACTCTTCTGCAATGTGACTGCCAAGCAACTGAATCTCAATCCCACCAAATCTGGGTGACTCCTGTGATTGTTGTTAGGTACAGGGTTAGCCCTTAAACAAGTCAGAAACTTTTGGCTTCCTGGAGGCTAACACCATGTTAGAAGTGAGACTACCTTGAGGTTAACAGTCTGTGAGAAAAAGCTCTGGAGAAAGGGCCAAAGGATGAGATGCTACATGGAAAGAGAAAGATATAGTGTCAAAGGGCACCAAGGTGCCAGACACATGAGTGAGGAGAGAGGGGATCCTCTGACCCCAGCAGAAACCATGTGAAATGTCATCCTACCCACTTGAGACCTTCCCAAATTCCTAACCCACAAAACCTCCAATAAATTAAATGGTTGTTTTAAGCTGCTAAATTTTGTGATAGGTTGTTACACAATAACTGATAAAACAATAACTAGTATTTAATGGTAGCAGGTACTGCCCTAAGTACTTTACAGGATCACATCAGTCGCTCTTTTCAAACTTCCTATAGGTTAAGTACTATGAATTGCCCTTTTTGCCAAGAGCAGAAGAATCAGGTCTCATTCCACAGATGTTCTTAACTCTACCATTTATGAAACAACAGCTAATAAAAAATGGGCAAGAACATATCTAGTAATGGTGCCAAACATGTTTGGATGATTTAACTGCCCTTTATCCTCAGGTCAAGTGTTGAAACCACACATGTAGCAGATGTTCTTCCATAGCTCTTCAAATAGGCAAAAGAAAGTGTTGGGAAAGAGTAAGAAGGAACGTGCAAGGAAGTGGAGATGAGGGATAAGCGGTTTCAACACTCCACTTGCAAAAACCTCAGATTTCTTAGGAACATTTACAGAAGAAAGGAAATATATTTGGTTTGTTAACTTTTTGTATGAAAACAACTACATTTAATGTTTGAACTGAGGCTGTTTTTATTTGTTTTTCTACTGTTTTTAACATATCTAACCATATAAAAATCTGCCTCAGAAGGTACTTGAACCACTGTAAATTCCTTTCTGAGCTCCAAATTGAAAAATTCTTAAAGCAGAAAAATTACATTCTAGTGGTCTTCCTCTGATCAGCACTGTGGTCTGGGAAGTAATGATCTTAGTAATATTAAAATTTCAGTGAAATGATAATAGGCCTTCCAATAACTCATAAGGATACAGTGAGTGTCTAAAGCAAACCAACCCATTCCTGCACTCTCATTTTTCATAATATAATATTCTCCTTTACTTGCTATGGTTTTCTTTGTATAAATAACTTACAGCTCTAGTATAAAGAGGTTCACACATTAGCATTAAAACATAAAGCATGTTAAAGTGAACAAACAGCATGGAATTTAGTATAATAGTTCATAGGCTAGTCATTCAATTCCTGAATTATAGAATTTAAATTTTAATGAGACTGTTATTTTCAACTGCCTTCAGTTGTTGTTTTGTTTTCTTTGGGTGAAAATGTGAAATGATAATACATTTACTCCAAAAATAAGGTTTAGGTTTAAAAACCCTCAAAGTCCTTTTGCCCACTGACTTAATTTAAGCCAAAGGTACAAAATTTAATTTTGCATCTGTGGGTAAAATTTCAATATTTCCAGAATCTCTTGCCTGGCCTTAGTGCATTCCAATATCAATAGGTGTTTCCAAGGGGTGGAGAGAAGTAGTCATCTCCACATCAATAGGTGATTACAATGCGGGTAGAGAGTTAGGATGCACCTGGACTGAAGACTGCTGGAGAGGTCCTTTTGCAACCAGGTCCTGAGAGAAACAGGTGAACAGAAATAGATGACTGCTTGTAAGCAATAAATGGGTTTTTCCCATTTTATTTCTCCCTTTGACTGATTTCAGCTTAAAAGGTTATTTGCCCTGGGGTGGGAACATATTTTCACCCTGAAGTTACAGCATCTATCATAAATATTTATATATGTCATATATGAGTGCAACAGCCCCCAAAAACATATGGAAAATTATAGGTCTCCACAGTAAAGCATTTTGAGGAATGTGAAAGAAAAATTGCACTAGGTAAAGTTAAATAGGCAGGGAAAGCATATTCAGTGCAATTGCCATAGGGGAAAGAGGTTACTCAGCTCCACTGAAGAAGCAAAGGGATGGACAGTTTTCAGATCTGAGTTTGGAGGGAAACCTTAGGATCACCTGTGTTTGCTGATTGGCCTTACCCAAAGGCAAATTACACTTTCTTATATTCAGGACAAGAGGTATTTTTAACTTGGAGGGAGGTGCCCACTAAAATTAGGCTTCTTCTCTCCCACAGAGACAGGAGGACAGGAGCACTGTCTCCCTTGATGATTATATTTCAGAGAGATGTCTCCCAGGTGCTTGAGAAAGACATTTCCTGGGTCTTAAACTGTCAAGAGACTTTCAAGAGGATTTATGTGCATTTCAAAAGGGGCAGAGAATTTTCTCTTCAATTATAAGATTTTTAAAGTAAATTCTCTAAGAAAAGGAAGGAAGGTCAAGGTACTATAGTCAAGAATAAACCTATTTGCAGTTTAGTCAAGCTGAGAGCATCATTAAAGCCATCATGATCAGTAATGTATTGATTTATATATACTCTTTGTAATATAAAATCTAAAATGTTCATTGTTCTGTTGTATCCAGTAAGGAAAATATCTGTGTGTGTTTGTGTTCTGTGCGTGTGAAATGAGCAAACTACAGGGAGGGGATTTCACTGACCTGAAGAGTTACCGCTGTAACCATGGTGGCTAGATTTTAATTAAGGACCATCTGTATTTGGAATGCAAGACCATTGGAAATTTAACTGCTGTAACAATCCTTTAAGAGCAATTAAACCTCATATTTGTTGGTAAGTGAGCTGATGGATCAGAAACAGAAATTTTAAAGTCTTTTTATATAGTTGAAAGTACAGTTAATGCCAACTCATATCTTTTGGATTTTTTTGGCTGTGAAAAAGGGGGATTCTTAATGCCATGGACCCTAAGCCTCTCCTGATGCATTTTGTACACTTATAATTCCAAATAATAGCTAATTAGGTCTACTACCTATTGAACCTGTGGGAGGGCCAGGGACAAGCCAGTGGTTTAATCCCTACTAAACCTTTTACTAGATCTGTAAGAAAATTTCTTCAATTAACTAAGTCATGTTCTCTGTCCTATCTTCTTGTTAATAAAAGTGCTAAGAGACACTTGGTAAAAAGAGGAAAAATGAGCAGAATATATATGGCAGAATAAATGCAAAAATTAAAGTTAAAATACTTATATTTAATGTATGAACTTTGTAAGCGTCATCAGTAAATAATCCTCCAGGCTTCTTTCAATGTATGGGCTTTCAGTTATTCAGAATAATTGTTAAAATATGAAATTACAGATAAATTTTCATTATCATCTACCTATTTACTTTTTAAAACACTCAGGAATCTTCTATTCTCTATTTGAAATATTTTGATTGACCTTTGATATATAAAATTGGATGATTTTTTTAAAAAAACTAAACTTCCAAATAATTTTTCCATTGGTTTTCCTCTTTTCTCTTGATTAGATGTGTACTCTTACCCTATGCAATATTGCAACTTTGCAATCTTTACAATGTTCTTCATAACATGAATAAAGTCCAGATACACTGAGAGAGGTATTCTTGTATTATTGTTAAGAACAAGAAATTGAAGAGGAAAAACTCATCATTATTGCCACCTCAGCATATACTTGCTGTGTCATCTTTGTAAATTAATTGAGCTCTCTGAGAAACTCAATTTCTTCACGTGCATAATTGTAAAAACATTAGCACCTGCTTTATAGAGTGATTGTGAAGATTATGGTTAATAATGATTGTGAAACATTTGATATGGGGTCTGAGACACCATAAAGCCTCAAAATGATTAGCTGTTATAACTGAAAAGGTAGTATTTAAAATAGAGCTGGTAGAGGTCACCTAATTTTTATTTGTTTTTATATTAAACATATGTGTCATTTTGTCATACCTATCTTCTGTATTTTTTGGCTCTTCTAAAAAAGTATTTTCCTTTGAGAAGTTAGAAGACTTTATAAAAGCAAAAGCAAATAGATGTTACAAGACATACCAAATAAATTATTTTATTTCTCTACCAATGTTAAACATTTGTTTCTGTCTTGTTTATTGTACATGATTTAATATTTAAATGGAATGATTGAAGTATGAAAGTAATATAATAGTATAAAATCAGTAAAAGTAAAATGAAGCAAAGATACCTCAAGAAAAATATCTCCCAATTTGTATAACTTGTGTTAAATATAAACATAATATTATATACTTTTATGTTATTTTAACTTATATTCTTATCCAAATCCTTTTCCATATTGTTTTTCATAAAAATTCCTTTCTAAGAAAAACCTTTGACAAAAAATCAGATCAATTATGTTTCTTGTGATTTAATATGACATGCATGAAATAGATACTTAAAATTTGGTTTTAAGACTTCTTTACATTTTTTAATAATGAATACATGCAAGTGCTAATTTACAGGAAGAATCATTTACTTTTCTCTTTCATTTTTTAGGTGTTTTGTTCTTGTATGCTGTTTTATTTTCCTTTTCAACAAAGTAATACATGCAAATGATCTATGATCAAAATGGTATAGAATAGTTTAGGATGAAAAAGAATAATTACCAACCTTATTTTTCCCCTCTTCTAATACTACTCCCCAAGTAAGTTGTGATATTAGAACAACTCTCCCCTTGTTTCTGATTTCAGTGTCTTCGGTGGTTGCACTGCAGTAAGTGATGCACCCCATACCTTCACCCTCATGTTCAGTGTAACCTTTCCATTGTGGGCTGGGCTGCTACACTTTCTCTGGTCAATGCAACATGCATTAGTCAAGGCTTTTGTGCCATTTTAAAACCTAGGTCTTAAGAGCTGTTAGGTGTCTTCCCCATGTCCTCTGTTTCTGCCTTCAGCACGAAAAAAATTTGCCTCAGTCAGTATGCTGGTCCCAGGAGGGTAAGAAACATCAGGAGCAGACATAAGCAGGAGTCAAGCCCAAGCAGATGTGCAACTTGAAGCAGAGCTGTCCAGAGTTTGCTAGAGTAGATCAGATAACCCCCACACGACTTGCAGACACGTGAGTGAGAACTATCCAATCATTTCAAATCGCTGATATTTTAGGTGGTTTACTTCACAGCAACAGATGACTGATGTTTTTCTGTACATGTAAGACCTCAATTTATCTTCCTCTCCACAGCTCCAAATACAAATTATGGTATTAATATTATTTAAAAGTTTTTATAGTTTGTGTCCATAAGTTCTAAATAAAATTCTATAACTTTAAAGTCTATTCTATCACTTCAATAATAGTGGCTTTGTACTTTGCAAAAAGATAACAGTTCTACTGTAGAACTACTGTTCTACAATCTTTCCCTCTGCATTTGAGGACTCATTTTCTTTCAGATTTTAATACTTCCTAGGATTGCTGTATTTTTCCCCATATGATATTTTCCTAAAAGGGAAGAAAACCAAAGCAGAAACAAGAACATAAAAATGGGAATATAAGTAAAAATAAACAACAGAAAACAGTAACAATAATAAATACCAAATTGTATGTCAAGGTTACATATCCTCTTGTATCCATACAATGTTAGGATCTTTGGGTCACTCTAAGTAGGATTTCACTACTAGTAGTGTATTGATTAGTGTGTATATTATTAATATATAGATTATTAGAGTCAGCATTTGCTATTAACCTGTTCATCTTAAAATACTCCCATTGAAAAGAGCAGTGGTGAAAGAAATTTGTTTTCCCTCTTTTTTTATTCCCCACTATGTAAATGTATTTCTAAACTGGTCAATCCACTTCTGTGTGGATCTTGATGGAAGAATGGGATCTGATCCAGACTACAGAGGTCACACTAGATATTCATTCTTTCAGAACCCTAGAAGCCTAAAGGCCAGAGCTTCAGTCAATCAGGAATCTCTGCTTAAGAATTTGAATTTAGGAAAAAAAATATGATATAAAGCAGGAGAGGCATTTGAGATGGTCTTTTAGGTTCTCAGGAATTCAGTATTCATTAGAGTCAGCACCAGGAAAACATTCAAACCAGACTTCTGGTGAAATGGTCTGAGTTTTTGAACTTATCCTTTAATAAATCTTATTTCAATTACGTTAAAGAGAATTGGGTTTTTATGCTGGCAATTAAGTTCCTTGACTAGTATATTATCCTTAAATAATTGGTTGTTTAATCTACAAATAGAAAATGTTTATCATGCAATCTCTGTTTTTTAATACCTACATTAAGCATAATTTCAGCTGTATAATTTGAAATTATATGATTATACACGGTTCTGATCATTATTAACTCAATTTGAGACTTATAATTAATTTTTTTGTTCTTTTTATTTTATCATGTAGCTGTTGTTATTTACTAAAATGTTTAAGGAAAAATAAAATAGCCCTTAATTCACCAACTTATAGTGACCATGTTCACATTTACAATAGGCATCAAACCCTTCTTAACAATTATCAATTTTTTTCTCTTTTTGTAAGTAATATAGGAAAATACATGCATTATAATCCCCCAGTAAATACATTCAAATTATACTGAAGCATACAAGTGACAACCTTGGAGTTTTAAACGAATTAACAAAGTAGTTCAAAATATCAGCAGAATTTTACTAATAGAGAGGCTGACTTTTAGAGAGGCTTACTAGAATTCATAAGTCACATTTATTAAGCAACAAAAATTTTCAAGTATTATTGCTATTTTCTGAAAAATAATTTCTTGGAATTTAGTTCAAGGTCAGTTTTGTGAGCTGACCATGAAATTTAGTTTTATTACTTTTATTAATTATATTGTTTTCCTTTGATTTAAATGGTACCTGCCAACTTAGTCACTCTCTTTTTCAGCAAACTTTGCTCAAAATTGGTTGCGTGGTGTCCAAAAATTGAATCCATCTTTGAATGACAAACATTTTCCATGGCAAAGAATACTCAAAAGAATATTCCATAGCTTCTGAGAACAATCCCAGGAGAAGATCCAGAAATATTTTGAATGATATCAGCATATTTAGAAAAAATGTATGGTCTTGCATTGTCTCTATTCACTAGCCTCTCTATTATGAGCGTGTGTGATTGTTTTAAGGATATATCTCACACATCCTTCACAATCTCTCCCTACGAAAAACAAATTTTCTCAGCTTTAATGTATATTCAATGTTAATTTTTAAAGGAATTTTTACTTTTGCTAATTCCATGAAGTTAACAAAGACCTACTTTATATTTTTCCTGGCAATTTGCACATGTGGAAATAAGAAACTGCTATTTAAGAAAATAACAGTAAATTTCATTACAGTCTGAGGTGATAGTTTGCAACTTGTTTATTAATTTTTCTATGGAGTCCCTGGAAATTAACCATCACTTGACTTGATTTTTTATTTTGTTTTCAATCTATAAATATATATCCTCCAGTTTCAACTGTCAGTATTCTTCAAAGCGCATATAATAGACATGATCATTTTCCTTCTGGAGCTTATATTTTAGTGTCAGAGTGAAACAAAAAAAAAAAAATAATTCCTCTTGTTGAAGAATTGAGAGTTGAGAATGAAGTTTCTATCCTAGAAATCCTAATGATCAAGGGGGAAATCTATTTGGTTTTTGGAAAACAAGAAAAAGCCAATCGTGTATTCCAATTAAGTAAAAGATTTGAGAAGGTAGGAGATACAGACTTTATGATTTGTGAAAAGGCCACTATAGATTGATCACAGATTGCTGGTTTGGGGAAGTAAAATGGAGTGATTCTGGAGTAATAAGTAGAATCTAGACCATGCAGCATTTTGTAGAAATGGAAGAACTGAGAGATTCATAGTGCTCTGTCTTATACATTTTTAAGTATTTTGATGTCTTTTAATAAAATTGATTAGAAAGATGAAGAAAGACATTGTGTGGAGAGGCAAAAATCATTTGTTTTATTTTGGTGTTAAGGTTTAGAGATTCATATGTTGACATATATATATATATATATATACATACACACATCTTTTATGTGAGTGAATGTGTGTGTGTTGACAGTTGGATAGATACAAATGCTTATGGATATGCATGTCATAATGACTCAATAGAAGCTAAAAATATTTACTAGACAGAGAATTGAGCAGTAAAATCACACCATTCTATTATGTATCAGTTACTTTGATGAAAACTATCAAATCAATTGCAACTTGGTACACAGGTAACCGAGTAATTTTTGTTTGATGCTGTATACTTTCCACATAAAGATCTCAACAATTCTCCATGCTTCAACTCTTAATTCCTTGTATGAATCTAATTCATACCTTTCATGGCATTTCTGTGAAACAAACCAGAAAAAAAAAATCAATAGCTCATTTCGCTATAACAAATCCATATGAGTCTCTCAAAGACAAGTAAAATTTAATATGTGTCCCTGAAATATACATTAATGTTCATTTGTTCTTCAAATTTCAGCATTGTTCATGAAAAGCAGAAGAAATTTATTTAGCTTTTCAAATATGAATATAAAGGAATCCAATAAATTTCTAGGATCTATTCCTGCTGAATTTCTAAGCTAATATCATCACTATAATCTCATAAAAATTACATTTGACCTAATAATTCTACTCCTATGTATAAATACACAAATGAAAACATACATCCATATGAAAGCTTGTACATGTATATTCATAGCACTATTATTCATTATAACCAAAATCTGAAAACAACTCAAATGTCCATTAATGGATGAATAAACAAAATTTGCTATATCCATTCAATGGAACATTATTCAGCCTTAAAGAGGAATGAAGTACTGATGTGTGCTACAAGATAAACTTTGAAAATGTAAATGTATTTATTAATGCATAAAATGTAAAACACCAGATGCAAAGGCCACAAATTAATTTTTCTATTTATATGAAATACCCAGAGAGGCAAATCTATAGAGATAAGAGGTAGATTAGAGGTTGATCAGTCCTGGCCACAGGAGATGAATGGAGAATGACTGTTAATTTGTACTGGATGTTTTTTTGAGTGATAAAAATGTTCCAAAATTAACTGTGGTAGTGTTTGTACAACTCTATGAGTATACTAAAAATCATTGAATTATTCACCTTAAATGAGAAAATTACATGGTATGTGAATTACATCTCAATCAAGTTGTTAAAGATTAAAATTTAAATACACAAAAAGAAAATAAAAGAATTCAGATACAATTTCATACAATATTATAAAATAAATTCACATATTTAGATGAAATGATAGCTTCCTAGGAAAATGTGAACTTCGAAAATAACCTTTAGAAGCTCTGGGAAACTTGCAGAATACAATAACATCTGAATGAAATGAACATAATGTCAAAAATTCTACCACAGTTAAGGACACTGTATGAAATATTTCATAGGCAAATTCTTTCAAGTTTAAAGAATTATATATCACCTGCTATTCAAAATGCTGTATTGCCTAGGGAAAGAAAATAAGCAAGATGAACAAAGAAAAACAAATGAAAGAGATGACTATAGAATAAACATACACAAACTCATTTATGACTAGTGAAACAAATGATAAAGTATTATTAAATTTGATCTTCCTGTATGTTAAGAATAATAATATGCCATGGCTAAATAAGTTTTGCACTGGGGATGCAAGGATAGCTCCATAATATATTTTGCAAATTAATAAATCCAAAGAATCCATGGGAGAGCAAGCTTATAATCTACATAACAGAAGATTTAATGACAGATAAATGTAAACACCTAATTTTTGTAAATCTTCTCTGAATATCTAAGAAAACAAGCAATGTTTGTTCGTATGATTATATCTATCTCTATGTTTATTCATACATAAATATATATCAAAATAAATTCAAATTAGCAGCCAACAACATGCTCAGTAAGGAAACACTGAAAACTTTCTCAATAAAAATGAGGAGTGTAACACTCTGACTCCGTATTATTTAACACGGTTCTTGACATTTCAACAACGAATTTTGACAAGAGTGTGAAATCTAAGTTATAAGTGTTATAAACAAAGAAGAAAAATAAGAGCACTCATTAAAACACTGGCTCTGGAGTTATAATTTCTGTATTAGAATCCTATCTTCTGCTTTATCTCATCCAATACTGGTTAATAACATGTGACATTTGTGTTTAGAAAGACATAAATATTTGTACATGCAGAGGGAAGGAGGTGGGAAGGGTAACAGAAAAATGTAAAGCTGATTTCAATTTGTCTTATGAATGCCTGCTGCAGTTTTTCTCAATCTGTCTTGGTCCCAGAAATATTTTTCCTTGTGAGTTGATTATTATTGCTGCTTTAGAGATCCATGTGCCTGAGGTAAGCAAGGAGAGCAATCAATATATGGGTCTTCAAATATTTTTGACAAGAACTTCTACCATGTAGAGACACTAATGTGCATTCTAATAAACATGTATGTATGTATTTGAGAATTATACCTATGTATTACTATGTATTAGGCAACATAAATTTGAAAATTTTAAGAAGAAGAAAAGGGATGAAAGAAATATTTGAGATTTTATTTGGTAACAGCACAAAAACTGCCTTGTTCCAGAGACACTATTATTTTTTTATTGAAATCAATATGACTTAATGTTCTTGGGTTAACATTTTGTGATGCACTGATTTGAAGTTCTGGTCCTAATTTTGTTTAGTTTGATATCCATTGTCATACCTGAAAAAAATAGCTCATAAACATATGCAGATAAAAATTAATGAAGGTTGCCATTGACTGTTCTTAATATTATTTTAAGTCTCAGTCTTGTCTACCAACTTTGCCAAGATTTTGGTGAAATTCAAGTTGTTTCCTTTACATCTTCCTATTTAGTTCTTGTAAACAAATCAGAAGATGTATTTTTATGATTGCAACAAACAGATTCAAATCACACTGGAACTTTTCCTTCAGAAGATTTATAAGCAGGTAAGAAAAGTTATCTTTTTAAGTTTTAATGTGCAAAGATGAGTGTTCTATAAGTGAATATTACACTGTTTAAACTCCTTAAACTGAGTGGGATAACAATAATAAGAACACTTTCCAAAATCTATATTAAAAAATTTAGTTCATAGTGCATGTCCCTTTGCTTTTTCATGTATTGTTGAAATTAATATTTTCTCCTAAAGAGTATTTGGTTATTTCTTAATATCTTCTAAGTAAACCACTATAGACAACATTTCATCTCTGTGATATCAAGGAAATTGTCAGATAATTTTGAACATTTGGGTTTTTGTCACCAAAAAAAACATAACACATAATAATTTGAAATCTCTTTTGAGTATTTCATTGAGACAACATGAAAAATCTCTGAGTAATAAAAAATAGTTTTGGTCTTTCTATATTCCCTTTCACAATATAATAAATATTCTACTATTAAAAGACATTCACATAAAATTAATTGTCTATAGCTTTGGGTAGATAGTGAACTAAGCCAGGTTAAAATATACTAAAAATGAATGAGTGAATGTGGGCACTCTTCAGAACTACTTAAGATACTTCATATACAGCACTGGCACATGGCTGTCCATTTAAGGAAAGGTTTTTAAATAAAAAGTTAGAAATTAGAATATGCACACTTCACTTTTGGGGACGACTGACCTTAATAGTCTTTCTAATGAGCTGAATTTCTACTTGACTCTCCTTCTGAATAAGTCTTCTGCAGACAGATTTCCATTGAGCAGAATTCTGTTTTCCATACCTAGTTTCCACTCAAGTATAAAATGAACTGAACTCATAGAGAAGATAATAACTGACTATGCAAACCTTTAAGTCACCTACACTCCTCCTTACAATGAAGATTTGTTTAATAATTTTGCTTCTGCCAAAGATTACTGGCAAGTGCTCATTTAGATAATAATTGCCATAACTTTTTTTGCATAATCTTAAATATGCTTTCACTGATTGCTGTAACAAACATTTATTGAATACCTCCTTTATAAGCATCACTATTTTAGACATAAATTTACAATAGGTGATCTCCAGACAAAATCCATTCACTGATGAAGTTTATAGCCTGTTGGTCCCTCCCAGCTTCTGACTTGCAGGTAAGGGAGGAGACATGATGAGTTATGGAAGACCTGAAAGGACCAGCCAAGGGACTCAAGGCATAACAGTGCAAGAGTAATGCCAAAAAGGCACTCTTCACATTTATTGAGCAAATGAACCCAAACATCCAAAGAATTTTGATTAGGGGGTTCAACACATGATCAACACACAAACACTATCTGACCTTGAGTCCTAGGGCGTGATGCTCCTCAAGGACACCAAAACAATGTGAAGGCGGTCATGAGTTGTAGGAACGGTTTTATCTTTACTCATTCTGTTATTGATCATGCATCAGGAGTTATAGGAGAAACCATCAGATCATATGCATTTGTACATTTGATTTTTATATTACTTAATTTATGTATTAATCCCATGTATCCCACAATAGCCTTTGGCATTTTCTATGGTTTCTAATTTCATTCTTTAATATTGTAAGCTAAATTAAGCTATCAATGCTCAGGCATTTTTTTTTTTTTGTAAATGATATTCATTTAGTCAGTTACTCACTTAGAGATAGGTAAGCAATGTAAAAAATAGAACTCTTTATTATTACAAAAATTATCTTTTTACCACCTATTTCTTCAAATAGTGTATTTTCTATGCAACCTGGCAGAAACAATCCAGAAACAAAGTAGTAGATGGGATGGAATGAACTTTCCTCAGCACCATTTTAGTCACCCTAACCATTGGTATTTGTCTGGATAAGGCAGGCTTTAGTTCCAAGACTCAACGGAGTCTCCCTAGAAATACTGTAAAACCCTGATGGCAGGAGTCTCATGTTGCTCTATTCTTTTTCTTTTAAATATCAGAATATCAGAAGTGATGGTGAGAATGGAGGGATGTATAATCTATGGTGAGAAGGGAACGATGTATAATCCTTAATATATCATAAGAAAACCTCCCTCCCAGGTATATTTTGCAACACAAAATCCTAAGTGATATGAAACCTTTGGACACATTTGCTAATACAACCTATCTCAAAGCAAAATTACATAATGCACCATGTTCAAATAATCAAAGAAACAATTTAGTGAATCTAAGTAAATGTTACTTCACACCTCGCGGAATGGAAGTCTCCACTCTCAAGGGTCTAGAGAACTGCAAGGCAAGGAAAAAGACCATAAGCTTTCACAAAGTCAGTCAGGAAATAAGTAAAGAGAATTTGGCTTAAGTTGATTGGCTGGGGTTCTACCTTATTTAGAATGAGGAAGTCATTACAGATGCTTGGTAATTGGGGATTGGTTGACTGGATATACTGTTTACAGCACACAAGACTTACCTAAGTTTCAGTTTGCTGATCTGGTGCCCTGCGCAGAAGTGGCTTCATCTTGGGCCTAGTAATTTATTTCGAGAGCTGGTTGAATTTCCTTAACACTGTCCATTTGACGTTTATATCAAAGGTGACTCATGTTTCCAATACAGGAGCAGGGGAGGCATCAATGGAGAACAAAGATCACACAGTCCATTAACAATCTGAGTGGGAAACTGATTCTACTTCATGGCATAAGATACAAAATACAGCATATAATCACATCTGTCCACAAAGTGCTTATGATCTTGAAGTTTTTATTACTCTTAGTCACATATAACTACTAAATAAAGTAGAAAAATAAATTCTATATGACAGGACTTTGTGAGTTCAAATACACTGCTTCTGAGTTATCTTCGGCATTGTTGTGTTAATTAGAAGGAATAGCTGTCAAGTTAAACCATTAAGTCCTTTACATTGGATTCTATGAGACAAATATCATCTGTTAATATTGTTACAAAATAATATCACAGCTCTAGAGAAAACATTTATATAGAGTTAAGAGATGGGAGCAGAGAACCGAAACCATATATGCAGTGCAGTGAATTCCCTAAACCCCAGATACATTCTCATTTTTATATATACAAAGCGAATTACAAATGCAATTTATTTTCTAGTAATAATATTATTATCTTATTCTTGGATTAATACCACTCTCCTATTAGACCAGTTTGTATCAGAAGCCTACAGCTAATCTTTATTTCTAGGAGAAAGGGCTGTGCTAATTTGTTAGGACTGTAATACAGAATCTATCCTTTAATCAGTCCATCTGTATGTCATAAGAGTGTGAGAAGATGAATCACCAAATAAGGCCATCAGTGTGGAAAGAATGGATAGTGGATACTCAGAAGAAAGCAAATACAACATGGGAATAAAGGAATTACTGTAGGGAGTCCCTTTATGCCTTTCATCATGTAAACTGGCCTTTCTGTTGATGTTCAGTACCTAGAAAAAAATACTAAGTCTCTCAAATAACCTTACTTTTTCCTGCTTTCCTCTAAAGACAACATCTGAGAGAAGTTGTGTGCAAACATATGCTGGCAAGAAAGAGTTAGAAGTCCTTGATACTTTCTTGAATGTTCTGTTCTCTTTCAGCTTCTGTGTCCACCTGTGTATCTTGTTTTCCATCCCAGAATCCTTTTGATCATCCCCAGATATCACCTACACTTCACCCACATTGATGCAAACTTTATGGTCTCAAGAACTGGCACAGAAGTAGTATCTTTATGATTATACTACAGGGAGAAATCTATGCTGTGACTCCTCTGGTAATATTAATGATAATAATAACACAAAGTACTACAAGTCAAACGTAGTTCTAAGCACTTTACAATTATCAACTTATGTAATTAAATGAATCACCATATTAAATCATGACCTCATACTCCTGCAAAGAATGCTAGACTGTTCCCTTGCAGATATGTTCTTTACACCAACTAGGATGAAGATCCTGTTATCAAAACAGTCACAGCAAAAGTCACTTCAATAATTCCCTCAGTTTCACCTTTATTTCTTCCCCTCCTTTGAAGGCATACAACCACATAATGTTTTAGTTACAAAGTATTTGCATAGGCATTAGTAACATATATTATAGAATATAAAAATATTGATTTTGCTCTGCTTGACCTTCTCAGGAACTAAAGACCTTGTCTCAGAGTAGAGAAAAGAAAAGAAGGAAAGAGAGAGAAAGAGAAACCTGAAAAGACAAGCAGACAAAATAAAAAGAGGCAGGAACAATACAACAATAATAATATACCTCAATCCATCATGTTGAAACCAAACTGTGAAACAAAATTTATTTTGATAAATTGTTGAATCACAATTTATTTTGATCTGCTTTCTCTTCCTCAGCATGACCTCCCAAATTTGCAACATAAAACCCACTGTTCTCTTTTTCCAGAGCAAAGAGAGAAGGTGAGATTTAGAAGGGAATGCTGCAGGACTGAGGAAGAGTCGGCTTGCTGGCCTAGGGTGAATCAGAAGGAAATCTAGCTTCAATGGCTTTTACTGGGTCACCATGCAACATATAAGAGACATAAAAGACCATGTGTATCAGTTTAATTGGTTTGAAGCTGCTGTAATGGGAAGTAGCACCGCATTACGAAAAGGTGGAGAAAAGGAAACTGAAAAGGCTAGGCTTCTGGCTCCAGCTGCCATTAGCTCTTGATCTTGGCCTGGCACATTTCTTTGGCCTTTTTTTCCCTCTAAATGGTTCTGAAACCTAAATATTAATCATAATCACAAATTTCTTTTAACATATAATATTTCTGTTCCACCTTAAACCTATGAAATGAGAATGTACAGAAAATCTATATTATACAGGAACCTCTCAGTGTAATTTCAATAATCAGCCAGTTTGGAAACTACTGGGCCAGAGGACATCTTAGTTCTGTTCTGGTTAAATGTTCTGAATTAAATTAATTTTTAAAGAAAAATAGAATACACATAAATAAAATTCATTAAATAAAAGTATGCAAATTAATGGATTTTAGTATATAGGGTTATGTTATCATTACCACTATTTCCAGAATGTTTTCATCACTCCAAAGAGAAACTACCTATGAGCAGTCACTTTCTTTAGTAGTCACATCTCACAGAGATGAAAAATTCAAAATGCCAGAAACCCATCCCATTTCTGAAGTAAATACATTAAAAGAAAAAAAATTAAAGAGTTTTAAGATGCTTATCAGGCAAATACAATATATAAAACACATTGGAATCTGAGCCAAACAATCTTGTAAAACCAAGTTAAAATTCATATTTCCTTGTAGGTATACATATTTCAGTTTTACAAGAAAATAACATTCTGTCTAGTATTTACTTTAAAACAGTCTATTGTGGAGACAAGGAGGAGATACATAGAGGAAATAAGATAAGACATAAAATTAAAATTGCTAGTTTTTTTGAGTATGTTAGGCAGAAAGACAGATAAAAGCAGGATGAAAAGAGGGTGGGGGCTCACCAAGAACTTGGAGAGTTAATCAGATAAGACCAGAGAGCCAGAGATTGACTCAGAGGATTAATCAAATGAAACCACAGGGACCAAGAGTGACTTGAAGGGCAAAGGCACTGCCCAGATGACAAGAATTCCCCAGATAAAAATGTTTGGGCACATGGCTGGTAATTATAGATCTGCTTTGTTTATGTAACTGTATTCCTATTATGTTAATATGCGTGTGCAATTTAGTTAGTAGTTTAAAACCTATACATGCTTAAGTTACTCTACAAGAAGATGTGTCAAGGAAATAATCAATCCTCCCATGTTTTCTTCCATCTGCTACCTCTATAGCTTTTCTTCTTCCTTCCTAATTACAACCCTGAAATAGAATTCGTGCCTCATATCGAATTTACCGAGTATCATAATTCCTCCAAGTGGTAAAGATACCTCAAGACAAATGCTGGGCATAGAAGCCACAGGGCATAAATCTGCAAAGAAGTAAAAAGCTAACCTTTTCAAACAATATGGCTTCTCTCTCACTTACCAACTTTACATCTCCCTGTATGGCCCCGGAAGATGACTGGTTAGCCAGAGACAGGTTAAGATTCCTCAAGGGAGGAACAACCTAAGACAGGCACAGTTGCAGGGAGGCCATGAGGTGAGAAATTGGGGATCAACAGTGGTGAAGCTTAGAACCTCACCCCCACTGTTTTGAGAGAAATGTTCTGCATCCGTGGATGTTTTATTGCCCTTGTCTAGCTTGGATTAACACATAGTCTACAGGCACACACCTGATCATCTATAATTGCTCTCTTACAACACTAAACTATGTTTTGTACCTTTATCTTTCATCTACCTACCACTTCAGCATTTTATTAAAACTAAAAATAATAATAATAATAAAGGGAGAAATGTGGGATCCACATATAAATCAAGTATAAAAATCAAACGAATATTCATATTTGACCTGATTGTTTATAGTTCATAATGCGTGATCAAAACTGAAAGTTTCTGTGATGACTGCCCTTGTATTGTTCACCATTTAAGAACTTACTCACTATGTAAGAATTTGTTCACCATGTAAGAACTTGTTTGTTGTGCTTCAGAAGATTGGAGACTGACGAGAATTAGGCTTGAGATGGATTAATGATTGTGCATTGAGCATTGACTCCCCTATACAGAATTTTATTGTTGTTAACAACCATTTGATCAATAAATATGAGAGATGCCCTCTCAAAAAAAAAAAAAAAATGTTGGAGCGCAGACCATGTCTTCAATCCTCCAATCAGATCAAGCCCCCAGGGCCAAAGAACGTCAATCAAGGACTTCTCTGCCTTGCAAAAATCCCATAAAAAGAAGCCTCCCAATAAGCAGCCTGCCTTTACCTTGACTCTGGTCCATTCCTCCCTTGGATTGTATTCAAATAAACCTGCCTTTATCTACCTGGACTCTAGTCCACTCCTCCTTTAGTGTGTATTCAAATAAAACTTTCATTCTGCTTCACTACTACTGTATCTCTGCTTTCAATTCTTTGTTGCAGTGGGCACAAGAACTTAGCAGAACAAATTCAACCCCCAACAGGTACATGGCAATAAGTATATTATTCATTCAAACTCTTAAGTAAGTTTGATAATTTCTACAAATCAAAATAAAAACCACAAAGCAAAAAAATGATGCTATCTAACTAAAGACTTATAACTTCTTCTTTACTTATTTTTATAGATGTCTTAGTAGTATTGAGAGACATGCCATTTTTGTCTTTTTAGGCAAATGGATAAAATGAATAATGCTTTTTTGTGTTTCTACTTCCTAATTGGGGTTACATTTCTATTGATACAATCAAGGAAAAAATTCATTTTTTAAAAGCTAACCTTTTTTTGAAAACCTTAAAGGCATTCTACAGCTTCCACATAGTGAAAAATTATTTGTCAAAGAAAACACTGAGCATAATAAAAGTAGCTGGTTGTAAACATTGATGAAACACTTGAGAGGCTTAGTTTGTTTTATTTTAGAAGAATGCCATACTGTGTGGTATTCTTTTCTGTAGATAGTGACATCAATAAAAATATCTTTCCAGTTGTCCCCTAATCCTGTTGGTGTAAGTATTCTACCCATGTTGCTATTCTGGAAGCTTCATGCTCTGGCCACATTGATCAGAATAGACTCCATCTGAACCAAGCTGGATTAATGAGTCTCTGGAAGCTGATATTCTAGATAAATTCTTCTCCAGTGGAAATTATAGTATTTAAAATTTGGAAGATATCAACAATCATGTTTCCCAGAATAGGGAAATATAAAAATAAGGGAAAACATAACCAATACACTGAGAAAAGTAGAGATAAGAATTAGAGAGCCCTTGTAAGTTTTGAGTTCCTCTTTCAGTGGTAACTGAGGTCCAGTTGCTTTTCTGTCCTTGTGATTTGGTTATTTAAATCAATTTTGTATCTATAACTCAAAAACTACTTTTGATGTTCAACTGATTTCCATTTTATTTTGGTTATTTGGAAAGAAACAGATATGCTTGCCTAATATTATCAACCTAACTGGAACAGGTTTTTAAATTAACCCTTTGATCAAGATACAGGAACAGTCTTGGAAGCTTTATGCACACAGAGTACTGCAGGCTTTCCCAAGGTAGAATTGAAGTGTTTGCTTCAACTAGTTGTGGAAATTTCAGTCACTACAAACAAAATAATACCACTCAGGATTATTTGAGAAGAAAAAGCTCAGTAATGACTTGGAAGAAATTTTTGGCTTTACAAATAAGATGAATCTTCAGTTGAACACCCACCAGTCACCATAATGGTTGCTGCTGAAAAATTGCATTTTCTTTAGGCCAAAATGGCACTGAAACCATAGATTAGAGGCAGGCAGTTACACAAATTGCTCAGCGCTGGAGGAATTAATTTTCTCAGTTGGAGACAAACATAATGAACTTTGTTTCTTTAATGAAAGCCAAAACTTACAGATCTAGGAATTGTTAATACTCTTGTGAATCATATTTTTGTTAAAGTGACCATAAAATTGAAATTAGATTTATTTTGCCAATACATTATCCATAATTCAGCTTGAACCAGATGTAACCTCATTAACTCAAAGTAAAAAAGATCAATACATATTTCAACACAAAATTATTTGAGAATCCAGTGATTCTTAAAACAATGCTTTGCTAATCTAGAAAAGTAAATGGTAGTTCTGATACTGATTGCTGCTATGAGTATCTCAGAGATTAAATCATTTTTAAATGTGAAAAATCCAAATCAACTGGGTATAAAAGACCACATGTAATTTGACATGTAAAAGACTGCTTGAAATTTCAATTTCTTAGGCAAATCAAAATGTAGCTGCTTCCTCTTGAAATATACTTCTGCATAGAAATATAGCTTACTTTTGGTTTTATTGAGTAATTTTATTTATTTATTTACTTCTCTGAAGTGGAAATAAATTTTGCATGAAAGATGAAATTAAGATAGACATAACTCTTTGTAAGGATTATTTTTCTATTCTATCTATGTGAGGGACATAAATTTTGAAAGCGATAAATTTTACAAACACCTGATGAAAACAATCATGTTCATTTTTCTGGGATGAAAATGTCATCCTCATTAGATACTCAAAGGTATCTCTGACCAACTATGTATTAAATGCTACAGATTTAAAACGTGTATTGAGGGCAGTCTCTGTCTTGAAGAATTGTGATTATTTGAATTACATTTACCTTGAAAATAGTAGGTTTGAATGAATTTCTGGCTCATAACAGAGGGCCTAATTGGTATCATTTTTAAGGAATAAAAAGAAAAAAGAATAATACTGAAAATAAACCTAGAGTATTTATATAAACACAAATGAGATTTCCTTTACGAATAAAATAAAAGTGATTCTGAGATATTATTATTGCCAAATAACTAAAGATGTACATAGAAATGAATGATTTTTAGATATTCATTAGCATCAAAGAAAACATTAGGTAAAGATTAAAAGATTAGTAGAGAAAAAAATATGTATCATCAGGAAAGAAGGACTTAAAGAAAACATTGAAAAAGTGTCTGAGTGTAATATTTAGTAGTATACTTAAGGAATCACAGGCTCTAAGACCTTTTCTTCCTATGTTCCTGGGGTTGTAAATCCTAACAACTGTCTCCAGGCTCCCCTTCTTTAATGCTTTCAAAGAATAACTAGGTCCATTTTGATCTAAGCATTTTTTAAAACACCAATTACTTGACTATAAAACAATAAGGAAACAATAAAATTAAATTAGAAATTTTATATTTATCTTATGCTACTGAGAAATGATACTTTAAAAATATAATTATTTCCTTCTACTGCTAAAACATAATGTAGGTCCACTACTTAACCACATTTAGGCCTTAGATTCTTGCCCCAAGCACATCTCTAACTAATCTACACTTATCATAGTCTTTAACAATATGCAGAGATTTTCATTTCTCCAAACATGCTGTCATCATCCATTTTCTAAATATTTCTTTCAGAACAAAGAAAATATTTTCTCACCTCACTCCCTCTCTGACAGACTAAGCTAGGGAACTTTCTTACATTAGCTCATAAAATCACATAATTACATCTTCTGTAATATTTATCATAACATGTAACATTATAATTGAATTAATACATGACTTTTTCTAGGGAAAGCAATGTGACTTTTATCTCTACATTCCCAAGACCTAGGAAATACTACTCACAAAGTAGGCACTCATGTTCCAGCTAAGAATGAGACTCATCTCCATTATCTACAGTATGCTTGTAATGGGATGTCCACATCTCTCCTGCTCTAATTCAGACAAATCTCCATGCATAACTCTTATTTTAAAATTAAGGTGATAACTATTTTTTTAAAAATTAAGTATCATTGAAATACAATCTTATGAAGGTTTCACATGAGCAACATTGTGGTTTCAATATTTACCCGTATTGTAAACTCCACCCCACAACCCATTGCAATCACTGTCCATCAGTGTAGTAAGATGTTATAGAGTCACTACTTGTCTTCTCCCTGCTGTACTGCCTTCCTTGTGACCTACCTATATTAATGTGTACTAATAATAACGTCCCTTAATCCTCTTCTCCCTCCCTCCCCATGCACTCTCTCCAACCCCTTCCCTTCAGTCACCACTAGTTCCTCTTGGAGTCTGTGAGTCTGCTGCTGTTTTGTTCCTTCAGTTTTGGCCTCGTTCTTATGCTCCACAGACGAGTGAAATCATTTGGTACTTGTCTTTCTCTGCCTGGCTTATTTCATTGAGCATAATACCCTCTAACTCCATCCATGTTGTTGCAAACGGTAGGATTTGTTTTCTTATGGCTGAATAGTATTCCATTGTGTATATGTACTACATCTTCTTAATCCATTCATCTGTTTTTGGACACTTAGGTTGCTTCCATATTTTTGCTATTATAAATAGTTCTGTGATAAATATAGGGGTGCATATGTCTTTTTGAATTGGGGATCTTGATTTCTTAGGGTAAATTCCTGGAAGTGAAATTTCTGGGTCAAATGGCATTCCTATTGTTGGTTTTTTTGAGGAATCTCCATATTGCTTTCCACAATGGTTGAACTAATTCACATTTCCACCAACAGCGTAGGAGGGTTCCCCTTTCTTTGCATCATCACCAGCATTTGTTGTTTCTTGTCTTTTGGATGTTGGTCACCCTAACTGGTGTGAGGTGATATCTCATTGTGGTTTTAATTTGGATTTTCCTGATAATTAGCAATGTGGAGCATCTTTTCATGTGCCTGTTGGCCATCTGTATTTCTTCTTTGGAGAACTGTCTGTTCATATCCTCTGTCCATTTTTTAATCAGGTTATTTGCTTTTTGGGTGTTGAGGCATGTGAGTTATTTATATATTTTGGATGTTAACCCCTTATCAGATAAGTCATTTATGAATATATTCTTCCATACTTTAGGATGCTTTTTGTTCTGCTGATGGTGTCCTCTGCAGTGCAGAAGCTTTTTAGTTTGATGTAGTGCCACTTAAATATATTTAACACGTAAGTATTTTTGCTTGTCTTCTTGAAAATGAAATTGTTTTATGTCCATTTATTTTTTATAGAGTTTGTATTGTTTTTTATAATTTATTCTGTTTCTAACTATTTCCATTAAGCTTTTTGTTAAATCCATTTTAACATCTATTCATAATATTCATACCATAGAATGTATCTACTATGTTTACCTATCCACTCAACTAAGGTGAGACTCCCAGGTTGCTTCTAACCTGCCTGACACCACAAAGAACAATGGAATAAAATCTCTGGTTCATATTCCCTATTAAACTATACACATAGGAGAAGATTTGCTGAGTTATATGAATATATATGACTTGACCAAAAGGCTTCTGTTTGCTTTCTCATATGGCTTCACATGTCTATAGCCTTTCAGCAGATTCCATATTTCCTCATATTACCAGTACACTTATTCCCAGTAATATAGGCCCAAGGTGAAATTTTGTTATAGCATTAATTGGCATTTTTCCAAATATTAATTATTTTAAGTCTCTTTTAAAACTTTCTAGATTTGGTGTTTCTGCTTTGAAAATACCTGTTTGTAGTTCTTTTTTGATTTGGCATTATGTATTTCTTTGTTAATATGCAAGAGTTCCTAATATGTGCCTCTTGGTTTTAGGCATTATAAATACATTTGCATATTCTGTCACTTATATATACTAACTTTTTCTATATGTCTTCCACTAAAGAGTTATAATATTATCTGATTCACAATACTTTGCTTTTTTATTTGTGCTTCTGAAAAATTTTAGACAGTTCTTTCTTGCCTCTAAATTATTAAAGATATTCTCCTATATTTTCTTCTATTAAGTATATTGTCTTATTTTTCAAATGTAGGTTTGCAATCCAGACAGAGTCCACTTTTGTACAGGCTTTAGGATCTATTTGGGTTTTTAATGTACTTACATTAACCTAATTTTCTACATTCTCTGCTTAAAAATCTGCCTCTTCCTCCATTGATTTATGCTGCCTTCATAATTTACTAAATACTTTAGAAAAATGTTTCCAAACCCCCTTTTCTCTTTCTTTTGTTTTTCTATAACTGTAGCTTTTCAGCATATCCTTTGCCTGATCAAGTAACTTCTCTTTTTTCCTCTTCTTAAAGTTGATGCAACTATTGTAATACAATTTTCCCTCCAAATTAATTTTAGAATGAATTTATCAGTTTCTGCAACAACTCAGGTTTAATTTTGATGGCAGTTGAGTTGAATTAATAGATTAATTTGGCAGTAATTGAACTGATTATGTTATTATATCATTCCTTCTAAGAACATGGACAATGCTTCTTCTTATTTAGAGACTTTTCTCGTTATGTCCTTTATCACATTTTCAAAATTTTCTCCAAAAGAGTCTTGCATATTTTTGGAAGTGTAGCTTCTAGATACTTCAGGGTTTTATGGTGTTACTTAAAAATCAGCTGTTAAAAGTATAATTTGCATTCAAAATGAATTATGCCTTTAGTATATAAAGTTCAAAGATTTGACAATGGCATATAGTTGAAAACTATCATCATCTGCATGGCCTGCAAGCTTGTTTTATACATTTAAATGGTTAGGAAAAGTCAAAATAATAATAATATTTTGTGACATGTAAAATTACATAAAATTCAAATGTCAATATCCACGAATATTTATCGGGATGCAGTCACATTCACTCTTTTACTCTTGTCTATGAGAGCTTTTGCATTACCATGGCCAAGTTCAATAGTTGTGACAGAGGCTGTATAACCTACAAAATCTAAAGTATTTACTGTCACTTCCATTACAAAGAATGTTTGCCAATTTCTGCTCCAGCTAATTCATGCTTCTATTTTACTAAACCACAATTAATCACCATTACCTCTTCTCTCAAAGCAATAATGCTTTTTATATATGTTTACTCTCAGCTGATGATATTACATCCCAGTTTGCTAGGGAAAGTTTAACAATCAAAGAGAACTTCCTCAAATTCTAGCCAATAAATTTACTTGCCTCTAAGCATCTCAATCCACACAATATGCCTGCTCATATTTTCCCATAAAAGAACTCCTTACTGAAAGGAGTTAGCTCTTTACTAAAAGCCAATCTCTTTCCTCATTCACTAAATTTTATTCTTTTGTTTAAAGACATTGCAATTTCACTTCCTCCATCTTTTTCCTATAGAACACACTTTGACTTTTCCTTGGATCAACAAATAATGTTTCCCTTTCTTAGAAACATAAATATATCAACTTCAGTTGTAGTAAGATATTACTACTCACCTATAAGAATAGCTCTAAAGAAAGAAACAAAAAGGTATCTGACAATACCAAGTGTGGACCAGCATGTGGAGCAATGGGAATGCCCATAGAATGCTAATAAGAATACAAAATATTGCTGGCACTTTAGTTAACAGTTTGGCAACTTCTTTTAAAAGTAAACATACATTTAAAATGCAACCCAGCAATCTCACTGGTAGGTTTTATTCAAGTGCAATTAAAATTCACACTTACACTAAATCATGTACACGAATGATTTTAACAGTTTGTTAAATAATCAGCAAAACTGCCTTGTGTAAACAACACAAAGCCTCTTACTTGAGGCAATTCACAAAGTCTCTCATTTGGATAAACAGACTGTCTATTGTGTAAATATACAATAAGATATTCACCAATAAAGAGAAATAAACTACTGATATATGAAGCAACATGTATATATTATAATTTAATTATGTCATGTGAAAGAAGCCACATCCAAAAGCTTACATACTCTAGAATTCCATTTATATTACATTTTGGCAAAGACAAAACAATAGAAACAGAATGTAGGCTAGTGGTTGTTAGAGACTGGGAATTGGGAAATTGTCAACCACAAAAGCATACATGAGAAATTGGGGGTGATGTGACTTTATCTTTATTATGGTGGTTGTTACACAACTATATTTATTTACCAAACCTACAGAATTTTACTGTAAGGGCAGTTTGTTAAATGTAGGTTATTCCTTAATGACAATATTTTTTAAATGAACAAGGCCTTCAACTAAAAAAGTTGTTTTCAAGGGGCCACAATGTATCAAAAGAAATAATAACAATACAGGAAATGGCAGAAATCAGTGAACAAAAAACATACTATAGAAAATTAAACAAACCAAAAACCAGATCTTTAGAAAAAAATAAATGTTAGATAAACATCCTGGCAAGTTGAACCAAGAAAAATAGGAAAAAGATGCAAATAAATATTGGATGAAGCAGGAAAAACAACTCAAGAAAAATATCATGAAAGAGTGCCTTAGAAACTAATACACAAGATATATTTTAAACACCTACATGAACCAGGCTTCCAATTAAATCATGTCAGCAATGAGCTTTCCTGTAAAGATAAAGTAGCAGCAACCCTCAAGTGCCTGAGGATGGCGGTGCTCCATCAGTGAGCCCGTGAGGTTTGGTGTGCAGGGAAGTGCAAAGTGCTGGAGGTGACATAAGCCAGACTAGGAAGAACACTGCATGATCCCACTTTTATGTAACATAAGCCAGACTAGAAAAATGAACACTGAATGATCCCACTTTCATGAGGAATCTAAAATAGTCAAATTTGTAGAACCAGAGAGTAGTACAACAGTGGTTACCAGGGGCTGCTGGGAGGGGAATAGAGATGTCAATCAAATGGTACAAAGTTTCAGTTATGCAAGGTAAGTGCTGGTGATCTACTATACGACATAGACCTTTAGGCCTATAGCTAACAATACTGTGTCCTATACTAAAAAATTTGCTAAGAGGGTAGATCTTATGTTAAGTACTCTTACCATAAAAGAAAAAACAATAGAAGAAATATAAAGTTAATTTTTGAAGATTGTAATTGTATGGTCTTGATTGTGATGATTGCTTCACAAGAGTATACTTACCACCAAACTCATCAAATAATGTGCACTAAATATTAAACACATTCAGCTTCTTTTGTGTCTAACTTACCTCAATGAAGTATTGTATTTTCAAAAGCACGGCTGTATTTATTCCTGTCACAATTGTGTGGTGAGCCTGTGGCATCTGAGGGGCCTGGCAACCTACTAGTCCTAAACATTTTTCTCGGTTACTCTTGTGCCCCCTGCCAGTGTTACTATTTCCTATATGTACTATGCTGTGAAGAACATTTGGAAGCATAGCCTTCAACCATCCTGCAGACAGGATTTTTCTTTATTCTCATTAGCCTTAATATTTAATTATATTTGATCTTCAAATCTGGTGCTGAAAATCAGTGGCTTCCTTGTAAACACTGTAGGGCATTCTGAATTAAGTATATATTGTAACAGTTTATAGGAGCCTTTGCAGACTACCATCATCTACCAACAGCTATATAATTTTTTTATCATCTTGTGTGTGTGTGTGTGTGCGCATTTCCCTGATGAGAAGGCAAAGTGCCAGGGAACTCAGAGAACACTCAGTAGTATATCAGTATGTTTTCTGAGTTCTTTCAAATTATTGATTTTCAAAAAGCACAATATTTCCCTAAAAGGTAAAACACCTTGCATCCTTATTTTATGTCAGTTGCTTTGAGCACAATTGAAGATATGGCAAAGACCTGTGATCTCTCCCTCCCAGTTATCTCAGAAATAAAACTTCTCAGGATTGGGGACTTTGAGGATGTTCATTTGGCAGAAACCTAGGAGAAGAGCTGAGATAGCATCGTTTTCTTTGTTACACTTTTACTTTCTTCCATAGAGTGTAGATGGGAATGACCTCAAGTGATTCAATATCCATAGGCTGCCTGAAGTCCTGGGATAGTACTTCTTAAAAGTTAGCGTATGTCTTAATCATGGATAGTATTCTCTGCTTGAGTCCTTTGTCTGAACCTAAGAGCAGAAGGACTGGATTCTTTTCAGAGTCACTGTGTATCTGGGGACAAGATAAGCTTCAGTATTTAAGTTTCATAGGAATGATCCAATCAATAATTGATGTGGGAAATGCTTTACATAAAATAATTTGAACATATGGCTACATACAACCTATTCCTCACTATCAATAGATCCCCTAGTGCTTCTACACACATTATTTCTACCATTTTGGCATCCTTAATTCCGAGGGATCAGGATCTCGGAAACAAATTAAGCAGGTGCTTACTCAGGTAGGAACCAGAAACAGTGCATATCTGAGAACCCTTTGACATTTGTGACTTGCCCTTGAGACCCTCTCCAATACCCAAATAGCTCTCATCACCACAGATGATTGCATGTGTGTCAGATGAAAATGGCCAACATGGCCATTAAGGGATGAAAGCATTTCTTATACTGAAGCCAGGTGACACAGCAAAACACTCTCAAGGGGTTATAGAATAGTGCCAATACTCCCCTCGCCTCTGTTTAGACTAAGCTTTTAATTGCAATTACATATATCTTTTTCCTGCTGTAAATGTATCTTAGGAAGAGCAACTATTGCCCTTCAATCTCTAAAGTGACTGACTACTACTTCCTATTCTTTCTTTGTTACCAACTTCAGGGTGAGGTACAAGTTACAAAAAGATCATATTTAATTGACACTTTAAATGAACTCCTGGCTAAAAGGAAAGTTCCTTCTCAATATGTCTCAGAAAGAAAAAGAAGGAACTATAAATATGATCTCTAGGAAGGCATTTCTCTTCATATACTTTTTAAAACCTTTTCATAGATGATATCCAGACTTCAATTCCCTTTTGTATTCCTCTTTTACTCAAGAAGTGACTTGTCAAGTCCTTATCTTTCTGTTTTTATGCCTCACTGATCTATTTGTCCAAAGTGACTACTCTTCCTAGCACTTAGTCCTGAATGTGAAATTAAAAAGTGAACCAGTGTTTGTTCAGGTGGAGATTATAAGCAAGTGTACAACTTTCACTTCAGAATGTTCATTCTACAGCATGGTCATAGTATTCTATGATATAATAAATATATATAATACAATATAAATAAATATAAATAACAAATTATTTGATCATAATTATATTATATAATACATGATGTGGCCAGTGACATTATATGATATGTTTGATGTGTTGTCCCTTATTTTCAATGCACAATTCAATGTAGTGCACAAAATTGCAATAAACTCAGTACATTAATGCTACATTCCCTTTAATTTCCAGGATGCTTCATAAGATTTGTGTCTCTAATTTTCACAAAATAAACATGTGCCTTTAGAATAACAGAAAGGATTTACATTGTAAAATAAAGAAGCGTAAATAATATCTATGTGTTTAGGTTTAATGGCCAGCCATAAAGTTAATTCTATAGATTATGGATTGTTGAAAACTTTGTGTAAACACTGGAATGTAGTAGAAAATAAGACAGGAGATAAACTGTCCTCATGTAGTAGATTAGCTAGACAAAATAATTGGATGTGTGATGTATAAAGAGAAACATTGTGACATTAGAGCATATATCTGAGGACTTATACCTAGTTTATGGGGTTAGGGAAGGCTTTCAGGTAAAATGACATCAAGTTAAATTTATAAAGAAAAGTAGATTACAGAATCAGGTGGATTTAAACCCAGCTCAATTGAAATAAAGAGTATGGCATTGGACTAGAATGAAAAGGTGGCATATTTGAGGCACTGTAAAGGAGTCTAGAATATCTATGTGCAGAGTATGGTGAAGTGGGTCTGGAAAAGAAGCCTCATGTGGAAGCCATTGTGATATGAATTAAATGTTTCAGATTCTTTTAACAATAGCAATTGGAATTCATTGGTAAATTTAAGCAGAACTAACATAGTTGGATTTTTACTTGAAAAAAGTATTTTGGAGTGGGGAAAGTGAATACAGGGAAACCAACAAGAGATGACCTCAGTGTTCAGGACACAGATGTGGTAATCCATGTGGCAACATGCTGAGACCTCAATATACAGTTTCAGAGACTTTGAAAGGTAGAATTGATCAATTGGTTTTGGTGATCATTATATGTAGTGGGGGACAGAACTGAAAATGAAAGGTATTTCCAAGTTTGAATAATTGCAAGTTATTTAATGCGATAGAAAAACCTGGAGAAAGGGCAAATTTGTGAGGAAAAAAATGACAAATCTGTTTTTGGGCATTCTGACTTTGAAGTTTATGACCATTAAGCAAATCAAAGATAGGATTATGGAATTACCTGTTTATAGGTGGTATTTGAGACTTTGGATTAGATGCATGCTTGTGGGTATGGGTGCAAGTGGTTGATCCCTTAATATGGAAGCAGTTAAAGCATGTTGACATGTGGTTGGGGTAGAAAAAATGAAGGACCAATGAAAGAAAAGTACAGGATTGAAAAGGAATAGCTGAATAATTTTTGTGGCTGAATAGGTTTGGATATTTGTAATTAACCATTCCTTCTAAGGAGAGTGGTTTCTGGTAAGTACAGGGCCTTAAATTTACTGAGTACAAGTTGTTATTGCAAGTAGAGTGCCTTTTGATATTGCTGAGAAGAGTTTTGAAAGATGAAACCAGTATGCATTTATGAAAAATCTGACTTAGCTCACTTTACCTGCATGAAAAAAAAAGAGGGAGAGAGATTGAGACCCATGAAGAATACTCAGGAGTGGGAAAAGTAGGACAAGAACTGCCAAACACTTTATGCAGGAAGGAAAGAAAAGGGACATAATTCTGGCACCAATCTAATGAGACTAAGACAATAACACTTTAAATTGGGTGACTGAGTGCAATTCTACTCAGTGTGTGACATAAAACTATTCTTCAGTTCTCATAAAATTTTCTTAGTAAAATCATCAGTTTTTATCAATACCTTAATCTAAGGTGATTTCTTTGTGTTAAATGTAAGGAAACACATGTTCTCTGTCCAAGAGGTCCATGAACAGGTCAACACATGCATTGACATTTATTATGCAATATGTGATAATAGAGAAGATGGGAGTCAGAACACAGGTGCCAGGATAACTTCTGGTGAACCACACCTCTCTGCTAGAATAGGTAGAATTTTTTTTTTTTTAAATAATGAAGGCAGATGAGTATAGAAAATCCAATCTTATGGCAAGGTGGCCAATTGTTGAAATAGATGAGGTGAAGTTACCGCCAATTTAAAAACAATGGCGAGAACCTAAAGTAATTATAAAGATGGGCATTTAAGCTTACAAGGAGACATTAATACAAATTTTCCAAAAAGTATTGAGAACAACAATGAATGCCAGTCTGCCCTCCTGTGAGATCGGCTCAATAGCCAAGGTGCAGTTATATTTCAGGAGGTTGGTTAAATCCCCCTAAAGACTGGTATTTTTCCGTGAGGCTGTGATGAAAAGACAAAGAGACAAGGGATCACACCTACTAATTTGACAAGTTTTTATTCCTCAGAATCCTTCCCCAGATATTCTTGAGATGCTTTGTCTCAAGTATGCTTTAAAATACTGTTTCCATTAAGCAGAAGAGTGAATTCCTTAGAAAAAATACTAGCTTTCTAATTCCTGTTTTATGTGAAAAAGGTCAAAACCAAACAAGTACAGACATCTCCTTATTAACATCACATGTAACTCACAGATGTGCTCTTAATTACACAGCATTATCAGGAAAAACATTTGCTTTCTAGCTTCATTTTTTTTTAAAGAAACCATTATCCAGCTTTATTTCCTAGGGTAGTGGATGGTAGTCTTAAATTTGAAACTGTTTGTTTGATTCATACATCAACCTTCTAAGTATGTTAAGAAGAACTGGCAAATTCCCAAATACAATCCGTGGATTTGGGTATTCCAGCCTGTGAAGGGATCGGTATACACACATGCTGCTGTGTCTTAGGTATTGCTCTATAAGACTTTACAAAGGTTTGTTAGTAATAGTAATGTTAGCATTTAAATTATCAACCAAAATCTCAAGTGAACACTCTTTAGAAACCAGTCCAAGAACAGTTATGTCCTTTTGGGCTTTCCCTTTGTCTGTTTAACAAGAAGAGTAACAGCATTTTGAGAAGCCTTGAAGGAGTATATAAAAATAAAAAGCCACCTTAGCAAACAGCCCAGACTGACACTTTCATAACTGTAAATCATGATAACAAAGGTAAAAATTCCTTGTACTTTGCCTTCCCTCAGGCCTCTCACCTTTTAACAAATGGCCAAACACAATGTTTTCCATTTTGCCCACTTGGAAATTTATAATCTAGGAATGTTTCATCCATTACCTCTACTGAAAAACAAAGAAAAATTTACAAATGGATATTCATGGAATGAAAGGACACACTATTTAAATGACAGTGGTTTCTATAGCCCTCATAAAAAAATGATCCATGCTTGTACTTTTATCATATGGCCCCAGAGCTTTCTTTACAGCATCTAATAAGAGGCTCTCATGTTCTGAAATATGTAGCATGTCTGTTGTCCACTGAAGAATTTATTCTTAACCTAATAATGTACTGTATCAGTAATAAATATTGTGACACTGCCAAACAGGTAGAAAAAATATTTCCTCACTATTTTTAATGAGGTTCTTATAGCAATATCCATAATAGATATAGATGTAAAGTTGTATTTAAAAATATAGATCATTCATTCCTCACGATGACAAATTAAATCATAATTTAATGGTAGAGGGGTCCAGATAGTAGTCTTTTAAAAAAGTAGATGATTCAAATGTGCAGACAGTTTTCAGAACCACTGGCATAGACCAACAATCTAACTGATACAGAGCTTTGTTTTTGTTTGTTGTTATTATTTCCTTTTAAAATGTGATAGGGGTGCAGAGAATCAGGGTTTCCTTCTAGACTCTGCTGAATGTTCAATGTTAAATATACACCATAACCATTAGGCGAGAAACTCTGAACAACATGCATTAAATAATGCAACTACTCAACCAATTTAGCTGCTAGGAATTGTGCTTTACCTCAAGGCTTGTGCTTGCCAATCTTTGAATTAGGTCAAATTAGATCAAAGGAGTCAAATAAAAAAACAAATGTGGTAATGATCCTTTTTGTCATCATGAGAGAGATAAATAAGAGTCAAGGTCTTATTTAACTTATATTAGTACTTATAAAATATAGGCACTGAAGTGGAGCTTGGAGAACACATTATTCAAACTTGCAATTTTCAGGATAGCAGTTATTTAATATAAAGTTTCAGCAACTGGGGAGAAAGGATAGAAGTGTGATGGTTGATGCTCCACACATGAACAACCAATTTCTAGCCATCTGACCACAACAATTTAATTGCCTTGAATCTCAGTATCCTCACATTAGAATGTAGTATTGTTGTGAGAATTAATTCATGTCACTTACCTGACACATAACAAATCATTCTTTGAATTAGTCCCCATCATTTTTTATCTTACCATCTACTTTCCAGTTTCAAAGACATTAATATTCAAGATACATCTTGTTTTCAAAGAGTTATTTTCTCATATTTGGGGTTAGTGTGTGTGTGTGTGTGTGTGTGTGTGTGTGTGTGTGTGTGTGTATAGATGTAGTAATTACATTTGTATGTGTATGTAAATGAAAGCATATTCTATGGTTTACTTATAATGTTTGGAGTTGACAAATACTTATATTCTCACTGACTTACCAGTTAAAATGTATAATCAAGTAATGATTCATTAAAATTTTTAATTTCAAAAGTACTTGTTATAAAAAATATGAACTTTATGCACTTTTCCTGTAAGATACAAGAATCTGCCCCTAATTACTTTATACATTCATTGTCTTATGGTCATTACTTCTTTTAAAATAATGACAACATGTTGAAACTCTAGAAAGCTGTAGAACATGGTAACACTGATATAAATAATGACATCAATTACTTTTACTTTATATTTCTGTACTGTACTCACATTCCATAATGTCCATGACATAATGGTTTCAATATCGCTAGCAAATAAATGATCATAATTTCCAGACAATGAATAGAGCACACAACTCTAATTTATATGTTAAATATGTTTTATTTTAAAAAGAGAAACAGACTCCAGAATAAACTAAGACATACTTTGGCCATGGTAAATTTTATGCAATGTACTGGTGAAAATAAGCTGCTTTATAATACACATATTTTACATATAAAACAAAACTTAGATTTTGTCCACCAAATTATGTTTTTGCCAGAAAAGGAGCATTAGCTCACATAAAGCACCCAGATTAGGAATGTCTTTTTATAGAGGTTTTAAATGATAATGTATTTCTATTATTATTTCTCAAGAATGTACCTTTCCTCCTGTAGAACTCACAAAGCAATATATTAAAGCATATTTCATAATATTATACATACAGTTCAATTTTTTTCTTGGTAGGAGATTCTTCCTGAACGTGTTTAGCACCTTCTTATGCATATTTCCTTTTTTCAATAGTTATGCTGTCATTTCATAAATAATTGATTAAAATTAGAATAGAGAGTATGAGATCTCATTTTTTTAAATGCATAGAGACTGGAGATATTTCACCAGCTTTAAAATGAACCAGATGAGACGGTGAGCCCCTTAGTGCTGCAAGTGTGGAGTAGCTGGTGTAGAAAGTGAAGTGAACTGTGCTCTCACTACTGCACGCAGCACATGATTTTTAAAAAAATGTGATTGGTCCCTATCATGAAGTGCCTTCTGTCTATTGTTTAAATTGTAAAACTAAAAATATGATTAGAAAAAGAAAGCTAGAAAGCAAGAAATCATCTGAATATAATATGGAGAGTCACTCTGGGATGAGTTGTTTTCTCCAAGTCCCCTTTCTACTTCCTTTCAAATAGAAGATACAAGAATCAGGGACCCAAAGGGAAAAGTTGTGAATAAATAATAAGGGAAGTCCATTGATTTGTTACAACATCCTCTTGATTACACCCTTCAGATTCAGTGTTTGTGGAGGTTAAGAGCTTCATGTTGCTGTTCACCAATTCCATAAACATAGGGGAGCCACACACCGGGTCAGTCCCTGTGCCTATAACTAGTGCAGCTCTCCTTACGAGGTGATATTTCTGTACCTTTTCAGTCACCTAAAATCAAAACCTTGAGTATCAGTAATATTGTTTGTCTACTTGATGCATATTTATTGCAAAATTAATACAAAATAAGTAACATATTTAACCAAGGGCCTTACAAAATAAAAGGCATTGTTTAAATTCTAATGGAACTGTATTAACCTATGACAACTATTAGAAAGAGAGCAAGAAAAGTAAGTCTCTATGAATAGCCTGTTTTGTCTCTTTGATTAATCATTATAACCAACAGCAATATTAATAGCAGCTAATATGTAATTAGAATTTAGGAATCATGACAGTAAGCATTACATGTACATTTTTATATAACTTTTTAAATAATTTCATAATACAGACCTGATGAACTGAAGTTTGGAAACACTTGTACACAGTTACGGATTTTTAATGTGATTGTTGCTGTGTGAGCAAAGAGAAAGGATAGGAGACAGAGAGATGAGTTGGGAAAAGTGTCTGCAGCGTTAAAAATAGAACAAAGCAGAACAAGCCTGAAGTTGAGGTCACGGAGAAGCCTCTTGCAATAATCCATGAGGAAGATGATGATAGCTGGGACACATGTGATCAAAGCAGACTGGAAATACTTTGAAGGTGTCTCTTACCAGAATTACTTATAGCTTATATTTGGAGTGTGAGAGAGGAGTTAAAGATAACACAATTGCTGCCCCCAAATAATTGGAAGGATGGAATTGTTTTAAAATTACACAGGAAAGACCTCAGAAAGACTAAATTTGTGAAGACAGGACTGTCTCCAACCTATGGAGCACTGAAGCCTGGAGCTGCTTATGTTTGCTGCAATGCAGAGAAAGCTGCCTGAAAATGAAATCAACAGAAAGGACCTCAGAACTGTTAAATGGACAGAGAAAAAGCCCATCAACTCCCTCAAAAAGCACAATTATTATCTCTCAATTGTCTCTCCCTTGTTAGGTTCCAGTCACACTAACCCGCTTTCCTTTTTTCCAACATGTAAATCTCTATCTCACTTCAGGGCTTTTACACTTGTCTTTTATTTGTCTGAAATGCTCCTTTGCTTCTTTTGGCTAGATTTGCTCACTCTTTAGATATGAGCCTGGATGTTAACTCGCAAGAGCTATGTTCTCTGACAGCCCAATCTAAAGTGGAACATTGTTTCCTGCTAATTCACCCACTCGTACTATAATACATGCACACCTCATCTTACTGCACTTGACTTTATTGTGCGATGCAAATACTGCCTTTTTCACAAACTGAATGTTTGTAGCTTCACTGCTTTCAAGCAAGTCTGTCAGCTCTGTTTTCCAAAAGCATTTCCTCTCTTTGCTTCTCTGGGTCACATTTTGGTAATCCTCACCATAGTTCAAAGTATTCTTATTACTATTATATTTGCTATGGTGATTTGTGATCAGTGATCTTTGATGTTACTGCTGTAATTGTTTGGGGCACCAAAAACCACACCTACAAAGGACAGTGAACTTAGTTGATGAATGTGTGTGTGTGTTCTCACTGCTCCACTGACCAGCCTTACCCTCATCTCACTACCTTTCCTGAGGCCTTCCTATTACCCAAGATAGAACAACATTGAAAATGGACCAATTAAAAACCCTACAATGGCATCTAAGTGTTCAAGTGAAAGGAAGAGTCACATATCTCCCCTTTAAATCAAAACCTAGAAACAATTAAAAATAGTGAGGAAGGCATTTGAAAGCTGAGATAGGTGGAAAACTAGGCCTCTTGTGCCAAATAGTTAGCTAAATTGTGACAAAGGAAAAGTTCTTGAAGGAAATTAAAATGAAAAGTGCTACTCCAGTGAACTCAGGAATAAGGAAATGAAACAGCCTATGGCTGACTTAGACAAACTGTTAGTGAGCTGGATAGAAAATCAAGGCAACCACAACGTTTTCCTAAACTGAATTATAATCAAGAGCAAGGCAAACCCGAATTCTCTTTAATTCCATGAAAGTTGAAGGAGGTAAGGAAGCTACAAAAGAAAAGTTGGAAACTAGCCGATGTTGGTTCATGAGGTTTAAGTAAAGAGGTTATCTACATAACATAAAATGCAAAGTGAAGAATCAGAGGCTGATGTAGAAGCTATAGCAAGAGAGCTAGAGAGGAGACATCAATATATTTGGCTTCAAATCTTTAAAGGGCAGGGTGACTCTTGTTAGGGGCTAATGCAGCTGATGGCTTTTAAGTTGAAGCCAATATTCCTTTACTATTCTGAGAATCCTAGGGCCCTTAAGAAGTATGCTAAAGCTACTTTGCCTGTCCTCTCTAACTGGAAGAACAAAATCTGGATGACAGTACATTTGTTTACAACATGGTTTACTGAATATTTTAAGCTCACTGTTGAGATCAGAAAACATTCCTTTCAAAATATTACTGCTCATTGATAATGCACCTGATCACCCAAGAGCTCTTTTGTAGATGTACGAAGAGATGAATACTGTTTTCATGACTATGGTCACAACATTTATTCTGCAGCCCATGGAAAAAGGGGTGATTTCTGTTTTTAATATTATTATTTAATAAATATGTTTTATAAGACTATAGCTTCCCTAAAGACCTATTCCTCTGCTGGATCGGGCAAAAACCTTCTGGAAAGAACTGACCATTATAGATGCCATTATAAACATTCATGATTCGTGGGAAGAGGTCAAAATATCCATATTCACAGGAGCTTGGAAGAAGTTGATTCTAAGCTTCACAGCTGTCTTAGAGTGGTTCAAGACTTCAGTGGAGGAAGTAACTGGATATGGTAGAAATAGCAAGAAACTAAAATTAGAAGTAGAGCCTAAAGATGTGACTGAATCACTACATCTCATAAAACTTGAACAGACAAGGAGTTGCTTCCTAGGGATGAGGAAAAAAAGTGGTTTCTTGCTATGGAATCTACTTTCAGTTAAGGTGCTGTGAAGATTGCCAAAATGACAACAAAGGATTTAGAATATGACATGAACTTAGTTGATAAAGAAGCAGAAAAGTTTGAGAGGACTGACTCCAATTTTGAAAGAAGTTCTACCATGAATAAATGCTATCAAATAGCATTTTGATAGCATTTTATACAATCATGTCCCACTACAGAGAACCTGTGAAAGGAATGTGGCAGACTCCATTGCTGTCTTATTTTAAGAAATTGCCCAGACCCCAATCTTCAACAACCATAAACACTGAGGCAAAAACCTCCACCAGCAAAAACGATTACAACTTGCTGTAAGCTCAGATGATGGTTTGCACTTTTTAGCAATGAAGTCCTTTCTAATTAAGGTATTAATTATGGTATGTACATTTTTTTAAGCATAATGTTATTTCACACTTAAAAGACTACAGTATGGTGCAAATATAAGTTTTATATGCACTGGGAAATCAAAACACTTTAGCTGACTTGCCTTATTGCAATAGTCATTTTATTGTGGTGATCTGGAACCAAACCAGCAATCCCTCCATAGTATGACTGTACATACAGACATACAGGAACATTTCAATATATATATATATTACATGTGTTTATTTCTGTACAGGCATATTATTGTTTTATAAAAATATTTATCACCTATTTGCTTATTCACTCAGTTTTTGTTTTTCATTTAATTTTATGATTATAGGATAGAGATATGCTCAAACATTAGCACAGCCCTTGAAACATAGATACGTGAATTAATTAAGTGATTTTCTTTGGTAATATTCTTCTTTCCTTTAGTAATTGCCTTCCACTTAATTCTTTATTAAGGAGCTTAATTTAGTCAAACAGACTTTGACGCTACCATTCCTTTTAAGATGACTCAGACTAACTCTGCTGTGATGTCATGTATTTAGAGTCTACCATTTTTGCTAGAAGATAATTTGTTTTCCTACCAGATTTATGAAAACATCCATACCCATCTTTTGGAAAGCAGATACCTAATGCAGGCTGATTACAGCATCTAAATTTTAAATTGATCTTTTCCAGTATGACTAAAGACTTGAACACATATACTTCACTTTATTATATTGGGTGTATATTGGTGAAACTCTGGACTGAATAGTACATCTAAAATGCAAATACTTTAAAATAGTCCCAGGAATGATTAAATCTTTATTGGTAAAATTACCTAACTTATCATTAGAGTTAGTGACTTTTCTTTAATGTAACCCTGCTGATTAACCTAAGATTAAAAGAACACAGAGGCTCTGTTTAGTTGATTCAAAGCTCTACCACTGAAAAGGAAGAAAATTGTATTCATCACTTTTTACTAGTAACCATTTTATTCTTAATTCTTTGAAAATTGAGGACCATAGATAATGAGAATATTCAATGCATAAGGGCATCATTTTCTTTACCTTTTACACATGTCCCCACACTAGCCAGCTACTGAGAATTCATTCAATTAGTGTTTAGAATTGTAAGGTGCTTTGTGAGCCCAAAGTTATGTAGGAAATCTAAGGAGGAATAAGACTTTCAAACCTGGCTTTTAGATATTATATCGATTATCATATTTACATTCTAATATTGACAGTATGGAATGATTTGAGGGCAATGTATTTTAATTGAAGGCCAAAAGTATTAGAGTGTTGAATGAATTAAATGGGTCATTGGAGAAAAAAGGGAGATAAATTATAAAGCAAATGGGAAACTTTAGCAGTGATTTCTTTTTTAGAAATTCCATAGTATGTCTCTTTTCTTGTATTTAGAAAAAACTTTTATTATAAGTAATAGGCAAACTACTGGTACAAATGAGGTGAGGTCCTGCTTAAGGGCCAGCATGAGGAAATTCTTTCACTTCAGTTTCTCTTAATAAAAGAAAATAAGCCCTATTCCTTTTGTCTCTGGAAACATTACATGTTTAAATAGATTTTTTTCTTTATTGTTTCCACACTCATTAAACATATTTCCAAATTATATCAATCTACATTTCCATCTTTGTAGGAACAAATTATGAAATTTATTTGTATATTATAATTTATGTTATATATTGTCTTAAGTTCACATTTTTGAACAGTTATTAAGGATCACAGTCTGTATTGTTTAGTAGATTGACTGAATGAAAAAATATTCTGTAATTTAGAACTTAAAATAGGTTTTTTATCCTTGTAGCTCTCTTTCAGTAAAAAATAAAATTTTATTTAACTGGAAGGCCTACTTGTTGAGGTTTAATAATTGAAAATATTAATGAAATATTTGATTCATAATTTTAAATTCATATAAGAAGATACTAATTATTTGTATGTTCTTAATTGTTCCCATAGAATGGAAGTATAATTTGAGATCACTAATACTTAAAACGCTAATCTAATATGGGCTTGATACATGAAATAATAAAGGTAAATTAATAATATTGGAGAAAATTTACATAACTTAGGATATCTGTTGAGTCCATCTTTGTACTTCCATTGCCCTTATCTCTGATATCAGTTTAGAGAGATGAATCTTCCCCAGATTTCTTGATTTGTCTTGGTAACCTGATTCTGGAAACCTGGAAGTATGGCTACGTGAAACATCAGAAGTTCTACTACTTTAGCCTCTGATCCCTTCCCATTCTACACACCCCTCAACATCAGCAGTAGTACTTATAAATCTCCACTACAAGATCCTTAGTTAAAAATAAAAGCCTGTTTAGGCTCTGTTTTAAAATGTTCAAGAAGGAGAGCTGACTTCATATTAAAATGCATGACCTACAATCTTATGTTAGAAACACACTTTCCAACAATGCCCTTAGAACTCTGTCTTATAGCAGAATCCTGGCACTGCTCACACAGAACGATGTCTAACACCATCCTAAATTACAGTGTTCCCTTCCCTCCTTGAGTGATCTTAGTCTGAATCCTGATTGCTTTAGTTCTGAGATGTGCAGTGAGATCTGTGAGTGTGGCAGGAGCAGGATTCTATTTTCCTCTCCTGCTTCTTTAGTGCCTTGCATGTGGTAGGTGATGAATAAATGTATTAAATCTCACAATGTATTGGAGAGAAAATACTATAAAAATCTTAATGTAGTGATATCCACATGAGAAAGTGCTTTTTAAATTTTTTCTGTTGTTGAGACAAATAGTAATGACAGCTATAAACAGCTTAGTTCTGTGATACCGGCTTACAGGAACCACAGGTCCTGGCTCTCCCATGGTTTACATCATGGAAATGGAATACCTGTTTTCATAACCTCTCTACTCAGGTCATTTGTGCCAAGAGCAGATACAGAAAAGAACAATATTTTACTCAAAATCTACCACTGTCAAGTCTCTATGCTACAAGCATGGAAACAGAGATGAACACTGTGACTCTGCCTTCAAAGAGCTTATAGTTCAGAAGGGTTGATGAAAGATGCTCACAGGGAGCTGCAATGCAGACAAGATTTCAAGAGGCAATGTGCTGTATACAAGTTACAAAGAAAATAATGGCTTCTGACAGTCTATTGTGACAATCCAGCACCCCTGGGGAGATGTAGAGCTATGATTATAGAGGCATGTGTAGAGTGCATCCATCTGCAATAAGTTACAGGGTTTCTTTGTATTCAAAAAATGCTTGAAATTTCGTGACAAGAAAGTCTCTTTTTCTTTTATATTTTTTCTTTTATATTATTGTCTATAGCTCCAAAAAGAGAAGAGTTAATATCTCAATAATGTATTCATAAATATATAAAACTCAAGTTCCCAAGTAATAACTCAGCTTTCACAATTATGACTTCTAAACATATGGATCACTACTGATTTCATCTTTATTGATATGACAATCCTTTACACTCTGTAGCAACATTAGGCATTGTGGTTTTATTCAGAATGAATAACTCAAAAATGGACATCTTAGTCTGGGGATACCTGTCAATCTAAACTAGAATTGATCATTGATTTTTCAGCACCAAAATATCTAGTATTAATAATGATAAAATGTAATATAAGCTCTGAAACAATTAAACTATTTTCTACAAATTATATAATCATATCCAAAAGAACATGCTATGTCGGCATGGCAATATGTCATAAACTTTTTTCTTATAAATACTGACTACATAGTAAAATGTATTGATTATACTTTCATGTTGAAAGAATATACTTCTCCCCTCATTGAATAGTGACTTTTTTTACTCTCTTTAATGAAAAAACATAAAACAGACTCTCCTCTTGGAAAGTTTCTGAAAGTTTTGTGGTTCACTTACAATACATGTGATGTTTGATCTATGAAAAAATATTTTTATGCATATTGTCATTTACTTAGTCTATGATTCTTTTTCACTAAAAAATATTTTGTGGAAGACACCTGAAACTTCCTGAGGTAATGGAAGTGCTCTGTATCTCAATTGGGGTGTTGGCTTTATGAGTTCATTAAATGGTCAAAACTCATTTAATTATATAATTAAGATCTATGCATAAATTTCCCATACATAAACTTTCCTCACTTAAAAATAGAGTAATCTATGTTAATGTCCCTGTTTGCATTTTAAGATAGAGCTTTATAGTGGTCATTTCATTGTTTTTGTCGTCATGAACAGAGAGACATAAATACTTCTTCTTGCTCAGTCAAAAGGGATCAAGCCCTAAAGTCTAGAATACAAGCAATGCTGTCACCAAGTAGCGGCATATTACCACTGCAAGAATGAGATTTGCAAGGAAAATTGTATCACATTGATGAAAATAATGGAAAATCATGGCTTCTCAATGATACCCTCTTCTTTCAGTTACCATACTTCCAAATTTCTTGTGTCTTGAGACCAATGTAAGATTTTAATCTACAAAGAACAGCTACGGTTTCAAAAAGCCTATCAAAATATTTCTCCACTCCTAGAGTTCCTAATAAATTTGAAAAAAGACAAAAAAAAAGACAAAATGCCAGCTTTCCAAGCCTAGTTTGGTGGAAATGATTGAAACGAGAGTCAAATGGACTGACCCTCGGTCCAGGTCTGGGAGAGCCCAAAGGAGAATGGTATGAGTCTGGAGAGCAAACGCTCTCATTCTGTTCTCTGTCTTACCCTGGTCTGAACTGGAGATGGAAGGAGATACAAAATCCTCAGTCTTTTGGTAGATTAATTTAGTCAAATAGAAAAATACACAGCAATAGTTTTTAACCAGCAACCAGACAATTGGCTACACTTCTATGGGTTTAAGTAAGCGGTGGAAAGAGAAAAGGGGAAAGAAATGTTTAGGGAACATTGAAATCAGAGGTGTGAAGGAGGATTATTCTCTATTTTGCAAAGACTTAAAAGACATACATGGAAAATTTGTGTAACCAGGATATGAATTATAGTTATCACTGGCTTCAGTCCCAGATCCTATATAACAAAGATCGCTACCATTGGATTTTGGTGATGTACAAATTCATTAAAAGAATACTTTGCAGGCTTAACCAGACCTGTTAAATGTTATTACCATACAAAAATATCAACATGAAAGATAAATAAAATTATAAAGTGCGTCTGTCAAGTACTACTTGGTTAACAGAGTATTTGTCAATTCCGTATATTATTTGCCAAACCATGTTAAAAACAGACAAGTGGCTATCTTCTATTGTTGGAATTAAGACAAATTAATTTGGAATTAATTCCAAATACAGGAAACTTTTCAAAATCTGATGGGATTATTATTACTTGGAATTAGGAAAGACTAGAGACAGAAATCGATCTCAGGGGAGGACACTGAAACCTGCTGTGATTCATGAAATCTCCAGTCTTCCTGTTGCCTGTCCAAACTCCAGTGGATTCTCTTTCACTCAGAGCAAAAGCCCGAACCCTGCTAATCACCCACAAAGTCCTATACGCTAAGAATCTAATCCACAACTACCTCCCTCTTTGTTCACTCCACTCTAGACACACTTGTCTCCTTGCTGTTCCTCAGCACAATGGGTATGACTTGACCTCAGAGTTGATCTGTTGAGCTTCCACCTTCACTTCCTTCAGGAGTTTTTTCAAATGTCACCTTCTCAGTGAGTGCAGTTGAATAATTAACTGAACATTTCTTAGCACCTTGCCCTGCTACTTGTTTTTGTGGAATTTATCACCTATGACTGTATAATATACTTATTTATTATGTTAGAGCTTGATTCCACTGAATGGAATATAAATTCTATGAGAGAAGGTATTTTTGTATCCTTTGTTCCTTCCTATATCTGATGAATGAATGAGTAGCTTCCTGCAGGATGAGTAAAGCAAAGGGGGTTTAGGATTCCCTGATGCTGTGGGATGCAGGTCTCTGTATGCCCACCATCTGCTATAATCCTGTCACATGCAGCCTGCGAGTGGAGCAGCCAGAAATTATCCTCAAGAACAACATAGTTGTTATTTCCCCAGGATAACACTCCAAAAGCTATCTTAGCTATCTCTCTGATCCTGTCTTTCTGGACCCTAGCTTCATACCTCAGGCCTGTACCTCCAACTCTGGTCGCTTCATATTAATGACTGGTTTGGGCTCAGCTAGACTTCTTTCCCTTCCTTCCCAATCTATCACACCCTTGCTCACCCACCATCGAGGATCACCTCTGTCATCTGCACGGAGGAGGAGAAATAGATAGCAGCCTGCTTCGCTTTCCTTTTTTAAAATATACAGCCTTCAGGGTAGTAATTTGCCACCTACAATTTTGTACTTTACAGCTATTTCTGCAATTTTAAAAATCCCAGATATAACATGCAGAACTTAAGGAGGAGAGGCTTTCTTTTTTCCATTTTTTCCATTTTAATCATATTATTTTCTCTGTTCTTAAGTCAATTTTCCTCTGCTTTCTGTTGAGCTCTCTGCTTATCTTGGGGTCTCTCTTCCCAGACCTGTTCCCCTAGGAGCCTTTTTCCCATGTTAAATCTCAGAAGTGGGTGTGGAGGGCAGGCATCCGAAACACATCGCCTGCCAAGAAGGTGCAGTGGTGAACACTGGGTGGAGGCCAGGGATGAAGCTGGCGTGGGCACTGGAGCCAGAGCTAAACTGGCTCATGATGCTGACAGATAAAATAAAGTCAGAGAGCCAAGAAAAAGGTCCAGATATAAACTTTTCATCATATTGAGGTTTTAATTCTGGGAACAAAAAAAAAAGATTTATTTTGAAGCCTTAGTGTCATCATTTGCTAGTAGTGTAAGGCTTGAAAGAAACTTTTACTCTGCTGCTTTTATCTGGGGCAGATAAACTCTCTCTTTTGAACACAGCTGACAGATTCTAAGGTCCCTCTGCTCCCGTGACCTGATCGCAGCCAAATGAGGTTCATGCTTTTATGTAATCCTCCCTCCCTGAGCATGGATAGGACTAGTCATGTACCTCTTATTGACGTGATTTGGCAGAGATATGATGGATGGCTCTCATGTAGTTATGTTGCATTAAATAAAACTCCATCTTTCTAGCACACTTGCTGTAGGGACTCTCCTTGCTGGCCTAATGAAGTGAAATGACTTGTTGGGAAAACCAGCAGGACTAGGAACTGCAGCAACCTCAGGGAACTGGGCAACATAGAGCAGGTGAATGACCTCCAGCCTCTAGCCAGCCGCAATCTGGGGCACTCAGTCCTACATTTGCAAAGAAAACGATTCTTCTCAAAAACCTGAGAGGGCTTGAAAGCAGCTTCTTTGCCAATCAAGTCTCCAAATGGATGAAGCCCACCTGACCTTCACAGCACTCTTATAAGAATACAATATTTATTTATTATATTATTATGAGCAAATAAGTTATAAATTATAAGCAAATAAGGCAGCTAAACTGGGCCTGTGCTCTTGACCCATGGAAACTTTAAGATGATAGTTTTGTGTTGTTTTAAGCCTATAAGTTTGTGATAATATGCTACACAGCAAAAGGTACACTGAATTTGCAAACCCTGGAGATTTCCCCAAGCTAAAACGTTTAAAGGATACTCTGATTTTTACCAAATGAGGCCATTTTCTTTAATTTCTTAGTCCTGTTTTACCATTCCAGGAGTTGGCAACTGCTAGTTCTTACATGAAGAGATACTGTGACTTTGACAATCCTGCTTGAAAGATGGATTGGACCAGTTAGGTTTTCTTCACGCAGTTAACACCAAGCAGTGCCCGAATGTCTCACAGATTTTGGGGAAGAGCATAAGCTGATATGTTTACTATCATATTGCAACTCTGTCTACATATAAGGTATTCATATTTTACTGTTATTATTATGATTTTCAAAATAAAAGGTACTTAAATGTCCAGTGCAGCCTTTTACAATTAATATGATTTCATACTTATTCCTACCAAGTTCTGTTGCTAATTCTATAATAGGTATATATATATATATATTTTTTTAATCTTTGGTGATCAATTTATTTATATTATTAAACACTACCTAGTGGGAGATATTTAATCAGAATCTTTCTGATGGGAAAACACAAACAGCCTGAGGCCCCTGAATTTAGTGAAGCATAAAAATATGTTATAGCAAAATGGATCTTTAAAAATGGTGTTGAGAGCATAGGAAAATAAATTAATAATTTTATTATGATTAGCCTTGGTTTAAACCCAAAGTCAAGTCTTCCTAATAACAGTCACATAGTATACCTGATTTATTTAGTGTTTTTAAAATAATTATTGAGAAGTATTATTATCACAGAGACAGGTACCACTGATAAAGCGGTGACAAAGATACTATAACTTTCATCAAATATTCACACCTAGAGGAATAAATATTATATATCCAAAGATATTTGATTTAGCCTTAATTAAAATTAATGTTGAAATCAAAAAGCCACGTTTCAACTATAAGCAAATGAAAAAAAACTTGGAATAAACTTAGATTCTAGATCTTAAAGTCTAACATTAAATAGACATAGTTTTTTAATAAAGAAAAGGAACATTAACAAATACAGCTGTCATAGTGAAATCTATACTTATTCTTATCAGAAAGTTGAATTCAATCTATTTCAGTTAATAAAATTTCCAAAGACCAATGCTCTAAGACTGAAAAGATCCCTTTCACAGTTGCATAAATTTTTACCTTAGTACTCTGACAATAGAAGTCTGTATTATAGGGCACCAAGTATGCTAAAATATTGGTTATAGAAAATAATATTGATTTCCTTAAACTTGCGAACTACATCATAGTAGACTTGAAGCATTGAAATATATACAAGCTGCTCTGGGAGCATGGAGGAAGGGCATCTACAGAAAATAGAGAACAAGAGAGAGTTTAAGGTTTTGTTGGGAGAGTAAACATCAGTAGAAAAGCAAAAGGAATGGCAGAAATGCAGATACAGAATCACAAAAAAATGGTATACTGTGCTTTAATTAAAATATTTTATTATCAAATCTATTTGCAAAGTTTTCTTTCAACATTTGTGATGTGTGGTGCAAATATTTTAGTAATACTCTTACTTTAATAAACTCATGCTTTTTTATCTTTCAAAACAGATTACAGTGAAGATCTTTCATAAATTTTATAAGCAGTGTAAAAAACTGTAGACAAACATGCTATCTAGTATTTATATAACATCCCAAAACTGGTTATTTCATGTAAGTGGACATTTAGTTCAGTTGATAGGGCAGTCATGTATTTATTATATTTTTCAGAAATATATTTAGTAATGGCAATTTCATGCTGAATTCCTTAAAGGAAGTGTGATGTGTAACAAATACTTATGAGAGGATATGTAAAAACCTGAACAGTCCTCCAGTCATGGTTACTGGAACACTGAAGGTATATACAGCATACACACTAATGTGATGGTTAATTTTTATTGTCAACTTGGTTGGGCCCTGGTGCCCAGATATGTGGTCTAACATTATTCTAGAGGTTTCTATGAATATATTTCTGCTAATAAGAGATTAACATTTAAATCATTGGACTTGAAATAAAGAAGATTGCCCTTACAATGTGGAGAAGCCTCATCCAGTCAGTTGAAGATCTTACAGGAACAAAGACTGACCTCCTGTAAGAAAGAAGGAATTCTGTCGGCAGACTTCCTTTGGACTGAGCAGTAATTCTTCCTCGATCTCCAGCCTGCCAACCCAACCTGCAGATTTTAGACTTGGCAATTCTACAATCATGTGAGCTAATTCCTTATAATAAATTTTCTTTCATATACATACATACATATACATATATGTATATATCCTAATAAATATATACAATGCAGATACATATTATAGCGAATAGAGATACCTAATATACCTAATATAGATATTGATATATCTACTAATGGTTCTGTTTCTCCAGAGAACCCTGACTAATAAAATTATCTATCATGTGAATACTTATCACTCTAAATAATATGATCTTTTCCATAAAAATGAAAGAACTGAATTAAATGACTTCAAAATCCCTTGTAGCCAGAATTTCTATGAGTTACAATTTAAGGTCATTTTCTCAAATAATTGTGAGATATAAGAGCTTGAATGAGCTGCACTCTATTCCACTGTTGATCACTTAAAATATAATCTTTAGCAATGCTAAGGGACAATAATTACACACTAATCAAATAACCATGTGTATATATTCTGTTTCTAAGGAAATAAGCTTATGTCCATATGACACCAGCACAATGGAGAGAGAGAAAGGAGGGAGAGAGAGAAAGAGAGAGGGAGAGAGAGAGAGAAAGAGAGAGAGAGAGAGAGAGAGAGAGAGAGAGAGAGAGAGAGAGAGAGATACACAGATTTGTTTTCCCCAAAAGTTACTACCACTTTATTATTTTTTTCATAGGTTTTTTCATGAACTGACTAGAACAACTAATACTTAGTTATCATTTTAGTCAAGAGTTATTGCTCTGGTTGGGCTTATATTTATTTTCAATGTTCATTTCATCTTTGCAATGTTATTTTGCCTTTAAAAGCTAATGATCTATGCAGAACTCACATGCATATATCATCAAAAGCATTAACATAAAGACAAAGAATAATTTATTTTCTTAATAATCCATCCATGTTAGCAACTATGTTTTTTAAACAGATGGCACTATGATAAATTATCCAATATGTAGGACTCATGGCATGAATCTGGAAACTTTGCACAGATGCTTAGAAGAGATGTACATGATCACACAACACTTGCACATTCAGAGAATGACAGAGCCTTCTGTTGTGAAAGACATTTATACAGTGAGGTTCTTTTTAGTAATGTTTAGTGATGTCACTTTGCTTTAAGGGTGATACATTCTCCAGGAAATAAATTATTATAATTAGTGGTTTCACACTTCAAGGTAAAATATTCCTAAGAGAATTTTTTGAAGGAAAAGATAAATTTAGAATATATTTATTTTAGTAAAAGGGGTTGAAAATATTCTGGGCTTAAAGGAGTTTACAAGTTTAGCTTTCTGGATCTCAGTATGATTTAAATTTCCAACCACAGAGCTTTCCAGGCTATCAGGAGAAAATTTTCATTTTGTTATATGGAGATAATATTGTTCCAAATGAAAACTAAAACCTTGATATCAAGATACATTTATTGTGATGCTATGTTAATTCTCCTTGAAGTGAAGGTAACAGAATAGCAGGAAAAATTAACCATTCAGGGAAAAAGATATTTTATTCCAAAGGCACAGAGTTAGTCAACTTGAGCTGTAAAGGAGCTTTAAGATGATATTAATAAGCCAGAAGTGACATGGAATGTTGAACGATGGTTCCCAAGGAAGGTAGATAAATCACATGACAGAATATGAATACAAATAACTGGCAGAAACATGAATTGTAACAGTCTATTTCTTGGTTTTTTTAATACTAAAATATTTAAATCTCTAATATTCTGCTGTCTGCGTCACAACTCTGAACATAAATTTGAGTTTCTCTGATTTTATATGTGGAAAAAAGCACATAGGTCCTAGCATATTCTAGGCCCTAACCTAGTTATATTTACTTTCTGTCTCTGTGTCTCTCTGTCTGTATGTGTCTCTTATACAAACACTACCATGAACATACAAACACACTTTCTAAAAATTCAGTGGAACAGATACGGGACCATAGGGAACATCACAAATATTATTAATTATTTTCTCTTTGTTTTAGTCTTGATTTTTCTAAATCATACATAAGAAACCCTCATCTGTCTCTGTATTTATTATTAGCAGTCATTCTTGAACTTTAAGTCTATAAACCAATGGTGATGAATTATGTGCCACCTGTCTTTCAGTTTTATATTTCTAAACTGAATTATAACACTTTTTACTTAGGCACTTTTAAGAGTTACTTGAACAAGGTATAAATTTGGTTGATATACAATAAGTCAGAGTCTCTATTATAAAAATTTTAAATATCAGGGATTTTAATTGAGACAAATGGTGATAGTATTAAAGCTGAAACTTCCAAATTCCACATTATTTAAATTTTTCCTTTGGGGACTATAATTTGCTCTTTTCTAATTAAGAGGAATATAATAATCCCTTACTGACTGAACAAATAAGTGTGGGAGCTGTTTTTAATTCCATCAGTTTATACTCCAACTTTCATTAGGGAAAATTTTTTAAAATATAAAGAGAAAATTAAGAGGAGATGAATTAAGATGAATTAACATGAGAAGAAGGAACTGTTTTTTTCTTCTCTCTTAATTTTTCTCTCTTTACTCTTTACTTTTCCTTATTTTTCTTATGTTAAGGTATTAATGTTTAGTGATTAGAACAGAACAAGAAAACTATCAAGAGATAATCAGACCAACAGTTTTCAAAACATGGTTTTGGGGTTCCCAGGGTTTCTAAGAAACCTCTCAGTGGTTCATGAAGTCAAAACCATTTTCATTACACTGAGACCTCACTGAGACTTCATTTGTCCTTTTCACACTTGCTATGTCATGAATGTACAGTGAAGTCTTCCACAGGCTATCTGACGTGGCATCACAACCGATTAAATGCCAAAGTAGATATGCTAATCCAACTAGCTTTCTTTTAAGATAGCAAAAATATTTCCAAAAATGTTACTGCTACTCTTCTGACTAAATTGTTTGGTGATCTACAAAATCAAGTTATTGTGCTTAAAAATTATTTAAATTAACATGTAACAGGTTTATTACTATTTTAAATGAATAAATAAGCATTTCAAAAACTTCTTTTAAGTTCTAGCACTAGATATTAATATATATAACTCACATTTGAAAAAAGCTATTTGGAATATAATTTTTAAAGGTATAGAAAAATCCAAAGTTATGCAACTATAAGAATCTCTGTCATAAATAAATCCCCAATACCTGGGATTATTGTCACTTACTACTTGAATGAAAAAACTTAGTGACCAAAATTCCTCACTATATGCATTTCTCTCTTCTTTTAATTAACCTATTGAATTAAAATGAGTTTATATTTTTAATATTCAAATCAGTGGTAAGCACTGGGACTAGAATGATCAATAAAACTCTGTCTGTCAGAGAAGCAGTTTTCTGGATTATCATGTTCCTGAGACTAATAAGCTGGTATCCTCTTGAGAAATTACAGGGGTATCTGATCTGGAGCATTGTTTGCTGAATAGTGCTTTTTGCAGTATGTATATTAATTATTATGATGTAGCTATTCTTTATTCTTTATCTGTAATTACAGCAATAAATCAAGATGGCTGTCATCCTACCCCTAAGATCATGTTGCCTTACTTACAGGAGGTCTGGACTGCACCTGGGTAATGCACACTGCCTTGAGAACTTTTATTATGGCAGGAATGGAAAAACAAAGAAATAAAAATATCCTTACAATATAGGCTTTTGAGAGTCTTTTTTAAAGTCAAAGCTCTTGATTTATAAAAGTTGGGCTTTGTTAAGAGAATTAAATATTTTTGGAAAGCAAAAGTATCAGTGCCTTTGGAAGGTACTTAAAGTAGCAGAACATAAACTAATACCACAATAAGAATAGGAGAGATGATAGGGAAAGACATGCGGCTTGGCCTCAGAGAGACACAGCTCATATGGCATCGAATGGGGTTTAGAAGACACTGAAGCCTGCAGTCAGAAATGAGACTTTTGGAGGCCATGTACGGAAAAACAAATATAGCATCATAAGCCCAGCCAGCACAGGTCACACTGCCATCACGGAGCTACATGGGATCCACACCAATGCTTGAGCATGTGCTTCATGTGTCCTAGGCTGAGGTTTTGCCTCTCATCATTGCCTGGAAAGGACCTGCATCAATAATTTCCTGAAGGTTACCTAGGAACCATCACACAGTGTCATTCTTGTGTGTGTTGCAAGATTTTTCAGAGCTCCATTCAAAATGGTCAACGTGCATACTCCAATATTTACTTCCAGACCTCTTGTAAGCCTTTTAAATAACACCAGAGAATTTATGAAGTTACAATAATATATAAGACCTTAATGACTGGAATATAGAGGTATAAACATCCCAAGCCTGTTACTCATGGGGATTTATATCTGTACTGCAGTCATTATCAACCCCTCAGGGAAAAAAAATAGAGACCTAGTTATTTAAATCCAAGGTCTCATAACCCTTTAGGAAAAAATAAATATCATATCATGTGTCTTGCCTGAGGGTTTCAGCCCCAGGCAAGTTCACTCTGGATTTGAGGAGACTAAAAAATGACAACAGGACATTCCTGGGGTAAAAGTTTATGCCCAGCTTTATTTTCATGGTGGCAGGTCAAGCACTGGAATTCCAATCACCTCAGCATAAGTCTGCATGCAGCAAGCTGGTCTCTGCCTCTGGGCCTCTCTACCACCTCACAGCCTCACAGCTTCACAACCCCAAAGCACTGGGCAGAGCTCTTTATATAGAGTCAATAATAACTAATTGCCCACCCGTGTGCAAGCCTGTGCCTGTCAGCACTGCACATGCCCAGTGGGCAAGCAGACCAGGGTCAGGTAAGAATCCTAGCCATGGAACTTCAATTTTCTCTACATCAGAGAAGAAACAGATTATTCAGTAAAGAAAAAAAGAAAAAAAGAACAGAAAGGGAAAGATAGAAAATAATAACCTTTTAAGATTCTTTCTTGGATTTTGAGCTTTCAAAATATAGAACCTCCATTCAGGTACAAAATATACATTTCCACAGCGCAGTCCATAAGTGTTGTTCTAGAGAATATTTGAAGATGTTATAATTTGTAGGAAAAGATAGATCTCTATATCCAGGCCAGAAAGAAAACCTGCAGCTGTAAATGTGACACCAAGTCACTTCGGAGACCTCTTGGAAAGCCAGAGAAGGGTCTTGTCATTATTTAGAATGTGAGAACACCTGCATCCCACTTGAATCAGATGCAGCTGTGACTCACAACTGGATAGTGGTCCACAACCGCTCCAAGAAAGCTCTGCCTGTGCTGGTGGTAAAGCTCCTAGGAAGGGCTCCCCACAGGCCTACTGAAACAGAACTCTGGGAGTAGTGCCCAGAAATCTTCTCTAACAATCACCTTCAGGTGATTCCAATTCACAATCGCTTTGAGAATCACTGTTCTAGGGTCAGATGTAATGTCCTCTAGTGTTCAGATGTTGGAGAGATGACAAGTGATAGAAAAATCTACATTGACAATATCAGTCTTTTAACTTCTAGTATAAAATAGCACCCTTAGTCTTTTTGGGGAAACAATGTTTTACAGGGTTTGGATGAAACTGAGTAATATTTTTGCAGATTAAATGTCTTGCCAATGGGTTTCAGCCCCAGGCAAGTTCACTATGGATTCAATATGTCCAAAGAAATGACAGTAGAACATTTTTTGGGTGAAAGGGTTATACCCAACTTTATTTCCACGGTGGCAGGTTGGTCACTAAAATCCCATTTACTCAGAGTGAGTCTGCACGCAGCAAGCCAGTCCCTACCTCTGAGCTTCTTTACCCACACAGACATCCCCTGGGCCTCTCTGTCTGCACAGCCATACTCTGGGCCTCTGTCCTCAGTGCTGCCACCACTCCAGCCTCTGCTCTGCTCTCCTGCAGCCTTGCAGCCATGCCACTGTGTTGCCCAGAGTCCTGGGAGGAGCTCTTTATATACAGTTAATAACAATTTATTGTCCACAGGTGTGTAGTGAGCCAACCAACCAGGGCCAGGTGCATACTCATGCTGCTTTTCATGCTGCTCCTTCTTGGGCTGCTGCTCCTTCTCCTGCTGCTTCCTCTTGGGCTACCTCAACATCCTTTACCATTTCCACAGCTGACAACATTTTCAGTCAGCAACAAATTTTTTCTCTTGGGGTAGACCCCAGTCCTCCACCCCTTCACAGTATCATACATTCACAGGAGGACACTCAAATGTCTCCCCGTACATAGGTGCAGCCTGCTGAAACACTCCTTCCATGAGGGAAGCCTGTTCTTTTTCCTTGGTCACCTCACCAATGAATCCTGCCAACTATGCCAATTGTCTTGCCAATAGGTTTCAGTCCCAGGCAAGTTCACTATGGATTCCATGTGACTAAAGAAATGACAGTAGAATGTTCTTGGGGTGAAAGGGTTCTACGCAACTTTATTTCCATGATGGCAGGTCAATCACTGCCACTGGGGAATCCCATTTACTCAGAGCAAGTCTCATGCCTCATGCCAGTTTCTGCCTTTGGGCCTCTCCACCCGTACACATCCTCTGGGCCTCTCCACCACACAGCCATCCCAGTCCCTGTCCTTACTGTTGCCACCACTCCAACCTAAAATAAGTACTGATTGTGCAGCCACTGTGGGAATAAAGTTGGATATAAACCCTTTCACACCAAGAACATTCCACTGTCTTTGTTTTGGTCTCACTGAATCCATAGTGAACTTTCCCGGGGCTGAAACCCACTGGCAAGACATAGCAGCTTGACATTCACAGGCAAAAGGGAGCTGGAGCTGGAGTCCCAGGGATTTATCTCAGAACTGGCTTGAAGCATGCAAGAGCTACAGAAGCTTTCAATTACTGTGGGCATATGGCAATGCTGAGGACTAGTGACCTGCAAGGTGCCCAAAATTGGACTAAGACAGCAGCAGAATCTGCTAACTGTGAACCAAGGCAGTGGGGAGCTACCCAGTCATCACCAGTGCATACCAGCCTGATGGTTTAACAACAGGCTGTACCCAAGCAGACATCAGTTCTTGAGTAACTGTCAGGACAGAGACCAGTGAGGACAAGAAGGTGTGAATGGACAATGCCTTCCATGGAGATCAGAACCAAGGTATCAAACTGGAAAGCCATGGTGAGAAGAGACACTTTGAAGCAGAAAATAGACCCAATAATATGTTTAAACTCTGTATTGACTGAATATTTAAGTGAAAACAACCATTTTAAACCAACAGAGATCAAATTACAATTACTAAGCAAATGTGAAGTCTACCCCTCTGTCATCACCATCAGCAGAAATGTATGCTCCAAGAGTCAGTGAGGTCAGTTATAGATAAAGTTGTATTTTCAGAGCTAAAATATGTAAGTAAACACAGTGAAAGTTAGGATCTGTGGGCTTCTCTTTTCCAATAATCTTCTTGGATCTTCCAAGTAAAGTCCTCCCTTGCAGCAAGTGAGGCACTTTGATAACATCTCAGATAATAATATCAATTTTTTGTCCAAAGCAATATTATATTTGCACTTAAATACATGCACACTCTGTCAGAAATAACAGTTTATAGGCAATCATGCATTGTATAAAAGCAGCAATAAGCTGTATTTGTTGAAGTAGAATTTTCACTATCATATCAGCATCTTTTCAAATAAATTTGAGTAGAAGCTACAATAATCAAAGTTTCCCAGAAATAGTTTTGAAAAAGTCAGTAGAACTTATTTACCAAAGCTAAGCTGAGAAACCTGGCATATGTTTTTTTCCAAATATTGGCATCCATTCTAAGGCCATTAGATATAGCTTATAGCCAAAGTTTGAGGGCAAACAATTCAAAATATGCTATGTAAAATGATGCCAAATGAAATAATAAATGCCTCCTATGAAAATCAGACTTACTTATAAAAGCCATTCTTTGTGAACAGATAACTCATGCTGACAGCTCATGAATTCCAGAATCTTCAGGCAACACTTCTATTGGCTATTCTCTCTAGTCCAGGTTTACAATGTTAATTTATTATCACAGGAAGGTTGCTAAGAATATGCATTTAAAAAATAGAGTTTGGAAAATTTTGTATTTGAATGGCAGACAACAAAAGTCTTTAAAATGTTATACTAACCTTTAGATATGTAGACAAATAAAGAGGACTAAGCACTAAAGCTAAGAGTCCAGAAAAACATGCCTAGTTATATGATTAAGGTTATAACCACATCCTACAAGCAAAAGTTTCCAAACGGCACACATTTAAAAACTGCAGCCCTAAATCTATTTAAAGTGCTTCTTCATTCAGGCCTGCAAACACAGCATTGTCTGTGTCGATTTGTCTGTTGTCCGTTCTGGTAGGTGACATTGTTCTTGAGTACTAATCAATTGATGTCTCTGTGCCATCTGGCATTCTGCTGCTAAGCACAGCTGTAACACTGTAAGGTGAAGTGTGAGTGGCAAGAAGCAGGGTCTGGTTCATCACGATGTCACAATCCAGAATACACAGTCAATAAATCCTTTGTATGCCACTCTGATTCTATTAGGTGAAGAAATGTCTTGGCAACGCATTGAAGAAAATATGATGCAGATTAATCACTCCAATGGGATTCTGAAGATCTCACTTTGTTTATAGAGTGACCTCTTAAGAGTATTGTTCTTTACTTTGATTGAATATATATGTTGTTAACAGCTGTATCATTACATAAAAATATTGTTACTGAAACTGTAAGTTAACATTTGTTCATCACTTATATGTGTATATTTCTCGTTGACTCATTTTCACCTATCAGTAGGGGCCTATATAATTTGTCTTTAAGTTTCCAAAAGGGAAAGCAGCATTATTAATAATTATGTATAGAAAACAGGTATATAACTGAAGTATCCCAGACAAATACAGTACAATCTGCAATTGGAGACAGCTGAGTCCCATTATATATTGGGTAATTCAAGTAAAAACTTAAGTTCTCATTAGAATGTTCTCAAAATATTACTAGTGGTTTGCGTTCAAAACATCATAAATGATCAGTTATTGTTAAGCTTGGATATGGTGAAATTCTATACAAGTCGTCCTCAAAAGCAAGAGTAGCAAATTGTTGATTTCAGTTACAGTTATTAATGCATAAGAGCTATAATCACGGTGTACCTATGCATTCCAAGAAGTCTCTCTTTGCCACTGTATCTCACGACTACCACAGTCAGCATAACCCACCTTACAATGTGCATGACTAGTTCAAGAGTTTCATCTGGAATTTGATATTCCAGATCTTCTATTACATTCCTTAGACAAAAGAGGCATGTCTAACCTTCAAGTAAATTGCTTCACTGAGTGTATCCAGCTGGAATCAAATTGGTCCTGAAAACACCTTGGGGAAATGCACTGACAAATCCCTGTAGTAGACAATCACCTCTAACAGATGAATGGTTTCAAAAGCTATCCCCAGTCATAAGAAATATTTCTTATTTTTTAAAAAAGGGTACTTTCTCTTTTTCAAAATGAAACTCTTAGAGAAACAGGTACAGTGTACATTCAAAACAGTGGTGAGAAAAATGATCTTTATGTTTTATACATTCATTTATACACTGAATCATTTACCAAATTTTTGTACAGTATCTACTATGTGTCAGGGAATTTACAAGGCTGTGAATAGAAAGATAAACAAAATGACTTACATTTTATAAACTCAGATACAAGAGGGTAACACAAGAAAGTTAATACTTCAGGAACTATGGTAAGGTGTTCATGCTAAAGTCACCCCATCTCTTTTATCTCCACTTAGCCTAGTGTATTCACAGGCTTAAACTGAAGTAATCACTGAGTACAACACTCACTTAAAAATGACTATGTGAATGATGCAGATCAAAAGGAGGAGAAATAGAAACAGGGCTGGCCATCCATCCTTCTGTTTTCAAATCCTTGCTTCAAAAGTAATGCATTCTTCTGATAGGGCCATCCTTCCTCAGGATTGCTGTCAGTGCCCCAACAGTGCTTTTGTTTACTCTTGTACGGTGACATTGCTCCTTTTAAAAATCCTCCACTGACAGGCTGTTATAGCAGAAGCAGGGGCATTTGTCACTTTAAGACCAAGTGAGAAGAAATGGGAGCCTAATCATTATTGCACTACAATTTATTGTGCTTTGGGAAACATATCAAAATATTTCCTGGTTATTTAAAAACTATAAAATAGAGCTACATTAAGAATAAGATACTTTATTACATGCTTTTCCATATATTAATTCAGGTGATTTTTCCCAAAATTTAATAAAGTACACAACATAGAAATACATATTCTCTCTAGAGGGCCCTTCATGTTTTTTCTATGTCTGCTGATACAGATGTACATACAGTTCTATATCCATAGTTTTAACAATTACTGTATCTAAAAAATTAGATTACATATTATCTATTTGTAGAAGAATACTTTGTAAGGTCTACAGATAGATCATCCTTTCAAGTCATGTGTCTTGGAATTTGTAGCACTAATCTACATCTTATGTCATGTTGCTCATTTAAACAGAGCCAGAAAACTGACATCAGAAGATTGAGTATACAGGAAAGGATTAAAGTACCATCTGATGTGTTTAAGGAGGAAGTCAAAGGTAGAACCATTACTTGGAGGCAGCAAATTATCATAATATAAGGTTTCTCACAGTCATCAAAATAAACTTCTCCATATTTCAAAATATGCTCTGAATAAATTTTCTTTGGTTGGTAAAATCATTCTGTGAATGTAATCACCAAATATGAACAAGCTAAAAAACTGTATTGAGATACAGACTGTACTAAGACCCAGCAAGATTAATTAATAGGTTCCTGATTATATTTAGTAAGTGCAGTAATGCACCAGGAATCCAATGCTTAGCTAAATGTCAGACTATTTTGGCATTACATTTGTGTTCCAGTTGCAAAACAGAGATGAATCTCAGCAGTTCATAATTTTTGTATTGTAGTTTTTAACTCTATTTCTCCCTTCTCTCCCCAGAAATAAGATTTAAATGTTGGCATTTGCAAAGTCATCCTGATGTAATAAAAAGAAAGCTTCAAAGAAAAAGCAGACAAAGTGGTATTTGATAATATTGCAAAGAGGATAAAAGGAAAGAAGACCTGGATGACAGAAGATTGTTAAAGGTTGAAAAGATAAAAAGCTGTGGAGAGATTACTGTGGGAACAAAGTCAAGATCCTGCTGGGGAAAGTACCACTGGTTGCTCTTCTTAGCTCTTGTCTCAGAAGTAACTGTGTGACTCCAAAATGTAAATTAGAAAACTTTTCAAATCATAGAACAGAAAAAGAAAGATGTTACATTTTCCCACCTCACAAATACAGTAACATAACTATTTTATTTTATACTACATAAATGTACATATCTCTGACATTTTTTTCCCATCTTGGGCTGCATATTTTTGCAGCCAGTGTCTCTCTAACACACATGCACACACACACACACACACACTTGCTTCAGAATCATTGAAAACAGTGTAAATTGACCCAAAAAATGTCCTTTGTGATATTCAAACCCATTCATAGTCAGTATCATGCACTGCATAAGATTATGTCCCTTATATAATTTAGTTGTCCAGTTTTGCACAAAATTTTTCTTTGCTGACCAGGCCAGAATGTTCCACTTTCCAGAGTTGTCTGGTTACTTCATTGTGATAAAATTGAGCTTTTTCATTTGTTTTCTTTATTTCACAGAAAGTGTAAGTCATATCTTAAAGATTGATTGTAAAAGATTAAATTTAATTTTTTTCAGGTAGACTTTGTGCTGCTGTGTGCCTGATATTCCATCGATCTCCACCATCCACTATGCTAAATCTGACATTCTGCTTAAGTTATGAAATTCTCAATGCAATCTTATGGCATTTCAAGGGAATGTCAAATATTCAGTTCGCCATCAATTACATACCTAATGATTTTAATACCAATTATTAATTTTTATCTGACTCACTATTTTAATCAGGGTGAGAACTTTTTGTTTCAAATATTATTCCTTCAACATACATTAGTTGTCCTTTAGACAATAGCCCCTTGATAACAGGCTGTTTAGTTTTTTTAATTTATCAAACTTCTGATTGAAATAAGTGGTCAAATTCACTTATTTCTATAGCCAGAGAGAAGGTAGATTTCCATAATCTTATGGGAAGAGTGTTTCTGGTCAAAGGAGCATGTTGCCTGCAAGTAACACTAAAATAATTCAGAAAAGAAAAATAGGCAAATATAGGTACATACATATATGTTACCATATACACATATGCAAGGAAATAGAGAATAATATTGAAAATGGATCAAAATATTAACATGTGGTGAATCTGGGTAAAGGTATATGAGAGTTCTTTGCACTGGTTTGAAACTTTCTCATAAATTTGAAATTATATCTATAAAAGAAGTTACATTTCTAGAAACTAATACATGTAGGAAAATATGGTTGATCATAGTAATAATCAAATGAATTAAACATAAGGTCATATTTTATCAAGTGAAACAGAAAAATGGGAAATATATAATAATGAATTGTCTTTTTAGCATAAAGGAGACATTTCTTGGATTGTCAGTAGGGGTACATAAATTGTTAATACTTTGTGGAGGTGGTTGGTTATATGTGTCTTAGCCATAAAGGGTAAATTCCTTTTGAGCCATTCTGATTTAAGTAATTATTCTATGAAAAATAAATGTATACAGATATTTACAATTGTTATGTTCATTTTTATATTGCTATTCCTATGATAAATTTGAAACAATCTACTACAAAAGTCAGTTAGATAAATTATAGTACATGCATAAAAATGGTTAATATACAGGCAATAAAATAAAGCTGGAGAAAAATATTTGATAGCATCAGGTATATGAAAATAGATTACAAAATATTATACTTGACACATTTCCAGATTAGCTTAAAACTAAAAATGTAATAGCACACAAACAAATAGGAGAAAAGAGATAAACCATACACATGAAGGAAACGTTATCTGAGGAACCAGGACCAAGATACATAGTGTGGTGTGTGAGCGTCCCTGATCAATCTCACACCAGAGGTTAGTTTAAAACCTCCCACCCCAGGTTTACTACAGCCAAAGTCCAAGGATTTGGCTCAGGAACTAGATTTTAAAGTGCACTCAGACTGATTTGGTGGCATGTTAGTGTACTGTTTTCTAAAAGTAGACCTCCAAGATTAATCGCATGTTTGGTCAGAGTGAATTTAAGCCAGTTCACAAAGTCTGATTATAAACAAAGGAGGATGCTGCTTCTCTTGCTCTCTTTCTTCGTGTTTAAAAAAGTGAGTTTTTCTTTCTTTGCTCAAGTCCTGTGTAATTTAGCTTCAGAGTTTATTTCCTTACTTTGGTCCTGTATTTGCAGCTTTCATGAAAATTGACTTGAGACCACGTTTCCTTAGAAGCTGTGGCTTTGTCTTAATTTCAATCATCTTCTTAGAGTCTAGACTCTAACCACATTGTTGATGCCTGTAAACCTCTTTGCAGAACCTCTTCCCAGAAACTTCCTATATCCCCATATAAATAGCACAGGGATTTTTCAGCTCCCCATCACTCTCTCTCCCTTAATTCCAAAAGATATTTGTTTTACCTCTTATGATACCATAAGAAGTGTTATGCAGAAAGACAGATTTGAGCAGAATGAAAAGAGGGTAGGGCTCACCAAGAACTCAGGGAGTTAATCAGATAAGACCAGAAAGCCAGAGATTAACTCAGAGGATTGATTAAATGAAGTCACTGGGACCAAGAGTGACTTGAAGGGCTAAGGTACTGCCCAGATGACAAAAATTCCCCAGATAAAAATGTCAGAGAAGCCCATGTCTTCAATCCTCCAATTTTATCAAACCCCCAAGGCCTAAGAAAGTCTATCAAGGACTGCTCTACCTTGTCAAAAACCCCGTAGAAAAGAAACCTCACAGTAAGGAGCCTGCCTTTGTCTACCTTGTCTCTGGCCCACTCCTCCCTTGGAGTGTATTCAAATAAACCTGCCTTTATCTACCTTGACTAGACCACTCCTCCTTTAGTGTGTATTCAAATAAAACTTTCACCCTTCACTACTGTGTCTCTGCCTTCCAATTCTTTGTTGGGGTGGGGACAAGAACTTAGGAGAACAAACTCAGCCCCCAACAGAAGTCCCTGCAGACACATTATATCAGCTTCCACCATACTCTCAAAGAAGTGTAGTGCCTTCAAGTCTGGGCCCATTTCTAAAATCTGTCAAGAAATATACCTTTTCAACACATGGCACATCTAGGTATGAATGTCTAGTCTCAGCTCTAGAGACCTGTTCAGAGTTATTCTGATCAATAAATGTTGCTTCTTTGACAGAATTGTTGGAATCTAATTCTTATTCAATAGTCTATGGAGGGTTTCAAAAGATTGCCAAAAGAAAAGAAACTACTTTGTACTAGTCACATTCAATTGTACCACTTCTAGGAAGATAAATTAAGAAAATAAACAAAAGTGGCACATAAAAATCCATATAAAAAAATACCAATTGTAATAGTGTTTGTAAAAAAGCTATTAGAAAATATTTTTATTACTTTAGGCAAAAGTGTTTTCAAATGGTAGTTATTAGCTAAATTATTGTCATTATATAAACAACAAATGCTGTAATAAATTATGGTATAATCATTGATAATATAGCACTCAGTTATTAAAATATTTAATGAAAATTAATACCATGAAATGTAAAAAACAGAAACAAAATTAAAACAACCTATTCAACTATTGTTATATATAAATTTGTAACTGTAATAACTATGCATGTAGTGAAAAAACAACTTGAATACATCAAATGATGTTTTTTATCTCTGTGATATGTAAAAAATAGAAATATACTTTTTTGTAGTCCATGTTTTCTTTAGAGAAGACATTGCTCCTGTAAAAAAAGGTATTAATAAAAGGTTAGGGCATTTTTGTAGCATCAATATGCCTAAGGAATAATAATGTATAATATAGGATTACTGTGTCCCATTGTTTCAAATCTCCCTGAATGCTGCTGTCTAGAAAACAATTAGCCCAGTGGTAACTAAGTTATAATACACCTTTAAATCAAAAAGTCACTATGATAGGTTAACTGAAACTAGTCTTAGACAAGAGTCAAGACTAAGGTTGTCTTGCCCAAGATTCAGCATATATGGTTACAAAAAATGAGCAATATTAATACTGTGTCAAGTACCTTGTGACATTTCAGTGTCACTTACAGGACATACTCAACATTTAACATCATGATCATTAACCATCAAATATATGTCATGTAACAGGAAACAGGTACCTAATCCTGAAAAGCTCATTGTGTGAGCCCTACTGTTATGGGTTGCATTTGTTCTCCTTGGTTCTTTTCTCTTCCACAACAAAAAATTGAAAGGCAGTAGTGAAGAACAGTTTAAGTTTTATTTGAATACACTCCAAGGGCGGAGTGGGCCAGAGTTAAGGCAGACAAAGGCCGGGCCTATATATTACCACCTAGTTGAGAAGCACTTCCTTTGATTGATGGGGTAAGGTTATTTGATTGACAGCTCTAATACTACACCCATTCCTCTTGGTGCACGTATATTTTCCCAAAATGCACACTGAGAAGCCCATGAGGGCAGAGGGAGCAAAACCACAATTTTATTTTAATGAGATTATGAGGGGTTGTGGTTTGGGCAGTTTTTAGTTTTGTCCAATTGTGCCTGCTTTGGGACATGGTTGGGACCAGTTTGGCTTGTCTGGATAGGCATGAAGTTATCTCCCTGTAAAGCGTTTGTTGTCTTTATGTGGAACCCCCTATCTGGGCAGACATTAGGCAGTTTTTTTCCTTGAATGCCATCTTCCCCTTCCCCATCTGCTCATGTCTATCTTTCTATGTAACATTGCCATCCTCTCAGTGAATATATGTGAAAAAATGCTGACATCTGTTGAGTAAATGGAAATTTTCAACCAGAATTTCTCTCCTGGCCTTGATAGCAATATGCACATAAGGGCCTGTCTGCACATCAGTAGGATGTTCACCATAGCAGAGCTGCCAGTCCATCCACAGTAAGGGGTGTAGAGTAATGGCCATTCTCTCCTCGCCTCTGTTCCTGGTACATAATTGATCAGGCACCCACCAGTCACCAGGGACCTACCCATGGAGTTCCTCTCCGGGCAAGGAGCAGGGAGAAGTGGAGCACATGCCTTGGTGGAAGGGTCAGAATTTGAGGAGCAGAGCTAAGCTACAGGAGATGGAGAATACCCCACAGCTGGAGAGAGAGGACTTAGGAGCACGCCAAGAGCTGTGAGAAATAAAAACCCTTTCACCAAAATCTCACCCTTGTTTTCTTTCAGTCTCAGTGGATTCGTAGAGAGCTTGCCCTGGGCAGGGAATTGCCTTCCTGCTGGAGCCATAACATTACGGAAGTAGAACAGTGGCTGTATTTTGAGCCCCAAAAGAAGAAACCCTCAAATAAGACAGAAATAAGAAATGCACTGAAATAATGCATCAAATAATGTGGAATAGAAATGAGAGAAAATGATCTAAAGAGGCAAAAGCTAATGGTCATGCTTCACTGAAGCAAAAATACAGAGCAGAAGAAAAATTGCCAGGTTTTATAATCAGTTGAGGTTGCTAGTCAGCCAATTTAAATGTGCTAAAAACAAAAATCCTCTTGTAACTGATTATTTTATTGTTTAGCTTCCTGTCTAAAGATCTAAATGAAATGCATGTCTATATGTGATATATTTTACATAGTGGTGAGTGGCAATGAAGAGTATGCAAATGGTCTGTTGAATATGTTAACATCAAAAACATCCCTCAACAATAGCAGGGTTTGAGAATAAGACCAACCACATGGTGGCACAGAAAACAATGCAGTGAAACTATGGTGATGAGAAGAATTTTGACATTTTAATAAAACATCACATATGTTTAACCAGTGAAACCTCTTTCAAGTGGAATGATTAGATTTTAAATAGGAATGCCATTACTTTACAAACCATTGCAAAAATTTCCAGTGTACTTACCTTTTAAAAAGCCTTTTCTTTTGGGTTTTTTTTTTATTGATGTATAGTTGGTATACAACTTTATATTGATTTGAGGTATATGACCTAGTGATTCAACAAATTATGTGTATTATAAAATGCTCACCATGATAAGTGTGGTCACCATATGACATCACCACAATATTGTTGACTATATTCCCTTTGCTGTACTTTTCATCTCCATGACCTAATTTGTTTACAATTCAAAGTCTGCACATCTTTATTAGTACCTTCCACTTATTTCTCCCTTCCCTGACCCACTCCCCTAGAGCAACCACCAGTTTGTTCTCTGTATTTATTAGAATATTTCTACCTTTGTTAGGCAGGAAATAGATATTAACAAGTAGAGGGACAAAAAGACCAGTAAATCCTACTAAATGGGACTCAAAGAGTTAATCAGATAAAACCAGAGAACCAGAAAGGACTCAGAGTTAATGAGTCCTCCCTGGACCCAAGCCCTCTGCAATGTGAGTTCATTTCATATGCTCTGAATCTGGGCTGACCTTGAGAATTGTTCTAGCCAGTGGAACACAGGTGAGATAGGGCAGAGACATGGGACAAGTATCATAATTAATTTTCCTAAAACTGCCAAGATATAAATAGCATAGTAAGAACAGGAGGGACTTATCTTAAGGCTAAGATTACATTTTAAAAGCAGAGAGTTGGGAAGTTATATTCCTAACATATTCTTTGGTAATCAGCCAATAGCCTATCTTAAGGCAAGGCAAGCAGTCTTAACTGATAGGTTCCTGATGCTTCAGGGTAACTACTCTCTTGGAGAGGAACAAGATCAATAAACTCCTTGTGTTAAGCTTATCTTACAGAATTATCTGGAGGCCTGGCTACAGATGATGATACAGTGTCTCTCACTGAAGATAGGTATCATGAGACCACATGACAAGCCTACACCCTCCTGTCCCTGACTCTTTATCCCATTTTTGGAAGCCTTAAAAGACAGAATCCTAAGCCCTTAAGGGCACCTCCTCTCTGAGTTTGCCCGTAATCTCCTTTTTTGACTGGGCACCTTTTTGCCTTAAATAAACTTCTCACTGTTCACCTAATTATGTTTTATCTCTGTGCTCTTCCAGTGGTGTCTTTGTTACTTTGCTATGTCATTCTATTTTCCAGGCTTAAGCACAAGTCTTCACTCTGTATCCGTCCTACTTCAGATAAGTGAATGAGCTGCTGAGAGCTCTGATTTGGGCTGGCAAGTTCCCGTCGCCAGAGTGACCTGGGTTGAGCTGCAGCTATACGATCTTGCTCCTCAATAGCCTGCCTGAAAATCTCCTTTATTTGTTTTTCAAAGTTCTCAGAAGATAATCTCACTCCATCCAATGCTCTGCAGCTCTCCCAAATCCTGAGGTGGTAGGGACTTAGTTCCCACGCCATGCAGATCCAAGCAGACACTGGATTCCAGGTGACACTGTCCTCAGAAGTTGACAGGGGATGTGCCCTATGCTGAGTAGGCATTCAATGAGCTTTCCTTTTCTTTCTCTGTTTTTCCTTGCTCTCTGCTGCCTGCAAGGCAGCTGCCATTCCCTGCTCCTCTCACTTTAATGAATTCCTCCCTCATCTTGCACACTGATTTCCCTGCATCTATGAACCGAATTCCTCCCCAACACCTTTTTTGTTCATTTGTTTTCTTCCTTTTAGATAGACTATGTATTCTGTAACTTTTGTGTAACTAAGTTTTCATTACATAAGTTATTCTAAATACTTTACAAATCATTGTGAGGTTTATTACCTAATAAACAGGTTCTAAGTGGCAATTTTTACAGAAAAGATAATTTTGAAAGACCAAAATGGCTGTAATCTTGGAAATAATTGACATGAAATGACATCAGACAAATTTAGGTTGAAATTCAGATTCCCACAGCTGGTAATGAGAGTAAGTTTCTGATCTTTATTAAACCTTGGCTTCCTCATCTGGAGAAGTGGTTAATAATATTTAGCTCATGTATTTTTGCAATAAAATAATGTATGTGAATTGTCAACTATACTGACCGGCACAATGAAGTATCAATAACAAATAAAAGGTCTTACATGTGCATGTTTGAAATTTTAACACAATATTCAGAACAAAAGTGGGCTTACATATGATTACACACTTCTATAGCAAGCCTAATAGTGAGAGACTTACAAGTGAAAGTTCTCGTTTGCAAGAGATAAAGAATGTAATTGCATTGAGAAGCCTGGTATTAAGCAGTTCATTAAGGTGTTTTTTTTTCATTTTGCCAGTTACACATTTCAAGGACTATACTCTGAAAGACATAAACTTCCTCACACTCTTCCAGCTGACAAATGTGACTTTTCTATAGAGTTTGGTGAAGATTGTTTACTATATTTTCCTTGTTTTGACCAAAAAATTGTGACTTCTCATTACACTTAACTGCCTGTGGATCCTCTAAATAGGAAATTGCCAGCTTGAGGTTGGTATGACTTAGTATTGGAGTGTGGAGGTTAGACGGACGTATGTACAAAGCAGACATCTATTCAGTTAATATACTAACCCTTTGATTTGCAGAGCTTTACTTACAGAGTAATTGCATTGTTTCCTATTTTATCTTTTGCATTCCCTATTTACCTATTGCATCTTTGGCATTCCAATTTTTATCTTTATAACTACGTAACCGGCAGGATTGAAAGTATACAGTATTTCAACCACACTTCCTTAGAACAATGTGTACATCTTTAAGTCTTAAAATGAGTATATGAAATCTGTACATTCTATAAAAGAGGAAAAAAACTTAAATTTCTGGTAGTGTTAAAAAAAACGTGCATTATCTGTTCAATTTCAGCTTCTGTGAATTAAAGAAACTTCTTCATCCTTTTTCTTCATTGTTAAATGAGCGCCTGCAACCGTAAAGCATGAATCCAGTAATACTTTTGTAAATGAATCACTACCACATTCATACAATTAGCCTCTGAACAGATGTCAGAAAGTAAAGATTGGCTGCTTCTAGATCAAGTTGCTGCTGCCAACTCTCGCGAGCTTTGTCAGTAACAGTTGATTGTAATGTCAGTGCAGTCCAATTTACAGGCTGGAGCAGCCGCTGCTTACTGCATTTCCCTGAAGTATTACATTATTTCCACTCCTTGCAAACTTTATCATCTTTGTTGCCGTGAGTCCGGTAAGTTGTTCTCAATTTACATCTTCGTGTAGTGATGGAAGTTACTGTGAAGCTCATTCTGTGGGACTGTTATCCCTTCACTTGTTTGCTCTGCCCCTTGGGTGCTCTGTGGAGGACAGTTACAGCAAAAGGGAACGATGAAGCAAATGAGAGGGCACATGCATTAAATATGCCTATTATTCAGGGAACACAGGGTGAGTCCATTGAACTGCTGAGGATATAATGAATGCATTCAACTTTGTATAAAGGATCGTAGCACTTGTGGAATCACATGCGATGTATGTTCTTAGTGCCTTCCCTAAGGGAAAACATTCTATGCTGTTTTACTAAACGCATGGGTTAGTGAATCTTCGCTTAGAAGAAGAACAAAAATAGTCTTTGACTACTCTTACTCTATTTTTCTTTCCTTTTTTCTTTTTTTAAGTGCTGTGAAATAGTTCTCTTATTGTCTAGCTTGACAGGGTACTTTTCTTAATCAAACATTTTGTCGTCTGAAACTTTAACAATATCAATTGGCAAAGAATCAGGTCTAAGTTTCTTTTATCTAAAAGGAAATCTATTTCCTAATTTGATTAAAAAACTTTTTTCCTTTTTGCCTTGTTTGTCCCCTTTTAATATTCACTTGTGTTCAAATAATAGCAAAATATTTTATGTTTGCTGTTACTTTATTATTATAGAAACAATAAGCAAATACAGACTTCATGCTCATCCTATAATCTTGCAACCCTACCTTTATTTTGATATCAGCTCCTGTTTAACCAGAGGATTGAGCATTGAGTATAAAATGCATGAATGATTAAATGAAACTGAAATGCAAACAAAATTATTTCATTATTTATGATTTCAATCGTAATTATTTTTTAATTTTAAGGGTATGGCATCCAAATTTTTATGAATATTTTGCTTGATAATAAACTCAAGTAAGAGATACTATCACTAGTCTTTATAATGCCTTCCACAATATAAACTAACTCATACTTATGATAAATATGATTATTTCACTTATGTACATACTTAAGGAGATGTCTGAGCTCTTAAAGAGTTGCTTTATATTTTAAATGAAAATCTTTACAATTCTCTGTGAATTTGAAAGAACATGGCATTTGTTTGCCAAGTAAAATTTCTAATTGGATTTGCAAAGTTCTGTTTTATTCTCCTAAATTTGTTGGTTATTGTTAGTTTTTAATGTCCTGCTTTTTAAAGAACTATTTGGGATGCACCCCACAATTCAGGTTTTAAAACATGAGTAAATAGTATCTTACCAAGTCGTCGTATTTATAAGTTCAGTTTATGCTTTGATTCATTTCTTAGTAACAATTAATGATACATATTTAAATTGTATGTTGTCTTTAATGTTTTCATGCCAAAATCTGCTCACTCTTATCAAAACTGAACTGTCCCAAATGTTGGAGAATTATAAATGAATAAACATCAACCTAAGAACTGAGTCAACTTTCAAGGCCTAAGATATCCCTCTAATTTTAAATGTTAAATTATTCACACAATGAAAAATCTGTGGATATTCTTCCTGCTTGAGGAGAGACGGATCTTATGCTACTCGTACTTCATAATGTATATAGTGTCTTCCATCTGTACATATCCTTTTAGTGCCCAGTGGGCATCTGAAGGATCCCTGAAAAATAGTACTATAGTCTATTTATAAACAGACTTCCTCAATTCCCCACTTCACTTAGACTGCAACAAAAAAAGCATTTTAGGTTTGGTATAAAGGCTTAGTTGTTTAAGTTTGACCAAATACATTTTAGTGGCATTTGTTCTACACTGTATTGTCTAGATGGCTCTTTCCCCAACATTTTAAAAGACTTTATTTTTCCATAGAAATATTATGTTTCTTATAAATTTTTAAAAGACAGGAAAATTAATTCTACACTCAGAAAACACTATTAAGAATATTTGACCATCTTTAAGAAGTCCTTGGGTGGCCAATTATTTTGAAAATTTGGTTGATATCAAATTATGGCAAATATGTGTCAAGGAAATAGCTCTTTATATCAATCATTTAATTGCACTCATATCTTATAGAATAACATTACATATTCCTTAAAATTGGTCAAGAAATTTTGATACTACATTCAAAATTTAATTAAAAATACAAAATGAAGGAAATTTTTTTCCCTCTTTTTTTTAATTTTGAGAGTTATATTATTAAAAGTTTAGAGTATTTTCCAAAACTTGCCAGTAGATTTTGATTTTCTGGAGAAGAATTTGATAAACTTGGAACGTAATATTCTTTATCTCTCAGGTTTTTCACTTTCCCACTCCCATCATTCATTTTCTTTTGCATTTCCAAACAAAACCTAAACCTCCTGCTTTTATTTCAAATACTATGACAATAAATTAATTGATCTAAATTCACATACTCAGTTGTATTTGATATAAAAGTTTTCCTCATTCTTTATGATAAACATGTTATGTAGTCTCAGAATTTAAATTGTTTATTTAATGCAGTAGTAGCCAATTTGCACCAGAATTTATAGACGGAAAAACAATGAAGTTTTCTTGATTATTATAATTATTAATAAAGATTTAGAGATATAGACTAGTATTTTCTTAGTTTCTTGTGTTTCTCTTTTACTTGTTTAATCATGTGACAACATATCTTAAAAATGTAAACATCTCTTAATGGTACAACTACAGAGTACTATGTAGGATTAGAGAATAACAGGTCATGAAAAGAACAAAATAATGCTTGTTTAAATAAAATATTGCAGCTAAATATAAAAACACTAGCCTACACAAACAGAGAGTATGTGAGCAAATGCATATTTTTGCATTTAAGTTTTGCTTTAAATATGACATAGCATTAACCAACACGTAGCACGTTGGTGAGTTGGAATTATATTGCCATTTTTTGGGTGAATGCATGTTTATGATGATTTTTTTAAATGTTACTAATTGTGCTATTTACAAAGTGATGACTATAGGTTACTGATGAGAAAACAAAATTATTATTCCTTTAAGTCACACTGTATAACATTAATATAAAAACATTAATATAAAAAATAATTATGTAAATCAAACTGATATGGGAATGACATTACAACTTTTTAGGTGTTAATAGTAGCTATTTATTAACATATGCAATGAAAATTATTACATTTATGAATTACATAAGAAAACAAAATATTTTGGTAGTAATTATACTTGCTGTGCAATAAAATGAATAAATTGTAGAACAAAACTTTTAAAATTATCAGCAACAAACAATTATTAGGGTTTAGTGTTCAGTTTATGAAGACAAAATAATATTTACATAAAACCAAGAAAAAAGTAGATGATCTTTACATCTTAGACTCAGAAGAACATTGGCTGAGCTAGGCCAAAAGGGAGGATGAATACTGTCAGGGATTTGTGACCAATCTGCTAAAACACAGCTGAGAGTAAGCCAGCTTTTATCTTAATTCCTTTTTCCTTTCCAAAGCAGGTTTTTAAAAATGAAAAAAAATAAATAAATCACAACATTTTGTTCTTCTCCAAATGTCGAGCTCCAATTATTTACAAGAAAGGGATTAGAAATTATCAAAAAAAAATGTGTATTAGCACTGCTTTTAAAACTCCTTAAATTCAGAAATACTAAGTTTCATTAGTGTCAAGTCTATAGGACTCTTGACAGAATTATTAAATTTTGTTTGCTTATTAGTACCTATAACAAATTACATTTATTATGATTATAATAATACCCAAGCATCACAATAGTACAGAAATAGTATTAAAATATTATATGCTTCAGTACTATATTTTGTTGGTCTTAGTACAAATTCAATTGTATCACAATTGAGAACATTAAAAAATACCTAGTTTGCTTTTTTAGAATCTTATTCTTACAGCAATCATAATATATAGATGTATATATATATATATATATGTGTGTGTGTGTGTGGTATGTGTGTGTGTGTGTGTGTATATTATATATGCACATACCTATAGACATCAATAAAATTAGATATATATAGACATAGACACAGGCATAAACAAAAATAGAGACAGTGACAGAGAGGGAAATAGAGATACAACCGTAAGACTGCATACTGGACAAAATACTGTACACAATGGATTAGATTTTTCAGATATTTTGGGGGCATCAAAAAATACTTGTTGATCGCTAGCATATCATGAGCGGTGGTGACTAAAGCTGATTTAAAATCTGAGCGTCCTAGATGTCAGACAGCTATCAGGGTGGGGTCTTGTTCTCTAAGTTCTAAGACAATCTGAATTTCAAAGAATACAAACGTTCAGTGCTCACAGGATTAGCTCCTTGGATACATAGGTTGGATTTACAATTATAGTATCAACAAATAATAAAGGACAGACTTTGTACTTTTATGTACCTTTGTCATTACTGTGTAGATGAGAATCATTATTTATATTTAACTATTTTAATGTTTTCTTTCAATTGTTTAAAGATGTTCATTCATTTAAATGATACCTTCATTAAATTTTTCTGTCCCTCTATCACATGGAGTTTCAGAATCTGATTTTTAGATTTTTTTTAAAGAAACTCAGGTGTGCATTATAAATTTTTAATAAAATTTTAACCTCCCCAATTAGTCTCTTTATGTCATCAAATAAATATTATTTAATAAAATGTCAAGTAATTAAGATTTTGTAGGCCTCAAAGATTACTTTTCCTCCTTCATTTTTCCCAGTAATTTCCCAGCTTTTGTCCTCTTATTTCACCCAATTTTTCCACCTTCAAACTGCAAGTAAATCTGAGCATATTAACACTTAACTTCACTTGTGCTTATACTCGAATCAGTTATCAAATTAACAGATGTGCCTTGAGTAATCCCTCAGTGTGAAATTCTTCCAAATTCACTGTGTTCTTTCATATATCACATTATCAGCCACTGTTTCCCTCCACTGTCATTGTAATTCAGGAAGAGAAACCCTTCTTGATTATTCAATTTCAGAGAAATTATCAGATAGATATCTATAACCCTACCTTTCCAGTTTTTCCCAGAGGTCTTTATAGTGGTGGCAGATATGTTAGTTTTCATAATTTGTAGGATGAATGCACAACTACCATTTACTTAACATTCTGTGAATAGATTGTCCAAATTCTTTTCTGCCCAAAGACTAAGATCCAACAGAGGAACAAAGCACTAAGCAAAAAAGGACCACAGAAGGGACCATGGGAACAGAAAAAAGGCAGTAACAGAAGTCTAAAGATCCTTGAAGGTCCTTCACCTACTTCACAGCTCTGTCAAGAGCCAGTCAGCCATGAATAGAATGGTACATATTTTAGAGAATACGTGGGTATGTATTTCATTCTCTAACCAAAGAAGAAATTATATATGTGATAAGCTGACTACCACTGAATGCCACTTTTGGTGGAGCTATGTATGGTAGAGAAGTACATATATATACGCCTAGGAAAAACTTCCTCTTTAGAATACTGAATTTTCCTTTCAGAGACTCATTAATGAATCTTCCCAAACTGAAATAAGTGGAATTTCTATTTTTCCATTTCACTGATTTCTAAATTGAGTACTAAAATATCTCCATTTTCTGTTCTTTTTTTTTTACACACGCCTCTAAAGTGTTAGCAGATTTATTATTCATAATTTTTAGGATTAATAAAACTATATTTTAGTTAACTATCATGAATAAAATATAATACTAGATGCATGAGACTGTTAAAATTTCCTAACTTACCTCTCTTTCAGAAATCAATATGCAGAGCAAGGGCACAATCACATGCACCCAATTGCTCTTGCAGTTTCTTCTGCTCTGGGTGCTTAACGGGAAGTCACGCACTGAAGAGGACATCATAATCACAACCAAGAATGGAAAAGTCAGAGGGAAGAACTTGCCAGTTCTTGGTGGCACCGTAACAGCCTTTCTTGGAATTCCATATGCACAGCCACCTCTCGGTAGACTTCGATTCAAAAAGCCGCAATTCTTGACCAAGTGGTCTGATGTGTGGAATGCCACAAAATATGCGAATTCTTGCTATCAGAACATAGATCAAGGTTTCCCAGGCTTCCCTGGATCAGAGATGTGGAACCCAAATACTGATCTCAGTGAGGACTGTTTATATCTGAATGTGTGGATTCCAGCACCTAAACCAAAAAATGCTACAGTAATGATTTGGATCTATGGTGGTGGTTTTCAAACTGGAACATCATCTTTACCTGTTTATGACGGCAAGTTTCTGGCTCGAGTTGAAAAAGTTATTGTGGTTTCAATGAACTATAGAGTGGGTGCCCTAGGATTCTTAGCTTTACCAGGAAATCCTGAGGCACCAGGGAACATGGGCTTATTTGATCAACAGCTGGCACTTCAGTGGGTCCAAAAAAATATAGCAGCTTTTGGTGGAAATCCTAAAAGTGTGACTCTCTTTGGAGAAAGTGCAGGAGCCGCTTCAGTTAGCTTTCATTTGTTTTCTCCTAGAAGCTACCCATTGTTTACCAGAGCAATTCTGCAAAGCGGGTCCTCTAATGCCCCTTGGGCAGTAAAATCTCCTGATGAAGCTAGGAACAGAACATTGGTTTTAGCTAAATTTATTGGTTGCTCTAGAGAAAGTGAGACTGAGATAATCAAATGCCTTCGAAATAAAGATCCCCAGGAAATTCTTCAGAATGAAGTATTGGTTGTCCCTTCTGATACTCTCCTGTCCATCAACTTTGGTCCAACTGTGGATGGTGATTTTCTCACTGACATGCCAGACACACTACTCCAACTTGGACAGTTCAAAAAAACCCAGATCTTGGTGGGTGTCAATAAAGATGAAGGGACAGCGTTTTTAGTATATGGTGCTCCTGGTTTCAGCAAAGACAACAACAGTATCATAACTAGGAAAGAATTTCAAGAAGGTTTAAAAATGTTTTTTCCAGGAGTGAATGAATTTGGAAGGGAATCAATCCTTTTCTATTACATAGACTTATTAGATGATCAGAGAGCTGAAAACTACCGTGAGGCCTTGGATGATGTTCTTGGGGATCACAATATCATATGCCCTGCCTTGGAGTTCACCAAAAAGTTCTCAGAATTGGGAAATAATGCCTTTCTCTATTATTTTGAACACCAATCCTCCCAACTTCCTTGGCCAAAATGGATGGGAGTGATGCATGGTTATGAAATTGAATTTGTCTTTGGTTTACCTCTCGAAATACTTAATTACACAAAAGCTGAGGAGATTTTGAGTAGATCGATGATGAAACGCTGGGCAAACTTTGCAAAATATGGGTAAGTGTCAATTATTGTCATTGTTCTCTTTTGGTTTGGTTTAGTTTGGTTTTACTTAGCTTTGCTGTGTCTCTGGCATAGAATTCAGTGAGAACACACAAAGTCTCAACTATTTATTCTCTTTTTACCTTAAACTGGTTCTGTTTTTTATTATATAGTGAATTTCAATTCCTTGTGTGAGGGTACTTAAAAGCTATCATCAAATAACTTTAATGAAAAACATTTTCTGGTTTCCTTTCCAAAACACTGCAAAATACTTTAGCAGTGTTTGACAAAGTTTGTATGTCTGTAGATGTTTACCTTGAGACCCAAAATTACCATGACCACACATTTTTATCTTAAAATTATAGTGGTCACATGGTTAGTAAAGAGTAGGAATGTATCTTCTCATGCTTTTAAGCAATGGGACATGATACATGAAGAAACACGTGCCTGCTCAGGAAAATCGAAGGGCAAGATAGTGATGGAGTTGGCCCTCAGATTACCCAAAATAAAAAATTTTCCATTTTATCAATTTTTTTTTTAGCTAGTAAGTTTGTTCAGATCCTTCAGGTGACCAGTGTTGGACAGGAGGTGTAAGGATCTTCACGTAGCTAAACTGTTTTCCACTTGAGCAGTCATAGGGCTGATGTTGGGTAATCAGGGACATTATAAAATAACATTTTCTCTCATATTATATCATAATATGTTATAAATATTGTGATATTACACCAAGAATCAGAAGAAAAAATCTATTTGAATACATTCTCTAATCCATATATTTTCTAAATATACAAATTCATGTGTATAGAACATACATTTGGGGAACCCCAAAATGAATTTTATACATTGGAATAATTTGTATCAGTGAGAATAACAAAAGAAATAGAAATTTGAGAATCTATTTTTCAAGGGAGTTTTTAAAAAAACTCACAAATTGATTGATGCATTAACCCAATCAATCTCGTGTACTGTCTTTTATAATTGAAAAAATGTTATAGTGTTATTGTATTTCTGTTTGCCATTCTTCATTTAGAATTCCTGTAAATTCCATGTTACTGTATGTGTCTCTCTACAAGGTATTCATATGATATAATCTAAAAATGTTTGATATTTATCCACTGTGTATAAAGCCAAAATTCTTTCATCTGTCATTAAGAGGCATCGATAATCTTATTGTCACCTGTATTTCCCAACAACACCTGGCTGCTTGGTAGGCCAGTGATCTCATGAATACCAAAGATTTCAAGCTTTACTATGCATTAGAGCCTTGTTCTTGCTGTGTCTTGCTTTAGAACATCTACCCCTCTTTTTAATGACATAAGTGCTGCTATGTTTTTTAAGGTCCTGAGTACCTACATGTTTCATCTAGCATATTTTTAGTTCTTAGAGTTATAATTGCTTCAGACCTTTTTGTTACTCTCAAAAGAAGTTATTAACTGTAACTTGTATAAATGCTATCTTTCATTGTATGCTCATCCTCCTAAACTACACTAAGCTAGCTTCTTGACAGAGAAACTATGATTTTAAAGAATATTCATTAAAGTACTGACATGGGTATATATAATACTTAATAATAGTTAATGATTGAGAACAAATAGGGGTTAATTATGAGTAAAAATATATATTTTTTTCAAGATATGTAGGCTATTATATTATCTGTAGCTGTGCATTGCCTTATGCTTTCTCGACATCAACCTAAATTTCTACTGAAGGACGTCTTATTACCAAAGATGCACTAGAATTACTTATATCTCATTCTGTCCTCTCCCTAAAAGCCATATCCATATTACATAATTTGAATATGTTTTTAATTCTTTCTTATAATTCTGAAGATAATAAATAATTTAAGACAAAATATTTCATAAAGTTACTGTATTGATGACTCTAAGTTTTAAAGGACTTCATATTTTGTATGTTGAAATCATAAGGCAATTTCTATTTTCTTGTATCACTATTAGAATCCCCAATTTCCTGGGGATTCTAGTTTTCATCTGTTATTTACCTTCATGCTGAAGTCCTTTAGGCAAGATTGCCTTGTGCAGATTGGCAAGTTACAAATTCTGTTAGCCTTATTTTATCTGAAAATGCCTTTATTTTATTACAATTGAAGCATTTCTTTAAGTATATAGAATTCTGAGTAGTTCTTTTTCTTCTTCTTTCACCAGTTGAAAGATGTATTCCATTATTCTTCATCTCTTCTGTCCTGACGTGAAGTGAGCCTTTATTCGTATGATTTTCCCCCTGTATTGTGATATCTTTTTTCCCCATCTGATTGATTTCAGAATTTCCTCTTTATCTTTGGTTTGCAATAGTTTGTCCATAATGTTGCCAAGCATAATTTTTTTGTTCTTTGTTTCTGGGGGCATTTTTTGGGGTCTGAGTTTTACTAAGGTTCTTACTGATTTTTAGTGTCACAATTGAGATATTTGGGGTCAGTATTTCATCAAATATTCTTTCTGTCTCATTCACATTCTCAACTCCTTTTGAAATAAAATTATGCAGACACCAGGCTTTCACAATGGTTCCACAGGTCACTAATGTTCTGGTCCTTTTTCTTCAGTTTTGCTTCTATTTTTCAAATTAAACACTATGCATTAATTTCTCTACAATTTCATGAACTATTCTACCTTCTCCAATTTTTAGTTGAACCATCCAGTGATTTTTTATTTCACTTATTTTAGCTTTCATATCAAAAATTTCCTTTTCTAAATAGTTTCATTTCTTTGCTAAGAGTTCTTCCCTGTTCCCTATTTTAAAAAGTATTATTATCTAAGTTCTTGAACATATTAAAAATACCTTTGAGGTTTTGTTTGCTCACCCAATATCTGGTTCATGGGTTCAGTTTTTATTTTCCTACTTTTTTGCATTCCACTTCTTCCTAGACTTTGTGGATGTGCTGTGGACATCCCATACTATTTTATCATCCTCTGAAGAATGTATATTTCCACTGAATAATGTTTTTTTTAAAATTTTATCAGGAAGTTCAATTAAGGGATGTGTATAGACTTGAATTTGTCTCAAATGTGTAATAGGCTGTGTTTGATATTTTATTAGAGAGGATCCATGGATGGTCCATGGTACTTACTTTATAGACCTTCCAACTTGGCAGGACTTAAAGCACAGAAGTTTGTATTGTAAGGATTTGCAGGTACTTAGCTAAGAGTCTGTTAGGGCAGGATTATGCTAGATCTAATAGGATTCCTTACTTCTAATGTATGGTCTTCCAGGCTGCTGAACATTGAGTATTAAAGAGGTATTAATGAGATGGAAATAAATGAGGTGTTGACAATGTTATGAGAGTTATTCACTCCACCATTTCCCATCTCGTTTCTGCTCTCATCCCTGCAGCGTCTTCTCTCTAGTCGTCCTGTTACAGCATACCCTGCCTGTATTCAGCCCGAGCCTCAGCCAGAGATCTGTAGGCAACACCTGTAGAGAATTCTAGCCCACCTCCTTTGCCTACCTCTCTCCTGTCTGGACTCCTATCCCACAGGTCCCAGGTGCTCCTGTATCCCAGAACTCTTATTTCTGTCTCTTAACATCAGTGGAGCTACCCTACTCTGCTTAGGCTCAAACTCCCTGAATCTTAGACAAAAACTTATTCTCATGTGATCAACTATGGTAAAGGTGGACTCTGCCTTCTTCAAATGACACAGAATTGTGCTACTTACTATTCAGTTTCTAAAACTCTTTGCCTTGTTTGGTTCTTTGGTTGTTTGTTTTGGGAGGGCTTATTGTTGTTTTGGCTTTTTTGTCCAGTGTTCTAATTTTTTATGATGGGAAGGCTCTCCACTTTCATCCACTCCACCGTGAATGGAGATGAAAGTCCAACTTGTCCCCCCATCTGTATTTTAAGACAATTTTAACCTTTGTAGTTCTCATTCAATTACATGAAATTTATTCTTTCAGTTACTTTAAGACATCTTATCAATTTCCAAGATACACAAAATCCTTTTTAATTGGACATGTTGGCAAAAATAAAGGAAACATTATTTTGTGGTAATAAAAATTGTATTCAAATTGGTATCTTTAAATGCAGTGTTTGAGATTCCTTACAAAACAGAAACCACAGTATCATCTCAGCCTTTGCTAATTGGAATTACCACCTATAAATACTTTGCTTTCTCTTGTTTTTCCCTCAATCCCATCTCTAAAAAAGAACTTAAAAATCTTTTACAAATAGCACACAGGTCCATTTATGCATTACACCCATTATCTTACACTAATATATGTTGAAATATCAACACAACCTACATATATACCCATTGATCATTCATCCAAGCAGTAACTTGATAGCCAAGAAATTAAATAAGCAGCACTCCATGACATCCTTTCAGCACTACCTCATTGATACAGGAAATTGGTCAAATCAAACTTGATTTATCAGAGAGACCAGAACAGCTAAAGAAGGAAAATAAGCCAAAACACAATTAGTAGCACAATGTAAGATAGAGGAGGATCATTATTCCAGGACCCCTCTAGTTGCTTCCTATCCTTGCAGAGCATCTTCATTTACTATATTCTCTCTTGGTGCTATATTCAGAGATCCTCCAGTACATAAGGCAAGAGAGCCATTCATGATGTAGTTACACAGTTTTCTCAATTATATGCTACAGTCCTGCTCTGCCCAGCATTAATGCTTCTACAGATACTATGTATGTATAACATTAGGGAGGTAACTTAAAATTCCCTACTGTTTTTCCTTATCTGTAGAATGGAAATTCGAAAATACCTCCCTTCTCACATGGTGAAATATACATTATAATTGCATTCTTCTTTTCCATTAAAAAATAATAATTTTTCCCCAGCAGGCATAAATTACTTCAATCTATTCTTATCTGAGACTAAACTTGCTTCCCCCCAAAAATGTACAATTGTTTAACTTTCTGGTTCAACATTAATTAATCAATTAGGTTTTCAAAGAAATAAAGAGAAACTGCAAAATTTAAGCAAGTTACTTGCTTCTGTCTTTTCATTTATTTAAAGATCACTTATTCAAAGGTGCTGTAAAGCGGTTAACGTTCTTAATGCATGTTTCACCAGAAATACACATTCTGACTCAAGTCACTTTTCTTTTGTCCTATTTTGATATCATGAAGCCAAGAAATTTACTTAAAAAGTATTTGTAAGTAACTTCATAGCAGAATAACTGCTGCTATTCTCATGTATTCTATTTATTTATTATTTAGTCCCTCATGTTATAAGGAAGTTTATCACAAAAAGAACAATTTATTAAATGGGAAAAAATGTATTACTAAACTGCCAATCTCTTGGTTCACTATCTATAAAAAATAAATATGAATAGTTCCTGATTTTTGTACTGGGACTTAGGTGCAATTAAATTAAATGCTAAGCCAACCAAAGATTAACTGTGACTCAAGAATATTAACTTTCATTTCCTTGTATTATCCATTCACCAAGCTGCCTTCACCATGAATGACTGAAAGCAGTCATTAAATATGCTTAATAAATGCATTTGGTTGCAAACTTACAATTTTAACATGTTACCACCCTGATACCAGCCTGGTTAATGATACATGGGTAAGGACAGAAAACAGACTAAAATTAGACATCATGAGATATAGAGACATGTTTAAGTTTGTGAAATACTCTCATCTGGCCATCTAGTGCAATTACTATCAGGCTTATAATTAGGTTTTCTGACAGATAATAGTTCATGTGATTTCCAGAGTGAAGAAAAAAGTCCTTACCCTTTGATTCTATAATTATTTGTGGTACATTATCATAATTAACCTAACTGGAACATTTTGATGACATCACAAAAGGGTCAGGGTTCAAATCTCCTGGGATGTATTCTATTGCTATCATAATAACATCAATGTTTTATCACTTTGCATCTTTTTTCCCCTGGGGAATTAAATGAAGAATTACTTAGTAGAGAGTAAAACAGTGTTAGCTGCAGTGTTCCTGTAAAGTATCTTAAGTTTAACAGATACAATATAAATGTAGGTGAGAAAAATATACGCATTAGTGTAACAATGGAGGAACTATGTTATAGGATATTTTAAAGTGTACATAAGATCACTTACAAAACCATTTCAGAGTGCAGCAATATTTCACCATCAGTGACAGTGGAAGGAGAAGAAGAAACCAGATTCCCTGAAGGGCTACATCGATGAAGATAGCCATAAAACTTAAACATGTTTGAAAAGTGTTTTGAAATGCTTTATCACAGTCGAGTATGGGAAAACTAATGATTTTGTAGTATAAAGGGTCTCATTAAAACATGGAAAATCATATTTATAGGATCCATTTCCTTGGAAATAACATGTGATTTGTTCTCTCTCTTCAGCCAAATGTTTTGTGTATTTGGAAAAAGTATAACATTCCATCCATCTGTAAATCTTAAATTCAGTCTGAAATTAGACTTATTCAATAGTTTTTTAAAAACTAAAAATAATAATTTTAGTAATTTATGTATAAATGAAATATTTCAAAAGACTTGTCAGGTATACAAGAGCAGTTTAAATATCACAAAGTAACAATGCAGTAGCCACAATGTTATTTTAAAAACTTTAGTGAATGAAATACTATCTTTCTCCGATTGTGCCATAATCAGATATGACTGAAATGTGTTCGGTCACACTAAAAAGTTCCAAAAAATTATTCTTGCTCCAACTTTCCTTGCCAAACAATAATGCTCAAGATCAGAATGCTAAAAAACATAACTCCACCCTCTTTTATTTTCTCTTTGTTATTTTTTTTCCTGGACTCCTTCATATTAGCACAACAGGTACTATTAACCTGTTGGGATGATCTATAGATTTATTATAAATGAAATGTTAGTATTAACTTGTCAACAGTTTTCTGTTATATAAAGTAAGCAAGTCTTTATCTTATCTAAATTAATTAATTTCAGTGTATCAGTCTTTAAGAATTGATATCAAAATAATATTTGTTTTATGACTACATCTAAAATATTAATTATGAAAATGTGTTATACTTCATAAACCATTATAAACCAAAATAACAGCCCAATCATGTCAAGTGTTTGAATTTCATGTTTGCTTAAAACCCACTATGCAACATGCTTTTGCTAGTTTGATAATATTTCTGCAAGTATGAAAAATTACCTTGAAATAAAAATCTACACTTTTTAATAGACCACTAGCCAATCACAAGTTTAATTTTTTTGTAAGGTTGGGTAACATATTGCGGAGTATTATTTATTCATTCTTCCATTAGGTCATTCAATATATCTGAAAGCCTGGTTGCACCAAGAATAACGTAGGTGATGGGGATACAGAAGTAATCAACATATACACAGTAAAAGAGGAAAAAACAAAAGGAAAATAGTGGGGGAGAAAAAACATAGAGAAAATCTCTATCTTCAGGGGCCATATAATCTAATAGAAGGAAAAAGACAATAAACAAATATGTGATATGTCTTATAATGATCAGAGCTCTGACAAGATACTAAGCAAAATTAGTTAGCAGCACAGAGCAAGCCATGAGTGGAACGCGGTGTAATGCGTAGAGTGGCAGCCCCTGACAAAGTTGTATTAGAATGGAGTGAATCAGTCATGTGGATATCTAGGGGAGAGTTTTCTCAGAAAAGAAAGCAGCAAGGACCTAACTTGAGAGACAAGCTTTTAGGATATTGCAACTAGCAAGAAAGCTAGTGTAGCTGGAAGAATATATGTGAGGGGAAAGTAGTAGAAGGTAAAGTCAAAGAGTACAGAGGGTCAGATATTTAGAATCTGAAGCTTAGATAAGTCTTGGGAATTTAATCTGAATGAAATGCTAAAACATCTAAGAGTTGGGGCAGTTGAGTGACATAATTTGACTGATGCTTATAAACATCTCTCTAACTGGTAGGTAAATTAGGATGAAGAAGAGAGAAGAGCTAGGAAGTTATTACGGCAACCAAGCTAAAAAGTGATGGCATGTTGGATTAGGTGCACATTGAAAGAAATGGTCAGATTCAATATATACAGACGTACCTCAGAGACATTGCAGGTGCAGGTCTAGATCACTACAATAATGTATATATCACAATAAAGTAAGTCAAATGAATTTTTTTGTTTCCCAGTGAATACAAAATGTGTTATGTTTGCACTGCAGTGTAGCCTATTAAGTGTAAAATAACATTATGCCTACAAAAACAATGTGTATACCTTAATTTAAGTATACTTTACTGCTAAATAATGCTGATCACATCTCAGCTTACATTAAGTCATAGTCTTTTGCTGGTCGTAGGTCTTGTCTTGATGGGTGCTGACTGTTCAGGGTGGTAGTTGCTGAAGTTTGGGTGGCCGTGACAATTTCTGAAAACAACAATGAATTTGGTTGCATCAACTGACTCTTACTTGTACAGTTTCTCTGTAGCACATGATGCTGTTTGATAGCACTTGACCCACAGTAGAACTTCTTTCAAAATTGGAGTCAATCTTCTTAACCCTGCCACTACTTTGTCAACTGAGTTTATGTACTGTTCTAAATTTTTGGTTGTCATTTCAACAGCCTTCATAGCATCTTCACCAGGAGCAAAATCCATCTCAAGAAACCACTTTCTTTGCTCATTCATAAGAAAAAACTTCTCATCTGTTCAAGTTTTATCATGAGATTGCAATAATTCAATGACTACTTCAATTTTCAGGCTCTACTAACTCAAGGTTTCTTGCTGTTTCTACCACATCTGTAGTTACTTTCTGCAATAAAATCTTGAACCCCTCAAACTCACCCATAAGTTTGATCATGGATGATCATGAAGAAGCTTAGGATCAACGTCTTCAAAACTCTTATGAATATTGGTATTTTGACCTTTTCCCATGAATCATGAATGTTCATAATAGCATCTAGAATGGAGAATCCTTTCCAAAAGTTTCAATTTACTGTTCCCAGGTCCATCAGAGAAATCACTCCCTAGGGCAGCTATAGTCTCATGAAATGTATTTCTTAAATAAATAATAAGACTTGAAAGTAGATGTTTCCCCTTGATTCATGGATTGCAGTATAGATATTGTGTTTGCAGGCATGAAAACAACATTCATCTCATTGTACATCTCCTTCAGAGCTCTTGGGTGACCAGGCGCATTATCTGTGAGCATTATCTGTAATATTTTGAAAGAAATGTTCTCTGATCAGTAGGCCTCAGTAATAGGCTTAAAATATTCAGTAAACCATGTTACAAACAGATTTTCTGACATCAAGGCTTAGTTGTACTGATTGAGTACAGGAAGAGTAGACTGAAGATAACTTTGAAAGACCATAGCATTTTCAGATTGGTATATAACATTGGCTTCAACGTAAAGCCAGTAGCTGCATTAGCCCCTAACAAGAGTCACTCCACCCTCTGAAGCTTTGAAGCCAGGATTTTTCTCCTCCTCTCCAGGTTCCAGGAGGCATCTTCTTCCAATAGAAAACAGTTTTGTCAACATGGACAAATCTGTTGTTTAGTGTAGCTCTCCTCATTACTTATCTGAGCTAGATGTTCTGGATACTTTATTGCAGCATTTTGTAGCAAATGTAGCTGATGTAGAAACATCAGCATTTGCTGCTTCACTTTGCACTTTCATGTTACAGAGACAGCCTCTTTCTTCGAAACTCATGAGCCCACGTCTGCTAGCTTCCAATTTTCTGCTGCAGGGTCCTCACCTCTTTCAGTCTGCATGGAATTGAAGAGAATTAGGGTTTTCCTTGCTCTGAATTAGACTTCGGTTTAAGGAAATGTTGTGACTGGTTTGATCTCCTATCCAGCCCACTAAAACTTTCTCTCTATCAGCCATAAAGCTGTTTCACTTTCTTACGATTCCTGAGTCCACTGGAGTAGCGATTTTAATTTTAATTTCCTTCAAGAACTTTTCCTTTGCATTCACAGCTTAGCTAACTGTTTGGCACAAGAAGCCCAGTTTTCTGCCTATCTCAGCTTTTGAAAGCCTTCCCCCCTAAGCGTAATTGTTTTATCTTTGTATTTAAAGTGGAAATATCTGATTCTTCCTTTCACTTGAACATTTAAAGGCCATTGTAGGGCTATTAATTGGCCTAATTTCAGTATTGTTCTGTCTTAGGGAATAGGGAATGGAAATGGAGAGAGATAAGGGAATGGCTGGTCAGTGGAACAATTAGAATACATACACATTTACTGATTAAGTTTACTATCTTATATGGGTGTGGTTTTTGGTGCTCCAAAACAATTACAGTAGTAACATTAAAGATCACCATAGCAAATATAATAGTAATGAAAAAAGTTTGAAATATTGTGAGAAATACCAAAATGTGACAGAGATAGGAAGTAAGCAAATACTATTAGAAAAAAATGGTACCAGTAAACTTGCTCTATGTGGAATTGCTGCAAATCTTGAATTTGTTAAAAGTGAAGCTATCTGAGAAATGCAATAAAGTGAAGCATGATATAATGAGGTATGCCTGTACTTTGACAAAAAATCTGACAGTATTTGCTGAAAGATTCATGTGGAATATGAAAAATAAGTGAAGATAATACAAGGTTTTTGACCTGAGCCACTGCAGGAGTCACTGTGATCAGGGCAGGCTGACTGTGGGAGGATATGGCTGAGATTGTGTAATCAAATGTGCTATTCTAAACATTTTAAGTTTAAGGTACCTATTTTGCAGCCACCTGGAGCAATAAAATAGCTATTCTGATACTGAAATCTAGAAATCAAGGGAGAAGTAGTAGCTAGAGATACAAATTTGATATCTAACAGATGTATATGGCATTTAAAGCTGTGACACAGTGTATCACTTATGAAAACTGTAGACAAAGCAGATATCTGAGCACTTCTAGGTTAGAGATCAGGAGAAGGAAGAGCATCCAGCAGAAGGAGTGAGTAGCAAGGTTTAAAAGGGCAGCTAGGAGAACAAAAGCTCTCCCCAAGACCAAGAAGCCATTTCAAGGAGGGAATGAATATTTGCATCAAATATAGAATGAGTATAATGAAAACTATATGAAACTTTGTAGAAAGGTCTGTGTGTTTAGACATGTGAAGATTATTAGTAGCAAAAATAAGTGATGTTTTGATAAAATGGAGGGACCTAAAACCTTAATGGAATTTCAGAAGAGAATGGGAGGAGAGGAATTTGAAATTGCAATTTGCATCAGCTTTTTCAGACACCTTTACTGTGAGGTGGAGCAAGAAAATAAAATCAGGGGTTGTGGGAACAAAAGACAGCAGAAAGCTTTTTGACTGTGTGAACCTGAATACATACAAAGAGGCACAAAGAGAGGCAAACAAGCATTTATTTGGGGTTAAATAATTTCAATTTGGGGAGCACACACTCAGAAACCCAAATAATGTCCTGCTTTTAGAGTGAAAGCAAAGAGTTTTTATGAGGAAAAGGAAGGGGGCAATTTCATGAGCTGAAGGAAAGAAAAAAAGTTTTTCTATGGGTGCTAACAAAATAAGTTACTCTGGTTTATATATTAATTGACTGCTGGCTTTATCTTCAGAAAGTCCATGAGTATCAATCTTGTGACTAAGATTTCCATTCTCCTGTTGACTTCTCAAACATTTGCTTAAAACAAATGCAATTTTTGCCAGTTCTTTTTTTCCCAACGGTTTTTGCCCAGTTCAAACAAAAGCAGGTAGGGCAGTTTCTCTGCAGCAGCCATTCCAGCTCCCTTTAAAAATGGCTCCAGTCACATCAGTATTTCACATTTCCATTTTTGATCTAGATCATTCTCTGAGAGTATCGGTGGTCAACCATTGGAAACATTGCTGATCAGTCATTAAACATCGTTCATCCCTCATGGCAGGAAAGCTCATTCTCAGTGTGACATGTTCCATATTGGAGGGAAGGTGATTTCCTTAAGAGTCCTAGGTCACATTTGGACAACAAGAGCACCAGAGGGGAGAAAGGTTTTACCGTCAAGTCGCTTTAGGGCCAAATGCCTTCCATAGTTTCCAGAACTTCCTCATGTGCTGTCTCTCATAAGACTTAGAAGTCATTTCAAACTGCTCAGTGACCATTAGCTGAGTGGCATCTTTATAACATCAAGCTATATGTAAGAGAGAAAGTTTTGCAATGACTAAAATTCCAACGATAGTAAATGAAATGCCGAGTCCAAATTGGAGGATTGTCCTGAACGAGGAAGCAATTCCAGAGGGCAGCCAGCTACAAAGACCAAAGAACCATGGAGTGTCAGTGACACTGCATTTAACCACTTGGTTTGTGCTCAGATTTATCTAGTTCTGTTTCTACATCAGGAGAGAGGCATTTACTCAAGTACAACCAGAGGTGTTTATGGTAGAACAAATGCTCCCTTGTTCAGCTAGGAGGTAATCAAGAGCAAATCTGTTACCTAACACAACAGGTAAGGGAATCCAAATATTTTTCTTGGGTGGCAATTGCTTTACCTGCATATTTTGCCTTATCTCCCAGGATTTTAGATAGATTTCTAGTTAAGTATACATTTATGGCAGTACCTACTCAAAAAAGAAGTCATCCAAACTTGGCCGCTTGTCTAGGATTGGCACCCCAGGGTGCTGCACACCCTTGGCTATGTCCGCAACCAGTGCAACATGGTAAGTCTGTTAAATAAGTTTCAAGGTGGCCCAGTGCTAAGTGCCAGTGAAAGAGGTGTAACCACTAATCCAATCATACAATGGGCTTTATTTTGATAAGGATTTAATAGTATGATCCCCATTGGTATTTTTGCCAAATACAAGTGAAAAATATACCCTCAGGGAGCACAATTTATGAAGTCATTATAATAAAATCAATTAAACCAGAGGTTTGAGAGGTATGAGCAATTGAGAAAGTTATCTATAGGTAGACTATGACTAAACTGAGAAATATCAGGTAATCTTAAATTTCTTTTTTGCAAATATCATTCTTTAAATCTTTTGCTTGAGTGTTCAGGCAAGGAAACCTAGGAGAAGTCCAAGAAAGCCTCAGTCTATGTGAAGGTTCAACAATACAGCTAAAACAGAAAGTTAGGGGAAGAATGGAAGAAAGATTGGTGATTAAATGTACTAAAGGATCTCCAGAATCATGTATAGAGCAAGACCTCTGAAGAAAAATTCAACAATTTGTAGGTTCCCACCATGTACAAGGTGTTGGAATATGTAGAAAATGGAATTGTTCTTCCAGGCAAACATCAAGATGAAAAAGGGCACAATAATGATTATAGCAGGTGTTTGACTTCTAATTATTATTCAAGAGAGGATCAATATTCTGGGACAAACCAGAAAGGTTGAGTTACCAAGAATCGAAGTTTGTCACTGTTACAAGGTAGGTCAGAAAGATTAAGAGCAGAGTCAGAACAATGTTTCTAAGTATACAGCCCTGGTCCAGAGTCTTGGGAAAAGTTATTCATGTCAAACACTGTCTGCTACAGTTCCTAGCAATATTTAATTCTAAATCATTCTATTGGCTGGATGGTCCAGTTGGGAGCAGGGCACTTTCACTTTCTTTAAATGAGAAACAGGAATCCAAATGTCTATACCATTAAGGTGAGCAAGTGGATTTGTTAGGAGAACCTGATATGGTCCCTTCCACCCTGGTTGTAAAGAGTCCTTTTGAAAATGTCTTTTCCCTTTTCACCTGGTTGTAGATTATGGTGTTTAATGTCTTCGTCTTCCAAGAGCTTACTGTAGAAAGATTGTTCTATCAGGCTGTGATTTTTATCAATAGCTTTAGCTATTTACTTATAATATAAAAGCATGTCTCCTTTAGCCAGTTGGAAATCAAAGGCAGATAGAGCTAAATGCATAGGTCAACATGTAATTATTTCAAAGGATGAAAGCTTTATGTTTACCCAAAGGGACAGATCTCAGGTTCCAGAGGGCCAGAGGAAGCACCTATGGCCATGTTAGCTTTGCTTTCCACAGTTTCTGAGGATTGGCAGTGATAGGCACAATGGAATTGTTGTAGTATGTGCCATACCTCACATACTTATTTCATAGCATGACTGGTGAAGTGCATTTCTCAGTCACTTTGTAATTTAGAAGTTACATTCCACATAGGTATAAACTTTTCTAACTGTGTCTTAGCAGTGGCTGTGGTGGCAGATCAGCAAGGGAATGCCTCTCCCCCGTGAGAAAACATACAAATCAATACAACATATCTATAGCCTTGGGAAGGAGGCAACTGGATAAAACCCATTTGCCATACCTCAAAGGATCCAGTAGATTGATTAAAAAGACCAGGTGCTATCTGAACAGGGTTTCCGGAGTTGAATTATAGGCATATAGCACAATGGGGCTTTCTTAGTAGCCTGAGATACATTTCACCAACAATATTGTTTCACAAAATAAATTTGTCAGATGATTAGTGGGTCACCTGATGAATCATTTCAAGCAAGGTTTTTTGATTTTTTGTTTTTTTGTGTTTTCTTTTTCCCCTTAATTCTAATAGTATTGATTTGTTACTTGGGCCACACCAAATATTTGTAAATGGCATGAAAATACAACTGTTCTCAGTGCAAAAATTCTTTCCTGGTAAGGTGCTCTGTATTTCACAATTTGAACTCTGCCTTTGGAAGAAGCTCAAGGTCAGCAATAACATTTTCAGTTTTAACGGACCTTAGGTCCTTAGCTTTGTGCTGCGTGGTCAGCTAGATTGTTTCCTTTTGCCTCATCCAAGTGAAGTTTAGAATGCCTAAGGATTTTGATAATCACCAGGACAGATGGAAGTTGCATTGAATTTAGTAATTCTTTGACAAAGTTCCCATTTTTAATTTGGGATCTTCTGAACACCAGAAATCCTTCTTGTTTCCATAGCATACCAAAATCATGAACAACCCCAAAGGCTTACCAACTGTATAAATATTTGCATTTTTGTCTTTAGCTGAAATACAGACTCCAGTTAGAGCATGCAGTTTAGCTTGTAGGGCTGAAGGAGCTTTCCTCAGTGGTGCTGCCCTGACCACATCTAAAGGAATTGTATCAGCGTACCCAGAACCCTGCATTCCCTCATTATCTTTAAGAGCCATCAGTAAACCTTGAGCAAAAGGCATTCATGATAGGAGTTTTCTGTCAATCAGCTCTAGGAGTCAGTAGTTGGTCAAAGTTAATCAGTTATGAGGCGTTTTGTCAGAAGGAAAATGAAGAACTGCAGGATCAAGACTGTTAGAGTGAGTGAGAGTAAATGAGGGGAAATCAGAGGTAAGAGTTCATTGTTGACTGGCAGGAGATGCTGAGTACGGTGGGATTCTGCAGGACCTCTAGTGAGTAAGGAACACAGATACTAAGAGGTAAACCCAGGACTTTTCCTTTGGTGGATTTAGTGAAGGCTGCTGTAGCTGAGATTGCTCCCTTTTGCCAGTGGGTCTAACTGCTGGCTGTAATTGCCAAAAAGTCTATGTTATTCCCCATAGTTTTTGTGTAAGCACCCCAAGGCATTTCCTTTTCACTAATAAAGAGGAAAAAGGGCAGCTCATAATTAGGGTGCCAAAATGGGAATGAGCTAAGTCCTTTTAATTAACAAAAAGCCATATGGGCCAAGTCTATGAGGTTGGTTTTGTCAAGTTTTCATAGGTATACAGGGTCAGCATATCAGGGAGAAGTTTGGTATCTAGTTCCTACAATATCCTGCAAGGCCATGGAGTCTACGAAGTTGTCTTTTAGTTTGTGGCTTTGAAGAATTTAAAATGTCTTGAAGACTTTCAGGATCCAAGAGGAGTCCCTCATTTGAAATCAAATGTCCCAAGTACCTGGGTTGTGTCTGAACAAATTGAAGTTTTTCTTTAGATACCTAGCAGCCTTTGGTTGCTAATGGTTTAAGAAGGTGGACACTATCCTTTCATACGCTTCTCATGAGGAAAGAAAAGGAGGAAGTCATCTATATATTGTAAGAGCTGACCCATATGAAAAACCCGTGTGTGTAAACCTGGCCTTAAGATCGTGCAAAAAGTGGGAAGGGCTTTCAGAGTACCCTTGTGGCATGACAGTCCAAGTGCATTGTTACCTTCCCAAGTAAAGGCAAGGACAAATGACTTTCAGGATCTATGGGTATGCTAAGAAAATAAAGCACACAGAGATTAGTGACTGTAAAGAATTTACTCTTTTAGGAATAAAGGTCAGAAAAATATAGGGATTACAGACAACCGGGTGCTGGGGAATGACAATATTGTTTATGGCCCCAGGGTTCTGAACAAATCTACATCCTCATCCATGAGGTTTGTTTAGAGGAAAGATGAGTGTGTTGCAGCAAATCATAAGACCTTTAGCCTTATATTCCTTTGCAATTGGTCTAATTTGAGCAAGCTCTTCAGGATTTAAAGAGTGCTGCTTAGTGTTAAAGAGAGGCTGCTACCTGAATTTTTACTGGAGGAGCTGACTAGGTCTGTCCAATGTCTTTTGTGAATTTTGCCCAGATCTTGATAGTTTTCACTGAGAGGGCTGAGCACTCTGATTCCCTGTTAGTTCGTTTAAGAATAAAACAGAATTGTTGAAGGATTTTCAGTGCTCCTGGAGCTGGAGGCTGAATCAACGTCAAGGATTATTTTTCCCTTTTAAGAAAGGGAGATGACACATGATATTTTCCTAAGAAATCTATTTCCAGTAAATGAATGATCATCTGTAGTTAAAAAGTCAAGGGAAGAAATTTATAAACTGCTATAGAGTTATTAGAAACTTCCCTTTTTCGATTTTTCCTCTACTCTGAGGAAGGGGTTGTTTGCGTCTGGTGGGGCTGAGCACAGAAACAGTTGCCCTGGTGTCAACCAAAATAATGAGAGCTTCATTTCTGATTGTCATGGAGGTTTGTCCTAGATGGTTAAGAGAGAAGATTTAAAAAATAAAACAACAACAACAACCTTACTTTCCCTTGGAGCAGTCTCTCTGCATTGAAGGGGCTGAAGAGACAGTTACTGAAGCTGTAAATTCATAATTTTAGCTCTCCGAGAGCTGTGTCCGAGCTAAGTGTCAGCTAGGTTGATTAGGTCAGGAATAGAAGACGTCCTCATTTCATACCAGTTTTTTTAACAAGAAGGAAAAGGTGGCGGTTCAGGCTGTTTATAAACAGAATAGAAGGCAAACAACCTTTGTAGAGTCCATTCAAAGGAAGCTTAGAATGTTCCTTAAAAATAATATAGTAATCATGAAGAGGTTCATCAGGTTTTCAAATACAGGCCTGAACTTTATTTCAATCAATTTACTCAGGGAAGGCTTGGAGAATAATGTCATATAACCTTTTTGCTAATAGCTAGGCAGTGTTCATTTGTCAGGTGAAAGCAATGGGTTTTTATGAGGGAAAGGATGGGAACAATTGCATGAGCTGAAGGAAAGAAAAAAGTTTTCCTATAGGTGTTAGGCAGCTACCTCTGGGTGCTAAGAAGCTCAGCCACTCTGGGTTATACATGAACCGAATGCTGGCTTGACCCTCAGGAAGCCCACAGCTATCAGTCTCGCATCAGGATGTCGTCCTCCAGCTGACTTCTCACACACTTGCCTAAAGTGGTTGCTGCTTTGTCCAGTCGGTGTCAGCCCAGTTCAGACAAAGGCAGGGAAGGTAGTTTCTCTGAAGCAGCTGCTCCAGCTCCATTTTAAAACGGCTCCCGTATTGTCAATATTTCACAACTTATTTTTGTTGTTTTATTTGGCTTTTTTATGGGAAATACCACAACATGAATGTGTGCTGATGGGAATGATACAGTGATTAATATGACTAATTTGGTTTTGTTAGCCTCATAAAAATGAGTCTACCTCATTTTTACAAATAAAATGCGAGCCACTTGATTCGAAGTTAGACTGTCAGTAATTTGGATTTGGCAGAGAACAATCTATGGGAATCAAAACATGGGAAGCAAATGAAAAATTAGCAAAACCACCACCCAAATATTCTGATCCATCAAAAAAAGCTGTCATGAAGTATTTCTTTGATATTTATTTCATAGAAAAGGTCGTATTTCATCATTTGGAACCTGTTGGCTTGTAATGTGCCCTATATTCTATAGTAATTGCTCCTTTATTTTTAATATGAGAGACAAATTTGAAGCAGCAGTTTTCTGAGAGCTAAGCAGGAAGCAAGCAGCTTTACAACAGTCTAAGAGGTCCCAGACTAACAGCAAGACAAGCAGCTGGGAGGGAAACACCCTCTTGTGTGTGAGCTAGAATCAGTAGTGACACATATGGACCCAAAGATCATAGAACATACTATGTAGTGTCCTCTAGGTGTCTATTATCACTCGGGGGAATATTATGCAATGTCTGATGGAAAATTAATTTGTTAAAGTAAAAATGACTATGGTTATAAGAAAAATGTCTGAGCCCTTAAGGAATATGCTTTGCACATGACCTATAAGTAGTAATAGCCTTACCGGATGGTAAGAATATTCTTAAGAAAGTTCTGATCGAATAGCCTTTGGATTAATGACTTTAAGCCTATAGTATTGTCCATATTAATGACACCAATTGAAGTGTATTAACTGCTAATGTGCTAGCTGTCTCTCAGGACTTCACTTTCATTATGACAACCCTCTAAAGAAATATGATCATCACCAGCGGGTGGAGTGAAAAGGATATGGAAGCTTAGAGACTAAGCAGCTCAAAATTCCACAGGTATTAAAATAAACCAGACACATACTGTAAGTGGGGTTACCAGATAAATACAGGTTTAGGAGACATACACTAAAAAAAGGAAAATCAGCTGAACAGTTCAATGAATACTTTTATTTAGTGTATGTCCCATAAATATGCATGAGGTATACCTATACTAAAAAATTACTTGTTATTTAGCTGCAATTCATTTTTAACTGAGTTGTTTTGTTTTGTTTTGTTTGTTTTGTTTTTGCCAAATCTGGTATCCCTAACTGCATGTCAGCTGGCCTACAAACGCCGATGCTCCTAGGAGGAGCCGGGCTTGGCCAAAGCTAAGAAAGGACTCCAAGGAAAGTTCAGTAAAGGACCCGTATGTTAACAGGAAGAACACAAAGAAAAACTGGACACTGAAATGAGAACTAGATTGGGCAGCAGGGACCAGAGGATGGGAACTTTCCAGGGACACACTGATTACTATGTCCTGGCTGCAGCTGTCAAGATTGGCTCTGGGGCTGGCAGGGCTCAGTTTGCATGTTTAGGATTTACATTAGGTGTTAAGTGAGATGAGGAAGAGTAATGATTAACACAGTAAGGGCAAAAGTTGATGTAAATACTATCATTATAACAGAAATAAGGTTTCCTTCTCCCTTAGCTGGAATCCCTAAAGCTCTGAACATGCATTTGAGTTATTTTATTGTTTATCTTTGAATTTTTTCTTTTCTACTTAAGGAAGACAACCTCTGGGAAATGAATGTTTCATCGAATGTATTCATAAAGACTTTTGAGTTGTATTAATGAACCTGAAATAAAGAATGGGGAAAAAGTAACATAAACCAGAAAATGTATCTGTAGAATTTTTAAACTAATACTACTCATAACAAGAATTTGAAATCTCAGATTTTATTTTGAAATAATTTATTACCAAAAACACTATTACAATGCTCTCTTAACTTATCAATTTGAGTTATTAGAAAATAAATTATTCAGACCTTGTAATATAAAGTATTTTATCATGAAGTAACCATTGCAAAAGTCAAAGAAACTTAACAATTATAAAAATGATTAAAATTTAAGAATGTACAAGTCCTTATTTTGTCTTATCCATAAGCTTTGGGTTCAGATAGTCTATTAGTTACTCAGGCTTATGATAGACTATGTGTAAATTAAGATAGGTTTTTTTTGGTCTTTATCTAAATCATTATATAGAGCCACATTGGTTGTTTTATATCTTCTCTATTTAATTACTTTCTTTTTCTTCCATTAGTACAATGGAGATCATTTATATGTAATGAATAAGAACATTAAAGTGAGAAAAACTAATTTCTAAATATGAAATTAAACTTCTTTGCAATTGCCCTTTCTTAAATTGAAACCTTTATAGAAAATCGGATTAAAATTTACAAATTTATTTTAGTCTTCTCAATTGACAAAACTAAAACTTTAATAATGCTGAGTTTAATGTCCTTTATACGAGGGACAATGGTATTGGGGGAGCAAAGTGCATCACAAGCAATGGAGCACCTTCCCCAGGGATTTGGGGCAAGAGCAAGTTTTACAGGATGTTAGAAGTTGCAACACAGAGAGTTAGGACAAGGCTGGCCAGGGCTAATCTGACCTTACTGAGAAAATAAAATAGTTATCTTTTTGCTTTTATTATGGTACATCTGCCTTGGATGTAAGAAGTAAAATCCTGTGACTGACTTAGCTGCAATTAGCAAGTCATTTGGAAATCACATTCATCATTGTCACCTAAAAACAATCTGGAAGGAACTGCCTGCTCTCTATTTAGCATCTATGAGAACTGCAAAGACTGCTTTGTTCAACCTTCTCACATTTCTCTAAGTAAAAGCCAGAAAGCTGTAGCACAGAAATAATGTAAAAAGTAAGAATTCCTTTCAATACCTTTCAGTTTATCTCACAACTCTTGTCTATAAGTCAACAGCCAGTTATGAATTATGACATGCTTTTTAAAGATATTTGACTGTACCATTTGTCTTTCTTTATGAACAATATTATTACTTCAGTTTTTAATGTTGATTACTTTGTTTGTTGTCAGTATCCAGACTAAACTGATGAATCTGTGTTATTCAGGACCTTATCAGTTTCGATCACTGCTCTATACATTGCCCATACAGGACTTCCTGGCATGTACTAGGCAATAAAATTCAATGAATGAATAACAGCTTCCTCAAAAAAAATTTTGAACACAGTTTTTTATTTTATTGTGGATTAAAAAAAAAAATCAACAGAATACTGGCCCTCATGTGGTACAGCACCAGATAAGAATAACCTCATTGTCTCACAAATCGAAAGGTTATCATTAGTCTGAAGAACAAGAAAAGGTGTTCGTGTGGAGGGGTGAATGTATCTGGCTTTAAGTAAAACAAAAATCAAGTTGTAAAAGCAAATCTAGATAGATATAATGGGGGCACAAAGCAGAGAACCTTTGGGTAAAATTCATAGAGAGACTATTTTTAGCTTAGTATAGAAATTTCTCTTTAAGAAGGAATAAAAAATACCTCCAGTGTCTCTCAACTCCTAGTAGGGCCTGGGTAAAGGTCTGTCTTATCAACTGAAGTTAGTAATGAATAAAGTTGTCAGAGACTGAAATGATAGACATTGTGCAGATTGGGACACACATCCCATTATGGAACATTAAAAAACAGAGGAAAGAATAACGTCATGAAAATATTCTAGATAATCTGGATAGGAGATTAGACATTATTTTAAGAAAACTTAAACTTTACTTAAAAGGCATAATATTTATCTTTGAGTGAAAAAAAAATAAGTAATAGAAAAACTAGGAAAAATATCCAGAAAAGGATTAACAGGAACAGTTGAGAATAGAAAATCTTTGATTATAAAATACTTCCAACTACATGATAATAATATATGATACGTCAATGAGAAATAATTGAAGGTTGATATGGGACATCATCAAGTTTTAAGGAATGGAAAATATTTATAGGATAATTTTTAATTTACTAATTGTTGGTCATATAATTAATAGAATTATTGAAAAAAACAACATGATATTTTATATGGTAAGTAACTAATATATTTACTCTCATCTCTCCAATGTTAATATAGATTTAATATCACTTGTCAAAGGTTTTCAATAATTTGTTAAATTATATAAAATTGATCATTAAAATGAAATAAGATTATTTTGTATGTATAACCATTTCAATTATTAGAAATTCATTAGTGTTGGGTGCTCACTTTGGAAAATTCATTAAGCATGATTAGGGGCTCTATTCTCTAAATATGTGTATTGCAATAAAACTTACTTGAAATATATCTTGGGATGACAGGTTTCTCCAAAAATAGTGCATTGCTGTCCATGCACCTTAGCATGGTATCTTTGTTTCTTTTACTTTACTTTCCCTAAAAAGCAATGTCCTTTAGATGTACAAATAAAATCAAATATACAAAGATATTTTTAAAATTTTAGTTTCCAGTATATTCATAATATAACTTCAGTCTTTTCTTTGCACATTGGAGCTATTTATATATTTATATTTAAATTTTCACTAGGTTCCAATACAATCAATCTAATGGTTTACTCACTTAAGCAAACCCTTGGTAGGTAAAATCTTCACCAAGCAGCTTTTATTGAGCACTGATTGTGCTAGACTGTAGGAATGAACAGAACAGACATATTCTCTGCTTTCATTGAGCTTTCCAGTCTAATGGAGGTGATTACTCAAATACAGGGACCTCCAGTGTAGAGCAATATAAAGAAAATAATTTCAAATTCAAGAAGAATTATTTGATATACTCAAACTACCCATTAAAGAAAAAATCACAATAATTACAGTTTTGTATAATTTTCTTAGAGCATTTGATTTCCCAGATCTCTTCTAACACTCAAATGTTTCCTTAAAATCAAGATATTTTAAGGCTTGTATTACTACAAAACTAAGTTTCCAGGACTTTTTCTTGGCATTCCCTAGCTTTATTCCTGAAACTATGGGCTTGCTGCCATCAAATTTATGGCACAGACTAGAGCAAACCAACATGAAGAAGAGCAAAACAGATAGAATTTGGAAGATTTGAAGAGAAGCCAATTTGTTTCAAGTTTGGGATTATTTTCTTATCCATAATTAATGCTAAGTCTGCCCCTTAATAAAATAAATGCTTTAGTGCCATTATATGAAAGTGCATTTCAACTTTCTACAGACCCTGTGGGATTCAAATGATTGGTTCCAAATGACAGCAGTTGTTCTACTGTCACTAGAAAACAAAAATAGGTACAAATATAAAGCACTTCCACATTTAGAAATAGGCAAGATATCTGGATGCATTTGTTCAGCTACTAAAGCAAAGAAGGAAATAGTAAAGGTAAGGGGAGAAAGGGAGAGAAAGGAAGGAAAAAGGGTAGAAAGGGAAGCAGGGAAGGAAGACAGGTTCCTGTTTCCCTCTAAATCAATCTAGTATTCAGCCCAGTTCATTTTCTGGCTAACTGGAGGAGGCTGAACATTGCCTGTTATTCGTCATTGACTTTCCAGATAATTAAGCAAACTATTCTGTCCAAACAATGCTGAGGAAAGAAGAAAGAATAGTCTTCCAGACCATGAAAGCTTTGTTCATCCATCATACCAACAGTATAATAAAGATCTTAGAGATCCTTTGTCTGGCAACCTTTTGCCCTTTGGCTGATGAACAACCAAAGATGTGCAACACAACCTAACTGCTAAATGAGAACTGTGCTCTGGGAATCAGTTTGTTTGCACAACGCTATCCAACTACTTCAGTGAAGTATTTAGGAGAGTGAGTTAAGTAGAAAAACCTCTTCTAAATACTAATTAAGACCTAAATGTTCTTACAAAAAAATAGAAAGTGTGCTTTAAAGTGAGCACATGATTCCTAGTATTAAATTAAGGTAAAAAAAAATACATCTAGAAAAATGTGTTGGAAAATTAAAATTTGCATTAAAAGGTGAAACATGTTTGTGTTTCAGACATTTTTTTACTATTTTTTCTTTTTTTTCTTAATGATCATGTTCAACAACACTGATTGACACCCTGGGCTAGGGTCTTTCTGAGGTACTAGTAATACAAAAATTAAAATAAGTAGATGATTCAACAAGGTTCCTGACACCAGGGAGCACTCAAGAAATCTCACCTCATATGCAGTAATCTGCTGTATTTTCAAAACTCATCCTTTAGTTAGAAGATGATGTGCAGCTAAATATATCTCATCTTCCTAATAGTATTTATTTAATGGAAATGTAGTTTGTTCCTTTTTATTAATACTGAACGAAAATAAATCTTCCTCTCTTTCTTTTCCCCTTCCCTAGAAGATTTAGCACACTGGTGTGTTTTGCTTTTTGAGCAAAGTTGGTAACATGATCATACAGTTTGTATATTTCCTTTGGGATTCTTCTCTTTTCTTCCTTCCCCTGCCCCACCCTTTCGCTTGGCTGTCTTTTCTGCTCTGCTCTTCTTTCTCTCATAACTATCTGTGTTCCTATTCCTCTATGAAGTTGTGAATGTATCCCAAGCCACTAGTTAGGAATAATGAAATAATAAAAATTTAATAACCAACTAAACCATAGATTCTACTTACACAGTACGTTTAGATCCAAGAAGTCATTGTTAAGACAATTTCTGAATTACTACAAACTTCTACCATGTATTAATACAGTCCTGCCCCTCTAGATACCCAGATTCTTATCTAGAATAACAAACCCATTGAATTAAGAAGGAAACTTAACAAACCAATGAATCTAGGGAATTGTTCAATAATTACTTCCCTCATCTCCACAATTTACAATGGAAATGTCAGGAGATGGAAGGAAGCAAGTACCAAAAGTGAACTACATTTAGATATTTGCATTTCATACAATCTAAACTGTAAATAACCCACTTATAAATGTTCACTATGGACAACTATATCATTATACACCCTATACTGCTTTAGTAAGTAGTATTTTTTGCCCTTACTACATCCAAAGGGAAAAGTAGCACAATCGTAAAAAGATGCCCAACAACCAACAGTGAGTCTAGCTGGAGGCCATAAATGAGCTTTGGAAAAGAGTGACCATTTGTAAATAGGCTTAAGAGAAACTAGTACATATTGTGACTACTCATCAGCTGATGGAGGACTTCCAAGTCACATGTATTTTTGCTCTAGGCACTTAATCAATGTGAGATTTTAACTTTTTAATCTTTGAAGAGTAATATTTATGGGACTTCTTTTCATCTTAGCACATGAAAATAAAGCAAATTTCTCCTAATACTATGAAAATTAATATTTTATAAATTGATACTGAATCTAAAATATATCTAAAGTTCTGGAGGTTTTTCACTTGTCATTTCAACAAACATCTGTTGAACATACACTTTTTGTTAAGGCTAGTGAGACATATTGAGCATGAAAGAATAAATAAGGGGTGATTTGCTCTGAAGCTCAAAGTGTAGTGTAGTTCTTATTTACATAATTTGGCACCCTTACAGTGAGTTGCAACAGTATGATATATTATAAATTAATTTTTTATGTAAATGATATTTGTTTGATTGTTTTGGTAATATTCAAGTTGCAGAATATACACCACACACACATTCATCAGGAGTCAGATACACAAGAATGTGTGCATTTGTGTGTGTGTGTATATATTGTGTATATGTAAAGCAGAATTATTTAAATTATTCCTTATGTCTTTAAAGATTCATCTTGTGGATTTCATGTAGAAAACTATGAAGCCCAGTTTTAGAAGTTTTATAAAACTACTCAATCAACATAGGATATAACCTTGTAGATTAAAATGGAGTCAGTGTGAATTATTGGAAATACATTCATGAATTAATACTAAGTTGCTTTAATAGAATTCAGTGGGCATTAAACTCATTTTATTTGGTCATATGATTAAAAATAAATGCTACAATTAATTCGTTTATTTAATTTAAGAAGTACCTTTGGGTCACTTTTAAAGATTGCACAGATTTTACAACACTTAATTATACGAAATCAGTTATGGAAGTTGGTCAGATTTATAAATATACTACAGTCACAGAAAATTCCTCTAGAAGGTATCAGAAACTTCTTTTAGATGTATTTAATGTCTCCATTTATCCTAAGAAGTTTCCAGTATGCAAAATGAAGTGGAGAATACAGACTTGAGGGATACAGGATTTTATTTTTTGTTTGCAATTTATTAACACTACTGTTTCACATGTGTCTTCAAATTTTCCTAATTATGTTAGAAATTCAGGTTCATCATCATATACTTAAATATGAGGGGTAAATTCATTTACTATTTGAAGATTGCTTTGTTCTTTATACAAATATGTGAAAATAGCAGTAGCAACTTGTGAAATCTTTCATTCTTTGTTCCCACTACTAATCATGATACTGTCTCCTTTCAGTTTTCTTTTTGCTCAATTTTGCTCAATCAGTTCTAATTTTTTCTGAAGGCTCTGAATCCGCACATCTTACTTTTGAAATGAGGATCTGTTAGACACAGATATAGGCTATGTTATCAATTAATTTTTATTTAAATATGAAGCTATTTGGGGAAAAAATAGTTGACATGTATGTAAGTCACATGTTAAAACTGCCTGACAGTGTCTTATAGCCATATTAAAAACTTATTTGTAGCAGAATTTCATATTACTTGGCTCAGAATACTGAAATTGGAGAAACGGTCATCTGTGAATTTTAATTTTCTATGCAGCACTAGTTTTTAAATGTGAATATTTACTGTAATTAAAGGAAAGTGAGATAACTTGAACTATTAGTCATGCTGTTTCTCACTTATTCTAGTCATATTTCCAGCCTAACTACTGTGAGTCAGGCACAGTTCCAGGTTGTAAACAAAGCAATCAAATGATGGCCAGCATGGCACTTACCCGCTACATTCATCCATTCAGGTTGCTGTAACAAAACTACTTATGAACAGAAATTTCTTGCTAACAGTTCTGGAGGCTGAAAGCCCAATATTAAGGCACCACATAGTCACCTCCTGGCGAGGATCCTCTTCCTGATTCATAGTCAGCTCCTCTTACTGTGTGTTCTCATTGGGAAGGGGCAAGGAACCCATGTTGGGCCTCTTTTCTAAAGGCACTAACCCCATTCATGAGGACCCTGAGGCTCCTGGCCCTAATTTAACCATCACCTTATTTTAGGTTGACACAAATGTTCATATCATAGCACTCTCTAATGATAGAAGAGGAAAAAAAGCACAATTAAAAAATATTTTAAAATATGAGGAAATAGAGATTGGCTATTTTAATTGAGTCATAAAGGAAGATGTGTCTGAAGAGAAGACAGAATAAGCATAGGACAAGGAGGTACAATCCAGAAGGAGACATGTGGCTGTATATCCTATGAATTAATTTATTGCAGGATCTACATTTTAAATATCATTTCTTATTGAAATGTATAAAATGAGTTACATTTTTAGTGCTCCTAAGGGCATACTATATTAAAGAGTTTGTGAATCCATTAGGGATGCAAATTCCCTCAGTAAAATAAAGATTAACCATTAAATTTCAACTGCCTACTTACCATCTCTATTTGGATCTCAAATTTAACATGGGAAGAGCTGAATTCTTGATATTTTTCTTCAAACATACTCTTCCTGAAGCATTTACTCCTGAAGCATTTACTCCTCTGGTAGTAGCATCTCCACTCATCCATCCAATTTCCAAGGCCAGAATCCTTGGCGTCATTGTTGATAGCTCTCTTTCTCTCCATATTGAATCCAATGGCTAAGCCAATGGGGCTCTTTCTACCTTCAAAATATATTCAAGATCTGACCACTTATCTCAATTTCTACTACTACCTCTCTGGTTCACGCACCCAGCCTCTCTCACCTAAACTTTTCCAGTAGTCTTCTAACTGGTCTCCCTGTTCTGGCCTTAGATTTCTGCGGTCCATTCCCAGAACTGCCAGATCTTTTTAAATATTGAGCTCTTGTCCTTTCTTTGTGAAAAAACCTCTTGGACTTCTTCAAAGCTTACAAGAACCTACAGCTCACTAAATAATATGGGCCTCCTGTCACCTCTCTGACTTTACCTCAGACTACTCCCTCTGGTGTCTCCACTCTAGGCACACTCTCCTACTTGCTTTTTTTGCAAAACTACAGGCACACATTTGTATCATGGCCTTTGTTTTCTATTCCTTCTATTAAAATGTTGTTCCTCCAAAAACTGTGTGACTCCCTCCTGTTCTCCATCAAGTTCCTTACCCATCTCCTTAAAGTTCCTTTCCTATCAAGTATTGCAGTTTCTCCACCCAGAGTTAGCCAAAGTCAAGGTGAAGGGCTCAGTCCTTCATACTTCCAATTGACCCAAGATTTCTGACACCATTTGCAAGTTCAGGGTCATCAGGCCTACCTTCACTTGAGACTAGCTGGCTGCAGAGTCGGGATCTCCACAGGTTCCCTCAGATTTAATAATTCACCAGAATGACTCACAGAACTCAGGAAAATGTTTTACTTATAATTCTTTTTTTAATATAACAACAGAATATACATCAGAACCAGTCAAAGGAAAAGATACGTAAAACAGGATCTGGTACTGAGAGGATTCCAAAGGCACAGCTTCTGTATCCTCAGAGAGGCATTACCTTCATGGCATTAATTGTGGCAATGTGCACGTGGAGTTTTGCCAGCCCAGGAAGCTCACCTGAGCTTGTAGTCCAAGTTTTATTGAGGTTTCATTATACAGGCATGATTGACTTATTGGCCATGTGGTTGAACTCAGTCTTCTGCTTGCTCCCCTTCCTGGAAGTCAGGCTGATACCATACAGTTCAAAGTCCCAACCCTCTAGTCACAGGGTTTGTCTTTCTGGCATGGCCAATTCCTTCCCTGGGATTATTAGTGTGAGCAGCCTTACCCTGAGTCATGTCTTTAGCAAACACTATCAGGTGCCCACCATGAATCATGGCATAATCAGGTCAGTGTGAAAATCCAAAGACTTAGAGGTTACATCACAAGAATAGTGGACAAAGGCCAATAAATTAATTATTATACCTCCCACTGTCCCTTCTCATTTCCTGTTACCCCATCTCTGTTTTATTATCTCTAGTAGTGATTCCTATCTAACATATTCTATATGTGATTTGTATATCTTGATTATTATCTATCTTCCTTAAAGGATTAAAACTGCAAGAAGCAGGAATTTCTATTTTTATCTTTGTTGAATCTTCCATGATTTTAATAATCCTGATATAGTATGTATTCAATTAATATTATTTGAATGAATTAATTTTTTCTTTAAATTCAGATTTCCTAATAGTCCCTCCATTTGTTAAATTGAAAAAACCTTATCTAAATATGAATCCATGAATATTTGCATATGTGAGAAATTATCCAATATGAACTGTATCTTTTTAGCCCTCTTATAACAATGGAATATTTCAGATGGACTTTTAATTTACTAATACTAATGTGACCTCATTTTACTAGATTGTTAAGCACACTGAAATACGTTAACTTTAAATTCATCATACAGTTTTCTTAGATACACTGTCTTTGAAGTCTTTAAAGGAAACTTAATTCCGCGTCAGCATTAGGAGGTGATATTGGATTTATAACCCCAAGAAAGTGATGCATGAAGCTTTTTTAAAAAATCGATTCAGTGATTTTTATCAAATCTGTTTTCAAATATCAATGACAAACAGGTAATCTCCTGAAACATAGATATTAGGAAGATACTTTGTCTTTTTTGGTTAAATAAACTATGTCTTAAAACATTTCAAACTTGTATAAGAGGAAAGTGTAATGGATGATACTACTTTTATATACCACAGAGTAGAACAAGAATATGATGATAAAAATGAGCAGAGATTTCTCTAGTTCATGGAAAATTTTAGGTATTATCACTTTGAAGCCTATTTCTTGACACAAACAGAAAATAATTTTGAAAAATAGCAAAGCCAAGATATTTAAATGGATCTTATAATTGTGGATTAAATTGTGTGGTGTTTCAGAATTGTCTGTCTGAAAAAATATGTTGCATTCCACAAAGTTTCTAATTGCTACAGATAAGAAGAGAATTGTCTCTCGTAAGTTGTAAAGTCTTTGGAGATTTCTTCAAATTATAAAGTGAAATGTTCTGTCACTTCATAACTATTTCAATCACTTTTTGCAAAGTATATCTGCATCCATAGGCAAAAGAAATTTATTATCTCTGAATTGCAATTTGGACTGTCATGAGTTATTTCATATGACAAAGTTTGTCAAATCCACACTGGCAGTGCTGTTAGTGCTTTGCTCTTGAACTCAAGTACAAGACAGCTCTGTCTAAGTCACCATTTGCAGAAGTCAGACATGAATGTGCTGTTAAAGCAGTGCCATAAGTTAATTAGAGTGGGATTAGAAGGAAAGTGGGCAATTTAGGAATGTAAGAATTACTGTACCGAATCAGACCAATGGTTCTCCTGGCTTAGTATCCAGCCTCCAGCAGCTGTACTTGCTAATTTCTAAAGCTTAAAAAGAAAGGAATAAGACTACACAATTCACCTAGACAAATGTGCCATCTGTGATCTGGAAAGATTTTCTTCATGACCTCACTTAAATAATACCCAGAAGCAGGAGGTTTCAATCCTGTTATGATATTGCTTTCATTTGAATAGCTCTGGTTATTAATAATTCTTATTAAATCATCCATTCCTACATAGAATCAAGTAGTTCATCCATAAGCTATTTATCTCTAAAGCTCCTGAATTCATAGTTGAATATGTCTGTTTCTGTACACAAAATATGAATTTATAGTGTTTATTTGATACAAGTTCTTGAAGGTAAAATCTGCCTGTAGATAACTCCTGGATGACTGCCTGCTCCTCTGCCCCAAATTTACTGGGTTCACAGGCTTTTGGCCAAAAAATTCTTGAATCTATTGTCACTACTCCCAATTTTCTATCCATTAACAATTGACAGAGCTATTCAAATGATGAAGAATTTATGTGCTGAATTTTTAGAAATGTTCAACTGGAGTCTTTCTTACATGATTTTGCTTAACAATGTATTGAAGGAAGAAGAATGAATTACTTGCCCTTATAATTTTAGTCTTCTGTTTATGATAGAAGTATCTGTGACTATTTCATAGGTTTCTTGATTATTTTACATACCTCCTCAAGGTCAGTATTTGTGCTATGGTTACAAAAAGCCAGTTAGAGGAAAATCCCTCAAGAATAGTAAATGCTTACAAGCTGAAGTCTGAACCATTCTCTTAGGCTGTCAGATCTTAATGTGGTAACAGTAAAAAACTAAAGCTAAAGTCCTAATAGGATCTCCTCTATCCTAGAATCAGGAAAACTACTTTTTTCATTGTTATTCGCACTAAAATGAACATGCATTCTTTATGCCTGTGTTAATTCTGTTCCCTCTCTCTAGCTTTCCCAACTTTTCTTTGTGGCTCATTTCCTATTCCTACTCCTTACTTCAGCTAGAATCTCATTCCTTCAGGTAATTTCCTTTTAAACATGTATTGATTGCTCTCTCTTCTGACAACTGGGGCCCCTTTGTTTACACTTGGTTCTTGATTGTAAAGTCCCTGAGAGAAACTACGTCTCCCACTTTATTTGTAGTTGTAGATTTTAGGGCAGTGTCTGATTCATTCTTATAGAGTAAAAATATATTTAAAGGAAATCAATAAGAGTTGCTAGTGACTAACTATTTGGCTCCATTTCCAAAAGTTCACTCTACTACTGTTTGTATGACATAGGCAATAACATATTATTGAGTGCTATACAGGTGTAAATGAACCCAAAACTTTAAATTTCTAAAAAATCGAGGAAAGTATTATTGATTTAAAAATCACAATAAGAGGTATGGAAATATCAGCACAAAAAGAGAATATGAAGGTTCTCAATCCACTTAGACACATGATGTTGGGGACTGATGGGAATCCAAGCAGAAATAAAAGCAGAGGCAAGGCAAGGAAGTGAAATAGAAAAGGGAACTACTAAGGAACTATCCCTTATTCCTGCTGATTGGCTCATGAAGAGAATAGCTGAAAATAAACTCAGAAATGTGGGCAGTGCCTAGTTCATGAACCTTTATCTGAACCCAGTAGGGAATTACTGAAAGATTTTTCAGCGGTAAACATATCTGCAAAAATGTATGATCAACTTAAAAGTGAGACAAAAGACAGTTTCCTAAAGTAATATGGTTATTAAATAATGACATATGTAACCAGTCCCAAATTTAAGCAGCAGTAATAAAAACAAATAAAATGAAATAGATGCAAGAGATATTGAGTAGAAGACATTAATATTCATTGTGAAAAACTGGACTTGAGATAAGGAATAAAAATGAAACAAATTAACACTGCCCCTTTGAGCATGTTTAAATGTGAAGAAGACATTAGCATTATTGAAATAGAAGATACTTTTTTCTTCCTGTACATTAAGCAGAAATTTATGTAAAAAGTTCTTCAGTTTTAATTCTTATACTTTTAACATAGTACTTCCAGTCACTGAAAAATTCAACCTACTTCACTCACACCTGACATCATTAAGACAAATCTGTAATTCTTTCTGACCTTTTAAAAACTCTCAATTTTGAAAATATTCCTTTTATCAAACAGTGATTTCACTAGAATTATAATGTCTCTCTTTCATTTTTAGAAATCCAAATGGGACCCAGAACAATAGCACAAGATGGCCTGCCTTCGAAAGCACTGAACAAAAATATTTTACTTTGAATACAGAGACACCAAGAATATACACTAAACTACGTGCTCAACAATGCCGATTCTGGACATTGTTTTTTCCCAGAGTCTTGGAAATGACAGGTGTGTGTTTTTTAGTATTTGGTTAAATGACTGGTTGTGGATTATGTAAAAGGAGGGTAAGGTAGACTATCCAATACACGCTGATGATGTTATTCTGGGACTTTTTAAAATGACTTGACTCTAATGTGCTCGGTATTTTAATAATTTTCTTGTAGCAAGTTTTGCTACATTTGAGGGCTTACAATATAAGGAGCAAGTCAGCACTAAAATAAAGAAAATTAAATAGAAATTTTCTCCTAGAGAAATGTAAAACGTAGTAGTGGAACTAAAATAGAGGACTACTTGATATTCAGCCAATCTTTGGAGAATTATTTATTGAATCAATGGACAAATCTATAAATATATAAAATAAACAATTTATAGAACTAAAAAGTAGAATAGGAAGGAGAACCAAGATGGCGGCGTGAGTAGAGCAGCGGAAATCTCCCCCCAAAAGCAAATATATTTCTGAAAATACAACAAATACAACTAATCCTAAAAGAGAGACCAGAAGACACAGGACAATAGCCAGACTACATCCACACCCATGAGAACCCAGTGCCTCACGAAGTGGGTAAGATACAAGCTGTGGCCCGGCGGGACCTGAGCGCTGCTCACCCAAGCTCCTGGTGAGAGGAGAGGAGTAGGAGTGGGGAGGGAGAGGGAGCCCAGGACTGCTGAAGACCCATCTCCAGCCATCCAGACCAGAGAGCAGACACAGTGCATGTGTGGGGTCCTGGATACTAGGGAAACAGGACAGTAAGACCTGTGAGCGGGTCCCCGCAGCCAGTGCACCCAGGACAAAGAAAAGCGAGTGCTTTTTGAAAGTCTTAAAGGGACAGGGACCCCACAGCTGGACGGAAGTGCCCTGGGACACTTAGCCCAGCAGCTCTGGGTGCCCGAACCCCTGCAGCACAGCTCGGAGGCCCCTCACCACGATAAATAGCCTCCCGCCTGTTCCCCCTCCAATGCGGCTCTGCCATATTGGACCAGCAGCCTTAGGCTGGCTACTCCCACAGCAACTGCAGAGCTAAATAAACTCCATAGTGGCTGGACAAGATCAGAAGCCCCATCTGTATGCAGCTGCCCAGCACAAGCCGCTAGAGGCCACTGTTCTCCCAGGAGAGGAAGGCCATAAACTTGCAAGAAGGGACTTTCTCTTACCCAACACATGCTCCAGCTCCCCACAAATATATCTATCGCCATGAAAAGGCAGAAGAAATTGATACAGACCAAGGTCACAGAGGCAAACCCTGAGAAGGAGATAGACCTAACCAGTCTTCCTGAAAAAGAATTAAAAATAAAGCTCATAACCATGCTGATGAAGATGCAGAAAAATATGCAAGAGCTAAGGGATGAAGTCCGGAGGGAGATTACAGATGTCCGGAGGGAGATTACAGAAATGAAACAATCTCTGGAAGGATTTATAAACAGAATGGATAAGATGCAAGAGGACATTGATGGAATAGAAACCAGAGAACAGGAACACATAGAAGCTGATGCAGAGAGAGATAAAAGGATCTTCAGGAATGAAACAATATTAAGAGAACTGTGTGACCAATCCAAAAGGAACAATATCCGCATTATAGGGGTACCAGAAGAAGAAGAGAGAGAAAAAGGAATAGAAAGAGTATTTGAAGAAATAATTGCTGAAAACTTCCCCAAACTGGGGGAGGAAATAATCGATCAGACCATGGAAGTGTACAGAACTCCCAACAGAAAGGATCCAAGGAGGACAACACCAAGACACATAATAATTAAAATGGCAAAGATCAAGAACAAGGACAGAGTTTTAAAGGCAGCTAGAGAGAGGGCAAAGGTCACCTACAAAGGAAAACGCATCAGGCTATCACCAGACTTCTCAACAGAAACCTTAAAGGCCAGAAGAGAATGGCATGATATACTTAATGCAATGAAACAGAAGGGCCTTGAACCAAGAATACTGTATCCAGCACGATTATCACTTAAATATGAAGGAGGGATTAAACAATTCCTAGACAAGCAAAAGTTAAGGGAATTTGCCTCCCACAAACCACCTCTACAGGGTATTGTAGAGGGCTCTAGATGGGAGCACTTCTAAAACCAAATAGATGTCACCAGAGAAAATAAAATCACAGCAAAGAAAGCAGACCAACCAAATACTAACTAAAGGAAAAAAATAAAATCAACTACCCAAAGAAGCAGTTAAAGGAAGCACAAAAGAGCACAGAATAAAACAACCAACATATAAAGAACAGAGGAGGAGGAATAAGAAAGGAGAAAAATAAAGAATGACCAGTGTCTAAAATAGCTCAATAAGTGAGTTAAGTTAGACGGTAAGATACTAAAGCTAACGTTGAACCTTTGGTAACCATGAATCTAAAACCTGCAATGGCAATAAGTACATATCTTTCAATAGTCACCCAAAATATAAATGGACTGAATACACCAATCAAAAGACACAGAGAAATAGAATGGATAAAAGAGCAAGACCCATCTATATGCTGCTTATAAGAGACTCACCTCAAACCCAAAGACTATAGGAACAAAGAAAGACTGAAGGAACAAAACAGCAGCAGAATCATAGAACCTAAGAATGGAGTAACAGTTACCAAAAGGAAAGGGACTGGGGAGGATGGGTGGGAAGAGAGGGATAAGGGTGGAGAAGAAGAAAGGGAACATTATGATTAGCATGTATAATGTGGGGATGGCATGGGGAGGGCTGTGCAACACAGAGAAGACAAGTAGTGATTCTACAGCATCTTACTACGCTGATGGACAGTACTGTAATGGGGTTTGTGGGGGGATTTGGTGAAGGGGGGACCCTAGTAAACATAATATTCTTCATTTAATTATAGATTAATGACAACAAAATAATCAATCAATTAATTTAAAAATAAAAAAAGTAGAATAGGACCAAATATAATTTGTACTAAAAAGAGGTCAAAATAAGTTAATTGATAGGTAGTAGAAGCCTTGATTCCTAAGAGGGAAAATAACTCCAGAATTTACATATTTAAAAACACCAAATATTTTTAAATATTCTGAGCCCCAAGATATTTACCTAAGAACACGTACACATATTGCATAATAGAATAAACCGATAGTAAGTTAACAACTCTTCAGGAAATGATTACTTAGACTTATATAAAGCAATAGTAGGAAAACTTATTCAGATGAGCATATTATTTCAAAATTCATTAGTAAGAAAATATTTAAATCAAATTGAATGATAACATCTTCTGTGAGAAAAATAAGAGATATATCCAATTCACTACTGAGATTTAAAATGCCCAGCTGTTTCTACCCATGTGGCTCAAGTCTTTTATTACCTTTATTTTTCAAATAAAAATAATTGATTTTCAACTATCAGACATATTATTGACCATTTCCTTTAACCTTTCCCATTCTGCTCATCACCAGATTTTACAATTTTTAGGCTGTGTATTAGAGATCTCCACAGGGTAGATGTTTTTAGTTTCTTGTTTAAAGATGTTGGGGGTTAGTTTCAGGCAAATGCAGGCACCTCAGAGCTGGATTTGATTGTTTAATGTGCCTTTTGATTATCAGACATTACTCACCAAAATTACAATTGTGCACTCCATCTGTTTGGGAGATGTTCCTGATATACCAGTGCATCACCAAATGTTCTGCAACATAATATATATCCAGAGATGGGCTTTTGCTTCCCTTGGCAGAGCTACTGTGATCTGCCCTGGTGTCCTCTGGGTGTGAATAACAATGAGGCAACACGGTTAATCTGCCAAAGAGACCTGGAGAGGTACCATTTAACATACCGCAGACTACACATTCTTAATCTTTACTTGAAATATTTTTAAATGATAGGTCCGTAATTGAGTGACAGTAAGAGGGGGTGGAGAAGATTTTAAATGACTGATTTATTATAAACCAAAGTAAGCCATTCTGATTCAAGCACATGTGGTCTATTGTGATTTACGTGTTGATAAAATAAATATCAATTATCTCTATCTCTAGATACTCGACTGACATAAAGCAGGTTGAATAAACAAACTCCTAACTCACTTTTTCCCTACTTGCAGCTCAACTAGTTGAGCTGTGTGAACTACCCTTGCTCTGCGTTAGTGCCATGTTCTAGAAGGGTTCCAGTGTGTCTTGAAAACATTATTTTATATTTTACCTTTTTATTTCAGAATATACTTCCCCAAAAGTTATATTAAATATATTTAATAAATTTTAAAGTTAATGCATATATGATTATTATAACAATTTAATTCATTGTTCTTTATAATTCATATTATCACATATCAACAATTAATTCATTATCCTTTATATATTTAATTCTTCATTAATCAGATTTTTTTACATTTAAACAATGAAACCAATTTGAAGTTGCATGTTTTTAAGGTTTATGAATAAATAATAGAGGATTACAAAGATTGAGAACAATGTTTTTACCATATTTTACATTTTTCAATTCCCAAAGCTTTAAACATTTTTCTTTAATGCAAATAATGAAAATAGGGGTTATTCAGATAACCTGAAAATCAGGATTATTCAGATAACCTGGGTTGAAATTTTTATGGAATATTTTTTCAAAGCAGCTCTGTAAGGAAAATTTCAAAGAATAACTACCAACTGGATTTCTTGACAGAAGTGTTTACCTCACTTAAAATCGAAGCCCAATAAGCTTTATAAATGCTACTTCAGCAGCAGTTTACATTTTAGCAATAAACAGTCTCAAATAAAATGATCCTTAAGACTTGTTTAAACACATGAATTTCAGCACTTAACTGTTACTATACTTCAGCACATGCCTATGCTGTTATAGCATGCACCAACAAGAGATAAAATGTCCAATGTTTGTTGAAATGTTATCAAATTCAGATTTTTCGCTAAATGTCTTAACTTCATCATATCTCGTGATTATTTGAAAAAGAAAGAAAAGAAAATAGAGAAATGACCCATTCCATGTCAAGAGATGTCATTTTTCACTAAAAGTGGTAGAGTAAATTTAAAGGAAAAAAAGTCTTTAAACTTCACTTCTTCCCAATAAAGAAAATCATTAAGTCCAGTGGTTTCTCCTTTGGCCTTGAGTAAATTATGAAACATTGTTCCTTGACATAACTAAAGAAGACTACATATACATTTAGGAGTGGAGTTGCCACATGGATTGGTTACTTCAGAGAATCATTAGTGCTATTTGCTCATCAGTCATCAAGACTGGACACCAGAGATGAGAGAGTAATGGTGGTTTGGAGAAAAAATCAAACTGTTTTATTGTTTTCATGTGACTGAATTTTTCATTCCTCATTAAAAGCAAAGCAAGCAAAAAAATAATGTAGATTTAGGTAACTTGTTAATCAAATTACCCTTTTGTTTTACTTTAAAAGTACCTGAAGCCCTCACAAAGCCTGGCCTGAGTTTATATTAGTTTACTCTACTGTGTCACACCATACTTAAAATTATAACAGGACAACAAATTTTTTTTTATCTACTTCAGAAAAAATTATATTTCTTGGTAATTTTAATAATTGTTTGACAAACAGGGAAATAAGCCAGTAATGAGGACAGAGTTTCAACATTCAAATTACATGAAATTTTCTTTTTATTATAATCCTAAACACAATTCAATACCAATTAAATCTCTTCTTTTAACTTCATCTCCATTAAGAATTTTGGGTTGACTCACCCCTCCTGTGTTCTCTCTTAATTCTTCAGACTTGACTAAATACACTCAGCTCTGGTAAAATTATTGGTCACTCTTTTTTAATTGACATGACAAAAAATTACTGCTTTTTCTATGGGGAAGAAAGCCTGACTTTTTTTTCCCCCCAAATGAGACAACAGTGTGGGCAAAACAAAGATCACAGAAGTCCTGACAAAGTTGTGTCAATATGCTTATGAACTATTGATATTGATCTAGGTATACATGAATTCAATGAAGAACAAATTTAGGAATACATTTTTGTAACAAGGGCAGCAAGTTCCTCTTAGTGGCACTCCTGATAGATGCATATATCTAATGTACAAACCATCTGATTTTCCCTTCATTGTAAACATGGCGAAACAGGGTTTACCAACACCATGTACAGTTGGAAACTAATTTGAAAAGTTCAAAATATTTTCTATGTCACTAGTATAGTAAGTGCTCAAGCTGGAATTACAGCCCATATCACTCCTATTCTGACGTTCTTTGTTTCACACTGCAGTGCTTTGTTAACTACAAAACAAATCTACATCTCACAGATAATAAATCTCTTTTCACTTCAATTTTCCAGTTCTGTAGAAGTAGGTGAAAGGAAAAAACTTCTAGATTTGGTTTGATTTATGTCATAGAATTCCAAATTTTTATCATCTTTTTATTATGGTTATTCAGTTCTTCTGGATTTTGTTAGAAAATAATCAAATAATGTTTCATATTTTATTGTCTCAATCAATGTTCAGTACTTTTAAAGGGAAAATGTACCCAGGTTTACAAAACATTTGTATATTGAAAAGTAAGTATTTCAATACACTAAATTGTATAGATATTTGATTATTACACATAAGGAAATCCACATTTATGTGAATCAAGGATTTGGTATCATTTCAGGCATAAGAAGAGAAAATCAGATCTAGGACCTTTTCTCTAAATTTTAAAATTTATTATCTAAATGCTAAATTACTAATCATTGACTTGTTATAGCAAGCATTTTGTTCTTTCTGAACTTTAGGACCCTTATTTTGCATAAGTAACATTTAAACAGCATTTAATTATTAAAAAAAACACAAGAGTAGATCATATGGTATGATCTTTCGGTAATGTCTTTTTTCCACGACTCATTTTTTTGACTCTAGAAAAGTTCTATTATTCACAAAATAATTATAGTCATTGACCTTTTAAAAGCCATTTTTACATAAAAATGAGGCATTTTTATGTATATCCTTAAATATTTGTCCAATGTCCAAGCATTGTAAACATTTCAAACCTAAATATATCCTAAATTGCAGGGGATATTTTAATGGCTGTGCAAATGTCTGAAATACTTTGATTTTCATATAAATTGAAAATGAATCATTGAATATGCTCCATTGTTAGTAGTATGAATGTAAAGGAGACACTTCATATATATTATAACATGGTATGAGATCACATGAACTTCAAATTAATATCTTACAAAGTTATAATTAATTTTAAAAATTCTTAATTGTAAAGTATATATTTAAAATGTTGTCAGTCCTTCCCTATTTTCAGGATAGTTGAAATAAGTTAAATTTTTGTTTTTAATTCAATAACTATAGCTCTGCATACTAAAAGGTTAAGAAGTAAGAGAATTACAAATTTTTTAAATACTTGTAGACTTAAATAATTTAAACCATCTTCTAGCCCTATCATATAGGTCTTTATATTAGGAACATAAATATATGATTTTAATGTTTAAAATGCTAAAGTGTCTATTGCTCACAAACTTTATATTTTAATGTAATATGATTCCAAATAAATAAAGATTTCAAGGTCTGTGTAGTACATAAAACTTTTTGGTATATTGACTCACATTATTTCTGGCATAAATACTCCTCTCCCCTGACACATATACTTTGCAAACTACAGAAAAGCAGAGATTGTCTTAGTCATCTTTTTAATTGGCTAGTAATTAATAACCTGATTGCACATAGTAGTTTTAATAAACTTTTTAATGACTAGACATTGTTTGGAATTAAGATATACTGATGTAGGAAAAATGTGAAATCTATATAGAATGCAAATTATAAGGTTATCCTTATGCATTAACAACATTTTCATCAGAAATAATCATCTGCTATAAAATTATATATGTACGTGCAATTCATTAAATGAAATTTTTGTTATATGTAGGGAGATCAAGAAAAGAGAATAATATCTATATATCTTCTTAGAAACTAAAACAAATATATGTAATACAATTTGGCATAATATATAAACTCTTCTGCATTTTGTTATATAACATTGTATATATAATATCTATAAATTTCACATAATGCATAAAATTTTATTAAAAGTTTTTCAGATAGTAGTAAAGCTGATAATGAATAATGAAGATTAAAAAACTGATATGCAATATACTTGGATAAAATGGCATCTGCATTCAAAATTATTTTTCAATCATTGTAAACATAGATTAAAATTTACATTAATACAAATTATCTCATGTTTTACAGGAAGTATTGATGAAGCAGAAAGGGAATGGAAAGCAGGATTCCATCGCTGGAACAATTACTTGATGGACTGGAAAAATCAATTTAATGATTATACTAGCAAGAAAGAAAGCTGTGCAGGTCTCTAATTAATGCATTCAACCTTTATAGAATGTTTGTTTTCCTATAGATCAAGGCAAAAATATCAGTAGCTCTCTTACACACCTAGTAAGAAAGCTATTATATAGCTGAAACAAAAATGCCAGAAGGATATCGATTCCTCATATTTTTCATTTAGTATTGTACCTAGCATTTCAAAACCCAAATGGCTAAAACATGTTTAATGAAATTTCACAATATAAAGTTTGACAATTAATTATATGCATAATAAAATGATTTGCAACTTCAAACTCTCTTTTCTGATAACTTGAATAATTTTTCTCCTAACAAGTATTTGTACTTTGTTTTTAGTTGCATAATGCATTATCATTACCACTTATAAAAAAGGTATCTTCTTTAAATGAATTATGTCTTGACACATGGGACACTATAATTTACAACACTATCTCCACTTATTAATATTAATTTAATGTCATAGGTGATATTAAACCAAACACAAATAATTTGTTTAATTTTTATAGGATGGTAAGAATGAATCTTAAAGGGGGTTGGTCACTTAGAAACACCTAATGAATGAAACAAAATGTTGTTTCCAAGACATAGTACATAAAAGACTGTAATTATTTCTATTCAGTATTTTCAAAAATATGTATGCTTAGAATCTTCACATTATATTCTTGTGTCTTTTAACCCTTGCCCTTCCTCACCTCCCCAATCTCTGACTCTCCCCAAAGATGTACATATGTAAATTGCTCTTCCTGTAACTCACTAAAAAAGTGGTTGAGTGAAAGTCTAAAGTCAGAAGTCATGTACCATTTGGCATAGGGAAACACTAGGCTGGACACAGAAATAGAACTTTAATAGGGACATTGTTCAGTTCCAGGACAGAAATGGTTATACTTTCTGCATACAAGTGATATTATTTTATAATTAAAAAATTACAAAGCTGCATTTACTAACTTTCTTGGTAAAGGAACATGTGTCCATTGAAAAATTCCCTGAGTAGTTCACTAAAGGGGTGAAATCAGAGGATTATAATTCCCAGAAAAGGACAGTGCATGTTGACTATGGTAGTTAAGCATTGAAAACTAGCACCCAGGATAGAATAAAGTGCAGATAGGTCTGTGGATTGCTGGTTCAGTCATATCCCTTTGTTCACTGGTCATAAGTGTGTCTATAGTTAGACCCACTATGGGTTGTCATTCTCACTCAAAAAGTTTCTCAAAGTTCCTGCTACTTTATCAGCTTCTGCTGGTTTGACAGAGTTGTTATACAAACTGAGTCAGTTTTGATATCATTTTAGTGGTTCTGTAAATGGACATTTTTGGTTTACAGTTCTTCCCTCATCCTGGGAAGCAGCAAGAAGTGTTACCCACCATGTAAAAAACCTCCATGTTTGTTCAATAAATAAATAACCTAGCAGGAATCCACTGTGTCCAACACTATTGCAGAAATTCAGGTTAAGGCTTTTAAAAAAAACTTGTATAACAGAGTCTGTACAGTTTCATTTACTATGATTGCCATTTAAAGGGCAATTTCTGTGCAGAATTCTAATTCAGGGTCCCCAGGCCAAGGGAGAAACTGTTGAATAAAGAAAAATGGGAAGGAGAATCTCTGAATACCTATTTATAATATCTTTTAGAGTTTTGTATTTCAGCAGGCTTATGGATGAAAAGTTTAGTTGTTTGAGATACTAAGAGTTGTGTAAGTATTAAAACCTCAAAATGTAAAAACCCTTCCTAGAGAGCAGAGTACAGGGAGATATTATCTTAGTATAAATGTACAAAGCCATGGAGGCTGTCCCTAATTCTGGTAAAATTTTTAGATGAATTTCTCAAAAGTGTGAGGGACTAGTATGTCTAAGGTTACAACAGAGCAAGTGTAATTCATCTAGCCAGTGTCATGACACTTAGCTTGATCAATTATTTAAGTGAAAACACGTTATCATGTTGTGCCACTCTCTGCAAGACATTACAGTATGTGACCTTACTGAAAATTGATTACCCATGTAATATTTATAAGGATTAAGGTAACAAGTCACATACCTTTAAAAATTTTTAAAACCATTATAACTAAATTTGTTTTTCTAAAAAAAATTGGCTGCTGAATATTATCAGCATGAAGGGTATAAATTTTAAAGATATGGCAATTTCTGGGCTATCAGAAATTAAATCTTACGGATAAATCTTAACATAATTGTAGCCATAACATTTTAGCAGAATATCTTAAGAAATGGAACCTTCCCAACATCGCTGGAGAAGTATGACACACTCAACAGTCAGTAAGATTTCCTGTTGCACCTGTGGTCTTACTGAACTCAGCAGAAATATTCTCTTTATAAAGTTGTTTTTTAAATTAGGATGGTAAGAAAAATAAGACACATAATTTTTTTTTACTAAATGTACTTCATGTAAATGTAAACCAGTAGTGCTGTTCATCAACACAATCTTGGTGGAAGTTCCAGATGTCAAAGAAATAAGCAGATTTAAAAATATACACAGAGGGGAATGCACACATACATACATTTACACATACAAGGGTATATTAATGTCCAACAAGAGATCACGGTAAAGAATTCACTGAACACTTCCAAGAAGGAGGGAAAAACGAGGGTTTTGGGGTAGAGACAGTCCCCAGACAGTCCCCAACTTATGATGGTTTGACTTACAAGCAATGTAAGCTAAAATCATGGAAGCTGGGGTCTAAGTGAGGACAGAATTTTCTTCCTTCCTCCCTTTCTCCCTTTTTCCCTCCCTTCTTCCTTCCTTCATTCCTTCCTTTTTTCAATTTCTTTCTTTCTTTTCAGGAAAATTGGAATTTTAGATGTTCACATTTGGATATAGTATTAGACTTATGGCCTGCCTATAGAAAGATTTTGCCTTTTCTGTCACTTGCTAACTATGCCGTGGGATACAAGGATAACCACACAACCAACACACTTATAACCATTCTGTACCTATACAACCACTTTTTTTTTCATTTTCAGTCCAGTATTCAATAAATTACATAAAATATTCAACACTTTATTATAAAATAGGTTTTGTGTTATATGATTTTGCTCAATTATAGGCTAATGTATGTGTTCTAAACATATTTAAGCTATGATATTTGGTAGGTTAGCTGTATTAAATGCATTTTTGACTTATGATATTTTCAACTTACAGGATGAGTTTATTGGGATGTAACCCCAATGTCAGTCAAGAAAGACCTGCATTAGAAAGGATAGTGTATGATGATCCTATGATAGTCATCTAATCACACGTTAAATACTAATGCAAGACATAAAATATATTTTATAATATAAATATATATTTATTGTGCATAAATATATAACTTGAAAAATATTTATCATATATAACAACATACATTAGGACCAATTGTGATAAAACACAGTAGTCATTTTGACATCTAATTGGCAAGAGCTGTTGTAATTGGAAGCATTTTACTTACAAGTTGATTGAAGAGAAAGATAATAGACTGATTTTGTTGTCAGTTACTGAATGAAGAAATATTGTCAGTCAAAATATGAAGAAGGCATTACAAGTTTTCAGGGCACAGAAAAAGCAAAATCTTTCTATAGCCAGGCCACAAGTATAATACTATATCCAAATATGAACATCTAAAATTCCAATTTTCTTGAAAAGAAAGAGAAAGAAAAAGAAAAGGAAGGAAGGAAGGAAGGAAGAAAAGAAAGAACATAGGAAGGAAGAAAATTCTGTCCTCAATTAGACCCCAGTTTCCATGAGTTTAGCTTATACCACTCTGTCTATCCCTGATCCAATATCTCACCATTAGAATTACTAATTGATGAGATAATAAGCCAATAGAAGGGACATAGTAATTTTGAGGTGAATGAAAACACAAATAACTATACACACACAAAACAAAATACATTTATCTGACCCGGTTTCTTCTCCAGACATGGCATATTTTAAGCCTAGTTTAATCCTTCATGTACCTTGAAAGGTGTAAAAAAAAACTACCTTGAATTTTTCAAGGGAATTTAACAGTCAGTGTCTTGAGATTTTGAGATTCACCTCTGGATTCCCAGCTAGGAACTGCTTACACCATGTTACCACACTTTGTATGGTGCTTGTTGATTGACTGAGTGAGAGGATAAGATACAGCAGAAGTTAGTTCCAGTATGAAGGAGCAAAATTGCATTGAGAGTCTTTGGATAGCAGAGGAAGCATGAAAACAAATTTGGAGGAAGAAAAAAAGAAGGAGGGGCAGGAAGAGAAGGAGATAGGGGAGGAAAAGAAGAGGCACTACTGTCACCGTTTGGAACTGAATTTATCCAAATGGACTGTCTAGGCTCTTAGAGTTTCAGGACAGAAGAGGTGATGAGATATAGGAAATTAGAGATACATATATCATAGGTAATTTCACATTAATATATGGGATATTTAACTCAGTAATTCTCATTGACTTCACACTAGAATCCCTGGGGTTAGCTGGGGCCTGTGTACCCCAACCCAATAAATTAGAATCTTTGAGAGTATAACCCAGACATCAGGATATTGTTAAAGTTTCTCAGGTGATTTTGATTTCATCAAGTTGAGATGCGCTGATTTATTTTTCTATGATAACATTGTTTGTCTTGACAGGTTAAAGGACAGTGCTTTCTCTACAGAAGAAATTATAGGTCAGTAATTTCCAAACTGTTACATATTTGAATGTCCTGAGAAGTTATTAAAGATCCCAATATCCATGTCACACCCCATACCAATAAGATCACAATATAAGGGTGGGAGCCAGGCATCAATATTTCCTAATCATCTCTGATTTGTTCTAATGTACAGCAAATATTGGAAATGAATTATCCATTGTAGATGGTTAATTTAAAGAACTGGGAGGCTATTCACATTGTTTTAACACTCAAAAGCAGAGTGTGAGAAGGAAATATACTTGTTATTGATATCTGAGAAACTAACAGCTTTCCTCTGAACAAGGAACTGTAACAGATTACTGAATGTATAGAATAAATTTGGGGTGCACATTTTTTTCTAGGACTTCTACAATAGATATCATTTTACCAATAAATGTATGCTCTGGAAAAAGGTATGTTTGAAAAATAAAGAGAAAATGAAATCTATTTAATATTTTACAGTGGTTTATGTAATAGCAGTTATTTCAGAAGATCATTTTTTGTTTTGAGCTAACTCAAAGTTTGCTACCAATAACTGGTAACAGTAACTCAGTTTCAAGTTAAGAAATCAGATTTTGATTCTCATTTTTCAGTGTTCTTTTCATGTAAAAAGGTATCAACTGTCATGTGAACTCTCAAAAACCCAAGTAATCATTCTTGCCAAGCTCATAAAGAGATGGTGTTAGGATTAATTACTTAATGATTATTAAACTAGGTAAGTGAGTCCCAAGAGTTGCTTTTCATCTCAGAAGAATTAGCAGAAGTCTTTGGCTTGAAGCAATTATTGTATAATCTTATTTGTTTGAAGTGAAACCTTCTATTCTTTTTTAATTGTTTTGATTCCCTTCAACAGTTCAGATAGAACAAGGAAAAGAGAAGCTTATCAAAAAAGTCTGTGGAATAAGCTATAGTAACAATAAGCTATAATAATGTACTTGATAATAGTAGGTGTTTCAAAATCCTTGAAAATGAATATGCCAAGAAAATGATCTATCTAATCTGTCTAATCTCTATCTATCTATCTATCTATCTATCTATCTATCTATCTATCTATCTATCATCATCTCTCTGTCATCTGTATATCTATCATCTATCTAGGACAGCCAATCCAAATTATAGCTAAAGTGTTGAGGAGGGAGGGAAACCAGAGGAATGTTATTAATATATCTAATCCAACCTGGACTACAAATTCAAAGTCATTGCTAAAACCAAGATAGACTTATAAAGTTCTTTTTTTTTCATTTTTAGCGTTTCTTAATGTTCTAGAGTATTTTTTTTTTCGTCCCTTCTATACCAAATTTAAGCTTTCATGGTCATACTGTTTTCCTGGTAGAATGGCTGTGAAAAAATGGGGGATAAGCTTTCTTTTCTTTTCATTTTCTCTCTTCTCTTTCCTCTGTCCTTTTTCCCTTTTTCACTAATGCAAAGGCATAGATACAAAACTTTATGTGTGGTCCAGTAGTCACTATAAAGAATTACATTTGCATCTGTAATGCAAATTTCCATTATACTGTTAGGCCTTTGGAAATAGACCCTAAAAAATAACATTTTTCCCAGAAAAATATTTATCATGAAACAAATACAACTTAAACTTCAAAAATCCTTACTTGCAAGAATACTTCCAAATACCTTGGAAGATACTATTGTAATTTTGCTATTTTTCTTAAAGAGGTTTCCCAGAAAGACACTAGTTTCAAGAGAAACAGTACTTGGTTTAGCTGTTGTTTTTCCTGCAGGAACAGAAAAGAGCCTTTGGTCTATAGCCCCAGGCACAAAACAACATTTTTAGTCCAAGAGGACTTTTCCTCCCCCACTGTTCTTAGACATTTCCCTGCTTTTCTTTAGATGAAATGTGCTATTTTTGTTTCACAACATTGTAATATCTAATTTGAAGTTACTATCTTTGTACAAGGTAATAAGTGAGTGAAAAACTCAAATGCTAACATCTGCTGTGGCATTTCAATTTTAAACCAAATGTGTATATAATATTCTCTTCAGTAAGTGAATTAACATTTTCATATAACCATGAAAGATAACATTTTAATCATCTCCCTTGGAGATGTCTCTTTGAAGTCACGGGCAAAATATTGTTAGAATCTAACAGAACATTTTACTTACTTCTTTTAAGATTTTTGAAGCTTTCAAAGATAGTGAGTACATGTACTCTCTCTCAGTTCACCTGGTAATACAGTCAGTTGAGAGGCAGCTGTCCGTCTCTCAGAGTAGTTAAAGGCTATCAACAAGTATGTCAAGTTCTAGAGCATCATGCTTCTTGGTCATTGGCTGCACTGCTATGTGGAATTCCATCATTTCATACACATTTTTTAGTGCCTGAAAACATTTTAAATTGTTCCACAGTGTCCTTTAATTATCTTTTCAAACTTTTTTTAACTGTCATTTTCCTTTAGAACAAAAATTTTAATTATTACATGCTAATGTCCTAATGAAAAGTATTTGATTTTTCAAATTAGTATTATGAGTCCAATACATAGGAAGTCAGTTTTAGTAAAGTGAGTCTGGTTTGGATCCTATTTAAAGAAATTCAGTGGTAAAATATCTTGGGACATTTTCCCATTTGAGGTGGTCCTACTAAACAGATTTTGAAGGCAGTTTTACAGGAGGACTCTTGACCAAATGAGAGGACAGGTACCTGAGACCCGCCATCTTCAAAACAATTTGATTGTTTTATCCATATCCCAATTAATTAATCTTTTTTTGTTCTTTATTTGTAAAAAAAAAAAAGTTAATAGTACATGTCCTAATTTTTAAAGTATGTGTTCACTGTAAAAAGATCTTAGAAAATATGAAAAAGAAAATATCCCAAAGATAACCTCTTTTTTTGGTGTGTTTCCATATATATATATTAATGAATTTCTGTATATTATAAAAACATATGCTTATATAACATATATACTTCAAAAGTTATCTCAGGATATACTGGGGTAAATTTTCATTTATGATTTATTATTCATTAAATGTGTTTATTCAAACATATTAATTGAGCAGCCATTAATGTGACTTACGTGTCATGTATACTTGCAGGCACTGGGGAAGTTCAAAGAGGAAAAGCCTCTACACTCATGAAGCTTCAATTCTTGTGGTGTGGGATGCACAATTACATGATGCATGTATTACATAAATGAATAATTACATGATGTCAGAGCCTTGAATAAAATGTGGCAAGGTAAGGATACAGATTTACAGTGGGACAAAGCCTGTCTGGTAACAGAGGATATATGAGACAAACCCAAACTGCTGGAGGAACTAAGTAAGGGAGGGTGGTAGGAGAGGAGGTCAGGAAATACAGTCATTCCTCTTAGGTGAATTATTTTTCCACAGGTCTATGCTAACACAGTAATGTAATAGAAATGTGGAAATAAATTTTGGCAGAAATAAGTGAGAATTCCTGATCTAATCCTTCAAACACAGGCAAAGGAAGAGGGAGCAGATTATATTTAATGTAACTTTAATTTATCAACCAGATATCCAATATCTGGTAGGGTCTAAGAGGAAATTCTAGTGGAGGTCCCTGCCATGGCAGGATATTTATCTGGATTCCAGAGAGTTTTTTCTGCAACATAGGTAGAATAGGAAGAAAATTGCCTTAGCAATGTCCCATTTCTGTTTATTTTTCATTTTACTTGTTTATTTTTATTTCATATTATTTCAGCCTTGCATGACCCTGAGCTACACCAGGATTTACCTTCAGGGGTCTGTTTGCTCTGTGCTTGGCTCAGTTTTCAGTATTAGAAATACAATTAGTCTAAATGATAGCATCCAAGTGCTGACCTACAGGAGAAAATATTTTAAAGATCCTGGGAAGGTAAAGGTGTGTAGGTTGAATTATGTGTGATACCAGTGAAGAAATTCCAGTGCTGGAAAAAGAAGAAAAAAACTACATCTTCAGCACCGTAGGTAAATCAGTGTGTCAGAAACCTTTCATCAGCATCTCAAAGAGGTATATGGCCCAAGAAAAAGTAACTAACTCAGGTATAGTGTTATGGACTTGTAGTCCCAATGCTGGTATTAGTTGCTCTATAGAAAAAGACAACCAAAAATGTATGTCAACACTACCAGATAATAGAGATAACCAACAGATAATAAGAGCTATAAAATTATTTTTACTGAATCACAGCATTATAATTTTCAGTTTGAGTAGCATTATCTACCAATGATTTTATTTTTGTAATAGTTGCAAGCACTCTCAGACATACTTTATATAATATGCATATATGTCCAGTAGTATTTAAAGACTCCTTTTATTTTTTATCGAGGTGTCTTTCTCAATAGAGCCAAGAGGCATGGTGCTGCTAACCCTGAGTTGTCATAAATCAATTCTTGCTGCTCAGGCATATTTAATGCCTCTTCTTTGCATTGTTTTAAGATAACTCTGGATGATGAAGGTCAAGATGAACTGGGACTACAAAACTATTTTAATAAAAATTCCATAATTAAATATCAAAATTAATTTTGAGTATAATAATTTATAACTAATAAAGGAAATAGTGTCACAATTCAATAATGTCCTAAGGAAAATTCCTGCCTTATATAAAATTCCTACAAATTATTGGTCCCAGAACTCAAAAAATAAATTAAGAATCCAGCACAAGATTTACATGAAAGTGCTTGAATAAGAAGGAAGATAACAGGAAAATAAAGGATGGATAAAAAACACTTACTGGGGAAAAACCTTGTTTCATGGAACAGACAAAAACTGGAATCAAATATCTTGCCATTAAATAAAAAATATCTTAACAATAAACCATGAAATGACATAACCAATACTTCAAAATATACATGTAAGAATTAAGGAAAGATGTGGTAGATAACAGAGAAAGTCATCACATGAGTTAGCAAAGTCCAGGAAAGAAGTAAGAGGAAAAAAAAAAATGTCAGGTATGAAGTCCACATTAGGAGCAACTCAAAAAAGAACTATTTTGGTTGAAAACACAGTGAAATTATTATAAAATTGAAAAGCAAATAAAATAATAAAAGTAAAACAAGACAAAGATAAATAAAAAAGATTAAAAAAGGAGATTCAATGCAATCAACTTGCTAAGCATGGAAATTGTAATAAAAAAGAATTGATGTAATTCAAGAAAAACTGTGTTCAACACAACTTTCTGTCTATAAATTAAAAAATGACATTATTTCTCAGGGAAAAAAAGGGTTAGAGTAGTACATATATTCTAGAAATTTTACAAGACTTTTTAAAAATTATTTTTTATTAGGAAGATTAGAAACAACATAAATGTCCACTAATAGGAAAGTATCAAAGAGAACTTGGTATATTCATAATATGGAATACTATGCAGCAGTTAGATGAGGTAACTCTTTACGTGCTGATACAGAAAAACCTCCAAGATTTTTAATTTGAAGAAATCAATGTATATAATGGTATGCATGCACAATTATTTTTTATTTAAAAACAGTATGCATGCTAATATATGCTTGAATATACAGATTATTTCTATAAGCCCATTTAAGAAGTATAATAGTGAATGTCTTTGAGGAAGGAACTAGATGGCAGTAATATAAATGTGGGACTGAATAATTTTTCATGTTGTCCTCAAGCGCCTTCTTTGTAGTATGTGCATATATTACCTAGTCAAAACAAATAATAGCATGTAATTTTAAAAAGGCAGCTAAACCTCTTTAATTATTCTCAGGGAAACACACACAAAAAATATTCATACTGTTGCTTTTCGCAGGTATTGTTCAGCAATATAATGGATGATGCTAAATAATTTTATCCAACATGTTAATCTCTTCAACTACTTGGAGCAGCATTCAGCTGCTAACTAAACCTAGAGGGTCCATGAAGGCAGTGCTATTCAAAATTTTACATTTGGCAAGGGATTTACTAAAGTTCCTTAGTGCGTATAGGTAGCTGGTAATAACTGCCCCTTACATTTCCAAGCCAAAATGGCCATTCCACACTCTGTGGGGCAGAACTCTGGGATCTCAACCAAGCACTGATTATTTTACAGGAAAAAAAAAATAGCCAGAAGAACTTCTTACATGAAAATACAATTTATAGTTTTTAATTTCCATAATGGAATGGTAAAATGGGCATTTACAATTTACTTTAATCAATACCAGAATATATCTATACCCTAGGTTGCTGGAATAGATAAAATGGATGAGCGGACCTGCCTAGTTCAGGCCCTTTCCCATTTTCATAAGATAAAATAACACTGACATTTTATCATAACCACACTCAGACAGAATTTCTTTACCCTTTATGGGACCCATACAACTTTCTTCCTCCCTTTTTTCTGTAGATAGATGTAAGAGGAGGGTAACAAAGGACAAAAAGTCAGAACTTCAGGCCCAGACAGGTCCTTTCTGTTTTTCAATCAGATCTGTTTTTGGATCAAAATAAAGCTACTTCTTCCTAGAGTTTCCACCATACTGGCATCTGTAGTTTCTGAGTAAAGCAAGTATGACTTTACACATAAAATACTATGATTGACATTTTTTTGTTACACAACAAAACTTTCTTGATAAAGAAAGAAGTACATTGTTTTATGTTTGTTGCAAGAGTCTGTAACTCTGGGGAGAAAGGAAGTTCCCAGCTCAGGTCAAATTACCTTTGAAACTGGAATCAGTCAAAGGGAGAAATAAAGTGTGAGAAACTTGTTTATTGCTTACAATCAGTCGTCCACTTCTGCTCTCCCATGTCTCTCATGACCTATCTGCCAAAAGGGACCCCACCCAACCTCTCCAGTCCAGATACACCCTCACACCCCCATGTGATCAACTACTGCTGTGGACATGGACTACTTCTCTCTACCCCTTGGAAACACTTAATCCATATGTGGATATGGAGATACACTGAGGCTTGGCAAGAGATTCTGGAAATATTGTAATTTTACCTATAGTGTCATATTTCCATTTCTAACTACTCAGAAAGCCTTACTTAGAAGGTCACTATGATAGTGGATGCCTACAGGATGACATAGGTTGAGTTGTCATAAATGGTCTCCCAACTCAGTGATACCTAAATCTGAGGTGAATATAACAAGAATGAGACTGTCATACAGATATCTGAGAAGAAAGAACATTCTAGACTAGTGCAAAGACTACAAAGCAAAAATAGCTTCTTGTGTTTGAGGAAAAGAATTTAGAAAGGCTAGAATAAGCCTCAAGAGAAAAAAATTGCAACTTGTAGTGTCTTATAAGAGCCTTAGGACTTCGCATTTAATTCTAAATTGGATGGATTGTCCTCTAAATGAGGAGGGTAATAAACTTGGAAATGACATGCTCTTATTAGGATTTAAAAGATCATTCTGACTGCTATTAGACAAATGGATTCCTGGGGAAGGTAGTCCAAGTGAAAGCAGAAAGACCAATAGGAGGGTATTAAAAGTCTAAATGGAAAATGGCTGCGGCTTGAGAGTGAATAAAAGTGTAGGTTCAGATAAGAAGATGGAATATTTCTTGAAGTCATCAAGACTTTTAAATGGATTGACCTGAGAATGATTGTTAAGATTTTGGGGGTTGATTAACTCAGTGTACTTTGGTGCCGTGAGATGGGGCAGCTGGGATGAGGAAACTCACAGTGGAACAAGTTTATTAGTTGAGGGTATAATTCAAATATTCTGTTCATTACCTATATTTAAGTAAACCCCATACTCCTTAGGATAAATTATTAGATGTATATTTCTAATCCAAGACTAACTCTCCAATCACATCTCTAGTTAATCCTAACATATGTAAATCCCACTATCCAAAACAAACCTTCTCTTCCATTTCCCTTTGAACTACCTACATCTGCATGCTTTCCTAATGAAGTACTTCACGTTTTACAATTTTTAAGTATATGTCAGTTTCTTCCTATTGTTTTCCTTGATCCTTATTAGATACAATTGCCTCTTCCCCAGAAGTTATCACCACTTTATTCATACATTTTAGTAGAATGTGTGACACTAAATTTCTCAACTCTACTAAGTTCCTCAAGGGTGGGTCTACCTCTAATTCATACTAGGATTCCTAATGAGCCCAGTGCATTAATTCTTACTAAACACAGTTTCATATGCATTTATACTGAAAAACATCTCACAAGCAGTATTTTCAGACCAACCCACATACATATAAATAGCAATCATTCTCTCTAGATACATCAAGTATGAAGGAAAAAGGCATGATTGGAAAATCTAAAGTTTAATTTGAAAATACATAGCATTTATGTCTTTGCATCAAAGAAAACCTCTTTTTAAATATATTTTTATTTTTGGTGTAGAAACATTTCATTTTGGATTGGTAAGGAAAAAATACTGTCTTCCAGTTTCTCAGTTTCCACTCCTTTGTTGGTAGTAAATACTACAGGAAAGAACACATTATTTCCATACTAATTTTCACATTTTTAATTAAACCAAAGCAATTTCTTTGCAAGTTGCAGACAGATCAAGAATCTGACAATGATTCGAGGACTAAGAGGCAATGATAGCAGTAAGTCTGGCTCAACTGTAGGGCCTTTTCAGAGAAGAGTGAGTGCCAACTGAATGAGTATGTGTTCTCCTTGCTTCTTTTTACAACCATAAAGGTCTGCCAAAAGCTTTAAAATGCTGGCAGGCAAGCAAAGCCAATCCAAGCACCTGTGTTGCAAAACTCAGCAATTGTGTGATTGCCATTACTGATCCATCTGTGAGGGTGGGACTTGCCACATGTCAGTGGACTCACGTAAGTTGGGTTGGAAGGGAAATTCATTAGATAAAGAAGAGAGTAAAATTAATGTCTCATGTGTTCTTCATTGTGATTGAAAAAAATAGCATTGATGGAAAGTGAAAATTTCACAAATAATTTTTACAACCTAGTAATGGCTGCTACATGACAAATGGGAAAATTTTAATTCAAATAAGTAAAATTATGTAATTTGAAGAATTTACTTTATTCAATGTCTTCAACATCTTTATTTTCTTCAACGACTCTCTACAAAGAAATGGACTACCAGAGTCACTTCCGGTAGTGAGCAAGGTAAAAGAATGATGTCTTACTAAAGAATCTAAAACATAAGCTTCATTATCTTAGATTCTTAAATAACAGAGTCTCATATAGTGAGATAAAAAGTTTAGAGTTTGGGTTATTGAACTTGTCAAAAGTGAAGATAGGCCTACATTAGCGATGTAAAAAGGCTTAATAAAAATATCAATGATGTGATAATATGGGAAAGTGCTGAAACTTTTTTGAGTGCAAACATTTTTTGCACATTTTAGTCTGTTAACATGCTAATGTGCAAATCAAAAGTAATGTAGTAATGACAATTATCACATTTACCGAGCATGTGACATGTACTGAACAAGGTGCTTACAAGTATGTTATTCTACTTAAAGTTGTTATGGCTCAGAGAACAGGTGCTCAGAGAAGTTATCTATCTTAACCATTCAATAAAACACCTGCTTAATATTTCTTAAAATGAGTTTAATTTCCTTCATATTATTTTTGTGGCACTATTTATAGTGGTGCCTATTAGGTAGTACTTGATAAACATCTTAGTCCCTAAGCTATTGAGATAGTACAATCCAATAATATTATATTATGAAGTACATGTACAATACTGTACTACCTGAGAAAATCAATAGAACATAAAATACCCATGGAATAGGTCAAATGAGAAATCTGAAGGATAAAAACAAATATTTGTCATAATAAGGTTCAGTTGGGAAATAATAAATTTGGATTTTAAGAAGCAGAATGTCTGGCCAGATCTGTTAAATGACAAACATAATACATGCCTCCCATATATTTGCTTTAGTCTTTTCAACTTTTAAAAGGGCTTTTATTAAAGCAAATTCTAGGAGAACATACACCAAATATCACTGAATAGTGAGTATACAAATAATTTATATTTTAGATTTTGCTCTTCTCTAATTCTAAAATGTGTTTCTATTCATTGTGGGATTACAACATTGAAATGAATATTTAAGATGATCAATTGTAAAGAGTGAACATGGTACGCATTGAACTTAAAAACTCCAAAGGTATGTGAATTTAAAGCAAGGTGAAATACTATCATGAAAGTAGTAGGAATAGAGATTCTTCTACATTCTCAAGTGCAAACAAATATTAACTGAGAATAATGCAGTCTCTGTGTTAGGAGGTGCTGATTCATTAAGTGCTTTTTTTTTTCCAACATTGTGTTAGGCTAATTTTCAAACATACAGAAAAGTTGAAAGAAATTTACAGTAAAAATTCATATATGCACTAGGTCAATGCTGCAATCAACATTTTACTATTATTTGATTTTTCACATATCTATTCATCTGTATTCATCTACACATTCCTCTAACCATCAGCTCATCTAATTTTTTGGTACATTTTTAAACAGTTAGAGACATTAGTATATTCTCACAAATACTTCGACATGCATATCATTAACTGGAGTTAAATATATGTTTCCAATGCTTTATTTATGTTGTTTTGAGATAAATTTTATATACAATTAAATGAATAAATCCTAAGTGTCCTCTCAATGAATTTTGGCAAATACTTCTATATGTTAATTTTAAAAGAGCATAGACTCATATTAAGTTCATCTTCTTGCTGTTATTTTCTCAATAGCTTTTCAGGTTGGTGCATTAAGGACTACAGTTGAAAATGAAATGTTCAGCATTAATTAATTTTATTCTACCAGTACTTTCACTACTAGTTAGAATTCTAAGTTGCAAGCAACAGAAACCATTTAAAGCAGATTTAAATCCTTCCTGCCTAAGCAAAGAAGAAATTTATTGAAAATATATTGAGTTTATGTATTCCAGTTGAAGAGCATAGAAAACGGCACCAAGCAACTGGAAGAGCCAGTATCTTAAAGTAGTAACACGGGCTGAGGTAATAAGGACCATCAAACCTGTTCAGTGAAGATGGGATGCAACAGAAACTGAATATTGTCACAGCACCATTGCTACCCCTAAGTGGAATGAGGTCCAGCTGACCAATGTCTTGACTGCCATGGCCCAACACCAAACACTATTCATGGACAGAGTACATGGCATGATGCACAGTCCCTGGTGAATGCTCCTGTGTGGCCCACCTAGGTCACATGTTCATGCCTCAGGTGTTAGGGAAACTTGGAATGTGAGAATCTAGCATTTTTAGCTTCTGTAGTATGTGCAGGGAGCTTAGCTTCCCAACAAGAACTATAAAGAAAGAAATTATTTAAGTATAGTGAGGAAATCCATGTGATTGGCACCAAAAAAATCTTAAATATTGCTAATATACATAATCTTGTTTTTCTGCCCAGCAATCCTATAAAATCATAACAGAGCAAGTTTTATATTTTGTCTTATGGATGAGGAAATTTTTTAGACAAACTGATATTTTGTCAACTCAGATCTATTGCTCTATTTTCTAGTTTGACCTATGAGTACCTTTCAGATTAGAACAGTGAGACCTCTTTCTTCGGATGCAATAATAGGGCTACAGAACCCATTTTGGTTAGACTAGGAGTAATTAGTTACTGACACCAAATAGGTCAAATAGTTCTTAGCAAAATATTTAATCTCAGTTATGGCACTCCTCTCCAATAGAAGATTTTAAACTGAAAGCGAATGGCAGACATTTTCAGCAATGGGAGGAGGTTTGTCAACAGCAAAATTCAACAAGGAACAGCCCAATGTGATAATTAAAGAGAAATCCGTAATGGTAATCAGATTGGTAGTTCTGGTTTTTTCCCTAAGGTCTGGTCACATGAGGCCACTGCTAACTGTGAATTACCCTTATATTCTATTCTGGTAATAAATTTTCCTTTTTGATTAAGCAATTCTCAATGTTTTTTTTATTTGCCAGTGAGAGGTATGATCATTATGTTAATTATAGGTAGATGGTCCTGATGGGAAACCTCCTTTCACCCACATTGCAGAGATATATCACAATTGATTAAATGTGGACCTCAACATTTTTTAATGATCATCTTTCAGGTAATCAATAGGGAACTTATTCCCTTCTTAATAAATAATGGCACAGAATAATGAGTTTCTTTTAAAACAACGAATGCCTGCTTGTACTCATAGAAGTAGCTGAGAAACCAGAAACAGACCAAGAAGTACTGAACCATCTCATCTTCATTTAAATTATTATCCATTTTATATTCTCCACCCCACTTCTATGAAACATTAATAAGGCTGTAAGTCTAAGCTCTTATGTCATTGTAACTGTGTGTAGCTTTTGGCCTTTACAAGAGATTGTCTCCAAATATGGTATTTTCTCACCACAAGTAATGTGCATATGAGAGGCAATAACTCATCTCTGCAAGCTGTAATTCCATAATAATTTATTCCAAGGCCTTGGCAGCTAATGCTTCACTCACTATTAATAGAAAACTATGCAAGTGGTGTAGGTGGTACTTTCAGTTTAGTGGTGCTGTAGTTAATTTCTTTAATTTATAAAGTATTTATAAATCTCATCTTTGCAAAGCTGCTGAAACTGTGTAGGCAGAAACCAGTTATCTCCTTATCTCACAGCCTTCCTAATTGTATCTACTCCTGTAGCCTATATAATCACTTATACTCCTCTTACTAAATCTGTTGCATGACCCCATATGTTATTTTGTATCCTGTGAAATAACTGATTATTTGTATGGCTCACGTTAGGAATTATTTTGTTATTACAATTACACCATAGCAGAGCTTTTGTTACAGAGGGTGCTAGGGTTTGTGATAATCCAGATTCTTGGACTCTAGCTCAACAGTGCCAACTGCACTTTAAACTTTATAAATTCTCCTTATTTATATATGGTAATTCCCTGCACCCTAAAACCTATTTTATCTCATACTAATAAAGCCATATCAGCTTTATCATGATACGTATTTGCATAGTACATCTTTTCTCATCCTTCTTTACTGTGTTATAATAAACCTTTTTACTGCATTCTGAAGTTGATTTTCATGTAATTTTTCACTTGTCATACAATTATTTTCTTCTTTTGATTTTTTTCCAACCATTCACAATGTAAAAACCATCCTTAGCATGTGGGTCATGTGAAAGCAAACAGTGGGCTGAATTTAGCCCATGGAACATTGTGTGCTAACCCCTCCTTTACAACATAGAACAGAGTTAATCTTATTTAAAATGCTGGATTCAATATCTGCAGTTAATTTTTATTTGCTCAGTTGATATTTACTGATTGCCTAAATTGGGCAAAATGCTTCAAAATTGCAAAGGTATATGAATACCTGAGGTAGGACTCCATAATTCCAGCAGGGGGAAAATGCATATACATACATAGAAAATCCAATATTAAATGGGTAAGTGACAAAAGGAAATCATGTAGAATACTAGGGAATGCTTTCAGGTTTTATTGAGATATAATTTAAAGGCAATAAGATGCACAGATTTAAGTATATAGTCCAAGGAGTTTCACAAATGTGTACTCCTGTGAAACAACCATCCCAGAAAGAAAAGAAATAAGTACTTGTCTCTAAAATATATATTTTACTATAAAGTAAAATTCCCACCAAAAACAACCATTATTGAGATTTTCCTCAGACTTTATTAGTGTTTTGTATTCTGGAAATGTATATAAATAAAATCATACAGTATGTCCAATAATAATGGATTTCTCTAGCTTTCCCTTTAGTTCTGACAATTATTACTTCATGTTTTATTGAATGCTGTATTAGGTACATACAAGTTTAATATTTTAAATCCTCTTGTTAACTCTTTTATCATTATGAATATCCTTTATACTTGGTAACACCCTGTCCTAAATCTATTTTATTTGATATTAGTATACCCATATCAGCTTTATTATGCAGTTTTCATAGTATAATTTTCTGTTTCTTTTACTTTTAACTCACGTGTTTAAAATTTACCTCTTATAACCTGCATATGGATAAATTTTGCTTATTTACCCAATTTGGCAATCTGTGACTCTTAATTGGAGCATTCAGTCCACATGTATTTAACATGATTATTGTTATATTTGGGTTCTTGCTATTTGCTTTCCGTTTTTTAGCATTTGTTCCTTGCCTCATTGTTCCTTCTTCACTGCTTTATTTTATTTTATTTTTTAGGAAACAATAAAATTATTTTGCTATTTTTCATTTTGAAAGATCATTACAGTATCATTGGCAAAATTCAACAAAGAAAAATGCCAGTGGATGGCCATGTCCTAGAAATCACTGAGAAATGTCATTTCTATATGTTATAAACAGGAGTAGGCAAAGGGTGACAGATCTTTCTAGGACCGCATTTCTTATTACTTTCCCTAACCCAAACCTGAACTAACAAACCCAAGTTGACAGGAAGGCTTGGAAGGAATTATTATTTATCTGTGGTGAAATCACTGGACTGGGGCTTGGAGGCAGGGGATAGAGAGCACAGGGCCCCCTCTGGCCAGAAATTCAGATAGGTGAGCCCCCAGCAGAGGCCACACTGAGGACCAAAGCAGGCCTCAACATGCATCACAGAGGGTTTGTGGGTCCCAACATTTCCATCTCCTGAAAAGTGACATATGAGCTCTTTCTTGAAAAGTTCCTTTGACTGCTTTCTTGACTAAGGCCTTGAGCTTCCTTCCAGTTCTACAAAGAATTTGCAGAATGAGGGAGGGAGAAGTAAGGGTCCCAGCCCCAGCTGCTCCCACCCTTAAGTCAAATTCTGGGTGAGAGCCTGGGTGGACAAGTTAGTTTCTCCAATAAAGGACACATTTAATATCCCATTTAGAATGTCAATGGGAGTTCAGTTTCTGCAATTAGTTGATTAAATGTTGGATTAGAGCAGGTGACCATGAATATCCTGTTTGCACAAGTTTCCCATTTTTGTACACTAACCAGCCATTTTCTAGAAAATATAATCATATTGTTTTAACCACATCATTTCCCAGTTGCTCCTGCATTTTCTCAAAGTCCTACTCACCTGCCACTCTGATTTTGATCTTCTGCCTCAATTTTGGTAGAAAGCCATCCATTCCTTAGTGATTTTCTGCCTTGGGATCTACAGGATCCAGTCTACCTCAAAGATGGAAGCACTGCGCTGGGAGCCTTTAAGGGTCCAGTTTCCATCCCTCTGTTGTCTTCTTTTAAAATAATTGTTTTTAGTATTCCACTTTATCTCCCATATGGAATTTTATTATGAACTTTTTCACTTACAACTGACCCTTGAAAAATGGAGGGTTCAGGGTGACAACCACCTTACAGTAAAAAATGCACATATAACTTCTAACTCCCCCAAAACTTAACTACTAATCACCTACTATTGACCTGAAGTCTTATGGATAACATAAATTGTCAATTAACACATATTTTGTGTGTTATCTGTATTATATACTGTAATCTTACAATAAAGTAAGCTGAAGAAAAGAAAATCTTTTTTTCAAATTATTACAAATCTCCAAAAACTTTTCCCTGTATATTTAATGAAAAAGATCCATGTATAAGTAAACCCATGTAGTTCAAACCCATGTTGTTCAGGGGTCAATTGCAACTTTATAGTGATTATTTTAGGGATTACAATATACATCCTTAACTTTTTCTCTCCCTTTAATTAATATCACACCACCTCACATACAATGCAAGAATTATTTTCACTCTCATTTTCTTTGGCCTCATTCACTTCCTGTAGTGGTTCTTGCAGTGCTGCTCAGATTGCAACTGATTCTCTTGAGTTTTGTTCATCTGAAAGTTTCTTTATTTTGCCTTCTTTTTGTAAGGATACATTCACTGTATGTAAAATGCTGGGTAAATGTGTATTTTAAAACACTTTTAAGATGTCGTTTCATTGCTTTCTGCCCTCCATTATTCTTGCTGTTCAATCAGATGTCCTGTTTATCGTTTCTCTACCATTATGCATTACTTTTTTTTTTTTCACTAGTTGCTTTCAAGAGGTTCTCTTTATATCTCTTTTTTTGTAGTTCTTCTACGCTCTGACCTGGTGTGGTTTGCACTGTTGTTTATCCAGCCTGGGATTTCCTTTCTTCTTGGATGTGTGGGTTGATGTTTTAAAAAGCTATTTTTAGGCAATATTAATATTTTCCTTTCCCACTTTCTTTCCTCCTTCTAGGACACCAATTGCATTGCATTTTAGACTGCTTGTTATTATCCCCTAGGGTCACTGTGGCTCTTTTTCTTTCCTTCAGTCTGTTTTCTGTCTGCATCAGATGAGATTAATTTCTATTTATTGGTTTTTAAGTACAATTATTCTTTTTCTGTGGTGCCCTTTCTGTTATTAATCCCGTCCAATAATTTTACTTCAAATATTGTACCTTTCTATTTGTAAGATTTCTTTTTGGGTACTTTTTAAAAGAGATTTTATGTCTCTCCTGAAATTCCTTATGTCTTCACCATTCAATTCACCTTTTGATGTAAATTACTTAATTCATGTATAGTAGTTATTTTGAAGTCCTTGTCTACTAATTCCAACAAGTGGGCCATCACATTTTCCTGCTTTTTTACATGTCTAGTAATTTTTAATTGCATATGAAACATTATAGATGACATATTATAGGGAACCTTTTTATCTTCATTGAAAGTGTTGAATTTTAATACCTAGCAGCTAAATTATTGATGGATCTATTTTATTCTGTAATGGCTTTAAATTTAGGCTTTGTTGGGATAAGTCTATATTTAGCCTATTATTTTTACAGTGTAGATTTACATCTGTGTTCCATTGGAATTTCTGAAGTTTTCTCCAAACATCCATATGAGCTATTCAGGCACCTGTTAAATTTTTACATACCTTCATCAATTTTTTAGTATTTTTTTGCATTCCAGCATAACAACAATTTCTAAGTTATCTTTTACTTTCCTTGTCCCGTATCTAAAATCAACCATTGCTCTAAGAAGTCCTGGTTCATTTTCAAGCAAATATTAGTATTTTAAAGCAAAGATCTGGGTACTGAGTGTTCATACATCTATGATATGTCATTATTTCTTGACCCTTCCAGTGAAAAGAGATAGGAAAAATATGTTTAATGACTGCAAGGGTATTTCTATTTCTGTCCATAAAGTGCTGCTATAAGAATGCATTTGCTGCTATAAACAACTAGGACAACAAAACAAAGCAAAACAACAGATTTGTGTATATATATACATATATGGTCATTTATCCCAGGCATTAGACAACAGCCAGAACCGGACTGTGATCCCCGAGAAAGGGAGCAAATAAGTCACCCTTATCACTGGCACAGGCTTCTCTCTGAAGGCAGTTGCCAATCTCTTGTGCAAGGAAAGAGAAACCAAAGAAAGCCAGGGAATCTCAGTGAGTTCATAGCCATAGTCAGAATTAGTGGAGATAGAGGAGGCCCAGATGTGTTGGAAAGAATGCTGGAGAGATGTCAACAGCAGAGAGAGCATTCACAGAACTACTGAGAGGATCCCTCGGCTATTTCCCTAATTACGTACATGAATGCAGTGAAATGCTGCGAGGTTAATGCCAATCTGAACAAATCTGAGGGCTCGAAAAATGCCAAAATTAGAAATAGATTCAAATTTATGGGACATTGGGGATAGTCCACCTATGGGGATCATTTTAAAATTTTGGCCAAATCAGCTACAGACTAAAGACTCTTTGAATGTACCCCTAAAATAATCAATAGCTGTCCCCCAAAGGATCAACCTGACTGCAAGTGACTTTCCTCCATGGCAGAGAAAAATCCAAATAACTAAATAATGCAAAATCTATCACCCAACAATGTACAATTCATAACCTCCAGGATCTAATACAAAAATACAATGTACGCAAGCAAGCATGAAAAAAATATGGCCTAAAACTAGCAGAAAATGAATCAAAGGAAAGATGCACAAATAACAGAGATGAGATAATTAGCAGACAAGCATCTTACATAGCTATAATGCATATGCCCCAAGTGCTCAAGGATATAAACAAAATTATAAATATGATGAGGAGAGAACTAGAAGCTTGAGCAAAGAGACCAAAAGTTTTAAATAAGACCGTAGAAATTTTGGAGCTGCAAACCAATATACGATGCATTGGATGGTGAAAAGCAGATCGGAGCTGCAGAAGAGAAGAGCAGCGTGCTTGAAGGTGTAGAAATAGCATGAAGCACACAGAGAATAAGGTCTGAAGAGGGAAGAAAAAAATACTTGACAGAACAGCCAAAGAATATCCTAATTTGATGAAAACTATGAACTTCCAGATAACATAAGGTCAACAAAACCAATCAGAATAAATATAAAGAAAAAAACACCAAGGCACACCATAACCATATTTTGGAAACCACTGAAAAAGTAAAAAATAAACCTTTTTAAATTCAATATTAATAAAGATTTAGTGAAAATCCATAAATGTTGATTGATTGTGTTGAATCTTTACTAGGTCAGTATGTTTGCTAGAAAATAACAAAAGGGTCCAGGGTGTAAAAAGGCAATTATCAGATAGAAGTATAAGAAGTGAAGTGCTAAAATAAAGAGATGATAACATAGACAACTAATAAGGAGTTATTGACCTATAATTATACTACCTAAGGCAGTATCTGTCTTGTTCATTCTATTATTTATATTAATGAGCTTCTTAATGCCTTCGTATTTTCTTTGTGAGTTTAGACTTGTGAGTACCTAGAACTTAGAACTGTCTAGGCACATTTATGATTTAATGTCATACTATTTTTAGCATCTCCTACAGATGCTGCAAAATTAATAATGCCACATATGTAATTAAAGAGTCTTGTCATTTTGAATTTGCTGCTTGAGCAACTTCGCTTTTAAGAAGTATATAAATTACATGGTAGTGTATAATGAGTTGAGACACAATGATATTAACTCTCTAAAATCACTTATGCAGAAAGAGGGGTTTTCTTAATACACTTTAAAATTTCTTTAGAAGACATTTTTTTCACTCTGTAAATATGTGTGCCTTTAAATATCTATCTACCTGCCCACCCATCAATCCATTTACATTTTTGAGAAAGCTACATCAGTTATGAAACCTAAGTACTGTGAAATTGTGGAAACTATTCTGAATTAACTGAGAAAACATAAACATTAAAATTTCACTTAGCAGACTTCTAATAATAATTATAAATCACATTTACATTATGTTTTATTCTTTACAAAGTAGATTTATATATTTTATAGCATTAGAATTTCATAAGCTGGTGAGAGAAGAGAACTAAGATGACTCCCACTTGAAATATGAGCAATAAAGCACGCACAGAGAACAAGAGGTTTGCTCAGTGTTGTGTGGCTACGATTGCACTTGAAGTCAGCCATTTTGGTGGCTCTTCTATTTTGGTTTGCATTTTGTATTGTAACACGAAACCTCTTTAGAACCTGACACAAATTCTCATACTGCCTGTACATAGATTGTGCTTTCATTAAAGTAAATATGGTGTCATTCTGATAATTCCTTAAAAGTACAATTACATTTAACAAATGTATTTTTTCTAATGGGATTAAACTTCTTAACAAGGAAGTGTCTCAGTAACTAAAACCACAGTAGTAATGAACATCAATTTAGATAGTATATGAGCTATCACTGCGTAACAAGTTATAACTATAGTAATTTGTAACTATGATCACAGTTTGGGTAGGTCAGAAGTCTGGCATAGCTTGGGTGGATTTTCTACTCAGTGTATTACAAGACCAAAATCAGAGCGTCAGGAGGGCTGCAATTCATTCAAGGGCTTCAGGATCCTTTTCCAAGATCACTACTTACTGGCAGAACTAATTTCCTTATGCCTTCCATGTGTTTCCCTCCATCTTCAAGCCAGAAAGAACAGATGGGGTCCTCATGCTACAAGTCCCTCTCATTCTCCCTTTATCTACATCTCTCTAGCATCTTCTGTTTATAAAAGCACATGTGATGCATTGCACATATCTGGCCAGTCCAAGATAATCTTTCTACCTTAAAGTTAATTCATTAGTAAACTTTATTACATCTGTAAAGTATTTATTGCCATGTTATGTAGCATACTTTTTGCTATGACACTGGGGACAAAATTCTGCCCTCTATAGATAAAGATATTTTCTGATAAGAAAGAGAGAACAAATAAGTTTTTTTCCGAGAGTAAAATCTATCTACACAAAATTAAACTTTGAATGTTAAAATGGAAACTGAAATTAAAACTCATTCAAAAAGTATTTATTTGGTGCATTGTAACAGTCAAGAAATATGTATTTAGTACTTGCTATAAATCATACCACTAGAATCAAGACAAAACTGTACCTTAATATCTTTTTGTCTCTGGTATATAGCATAGTACCTGACAAAAAAATATGCTGGGTTTATATGTCATAAGTGATTGTAGGATAAAAATGTTATCATTTCTGACTCCAAGCAAGTCACTATACATGAAGAATAATTGATAAGTAAATTTCAGTGAAACAGAACAAACAGTATGTCTGTGGTTGGAGGCCATGTTGTATGAAGGATAAATGGTCAAAAGATACACCTGGAAAGGTAAGCAGGAACCAAATGCTTAAAAAAGGGGTTTGTAAGACTAACTCAAAAGCATGCCTTTGATAAAACAATGTAGTCTTTTTATAGTCTTTTGTTCTTTAATGTAAATTGAAAGCAATGTGTTGCCTCTTCTAAGCCATATTAGGGTGGGGGTTTTGGGGGAATAAGAAGATATCATTAATATGTGTGTCTTGCTAAATACTAATAGGTATTGATAAATAAATGAAGTAATCACCTTTAGGTAAGCAATTTCTATTTGTCTGTGGAATTATATTGTCAACGTTATCACCTGTTCTTTATGTATGGTAAATTTCATGATCCATTATCAGATTTACTATCATGATCCATTATCAGATTTATGTTTTATCTGTGACCCATGATTAGACACCAAGAGGATCTTTATGACTGAAAAACTGGTGAAATTACCATAACCAAACATTTTCATAATTGAACACATGTGATCACTTTCCACCTTTCAGGAGTGTCTTTTGCTACCTACTGTACTAAAGTTAATGACAACCATCTCAACAAACCGTGAAGGCTTTACATTTTCCACTGTCTGCTTGTTTCCCAACACTTTTTACTTCTGTTATCTACTTTTACTGTCTTTGAGAAATAACACTGTCATTTCTTGGAAGTACTATAATACATGCTTCTCTTCACCACAGAGACTTTTAAAATTCTATTTTCCCACTCAAAATTCAGCCCCATTAACTCATAATTGTGCCAATTTCAAATCAACGTTTTCTTTTTCTTCTTTCTTACTTTTTAAAACATCGTGATTAAGTATAGGTATGTGGGGGTTTTTTTCTTCATTAAAAATTTTTAATTTTTTCCTTTCTTTTTATACATTGTGGAAAAATTTCAAATAGCATTGGGATACTCTTATCTTAAAAGTTTGACAAAATTCCCATTCCTTGATTCTGGGGATTTGGGGGAGAGGAAAGGCTATCTTCTTATATTACTCATTGGATAATGTCTATTCTTCTGTTTTCTATGTTGCTACCTTTTGGAAATCTTAGTAAATAAATATCAAACATTGCATGACCTGGGCCAATACTGTGATTTTCTAACTTCCTACTATCCATCTTTTTCTTTGTGTGTCTTCTTCTAGAAAATTTGCTCAAATTATTTTCCCAGTTTCATACTGAATTTATATTTCTGCCATAATATTTTAACTCCTAAGATATATTTCTTTTTCTCTAAATGTTCCTTTATTTGTTTACTTATTGTGGTATCATAGTCCTTGTTTCTTCATGCAATATATTTGCTTTATTTCAGAAGACAAACTATAATTTTTGAAAATTTTTCTACATACTCATTTTCTCTCTTCCTTCACTCTCTTGTTGTCTGTGTCTTTGATATTGGAGCATTCTTTCTTGTATATTTTGAGGTTCTAAGAATAAGTGAAAGTCAATGTAAAATTTAATTTTCCAAGTCTAATGACCATATCTACTAAAACCAAAAAGAAACCTAATACTCTAAAGCAGATAGTATATTTTATGAGCATGTTTTTACCAGTACAATTTTTAGAATGGCTTCTAAATCCTGGAACAAAATGGCATCTACAATTCAATTTTCTAAATTGTATGTCTGATCCTTAAATATCACATTAAACAAAAACATATTCAATGAGCAATTAGTTTGATTATCTTGATTAACATAGAAACTAAGAAACATTAAATTAAAACTTAAAATTAAAACATTAAATCCTCAATGTTCACATTTGGCTGTATTGAAGTGTAATGAATAAATTGCTTCAAATCCTCACCCTTACCATGGCCACATAAAGAGTATAGCCTCCTTCTTTCCCCCTGACTTCAGGCTTGGACATGTGGTTTTTATGGTCACTAGAATACAGATGAAAGCATCAGCAAGCTGGTTCAGGACTCAGGCCTTAAGAAAATTCATGTTTTCTTGAGAATACATTCTCCAAATGTATTAGGGCTCTTCAGTGAAACAGAACTGATAGGATATATGTATATATATGTTACATATAGCATATATATATAGTCTATATGTATGTTATATAATATATATTATAAGGAATTGGCTCACATGATTATGGAAGTTGAAATCTCAAGATGAGCAATCAGCAAGCCAACACACTCAAGACTCGAGAAAAGCCGAAGTTTCAGTAGAAGCGTAAGGGCAAAAAAAAAAAAAAAAAAAAAAGACCTATGTACCCGTTCAAGGTGGTCAGGAAGACGAGTTCCTTCTCGCCTGGGAGGGAGCTTTTTTGTTCCATTCAGATCTCTAGCAGATTGGATAAAGGCCTCTCACATTAGAAGGCAATCTCCTTTACCCAACTATTAATTCAACTGTTTCTCTTATTTGAAAACATCCTCACAGACACACCCAGAAGAACACTGATTAAATATTTGGGTACCCAATGGCCTATTCAAGCATAAAATCAACCAGCACACCTGAGTAGTTGCCACCTCTGCAGTCCAGGTGGACCCCGGATGAGCACACCTAAGCTAGCGCTGTCCCCATTAAGTCCAGCCAGACCCACAGCTTGAAGCAAAGTGTAGCCTATATCAGCAAAGTCTGAGAATCTACAGAGGTATGAGAATGACTCATTTTTGTGTTAAGCCATTGGGTTTGGAGTGGTTGGATATGCAAGCGATAATTGACATCCATCTAGCACTTACCTATTAGGTAACTGGATGGCCAAACATATTTATGTGACAACCAAGCACAAAGTCCTACTAATGTATTTAGTTAGAAGATCACTACTGATATCTATATGTACTTCTTTATTTTGAGCCATTAGCAGATTTGCTGTATTGGAAACTACAAATGCATGGTAGGAAACTAGTGTAATACAAATGTGAGTGCATATTCCACAAGTGACTGAAAGTAGTGTCTTAAATTGATAACCAAAATGTTATTGAAGCAATACTGAAGCAATTCTATTTTTTGTTTTGAATGTGGCATGTCTTTGTAAGGGTTTATTCTTTCTACTTGGTTTTCTAATATAGTTTCCCCCATAATTTATGTTAAGCTAACCAATTTTCTGTTCCTGTACTTGTCATCACTTAATGCCTTTGTGATAAGTGTGTTATGACAGCCACTTTCTAGTCTTCAGGAATCTGATCTATCACAAGTGTACTTCCAAAAATATCATATGCAACTTCCCTTATTTCTGCTACACTTACTATGAAGTCTATGGATGTGTATGCCATGTGTTTCCAACAGAGAGCATTTTACTTCTATTAAGAATATTTGGTGACACCTGAATGCTACTGGAAGATATTCTGTAAAGTGAAATAAATTTTCTCTTGTCTAAATTACACCCAATGTCCATGACAAAAAATTCTTCTTGAAATAAAGACAAACCTAATAACAATTAAATCAAATGCTGAAACCAGACAGACGCCTGGATTTGATTTCTGTGCCCACTACTTAGTAGCCATGCAGTATCAGACAAATGCCTCATGCCTCCAAACATTTGTTTCCTCAGTTTAATGCTTAGCTTGCAGGTATCTTATGGAGATTAATTGAAATAATACATGTAGCATATAATTTAGAAATGTTAAGTTGTTCAACAGTGGTATTCTATTTTTATTTACAGAGAACCCTGTTCATAAGCTGAGAGACTACTTAATGTCAGTCTAATTGTGATCTTGCTTTAAAAAGAAGTTTTCAGTACTGAAAACATCAAGTAGCATGTAAATTATAAAAATAGGGAGAAGAAAGAAGCAGAGTTATGAAAACAAAGTGTATATATGGAATTATACTAAATAAATGCTTCTAAGAAATAAACAATCATTTTGTTATTTACTGCCATTAGAATTCTAGTCTAATTAATAAATACTTGTTGACAAGTAGAGTATTACTATTTTCTTATGCTTTCTTATGCTTTGTAAATCAATGATTTACAGAGGAAATATGTATTAAAAATGGTTTTGTTATTTTATTGTGCTAAGTGCTAGCGGAGAGAATTTTCTGAATTCAGGGTATATTATATTGTAAATACAAATTTTTAAAATGTCATATGTAATAAAAATAACATTCATGGAATATTTGCAATGTTCTAGATATTCACTACACATTTTACAAATTAATTTAAAACACATGTAAGCTTGTGAGATGGCTATTGTTATCTCCATTTTACAAATAGGTAACATAAGTGCCAAAAATTGGTGTCACTTGCCTAAAGTCACACAGCTGAAAAAGAGACTATGTCAAACATAGGTGCAGCTCATTTATATGTGTGGCCAGCATTTAAACCTTGATATCAACATCATATCTTCCACTGTGGAAATGAAAATCTAGTACTCCACTTTCAGACCAAAATTTCCCAATTTTTTAGCTTTCTCAACAATTCATATTTCTTTCACACTTCCAAATCCATTGCTGTTGGACCAAAAAGGAGAAAAAGTCCTGTATCTCTGTTTCTTGCTACATAAAGCCAGGATTCCCAAGCACCGTTATGTGTGAAACGCTTCCCACCATCCTTCAACTCATACCCAGTAAAACTGCATTTGAAAGTGAAAAATTGGCCCTTCACATCCTCTATTCCAAGTCATTACCAATTCTCTGTTGCTTCTTCAGTACCACTCTATCTCAGCCCAAGAAGCGGAAATGCTCCATAATTCAGAAAAAATTAGTTTTCATCTTTCAACATTCAAAAAGTTTAACTTCTTAATCTCTCCCCACAGACTGATTCTTTTTAAATAGTACTTCACCCAGAAGAATATCAGCATATATTCACTTTCTCAAGAGAGAATAGTAGAAATCATTATTTATACTTCATATTCTCTCATCTTTATCCATAAGCAATTCTTGTGATCTTGCCTCTTACAAATCTCTACAGTCTATCCTCTTTTCCTGATACCCACATTCTCTTCCCCAGAACAAGCTACCATAACCTTATATCTGGGCTATTGCAACACAATTCTGTGCATCACTCTGCATCCACTAGGGCCCACCTCTACTAAGGCAATCAGTTCACAGAGCAAGTCTAATCAGGTCAAGATCCTTACTCAAAAAGCTTCAAATTTTTAACAAAATACACAATCGAACCTGGAGTGCCTTATATTATTAGTTTCTATTTTCTACCACTGGCCTTCCAATTGCCTAACTGAAACTCAGTCTTTACCACTGGACCCTTTACACATTCCTTAAATGCACTTTGCCCTTCTCGTGTGTTTATTTCCTAGCATTCTTTCCTATGACAGTTTAATTTCCTCAGGGAACCCTTCCCTGGTCTCCACTAACAGGGCTTTTCCCCACGCTCACTGCACTGTGATTCATCTTCACAGATCTTACTCTGCTGTAATTGCAGTGATACATGTTTGTGATTTTTATTAACGTCTGATTCATCTACTAGCTGTTTAGTTTTGCAAGATGAGAGACAGTGTCATGTACTGAGCCTTGGAAATAGAGGAGACTACTAAATATTTCTTGATTAATGGATTCATTGATTTCACTGGTAGAGGGGTCCTTTATTATATCCAAAATTAAACTTCTTCTTTCTTCACCTATCCTCTGAAACCTATAGGATATCATTTCCTCATCTACTTGCTCCTTGGTTTTAACTTTTCCTTACAAACTCCATAAGTCACTTTCATTTAACAGTTAATACACCTAATAGCCTCTCATTAAAAAAGCAACAACACAACATAACTCCCCCTTCAGTCCTCAGTAATCTGTAGATATCTCTCATCCTCCTTCACTGAGGTCTTTGTCAGCATGGAATGTATATATGATCTGTATCTGCTGCAAAGATAAAGTAATCAATTTTTGACTATATGAATAAATTAATACATGAAAATTTTGATAAAGAAAATCATGGGAAGTAGGAATATGGTGAATTTGGTTTATTGGAAGGGGCCTACATTTTCTGAAATTGAGGATTTATTCAAATATGTAAATAAATAGAAAGTGGATAGAGACTACCCATAAATATATGGACACTATATTTATTTCAAATTGTACGTGGAAATAATTTAACCATGTTTTAGGGGGTGAAAAATACTGGTTTTAATCAGTAAAATGAATTTGAGTAGATAGTATCTAAATGGAGAGATAATTTGGGTCTTAAGAATCAAGACTAATATTACAGCAATAAAATTGAAATAAAAATGTCTTATAGGTCTTAAAAAGGAAGACATAAAATGGTGTTATTATCAAATATATATATATGTGTCAAGGAATAGGGAAGATTAAAAGAAAAAAATGAGTTCCAGGTTTTAAATACAAGTACTAGAGAATAATGGTACAAGAAAATAGAGATGTTCAAAGAGAATGTGTAGTTTTAGAAGAAAATATAATGTTCAGCAGCTGGGTTGAGGTATCAATATTATCATCTCTATTTTGCTTCATGACCCAACGTTCCTGAATATTCAAGTTGAAATTTTAGAGTTTTCCTTCACATTGGATTTTGAGGAATCATTCTAAAATCCACTGATCTTCATTTGATTCATTTGACAAAGTAAATAATACAAGCTCTGTATTAGTATACAATTCAAGCTTTTCTTGATCTGTTGATCTAGATGAACAGTGTTAAAAGATATGAAAATTTTTTAAAGTTTTGCTATAAGGCATTTTATTCAGATTGCTTCTTATTAGATTCTTACTCTATTTATCTATTTAGATTCTTACTCAGTTATCCCAAAAACAGCTGCTGAATGTGATTGTTACTGATCATGAAATTCTAGTCAGGGAGTCCACACTAAAGAAAACATTCAACTCCACATCAGAACGTGTTTGGTTTTAACTTACATTACATTGTTTAAAGCATAAATGTATTTTATTAGTTATTCACACCTGCCAGATTTTTTCTGTCAACTGACCACTAGACATTTTCATCTTTTCAGATAAGGTTTATACAAAAGTATCAAAACTATGGCTCAAAAGCCATTGCTGTAGAAACAAATGAAAAAATAATGTTTACTATTCTTCCTAATAGCTAATTGTCATTAGAATGTGAAACAATGTTCAAGGCTAAGTTTGAAGTAAACATTTATTACCATGAAGAAGAAAAAGTAATTTCAAGAGAAGTTAGTTTATTTTTTATTTCAAAAAATAAAGACACCAAAAATCACTGTAGTAGTCACAAAAATTACACAAAATGTAAAAGTAATAACAATTTTGCCATTATGTACAAAAGGATTATAGAGAAAATGGAAGCTCCATGGCCAGGATCCTCACCTGATCCTAATGTACTCACCACCTGTGTACATGCAATGACATAATATTTAGCCTACCATGCAGGCACATGCTTGCATACCCCTTGGCAATAAGCAATTATTTCTTGTGTTGCTATAAAAAGAGTTCTGCCTGGTGCTAAGAGCAAGAGAGCCTGGGGTAGAGAGAGAACCTAGAGAAGAGGCAGAGCAGAGGCAGCTCCTGAGATGGACTTGCTACTTGCCAATTACCAGGGAAGTGGACGGGATTCTAGCACTTGACCTGCCACTGTGAGAATAAAGCTTGGTGTAAGCCCCTTTTTACCCACAGACATTCCATTATCATTTTTTGCTCTCACCGAGTCCAGAGTGAGCTTGTCTGGAGTTGGGAACCCCTGTCAGCTGGAGCTACAGGATGTTCTCTATTACTAGATTGTTAGAAGAGAGTTTATTCTTTCATGCAATCAGTTTATATGCCAAGCATTGTGCAAGTTACTCAGGTTATTTAACAAAAGTTTCTTTCTCCTACTGGATAAAATATGGTGGGAGGCATAACAAAAAATTTACAGTTTTGTGCTATAAATAGGTTCCACAGTTATAAATACTATACCAGTGTACTAGTTTCCTGTTGCTGCTTTAACATAACACCACGAAGTTTTTGCTTGCCACACAAATATCCTCCCACAGGAAAAAGAAAATGTGAAAGTCACTTTACAACATTTTTTCCTTATCCTAACATACAACAAATACACATTTTTCCCCTTTCTTCACTATTAATCTCTGAGAAAGTACATGTGACTTGCCTCGATTTTAGAATAAGTAGTCTGTTCTCAAATCCGAGGTGAAAACTGGTCTGAGTCTTGAAAGAAGAATTGGAGTTTGGTAAAGCAGAGGAAATGAATGCATTATTGAGAGGATGAGCAAATATAATGCAGGGTTGGGAGGCTGGGTTATTCCTGCATTTAGCAGGTATTTATTGAGAGTTGACTAATACAGGTCTTGATGAGGCTATGAATTATCTAGAAATAAAGAGGCTTTGATTCCAATGTTTATAATTCTTAAAGAATTAAAATTTAAGGAAAAGAAATAATGATCATGCTGAGTCTTTAATTACAAAGGTTAATCAAATATGAAGAAAAAGTTCAATCAAATATGCAGGAGAAAACTAAGAAAAAAATCCTCAAATTAACCTCTCTCAATAAAATATAAACTAATAGGTAATACTATGTATATTTAAAATATTTAAGAAGCAATACAGCATGCACACTGACCTAACAGAATAGACCCAGGGCAGTTTATCCAACTGGAGCATATCCACTCGTTAGTAGACCTGGATACATGTTCTTCCCAAGAGACACCAATTTATTTTCACTTCTTTAGAAATGTTTGGAATAATTTCAAAGTCTATTCTTTGAAGAATTAAATTCTTAGCATTCAGTGTCTTCTTTATTTAGCCCTTTATTCTATTCTTCTCCTAAGCCAGGTGTTTAACCACCTACTTAGATTTTGAATTTTCAGCAGTTTTTAATAATGCTGACTTTTCAGAGTGTTTCACTGTAATTTAAATTAGAATTTTCACCAACATTTCTTTTCAGCATTATATGTGCTTAGTGATATTAAGAAATATAATTGCTCTTTGGCTGAAAATGCATGATCCAATAAATATGAAGAGGGTTTTATTATGCCCTGTCAAAAACAGCTTTTGAACTGTAGCTACCAATATATTATAGGTTTTTCAAAATATGTTAATATACAATGAAATAACATACATGTGAGTGTGTGTGTTTTCTTTTTATCAACAATATCATCTATTGATATTTCCACTATGACACGTCACGTCTTAATTTTCTATTTGTAGACATGGTTTAATAAATTTCTCCACCTCTTTTCTTCTATTCCCTAAAAAGAATAGTCATAATCTTTTGCACTGACTTATGTTAAAATGCAAAGTCTTTTTAAAATATATATTTTTGAGTAAAACAATAAGCAATTGAGTAAAATGATGAAACATGAACTCAACTTAATTTTAAAATTCCTTCAGGTAACAGATCCCTCAAAATGTTCTATATAGATATACTAATCCTTCATTTAGTCAATAACTCAAAAAATTTATTGAACACTTACTGTGAGCCAGGTATTGTTCTAGACATCAGTGACAAATAAAGAGAGTGTCACCCATGTTTTAGTAAAAGAAGACAAGCCAGTACTTATTCAGACTATAAGAAAATGGTAAGTATTACAGAAAGAAAGCTGGATATGAGGATGCAGTTGGCAGCCTCTAGGATGGCACCCAATTACATCTGTCTCCTGTCATTCTATACCCTTGTGTAGTGCCCTCCTTAATTATTCAGTTTAATACATCCAGAATTCATTACAATAATTGAATATAACATGTAGTACATTGTTACCAATAGCGTACAGCAGAAATGGTGGTATGTCATTTCCAAGATTAAGTTATGAAAAGCTCTTGCCCTCCCTTTAGGATGAATTGCTCTGTAGAAAGTCAGGGGCCATTATGTGTAACACTATGGAAGCCTGCGGAGAAGCCTATGTGGCAAGGACCTGAAATCTTCAACAAATAGGGAAATTATACCTGCCAACAGTCACATGAGTGAGCTTGGAAACAAATCATTTTCCAATCAAACCTTCAGAGGAGACTGCAGTCCTAGCCAGCAGTTTGTAGCCTCCTGAGAAACCTTGGGCTCATGAGAACGAACCAGCTAAGTTTCTCCCATCTTTCTGACCCACCGAAACTGTAAAAAAAGTGTTTTTTAAGGTAATAAATTTGGGGGTATTTTGTTATTAACTAAACAGACTAACAAGTTAATTAGTAATAGATGATTATGCATCTGTCTCTTTAAATATAACTTAGTTGATTTTTCTGATTATAAAGATAATGTCTACTCCTTACTTAAAGGTTAAATATCATAGATTATGTTAATAAATTGCATCTTCTAGATACAAAGTTTGGTGACTACTTGCCAGATTTGTTTTCTATTCATCTGTTAACATATGTTATGCATTAATTTATTTGCTCCCCAAGTATAAATGAATCACACCATATATTTTATTGTTAAGCTTCCTGTTTTACATATACCCTGAACAATTCATGTAGATGTAACCCATTCTTTCCAAACACCCTCTTACTAGACACAGTTCTATGGGTAAACCATGACGAGATTTAAGGCATTTCTCCTGATTACCATTTGGGTTATTCTAATTATTTTTTATTACAGGTAATATTTTGTGAAATGTTGTGAGTATTTAAATGTACATCATATTATTTAGAAAATATGGATTTATAAGCTGTATCTTGAAAACAATTAAAGAATTAATTTGGTTAACCAATTTGCCTGCAGACTTAACAATTTTTAAAATATTTTATTAAGCATTGAATCTATTCAATTAAAATTATTGAATTATTAAAGACAATGTAATGCATGAATATTTCATTCTAAGTTCTATGTTCTTTCATAGTAACAAAATAGTAATTGATTAATTGAACATATTATTAAAATATTTAGTGGGTTTATACTTCCTTTTTTCAAAATAGAAGGAATAAAACAGCAGCAGACTTGCAGACACCAAGAAGGGACTAGTGATTGCCAAGACCAAGGGCTTGGGGAGGGTGGAAAGGTATGAGGAAAGGGATTAAGGAAACAATAATTCACAATCACAGTATAAGTTGGTCACAAATACAGTAGTACAGCATGGAAAATACAGTTAATGATTCTGTAACATCTCACTATGTTGATAGATAGTGACCACACTGGAGGGGGTGAGGATTTGTAATATGGGTAACTGTTGAACCACTGTGTTGTGTATTTAAAACCAATGTACAATTGTGTAACAATGATATTTTAATTTAAAAAAGATTAATATATATATATACATACTTCCTTTTTTATCTGTCCATACTCCCACTTTTCCATCCAGTTCAAAAATAAATCAATATGTAATTAATAAAATCATAGAAATGTTGTCAGCTTAAAGAAACAGAATGGATATGGAATTAGCTGACTTTAATGTAAATTGTTTTAAAATGAAAACATATTAAGTGGACTATACTAGTTGAAAATGGGAAAGACAGATACTGAACCAAAAAAAGTAGAATTTCATAAGTCAGAATTACAAAAATGTAAGAAGTGTCTACTCTAGAGCTTTTTAGGAAAAGAATTGCTAGCACCCTCTTTAAGCTATTTAGATCATTGACAAACTCCACACAATCATAGAGATCGGTACAGCAGCCTATCTTAACCTATGCCACTGAATAATCAATTGATCTAACCAGGTGAAACTCATCTACAACTTAACAAATACTTGTATATATGCATTCCCTCATTTCTCAGCGCTGCTCCTATTAGGCAAAGTGACTAACTCTGGCCAGTTGATTGTGAATGGAAGTGATGTGTGTCACTTTCAATAGAATAGTTAAGAGCTGATGTAAATTCTTAAATCTTTCTAAGAGAAATTTAACCTTTTTAAATTAAGCCACTGAGATGTTAGAGTTTAATGATGTAACCACAGTATAAACCGGCCTACTACCTAGTGCCCTAATTCACTTTATTATAATTTTATATTCACCAAACAAATGATATCATTTTGCTCTGCACAAAACCCTAATTACTGAGAAAGAACATGTGATCAGACCAACAAGAAAATTCTTGTAAATGTAGCAGATACATGTTCTCTTGTCAATTAAGATATTGATAACATATTATAGTAGGATTTTATGCATTATTCTTCTTACTTCGGTTAATTTCAGAGTATCAAAAAGATAACTATGTTTCCTACCTCTAAAATAAAGTTTTCGAGCCTAAAATATTGAGTGCCTGGCACTGAATTACAGTGTTTCCTTCATGAATGGTACTTTATCCATATATTTACATATGCCTACCTCTATCCTGGTAAAAATCTTCTGATTTCATTCTCCACTGCTGCATGTATTTTTCTTTTTACCAGCTTTTGCAATACACATTTAGAAAAACACTTATTAAAATCATAGAATGGTGTGTATAGAAATAAAAATAACATTTTCTTTTTATCCAAGTAGTACTAATATAATTTCAACATGCTTTGAAGTTTAGACTTGCCCTCAAAATTGTATAAAAGCAACAACCTCAGAAGTGATTCAACTGTATAGCAACACAATTCATCTTTATGTTTAACCTTTTTTCTTAGTACAGTTTAAGTATACTTTTATATGTTCTGTTTTTGGATCAAATAGAATTTTCAGTAACTCATTCCTCAGATTCTCTTTTATAAGCCAACTACCTATTTTAGTCTTCTTTATGTATCTTATTTTCCAGGCCATTCAGTATTATCATCACTCACAGCTGTACTCTCTGGATTATTTCCAGATTTCTTTTCTTCTTAAAATTTATACCTTGAAATTCTCAGAATAATCTGACTTAATAGAAATTTTTAGAAAATAAAAACAAAAACTCCATGTTTACTGACACACTTGCCAGGCAATGGCCCAACACTATTTTTCCTAGTAGAAACAAAGCCTAAGAGATAGCATTATTTCACAAATAAGATGCCTCTCTTTAAAAAATCTTGTGCCAATAATGTGGTACTACAATAACAGTATGGAAGTTCATTTGAATATATTTCTGTTTCCCCAATGATATTAGAGTGAATCCAAAATATGTGGAAACATGGTCAGTAATATTGTCCAGTGATTAAATTTGACACATGTTTACAGAGATCCAATGTAAATGCAAAACACATCATTTTAAGTATGTTTTTTTGTTCTACCTAGCTTGAATATTATTCTTTAGTAAGATCTTAAACTTTTTTATTTTAAATAGATGAGTTTACTTAATTTAATTTTTTGAAGTAATTACTATACTTGGTTTGAGTTCTTTGGTCTGGCTTATATTTTATGCTTTACATATTTCTTATAACTTAATGTGAAAAATTTATAGCATAGATACTGTTTTGAATTTTTTAATACAATCATAAAGTTACATGTGTTTCATCAGGACCAAAATCTTGTTAATAACTAAGTCCCAAGTTAAAGCCTTGAACAACTAATGCTTCTTAGCCTACAATTAGTAGCTCAAACAGGCCTAAAGTTAGATAATAGATCTAGATGCTTACCTTTCAGCAAATTTTTTAGGGAGCAATAGACATATTATTGTGTCCCTTATATTCTAAGATTCTGTTCCCAGATTCCTAAACAGTGCTTCCCAAAGTTTTCTTGTAGAACATTAGTTCCTCAACATTTTTATCAGAAATAGGCTCCAAGGTCAATTAAGTTTGGGAAACAGGGCATGCAAAGCGTACAACTTAAGAGATTTAAAATGTCTATTAATGTATTCAGAACTCTGAGGAATGCTGAAACAAATAAACCCATTTACCTTTTCTAAGCAACCAATTTGACCACATAGCTATTTATGTTTATGTATATGTATGTACATGTGTATATATAAAAATTAATATTTCATAAAACTTATGCAAATTGTATTCTAAAAACAGTTATTTTTCAAATGATTCTCTAGATCAGTGATTCTCAACCTCACCACTATTGACATTTGGGCTATGGACAGTCCTTTCTGGGGGGCAGGTACCTAAAGCACTGGTGAACTCTACCCACCAGATGCCAGTAGCAATAAAGAAAATCTCCAAGCATTACTGAGTGTTCTCTCAGGGGCAAAATTGACCCCGTTTAAGAACTATTGATGCAGACAATGCAGTTTTTCTACTCATGTTTGAACTTAGAAGAGAGTTTGGAACATTATAATGACTTTTGGGGCAGAATTGCTGAGAAAATACATAAGAAGATAGATGCAAGAAGATAAACAACAGTAAACAGTCATGGTGTTTCTAACTGAGTTCTGGGGTTGCTGATTTAGAGGAGTAAAGTGTGTAATTCTTTGCTGTTAATGTTTGAACAGAATGCTGATCTGAAACAGTCTTACTTTAAACTCAAAGCATGGAAAATATTTTTCCATCTCTGAAGCTTTGTATTTTACTTACCCCCTTACATTGCAAATATTTAAGGAGTCCTTGGAGCTCTTCTTAACTCACTTCTACAGTTTCCCTGGATAATCTTAACTACTGTCATGGCTTCAAATAATACCACTGCCTAATATATTTTGAGTGGTGTATCACCAATCCTGATGTTTATCTAGAAATTTCCAACTGAATTGAAAACTTTAAACTCAATACCTTACTTATTCCCTAGAGCCTGTTAGTCATGTTTAATCTGTTGAAGGACCACCACCCTCCTGGTGGTGAGAAATAAGGAAGGAGAAACTGATGCAAGTCCAGTCCACCCACCTCCCACTCCAGTTTGTCCTCAGTCTCTCCACTTCACACCCACCTTCCCTTCCCAGCTTCCTGCACTGCTGACTTCTGCCTCCAGCACCAAAGTTGGAAGCCTTACACAGGCTTTATCAGCTCCCACATTGTGGGTGCTGAACTCACTGTAAGAAATACTTTTTATATCACTCCCAGTGATCGTTTCTTTAATCAAATGACTAATACCTTCTCTTGATCCTTGCTTCTTTTTCACCATCTTCTCCATAAAAGAGTCAAATTATCCTACCTTGTCTTCTTTTTTGTCCATATCTCATATCTCTCACCAGGTTTTCATCCTGCCCTCTTTCTGACTTTTATCAATTTCAATAGTGCCCTAATTGGATAGCCAACTATCATTCTATTCTTGGATTCTTTGTTCACATGGCCTTCAGATTTACTTTAAAGAAAATTATCCATTTTTTATTCATGCACATGTACAAAAATGTTTAATGAAGACCTGCTGCATATCAGGGACTATAACAGACAGTGGAGATGAAGGACAAAAAGGACATATGTAACTCCTTCTTCTAGAGAGTCTACGTAGTAATGAGGAAGACAGGCAAACAGTAAGTAAGCTTAATAAAGTAAGTATAAATGACAGTATGTGCTTGGAGAGAAATAAGCAAGGCAAGGGATAGAGGAGTAAATAAAGGCACATTCTGGACAATGTTGTGTGGGAAGCCCCATCAAAAAGGGATATTTGAGTTAAAGACTGAAGGAGAACATTAGGTAGATCTATCAGTCAGAGTTTAACTGAAGAAACAGAATCACTGGGAGTGATATGTAAGGGATTTCTGCAGAGATAGCACTCACACAGTGTGGGAACTGAGGAAGCCAACCTAAGGATGTCATCTTTGTATCTGGTGCTGGAGGCAGAAGACAGCAGTGTGGGAAGTTGGAAGAAAGATGGGTGAGAAGTAAGGAGAATGAGGATAAAATGGAGCAGGTGAGGATGGACTGGGCTTGCATCAATTTCTCAACATCTCCAAGCTACCAACCTCAATGACTCAAGTTGCTTTCAAGAAAAGCTGGAACCCTTGCTGTGAAGCTAAACATGCACCTAATATAGAAGTTGGGGAGCCAAAGCTGAAGTCGAGGAACATCTGGTCGTTTCTGAAGGAGGTACAGGCCCCTCTGTGGCTCCTTACCAACACGGGCCACCAGCTGGGAAGAAGAAGCCACTGTGAACTACAGCAACACCTCACACAATTCCCTGGAACTAACTGTGTGAGTGTGAAAAGAATATAATCATAGCTCCTCTTCTGCATTTTCAATCTTTTTCAATCTCATGCCAAATATCTCATGTTTGCTTCTAATTTGAAACTAGGTAGGGAAGAAAGTTCTGAAAAGTATGATTCCATCTTAGCTTAGTTGACTTAATAAAATCCCACTACACTAGCTAGATAAGGAGTAGGAAAAAATGTCCTCTAGGCATTGGGACTAATATGTGTGAAATTACTGAGGCATTAAAGTCTTTGGGACATGTGGGGAAAATGGAAGTTCCTATGGCCAGGATCCTCACCTGACCCTAAACAGCTTGATGATGTAACTGGCATCCTGCTTCCACACTCATTTGTAATGAGCTATTATTGACTGAGTCACTATATAAAGAGCTCTGTCCAGTACTCTGGGTAGAGGCAGAGATGGAAGTGGATAACGGACTTGCAGACTGCTGGATGCAGATGTGATCCTAGTGCTTGGCCTGCTACCATGACAATAAAACTGGATATAAACCCTTTTACCTCAAAAATATTCCATTCTCATTTCTCAGTCTCACTGAATCCATAGTGAACTTCCCTGGGGCTGAAACCCCAGGAACTAAGTGCCTCCACAATATTCTATACCTTTCTACTGTCCAACTCCAAATGATTCAATGTAACATGACTAACTTTGGGTTTGTTTAAATTTATTTGTTTCATAGTACATATATATTAGATAGGAGGTAGATATTTGGTATGTACATTTATGGAATATATCTATATGGCTATATAGAAATAAACAATGACATAAGAGTAATGTCTCTGGAACCAAACTGCTTCCTCTATCACTTTACCATGTGACTTCAGCTAATGATATACCATAGGCTTATTGTGTATTTTAAAAATTAAGTGAGTTACTATATGAAGCACTTAGAAAATTACTAGTTACTATGTAAACTTGTTTTTAGTATATATGTGTGTACATATATATATATGTATGTACTACATACTTACACAATATATGCTTATATTTATAATCCTTTATATATTTATAATCTTTCCTATAAAAGTTCTTGGAGAAATACATAATTAAGAATTTTTTAAGTTACCAGATAACATCACAGCATATTATTCCTGAAGATTTACACAATTGGGATATCTTGGCCTGCTCAGTGGAGGAAAGGTGCAACTGCAGATATTGTTTATTTATTCATTGTATCACTGAGAGATTTTAAGGTCACATATGGAATAGAAAGAAGGTTCTATTGAATTCTCAATTCAATTTCTCATGATTCTCATGTAGTGGGATAGCATTTCAATTACTATGCTATTTGGAAAAGGTTTTGGTCTCAAAAACGTGATTTTTATTCAGCAATATTAACGGTATGCAATTGATTCCACTCATTTCAGTGGAAGGAATCAAAATCATAATGATGAATTTCTTTTCAAAGAAAAACACTTTCAGTTTCAGAAAGTAATTTCTGAGGCCACATTTATGTCATGAATGGAATAAAGGATGGCAAGAGATAGCAGCACTGCCTCATTATTCACCAGTGGTCTTCACTTCTTTTCTTTGCTGTCTATTATTCTATGAAATGGCATTTATTTGTTCTTATTTTTCTCTTTCATGTGAGAAGAACAATTTCTGTGCTCATCACAAGTCATGTTGGCCTTCTTCCTCCCACTACTGATTTTTCTTTCTGCTACAAATTACATATATTCTTCTGAATCCCAACTAGGAACAAAAGGCAAGATAACAGCTTCATCTAGGAATTATCCTTGTTTCTGTGTAATATTAATATCTTATTTACTTACACTGTAGAAGACATTGAAGGCAAAGAGAATAGTTACTTACAATGTCCCCATTTGTTCCAATGGGATAATACACACATAGGATCAGAATTTTAGAACTAAAGCAGACTTGAAAACTTATCTAAGGAAGACTCCTAATTTTATAGAGGTCCAGAGAAGTAACATGGATACAGCTGAGTTTTAGCCCCTTTTTCCCTATAAACCAACTACTGGTCGGAAAATAAAATCATCATCAACATAATAAGAAAAGACTGGCAATTTGCCTAACAAGGCCAATAATAACAGGGAATATGAAAAATGTTGGAAATAAAGATAAAAAGCTGAGAATAAAGAGGGGTTGCAGGCCCTTTATTCTAAAGAGAGCCATCAGCAAATGGGGACATATACCCAAAGTCTAATTAAAAGTCTCAAACCCATCCATACTTCTAGAGAAAAATGTTACTTGTAATTTTATTTATCTTCCCCAAATGGCCAAGATCTAGAAACTGTACCATGTAGATAAAGTTGAAGAAGTTGTGGATGTTTGGTCTATAAAAGAGAGGACTTTTGTCAACAAAGTAGAGGTATTTAAATTTTTTGAAGGACTGTTTAATGAAAAGGGTATGTATCAAAGAGTCTATGCAACTTTGGAGAAAACTGTGAGAAATAATGGCCTGGGAAGAGAAACACTTTCTAAATAAAAATAGGAACAGGGCAGAAAGTGAGAAACCCAATCTCTGCGAGTGTTCAAATAGAGAGCAGAGGACCAGATACCAGGATGCTGTCTAAACAATGAATAAGGTAAAGTTTGTTCAAAGAACACTGAAAATCCTTGCTCTGAAGACTCAGAGTTCAAGGCACAAAGTAAAGGATAGCTTTTTTGGCAGCTAGATAGTTAAAATGGGCAGTTGGATGTAGACCAACTAGTTAAACATATCAAAATGGCCTGTTCCTTCCATTCCTCTTAAACAAATACCATTCTTCAAGGTCTGTTTAGATCCATTTCCTCCAGGAAGGTTTCTGTTTCCAGCTGAACTGCAATTATGTTAATATCATTTACTGTAATGTCCTGGGTAGGCCTCAGAAATATCTTTTAAGTCCTTAATTTCCTAGTCTATGAACTCTTACTAAATTCATTACCAGTTATGTTCAATTTGTCTTAATAATCAGTCACATTCTAGTTCCTGTGTTTCCATCTCACTCTTACAGAAGGTACCATACTTCACTTTAATTAGTTATTTACATGTCTCTCATCTCACAGGACTGGGAGCACCTTGAAAGCAAAAACACATTACTATTTTTGGTTATCATCATTTCCTCAGTGCCTAGAGTGTGCATGGCACACTGCAAGCATCCAGTAAATGTTTGCAGATTAGCTGAATGACTGCATACATAAATAAGTAGTAAATAAGAATGTTTATCTGGTAACTTAGAGTGGTATTCTTAAAGCCTGAGATAATGCTTAGATCTCATGGTACCCATAGCTCTTGTCCATTTGCATAGCATATAAAAAATATTGTATATTACCACATGTTATAATTTGAATAAATCTTTAGCTTATTTGCACTCTGTTGTATTACAGCATCATGTTTTACTATGTTATATTTTGATTTATATGCTTTATAAGTATACTATATAAACTGAAGCAAATGTAGCATTGATCATCTATAAAATTATTGTAACTTACAGCCTGCCACAGTCTTGAACCTATTATCTTGCAGGCTACTATGTAAATAACTACAAATCCACACCTATGTGGGAAAAAATTTAAATCATGTGACCCTGACTCTAATGAATATTTTGTATGAGTGGCAAATCACAAGAAAAACAGAAAAGTCAAGAAAGAAATGACTTTCATGATCTCATTCATTGGTCACTATTCAACAAACATTTATCAAATATCCACTCTACAAAATCTCTATAGCAGCTTCTAAGGCTATGAATACAAGATTTTTCCTTTTCTTATGTAAAAATAGCAATAGTAAAGGCTATTTATTTAGTGCTTGTTTTCTGCCAGTCATTGTGCAAAGCTCCAAATACAAATCATCTCACAAAATTTTCATAGTAACTGAATGAAGAAAAGCATCACTGTATTTCAGATGAGTGTCTGAGGCTCCGAAGACCTGGTGATGGATACACACCTCATGTCCTATACCTGGTGAAGGGTGTGCTTAGGATTTTCACTGGAGCAGGTTGGTTCAGGAACTGACTTCACCTTCATTAACTGGGGAGCCTCTCCGTCCAGAGCACCTATTTTCTGTGAACAGCCTACCATAACTAAGCCTTGTTTAAATATATTTCATACTGTATATTTCACATTTCATACACTGTTTATTTTTTAGAATTATAAAGAACAAAAGGTTACAAGGGTTTCCAAGGATACACTTTCCCTCTTCTCTCCCGCTGTACCTGAGCAGTCTTCTGCTCCTTCCCAAGGTCCCACTTAGACTTGGAGCCATTATACAAGACTGTGTTAGGGGGCCTTTCATTCTCCAGCAGAGGCAGTTTAATAAGCGCTGGGTATAGCAAAACACATTGTGGGCTAAAGTCCTGCCCTGCCACTTGCTTGCTCTCCAAAAGGTCACCTAACTTGACTCAGCTTTTAAATTCCAATCTGTGAACAGAAAAGGAGATATCTATAGAAAATAAAAAGCATCAGCCTCATTGAGGACATCTGGTGACAATATTATGTGGTAACATCAGCACTAGAAAATTTTGATGGTCAGCCTTGCCAAAGATATCATTCATTCATTCAGAGCTGACATTTAGTCATTATGAGAAGCCAAAACTGTTGATTAATATATTGAAATATTCCCTGAAGAGTAAATAGTTGTTTCTTTGGGTGTCTCTCTGCTTCCCAGGCTGTCTCTTCCACTCCCTTCCTTGTCTACCACACCTTCCTACTGTCCAGAAAACAAAAGGTAGTATCTGTCCCTCCAGAATCCTGCTCCATTTCCACAGCTTACATCCTTTCTAACTAAACAGAACTCTTGCTATACTTGTAAATGAGTTTTAAAAATACCCTTACTTTTAACAAATGTTTCTTGAGCATACTAAGTGCCTCTCAGAACGAGACATCCATGGCCCTGTCAGGGAATTTAAGGTCTCTGTTTAACCTTTCTGAAAAGAAAACCAGTTTCAAAGAAATGAGGAGCACTGCTGGCAACTCTTTCAGAATATGATTATATGTCTGACTTTAGAAAGAACTGCAAGTAATCAGTATGCTACACAGTTTTCTTAACTATTTATACTGTTTTCTCTGCTACCTACATGGTTTAGGCTTAATGAGAATTGGGGATTTAAGCATTCAATTTTTTTTCTCTATTATAGGTAAAAAATTGTTTGTGTTCTTCTGAATAGTTTGTAAACTCACAGAATGCCTTGGCACCTGGATTCCTATTGACATTTAGTTCTTGCTGAATGTTTCATGTGTTGCAAAGCCATTTATTACTTTACAGCAATATTTCCCTCACCTTAGTCACTAATGACTCATTATTGATCCATTATGGTCCAGCTATTCAACTTCCTTATGGCATAGCTGTATTTTATTTTTGAAAAATCTGTGCTTTCAGTTTAAACCAGAGGAGCCACTGATGTACAGATGCAGAATATGCCTGAGTAAGCTTTCACATGGGAAATATTTTTCTGCAACATAAAACTTGTTTCATTAAAGGAAAGTGAAAATGTTGACACCCAGAATCAACTGATTAGGATCTTAGTCATTAACAGATTACCATACCAAGTGTAAGTATCCAGAAGAGAACAATTTTAGTGGAAGACAACCAAAAAATGTCTGATATTAATAGTGAAGTCTATTTATAGTTAATACCATATTTACCTACAGATGGTAAATTACATGTTGAGAAATGAACTCTACTGGGATCAGGAAAGTCAGGTAGTAGAACCTAGATATTGCATCTGCCAATCAAAGGAGGGCCCACAGAGGATAACAATGTAAGTGTACTTATCATAATGGACTAGCTTATTGTAGTTTTGTGTGGAATTTGTAAAACAAAGGTGTCCCAAAGCCATCTTCCCTGCAGCTCAAAGAAGTTCCAATTCTATTTACCGCCACAAGATTTTATTCATTAAAATAGTTTTCTCCATCAAATTTGGTAATTACATAATCATGAATTTAACCGTAACACAAATTAGGAAGTAGAGTAATTTCTGTGTGTTACCTCAGAGCACTGTCTGGGGCTATGAAGTTGAGAAGACACTGAAGTTGGACTAAGAAAAGGGTTTGTTTGGAAATGTAAATTAAATGCAAAACAACTTTAAAGATGAGGTCAGTCGCCACTCTTTCCCCATATGCCCTTACCCTTTCGTATAACTTTTCAATGAGAAAAATACAAAATCAGAAAAATCTCAGTAATGTTATGAGTTGGAATAATAGACTAGTGAGAGCTCAGAAAGATATTTGGTAGTCAAAAAGAAGGTACAAATATATATGCAAACATACATTAGATTGAATTTATTCCAAAACATACTGAAACTTATCTCTATTTAACACTAAAAGAACCTAAGTTTACTTTTCTGAGACACACTTTTTGTGAAAGCTTTCTTTCTGAAAAGAGTCTTGTATAAAATTTGTAAATATTAGAGATTTAATGGTTGCTTTTTTTCTTTTTCAACCATTTCATAGTTTTCTCTCTTGAGTAATGAGCTTTTTTTTTTTAATTTCTTCTAAGTTACTAAATGACACTTAGGATGTGATTTAAAGTATCCAAATATTGTGATTGAAAAATAATGTATAAAACCAGCATAATTCAGAGAAAAGTAGCAAGAAAGCACTTAACTACAAAAGACAGAAAAATAACAAAATCAATTAATTATTAATTCAGTTCTGATTACTTTCGCAAGATTTAATGCATTGAACTAGTTTTATAAAGTGGGCATTGATTCTATCTTAACTATTTAATAGATATTGTTTATTCCTTTAGCATCTATTTGTGATGTCAGTATGAATTAAACAATAGGCATTCATTGACTATTTACTGTAGGCTAGTCATGAATAATTTCTAAAGTAATTTGTTAGAATCAAATTAAATGTCTGGCTTTAAAAAAATTTAAACTATAATTGGTGAAAAGACACAAAAAGGCATAAATAATAATAATTCAAGACAGTGTAACTGATTTTGTACTGTGACAGTATAGATTTTCAGAAGCAATAGATTAAATTAGGATGAAGTACTCAAGCAAAAAAAAAAAGAAAAGGTAAGAGACATTCATAGAGTAAGTGAAGTGCTTAAAGCTGAATTTAAGTACTGAAAAATGAGTACCATGTTGACAAGTTGTAAGAATGCAGGAAGAATTTCAAAGACAGTCCACTCCAAAGTGGTAAAGAACAATGTGCTGCATAGTTGGCAATAAGTAGAGCACATGCACAGAACACAGGGAAAAGAAATCTGAAGAAACTGGCATCTTTAAATGGGCACTGATGTAGAAATTAGATTCTGGTGTCTACAGTAACAGGGCCAGCTGGAAACAGAAAAACAAACATGAGTAGGGTGTGGGGGCATGTCACTGATGGAATGTACTAAGAAAGTTAAAGTGCATGTAGAGGCTGGGAACACTGAAAGACACTGGATTGTTAAATGGGTATAATTTACAAGGCAAAGCAAATACAGACATAATTTTGAAAGCCTTCATGTGGCATTAAAAAGAAACAAATGTTCCAATTTAATATGTGGCAGAAAGTAGCAGAAGATCTCACACAGTATGTTACCTTTAAGTCAAATGCTTAAAAATGCGTTATATCACAAGATCTGTCCATTCTTGTATGGATTCCAACCAGGGTGAAGAGAAAGTAGACATTACCCCAGCTTCAGAGAGCAATGTTGTCTTGCTAATGGGTTTCAGCCTGGGCAAGTTCGCTATGGATTCAGTGTGACCAAAGAAATTGACGGCAAAATACTCTTTGGGGTGAAAGGGTCTTACAAAACTGCCGTCTGGCCCATCTCTCTCTCCTGCTCCAGCAGCAACCACCGGCCCTCCCCCTCACCTCCCAGGTACAGATAAGCCCTCTGTTGTCCAGGTAATTACCCATTGATATGGACATGAAAGATGCAAATGTACTCAAGCCTACTTCTTTACACCTCTGAGCGCCTGTTGATTTGCAGATGTACAAAAGCCAGGTGAGATATTCTGGAAATATTACAATTTTACCCACAAATGTCAAGAACAAAAGCAAGTGTTAATGCCCTAGCAAGACCAGTCTCTAATCTCAGCAGTATACTAGATGGTTGAAATATAATGAGTCATAAGAAATACACTCATATGACCAAATATATATTTCCCAGGTATATTTGATCTTCCCCATAGTTCCTGAAAACACTGCAGAGTCTCAAAGTGAAATGGGTGTTTTGTCATGTGTGTGGTAAATGGCAGAATTTCTGGAATCTCCCTCCTGGCTTTGGTCCATTTACATACCAATGGATGTTTCAGAGGCTTCAGCTGATCCAGGGCAAGGGGTGGAAATAAAACTGCCATTCCCTCCAACCCTCCATTCCTGGTGCATAATTGGTCTGGTTCCAGTCAGTCACCACAGCCCTACCTGTGGAATTCCTGCCAGAATGGGCAGGCAGAGGGAAGCGTGTGCACTGCGGCCAAAGGGGATGGATGAAACCAGTCCCGGCAGCAAATCTGAACAAGGTGTGAGCACTAAAAACAGTTTCTCCCAACCTGCCATTTTTCTTGCCTTACTTTGGTTTCACCGGATTCATTGGAGAATTTGTTCTGGGAGGGGAACCTTGTTACTCCTGGAGCTGCATCTGGCATAGAATTGGCAGGATCTAGTGAATCTGAAATCTGTCCTCATGGGTGTAGTGTTTGGGAGGGATGCTCGTATAGATGGTGGGAAAATACTCTTGGATCCCCACTATGGGTGGTGGGGATTCACCTGGAGATTGCCCAGTGGGGATGTCGTCTGGGGTATTGCCTCCCAGAACAGCAGCCCCTCCCCAGAGCTGGGGAAGTGTGAGGATGCCAGAGGCAGTGGAGTTGACTCTCTGCACAATTGGGGACTCCTTAGGAGAACTGAGTTTCCAAGAGGTGGCCGGATATGTGGGGTGGGTGTTTCTTGTGCATTAGAAAGGTTTACTAATGAAAGAGATGCCCTTCAGTGGCAAATGTCAGAACCGAAAGATGAGTGGGGTGCTCTGCAAAGGGTACAAAAGCTATTGAAGATCAAAGTTGTGCAGCTGAGAGACATACTAGTGGCACAGGAGGGGGCAGGGAACAGAAAAATGAGAGTTGCAAGAGGCCATTGGGGAGGTAAAGGAAGTGGTAGTGCTTTCTACTCTGAAAATGGTAGAGGAGAGTCAGAGGAGGATGAGAGGGTGAGGCTGAAAGCAAGACTGTGGCCAGGGCTGCTGCCTAAGGCACCAGCCCCTCCTCTGTTGAAAGCTCACCAGGTTGTAGTTAAGAAAGCAAAGACACAGCAACTGCAGGTTCCTCAGGGAGAGGAACAGCCCCCTCCCCAGGGTTTGGAGCCCTCAATCCAGGTTTGGAGCCCTCCACCCCTATATCCAGGCCAACCTGGTAGATATGAGCATCCGGTTTTGGCAGGAGCCCTCAGAGCCTCTGCCCACAAGGCTTTCACATCTTCGGGATTTAGGAGTAGAGGGCATTGTTCTGTGTGGGTCAGAAATTGGTAAACCGGCTTCCCTGATGACTCACCCTTCTCTCTGGCAGAGGTTACAAAATGCCCATAAGACCCCAGGGAATCAGGCACTTTTGGGTTGGCTGACAGAAGCCCTCAGGGCAATTTGGCCTAATCAGGGTGATTTACTGTATTTCCCCACTAGCTGACAAATGTGTGCAGAGCTCCAGCAGGTTTTACAGAAGTTGGCATTAGAAAATATCATCTACAATAAGGAACCTCAGAGCCCCAATGAGTTTTTCACCATGGGTATGAGAAGCCTGCTGTTTCACACAGCTCCCCACTCCTTCTTTGGATCCCTTATGACTATTCTTGCCCTCCATGTAGGTCAACCCATAAGTGAGTTTACTTGTACTGTAACAGATCTGGGAAAGGTTAAAATAATAAAAGCATGAAAAGAAATACAGTCCACAACTGAAAGAAGAGATTCAAAGGGCCCTGTGAAAGTCGCAAGGACCCAGATGTGGGTTGATTTGATAAAGGCAGAGGCAGTGAAAGTAAAACTTGATGGACAGCCCAATAGAATCTTGCTAAAGCTATGGCAGAAATTAAAACCAGAGCAGCAGTTCCAGCTGCTGAGGTACAAGACATGGAACCTGGAGGCAAAGTCCCATGTGCAGACCATGTGTCTGCAGGACTTCCTGGGGGAGAGTACCCAGACCCCACCTGGGCCCCCACCCACACAGGAGGGTGATTGGGCCTTGCAGTTTGACTGAGAGGGGGTCAGGACCCCAACTTGGATGATGTGGTGTAGACTGGAGACCACATGTAGAATTAGAAATTCACTGGTCCCCAGTGAATATATGTATCCTGCCACTAGTGGACACAGAAACTGAGTGTTCTCTGATTTATGGCAACCCTGAGTGTTTTCCTGGGATCCCCACTGTGATAGATGGCTATGGGAGTAAGGCAATTAGAGTGAAGAAAGCCCAAATGCCATTGGGAATAGAGCATTTACTCCCAAAGGAGTGTACTGTATACATTTCTCCCATCCCTGAATATATTTGGGAGGTCAGTATCCTGCAGGGCCTGTGATTACAGTCCACTGCAGGTGAGTTCAGACTGAGGGTATATGTGGTAAAGGCAGTTCTGAGGGGACATGCTAAGCACCCACCTGTAGCTCTGCCTGTACCACAGTGGGTGACAAATACTAAGCAATATAAATTCCCTAGGGAGCATAAAGAAATTGGAGAAATTCTACCAGAGTTGGAAAAGGTGGGCATCATAAAGTCCTCTCAGAGTCCTTTTAATTTCCGTGTGGCCAGTGAGAAAGTGGATGGCTCCTGGCATATGACTGTGTATTACAGGGAACTAAATAAAGTCACACCCCCTATGAATGCTGCTGTCCCCTCTATGACAGCCCTTATGGACACACTCAGTCATGAACTAGGGATGTATCATTATGTTGTGGACCTTGCTAATGCTTTGTTCTCTGTTGACATAGCACAGGAAAGTCAGGAAGTTTGCCTTCATGTGGGAAGGTTGGAAGTGGACATTCACTGTCCTTCCACAGGTCTACCTCCACAGTCCCACTATTTGCCAAAGACTTGTAGCCCAGGATTGGACACGTCGGAGAAACCACCAATGGTGCAACTGTATCATTATATTGATGATATTATGTTCATGTCTGATTCTCTTGCATATTTAGAAGGGGCAGTTCCTAGACTGCTACAACATCTACAAGAGAAAGGATGGGCTGTGAAAAGCACCAAGATTCAGGTACCTGGTTTGTCAGTAAAGTTTGGTCAGATATAACTAAAGTTACTACTGAAGCAGTCATGACAAGGTCCAGGCTTTCCCTACCCCTACCAATGTGGCAGTATTACAAGAGTATTTGGGCCTTTTGAGTTTCTGGAGAGTGTTTATCCCACACTTGGCACAAATTCTGAAACCCTTATACCAGTTGGTATGAAAGGGCATCGGGTGGGATGTGTAGCTGCTTTTACTGATGATAAATGAGCAGTCAGGGCCATGCAAACCTTGAGTGTAATGGACTCATCAAGGCCCTGTGATCTGGATGTTCATGTAATTGATGGGTTCATGTTCATGGTTATAGATGGGGCCTCTGGCAGCCATTTGAACAGAACTGCCAACCTATTGGATTCTGGTCACAACTATGCAAAGGAGCAGAAGTCTGGTACACCTTGATAGAGAAGCAATTGGCTGCTGTGTACTACACCTTGCTGCCTGCAGAGCCTATCACAAGAACAGATCCAACCAAGGTAATCACTACCTACCACACTGCAGGGTGGGTGTGAGACAGGACCTAAAGGCCACGGAGTAGCTTGGCAAAGATACTACACTGGCCAAATGGGGCACATATTTACAGAAGTGTGGTGCCCTCTCCACTTGCTCCTTAAATGAAGAACTCCAGTGATTACTGAGGCCAGTGACATACACCAGTGGAAAGTAGGAAGAATTCATTTTTGAGCCATTAGTAACAGAGAGCTCTTATTGAGGGAGAAGAGACCCTGCACCTGAAGATGCTTGGTACACAGAAGGCTCCAGTCGTGGACAGCCTCCAAAGTGGAAGACTGTGGCATTCCATCCTAAGACTGAGACAATTTGGAAGGAGGATGGAAAAGGGAAGAGCAGCAAATGGGCTGAGTTACAGGCAGTATGGCTCAATGGTCACCCAGGAGCCCTCCCCTATAGTTGTCTGCACTGACAGCTGAGCCATCTATCGGGGCTTGACTGTGGCTTCTGACACAATACTATGTCAACTGGATGGTTGGTCACCAGCCCCTTCAGAGACAAGAGTTGTGACAAGACCTATGGGCCACTGGTCAGACTGAGACTGTTACCGTATGTCATGTGAATGGCCATTTGCCTTTGGCATTCCCAGGGAATAATGAAGCAGACATATTGGCCCAGGTGTGCTGACTAGAAGGAAAGCCTGCCTCTTATGTAGTCAGATGGTTACATCAGCATTTGTTGCAGGCAAGACAAGAGAATATGTAGGCTGTAGCCTATCAGTGGAGCTTGCCTTTGACCTTCAAAGAAGTCAGCAGAGCCCAGTAAGAGTACCTTGTGGGCTCTAAAAGGGACTTACATCAAGTCCCATAGCAACATGGGACAATAGTAAAGGGGCTGATACCCCTTGTCAGGCAACAGATAGACTATATTTGGGCCCCTGCCCATATTAGAAGGATATCAGTATGCCATGACACAGCTAGTGAACTATTGGTTGCTCTTCCTACATGTTGTGCAGATCAGCAAATGACTAAAATGGGACTAGAGCATTTCTTTCCAGACTATGGCCAGCCACAGATGATTGAGAGCAATCAAGACACCCACTTTACTGGACATGCATTACAAGAATGGGTGCAACAATTAGGCGGAAGTTGGAAGTTTCATGTACCATATAACCCTACCTGGGGCAGGCATGATATAGAGGTACAATGTTTTGTTAATATCTGGTCTGAAGCCAGACATTAACCAATAGTCTACAGGGCTGGTCAGTCTGCCTCTGGACAGTGCTTTAGTATTTGAAAGCCCCAAAAGGGGGCATTGAGCCCTATGGGCATACTAACACACATTGCTGCCTCTTTTGTACAGCTGCATATGCAAACTAAGGAAGACTTACTGAAGCTGGGATTTGGCAAGCAAAGCAACATGCCGCTGCCAACACTAACTGTGCAAAACCCTGGAAACTCTTGGTAGATGTGGCCCTGGACATTTTGACACATGGACCAGTGATGGCTGACCCTTCTGGAACCTTGGGGAAAAGGCCTAGAAGCTGGCCTCCTGTATGTTCCTGGAATAACAGAAGAGTGGCCCCCAAAGATCAGAGTAGTGTACCCCAAACAGCCAGAAGGTAAAAGCATATTACAGGGGATTTTGTCATTGTGGCCAGTGCATGTGTCTCCCATAGCCCTACATATCAAACCCATCTGTAACTCTCACAGGAGTAGGGGTGAAAGTCTGGTATACCAGACCAGGATGAGATCCCATTCCTGCTACTGTCCTACCACAGGACACTCTCTTGCATTCATCCTACCCAATAGACAGGATTTGCCTATGTTGGTGTCATCAAAACAGGTATCTTATCACCCCTAAGGTTATTTGATTCTGTAGTCTTGGTGATTGGGCTCCCCTCCTAGCCACAGCTGCTGCTTGCTGAATGTGCACCGAGCTCCCTACCAGTTCAGCTGCTAACCTCCTGTGGAATGGGCAAGCTATTAACTTAATCTGAGTAGGCCTCTGAACCCAGCTAGATCCTCAGGATTGAGGACTAGTATGATTTTATTGCTATCTGTATAATAACTTCTATTGTTATTATATGTTATTAGTCTGGTTGCAATGTTCCAGCTTTCTCACACAGGGGCCATTGAGGAAGACTGGAGATGCATAGATTACAAGGTGAGAGCTCTAGCATGGTGGGTTGTGGAGTAAGTGGCAGACTTTTCAAAATCTCCCTCCTAACCTTAGTCCATTTACATGCCAATGGATGTTTCAGAGCCTCCAGTTGATCCAAGGCAAGGATGGAGAGAAAACTGCCATTCTCTCCACTCCTTCATTCATTGGTCTGGTTCCAGTCAGTCACCACAGCTCCCCCCAGGGAGTTCCTGCCAGAAGGGCCTGGCAGGGGGGCAGAGTGTGCACCATGTCCAGAGGGGATGGACAGAGCAGGGCCTGGACAGCTAATCTCAGGAAGCTGTGGGAATAAAAACCGTCCTCCAGCCGGCCATTTCCCTTGCCTTATTTTGGTTTCACCAGATTCATAGGGGAATTTGTTCCAGGAGAGGACCCCCCTAACTCCCAGGACTATATCATGTTACTGAGAGACTTTTAGACCCCACCCAAGGGCAAGGGCTGGTGACTGAATCAGCCAATGGCCAATAATTTAGTCAGTCATGACTATACAGTGAAGCTCTCACAAAACTGCCTGAGAAGAGCATATCACTCTCTCAGATCCTGCTTCTCAGTTGGAAAGAACTACTATGCCTGGGAAGCCTGACTGCCTCCACATGCTAATGAGCCAGGCCCCAAGCCCCAGAGGGATGGAAGCTCCTTTATTTGGGACCTTGCCCTGTGTATCCCTTCATGTAGCTGTTTACTTGTATCCTTTATGGTGTCCTTTATTAAACTGGTAAGCATAAGCATTTTCCTGAGTTCTGTGAGCTTCTAGCAAAACAATTGAACCTGGTGGGGAGGTTGTTGGAACCTTCCATCTATAGCCAGTAGGTCACTGGTAACAGCCTGGGGAGTGGAGTGTGGGTGAAGGGCAGTCTTGTAGGACGGAGCCCTTAACCTGGGGAATCTGGTGCTGTCTCTGGGCAGATAGCATCAGAATTGAGTTGAGTTCTCTGCACCCTGCTGGTGTTGGAGAATAGCTTGCTGTTAGGTGTGGGAAGACCCCCTCCCATATACTTACACACATTGTAATCAGGTCTGGAAACCCAAATGGAGTTATACTTCTATTACTGCTGTGTATAATACTATTATTGTTGTTGTACATGAAAGAACATATAGTGCCAGAGTCCAGCTCCAGCGGGGGTCTGTGAAGCCCAAAAGAATGAGACGGAGTCAGCGTATGGAGAGACAGGACATGGAGTCAGATGGAGGTGGTCTCTCGACAAAGTGTTGATGACAGCTTTATTTATACCATTTTGCACAAGGATATGATTATTTTTTATTATTCTGATGATTAATTAGTACAGGCAGTTGGTTAATAATTATAGGCAAGCTTTTTTCTTTCTTCTCCGTTCTAATCTATTCATGGTTGGTCAAGTGTTAGGTGATTGTTTTTCTGTTGCTTGACCGAAACTTTTCCTATTGTGTTTTACGTTTCTATGCAACGCAGTTTCTAAGTAGTGCATGTGACCATAAGAGCGTGCAGTATGTAGCAGCGACTATGGAGTCTATCAGCTCAGGATGAAATACAGGTCACCTAGTGCCACAGTTAGCTAGGATTCTTTCCCACAAAAATATTCTTAGAGGCTTTAATAAATTTATAATCAATCTAAAATCATAAACTCATATCTTCACCTTATACCCTTTTATAGGGCACAGTAGGCAGCAAACTAAATTTCCCCTTCTTATCTACATTTCTCTTTCTTCTGTGTGGATACCAAAATCTCCCTGACATATGCTACACAGGTCTCCATGACTCCACTACTGCAGGGACTAAACAAGTTCTTACATGGTGAACAATGCAAGGGCATTCATATCATAGAAACTGTTTCTGTTTTAACTACAAATTATAAACAATCACGTCAAATATAATGTATGATTATTCATTTGATTTTTATACTTTATATGTGAATCTAATAAAATGTTAATGTAGTAGGTAAATGCAAGATATAGATAGCATGATTTAGAACTGTAAGAAGGCAGGTGTAGATGATCAGGTTAGTGCTTACAGACCAGATCTTTAATCCAAGCTGAACAAGGGCAACAAAACATCCACAGGTATTGAAGATTTCTCTCAAAATGGGGGTGGGGGGTGAGGTTCTAAGCCTCACCTCTGTTGGCCTCCTTTTTCTCACCTCATGGTCCCCTGCGACTGTGCCTGTCTTAGGTTGTTCCTCCCTTGAGGAATCTTACCCGTCTCTGGCTAACTAGCCATCTAATGGGGCCATACAGGGAGATGTAAAGCTGTTAAGTGAGAGAGAAGTAATATTCTTTGAAAAGGTTAGTTTTTCACTTCTTTGCAGACTTATGCTCTGTGGCTTCTATGCCCAGCACTTGTTTTGAGGTATCTTTACTTCCTGGAAAATTATGGTACTTGGTAATTTCACGTATGAGGCACAAATTCTAGTAAAGGACTGTAATTAGGAAAGAAGAAAAACAAGCTATAGAGGTAGTAGAGGGAAGAAAACATGAGATGATTAATTGTCAACAGGGTTATTCCATTCAACATTCTCTCATAACTCTATTTCTATAAAACTTTCCATCACTAGTTTCACTAGCATTGTAAACAAGGGGGTCATTCTCAGTGGAAATGGGGTGGTCAGTGTTTGACTAACTAACAGTAGGTTTTGATATTTTATGCCAAGATTGCCATTTGGCCCCTGCATGTACCATTCTTCAGGAGCACTGTCCTGAAAAGTTCCTGGGAAACTTATGTTTTCATCCTTTCCATGCTGCTCAGCAAAGGTTAGTTAACCCTTAGCAAAAAATGCAGGTAAAAGCAAAGCCAATAGTATAATAGAGAAAAACAAAATCAAGGTGGGTAACAGGGGGAGCCAGCCTGAGCTTCAGTACACAGCTTAAGTAGCATAGCTCCGGGCAATATAGCAATTGTTAATAAAAATAATCAAAGTAAAAACTCAAGTAAATGGCAGAAAAAATGAAAGGAAAGGATAACGGGAGGTAAACCTGATTAGATTTTGCATGCAGATACATTTTGTTGATTCTCAGTGTAGGTGTGTTTTACCTAAAATAAACATTACCCAGTGTTTAGGGCAAACATTGAATGAATTCCCAACATTTAGATATCAAAATATTTAATACTGGGAAGAGAAACTTTAGTTGTAAATTTGAAAAACCCAGTTGCAAAACTGGGTTCATATTCCTGAATATCAAATAATATGCATTATTCTATTAGAACACCTCTTTCTGAATTCACCAGCAGCCTTATTTCATCTGCTTAATAAAGTTACTAAGTCCTTGAAGATGTAACACAATTATATTACCTGCTGGCTCAAATATGCACCAACATGTGGGATCTCTAGTTTGAAACAGCAGTCTTCAAGCTGAGATATGCAATCTCCAGATGCCTGAGAAGACATTTGGTGGAGGCAACCAGCCTATTTTTTTTAGCAACCTTTCCTTTCACATCTCTCCACTTCTACTTCTCAATAATTTCAAATCTATGTCCCATTGTGCCAGGATGTCAAAGCCTCTACATCAGCAAACTACAGGGAGATTTCAAAGTATTGGTATTACCAATGTCTGCTATAGACAAACTGGGACAAACCATATATAGAGCTTCTTGTCTTGGACAATCTTAATAACTTGAAACATGGCTTTAGAAATGGTGAATAGTGATGGGATTTTCTGCATTTAAATATTATGTAGAGTGGAACTTAAGGAATAAGAAAAATCTTTCATCTATATTGCTTCTTTCTCTCTAGTAATTGTCAAAAAATACATTGTTGCTAAATAGAGATGCATGAGATCAAAGCAAAACACTGAAAAGATATATTGATTTAAGTTCTGCCTCTTTTCATCAAAGCAGCAGATTCCTGGTAAGGCTCCATGTCTTTATGGAGCTAGCTGCTCATCCATCCATCTTTGAACTGAAATTCAGAACTGAGATGATTATCTCAGAATGTCTTTGTATTGAAATACTTCTCTTGGTAAAAACTTAGTCTGGATCTGTGGCCAAGATGGTGGCGTGAGTAGAGCAGTGGAAATCTCCTCCCAAAACCACATATATCTATGAAAATATGAGAAAGACAACTTTTCCTAGAAGAGAGACCAGAGGACACAGGACAACATCCAGACCACATCCACACCTGGGAAAACCCAATGCCTCGTGAATGGGCAGCCCAAGCCAGGGCAAGCCAAAAACAACAGCAGAGATAAGCTTCATAGCAGCCTGGTAGGAACCAGAAGCCCTGTCTGTGTGCAGCTGCCCAGCACAAGCCACTAGAGGTCGCTGTTCTCCCAGGAGAGGAAGGCCACAAACCAACAAGAAGGGAAGTTCTTCCAGCCGTCACTCGTTCCAGCTCTGCAGGCTATTTCTATCACCATGAAAAGGCAAAATTACAGCCAAACCAAGATCACAGAGGCAACACCAGAGAAGGAGACAGACCTAACCAGTCTTCCTAAAAAAGAATTCAAAATAAAAATCATAAACATGCTGATGGAGATGCAGAGAAAAATGCAAGAGCAATGGGATGAAGATCACAGGGAGACCACAGATGCCAGGAAGGAGATTACAAAAGTGAAACAAACTATGGAAGGATTTATAAGCAGAATGGATAAGATGCAAGAGGCCATTGAAGGAATATAAACCAGAGAACAGGAGTGCACAGATGTTGACATAGAGATAAAAGGATCTGCAGGAATGAAACAATATTAAGAGAACTGTGTGACCAATACAAAAGGAACAATATCTGTATTATAAGGGTACCAGAAGAAGAAGAGAGAGGAAAAGGGATAGAAAGTGTCTTTGAAGAAATAATTGCTGAAAACTTCCCCAAACTGGAGGAGGAAATAATCGAAGAGAACATGGAAATACACAGAACCCCCAACAGAAAAGATACAAGAAGGACAACACCAAGACACATAATAATTAAAATGGCAAAGATCAAGGACAAGGAAAAAGTTTTAAAGGCAGATAGAGAGAAAAAGGTCACCTATGGGTTTTCACATATAAAGGAAAACCCATAAGGCTATCATCAGACTTCTCAACAGAAACCCTACAGGCCAGAAGAGAATGGCATGATATATTTAATACAATGAAACAGAAGGGCCTTGAACCAAGGACACTGTATCCAGCACAACTATCATTTAAATATGATGGCGGGATTAAACAATTCCCAGACAAGCAAAAGATGAAGGAATTTGCCTCCCACAAACCACCTTTAGATGGGAGCACTCCTAAAAAGAGCACAGAACAAAACACCCAACATATGAAGAAAGGAGGAGGAGGAATAAGAAGGGAGAGAAGAAAAGAATCTTCAGACAGTGTATGTAACAGCTCAATAAGCGAGCTAAGTTAAGCAGCTAAGCAATAAGATACTAAAGAGGTAACCACGAATCTAAAGCCTGCAATGGCAGTAAGTACATATCTCTCAATAGTCACCCTAAATGTAAATGGACTGAATGCACCAATCAAAAGACACAGAGTAACAGGATGGATAAAAAAGCAAGACCCATCCATATGCTGCTTACAGGAAACTCACCTCAAACCCAAAGACATGCACAGACTAAAAGTCAAGGGATGGAAAAACATATTTCAGGCAAACAACAGTGAGAAGAAAGCAGGGGTTGCAGTACTAATATCAGACAAAATAGACTTCAAAACAAAGAAAGTAACAAGAGATAAAAAAGACACTATATAATGATAAAGGGCTCAGTCCAACAAAAGGATATAACCATTCTAAATATATATGCACCCAACACAGGAGCACCAGCATATGTGAAACAAATACTAACAGAACTAAAGGGGGAAATAAACTGCAATGCATTCATTTTAGGAGACTTCAACACACCACTCACCCCCAAAGGATAGATCCACTGGGCAGAAAATAAATAAGGACACGGAGACACTGAACAACACAGTAGAACAGATGGACCTAATAGACATCTATAGAACTCTACATCCAAAAGCAACAGGATATACATTCTTCTCAAGTGCACATGGAACATTCTCCAGAATAGACCACATACTAGCCCACAAAAAGAGCCTTAGTAAATTCCAAAAGATTGAAATTCTACCAACCAATTTTTCAGACTAAAAAGGTATAAAACTAGAAATAAATTCTACAAAGAAAACAAAAAGGCTCACAAACACATGGAGGCTTAATAACATGCTTCTAAATAATCAATGGATCAAGGAACAAATCAAAATAGAGATCAAGGAATATATATAAAAAATGACAACAACAACACAAAGCCCCAACTTCTGTGGGACGCAGCAAAAGCAGTCTTAAGAGGAAAGTATATAGTGATCCAGGCACTCTTGAAGAAGGAAGAACAATCCCAAATTAATAGTCAAACATCACAATTATCGAAACTGGAAAATGAAGAACAAATGAGCCCTAAAGTCAGCAGAAGGAGGGACATAATAAAGATCAGAGAAGAAATAAACAAAATTGAGAAGAATAAAACAATAGCAAAAATCAACGAAACCAAGAGCTGGTTCTTCGAGAAAATAAACAAAATAGATAAGCCTCTAGTCAAACTTATTAAGAGAAAAAGAGAATCAACACAAATCAATAAAATCAGAAATGAGAACGGAAAAATCACGACAGACTCCACAGAAATACAAAGAATTATTAAAGACTACTATGAAAACCTATATGCCAACAAGCTGGAAAACCTAGAAAAAGTGGACAACTTCCTTGAAAAATACAAATTTCCAAGACTGACCAAGGAAAAAACACAGAAGTTAAGCAAACCAATTACGAGCAAAGAAATTGAAATGGTAATCAAAAAACTACCCAAGAACAAAACCCCTGGGCTGGACGTATTTACCTCGGAATTTTATCAGACACACAGAGAAGACATAATACCCATTCTCCTTAAAGTTTTCCAAAAAATAGAAGAGGAGGGAATACTCCCAAACTCATCCTATGAAGCCAACATCACCCTAATACCAAAAAGAGGCAAAGACCCCACCAAAAAAGAAAATTACAGACCAATATCCCTGATGAATGTAGATGCAAAAATACTCAATAAAATATTACTATTAGCAAAACGAATTCAAAAATACATCAAAGGATCATACACCAAGACCAAGTAGGATTTACCCCAGGGATGCAAGGATGGTAAAACATTAAAAATCCACCAACGTCATCCACCACATCAACAAAAAGAAAGACAAAAACCACATGATCATCTCCATAGATGCTGAAAAAGCATTTGACAAAGCACAACATCCATTGATGATAAGAACTCTCAGCAAAATGGGAATAGAGAGCAAGTAACTCAACATAATAAAGAACATCTATGATAAACCCACAGCCAACATTATACTGAACAGCGAGAAACTGAAAGCTTTTCCTCTGAGATTGGGAACAAGACAGGGATGCCCACTCTCCACACTGTTACTTAACATAATATTGGAGGTCCTAGCCACGGCAATCAGACACAAAACAAAGAAATACAAGGATTCCAGATTGGTAAAGAAGAAGTTAAACTGTCACTATTTGCAGATGACATGATATTGTACAAAAAAACCCTAAAGACTCCACTCCAAAACTACTAGAACTGATATCAGAATACAGCAAAGTTGCAGGATACAAAATTAACACACAGAAATCTGTAGCTTTCCTATACACTAACAATGAACCAATAGAAAGAGAAATCAGTAAAACAATTCCATTCACAATTGCTTCAAAAAGAATAAAATACCTAGGAATAAACCTAACCAAAGAAGTGAAAGACCTATACCCTGAAAACTACAAGACACTCTTAAGAGAGATTAAAGGGGACACAAACAAATGGAAACTCATCCCATGCTCATGGATAGGAAGAATTAATATTGTCAAAATGGCCATCCTGCCATTTGCATAAAATACAGATTTTATGCAATCCCTATCAAATTACCAGCAACATTCTTCAATGAACTGGAACAAATAATTCAAAAATTCATATGGAAACACCAAAGATCCAGAATAGCCAAAGCAATCCTGAGAAAGAAGAATAAAGTAGGGGGGATGTCACTCCCCAACTTCAAGCTCTACTACAAAGCCATAGTAATCAAGACAATTTGGTACTGGCACAAGAACAGAGCCACAGACCAGTGGAACAGATTAGGGACTCCAGATATTAACCCAAACATATATAGTCAATTAATATTTGACAAAGGAGCCATGGACATACAATGGGGAAATGACAGTCTCTTCAACAGATGGTGCTGGCAAAACTGGACAGCTACATGTAAGAGAATGAAACTGGATCACTGTCTAACCCCATACACAAAAGTAAATTCAAAATGGATCAAAGACCTGAATGTAAGTCATGAAACCATGAAACTCTTAGAAAAAAACACAGGCAAAAATCTCTTGGACATAAACATGAGTGACCTCTTCATGAGCATATCTCCCCGGGCAAGCGAAACAAAAGCAAAAATGAACAAGTGGGACTATGTCAAGCTGAAAAGCTTCTGTACAGCAAAGGACACCATCAATAGAACAAAAAGGTACCCTACAGTATGGGAGAATATATTCCTAAATGACAGATCCGATAAAGGCTTGACATCCAAAATATATAAAGAGCTCACCCACCTCAACAAACAAAAAGCAAATAATCCACTTAAAAAATGGGCAGAGGAACTGAACAGACAGTTCTCCAAAAAAGAAATACAGATGGCCAACAGACACATGAAAAGATGTTCCACATCGCTAATTATCAGAGAAATGCAAATTAAAACTACGAGATATCACCTCACACCAGTAAGGATGGCTACCATCCAAAAGACAAACAACAAATGTTGGCGAGGTTGTGGAGAAAGGCGAACCCTCCTTCACTGCTGGTAGGAATGTAAGTTAGTTCAACCATTGTGGAAAGCAGTATGGAGGTTCTTCAAAATGTTCAAAATAAACTTACCATTTGACCCAGGAATTCCACTCCTAGGACTTTACCCTAAAAATGCACTCAAGTTTGAAAAAGACAGATGCACCCCTATATTTATCGCAGCACTATTTACAATAGCCAAGAATTGGAAGCAACCTAAATGTCCACCGGTAGATGAATGGATAAAGAAGATGTGGTACATATACACAATGGCATACTACTCAGCCATAAGAAGAGGGCAAATCTACCATTTGAAGCAACATGGATGGACCTGGAGGGTATTATGCTCAGTGAAATAAGCCAAGTGGAGAAAGAGAAATACCAAATGATTTCACTCATCTGTGGAGTATAAGAACAAAAGAAAAACTGAAGGAACAAAACAGCAGCGGAATCACAGAATCCAAAAATGGACTAACAGGTACCAAAGGGAAAGGAACTGGGGAGGATGGGTGGGCAGGGAGGGATAAGGGAGGGGAAGAAGAAGAGGGTATTAAGATTAGCATACATGGGGGGGTGGGAGAAAAGGAAGGGCTGTACAACGCAGAGAAGACAAGTAGTGATTCTACAACATTTTGCTATGCTGATGGATAGTGACTGTAAAGTGGTTTATAGGGGGGACCTGGTATAGGGGAGAGCCTAGTAAACATATTATTCGTCATGTAATTGTAGATTAATGATAACAAAAAAATAAAGAAAGAAAGAAAGGGGGATTACTCCCTGATAGGATAAAACTAACTGTAAATGAATGATTAATGCATGCTTTAAATATCCTTAATTTTTATCATTTAAAGGGTATCAGATGATCAGCTATGGAAGTACATTTTTCTGATAATATTCCTTTCTTTTAAAAAAAAAAAGCAGTTCCTGTTTGGTGACCTCCAATAAGTTCTTCACAATGGTATAAATGGCATATCAAAGTGTAGGAAAAAGGTCTGTTTGTGTTTATACAGAGGATCAAAGCCTAATTTGGGTACCCAGAAAACGAACTAAGATAAGATATGAAGAAGAAGTTCCAACATCAACATACTCTGGAAGAGTCATTCCAGAAGATGATCATCAAAAAACGTCAACAAAGATCCTGGTGCTATTGCAGTTGTAGCTGCATTCATCCCACTGGTTCCTGGAATTGACATTGGAATAAAGAAGATATCTAAGCTGGCCTGTGCATACAGTAAAATAACAAATTTCACTGGATCTACACTGTTGGAACTCAACCAAGAATTAGGAGAAGTGCAAGTTGCAGCGCTCCAAAATATTGAGACTACAGACTATCTACTGTTTAAAGAACATATGGGATGTGAACAGTTCCCAGGAATGTGTTGTTTTAAATTGTCTGATTTTTCTCAAACTATTCAAATTCAGTTAGACAATATCCATGATATCATAGATAAGTTTTCACAAATGCTTAGGGTGCCTTACTGGTTTTCTTGGTTTCACTGGAGATGGCTGGTAATTGTAGGTCTGCTTTGGATATGTAACTCTATTCCTATTATGTTAATGTGTGTGCACAATTTAATTAGTAGTTTAAAACCTAAACATGTTTAAGTTACTCTACAAGAAGATATGTCAAAGAAATAACCAATCTTCCCATGTTTTCTTCCATCAGCTTCTTCTATAGCTTTTCTTCTTCCTTCCTAATTACAACCCTTAAATAGAATTCATGCCTCATATCGAATTTACCGAGTATCATAATTTTTCCAAGTGGTAAAGATACCTCAAGACAAATGCTGGACATAAAACCCACAGGGCATAAATCTGCAAAGAAGTAAAAAGCTAACCTTTTCAGACAATATTGCTTCTCTCTCACTTACCAACTTTACGTTTCCCTGTACGGCCCCAGAAGATGACTGGTTAGCTAGAGACGGGTAAGATTCCTCAATGGAGGAACAACCTAAGACAGGCACAGTCGCAGGGGGGCCATCAGGTGAGAAATTGGGGATCAACAGAGGTGAGGCTTAGAACCTCACCCCCCTGTTTTGAGAGAAATCTTCTGTATCTGTGGATGTTTTGTTGCCCTTATCTAGCTTGGATTAATACTTAGCCTATAGGCACACACCTGATCATCTACATTGGTTTTCTTACAGCACTAAACTATGTTTTCTACCTTTATCTTGCATCTACCTACCACTTCAGCATTTTATTAAAAATAGTAATAATAATAATAATAATAAAGGGAGAAATGTGGGATTCACATATAAATCAAGTATAAAAATCAAACGAATATTCATATCTGACCTGATTGTTTATAGTTCATAATGCGTGATCAAAACCGAGATTTTTCTGACGACTGCCCTTGTACTGTTCACCATGTAAGAACTTATTCACTATGTAAGAATTTGTTCATCGTGTAAGAACTTGTTCATTGTGCTTCAGAAGATCAGAGACTGATGAGAATTAGACTTGGGGTGGATTAATTATTGTGCATTGAGTCCCCTGTACAGAATGTTATTGTTGTTAACTGTTAACAACCATTTGATCAATAACTATGAGAGATGCCCTCTCAAAAAAAAAACAAAAAAACTTAGTCTGATGCAGCAAGTTGTTTGTCTAGGAGAAATGCTTTTGCCATTTAAATTATAAGATAGAAATTATTTCACAGGTATTCTGCAGATACAATAATCCAATACAAATATTTTTAAAGCATATGTTAATATAAAAGCACTTTATAAAAAATACTATACTCAATATATGCAGTAAATTTCTATTTTCCTACTACTTTAACTAAAAGAAAAATAGATATATCAGCTAATAATCATTTGATAAGACTCAATAAAGCATTTTGGCTATGTCTAAATAACTAAGAAAAAGTCAATACATTCTTTTACAAACTTAGGAGATTCCAAATCATTAATTTAAAAAGAATAACTGAGTAGCATATTGATAGATCATCGGAAATATGATGGTATAATATTATACAGCTTTTAGAATATAATTCAGGAGTTCAAAGGATCTGTAACATTACTATATCAATATCTATTTCATTTTTGTTAATTTATTTATGTGAACATTTTTTCCTTCAAACTAACTTCTAAAACAAAACAGGAATGGAAGTGATGCCACATAATATCCCATTAGTGGCAATATTCATCTATAGATACATAACCTAATTGAAAAATAAGAAAGCCTTTTACATTGCTAGATATATTAACCTGTAACTTTGCATTATCCTTCATAATTATAAATGTAAACAAAGCATATATTTTTGTTATAAGAACAAACATACTTCCATAATAATCATAATGAACATGCAATCCAGAATTTAACACTGAGCATATAATAAAATGAAAATTTTTAATGAATGAAATTTAAATACAGGTGTGTATTTTTTTGTAGAGAGGTATGATAGGGTGATCAATAAAACATTTTGACATGTAAATATATTATATAATAGGTAATTCTGAATGCAGGGAATGGAAAGGAGATGTGAATGTGAGGGGAAAAGGGAACAATGATAAATTCATATTCTTGCTTGTTAATTTGTATTTTTAATGGATGATATTAGATATCAGATTAATATGATATTTCAATTCTAATGGATATATTCACAAGAGTGGTCTAATAGTTTTAGTTTTAAATGGCAACATTCACATTATATAGTAAGTTATACTCTTTCATACTTTTTAAACTTGAAATGAAATCTTCTTAAATCCCAAATTACAAATACATGAGGATGTGTATAATGTTTCAAAAACCTCCTTAGAACTGTACCAGGAACAGTTCTAGAAGATTACTTGTTTAGAGAAAATTGAGATTTGAAAGTTACATTGGCTTCCAAATCTCATTCTTGATCAGATAGTAACAGATATTTTTCATTGCCTGGCCTTGTCACACAGGAGTCTGAGAGAGTTCCTAATCTGGTCAAAAGTGAATTAGAAAATTAGGCAGGACTCAATTTTGGTGAAAGGTCCATCTTTGAAAGGCTGAAGAAGGAAGTGCTGATAGAAGTAGATAAAGGCAATATGATAATATTGTGAGGTCAGGTTATCAGAAGTTTGAAAATCACAGAGAATTTTAGATTAATTAAAATATCTATTAATATTCTAAATTAGCCATAGCAAAGGAATGTTGAGAAGAAAACATAAAACTCATTTGAGTAGGGATATCGTATTTGGAATAAACAATATCCTAAGAAATGAGGACTAGACAAATCTGATATTAAATTATGGTAAAGGATACCATCATAATACTAAGATGTTAAGATTAGATTAATAATTTATAATTAACACTAAAATTTTATTATTCTTGTTAATAGCTAAAGTGTTGCAGTCTAGAGCATTAAGAGTTGACTTAATGGATAATATATGTAATACAATATTTTTAAAAATTCACAGCCTAATCTTTAAACACTGGCATTTAGTCAAAACCGGTATTATCTCAAATTTACTGTCTGCTATTGTAAGTCCTAGAGCTTGCTATTCTGAATATTTACCTCCATTAAATCATTATAATACCTTGTTACATTTTCCAATCAACCCTCAGTCAAAGGTATTACTAGTATTAATATGTTTGTGATTTTTTAAAAGTGTGGTACAGTTCATGAAGACTGACTGAAGAAGAAGATATCTAAATCAGAAAACTTATTTTTCACTTAATCCATAAAACACAAAATTTTAAATCTGTAGTTCTTTATAACTGAAAGATAAATTCAGGTCTCCTTGGCACAGAAATCATTTTATCAATGAAGCACTTGAGCATTGTGTCTAGAACAAAAGCAAGACCACACTGGATACAAGCTCTCGTAACTCTTCAACTCTTTCCTTAACATAACCATATATTTCTACTAATGTGAAGAAAATAAAATAATGTCAAACGGTGGTTTTGAGAAGCAAATTGGTTAGTTTACATAAAACAGCTAGAACTGTGTGTGGAATATAATTAGCTAATTGAGCTAATATTGTTATATAGAATAACGATTAATTTTATCACACCCTTACATATTTCACTCCTGTGATTCAGATTTCTTTCATGTTGTTCCATCATCTTTAGGCTTTTCATCTTTATAAAGATAAAATTAATTACATAAATGCTCAAAGCCTAGAATTATTTGCTCAGTACCTTAAAAATACAATTATTCAAAATTGTTTTATAGTATTAAGAGTTGAAAATATGTGATGTTAGCATGCACTGACCCTGTATTTCTGGCAATGATAATTATGTCTGAACAATCTAATGTTTGGAAATATAGCCATCATGCCATATGCCTAATAACATGCAGGACTGAAGTTAACCACTTCACTATGTAATAGTGAACTCAAATAATACATAATTTCTTTTTTTTTCCTACTATAGGAAAATTTTCTAGTGCACAATTGCTTTTAAGTGCAGTGCTACTAAAGATGGGAGGTTAGTATACTGGGTAAGAGGGACTGTAGGAATTTATTAATCTCAAAGGGTGGGTGAATTTATAGTTTAAAAAAGTCCTTGCATCCAAACCAAATGTATCCTTGGAAAACATGCCACTCATACTGATTAAGAACTTGGGCCCTAAGGAAAAATGGTTAATGCTGAGGCTAAATAAGAGTTTGGGGCTATGTTGTGTATATTTGTTAGAAAAACAAAATAGTTAATGGTTAATGATTAACATTTAAATAAATTAATGAGATGTTTTAGAAAAACACCCAGTTGAGAATTAAAATATTTAAGAGAAATTTCAAGGCTATGGGTTAGTGTACTCCACAATAAACACCCATATCCTTGTAAACATTCAGAATTTCAGCATTCAGAAAATTTCAGTCTTCATCCAGATTCTCAGCTTCTTTCAATTTGTGGGGAAAAGGGAAGGAGTAGCAGATAGTTTATGGGGAGAAATTGGTGTCATATATATTATATCATTTTGTGGTCAGGAAATTACAATTACATTGTAACCTCTTCAGTATCATATTGTCAGTTCCTATTCTATCCATATTTATTAATTATTCTCTGATGGAAAATAGTGATTTGCACTACTTATTAGAATTTCCTAGAACATCCCATGCAAGAAATAAAATATTCCACAAATAACTATTTATGTGGATTTTGTCCCACTATGTGCTCAGTTTGTGCTACATAAAACTAGATTATATCATTTTACCATTTACATAATTGACATTTACCACAGTTGTTAAACATTCAGTTAGAGTGTTCACAGTACAGTTTTGTCAGCTTGAAAACTATTGGACTCCAGGTGCTGCTTGTGGGAAATTATGTTTTCAATAAAATGTCCTCCAACAGGAGCAGCTGTGTTTTGTCAAGAAGTTTCAAATCCATAACATTCAGTTCCTTCTTTCCTTCACACATTCTATGTGCACTCACATTCAGAGGCCAAAACACGTATCTGAGAAAGAAATGATTCAGAGAGACAGAGGGAGAATAAAAAAGAGAAGGGGTACATGGCGAGAGGGAGAGGAGAGGCAGAGAGAAGAGCAAATTAGCTTGTGATCAGCTCAGAGAATTTTCTCTTGAGCTTTACATAAACCTTTTGTAGACAAGAGAACTCATGACTGGTTATTTTTATCCTCATGAGGTATTATTGCATCATTTGGAAATTTTAAAGACTCTGAGGTATTTTTTTTTAATTTGGAGCAAAATGGTTCAGACCACTTCTTTAAGCTTAATTCAATGAAATAATTGAATATTATATTAAAATATAAATAAGACCCTTAGTAATGTCATTTACCTTACTATGGCCATTACTAACCCAAGTCACATAATCGTCATCTTCAAGGTGAGACAACTCATGTGTCTTCATGTTAAGCAAGTTTTTCTCTACTTCTTTTACTATCTTGGCAGCTGTTTATATTTAACATTTTCTCTTTTATTTTATTGCATCTTACAAGTAACAGCAAGTAAATACAGAATTTGTAAAAAAATGGTTGCCAATCATTTTTTCAGAAAAGATAAAGGCCATTTAGTTAAAGAAGATAGAGTGAAGACATATATTCATATTTGTTCATCACCAAAACTGTATTTAACTGACAGAAAACAGGGTTTAAAAAAATTGATTTAAGTCACAAAGCACCTAAAAGAACAGAATGAACAGAAGGGGAAATATCAAAACAATTTTAGAAGCTGTAGATAGATTTATGAATGATAACTCAACAAAACCGAGGAAGCCAAATCCTTAAGCTCAATTCTAAAGCCATGGTGTTAACTGTAAAGTAACCCAGTTCACACTATAAAGACTTAAAAGCTCAGGGATTGTTAGCATCTGGTATCTCTCCCAAAACGGGGGGTGGGAAATAAGGCTATATTAAATCAGGATAGTTTGAAACTTTATTTCAGAGCTAGTTAGACTCCTAAAGACTCTCCTCTTCTCTTCTTCCCAAGTAATTTCTCTTCCTTAATGCTATCAGAAGTCTGAAGTTTTATTCTCTATAGAAAGTCAGATATTTTCTATCCATGTAAGTGTTGCATATGTAAGAAAAGAACAAGCTGCTGTACAAAGTGACACAGATGACAAAAAAGAGCTCTGTGAAATTAATAAATTTATAGTATAAATGAAAGGAAGAAAGATAAAATTGAAGAATCCTCTAGAAAAGAAGGTAAAGTAAATGGAAAATTAGGAAAGTAAGGCTAAAAGTTTTAAAGAACTATTTCAAACGTTCAAAATACAAATAACAAGAGTTACAGAAAGAAAGATTAAAATAGAAGAGAGAAAAATATGAAATGAAACAAATTATGTTAAAGTAACATAAGAACTGAGAGACACGAATCTCCAGATTGTATAGGATCAATGACTGCCCAGCAAAAACGATCATTCCTGTTTAAAGATAATTCCCAGAAATACCATATGAAAAGATCTTACGTATGACAGGTCAAAACTTGAAAGCACTTAAATGCAAGGGAGGCTAGGAAATATAATCTTTACCTGGATACTTTGTTCCCCTAAGCATATATGTTTTTCACTTCCTAAGGAGAAGGGATGATATTGGAGTAGAAAATTATCCATATTTGCCTACAGCCTTCTAATTCATTTTATTAATTTACAGATTTCACAGTATTCTGCTTACACAATAGAATGCATAGAAATGCTATAATGTATTGTTCAGTGAAAAAGAAAAAGCATTAACTATTTTTATGCTGTATTTAATAACATGTAAAAACTGTGTAAATGGACAATGGCTGAAATGTAAACATGGAGAAAGTAAAACGATTATAATGGCTAGGGTTACGAGGTTGTGATTTTTTCCCCTTTCTTTTCTTTTCCTTAGTGTTCTACAGCCAAATTTGCTTGACATTTTACCAGGAGCAGTTGAACCAAGAAAGAAGGGATCTTTGAAATTCCATACTGTGACCTTGGCTATTTATCAAATAAGTCTTTCAGGGGTTGTGATCATTAGAACACTTGGACAATTGAGGGTCCCTAAATAAGCCAAAGAAAAGATACTACACATTTTTCACTCTGTTTTATTGTGTTCTTTTAAATTTTGTCCTGCAGTTGCAAGCAGTTGATTTCAGTTCAAGTGGGAGTTCAAGAGGCATTATCCAAACCATTTTGGTTCTGAAAAGCTTGTTGATAAATTATTTATTTACTAATATCAGTAAACACATATTAGAGGGCTTTCCATCTATATAAACCCAATATATTTCTTCTATGTTCCCGGCTTGAAAAGAAATTTCTGACTTAAAGGATCCCCAAAATCTGCCTTTCCTTTCATCTTAGCATGAAGGATATTGCTTTTTTTCACCAGTATCTGACCCCACATCACCTTCCAGGATAGGAGAGAATATACATCCACTTTCTCTGAGGTGGGGCATTGTCACATAACTGATTCTGGCCAATGGTTTGTAGGTGGAAACTATGGCCTCACTTCCTGACTAGAAAACTTCCTTGGCAGAGACACTGCAGTCTTATTCCCCCTGCATGGCTGAAAACGAAGACTTCTCCCCAGGTGCCTCTGATGAGCAGAGCCCTAGCAGCCCTGTTGGATATGTGTACCAAGTGGGAAATAAACTTTTTTGTATTTAGCCACTGAGAATATGGTTAAATATGTCCACAGCAAAACCTACTCTGTCCTTATATAAGACTCTCAATATATAAGTCAACAAATATGTTGAAGTTGATGTTTGAAATGCCTGAAGGAACTATGTTGGCTTTCTTGCACATTAAATTCAAGTTATCTATAGCCATTGCTAAATAAGAGTTCTGTTTTGCTTTTCTTTTTCCCCCCAAAGGAAGAACTGCAGAGCTAGAATTTTAAATAGCTGTATTAATTCCTTTTGTTGTAAAACCCTGAACTCCACTTTCATTAAAATTCAGATTATTTTCTTGGTACAAAATTTTATTTTAAAACAGAGAATGTCAACCATGATTTCCATATTTAATCTTAGTATTTTTCTTACATGCTTGAATTTTAGAAGCATGGAGTTGTAAAGGTCATTTCTAGATATAAACAACTATATTTTTATATGCATTTGTATAAGTGTACACATATGTTTTTGTATATAATTTAGGCCTAACCAAACAACATAATAAATTACACCAGATTTTAGATGTTTGATTTGTGAGTTCTGACAATTATGTAACTGTGTGATCCCCATCCAAACAGGATAAGAACATTTCATCATTACAGAATATTCCCTTTTGACCTTTCTGGTCAGTCTCCCTCCCTTATTCTCCCTCAATCTATCTAATGTGATAGATTAATTTTGCCTGTTCCTAAATTTCATATAAATGGAGACTGAGCTCTTTTGCCCCTGGTTTCTATGCTTAACCTATATTTTTCCAATGCACCATATTTTTCTATGTAGTTCATTTATTTTAATTGCTGAATAATATTCTATTGTATGGATATTCCATAATTTGCTTAACCTTTTTCTTGATGGATATTTGCAATTACTTTCAGTTTATAATTATTATCGATAAGGTCTCCATCTCCATAAACATTGTTGTACAAGTCTTTTTGGCAAAATATCATTTCACATATCTTAAGTACTTACCTAATAGGAAATGGTTGAACTGTAGTGTAGAGATATATTTAACTGCAAGTAGTTCTACAAAGTGATTGTACCATTGTCATATCTGATACAGTTTGAATTGTGTACCTCCAAAGTTCTTATGTTGAGTCCTAATCCCTGTTACCCCAGAATATGACTTTTAGAAACAGGTGACTGCAGATATAATTAGTAAGTTAAAATGACGTCATGAGGGTAGGCCCCAATCCAGTATGATTGGTATCTCTCTGTTGCTTTATTTTGCATATCTTCAGTGACTAAAGATATCGACCATCTTTTCATACATTTACTGGCCATTCACTTACCTTTTATGAAGTGTCTTTTCAGATCTTTTGCCAATTTACTGGGTTATCCAACTTTTTTTTTTGGTAGAACTACTTATGCATTCTCTATGTAAGTACTTTTTGCAATTTATGTATTCTGAATGTATTTCACTGTGCATGGATTATCCTTTAAGTTGTCTTTTGGGAAGAAAATCTTCAAATGATGAAATGCAATTTAACATTTTTTGTTTAGTGTTTGTGTTTTTATATCCTGTCCAATCATTTTTACCTATAAAATACATCAAATTAAACCTACATTTTCCTAATATTAAAACCCACCTTTTTGCATGACTGGGAGGTAAGTTACATAAGGCCTCTGGCAAGCCAAAAAAAAAATCTCAATAAAGGTTAATATTATGGCATGTCAGAAATTTAAGATATAGGATATATTTTATTTCTTGTGCAATAACTATGATCAATTTACTGAATGCTATTTTTTAATAAATTTAATCTTATTCTTTAAATGCCAAACTTAATTTCAAGAATTATTTTCAAAATGACTGAAATTATGGATGGATTTCTATATAAGATTCCTTTTATTTTTTTAAGGTAGAAAATGTATTCTTTTAAAGCAAGTCAATCCCACCTTTTTTATGTGAAGGTTTTATAGAATTTGTCATATACAATTGTGGTAACTAGGAAAATGAGAAAGACACTTTTTCATCTAAGTGCAAATTTATAAGTACTAAAATTTTATTATGAAAAATGTTTGACCATAACATAAGAAAAAAAAGTTAAAATTTCAAAGCCTGAATTATTTTTCATTAGAGTTCATTTAATTGTTTCCTCACTAGCTTGTAAAAACAAGCAGTTCAAGAACATTTCAAAAAGATAGTAGTTACAGGATAGATGATTAAAAAATCTCAAAGTACCACAGATACCAAGCAAATGAAGTCACAATATACAAACTATTTGTTCATTCTGCTGACACAAGATGGACCCTCACCTAGAATTTGATTCTTATGTCAAAACTGATGACACCACAAACATTCACCAAAAGAACATAAAAAGCGTTATTTACTCACATTAACTGGCCGGCTGGAGAGAACAGTTGCTGGCTCCCACACTGGTCAAAAAATGGCTTTAGAAAGCTGGGAAAGGAGACTGGCTTAGCTTTGATGTTGGTTAGGTATAGTTAGCTTGGTGAAAGTTCTCATATGCGCCAGCATCGCTTTTACAGTTTAACTTTCTCTCAGGTGCCAAGGAGGTAGTATCTGATTGTCACATCAGCTTGCCTGGATGTGGGGCCAGAGGGGAAGGGGAATAATGGGACTTTAAAGCTGTTACCAATCAAATTGAAAGTGGAATTAGACTTGTTATTAGAGTATTAGAAATTAACCTCTACCAAATCAACCAGACCAAAGTTACAATGAATATCTTTTAAAGGGAGTAAAACTTCTACCTCATTAAGAAAGATTGGACACATTTATTTAAAATGCAGTGAATTGAAAACTCTGGAGCTTTGGAATTAGATATGAATTAAATTCTGATCCTTCCCTGCATTAGCTAGGTAATCTTGTGCTAGTTATTTAATCTCTTTAAGCTTTAGTTTCATCATCTGTAGAAAAAGTATCTACCAGTCTTGACAGGATCATGTGAATAGATCTTATTTTCAGCCAGGACTCACAGTATTATATGGCAGTAGTGTCCAATAACTGCAAATGTCGTCTCAGGAATCATAGGGCCTTGGTTAAAATCACTCTGCCATTTACCAACTCAATAAACTTGGGCAAATGATGAAACATCTCAAAGAATCAGTCTCCTCATCTAAACTAGGAATAAGAATAACACTGTTAAAAGCATTGTTTAGGAGAATAAATGTAGTCATATGCTTGGCTCAGAATAAGAATTCACTAAATATCAGCTGCAATTATTCTACCCGCCAAACGGATTCCGCTCCATCACACGATATCAAGCATCACACAGTTCAGTGAAGATACCGTGAGAATCTGTGACTAGGTTGTGTGCACAAGTCACACAGAAAAAACTTATTAAAGTTATCTATTTTGTGGCTTGCTTCTTCTCCATAAAGATCTTTTTTTTCTGTAAGTCATTTGTCCCCTCTTTTTACCTCTATAGATACTAAAATCATCTCATATATTGAATATTAAAAGTATTAGCTTTTACCACTCACTCCAATGCCCTGATCAGTCAAATAAAAAACAAGAGGGCATCATTGCACTGAAAATTTATTACCCTCTAAGATATTCATGGGAGAGAGTTTTATTTGTTACCATACCACTAATGACTTTCCATGTTATGAACTCAGCTAAAGCATGTGTCTGTATAAAAGGGGATATGTCTCCTAAGAAGATGAATATGTCTAAATAGTGCTACAGAGGAATTCTTATATTTGCCTCACGAGTTTGCAAACAGAATTTAACTGGGTAATCACATAAAGAACCTACTACAATACCTTGCTTATAGGTGAAAAAATTATATTAGCAATTCATATTACTTGTACTATAGGAATGTTTCATATTTCTCAGGATAGTATCTAGTCTTATAACAGATCTGACATTTTAACATTTTAAATACTATTTGTTAAAAATCATTTCTTATTTATGAAGCTTGTTTATTTATTAAAATTCAAATGCCAAATCACATGTTAGGCTATTGAAGGCAAAGTGAGGAAATGAATTCTTTAAAATCATAGCAGGGAAACTCTGAACTGATATAATATTCTATTTTTCTGGACTTTTAAAATCTTCATTAGTGCTTCAACTTTTGCTTTTCTCTTTAAACCTATGAAATACAAATTGACTTGGAAAGGGTGAGGAAATTCTCTGCTCTTACACCATGGAAAATAATTCTAAGATTGTAAAACATTTAGTTTATTTCTTTGTCCAATATATTTTGTTTTATGCTTCCCAGAGCCTCCAAGTCAAAACCACAGAGAGCCTATTTAACTTGTTAGTCCTTAAATGTTTTAAGGATATCTTTATTTACTTACTGTTTCAAAAAACTCAACAATATTCAGGAATATTTGAGCAAATTTTTTTTTATAACCTCCTTCCTCAGCAAACAAAAATATAGTAGGTTTGTACATTCTCTTTCTGTAGGTTTATAGATCTCTACTGTTACCAAAGCTGAGAATAAAGAATCCTAAAGAAAATCTTATTGTCCCTTTCTCTCTCAGGCCTTTTCTAGACAGCAGGGAAAAAGAGCAGTAAAGAATCTTTCATTGCTAACATACAAAAATGTCCTATCTCATCCACCTTAGGGAGGGGAAAGAAAAGCTCCAAGTCATTTTTAGAAGAGAAATACTAGTTATTGATGCATAAGGCCCTTGGATCAAGCCTGGAGTACACACACAGAAAGGTGAAAGCTTTGACAAGAGATAAGTAAAGGATGAATTTTGGTGGGTAATTCTCACCCTGAAGCCCATTTCCTAAACATTCTTCCAACTACTCTCCATTCTGTATCCTCAGTAAGCTTTCTGCATTTGTTCAGAGGAAGTTATGTTAAAAATATTGGTGAGGAGGAAGGATGTTTTCTAAGCCTGGCTAAATTTCACTTGAAAGATAGAAATCTATAAACATAGGTACCAAAAAGAACAAGAAAAGAGAAACTATTCACTGAGAAAGCAATCAGTCAGTGCAGCAAGTGCATATAAATATACTGACACAGTGCAAAAGGAGTCTGTGAGTCATTACCAAGCGCTAAAGCACTGTGTTTTACATTCAGAAGTTACTCAGTAAATATTTGCTGAATTTAACTGCATGGATATCTTTCTAAATTGCTTTGATCCTGACTTGGAAAGTGAGATCTATTTTTTCACAAAGAGGACATGGGAGCAATTCTTGGAGTGGTTGATATGGGTCCAGAATAGCTGTTGGTTTTTCAGAGTATGATTGCAAAACACTTAATGAATCCTAGGTCAAATGTGGCACTAGTCAATAGAAGGAAATCTTTGAATTCTGGGATGGCGTCAAGGCTAAAGGCTTCTGAGATACAGAAAAAGTCACTTTTACTAAGACGTCACCATATTTACAGCAGATCCAAGGGCTATGCACATCAGCCAAGGAATGCCTGATTCCTACTGTCAGGATCCACTGCACTTGTTGAAATGGACATTTCCAGCTCCATTTCACACATCCTGCATCATGTAACAGCAATGAAATTTTAACAACTGACTCTGTTCTACCCAGTAGTGTGACTTGATTAGTGTATTCATTCCTCTTGCCTGCATTTGGCTTAGATGTATACTGATTTAAGCCACTTTTCAGTCAATAAAATGTGTAGAGACTTTTGCCAGTGGAGCCGTGTTAATTTGTGAGAGGCACAGTTTCTGTCTCTTCCCAGATGCGAATGCGGGAGCTCATTGCCTGAGTTGCTGCAACAGCCATCCTGCAACCATAAAGGAAGTTACCCAATGATACAGCCAATCCAAGGAGGAGGGGGACATCAAGAGAATCTGAAAGAAGTGGAATCAGGGCCATAATTATGTGTCTTAATAAAATTCCTATGATTTAGACAAGTTTCAGAGGAGTGGCTGCTCTTCACAAGAGAAAGCATACTAATCCAGGCTGCTGGAGATACCTCTTCCCCTGCCTCTGTGAGGGCAATTGCAGGAGCACCAGGAATGCTGGGCAGTACCTGGGAGAACTGAGCTGACAGCCTGGTCTTTCATTCACTGCCTGTAAGACTTGAATCAGTCATTTTATCTTTCAAACTTCCAATTTCCTGTTTGTGAAAAATGATCAGAATGCTATTTACCACAACTGGACTTTGAGATAATTCGTTTGTGTATTAGACCAGTGATTTTCAAAATTAAAATTTCAAAAGGAGCAAAGTGGGCACTGAGTAGAAGGGAATTCAACCTGAGAAACAATAGCAATTTAATTGTTAAAATTAAATTGCATGAGATTTATCAGAAAACAAAGATATATGTCTTCTCTGGGAAAAAAAAAATGAAGATCTGTCCACAGGGCCTACATGCAAAAGACTCCCTGGAGTCAGTATGAGCTGCTTCCTTCCCATGAGGCATGCACTCTGGGGTTCACTTCAACTCCCGTTATGCCTTGTTGACTTGTATTTCACCATTTCACTCAAATATATTGCCTTTGGTTAGATAGTCTTCAATTTCGGTAACACGTTCCAACAGAATAGGGATTAATGATGAAAGTCAGTGACCTATATGTTAGCACGATTTTGTTCTTTGTGTCCAAATTATGATTATTGAACGTTTGCCCTGTACCTACATTCCCAATCCCCCTTTGCATCCTGGTTCATTGGATCCTTTTTTGCACTTCCTCCGAGTTTATACCAGTTGCAGGACTCCTCCCCAACTTAGTGCTGTTAATCACAGGGTACTGACAACACACACAACCACACGGCAGAGGTGCCGTTCACCGGAAGAGCACTGACCACTGCAGTTCCTGTTTCCTGCTTGTATGAGCTGCCAACATTTCTTATGCCTTTAGAATAGTCTCCTTCAGATTTGACTGAAGCCAAACATAGACAACCAAGCATTTGAAATGTTAAATCACCAGAATTCCTAAAATCTGTCTCCAGTTGTGCATCTTACATGTCTTCATAAGACGTGAGTAATTTTCAAGGGTTATGGCTTTCTAATGAAAGAGTTAAGTAGTACTGCCATTTTAGAGATGACTCACAAAGGATGAAACAAAATACGTTCACACTATCAAGCACAAACATCATGATGTAAATATGGTGTTTCCTCTGTGGAATGATGGGGGTCAGCATGACAGTACCCTATTTGTCACATTTCTTGACCATCTAGGGTTCAATGAAGAGTTTTGCTATAGCATAGGACACTGTATCATGGTACACTTAAATTTTCTTATTTCTTTGTCCCTTATCCTTTCAATTATTTTGAGTTATATTCAAATTCAATATGTATTCCAATAATCTGAATTTAAGAGTGAAAGCTGATTGAAATAAGGACATTTTATTGTTATTCTTTTATTCTTTATTATAAACATAACCCTTACTGTATACATATTTTTATAAAGTTTACATAATTTTGAGTAGTCTGAAATAGTAATTAATTATGTTTTATTGCATAGCTTAGTGTGAATTCTTTTTTTTATTTAACTTAGATCAACATAAAAAGCAAGAAGGATAGATGGTTATTTTGAGAATTTTTTATTTCTATATCAAATTTATCCTACTCCAACAACCATTTTATAGCCTACTTTTGAACTTTAGTATATAATTACTTCATGTTTGCTAATCATTTATAATAAGTATCATTAGACTTTCAGCAGAATTGAAAACTAGTATTATACATTTTATAGAATTTAGAAAATTTTAAAGAGGTAACCTAAAATTTGATATATCTCAGTTTATAATAAAAGGAGATATCTGAATTAGTATTTGGAAAGTCTGATGAGGGCCATCTTATTATTTGAAAAAATAAATCTTTTGTTTCATCCATAAGGAGGCAACTTTGAAAATGTTTGAAACATTCAGATACGATATTTATACTGATGCATAGAATTTAACATTTGAAGAAATGCAATTGAGCAAATACCTGAATTACATTCTTATTAAAATATCTGAATTAATTGGAATATGTAGGTACATATATAGGTGATAGATATCTATGTGTGAGTTTTAAAAATTATTTGCTGAATATTTAAAATAATGAATCCATAGATCTCAGAAACAAAGTGTCTACAGGAAACTAAAAAGGCAGGTAAGAGCCATGCCATTTTTTCTGCCAAAACCTGGAAACCTTAAGTGTCTAATTTGGGGGTTGCACAGGATTTTGAGAACAGGATCTAGAGTATAATCCCAATATTAGATATATAATGAAATCTCCCAACATAAAGCTGAGAACTGGCAGAAAGCTGAGACCTTGAATAGTCACAGTCTCAGTGTGAGGATGAACAATAAATCCTACTTTCAAGGACAATCATCTGTCATAAACCTGTTATTGAATTGACGGGGAAGACATTCCTTGAGGATTTGCAATCACACAGTTATCATTTTGAGGGGTTTTCATCCAAATTCACACTAACTATGTGGTCTGAAAAACATAACAGGTTTTGATTTAAAGTGCCACATAGTTGACTAGTAGGAATAAAGCAGGTCTTCTCTAGAGAAAATGTACTTCAATCTACACTTTAAAAAAATCTCACAAATTTCTGAGGAAAATGTTCAAGCAGCTCACATTCAATTTCCCAAACATTCTATGAAACAATGCCTCATGCATCAAAGATAACAGGGTAAAGAAACATTCACAATCTCATGTCAAAATCATATGTAAGATTTACAAGACACAGAATATAAAGTAATCATGCATAATGTTTTGAAAAATAAAAGAGAAAAAAATTAAATGGAACAGGAGGAAATAAAAAAATGGAACTTTTAGAAACAACATAATAATTTAAATGAAAAATTCTATGGATGGATTAAACAAACATTAAACACAGCTACAAGAAAATTAATGAAAATAACATAGGGCAAAATTAATTTTGATGCATGTACTGAGAAACAGCATAGTGTTAAATGAAGAGTATGCACATAAAAAACAGAAATTTTCTGAGAGAGAAGGGAATTTTAAAAACAACCAGAGACAAACAATAAATCAGCAAGAGTAAAACAGACTGGTTGCTCTTTCCTCAACAGCAACAATAGAAGCCAGGATACAATGGAATCATTGTGCTAGGATACCAAACAAAAAATCCATCACATAGTTCTATATAATGATAGAAAACAATTGTCAACATAAAATTCTATGCATAGATGTGAGGAGTCACTGAAATGAATTGCAAGATCCCATTTCAGGAATAAATACTTATTAACCAGCACCTGAGGCTGCATCAGACAACTGTGAACTCTTAGCGTGCGTTGCACATTGTCTCAGCCGGCAGAAGCTGCCTTACTGGTCTCAGCTTCTTTCTCAGGCAGACCACAGCCAATGACTAATCAATGCCAAGGTTCAAAGGCTTGGTGCCCTGGCCCAGCTAGACTATCTCTGAAGGGACACTCGGCCATCTGAATTTCCTGCAAGGTTGACAGAAGTTTCCATTGAAGCTTGACTTTTCCCATTCCCCAAACATATTTTCTTCTCTTTCCTTCCACATGTGTTAATCCCCAGATTCCTAATAATATTATTGCATGCTTATATGAGTACTGAAATCTGTTTCCTGGCCAGCTCAACCTGTGATAATAGTGAAATAATATTTCAAGAAATAGGATGAAATAAAAACCCTTCTCAGAAGAACAAACTGTACCACCAGAAGATATACAATAAAGGAAATTCTAAGGAATGCATTTACAAAGAAGAATGTTCTCAGAGGAAAAACTGAAAATTTAAGAATTAAGTATGACTATAAAATATTGTAAATAATAGAGTGAAACTGAGCTAATATTTACAGTTTAAGTAAATGTTAACATTTTCTAATTACTGGGTTGAAAATAGACCAGAACTATATATAATACTGAACAAAAACAGAATAAAAATTGGGGGTATCATTGTAATTGTTTTATTCATTATATGTTATATTATATTAAATTTATATTTTTATTTTCAAACAGAAGTTAAAGATGTTTATTAATATTAATTATTATTAATTAATAATGATATTATTATTTAAATCATTGTCAAAATTATATACATGGAGAATGTAAGCATCTCCTCTAAAAGAATAAATTGAAAAAATGTAATGGACAAAAAAATAATACCTTGAAAATAGAAATTTTTTTTAAAGGGCATGATTGTAAGAAGAAAACAACAAAGAAGAAAACAGTGGGAAGAATATTATATGGTAAAAATAAGCCTAAATATATCTAAAGTTTCACAATAAATTAAATATGTTATCCAGTTAAGCACTGTTTTGAGAAAATAAAGATATGTTTCAAGAAACAAAGGACATTGGAAAAATTGAAATCAAATAAACAGTGAGTTATATCAAACAAATATTAGCCAATGAATGTTAAATAGGTTTTAAGAAAAGCTTTACCCAAAATAAAGATGGTGGAACATAAACATAAAAGATTCAATTCCACAAGACAATGAAAACATGTTAAACATGTTAAAATAAAAACAAATCAAACTGATCTCAAACAAAATAAGCATTGAAGAACAAATCTATATTAGTAATAAATAAAGAAGAAAAAAGGAGAGAAATTTTGAACAGCATAAACATAAGTTTGATCTAAAATATATAGAGGTTTTATTTAAGGGCACACTAATTTTTTAAATTAAAAGTTTATATTATACAGCAGTTTTAGATTTATAGTAAATTGAGGGGACAGTAAAGATTTCCCATATATCCTCTAATCTCATACATGCTTAGTCTTCCCCAGTATCAACATCTGCCACCAGAGTGGGACATCTATTACAATGAGTGAATCTACTTTGATGCATCATAGTCACCCAAACTCCATAGTTGGCAGTACTGTTCACTCTTCTTGCACAGGCTAGGGGTCTATGGGTTTGGGCAAACACATGACATCTATTCATCACTATTGTATCATACTCTACAGAGTATTTTCACTACTTTAAATATCCTCTGTGGTCTTTCCCCTATTCATCTTCTCTCATCTTCCAATACTTGGCTACCAATTCTCTTTTTTACTGTCTCCACAGTTTTGCTTTTACCAGAATGTCATATAGTTGGAGCCATACAGTATGACCATTTTTTCAGATTGGCTTCTTCACTTAGTAATATACATTGAAGGTGCCTCCATGTCTTTTCATGGTTTGATGTGTCATTTCTTTTTAGAAATTTTCATTTCTTTTTTTTGCCCTGAGTAAGATTCCATTGTCTGGATGTGCCAGTTTTTGTATCAGTTCATCTACTGTAGGGCATCTTGGTTGCTTCAAAGTTTTTCCAGTTCTGAATAAAGCCATTATAAATATCCGTAAGCAGATTTTTATGTAGACACAAATTTTCAGCTCCTTGGATTAAATACTAAGAAGATCATATGGTAAGAGTATGTTTAGTTTTGTAAGAAACTTCTAGATTGTCTTCTAAAGTGGCTATACAATTTTGCATTCTGTCCAGCAGCAAGTAAGAGTTCCTATTGCTCCACATACTCACTAGCATTTTGTAACATCAATACATAAATTATTATTCTGGAGCATAATGTATGCCTAAGCAAGGTGTCAACACAAAAAGACAAATTTCAGATTTCTACATGATGTGGTATGGACAAAATATCATTGTAGAATAAATACCATGAAATGATTTCTCTATTCAATGGCTTAAATACACACTTTCTGCCTAATTTAGCTTTTACCTTATTCAGTGTCTATACTTTAGTTATGTCTTTATTTCTTAGATGTCCCTACTGTCTTCATGTGTAGCTCTGGGGGTGAAGGGTGTTCCTGGTCCAGAGTGAGTTCTCTATGAATCCAATGAAACCAAGAGGACAAGGAGAAGGACAGGTTTGGATATTTTTCTCACATTGCTAGCCAAGTCCTGCACTGTCTGTCCCCTCCAGCTATGGGGCATGCTCTATTCGCCTTGCCCACCCCTTCAGGTAGGAACTCTATGGGCAGGTCCTTGGCAACTGGTGAGTGCCTGAACAATTAGGTACCAGGAATGGGGAGGAGGAGAGAATAGACATTTTATCTCCACCCCTTGCTCCAGATTGGCCAGAGGCCCTGCTATGGTAAATATCCATAGGTATGGAAGTGGACTAAGGCCAGGTGGGAAATTCTGGAAATTTTGGGTGAAAACTTCCACTTACCCCACACTATTATTAGTTGTCTCTCTCATTAAAGGAAGATACTCAAAAATTTAAATAAAAGCTTTTGAAGGTAGATGAAAATTTTGTTACTGTCTAATGCAAACAAACTAACATATTTATGTCAGGTACTAAACTGGACACAGGTAATACAAGAGTGAATAAACATATTCCCTCTTAATACTTCACGGTTGAGAATAAATCTGGGAATAGAACTGCCTAAGAGTAAATGCCAGAATTAAATAGTCTCAACAATTAATCAAACCAGGAAAGATGCTTACCTAAGGAAACCTAGGATACAAGAAATGTTTTCTAAACTGTCATAAATAATAGCATGGAAATTGAAACAAAATTTCATAAAAACAGAACTAAGTGAAAACAAAGGCTGTGTGTTTCATGTTAGCTAGTGAAGTTAGAATCAAAGGGGGATCAGGCAGGATTTCTGAATTTAAGTAAAAAACAGGTTGTTTTCAATGTGATAATCCTCAACATGACCTTGGGGCCAACATGGTGGATTAAAAGAAAAGTTCAGTTCTGAACTCTATTTAAAATATCAAGTATTTTAACGATCTCCTGTATTTGTTCAACACAAATGTTTGAGCATTTTTGCTGTATGCAAAGCCACATAAGTCATAAAAGAGAGAGCCTAGCCTTAGGATGCATTTATTCAAGTTGAAAAGATTTGATCCCAGAATGGGAGTAAACAGTTTTTTGATTCAAAGCCAGGAGGAATAAACTGTGAAGACCTAGTGAGTCATCCTGAACGCAGCTCCTAACTAGGCCTTACTGATTTTAAAGTTTAGGTTCATGGAGCAAATAAAACCATCAAGCAGCTGAAGATGAGCAGAGAAAGGAGGCTTTTTGATGAACAAGAGAGAGAAACTTGACTCTCCTTTAGTATTGAATCCCTAGAGGATGATGAGTTCATGGCAGGTTGTCCCAAATATGTTTAGCATATTGATTATTTTGAATTAAAGTTATTTCAGAAACAGCTAATACACAAAGGACACTCTGGCCCTCTCTTGTTCCCTTTAGAGCAGGAAATAAATTTCCCCTGTGAAAGGTACCTCCCCTGTATCAGGAGATAAAGAGAGATTCTTCCCACTAGAGGCAGGAAACTCAGGGCTGAGAAAACAGCATAAGCAACCCTTGCTGTTTCTTTGCCAATTTACTACCCCAAGCCCAAACTTCTTTGTCTTGTCAAAATTCCTCACAAATGTATTGTGTCTTTGTCTAAAATGTACAAAAACTGTCTGCTGTGTTTACTTCTTTGAGTCTCCTTGTGGGGAACATTGCAGTATTTTCAGAATCTCTTGCTTGGCTTTAGCGCATCTGCATATCAATAGGAATTTCAAGGGGTGAAGAGAGGCTGGCTATCTACATATCAATAGGTAATTACAAGGGCATGTGAGGGTTTATCTGGGCTGGAGAGGTTGGGTAGAGCTCCCTGCTACTGCAGCCTGGTCAAGAGACAGACTGGACCACTGCTTGTAAGAAATCAATGGGTTCCTTAAAGTTTATTTTTCCCTTTGACTTGTTACAGAAAACCAGAAAACCTGGATTGGATTTCTGATGCAAGAACCAAGTGGCACTCAGAGGTCTTGGAGGGTGGAGGTTTAGTTGACACCAGCAGGCTCAGAGGAGAGTGATCTCCAAAGGTCTGAGCCCCAAGTACAGCAGGGCCATGTCTTTTATATATTTACTGCAAAGCTAGGGGGACTCAGCACCCAGAAACCATTGCAGTGGGAGCTCTTAGGTCACTATTTGTATATTTAGGATGCTAGGTTATATTTTAATCTATTTTTGTAAAGATTACCTGGATACCATATTATAAACTAATGGTGTTTTATGACTATGATCAACAAGCTTGTTCCAAACCACCGAGTCCTGGTTGGGGGGAATACATTATTACATTGTTTCCATCCCAAGCACCCAAGCAGCTGTGCTACATTCCTGAAGCCTTTACCGAATCCCTGTTACCTTGACTTTCTTGGCTTCCCACCATACCTGCCAAGAGGGGAAGGGTTTAAGAACTTTCTGAGTATTTCCTCATCAGACTCATTCAGAGGTATTTCCTCATTCAGAGGTATTTTGCCCCAGGATTTTCCCTCACAGTTACATCTGGCTGTAGTTGGTAGGACCTCTGAACCTGAAATCTGTCTAAATGAGTGTGATCCTCTGGTGGACTGCCTCTAGCAATTACGGGGAGGCCCCAATGGCTGCAGCGGTAGAAGGTGCAGCTTCACTCTGGAACCCCCTATATGTATGTGTGACACTTCCAACTGGGGAGCCCCTAGTGGGGAACTGGTCTAGGGTAAAGCACCTTCTAGAGAGGTGGGGCCTTCCCCAGAATTGGGCAAGAGTGGAGATATTGGGAGTTACAGAATTAGTTCTCCATCAGATAGAAGAATGCTTAGAGGCCCTGAGTGGCCATGCATCAGCTGGCATTGTAGGATCTCTTTTCATCCAGATAGTGGAATGTGTTATTGAGGAGAGAGAGAGGGTTATTGAGGAGAGAGAGAGGGTTATTAAGGAGAGAGAGGGGGTTATCAAGGACAGAGAGAGATTTCGGCATAAAGAGATACACTTAAGCATTGCTTGGAGGGGCTGGCTGACGGCCTATGGGATGCCCTTAAGGAAGAGAGACAGTTATTGAGAGCACAAGTTGCACTCCTGGAAAATTCCTTAGCAGCAATGAGGGGGAACACAGCAGGAAAGTCCGCATTGCAGAAGGTCATGGGGGCGGGGTAGGAAAGAGCAGTCCCTTCAGCTCCAGAGATGGTGTAGCTCTGCCTGCACCTAGGGGAGTAACAAATACTAAGCAGTATAAATTGCATGGGGGAGGGGCACAAGGAAATTGGGGAAACACTACAGGAGTTGGAGAAGGTGGGCATCATAAAGCCCACTCAGAGTCCTTCTAATTCCCTAGTATGGCCAGTGAAAAAGCCAGATGGCTCCTGGCGTATGACTGTGGACCATAGGGAATTGGTTGAATAAAGTCATAGCCCCTTTGCATGATGCTGTCCTCTCAATAGCAGCCCTTATAGACACATTAAGTTCTGAACTGAGAATGTATCATTATGTTGTGGACCTTGCTAATGCTTTCTTCTCTATTATAGTACAGGGAAGTCAGGAACAGTTTGCCTTCATGTGGGAAGGCTGACAGTGGACATTCATTGCCCTTCCACAGGACTACCTCCACAGTCCCACCATCTGTCATGGACTTGTAGCCCAGGACTGGGCCACATGGAAGAAACCACAAATGGTGCAACTATATCACTGCATTGATGATCTTATGCTCACATCTGATTCTCTTGCAGATTTAGAAGGGCAGTTCCTAGACTGTTGCAACATCTATAAGGAGAAAGGATGGGCTGTGAACAGCACCAAGGTTTAGGGACCTGGTTTGTCTGTAAAATTCTTGGGGGTTGCCTGGTTGGGTAAAACTAAAGTTATGCATGAATAAGTCATAGACAAGGTCCAGGCTTTCCCCACCCCTACCAGTGCCGCAGTCTTACAAGAGTTTTTGGTTCTTTTGAGCTTCTGAAGAGTGTTTGTCCTGCACTTGGCACAAATTCTGAAGCCCTAATACTGGTTGGTATGAAAGGGCATCAGGTGGGAATGAGATAAGACATGTGCAGCTGCTTTTACTGCTACTAAACAAGCAGTCAAGGCTGTACAGGCCTTGAGTGTAATGTATTCCTCAAGGCCCTGTGAGCTAGATGTTCATGTAACGAGGCTGGTTATGAATAGGGTCTTTGGCAGCAGCTTGAATGAACACACCAACTCATTGGTTCCTGTTCACAATTATGGAAAAGAGAAGAGGTCTGGTACAATTTGAAAGAGAAGCACCTGGCAGCTGTGTACCACACCTGCTGGCTCCAGAGCCCATCATAGTAACAGCTCCACAGAAGGTAATAACCATGTGCCCCATTGCGGGGTGGGTGTGAGACTGGACCCAAAGGCCATGGAGTTGTCTGCACTGACAGCTGGGCTGTCTATCAGGGCTTGACCTTGTGGCTACCGACACGGTACCATGCCAACTGGAAGGCTGGTCACCAGTCCTTTTGGGGGCAAGAGCTGTGGCAAGACCTATGGGCCTCTGGTTAGACTAAGACAGTTATCATATATGATGTGTCTGGCTGTTTGCCTTTGACATCCCTAGGAAATGATGAAGCAGACACATTGGCCCATGTGCATTGGCTAGAAGGAAAGCCTGCCTCTGATGTAGCCCAATGATTACATCAGCGCTTGTTGCACATGGGAAAAAGACAATGTAGGCTACAGCTTGTTGGTGGTGCTTGCTGTTGACCTTTGAAGAAGTCAGCAGAGCCCAGAACGAGTGCCTTGCATGCTCTAAGAGGGATTTACACCAAGTCCTGCAGCAACATGGGACAATAGTAAAGGGGCTGATACCCCTTGTCAGGTGGCAGATAGACTATATTGGGCCTCTGCCCATATCAGAAGGTTATCGGTATACCATGACTTATGTGGATACAGCTGCTGGCCTACTGGTTGCTTTTCTTGCATGTTGTGCAGATCAGCAAACCACCAAGAGGGGCCTAGATGTCTCTTTGCAGCCTATGGCTGGCCACATGTGATTGAGAGTGATCAAGGCACCCCCTTTACTGTACCTGTGTAACAAGAATGGGTGCAGCAATTAGGAATCAAGTGGAAGTTTCATGTACCATATAACCCTACTGGGGTAAGAATGATAGAGAGGTACAATAGTTTGTTGAAATATGGCCTGATGTCAGACACCAACAGTCTGTGCGGCTGGTCAGTTCACTTATGGACAGTGCTGTGGCGTTTGAGTGAGAAGCCCTGAAAAGGAGCCTTGAGCCCTGTGGACATGCTAACACGCCTTGCTGCCTCTCCTGTACAACTGTATGTGCAAACCAAAGAGGAGTTACTGAAGCTCAGATATGGCTAGTAGAGCAACATCCTGCTGCCAGCCCCAACTGCATTAAACCCTGGAGATACCGTTGAATGGACAAGGCCCTGGATATTTTGACACATGCAGCAGCTATGGCTGCCCCTTCTGGCACCTTGGGGAAAAAGCCTGGAAGCTGGCCTCATATGTATTCCTGGAGTAACAGCAGAGTGGCCCCCACAGATTGTGGTAGTGTACCCAAAACATCTGGGAGATAAAAGTATCTTACAGGGAAGTTTCATTTTATCTCTATGGCCAGTGCATGTACCTCCCATAGCCCTATATATTGATTCATCTGTAAGTCCCACAGGGAGGGGGGTGAAAGTCTGGGATACTAGATTACGATGAGATCTCATTCTGTCCCTGCCCTATCACAAGACCACTTTCTTGCATATATCCTACCTAATGGACAAGATTGCCTATGCTGGTGTCATTAAAACATGTATCTTCTACAGTCCTTGTGGCCTGGATGCACCCACTGGCTGCATCTGCTGTATGATAATTGCTCTGAACTCCTTACCTGTTCAGCTTCTGACTGCCTGTGGAATTGGTGAATTATGGACTTAATCCACCTAGACCTTTGAACCTAGCCGAATCCTACAGCTTGAGGTTTATCATGATTTTATGTTATTAGTCTGGTTACAATGCTCCAGTTTTTTGGCACAGGCACCATCATGGAAGGGGCAGAATGAGATCTCATGGAATGTGTAGATTGTGAGGCAAGATTTCTGGAGATGTGAGCTGTGGGTAAAACTGCATTATTTCCAGAATCTCCCAGCTGGCTTTAGTGCATCTGTATATCAATAGGTATTTCAAGGGGTGGAGAGAAGGTATATCAATAGGTAATGACAAGGGCATGTGAGGGTTTATCTGGACCAGAGAGGTTGTGTGGAGCTCTCTGCTGCTGCAGCCTGGTTAAGAGAGATGTGACAACTGCTTGTAAGAAATAAACAGGTTTCTTAAACTTTATTTCTCCCTTTGACTGATTTCAGTTTCAGAGGTATTTTGCCCCTGGAGTTTCCCCTGGAGTTATACTCCTATTTCTATGAGCTCCTGTATATATGTAATTTAATTTGTTTTTCTCCTATGAATCTGTCTTGTGTCTAATTATTAGATGAGCCAAAGAACCTAGAAGTGAAGAAAAGTTTTATTTCCCAAGGATAATGGTTTCAAGTCATTTGTGGATCACGAGATCATGCAGTAGAGGACTTCTAAGGAGGATCTGCAAGGAGTTTGATGGAATGTTCCTATGGTGAACAGTCAGCAAGGTACATGGCTTTGAAATATGAAAAAAAGCCACTTGTAGCTATCTTGGCAGGGGGCAACAGAAAATCCAGCAGAGACCACTGACTAACAATGAAAAGCCAGAAATTAAAACCCATTTTAGTGACTGGTTTGTTTTACTGAGCATGATGTCCTCCAGGTTCATCAATGTTCTAACATATAACAGGATTTTCTTCTTTTTTTATGCTGAATAATATTGCATTGTGTGTATATACCATATTTTCCTTATCTATTCATCCACTGATGGACATTTAAGTTTTCATATCTTGGCTCTTGTCAATAATGCTGAATGAATATGAGAGTAAAGATACTTTTTCAAGAGCCTGATTTCAATTCTTTTGTATATATATATATATCCATAAATAGGATTGCTGGATCACATGATAATTCTATTTTTCAGGTCTTTGAGGAAACCTCACACTGTTTTCCATAGAAGTTGTGCTATTTTATATTCCCATGAGTGAGGGTCCTAATTTCCCACATACTTACCAACATTTGTCTTTTATTTTTTGGAGAATAGCCATCCTAATAGGCATAAGGTGACATCTCACTGTGGTTTTGATTTGTACTTCCTTGATGACTAGTGATGTGGAGCATCTTTTCTTATGTTTGTTGGCTATTTGTATGTCTTCTTTGGAAAAATATCTATTCAAGAGCTTTGCCACTTTTTAACTGGGTTATTTGTCACAGAAATGAACACTGCATGGTTCCACTTGTGTGAGCTATCTAAAATAGTCAAACTCAAAGAAACAGAGTAGAACAGTGATTGCTGAGGCTGTAAAGAGGAGGCTGTGGGGAGTTACTACTTAACAGTATAGTTTCAGTTGTATAAGGTGAGTAACTTTTAGAGAGGAGCTGCGTAACATTGTGCCTAGAGTTGATACTATACTGTGCACTGAAAATTTTGTTGAGAGTGGATTTCATGTTAAATGTTCTTAACACAATTTTAAAAAAAAGAACTACTCACTTCAGATGGAGTGTCAGCACCAAGTTTTTCTGATAGCAGCATCTATGACTGAAGGGAAGAAATAAAGTGGCAGTGAGAACATCTGATAAACTATGGTGTTTCCAAAGAGTCCCCCTTATGTAGACTTAAAGAGGGGTCAAAAGAACTGACATTGAATTTCTTTTATTTTTGAGAACTGATGCTCAAGCTGGATTTCATTTAAAACAGACATTCTCAACTGAGTTCCCATAACAGAATTTCCTTAATGCCTGAGGCATCCTTTGTACATAATAAGTTGATTCATGCCTTATGCATTTAAAATGATACCAGCTGTGTACTTTCCTCGAGCAAACTGATGAGAGTGGTGTTCATTTTCCTAGAATCCTGGGTTGGGAAAGACTGTTCTAGAGTCATAAATAAACACGGCATGTATTACACCCCAAGTGTTGTGCCAGAGTTCATATATATACAGCATGTATTTGCATATGTGGAGATAGTGAATATCAGAAACTACAGAGGACCACTAGTTCTTCAGTCTAATTAAATGATGACACACCTGCAGAGTTACGGTGAAAGTATACAAAATTTTAAGGTGGGTAAAAAAATATGGTTCTTATCCATTAGATAATTATGAATACTTCTAAAAATTACAAAAACTTAAAGTTTTTTTAGAAGGATGTCAGGAATCTCCTCTCGAGCATACTATCTCAATTCACTGCAGCTGCTTTTCTCTTTTTTTGGTGGATTTCTCCATGCTCCTTCATTTACTGTGCTGTACAGCCGCAGAAAAATCAACTACAAGATTCTTGTAACTTTGGAAAAACCCATGCCTGCCATAATATGATATTATAGAGGCTAACACAACTGGACACAATTGAGGCTAGCTTCTAAAGTTCTTAGAATCCAGAATTACTTATATAGGTTCCTTGAGGTACTTTCTGCACTAATTCTCTATGTGTGACTAATTCTCTGCCTTGTCATTTCAAGCAGGTGCCTGACTTGTCGAGGAATCTAATTGAATTTAGGCTGATTTCACCTACATTGATTCCTTGCCTGTAGTTTATCTGTGGGGAGAGGGCATGGACCTTAAGAAGTACTTCAGCATAGGTGATGGCCCTTGGGTCTTCTCTATTTCACCCAGAATAGAGAAGTAATGGGATCAGAGCTCAATTTTAGGAAGACTACTTTGATGTAAACTGGAGCAAGAGTGACTACAGATGGGGACAGTTAGTAAGTATTTAAGCTTCAATCCAGGATTATGCTTCAATCCAGGAAACAGGGACTGTGATCATAAAAACACAAGAGATGTGAATGCTTTTCCATAAGGATTTATAATCAAGTTCAGGACACAAAATGTACATTCAAATCAAATAGTGAAAAAATGCCTTAAAATGTAACAGCTCACATATTTGATAAGCATTCAACAGCAAACTTTTAATTCCTTTGAGCAACAGAAATAAATTAAAATGCACTATAATGGTCCAAAACATGTCTAAAATGTTCTTTTTTCTCTGGAAATCAAGATGCAAGAAATCATCTTCATCTAGGTAGCATAGCTAAATGAATGAATTGCTGGAATGCACTGTGGGAGCCACATATCACTTTGCTGAGTGTTCCTCTTTGTTTCTCTTTTTTAAATTATCTTCCCACAAACTGTTCTTCTGCCTTAATTAAGAGTCAATGCTATTGCCAGTTCTGGTCAAATTTAATACAAATAAGAAAATTCATATGAACTGGAAAATGGACTGGCTTCTCTATTACTTTTGTTCTTTGAATCTATCTTTATTAGGTTAGGCACAGTGCTGGAAATTTGCAAGTTTCCCATATGCTGCAAGAACCCTGAAGGTCAGAGTGCCAATATACTTTGGTTGATATTAAAATGTCACAGTATCCCACCACAGTGGGACTTTTTCATTCGTATATTAACTCATTATCTGCAGGCAGTATTGGTGGTGAATTTGCTCACAAACAATCTAATCATGTAATTAAAAAATATTTAAGGAGTTTGAACTGAAATTAAGCAGTGAAGAAAAAACTTTCTAATTTGATCTATTTTAAATGAATAAAATTCCTCCATCTTAAACAAAGCTTGAAGTTAATAGGGGAATTCAGGATAGAAATAACACTTTATGGTAAACAACTTCATACACAGCTAACTACATGTATGCATGTGTCCCTAGACGGAGACAAGTGAACTCATCAAAGGCATTTAATTCAAAACAAAGATGACTTAAGACAAAGATAATTTAACAGATTTTAAATAGTTGCTCATTGTGTCATTTATGCAGGTGAAGATTTAAGAATCCATTGCTGTATATAAACTCTGGGATCCTAGGGTGCTATTTGAACTATAAGCACCAAGTCAGTATCTGTTTGGTTAAAAGTCAAGAACAAGATTAAAGTGGGCAAAGAGGTTCACCTTGAATCTCCCTATTAGAATAAGCATGTGGGTTTTCCTGAAAGAGACTGAACATAAGTAAAGATAGAGTCCTGGTGGGGTCTTTGGCAAAAAGTACAAATGGGGTCATCCTCTACAGAAACCTTCTCAGGACTATCACAGTAGGTCTCTTGAGTCTAGGAGGTGGTGAGCCTTTGGTGAGTCACAGTATTGTCTCGCTGGTTATAGTTACAATCCTCACCAACAAACTCCACTGCAACTCTAGAAGCAGAGGAAAATTTGAGCCTCCTAGTTAATTTTTATAAGATCAGATACTTTTGCATTTCATATCCTCTTATAGTAATATCTTATGATGAAATCAAACCTTGAGAAAAAGTTGAATCAACATTAAAACTGAAATATACACTATTTCCCCTTTAAATACAAACTAGTTAGATTACTAGAAAGGAAAATATTCAGAACAATCAGCATTTTATATGAGAGCCTGGCAGGTTTCAGGTATGATCATCAATAATTCACCATGGTTATACTATCGATCACTGCTAACTATATGTCTTAGAAACAAACATACAATTGACAAATCTCATTAGTTTTCCTCACTATTTGGAATTTTTAGCTTAAATTACACAAGTAACATATAGATAGCTCGGTACTGATCCAGAGACAAAATTTCTATTAATATTACTGAATCAAAATCAGTAGAAATGGTATATGTTGTTGTTTAATTTTCCTTTAAAAATATGCATTTCTGTGTCTTCAACCACAGTTTAATAGAATGAAGTGGTGGGCCTCAAGAACAGGTAAATAGTCTTCTAAATGTGAAAACCATGGTTTTAGAATAAAAATAATAATAAATGGACATAATTTCATCATTACCTATTTTTGTCACAACAAATAATTTAATAAGGACAGCAAAAATAAAAATAAAGTTTTCATTTTGGACATACATATGACAGGTAGTCATTCAATTGACTTGCAAGTAGCAAAACTAGTAAATCAAATTATTTCATTATCTGTAAATATATTTTGTAAAAACTCTATCTTAGCAACTTGACAAAGTTACATGACCTTAAATTTTTTTTTGAAGGTATTGAGGTAATTTATATGACATCACTTATAACCTTAATTTATATGATGTTTAGTTATTATTGCAAGATTTATATTAAGTAAAAAGATACTAGAACTAGTTGCTGAGTCAAGTCATATATTCCTTAAAGCTTCTTACCCCCACCCCCATCTCAGTGAGGATATAAAACATGTGCACCTTGTATCCTTTAGAATGGGCTCCACAGAAGTGATGATGCCTCTAACCTGAACTAAACAGTGCTATCAGAAAGTATATATATTTTCTATTATTTATTTTACAACAATTAAGCTATCGTTGGCAGTATAACACATTACATAAAATCTTCTTTTTGACAAATTATAGGAATTAATTCTCTAAAATCCCGCTACCAGGAAAAGTAGGATTTCTCTTAAACAACTGATTAATTTTAAGCATGTGTGCACTAAGAATCTTTTAACTGATTTTGTTTACCTCTTCAATGCAGCTGTAGTCACCTTGAGAAAGAACCCAGGACTTCATGGTGAACATTTTTTGTATTAACCTTACCTTTGGCTTTACCATATGATGATATGATATTAGTTTTTCCTAAACCCATGTAACTGTCATATCAACTTTTCTTAATCTCATGGGATTGAACATAGCATATAGTCACTCTGGAAACTATTACAAATCCCATAAACTTAATGGTGAGATTAAACAAAAATTAACAGCCTTATTGAGTTATAATTTATATATATTTGGTATATAGCAAGAGATATATATCATATATAATAAATATATATATAATTGCTCATATCCAAAGTGTATATGGTAGGTTTTTAACATATATACACCTGTGAAACTGTGACTATGATTGAAATGATAAACATATCTATCATCTCTCAAAATTTCTTCATATGGATTTATAATCCGCTTTCCCTCTCTGACCTGATCCCCTACCATTCCTAGTCAGTCACTTAACCTGCTTTTTGTCATTATGCATTTTCCTAAAGTTTCATATAAATGATATCTCACAATACATTATATTGCATTTTTCATGTGACATGATTATTTTTAGATTTATATTGCAATAGTTGCTTTCTTTCATTCTTGAAAAGTAATTCTATTATGGATATAATATAATTTTGTATTCATTTACTTTTTGGTGGTTATTTGAAGTTTTTCCTATTTGGGTCTATTACAAATAAAACTGCTATGACTATCTATGCACATATGTCTATATAGGCAGATCTTTTCATTTCTCTTGGGTGATAACTTTGGAGTAGAATGGCTGGGACATATGATAGGTGTAGGTTGGACTATTTAAGAAAATGTCAACTATTTTCCAAAATAACTATGCCATTTTACACTCCCACCACCATATATAAGAGTTTCAGTTTTCCACATCTTTGTCAACACTTGATATGGTCTGTGTCTTTAATTTTAGCCATCTAGAAAGTAATAGTAAATAGTTAAGATTTAATTTTTATTTTCTTAATGATTAATGATGTTCAGCATTTTCCCATGTGTACATTTACCACCCATAAATCTTAGGTTTAATATATGTTCAAATATTTTGCCTGCTTCTTAATTAGGTTGTTTGTTATCTTATGGAATTTTAAGACCTTTAAAATATATGTACATATTCTGAATACTAGTCCTTTAGCAGTTATATGCTTTTCAAATAGTCTCTCCAAGTCTATGGGTTATCTTTTTATTCTCTTAACAATATCTTTCAAAGAGTAGACTTTTTTTTTAATCTTAGTGAAGTCTGATTTAACTATTTTTTACCTTTATAGATCATATTTTGGGTGTTATATCTAAAAAATTTTTATCAAACCCAAGGTCACACAGATTTTCTCATATATTTACTTCTAGAATTTTTATAGTTTCATTTTCTACATTTAAGACTGTGATCCATTTTGATCCATTTGCATATGATGAACATATGGATTGAAGTTAATATTTTGCATATGGATATCCAATTGTTCCAGCACCATATTTTGGAAAGACTCTCATTTCTTCTCAGAATTCCCTATTAGTGTTTTTTTTTTTAAAAAAACAATTGCCCATATTTGTGTGAGTCTATTTCTGGGCTCTACTCTATTCCATTGATCTATTTGTCTTCCTTGATGCCAATACCATACTGTTTTGATTATGGTAGCTTTATAATAACTCTCATAATAAAATAGTGTTAATCTTCTAACTTGCAGTCCTTTCTTAAAATCAAATTTGTTTTGGCGATTCTAGGACCTTTGCGTTTCCAGATAAAGATTAGAATCATTTTCTTAATTTCTACAAGAAAGTCTTGCTGAGATTTTGATTGATATTACACTGAATATATAGATCAATTTAGACAAAACAAGCATCCTAACAATAGCCATCTGGTTTCTCTTTCCATTATTTAGGTTTTCTTTAATTTTTCTATATAATGTATTCTAGTTTTTACTGCACATGTTTTACACATTTTTCATCATATTTTTTCATCATATTTATCCTTAAGTAGTCATTTTTTGGATATTAAAATGGCATTCGTTTTTAAATTTCAACTTTTGACTGTTTATTGATAATATATATAGATATATAATTAATTTTTGTACCTTAATTTTATATCCTGTACTATTGCTAACCTCACTTAGTAGTTCTAGTGACTTTTTTGTAGATTCCATCAGATTTTCTTGTAAAATTCTTGCTTTTAACCCAGCTAACCCACTCAAGCACCACAAAGTAAATACCTGATCAAATGAATTATAGGTGTCTCATACACATATACAATAAATAGTATCAAGAGGTTTTGGCCTCATTCAAACTTCTTTGTTTTTAATATATAAAACCATTTTGGTTTTGGATCTATATGACTTTCAAACCCTTATCTTTCAATTCCATTTCTAATTTTATTCTTGTCCCTTTGAACTAATAGTAAATCTCACTTCTCTGCTTGCTAACATTGTTCAGTAGGTATGTTCCTGTTTAATTCATTTTATGAAAATTCTGAGTAATAACTCTTATTCAACTTCTGATCTCTATTTTTGTTCTGTTTTGTTTTGTTTTTAGAAGGCTTGTTTCTACCTTTAATGGGAAATTTGAAAATTCTAACCCAACATTGGCCCAAACAAAATAGTCTTAAGTTCCTACATTCAGTTGACCTTATTTATAAATTAGTTATCTCAAAACTAATCTGCCTTTACTCCCCTGAATTATCATCAAGCAGAAAGTGAACGCAAATTGACATCCGTATCTCCTGTCCTGTGACTTGCTGGGGTTCATCAGACTGACTTCACTTCCTGGGAAGGTGTTCGCTTCCTCACTATTGTTTAACTTTTGTTCTGAAAATATATGATTGGTCAACATTTCCAGGTTGAAAATATTGATTTTTTTTTTAGTCCTCCTGTTAAATTAGTGGCAGGACTAAACAAAAATAAGTTTTAAAGAGTAAGAAGCATGAAAAGACCACAGATGAAAGACCCAGAGAAATATGAAAGTAAATAAGGGGTAATCTATTGGGAGAGAAAAAAATAAGTATATATAAAACAACATAGTTTGTGTTGGAAAGAGGTATTAGAACACAATTCACAAAAAACTTAAAGGCCAGGAATCAATGTAAGAGCAAAAAGAATAAGGATGGAAGGCACACAGTGGTTAAAAGTTAAATCATAAGACATTGTAGACCTATTACCAAAGCTTCATGATAAACATTAATATAGTTGCTTTGAAGATAGGTGCTTCTCTGAACTAAATTCATAGATATATATATATATAAGCATCTAAGGTAGAATAACATAATTGACTTAAACAATTCTAGATTACTATTTTTAAGCCTCTCAAGACTAAAAATAGTCTTTTGGATTTTGTCTGTATTTTGATTGATGAAAACTGTATTTTGAGACTTCTGTTTCTGGCCAAGGTGGAATAAGGACTAAATCTATGCTGCTGCCTGAAAAAAACTTAAAAAAAAGACCAATTCTATGAAACAATGTTTTTTTGTGACACTGGACATTGGGCATCACAGGACTATTGAGAGATGAGAAACAAAGATGAATCCAAAAAATGCCCCAATTCTTACTTTCCAAACTGTGTGCAGGTATGGATGACCCAGGTCAAATTTGGTAGTGTCCCTGAGCTGAGATGAACTGGGAGTCCAGGGAAACCAAGGTGATCATCAGCTTGTGGGAAAGAGTGCCAGAGTGAGAACTCCAAAGATCTGCAGAAGGCCCTCTCTGATAGCTAACGGTATATTGATTAGTGAATCACTTGAGGATACTATTCAAGGTTAGTGAAGAAAAACCCTTCAAAGGGTTAAGAACCTTGAAACCTACACAAGTTTGGGCATAGTGCTGTTCCTACTATCCAGAATGGACAACCTCATAATACATGGGCATCAGGCAAAGTACTCAGAAAGATCTTGCCCCAGAAATGAGAAAAATTAGCCCTAGTCTAAATGCTGCTTTAATCTTGCCTAACAAAGTTACAAAGCAACAAAGGATCACTTTCCAAGCAATTTAACCTTGTCCAAAAAGAACAAGTCTAAAGAACATTTATAGATACACAAAAATATTTAACTCTTAACAAGATAAGTTCGAAACAACTGTCAATTGTTATAACTGTATTCTATATATTCAAGAAGCTAGTGGAGAGATTGAATATGCTAAGTAAAAAAATGGAATATATATTATTTTTAAAAATGAAACTTCTAAATATGAAATACTATGTCCAAGGTACACACTGAAAGGAATTAACAGTAAATTAGAAAATGCAGAAGAATATATTAGTGAACTTGACAACCTAGCAATAGAAACTATCCATAATGAAACAGAGGAAGAAAAACACTCAAACAAGCAAAAACAGAGCTTCAGTAAGCTTTGTGACAACATCAGTAAGCTAACCATATACACGATTGAAATCCTCAAAGAAGTATGGGGAGGACTGATAAAACAATTGAATAAATAATGTTCATGTTTTTAAACAAATGTGATGATAACTATTAACACCTTTTACAGGAAGAATACTATATTAAGGTACATCATAATCAAATTTCTCAAAATCAGTGATAAAGTGAAAATCATGATAGCAAAAGAGGAAGAAGATACAATGCACAAAGAGGAAATAAAGATAAGGATGATAATAGATTTCTCATTAGAAAGAATGGACGCTGGAAGATAGTTACTTTAAAGTAATTAAAGAAAAAAAAAGAATTGTTAACATAGAATACTATACCCAGCAACTTACCTTCAAAAGCAAGAGCAAAATAAAGAATTTTCAAAAACCCAAAAGCAGGAAAACTGTAACACCAACAGAATTGCATTGTAAAAAATATTATAGGAGGTCTACCTCCCTGTAGAGGAATGAAGAACACCAGAAATGTTATTTACATGTGTAAATAAGAGACATTTTTCTTCTCATCATTTAAATATCTTTAAAGATCTCTGAGTAAGGCTGGGGCAGGGCATGTTAGGTGACTGCTAATGAACAGGAGATAATGAAAATGTTCTAAAATTAGATATTGGTGATGATTGCATAACTGTAAATATACCAAAAATAATGAATTCTACATTTAATGGGTGAATCTTATGTTGTATAGTTTATATCACATAACACTGTTTTAAAAAGATAATTTACTGTTTAAACTAAAAATAAAGCAATGTGCTGTGGGGTTAGGATATATGTAGAATTAAAACGTATGACAACCTCAGCTTCTACCCTAAGACTCTAAGAAAATAAGATCCAATGAAACCAATAGTAAGCAGGAGAAAGGATAAGGGGGAAGCTTTGTGAGACTGAGACCTTATCTGTGGGATCTGAACTTTATCTGTAGGTAGACAGCATCAGGATGAGTGGCCACCAGATGTCACAGGATGGCTTGTTTATGTAAACCCCACACATCTGAGTACAGAGCTATTCTGTGTGAGGAGGATAGGAGATGCACAGGGGTGTTTTTCCTTAGCAATCAACTACTAATTTTGATGAAAATACTAAATGAAGAATGGAAGCACTTCACTGGCAGGGCAGCATAGCATACGAATTTTAAAACTAAACTGCCAGGGCTTAAATTCTGGCATGGTCACACACCAACTGAGAAAATTACTTAACATCTCTGTGTCACAATTCTGTCTAAATGTTGATAATATCAGTACCTACCTCAAAAGACCATTATATGGATTTAAATACCTGTAAAGCATCAAAAACATGCCTAGTCCTCATAGAGATCACTATCTTTTTGTTAAATAAGTGTATTAGAAATTGCCACATTTTATTCCCAGGATTTTCGTTATTTTTTCCATGGATTGTTCAAACCCTATTTTCACTGTTGTTTTGTTCAAATATACTTAAGGAACATATTTTTGAAACTATTATCAAGGGGAAATGGATTACAATCATTCAACTCCTAAAAATGCACATCAAACAAGCAGTTCATTTTATTTAAGGACAATCAACAATGAAATGGATAATGAACTGAAGAATGAAAAATTAACATGGTTTATTATGGCTCTACAGACTACACAGACCCTGAGAGGGAGAAGGGTGGGTCTTCAAAAAACTTTGCAAATGAATAGGAACAAAGAAGGTGAATTTGCCTAACAGAGATAAATACATGTAGATCAGGATACACTTTCTTTCTTTTTCATAGATTATTTTGTATTATGTCTTTTTCTAATAAAAAAATACAAATATGCTTTTAACATTTTGACACACTGTACATAGATTTTGAATGATATAATTACAAAATCTTTAGTCATGAAGACATAAATCATGACTACTTAGCATATAATTCAAGAGATCTGAGTGATTATTTAAATTGAAATATCATTAATACAAATAGAATATAAATACAATAAATACAAATCAATTATTTTAATAAAAAATGGTTTCTTACCTCTGAATTATTCAGCAATAAAAGAACAAATATTTCCCAAAGTTTAATATATTAAAACCATTGAGAATTCCCTGAATTCTGCTTCATGGAGAAACAGAATCAAATGAAACTCCTCACATAAGAGAATATGGATTTTTCTCTGATATTGCATCATTTAATTTCTGCCATTAATAATTCTCCCCTATTCCTTAATTGGGGTGGATCTTGAAGGTTTTCAATAGAACTGCATGTTTGATAATGAACTGAGGAAGACTGACACAATCAGATAAACATTGCTATTTATTAAAATACTAAATCTGCAGATACCTTTAACACTTGGAAGAATGAGGAGAAAAGGAGTCTTTAAACTGCGTTTGAGCTCTGCAGATCTTAAATATTTAATATATATTTTAACTGTACTTGTAACATATAAAATATTTCAATTTGAAAAAATATTCTATTATTATATTCAATGGATTATTAGATAAAAATATTTATATGTACATAGGTGTCAGGGACAAATTTACTATTTTACTTCAAATAGTTACTTCTTTTATAGCATTTTCATTTTTCCAAAAACATTTTGAATAATTTTCAAAATAAAAATAAATTATTAACACTCATAACAGGTTAGAAAATTAGCAAATAACAAATATAAAAGCACTCAAATTAGGCTGCATGTTACTGTTCTAAAAAATGTTAAATTTTGAGTGATTATAGCCTGGTTATTTGACCTTTTAAAAATTGCTATTAAGACAATACATTTTTTCCCTTGTTCTGTTGTCCAAGAACTTACCAGTACAGCAGACTCCCCAAAAGTCCTATGAAAAATCTTTATTAACTCAGTAGTTGACATCAGCCTTTCACTTCAAACTACTTTCTTTTGAGTTTACTCCTTTTGAAAATAACAATCACACAAGCAGGAAATCATGTTGACTTTATTCTTCCATTTATTCTTAAGCTTTCTTTAACAATTAATTGACTAGTCCTACTGATTGTACTCCTTTTATTCCATTGCCACGGCTAACATAAGTGTAAGGCTGGAAGCACCAGGGGAAGGGGTGAGCCTGATGGACAAGCTCAGGCCTCACCAAACAAGGCGAAGAGACCAACAGGTTCTGGTCTGGCAACATTCCAGAGCCTGATCGGATAACATTCCTAACTAGAGCCCTTCCCCCAAGCTAGAAAAGTAGTGGTAACTTTCCAGTACCTGGCTAAAGGCCAATGAGAGACCCCCATGTTCCCTAGGCGAGCCAATCCTCGCGCCACTGTATACCTTTGCTCTCCCTCCCCCTGTCTTCTTTAAAAACTTGCTGCCTGCCCTGCTGAGTGTGACTTCCCTGGCCTGTGATAGCCAGACCGGGGAACATCACCCAGGAATTACACTCAAATAAACTGCCTGGCCCTTTGTCGCCTCCCGTCACCTGATTATTTTGGTTAGAATTTATCTTATATTTGGTACTGAAACCCAGGAAGGAGGGTTAGCATGGGGCCCTGACTGGCCACTGGCGGCCCTGCCCCTTCCTTCCCCAACCTGGGACTTCAGCCTGCTCTCTGCTGCATGGACTATTTTCCAGTGAGTCCCTAGTTTCCCCCAATCTGTTTCCCTTCCTCACTCCTTTTCACCTGGTCCATTCAAAATCGTAGCTACATCCAGGTTAGGGCATCCAGCCCACCCTCTGCAGGCATCCTGCCCGCCCCTGGCTCTGCAGTGTGGGAGACGCCCCTCACCCAGGCTCCCAAGACGTCTCCCCTGACTTGGCGTACTGGAGACGCTGGGCACTCCTCTCAGTGGGATTAGTTGGGGAGGGATGCAGACATGGGAACCAGCCCTCAAAAGTGGAGGCCCAGATCCCGTTGCAGTGTCTCATTTCTAATTTGGCTGCTCTATATTTGTCCTGGGAAGTTCACAAATGGAAGCTGGTCTTCCTTTGCCCTCAGGCTGGGCCTCAGTATCCCTTGGACAACCAATCTTGTTGGCTCCCTGAGGGAACTTACAATTTTGGCCTCCTCACCAACTTAACTAATTATTGCCATCAGAGTGGAAAGTAGAGTGAAATTCCATATGTGCAGGCTTTTTGGACTCTGCGCACCCACCCAGATTTGTGTGTTAAGTGTTCTCCTTCCCAAGTTTTGTCAGCCCAGGCCTCCGCCAAAGACCACCAATCTCTACCCCTCTTATTACTGGGAGGCTCTTCTCTGATGGACTCGGTGGAAGATCTTGGCTAACCCCCTTCCCGCTCCTCCAGGCCCACCGCAGGGGCCAGCTCCCTTCCTCAATGTTTCTTTCCTCCATCTTGTTCCCCTTCTCTTCCGGTTTCTCCACTATTTTGTTCCCCTTCTCTTCCAGTTTTTCCACCATCTTGTTCCCCTTCTCTTCTCGTTTCTCCACCACCTTGTTCTCCTTCACTTCTGGTTTCTCCACCATCTTGTTCCCCTTCTTTTCCAGTCACACTGCCGTATTGCACCACAGGGGCCGACTCCACTTTAGATAAAGCAGAAAAACTCCCCCATACCGCAATCCCCTGCCTTCAAGCTCTGCATCAATTCCCAGGTTGTATCTCCCACTACCAAGGTCTCCTCCTCCGTCCCCTCCTTCAAACCCACCGCCATCTTACTTGCTGCGGCTGGCACCCAAAAGGTCTAGCCCTCCTGTAACCTGCTCTAAGTCACAGCAGTCTCAAGCTCACGTGATGGCTTCTCTGAGGGAGGTAGTGGGGGCTGAAGGGATAGTGCAGGTTCATGTTCCCTTTTCCCTGGCAGACTTGTCCCAAGTAGAACAGCAATTGGGGTCTTTTTCCTCCAACCCCGTAATGTTTGCTAAACAGTTTAAATAGCTCACTCGAGCTTACAAGCTCACCTGGCATGATGTGCATGTAGTCCTCCAATCCACTCTAACCCCAGAGGAATATGACCGTGTCAGAGCAGCAGTACAGCACTGTGCCAATGATACCCATGCCACAGATGAGCAGGAACCTATGGGCAAAGAAGCTATTCCTCTACAAGAACCCCTATGGGATTATAATTCTCCAGAGGGTGAAGCTTGCCGGGATCGCATGGTTTGCTACTTATTGGCAGGTATGAACTCAACCGCCCAAAAGGCTATCAATTATAAGCTTAGAGAGATTACCCAGAAACCTGATGAAAACCCATCAGAATTCCTCAAGTGCCTCAAAGAAACTCTAGGAGCTTTTACTAAGATTGACCCAGCCTCAGCATTAAGTTCCTCTCTCCTGGCCATGCATTTTATAACTCAGTCAGCTCCCGACATCAGGCAGAAGCTTAAAAAGGCTGAGGATGGTCCCCAGACCCCTCTAGGAGACCTGGTAGATATGGCATTTAAAGTTTTTCATGCCCGAGAGGATGAGAGTGAAAGGAGGTCAGCTACCCGAATGGCAGAACAGACTCGCGCCATAACAGTTGCTCTGCAGCCGGCTCAGGGAGATCATCAGGGTGTCCCTGAAGATCGACTCGAACCTCCAGGCCCTTGCTTTTGGTGCGATGAAGAAGGGCACTGGGCATGGAAGTGCCCCAAAGAACCACACAGACCAACCAGACCATGCCCCAGCTGTGGTAAGCAAGGTCATTGGAAAGTAGACTGTCCACTACGGTGTGGTCCTCCTCCAGTGGCAGAGCCCCACAAGGGGTGGACGCCCTCAAAGGATTACCCTTCAGACCTGCTAGGCATCCTCAAAGATGGAAGACGCCTGGACTCAGACACCCCAATCACCTTTGTCGAGCCCAGGGCCAAGTTGTGGGTAGCAGGTAAGCCCATCTCCTTCTTGGTAGATATGGGGGCTACCTACTCTGTTCTCCCATCCTTTAAAGGGCCTTTGAACCCTGCCAAGATCTCCATAGTTGGAGTCATGAGAACCCTCTCCAAGCCTTTAGAGATGGGCCCAGTGGCCTGCACCTTCCAAGGAATCCCATTTACCCATTCCTTTCTAGTCATGCCTTCCTGTCCTACCCCTCTGTTAGGGCAAGATTTGCTCTATAAGTTAGGAGCCTCTATTTCCCTCCCACCTTTTAAATGCTTACAGGATGCCAGAAAATCCCTCATTGTTTTGGTCGGTGAAGGAGAGTTAGATGACAGAGACCTGAGTCTCCCAACTTCCTGGACTGCTGTCAGTCCGGTCATGTGGAACATCTCCACCCCTGTGGTGGCAACCCACCACATCCCAGTTTTAATACGCCTTAAAGACCCATCCTGCTTCCCCTCTCAGCCTCAATTTCCTATTTCACAGGCTCACTGAAGGAGACTACAGTTTATTGTTAATTGTCTACTCTCACAGAGGCTTTTAGTACCAACTAACTCTCCATGCAATACTCCCGTCTTGCTGGTAAAAAAGCCTTCTGGAGCATATCACCTCATTCAAGACCTCCGAATAATTAACGAGACTGTTATTCCCTTACACCCAGTAGTGCCTAACCCATATACTCTTCTGTCTCATGTCCCTTCTGGTACCTCTCATTTTATTGTACTAGACCTTAAAGATGCCTTTTTCACTATACCTCTGCACTCAGACTCACAGCCACTATTTGCCTTTATGTGGGAAGACCCTGACACCTGTCAATCTACACAATTGACCTGGACAGTTCTACCTCAAAGTTTTAGAGATAGCTCCCATCTTTTTGGACAGGCCCTGGTGGAAGACCTCTCATGACATTCAATGGGTGGGAGTACTCTCCTCCAATACATGGATGATCTTTTACTTTGCAGCCCCTCAAAAGAGGCCTCGGTACTGAACATCACATCCCTTCTTAATTTCCTGGCAGATGTGCAATACAGGGTATCCCCTGCCAAAGCAAAGCTGTCTCTACCTCAGGTTATATACCTCGGGCTAACTCTAACTCCCACCACTAAAGCCCTAACGGCGGACCGAGCAGCTGCAATTAAAGCTCTCCTGTCACCTACTTCAGGAGCCGAGATACTATACTTTCTAGGATTGGTGGGGTTTTTCAGACACTGGGTGCCTAACTTTGCCCTTCTGGCCAGACCGCTCTATGTGGCTGACACAGAAACTCCTACTGGGCCGCTAACTTCACCCACCGAGGTAGCTTCTGCTTTCAATCAATTGTGGGATGTGTTGCTCTCATTCCCCCTGTTAATGGTCCCTGACTTAACTAAGCCCTTTACCCTATATATAGCAGAGAGGGCAGGGGTGGCCACCAGAGTGCTGGTACAGCCAGTAGGGCCAGAGTGCTGTCCCATTGCCTTTCTCTCCAAACAGTTGGATACCACCACCAGAGGGTGGCAGCCTTGCCTCCGAGCCTGGACCAAGAAGCCCTGAAATTAACTCTCAAACAGCCCATTACTGTGTATTTCCCACACTGGTTACAAGATCTTTTGAGTCACAAATCCCTGGCCTCCTTGAGTCCTTCAAGAGTACAAGAATTCCACCTGCTGTTTATTGAACATCCACAGGTAACCCTACAAGTCTCTCCACCCCTTAACCTAGCCTCCTTGCTTCCCATCGGCGATCAAGTAGATCAGCCCACTCATTCCTATGTAGAGATTGTAGAGGCTCTTAGAAAACATAGAAAGAGCCTAAAAGAAATGCCCCTCGAGGACCCTGACTTGACCTTTTTTCTAGATGGAAGCTTGGTGAAGGGAAGTGATGGGGTGCGAAGGGCAGCCTATGCAGTAGAACTGTCACAGGTGATAGAAGCAAACCTACTCCCATCTGAGACCACCTCCAGAAAGCTGAATTAGTGGCTCTTACCTGGGCATTACAGCTGGTAGCCGGGAAGAGGGCCACAATTTATACTGACTCTAAATATGCCTTCCTAATTACACACACTCATGCTGCAATTTGGAAAGAAGGGGGCTTCCTTACCACTAAGGGAACCCAAATCATCAATGGCAGGGCTATCAGCCACCTGCTACAGGCCCTACAGGACCCCAAGGAAGTAGCCATTGTGCATTGTAAGAGACATCAGGCTGTAAACAATCCAGTAACCAGAGGTAATGCGTTGGCAGATGCCACGGCCCGAAAATTAACACCTAGGTCTGGACAACCCTCTGTGCTATTTCTTTTCCCCTCTCTATTGCCCCAATACCCTGATGACAAACAGCGACTGCCTCTATATCAAGAGGGGATGTTGACAGATCAGGAATAGATATATCTCAGGGGATGAATTGCCCTACCCCAAGCCCAAGGCAGAGATATCATATCCAAAAATTCATCAGTTTCTACACATTGGGCCAGAACCATGCACCAGTTTCTCTCCCCCATATTTGTCCCTTATAGTCTCCACAAGGCCGTAGATCAGGTGCACCAAGCTTGCACTACTTGTCATTGTGTCTCATCTCAAGGTGCTCTGAAGATCCAGATGGCCCTCCACCAGATGAGAGAAACAATCCCCAGACAGAACTGGCAAGTCAATTTCACCCACATGCCTAAGCATAAAAAGCTCTGGTACTTACTAGTTTTGGTTGATACCTTTTCAGAGTAGATTGAAGCCTTCCCCGCCAGCCAGGAAACAGCTTTGGTAGTGGCACAGACATTGGTGGTGCATATCATCCCCCGCTTTAGCCTGCCTGCCTGCCTCTCTACAGTCGGACAACGGGCCTGCTTTCATCTCTTAGGTCACTCAGCTAACAGCCGAGGCTCTCAATATCACCTGGAACCTCCATATACCCTACCACCCTCAATCATCAGGTAAGCTCGAAAGAGCTAACGGTCTCTTAAAAGACCAACTAACTAAGCTGTCTCTAGAAGTAAAGCTCCTGTGGCCCGATCTTCTCCCCATTGCCCTCGCTCTTCTGCGTGCTGCCCCCCGGGGACCAGCTAGACTAAGTGCATTTGAGCTAATGTATGGCAGGCCCTTCTTACTGAACACAGGCCTGCCCGCTACCTCTCCTCTCTTTTGGCCTCCTACCTTCCTTACTTTACACTGTTGAGGTGTCTTCTCAGGGAACATGCAGACCAGCTCCTACCCCAACCTACGTCATCCAGCAACCCAGGAGACTAGTGATCCTTCAGCCAGGAAATGAGGTACTCCTAAGAGAACTCCAGCCAAAATCTCTCCAACCCCGCTGGACAGAGCTTTATACAGTAATCCTCACTACGCCCTTAGCAGTCACACTACATGGGAATTCCTCCTGGTATCACCTTTCTAGGCTCAAACAGTCACCCAAACATGATGATTGAGTGTCTTGTGAGGTGGCTCCTCTTAAGTTGCAGGTTAGTCGTGTCAAGTACAATCAGCCAGATGAATAGCCCGGTAATTTCCAGGCTCCAACTAACTCTTTACAGAATCAACCGAAAAGTAGACACCTAAATTTGCCCACATGTAGGTTGTCAAGCACCAATTCAAATACCGGTACACACAGACATCTTAAACACTTTCTCAAACTCTATGCTGTACTTTCCATATAACCAAATCTCTCATACATGTATTTCCCAGTCCAACATGTATAGGAGATGTCATCCTGAATTAGACACATGTAGAGTTCATGCAGTAGAAAAAACAGCAAGAGGAGTCACTGACAATATGTTCTTCAAAATACAAAATAAGCTATACATTACCAATAATAACCCATGAAATCCACGGTAAGAAAAAAGAGTACAGGGCAAACTATACAGTAGTTACCAGTGGTCCCCACAGGGCACAGTATACATCAAAAGAGAATAGACCACTGTAAATCCCACTCTCACGGAAGTTCTAAACACCCAGGCACAAGTATCAACAATATTCTAAAAACAGAATGGGCACTAAAACAGAAAATTCAGTCAGACCCCAAACCCTACTCTCTACGACCAGCAGGAGCACCACTTTCCTGGGCCAGAGTCATTAGAGAAACAGTGCAGTTTCTTAATGCTTCACATATCCTCAGCAATGTGTCTGATTGTTTCCTCTGTGCCTCCCTCCAACGTCCCCCGTTGGCAGCAGTTCCCATTAGTTTTTTCCAGGCTCAGCCAGTAAACTCCTCTGAAAAAGACTGTGGCCTCCCTTTAAGTGAAATACCAATTTAAAAAACAAGCCTTAAGCCCGAAGCTTGACCTAGGTCTGGGGCCACCAGAAAACAGCACGAGGAACCATCGTCCCCACTGGCCTGCTACCTGACCCAGCATTCCACCATCTCAGAATTGCTGATGAGAAGCCAGTGCCAATGATGGGTAACCATAGACACTCCAATCTCCCTTCAACGAGGCAAGTTCTTTTGGTACAATAATACACTTACCCAATGCATCAACCACACCATGGTAAAGACCCTGCTTTTCGGTGATGCTGGTGCCCCAACTAACATTGTACAGCAAACCTGAAGTAAGACAGGCACTAGACGAATGGTCTATATATCAAAACACTAGACAGAAGAGGGAGGTTTTTCTATCTGTGCTAGTGAGAGTGAGCCTAGTTACTGCAGTGGCCACGGCTGCCACAGGGGCAGGAGCGTTAGGCCATAACTTAGTCAGCTCTCAGAGTCTAGCAAGTCAATTGGCAGCATTAAATGATAGAGTGAGCCTAATCTTGAGAAAAACCTCAACCTCCCTTATCTCTCTCTAGCAACAACTTACTTCCCTTGCCCAGGTCACCCTTCAAAATTGGCAGGCCTTAGATCTGCTTACTGCAGAAAAGGGCAAAACCTGTATTTTCTTGCAGGAAATATGCTGCTACTATATCAATGAGTCTGGGATTGTAGAAGAAAGCATTAAAAAACTACAAGAACTACAAAAAAACCTCCACAAAACACGAGTACCTGAAGGCTGCTCTTATGGGTGGCTTCAGTCTCCCATAATGGCCTGGCTAATGCCTCTGCTAGGCCTCTTAATAGCAGTTTGTGGTTTACTCTTAATTGCCCCATGTGTTTTCAAGTTCCTTGAACAGCACATGGCAGAAATTTCACACATAAAGGTTAATCAACTGTTGCTGCACAAGTACTCGCCCCTCCTGACTGAGCCTCCTCCAGCCATCAACCAGCCTTAAACCCCCCCCCCACCAAGACTTCCCCTGTCAGCCAGAAGTAGCCAGATCAAGTCATCACGCATTATGACCAAAAGGCTAGAATGAAAGGCTAAAGTCACCCGGGGAAGAGGTAAGCCTGCTGGACAAGCTCAGGCCTCACCAAACAAGGTGAAGAGACCAACAGGTTCTGGTCTGACAACATTCCAGAGCCTGATCGGATAACATTCCTAACTAGAGCCCTTCCCCCAAACTAGAAGAGTAGTAGTAACTTTCAAGTACCTGGCTAAAGGCCAATGAGAGACCCCCACATACCCTAGGTGAGCCAATCCTCATGCCACTGTATACCTTTGCTCTCCCTCCCCCTGCCTTCTTTAAAAACTTACTGCCTGCCCTGCTGAGTGTAACTTCCCCGGCCTGTGATAGCCAGACCGGAGAATATCACCTGGGAATTGTGCCCAAATAAACTGACTGGCCCTTTGTTGCCTCTTGTCACCTGCTTATTTTGGTTAGAATTTGTCTTACAAGATTCCTCTCTTAACAGTCTAACATAAGATTCCAGGTACACATTCATGAAACCTTATTTCAATAGTGTAAATCGTTCAATGAAGTTTCTGTATTTATGTATCTACATTCAGGCTTTCCACAGTGTGACACTGACATATCTTTGCAGTTTTAATTCCTACAGCTACCCAAGAAGATACATATGCACAACTAAATATATTTAGATGATAGGTGATCGATACATAGATAGTACAGATACACTCTTATCTACTTCTATATCTCAAAATATATCTCCATCAAACCTGATCTACAAACTTCCTTTTCTCTTCTTCACGTATATAAGTAAATCTATCTATGTATTGCCTGAGGTACTGGCCATTACCAGTTATCCATCTTTGCATCACATTTTTTAGTATGATTTTACACCATGGTTATTTTACACCATGTATTGCACAGGAAGCGAATAGGTAATTCACAGGAATTGGGAACTCTTTAGTAGAGGCTGAAAAGAAAGGAGCGACACATAGCAGCAATTCACCAGAGAGTTCCGCTTTATTAGGGAAAGGTGCTGGGTTATATAGGAAGGGGCATGAATTGATTGAGGTGTCACTTCTACGGGGCTGGTGGCTGTTGGCTAGGTGCTGGGATTGAGAGGGGGGTGAGAGGTGATTGGGCTTCAGGTGGCGCCAGCGGGAACTGAGGACCCCGAAGAGAAGCCGGAAGTTTGCCATCTTACTGGTGGGGAACCTTCATTCCCCCCTTTCTCCTCTATGGGTTTGTGGACATTGTTTTCTCTCTGGCTGCTTCCTGCTGAACAGGGGCGGAGAAGGGAGTGAGGGCTTGAGGATTGGGAGGAAAGGGTTGATAGGACTCCCCGCAGTAAGGACGAGTAGATGTGGACTTCTTCAGGTTGGAAATCAATGAAAGTTCCCTGTAACCATAGGTTGAGGACCTGTTGATTCCAATGGTGCCAAGAGGATATGGGTGTCAGGAGCCAGGTGTCTGCGGCCATTGTTTCCAGGAACAGTTTCCAGTGGAGAGAGGGGTCCATCTCAGCGTGTGGTGAGGAGGTCACCTGAGGGTGAGGGACCTTCTGTGGCCAGAAGCTGGTAGTTCCTGAGTAAAAGCTGGTTGAAAGCTTGATTAGAGATTTTTCCGACTTGGGATTTGATGAACTTTATTATACAGGGTAAGAAGAGACAGGTGAGAAGAATGACTATTATGGGGCCTGCAATGGGCCAGAGCCAGGTGAGGAGGGGGTTTGTTAGTATTGAAGAGAATGGGTTGGAATTGGAAGCAGAGTGGAGGCTGGAGGCAAGGTCGGTGAGTTTGGTAATGTTAGTTTCTACAATGCCGGAATAGCAGCACTCTTCTCAGAGGAAGACACAGGTGCCGCCCTTCTCGGCTGTAAGCAGATCTAGGGCCCGCCGGTTTTGAAGGGTGACTTTAGCTAGCGAAGTGACCTGTGTTTGGAGAGAGGCTAGGGAATTGGCAGTGGATGTCAGGGCTCCCTCAAGTTTGGCGTTGAGATCTCTAACTGCCTATAGAGAGTGACCCAAGGCTTCTCCCGAAAACCCTGCCCCAATGGCTGAGGTGGTTAAAGAGATACCGACCATGATGGGAAGGAAAGCAGCCCTTTTTGTGCGCAAGGGCAAGGGAGGTTGGAGCTCAAGAAATTCTGCCCTGCTGTAAAGTGTAAACTGTGGGATTAGGGTGACGAGAATGCAGGGTGTATTGGAGTTGAGAGGCAGTGAGTTGAAAAGACTGCCATTACACCAAAAGACGTGTCCTGGTTGCGTAAAAGTCTTAGAGCTGGAGGTAGGGGTGTAGATAGAGAGGCAGTGAAGTGCGCTGGAGGGGGGTGGAGTTGGGCCTACACAGTGGTGGATGGTGAGATTATCTGCGTATTCTGGTTCCCATAGGGGTATGTCTGCCAGGGGGCAGAGGGGTTGTCTTTCTGCATGGAAGGAGTAGTTGGAAATATTAAGGGGCATGGCAGCCAGCAGTGGGCGCTGTAGTGATGCACACAAGAAACAATTGGCTGTGTTAAGGGTGTGGTTGAGAAAGATGGTGGTGTCCTGAATGAGCTGTAATGAAGAGTAGGAGAAATGGGAAGAGGGGTGGGGATAAGAAGATGAAGAGGCGCCGTCAAGAGTTCGGAATGTCTGCTATCTGATGCATGAAACGGTTGGAGGAGTAATACTGTGGGTACTGGAAGTTACCCCTGTAGTGAATGGCACAAGACCAGTAGGGACATCTGTAGGTGTCTGGCCATCGCCTGCAATAGGCTTGTTTTTGGTCATAGAGGAAGCAGAGGTAGGGAGAATAAGGGTAGCTGCTAGTGAACACTTCAGTGGAGGGAGGAAAGTGGAGGTATAAAGGCTCAGAGCAGCTTTTCAGAGGGCAGTCTGGTGTGGCAATGAGGACAGTAACTTTTGTTTGATGCTGTGTGTAAGTCTGTCTGACTTTGAATTGCCATACAAAGGAGGATGGGGTGGCGGGGAAGACAATAAGAATGAGGAAAAAAGCAAGAGAGCAGTAAAGGAGGGAAAAGTCATGATTCGGGTATGGATGGCAAAGGGGGTGAACGGGATTTTGGAGGAAAGAGGACAGTAAGGTGAGGAGTCTGGAGGGAGGGAGAGTCTGTAAACTTTTGTAGGTTAAGAGATCTTTTAGGTGATTTGGGGACAGAATGGTAAGGGGCGCCCTGAATGTCAGTTTATGAGCTGCCTTCTGCAACAGCTGTCTAGCGGCTAATGCTTGTAGGCAGGGGGCCCATCCGTGAACTGTGGGGTCTAATTGCTTGGAGAGATAAGCTACTGGGGCAAAGGATGGGCCATAATATTGGCCTAGGACTCTTAGAGCTTGACTGGACCTCTCATGAATATATAATGAGAAGGGCTTCGACAAATCAGGAAGATGGAGAGCTGGGGCTTCTACAAGGGCTTGACGGAGCTTAATGAAGGAGTGTCAGGGTGAGGAGGATAATGGTTTTTTAGGGGGGCTCTTGCTGAGGTTGTATAGGGGTCTTGCTAACAGGGTGCGGGGAGAAGTTAGGGATCTACGTTTTAAAATATCTAGCTAGGCTTAGAAAGGGCCTAGAAAGGAAAGGATTTTTGTCTTGGTTTTGGGAATGGGCAGGTCAGAGAGGAGCCATTTTCTGTCTAAGGTAATGGACTTTCTTTGTTGAGATAGAAGGAATCTGAGTAAGTGATAGGAGGGGAAGAGATTTGAGCTTTGATGGGGGATACTCGGTAACTTCTGGAAGCTAGAAGGTTAAGTAGGGAGGCAGTGTCAAGTTGAGACTGTTCCCACGAGAGACTGCAGAGTAGAAGATTGTCTATGTATTATAAGGTGGACTTGGAGTGATCATGATGAAACTGTTTGAGGTCCTGAGCTAGGACCTGTCTAAAAATATGGGGAGTATCTCGGAAGCTTTGTGGCAAAACTGACCAAGTGAGTTGTTTAGAATGTCTTGTGTATGGGTCCGTCCAGGTGAAGATGAAAAAATCTTGGGAGCAGGGGTCTAGAGGGATAGAAAAATGGGTCTTTGAGATCTAGGACTGAGAAGTGGGATGCTGAAGCTGTATGGATTTGGAACTAAGGGATGGATAGGGACAATGGCTATGTTGATGAGGCGAAGGTCTTGGACAAGGCGGCAAGATCCGTTGGTTTTTTTAACAGCTAATATGGGGGTATGTCTTTGAGATCTAGGACTGAGAAGTGGGATGCTGAGGCTGTATGGATTTGGAACTAAGGGATGGATAGGGACAATGGCTATGTTGATGAGGCGAAGGTCTTGGACAAGGCGGAAAGATCCGTTGGTTTTTTTAACATCTAATATGGGGGTATTAAATGGGGAGTGAGTGGGTCTGCTTGAATGATGGGTTGGAGGCCTATGAGGGCTGAAGTGGTTAGGGGGTATTGGGCCTGACAGATATACTGAGAGGGGTCACATAATTTGATAGAGGCAGGGGGACATAGGGCCACGGAGGGGCTTGTAATGTCCCAAACCTTGGGATTTACAGGGTGTATGAGGGCGGAACCGGAGCTTTCATTGGGTAGAGGGGGGTCGTCGGCTATGAGGGCCATCAGAAAGAGAGTACTGGGGGCTGTGGGAGTGGATATAGTTATGGAAACGTGGAGGAGGGAAAGGATGTCTCGTCCTAGTAAAGGGATGGGACACTGGGGCATAACCAGGAAGGAGTGGGAGAAAGGTATGGGATTGTCTTGGATTGTGCATAAAAGAGTGGGTGGAGGGTTTAATGGGAAAATCTGTTTACCTCCTACTCTGACTATAGGAGTAATGGCTGGCGTGGTAGGGCCCCGGTATTCTCACAAGACTGAGAAGGTGGCTCCTGTATCTAGGAGGAAGGAGATGGGGTGACCGTCTACTGTTAAAGTAACCCTGGGCTCCTGTTTGGTGATGGAAATGGTCGGGCGAGAAGCCCCCGGGCCCCATCAATCTTCTTCTGCCAGCCCCACTACAGCAGGCTTAGGATGGGGGTTGTTCGTCCAGCCTCCCCTTCGGGTGGTTGGGCAATCAGACCCCCAGTGGCCCTTTTTGTGGCATCTGGGGCATGGGGTGGTAGGAGATCTGGGGGAGGGGCACGCCCTTGACCAATGTCCCTCTTTTCTGCACTTGAAACAAGCTCTTGGGGGGGCTTGTTTGTAGAGGGGCGCCCAGGTTGTGGTTTTATCAGCTGGGCCAACATCTGGAAATTGGCCTGATCAGCCTTTTGTTTATGGCATTCTTTCTCCTCCTCCTGCTTATGGAAGACTTTAAAGGCCACTGTTAGGATCTCAGTCTGTGGGGTAGCGGGGCCCTGTTCTAACTTTTTGAGTTTAGCTTTAATGTCGGGGTAGCCTTGAGGTAGGAAGTATGTCATAAGGACATGTCTTCCTTCAGGTGTTTCTGGGTCCAGGCTGGTATACTGTAATAGGGCTTGAGTGAGTCTGTCTAAGAACTCGGAGGGGATTTCATCTCTCTTTTGAATTATGTCTTGGAGCTTTTGAAAATTGACTACTTTACAAGCTGCCCTTTTTCAGACCTGCTATTAAGCTGGAGGCAAAAATATCTCGAGAGCGGAGACTCATGGCGGTGTTATAATTTCAGTGTGGGTCTTGTTCGGGGACAGCAGTGGGGCCAGGGGGATAGGTGGGGTCAGTCCTGTGGGTTTCAGTAGCCTGCATTTGGGCGAAGTCCTAAACTCGTCTACGCTCTTCAGGGAGGAGAGTATTGGCCAGGAGCATGAAAATGTCATGATGTGTGAGGCTGTAAGACTGGAGGGTCTATTGAAACTCCCTGATGTATGTCATGGGATCAGTGGAAAAGGAACTTAGGCATTTCTCTAGTTAGGCTAAATCTCTTAAGGAGAAAGGGACGTGAACGCGCACGATGCCTTCGGATCCTGCTACCTTCCGGAGGGGGGCGATAATTTTGGGAGGCTCTCGGGACTGAGTCTGAGGGGGACTGAAGGGTTCTGGCTCAGTCTGTGGGGGAGTGACACGGTCTAGCCGTGCCTAGTCGAGCAGGTCCTGAAGTGCAGAAGGGGGGCAAAGAAAATAAAGAAAGATAGAATCGGACCCACATGTTGCCAGCTAGCAGCCCAGCTGCTTGCCTCTGCTGCTTTAGTTGGGCTTGAACTCATGACTCTGAGGTTAAGAGTCCCATGCTCTACTGAGCTACAGCAGGGCTCCAGTTAATTGCTTATGGAATGCATTGTTTTCTATTCCTGCCACATCGGCAAGTGGGGGAAGGGCATAGCTAGAAGCAGGGGCGGTGTTTCTACACATCTTCAAGGTCTCCCTATTTTCAGAGTGAGGAGTCTTGGCAAGAAATGTTTTTTTGGACAGATAACTTCTAAGGACTGCACCGGTTGTTCTCTAGCTTGTGCTTTCCCATGCTGCATTCAGACATGGGGGGAGGTGCTTTCCCATTCTCTCTACAAACATGTGAGAAGACAAAGGCGGTCCCTAACAGGGGAGAAACAGGTGATGAGGGCAAAGACGGAGGAGGCCCCTGGGACCTAGTTAAAGGGGGGCTGAAAGGCTCAGGCTTAATCTGCAGGGAATGAAGGTGGAGGAGATGAGATGGGGGAGGAGATGGTTGGGGAGGAAGGGAGAAGGGCTGTTGTAGGAAAAGAAGGGGAAGGGAGTGAACAGGAGGCTTCTGCGGGGGCGGGGGCTTGCAGGCTAGGAGAACTTGGGAGGGGGCTGGGGGAGGAGGAGGCGGAAAGCTTCGATATAGGGAATCTCCTTCCATTTTTTCAGGCACTGGCAGTAGTTAAAAAGATCGCGAGTAATGTTAGGATCAAGAGTTCCCCCTGTGGGCCATTGGTTGTTATTGTCTAGGGGGTATGTCGGCCAATCTTGGGAGCAATATTTACGGAGAAGTTTTGGTTTTATATCAGGCATCAGGGAGAGGGTAGCCAGATGCTTAAGCAGGCATTTAAGAGGTGAACTTTCAGGGAGGGATGAGGAGGCTCCCATCGCTAAAGGACAGAGAAGGAGACAAACAGGGGAAGACGAACGGAGATCCTCGGACTGGAAGCAGACCACAAGGAGACAAAGGGCGTCCCTGATGATCCTTGGTGGTCTGCGGAAACTCGTATACGAGTCGGAATTTCTTGGGAAGTGTGGGTCGTCACCCAGACTTCCCTAAGAAGGCAGAGTGCCAGAGTCACGAAGTACCTAGCGCTAGGCGTTTTCGGCGGACGGAGCAGAAGGAGGAGGGGGGGAAAAGGGAGCGTTCTCATCCACAAAGGAGTCATCTCGTTTATGGCTGTTGGAGGGGGCTGCCTGAGAGTCAGCCGCAGCCTTGAAGGCCTGAGGCGGGGATTTATGACTGTCAGAGGAGGGGCCTGAGCGTCCACCGCAGCCGTAAAGGCTTGAGGCGGGGATTTATGGCTGTTTGGGGAGGGGCCTGAGGGTCCCCCGCAGCCGTGAAGGCCTGAGGCGGGGAGAGTTCCCTCCTCATCCCTGAGCGTCAGGGCCTTGCCGGACGATCACGGTCAATGGCACTGCGATAGCTCAGGGAAGAGTGGCCCACCCCGGGGAAATTTTGCTTAAAAACTTTCAGCACTGATGGAAGGGATGGTGAATGCGTTTGACTGTCGGAGGAGGGGCCTGAGCATCCGCTGCAGCTGTAAAGGCTTGAGGCGGGGATTTATGGCTTTTGGAGGAGGGGCCTGAGGGTCCGCCGCAGCCGTGAAGGCCTGAGGCGGGGAGCGTTCCCTCCTCATCCCCTAGCGTCAGGGCCTTGCCGGATGATCACGGTCAATGGCACTGCGATAGCTCGGGGAAGAGTGGCCCACTCCGGGGGGAAAACTTACCTAAAGGTCAGAGAGGAGTGGTGAGTGTGATGAGCCAGCGCCGGAAAAAGAGGACGAAGGCAAGCTGCTGCTGGTGTCGGGGGAAGACGGGGCCCAGTTGGGGTGTTCCATCTCCTGGGTTTCGGCACCAATGAAAGGAAAGGAGCGACACATAGCAGCAATTCACCGGAGAGTTCCGCTTTATTAGGGAAAGGTGCTGGGTTATATAGGAAGGGGCATGAATTGATTGAGGTGTCACTTCTACGGGGCTGGTGGCTGTTGGCTAGGTGCTGGGATTGGGAGGGGGGCGAGAGGTGATTGGGCTTCAGGTGGCGCCAGTGGGAACTGAGGACCCCGAAGAGAAGCCGGAAGTTTGCCATCTTACTGGTGGGGAACCTTCAGAGGCAGTCAGGAGAAACAAGTCTACCTCATTTTCCCAGGCCCATCTTTTTTCCTCTCATGCCTCATGCCACAAAATCATGATCAGAAATTCTGGTGGAGATGCTGGAAGAGTCTTTAAATCTCAGAGCAGACTGGAGTCTTAAAGCCAATCAAGCAGAATATACTTTCTTACAAAATATTTAAAAAAATCTTTTTCACTGAATAGAACAAAAGTTTTCCCTTATTTTTAAAATTCTTCAAAAAAATTTAATGTTTTTGTACTAATTCATTTTCTGTATATTTCATAAATTTAAAAAAATATTTGGGTTATTTTCAGTTGGAAACTATTATAAATAAAGTTACTATGAGCATTTGTGCAAGTCCTTGTGTTCATTATTTTCCCATTGTGAATACCTAGGTATTGAATGGACATTTGATAGCTACTTGCTTTTACTTTTCATGAGACTGCAAACTTGTCTTCTAAATGAAGTCTTATGATTTTACATCTGTGCTAGCACTGGATGAGGGTGACGGTCCACATCTTTGACAACCCTTATGCTCACTATTATTTTTTAATTTATCTAAGTGGTTCTGTTTTCTGAAAATTGAGATCATGAGGATTAAATGAGATAATGTCTTTGACACACATAGTATATCAGAATTCAATAAATCTCACTAATAATTATTACTCTTTTTTTGGTATAATTGTTTATTTTCTCAATTTTATAACCCCAGCATATATGCACAGTGATTTTTGATAATAAATAATTGATAAGTGTTTGTTGACTATTGAGGCAATGAATTATTGAGTATGTATGAAAAGGACATCAAAGTGGTGATAATGACATTAGTGCCTCTGCCCAAATATGGCATCACAGAGAACAGAGGGAGGATGCAACAACACTTTTTCAATTGTGTTTCTGGTGACTAAATTCTCATCTACACACTTGATTAGTTATACTATTTTTTTTTTACATATTTAAAAAAATTTCAGCTTTACTGAGATATAATAACATAAAATAGCAAGATACTTAAAGTGTGCATTGTGGTGATTTGATATATATATATATATATACACATTGTGAAAGGATTCTACCCACCTAGTTAATTCTCACATCTATCACCTCACATATTTAATATTTATCTTTTTTTTTTTTTTTGGCAAGAACATTTCAGTTCTACCTCCTAACTAATTTCAGTTATACAATACAACCATAGTCAACACCTTTCATATTATCATCCTCAGATCTTATTCATCTTATGGCTAAAAGTTTTACCCTTTTACCAACCTCTCCCTCCAGCTTCATTTTTTCTCAAGATTGCTTTGGCTATTCACAGTCTTTTGTGGTTCCAGACAAATTTTAGGATTTTTTAAATATTTCTTTTAGGGTTTCTTTTCTCAATAATATAACAAAACTATTTCCTCATGTTTAAAACTTTTTATAAATATAAGTTTAAAAATTTGTATCCATATTACCTAGTTTTTATTGATGGAAATGCAGAATGTTTCTAAGGCCTCACTGTAATGACTAGTCTGAATAATATCTTTGCATATAATTTCACTGTATGTTTGTTAATATCATTAGGATAAGTTCCTAGAAGTGAAATTAATGAGAAAAGGAATGCAAACATATTTAAGACAGAGTTACTGTTAAAGCAAAAAATAAATGGACACAAGACTTGAAACCTCCCTCTACAGGCAAAACCAGTTTAGTCATATACACAAAACTTATTTTATAAGACTAATCTGACCAGGATCATTTCTTGCTTACACCTCTGGAAATCATAAGCAAAGCTTATACTGTTTCCTAAGGTTGGTAATAAGGTAACCCTGACCAATTCCCTGTGATTTAAGAAAACTCTACTATAACCAACTGGTATGAAGGATAAATACTCGCTGCTTCCTCACCACATAAGCTGTTTTAAAACGATATGCTCCCGAGCCTCATGAGCTTTGGTTTGAGTGCTCTCAGTTTATAAACTGTCTTTTTTGCATGTAGACAATAAACTTTACCAATTACCACTTTGGTGATTCATTGTTTTACTTCATTATCTCTTATTTTTTTATAATATTTGTAGCTCTGGGGCAGAAGGGTCTTCTTAGCCTGAAGTGGGAGGGTAGGGGGGTAGGGTAGTGCTTTATGAATCCAATAAAACTGAAATAAGTCAAGGTCAAGGGCAGGTCGGGAGAAAGGCTTTTACTTCCTACAGTCCTTACCCAGACTCCCATCAGTCCACCCGCTTCCGCAGAGGCCTGCACTCTCCTTCTCCACCCTCCCCTTCCAGGGCAACTTCATGAGCTGGCAGACACCAGACCAATTAGGTGCCAGGGATGGAGGGGAGGGGAGAATGGCCATTTTCTCTCCCTCTTGCCCTAAATCCACAGGAGCCTCTGAAACATCCGTTGATATGTAAATGGACTAAAACCAGGCAGGAGATTCTGGAAATTCTGCCATTTTTATCCCACACGGTTTTACAGAAAATTCTTCTAAGTAGTCTACTGACTTGAGAAGTAGCTGTTCCCATCCTGGAAAACTTACATTGGTCATGCTTTCAATCATTCTCACATAATCACGCATTGAATTTTTTTGTCTGTTCTTCTGAGATAACAGATAAGCATCTTTCTCCAATAAATTCCTTGAAAGACTCTCCATCCTGCTATAAACTATCAGAGAAACGAGAGGAGTGGCAAATAAATAGGAAAAGCTGTTGTTGTACCATTAGCAGTTTAGTGACTCTTGAAAACAACCGGATTCCAGCACATCAAAAACAAAAACCCCACTTTCCCCGGAACTTATATAGTCATTGTCATATTTATCATTTAAGCTCATTAAAATTGCACTTGTGTAGTCAGGAGTAAATTTTATAGCCCTAAATTTTTATAAAAACAACAAAAGAAATAATTATTTTGGGAGCTGAAAATTTTAACAAATACTGCTGTTTATAAATTATGCTACTACAATATATAGTAACTGCTATAGCACAAAAGTAGTAAAAATTGCTGCATTAATATCGAGCATCTGTGAAATGCAAGTAAGCCTGGCAGTCAAGATACAATAAATCAGGAGCATTTTTAAGTGATCACCTGAAATGCATGAGGCCAAATAGTGCTATGGATTATTCTGGTTGGAGCCAGGAGACACTAGGCTATAGTGTTGCAGGAACCATGGAAACTACGAAGAAGGAGTCAGGACACGGAGACGTCTGGTAAGACGCAGTTTATTAGTGCTAGCACTGGCTCAGCAGATTCATATACAAAGGTGGAGCCTGAGCATAGCAGAGCCATCCATGCCTTTTATACATTCACTACAAGGGTAAAGAAGAGTCAGCCCCCAGGAATGTTGCAGTGGGAGCTGTTAGTGTACTAAAGGTTCAGCCTGAATGCTAGTTATGTTTTAACCCATCTCAATAAAGGATTACCAGGATACCCTATTGTAAACTAATGGACCTACGTGACTATGGTCAACAAGCTGCTCCATATCACTGGGTCCCGCTGGGGGGGTACATTGTAACAGTGCTTCAAACTCAAGCACCCTGGTATTCGTTTACATTCTTAAAGCCTTAAAGAAACATTGTCCCTTTTCTTGGCTTGGCTTCCTACCACAACAGTAGTCAAAACCCAAGACAGGGCAGAGAAACTAAGTGAAATGCACAGTTGTAAAATAAGCTGGTAGCAAACAGAACCTAGAGGAACACCAGTATTCAAAGAAGGTAGCAAATGAAGACCAAAGATAAACGATATCATTAGAAGAAGGTCCAGAAAGTAGCATAGATGTGGGTGGTTATCTACACTGAATGCATGTCTCATTTCTAGCATAATTGTGCTTTCTGTCCTGCTCATCATCCTTCCTCCACGTGAAACCCTCGTGTAGTCAGAAAATCTGTCCCATGCACGACCTTCAGGACTGGGCCTGGATTCTAAGCCGTCATTTATTCCACTCCTTGATTCTACATTAGAATCATCTGAAAAAATTTTTTAAAATAGCAATGCCCAGGTACATCCCAGAGATTATGTTTTAACTGTTAAGTAGAAAAACAAGACCTTCTATATTTTTAATCCCTCTTCTCCTGGTAGTTCTTAAAAAATAACATTTTGGGACTCAGTGCCAATTAAGTCCATGAGAACTTGTGAATGTGAAAATGGGATGCAGGCATTAAAAAAAAGAAAACCTCTCCAAATGAATTTAATCTACAGAGAGAATTGGAAACAACTTCTCTAATGTGGGTTTTCATCCTCCTTTATAGAGATCATCTTAGAAAAAGAGAACCCAAATTAGCCAAATAATTACAAAAAGAAATTGCTGATACATAGGAGAAAGAGAAAGCTCTGTTTCAGGAGAAATATCTTCCAGAGCCAGGCTGTCCAATATGGTAGCCACTGGACACATGTTGCTATTGAATACTTGAAATGTGGCTAGTACAACTAAGAAATGGAATTTTCAATTTTATTTTACTTTAATTAAATTTAAAAACATAATTTCATTTTTGGAAACTTTCAAATATATTCAAAAAAAGCTAGAATATGATTTTTTTCAATTGTTTATCTTGTACAATATACATGAAATGCTTCTAGTGAAAATGTCGCATCCAAATTTAGGTGTTCGTACAAATCATATTTCCAATATTTAGCGTAAGTAAGACAATGTAAAATATTCAACAAGATTATATGTTGGAATAAAAATATTTTGAGTATATTGGGTTAAATTTGATATACTATTAAAATGAATTTCACCTGGATCTTCTTGCTTTTTTAAACATGGCATCTAGAAAATTTCAAATTACACCTGTGGCTTCCATTATATTTCCTGAACAGCACTGGTCAGATATGAGTGAAGCCAAGGCATACAGCCGCCATAGCCTTCCTGCTACCAGCATGAGGGCAAACCCAGAGCATGGGCAAGCCACGCTGAGGACAGAAATGGAACAAGAACTCTAGTGGAAACCTGCTGATTCTGCCACGCTGTCAAACATTTTCAGTTCTTTCCTCCATCCTTCTTGTATTACCTATTGCTACTAGCAAATTATCCCCAAAAGTAAAGGCTTAAAACAACAGGAAATTACTGTTTTACGGTTTCTGTAGGGCAGACATCTAAATGTGCTGTTGTTAGGTGCCTTTTTCTCCAGGTCTTTAAAGGCTGTAATCTAGAGTTCAGCAAGGGCTTTGATTTCATCTGATGGCTTGTTTGGCAGAGGATCTGCTTCCAAGATCACCTACCTGGTGTTGTAAGGATTCAGTTTCTCCTAGGCTGTTAGACAGGAGTTGCAGTCCTCTGACTGTTGGCCACACAGGCCCCTTCATAGGGCAGCTCACAACCTGACCGCTGGCTTCCTCAAGCAAGAGAGAAGACTCAAGATGGAAGCCACTATTATTTTATAACCTCATCCCTGCAGTTATAGCTCATTATTTTTGCCATATTTTATTCATACAAAATGAGTCACTAGGTCCAGCCCATATTAAAGGAGGGTGATCATATAAAAGCATGAATATCATAAGGTATGAAACATCAGGGACAATCTTAGAGGCTGCCTACCGCAATTCTTCACGTACTCCATCCCCAAATTCAGAGATAGCCACTCCTCTGAAATTGATAAATATTACTTATAAGCAAGTATATACACTTTTCCACAAATTGATGAATACACAAATAACATATATTATTGATTTTTGAAGTTCTATATATACCTCTTTAAAGTTAATATCTCTCTCTACTTGCATATACATGTATATCTATGCTGGATATATATAATTTAGTTCATATAATTTACTTGTCATATAATATGTCATTGCATGAATAAGCTATAGTGAATATATGCAGTCATCTACTAAGGAATATTTAGGTTTATTTTTTCATATTTATTACAAACAGCACTGCAATAGATGCTTTTCTAAATGGTCTCTGTGCTTATACGGGAGAGTCTTTCTAGACCTGGTATTACAGGAATATGAAGTATATACAAATACAAATTTATTTGATATTAAAAAGTTGCTTTCAAAAAAGTTGTAATAATTTGTTGTTTCACCATCAAAGTATATGAATTTTTGTTATAGCAGTACTTGAATTTAACTATGTTTTCTATTTTGATGGTTATAAATCATGGTTTATTATGGTTTTAATTTGTGTGGCCCTTATTATTTATGAGGTTCTACATACTCCACTCATTTTTATATGTGAATTTTGGCATTTGGATTCCCTTCTCTGAGCCTTCTTGATTATGCACTTTGTCCCTTTCTCTAATCAGTTATTTACGATTTTTTTTTTCTTATTTAGTCAGTGGAGCTTTCTTGTATTCTTGATACAAACCCTTTATCCAAAGGGTGGCAACTATTTCCTTCCAATATATTACTTGTCTTATTTTTAAACTTTCTACATGTCAGTTCATACAAGAACTTAAGTCTTAATATGTTAAATGCATAGCAATATTTCTTTTGTGGTTTATGCTTTTTATATTTTGTTTAAAGAAATTTTCATACAAATATTCTTTTTTTACTTTCTCTATCACTCAATTACCCAATTGAGAAAAAAGTATTTTTGTTTGCTGTTTGTATTCAGTACTTCTAGGCATGTACTAGTAAAAGAACTTTAAGATTGTCTCAGTTCTTTTTCTTGCCTGAACCAGGAATAGTCTATGTTAATTTTTAAAACATTCTGTGACTTTTTTCATTACTTGCAATAAAAAGCAGCCATAATGAAACAAGAGGCAAAAATACATAAAATTTAATACAGGATAAATTATTTCAACTCTTTAAAGTGCTACAGAAAGCTCAAGAAATACAAAGTCAAGATGTGTTCACTTAATTTGTCCATTGGTGAAAACAAATCCAGGGAATAGTTGGACAGAAACCAAATGTCAATGAGTTGAAAACTGTACTAGTCATCAGTGTTATTCACTGACTATTTCCACCTCTCAGTCTCCCAGGATCATGGTAAGACTGTACTTCTGGCCCCATTGTGGCTTCCATCTGACTAGTTTTGGCCAATGAATTGCGAGGGGAAGTCACATGTGTCCCTTCAGGGTTGACTATTTCATTGTTACATCCAGAGCAGCTTTCCCCCTCCTCAGAAACCAGCACATTTCATGGTATGCTCCTTCATCTAGATGGGTTCAGCAGAGAGGAGACTTGCATAAAAGAAGAGTGAATCTTTCTTATTATAAGCCATTGGGATTTGGGAATTTATTACCACAGCACATCACAGGCCATCCTGCTAATATATAAATTGATGCGAGAGGGGTGCATATTTATGCCCATAGCATAAGGACAGGCTAGCTTATTGTAGTAACAAATGATGGTATAATACAGCAGCTTTAAATAACAGTTTCATTTTTCATGTCCATCATGAATTAACTGTGGGCTCTGCTTCACATTTTCCTCATTGTGGGCCCCAAAACGACAGAGCAGTCAGTGCCTAGAATACTGCCAGTTGCCAGGGTAGAGGAAAAAAGTAGGTGACAAATTACACACAGGTGCTTTAAGCCTGAATATGACACATGTCAATTCCACACAAAATTTCTTTTAGTTTGGTGTTCCTAGAGGTAGCCCCGGAGCTAATGGCTCATGTGAGAGTAATGTAAGCAGTCGGTGTTCACAGCTAAAACCCATAGAGGTGTGGGAGGTGGGACTGAAAGAAAAGGGAGTGAAGAAATGTTGCAATATTAAGCAAAATGCCCTGAAATTTTGGCTCTATCACCAAGGTAGGCCTGGGCACTGAGCAAGTCAAACATGAAACTTGCCCTGACCAGGGGGTCACAGAACCTGCACTATTGTATGCTGCTATTTGTCAGTTACTTTTTTGAGGGTTTCCACTGTTGTGAAATAGAATTCTAGGCTTTTGGGCTTCAGCAGCCTAAAGAGAGTGACAGCTCTGGATTTTGGCAGTGAAAACACATGAGTCTTTGTGCACTAAAAGGCAAAAGGATCCTAGGGGCTAGGATGGCACCGACAACTCTCATATGCATTTCAGTGGCAAACCACAGCTTACTGAGGTTTAAGGAGGCAAAGAAGTGTGATCCTACTAAATTAGCAGAAGAAGGAAGAACTGACAATAATCAGGGAATGGCACTAATCACATCCATAATGAAATGGGAGATAAAATAGAAAGACCTAGAACTGAAGTTTTCTTAGGGAAACAGTACTGGATAACTAGCTGTTTCCAAGAGGCAGCGGAAGAAAGAAGAGAAGAAGAGAAGGAGATAGAAGGAGAGTAAAGAAGAGAGATGAAAAAAACACAGGTTGAAAGTTGAAGGACCTTTATTTTTTTTAACATTAAAGTCTCTGAGACCATGTAAATGCTATATAATCAATATGGAAGGTGAGTTTGAAAGTGTATGTAAGAAGAGGTAGTGGATTTCTACCAAGGTGGCCTTTAAGTGAGAAAAAAAAATACTACTAAGACAGATTGGGACTGCAAATTAACCCGCAGGCTTATGGCTGGAGAAGCAGAGAAGAGCTCAAGGTTGGTCTCCCTTTTGTCTCTGAAATGAAATCACCAAGTCATCTCCTAAAAGGGCATAAGGCAAAGAAGAAGGAACCTGGTAGTGAAGGTAATTTTGGAATGACAACACTGAGGGCCAAATGAGGACCTCAGATCATGAGTTTGAAGTGGAACGGATCATATGAGCTCCCCATACATCCAGCAGATCTGGTGTCATTGTGGTGAAGGGTATTGCAGGTGGAGCGCAACATTGCAAGAAGGGAAATGGATTCATGTTTTTGACCAGAGAGTTTTGACCAGTGAGTTGTTACGGCATCTTGTGAGGAAATAAGAGAAAACGAGAGGGCTGAAAGATAGGGAGAGTAACGAGTGTTAAGGGCTTGATCAGCCTGAAGAAGAAATAGCAAGAGACCTGTAAGAAAAGCAATTGGGTACACAGATAGTACTGAGCCTTTGAATTTCAGGGATTCTGTCATTCAGAGTGATAAAAAAAACTGAGTATATGGCATTAGATGATGTTCAAGAAATTATGAGATTAGGATGGGGTGTTGGGCACGTTATTCACATGTATAACTTGATTAAAATAGTAAGATGACCAGGAGATCAAACATAATGTTGTAATTTTGGAGCATAATATTCTACAGTGCAAAATGCAGAGTTCATTGTTGAGACAACACTGTTGTAATCCTGGAACTATGGCATTTAGTCTCTAAAACTATATTGTGATTAATACCATCTGCCCTACCTGTTTAACTAGTTGTTATTACTAATGGTATTCTTTTTCATTAGCATTAAATGCGGTAATGAATGTGATGCTTATCTAATAGGCAGAGTGTTAAGCAAATATTATGCTGCCCAACCAGATTTTGTACTTAAAATCTCACATAATAGCAAGCACAGTATCACATATCAGAGGTGTCCAATGTGTGCTAATTGAATTGAGGCAATATTTGAAAATGCCATATATCTTTGCTCTTGTTCAAATGCAGAGATTAGGGAAAAAGTGGTAGCTGGCCTCAGATCACATGGTATTGATCAATGTTCTCCTTAGATAAACAAGAATAATTTGATGTAAGTTACTATCTGTCCTTGTCTAGGAAATACAATTGAATAGTCAGCAGGAAAACCAAATTGCAACTCCATTTAAGTAATAAGACACAGCAGGGTGTGGTACTGTTACATCAAACACCCTGTTATGTGATTATATGTGTTATATGAGTTAATGTGATTATAATGTGTTTTTTTAAACAAACCAATTACAGCACACACAGGTAATAAATTATTATCAGTATTAGCATATGAAGCTTCATCTTGCATTTTCTGTTTATACATATATGAAAAATTTAAATGTATCAATATAAAATAGATTCTTATTTTACTGTCTTATAATTCACCCAGCTAGAAATGTTTTATTTCATTGGATTTTTAATTCTTTCATTCATGTGTTTATGTTTTCATTCACTTATATAAAATACTTACCAATTAAAGCCATATGGGGAATTCAAATATGACACATGCTATATATGCACTACATGTGTGTTATGATTGTTTTGTTAAAAAATTTCACATTATAACCACATTAACTCATTGGTAGGGGAGGAGGGGATTCTAATATGACAATAACCTTGCCTGCTATGTCTTAATATTTAAAAGGAGATGTCTTCAGGAGTTATAATTTATAGGGGGAAAAACATATTCAGAACAATAACTCAAATGTTATGAAATAAATGTTTTAAGCTCTACATAGAGACAGAGCTGGAGTGTATACATGGAGATTTAAAGGAGGGAAAAGTAGCATTTCTTCGGAAGAAGAAGACAAAACTTCCTAGAGATGAGAATATTTCAAATTAACCATGAAAGGTAAGTAAAATTTCTATATCCATAAGTGAGAAGAGTTATGGTAAGAGGAAGAATATACAGTTAAGATAGTGGTAAGTTCATTAAGTAATGGGCATACCCTTTTCAATTATTTATTGATGACAATAAAATGGAAGCATCTTCATATATCTTTCCATGAACATATGCATACATAATTTTCAATTGATTCTTGAAGATAAATTCACTGATCATTACATTTCATACAGAAAGGAGAAAGATCAGGGTGACTTGACTTAGCATTATCAGAAATAACTAAGATTTTTTACTTTTACCATCCAAATGGACGATGCTGCTCTTTACTAAGGAGGAAGACAGGTATGGCAATCAACAATATGTAGGCCTGTTTAAGACACAGATTATCTAGCTTTTATAAAAAATGCTATAATGAATGTCTTTCTATGTAGAGATTTTTGTTATCAGTGGGCATGTAGACTTGAAAGGGTCTATCTTTTTACTTCTCATGAACTGGGAACTAAAGTGGGCTAGTTCTTACACCTTCTGTGCCTGGCCACTCAAACATCTTTTTTCTCCAGTCTCAGCACCTTTCCTCCATTAACAATGAATGCTTTATCAGTACATATTTTAGTACATAAAAATATATTGGCCAAACTTGTTGGAAATACCTTCCTTCAGATCTGAGTAGTAAGGTCAGTCAGTGTTTCCCTTCCTTCCAACTCTACAGGATGTGATAGCCTCCTTCACTAAAATTTTCTTGACAAAAAGTGACTTTCTGTCCTCAATTATCAAACCAGTTTGGTCACCCTCACACTTGAAAGGATATTGGTACTCTTATTTCAAGAAATCAGCCTTGAGAGATTTAATAATTTTTTTTTCCACATGAAACTTTATATATTATTAACACTGTTTAGGAATCTATAAAAGAAGGAAAATAATAGTCATAGTATGTATTTTTTGCTTTTAGCCAAAGCAAATACCTGTATATAAATCCTAATACAAAATTTTATATCATTGGTTTTTATTTACCAGCTCAATTAATCATTTTAATATCGGAAGCATATTATTGAAAAAATATTCTTGAAGAAAAATTCACTGAGTGTTATCACTTACTTCTCCATTAAGGTCACTAGAATTCACTGTTGGAGGCATATCTATCATTTTGGCCCCTATTTCCATCTTCTTTCATATCTAGAATTGATCATCAGCTTGGGCAATGATTTTCTGTGTACTCACCATAACCCATCCAACACACACACACACACACACACACACACACACACACATCAAACCCCATTATCAGATTAACTGAAAAATCCCAACTTAATGAGATTTATTTTTCAAGTAACTGCTGTCAGTTGGGCTCTTTGGAACCACTCTTTCCCATGGGTTGTAATTTCCGCTTAACAATATATCAACTTAGTTTTGTAAACTTTTAGTCATATTAAGTAATTTGGACTTACTCCTAAAACTAGTAGAAAGTTATTTATGAATGTTAAGCTAAGAAGTGACATAAGATATTTAGTGTTTTGGAAAAATTACTCTGAGTCATTATAGAGAAAGAATAAGTCTGGAAATCTGGGAAATGTTAGGAGCCTTTTAAAATTGTCAGGGGTAAAGAATATTATTATCTGAATTAAGAATGAAACAAAGAAAATGGAGATAAGTGAAAGTTTTAAAAATATAATTAGGAAATAGAATCAATAGGAATTCAGGAATTAGAGATCTACTGGATGTTCAGTGATAGAAAGGGACACAAGAAGGCTGGATTTCTGGCTGACAATAGGGTACATGATAATGGTAATCTCTGAGATAGGACATACGTAAGGAGAAGCAGGGACAAACTTTTGTCAGTTTTAATCATGTGTGTCTTGAACTAACTGTGATGTTTGGTATTCAGTTGGACATAAGTCTGAAGCTCATTAAAGAAGTGGTGTTTGGCTACCTAGATGAGAAAATTAACAGAATTAATGTGAACTGAGGCATTACAAGATACGTAAAAACTCTGAGTATAATAAGAAATGAGAGAAGGAAGAGTGTTCTATAAGAAACCTGATAAAATGCAGCAAGACGGAAAGAGGTGAACCTTGTATGGTATCGTGACATGGAAGTCCTATTAAGTATATTTTTGGAGGGAAGTGTATGGTGTAAAATGTCCCAAGGATTTGATAAAACTAGAAGTGTTCATTGTATTTCTCAAAACTAAAGATATTTGTGATATCTTGATACAGATTTCAGAGGAAGAGTGAAAACTGAAGCCCAGTAACAGTGCACAGTAGCATGAACAGAAGTGAAGTAGCAGGATGTAACTCTGGAAGGGGAAATATGTTGCCAGCCCAGGGCAAATTACTTTTGGAACCGAAATCAGTCAAAGGGAGAAATAAAGTGGGAGAAACCTGTTTATTGCTAACAAGCAGTCATCCACTTCTGCTCACCCATGTCTCTTGTGACCTGGCTGCAAAATGGGGGACCCCACCCAATCACCCCAGTCCAGATATGCCCCTGTTCCCCCGTGTAATCACTTACTGATTTGGAGATGGTCTACTTCTCTCCACCCCTTGGAAACACCTATGATATGGAGATGCACTAAGGCCAGGTGAGAGATTCTGGAAATATTGCAATTTTACCCACATACAGACATAAAGTAAATCAACACTGTGAATGAATTTGGAGAGGGCTAAAATAGACACTGAAGGGAAGCTCTGAGCATATGTAAATGCTTATGGAAAACAGTAGAGAAAAATGTTGATGAGAGAGAAGATAAATGATTAATAGATTGTGTGGTCGCTTAGGAGCAGAAGGCAATACATTTTGGTGGCCTGGTGGAAGGATTACCTTTAGAGTTGGGAGGTCTATTTATGTTCCATTTTGGAAGAAAGAAAAAGAGCAAGATGAGCACAGGTAATTGTTCAAGTCTGGTAGTTTGATAGTTGAATTTTGGGGTATAGGGGGGAGCCCATCTGACAGTCCTAGTTGTAAAGGAGTAAGCAATGAAGTCATCTCCAGAGCTTGACTAAGTTTCCTGCTGGAATTGGGAGATTAAAGGGAAATATAGGAAATGAAACTGTCTTTCTGAACAAAAAAGAAAGAAAGCAGACCAGACACTTCTAGGTGGCACTGCAGATCCAATCAAGGTTAGAGAGCGTAGATTTATAAAGGAAACTCTCTACAAAGTGGATTGATGTTTCTAATAATCTAGTTATTAGGTTATTAGCAGGTTGAACTGATTTGATATTGGAGATTTTCCAGGTGATGCTTCAAAAAAGGCACATGAGATGAGGATATTGGCCATTGTTACAGAGGTGGACATAAAAAATCAGAGATCATGTTTTATTTGATAAAATAATAAAAATGTCATTTGATCACAAAAGGTATAAAATGTTGGCCAAATTTTGTAAAATGTGATCTAATTTTGTCTTCTTGATCTTACTAAGTTGTTTAAAATATCACTGTGTATTGATATTTTACCCTAAAGTCATGTATAATACTTACTTTCTGGCCTGCATTAATGATTACTTAAAGATAAGTTTTGTAAATGTGTAATTGTTTTTCTTAAGCATAATACTAAAAGCTATATTGTTATATTTTTATGTGCTGCAGTTGAAATAAAATAAATTTTGGAATATATAAACATATGCATACTTTTCTTGCTTCTAATTTCTACCATATCAAATGTGGTTAAATCCATATCTGTATTCAGATAAAACAATTATTTAGAGGTCTGCCACTTCCCTGAAATAATTGCATTTGCTTAGGCTGGATCTATTCAGCAAAGTTAAAAAAAACATGTTATGCATATTTGAAAGTAAATGACTCTTGATTTATATATATAACATAAAGAAAACACAAGTGAGTACCCTTTTAAAAATCTCAAAATCTGTTCTTTTGTGATGCTAAATCAAAGATGGTCCTTCTCTCGGATATATAAAAGTTGATCTGGTGCTGAGTTTGGGAATAGTGATTAAGCAGCACTGAATCACTCTGCCTAAGTGAAAGAATTTATATTCTTTATAGTTCCTGGGAACAAGATCTATAGAGTGCAGAATGGCTTTACTGTTGCTGGAGCCATACCCAGAAGGGCTTTATGAGGAGGTACATCTAATCTAACAAACTAAACTGTTTTTCACTGAATAACATAGAAATAAAAATATACAGGTAAATGAATTTTCAAAGGAAAAACATGTAGCCAGCACCCATGCTGATTAGAACAACTACCATTATGAATGACCCCTCTCCTGGCCTTTTTAATTACTATTCCCCATCAAAGATAATGATTAAGCTGATTTAAAGCATCAGGATGGATTTGATTAGTTTGACTTGATTAGTCTTGAAGTTTACATAAATGGAATTATTCAGCATAAAACTCCCCTGTGTCTGGTTTCTCTCACCCATGTGGTTATGTATAGTTTACTTCATAGTTCTACAGCAGGGCTTCTCAGTCTAGCACTATTCACCTTTTGGGCCAGATAATTCTTTGTTATGAGGCACTGTCCTGGGCACAACAGGATACTTAACAGCAACCGTGGTATCTACCCACTAGAAGCCAACAGCACTCCCCTAGCTGTGACAACTAAAGAGATCTCTAAACACTGTCAAGCACTCAGGGTAAAATTGCTTCCAGGTCAGAACCACTACCTTAGAGGATTCAACTGAATATACCAAAATTTCTTAGTCTACTTTATTGTTGATGAACCTTTGCGTTGTTTCCCTTATTTTATTTGTTGTCAGGAACATTCTCACACATGATTTATGGTAATCATATGGGAACATGTAAAGTATATACACAGGGGTGTAATTAGTGGGCCAAAGGGCATTCTTTACTAGATGTATTAGTTTTCCAGAATGGTTGTGCTTATTTACTCTTCTATCAAAAGTCTGTGAAGTTACAGTTGCTTTACAACAGTTAGTATTCTTGGCCTTATTTTTTTACTTCTGGTACATGTAAAGTGTTATCTCATGGTTTTCTTTTGCAGTTTCATTTAAGAAATTATGCGGAGTGCTTTTTCATATGGTGAATGGATATTTGCGTCTCTTCTTTTGTGAAATGCATATTCAAGACTTCTGCAGCTTTTTTTTAATTGGTTTAAACAACTTTTCCTTACAAATATGTGAGAATTTTATATATACTGGATACAAATTCATTGTTGGATATATGTATGGCAAATATCTTCTAGTGTGTGGCTTGCTTTTTTACTTTCTAAATAGTGGCTTTGATGTCCAGATATGCTTAATCTTAATGAATCCAATTTATTTATTTTTTCCTTTATGATTAGTTTTTTTATGTCTTAACATACTTTATTTACACTAGATATTGTCATACATTTTTTCTAGGACTTTTATTGCTTTTACTTTCATTTTTAAAAGTACAATGCCTATTAAGTTGAAATTTCATATAAGGTGAGAGAGTAGTAAAATTTATTTTGTTCTATACTGATATCCAATTGATACAGCACAGCTTATTAAAAGACCATTCTACTCCTATTGCAGCTCATATGTATTCAACTCTATGTTATGACATTATGACATATATGTTATAAATCAAGTGATGATCATATATGTGTGGGTCTGATTCTATTCATTTTCCATTTGTCTATTTTTATGTCAATCTCACATAGCTGCTATAGATTTATAGAAAGGCTTGATATCTGTTCAAGTCTTTCAGCTTTGATTTTATTAATATCACCTGAGTTATTTTGATTGTGTAGTTCCAGAAGAAAGTTACTTTCAGACTTTAAATTTGGGTTGAAAAAAATTTGATAGGCAATGTATTGCCCAACATTTAGCTGGGAAAATAGACTACAGTAACACTTCTAAGGAAGTAGCCATTCATCTACCCACAAGTTCACTTAAGGAAGAAAAAGGGAAAACCCTCATGCAATTGCAAAATAGGAATATTCTTTTTTAAAAATTAGCTAAGGTATGATGATACACAAAATATTGTACATATTTAATATATACAATTTGGTCAGTTGGGATGTATCTACACACATGTGAAACCATAATGGAAATCAAGTTGATGAACATATCCATCACCTCCAAAGGTTTCCTCTAGCTCCCCTTTTTTTGTGGTAAGAATACTTAATAAGAGATCTATTAACACTTTTTTTATGTGCTCAATATATTGTTAAGTATAGGCACTGTATTGTACAGGAGATCTCTACAATTTATTATTCTTATATAATTGAGAGTTTATGACCATTGATTAGCAACTCTCTATTTCCCCTTCCCACCAGTCTCTGACAACCACCATTCTACTCTCTGATTCTGTAAGTTTGACTATTTTAAATACTTTTAAATAAGTGGTATCAGGCAGTACTTATTCTTCTGTGACTGACTTATTTCACTTAACATTAAGTTCTCAAGCTTCATCCATGTTGTTACAAATGACCTGAATTCTTATTTTTTGAGCTGAATAATATTCCACTGTATACATATACCACAATTTCTTTATCGATTTATCCACTGACAGACATTGAAGTTGTTTGCATATCTCGGCTATTGTGAATTCTGCTGTAAAGAATACGGGCATGCAGATGTCTCTTCAAGGTTCTTTTGGATGTATACCCAGAATCATGTACATGTGCTTTGGATGTATACTGGATCATACGGTAGTCTTATTTTTAATTATTTGAGGCATCACCATACTGTGTTCCATAGCATCTACACAATTTTACACTCCTAAGAACAGTGAACAAGAGTTCCAAATTCTCCACATTATCATTAACATTTGTTATCATTGTTTAGTAACATTCATTCTAACAGATATGAGGTGATATATAATTGTGGTTTCATCTATGCCTTTCCTTGATGATTAGTGATGTAAGCGACTTTCATATACCTGTTGGTTATTTGTATGCCTTGACTAAGGGAAGGGATGAGAAAGCCCTGAAATTAACCCTTATTTATACACAGTCAACTGATCTTCAATAAGGGTACGAAGAATACATAAAGGGGAAAGGATAGTCTCTTCAATAAATGGTGATTAGAAAAATGGATATTTGCCTGCAAAATTTGATCCTTATCTTAAACTATTAGAGAAGTAAATTTAAAATTTATTAAAAGCTTAAACATAAGATTTTCAAGGGAAAAAAGATGGCAGCATGAGAAGTGAGGCAGAAATCTCCTCCCAAAACCACATATAATATGAAAATACAGCAAATACAACTTTTTCTTAAAGAGTGACCAGAAATAAGATTGCACCAGCAGTCTACATCTGGGAAAAGAGAATGGAAAATCTACATCATGGAAAAGGGTAAGGTCACAAAGTCATACTTCCAAACTCATTCTATGAAGTCAGCATCACTCTAATACCAAAACTAGGGAAAGACACCACAAAAAAGACAATTGCAGATCAATATCCCTTATAAACATAGATGCAAAAATACTCAACAAAATATTAGTAAACCATATGAAAAAATAGATCAAAAAGATCATACATCATGATCAAGTGGGATTTATTCCAGGGATGCAGGGTTGGTGCAATATTTGAAAATCCATCAATATCATCCATTACATCAACAAAAAGAAGGACAAAAATCACATGATCATCTCCATAGATGCTGAAAAAGCATTTGACAAAATTCAACATCCATTCATAATAAAAACTCTCAACAAAATGTGTATAGAGGGCAAGTATCTCAAAATAATAAAGACCGTATATGACAAACCCACAGCCAACATCATACTTAACAGTGAAATGCTGAAAGCTTTTCCTCTAACATTGGGGAGAAGACAAAGATGCCCACTCTCCACACTTTTATTTAATATAGTAATGGAGGTTCTATCCAGGGCAATCAGACAACGCAAAGAAATAAAAGGTATCCAGTTTGGTAAGGAAGAAGTTAAGCTGTCCCTGTTTGCAGATGACATGATATTGTACATAAAAAAACCCTAAAGAATCCACTCAAAACTACTAGATCTAATATTTGAATTCAGCAAAATTGCAGAATACAAAATTAATACATAGAAATCTGTTGCATTCCTAGACACTAACGATGAACTAGCAGAAATAGAAATCAGGGAAACAATTCCATTCACAATTGCATCAAAAAGAAAAAAATACCTAGGAATAAACCTAACCAAAGAAGTGAAAGACCTATACTCTGAAAACTACAAGACACTCATGAGAGAAATTAAAGAATATACCAATAAATGGAAACACATCCCATGCTCATGGATAAGATAAATTAATATTGTTAAAATGACCATCCTGTCTAAAGCAATCTACAGATTTACTGCAATCCCTACCAGAATATCAACAGTATTCTTCAATGAACTAGAGCAAATAGTTCTAAAATTCATATGGAACCACAAAAAACCCCAAATAGCCAAAGCATTCCTGAGAAGGAAGAATAAAGCAGGGGGGATCTCACTTCCCAACTTCAAGCTCTACTACAAAGCCATAGTAATCAAGACAATTTGGTACTGGCACAAGAATAGACCCATAGATCAATAGAATAGAATAGAGAGTTCAGATATAAACCCACACATATATGGCCAATTAATTAATATATGATAAAGGAGCCATGGATGTACAATGGAAAAAGGATAGCCTCTTCAACAACTGGTGTTGGCAAAACTGGACAGCTATATGTAAGAGAGTGAAATTGGATTGCTGTCTAACTCCATACACAAAAGTGAAGTCGAAATGGATCAAGGACCTGAATGTAAGTCATGAAATCATAAAACTCTTAGAAAAAAACATAGGCAAAAGTCTCTTGGATATAAACATGAGCAACTTTTCATGAACATATCTCCTTAGGCAAGGGAAACAAAAGCAAAAATGAACAACTGGGACTATATCAAACTAAAAAGCTCTGTACCCGCAAAGGACACCATCAGTAGAACAAAAAGGCATCCCACAGTATAAGAGAATATATTCATAAATGACATATCTGATAAGGGGTTAACATCCAAAATATATAAAGAGCTCACACACCTCTCAACAACCAAAAAACAAACAACCCAATTAAAAAGTGGGCTGAGGATACAGACACTCACCAAAGAAGAAATTCAGATGGCCAACAGACACATGAAAAGATGCTTCACATTGTGAGTTATCAGGGAAATTCAAATAAAAAAAACACAATGAGATATCACTTCACACCTGTTAGGATGGCCAATATCCAAAAGATTAGGAACAACAAATGCTTGCCAGCATGTGGAGAAAGGGGGAACCCTTCTACACTGTTGATGGTAATGTAAACTAGTTCAAGCATTGTGGAAGTAATATGGAGGTTTCTCAAAAAACTAAAAATAAAAATAGCATTTGACCCAGGAATTCCAATCTTAGGAATTTACCCAAAGAAAACAAGATCACCAATTCAAAAAGACATATGCACCCCTATGTTTATCACAGCTCTATTTACAATAGCCAAGACATGGAAGCAACCTAAGTGTCCACCAGTAGATGAATGGATAAAGAAGATGTGGTACATATATACAATGGAATATTATTCAGCCATATGAAGAAAACAAATCCTACCACTTGCAACAATATTAATGGAGCTGGAGAATATTATGTTCAGTGAAATAAGCCAGGCAGGGTAAAACAAGTACCAAATGATTTCACTGATCTGTGGAGTGTAACAACAAAGAAAAACTAAAGGAATAAAACAGCAGCATGTTCACAGAACCCAAGAATGGACCAGAAGTCATCAAAGGGAAAGGGATTGGCAGGATGGGCAGGAAGGAAAGAAGAAGGGATTAAGGGGCATTACGTTAGCACACATAACATAGCAGGGGCATGGGGAAGGCAGTATAGCACAGAGAAGACAAGTAATGTCTCTATAGTATCTTACTATGCTGGTGGACAGTGACTGTAATGGAGTATGTGGGGAGGGACTTGATAATAGGGGGGAATGTAGTAACCACAGTATTGTTCATGTGAAACCTGAGCATAAGATTTTACATCAATGATACCTTAACAAAAAAACCAAAACAAAGATGAAAAACACTTAAACATAAGACCTGAGACTGTAACACTCCTAGAAGAACACAGGAAAAAAATCTTATTGACATTGGTATTAGCAATGAGTTATTGGATATGACACCAAAGCACAAGCAACAAAAGCAAAAATAGGCTAGTGGGACTACATCAAACTAAAAAGTTTCTGCATAGTAAAAAAAAAAATGAATAGAATGAAAAGACAACCTATGGGATAGGAACATATATTTGCAAATTATATGTCTGATAAGGAGTTAGTCATAATATATAAAGAACTTCTACAAGTCAATAACAAAAAAACCAAATAACCGGATACAGATTTGCATCAGAACTTTTCAAAAGAAGACATACAAATGGGACATTCCATTTATTGTTGATTCCCAGGGCTACCCTCTCTATTGTAAACCATACCAGCTCTGCATCATTTCTTTTTTCAGAGTAACAAAGGAGCTCAAATACCCCCACAGACTCTCCTTTCATCTCACTAACTTCATGTCCTTCTAGAACTGGTCAATTTAGTTTTCTGCTTACTGACTACACTCATGAATCTATGGGGACATGACCTATTTGAAAATAAGGTGCCATTATGAAAGACAAACCAGATGGCCTTTTTCTGGAAATGCCAGATGAATCCCTGGCACATAGTTTTATTATAACATAGATTAATTACTTACTCTGATGCCTCCATTATCAGCATCTCAGACCCTGAATCTGTTCCCAGTCTTTGACTCAAGATAGTTCATATATAGAACATATAAAGAACCATACAGGTCTCCATAATGCATCTAGGTCCTAAATGAAATGGGTGGAACAACCATTATAAAAAAAACGATTGAAGGCTTGTGGCCATTATATCACATACATCCAAAAGGGGCTCAAAATCCTTATTAGCCCTTGCCATACCGTTTTATACATCTAAAAGGCAAATGGGAGTGGTTATTACCTTCTATAAGATTTAACAGCCATTAGTATGTTCATACTTGCTCACTTCCTTGTAGTTTCCAGCCATATCATCCTATCTCAGTCCCTAAGATAGCTAACTTTGCAGCTTCAGATCTATGTTCAGAATTTTTTGTAAATATACCTTTCCAACCAGACTCACAGTAACTCTGCTACATTTACTTAGGGAAATAGACAATACATAGCAGTTACTTTCCAGTTACAGAGAATCCTCTTACTTTTTGCCAAAATTCAGCCAGGACTCCACTCTTATATTACATGTGGTTGAATCTGTTCTCCAGATTGATAGTCTTGCAGAATTGATTCCCTCTGCCTGCTGACAAAGCTTTTAAAGACAAACTCCAATTGGATTAGATATAAGTGCACTAAGTCATGGAAACATAAAAAATGGCAGCTGTAGTTACCTCAAAAGTTGAAATTTATTACCATTTTCCCTAACTAATTACTAAAAGAAAACTTGGAGGACTTCTTGGTCCCATAGGACACTGTATATTACATTTCTAACTTCCCTGAACTGAATACCCTCTTAATCAGGTGAATGCTGACAAATCTGATTTTTGCCTTGTAGAGAATCACTAGAACATGTGTTCTAGTAACATTAGACATTTCCTTCAAAATCCCTTACCTTGAATCACTCAAAAGTTGTAAAACATTAATTCTATTTATATATGAAAATTTGGGACAAGCCTTAGGGATTCTAACTCAATAGGACAATAGATAATCAGAAACCCATTGTTTAGTATAACTTTCCCCTAACCCCTAGTGAAAGCTTACTCTTCTAGTTATGCACAGTGGTAGTAGTTTTACAGTTAACTGATTCTGTAGAGAACTCTGCTCAGGTCTTGAGGCAACTCTAGCACCAAGTACTCAATTCTGAAAAAGCAAATAAACAGCAAAAACCCATACATTTAGAACGGACTAAATCGTTTATTCCATGCAGATCATCTCTGGACATGCTGATACTGTATTGGCTCCCTTGAAACATTGAAATTAAGTCTTTCAAGATTTTTAACCTACCGCATGAAAGAAAATAGCCATCATAAATAAGCCTTAGTCAGAAAACTTCAGTAAGATCACAGAAGATATTTCAAGTGCACAGCCCATCTGTGAACTCCAAACTATGGAGAAACGTGTAAAGGAGATTCATGAACATCAGCCAACATCTTTAGGCTCCTTTGAAGATCTACAAATGGACTAAATTTAACTAAGCTTCGTTTGGCTGTAACTATATCCTTACATTGTCTGTATATTTTCTGCTTAGAGCCTTTTCTTGTCACCAAGCAGCTGCTCTGATAACAGCAAAACGATTTTAGGCTTTGCATTTCCCTCGTGGGTAAACCTACCTATTTGCCCAGTAGGGGTGCCTATTTCATTGGAACAATAATTTAGATACTTGGTAAGGCTCTGCCTGTTGCTTAGAAGCTTCACTTTCACAATTCTCAGAGAAAATTGAATAAATGAATGGTAGGCTAAAATTAAAACTTGCAAAACCATCTGAAAAACTTCAGTGGCTGAAGCCAAAGTTTTTCTCTTAGCTCTCCTGGCCACTGACTCCACTCCAACAGGAACTCATAGACTATTCCCATCTGACTTGCATAGGAAAGTAAACATAATGTTCTTTATCCGTGAATATCTTAACTGGAAGCCCGATGCATCTGGTGATCTCACCTCCTACTTTGACTCTTCTCCTTTACCGTAAGCTGATACATATTTTGTGAAGGTTTATTGTAAGCTTACTATCAACTTGTCTTTTCCCAAGAATAAACCACAGGAATCTCTCAATGATTTTCAGTCCATAAACCGAGTTTGCTAGAAATGATACCAACTTAAGATTACTCATGAACCTCATTGGAAGGAATGCTTTTTCTCCCCCACAAACCAGCTTGGATGTTTTAAGGCACCATTACATATGCCAAAGGTTATCAAATGCTGTGCCAGGAGATTTTTGTCATCTTGAATTCTGGAAGTACAGTAGCCAAGGATATGATTGGGTTTCAAAGTTATTTGGTGATGTTTCTCCTTGGAATCCTTGGATACAGGCCACTCTAAATGTAGAAGAGGAGGCTCTGGGGCCATGGTCTTTCCCATGGCTGCTTGAAGGCAGTGAGGGCCAGGAGGTTACTGGTTCGGACTTGTCATAACTGTTAAAGCTTTGGCTGCCTCAGGTGTGAGCAGTGGCTGGTTCTCTGTGCAGTAGGACCTGCAAGTCTGGGCTGCCTTTCAGTTCCAGCTCGTGCTTTTGACTGCTGCTGTGGCCTGGCTGGTGGGGCTGGCACAGGCTTGGGGAGTAGCTGGCACCTGTTGCAGAGGGGTGCCAGCTTGGCACTGGATCGGCCACCAGCTGCCTGGTATACAGCAGGCATCAGCGGCAGGACATGTGCTGTCTCTGTGGCTGCTGTTATTTCCAGTCACTGTTCATTTTAAACACTGAAGTAAAAATTCAGATTACTGACCCTTGGATTCATATTTCACAGTGAGAAAGACATCATGTACCCACCTTCTGAATGTTTATGCTTCACAAGAATTTCTCAGGAAACTTGGAACAAAACCAGACTAGTAGACATAGCATCCACCCAGATTCTGAATGTAGAGTCAAAACTGCTACAATATCTCTGTCTCTCTCTCTTCCAAATTTTATTAAGTTTGTTTTCTCTCTTTTTGTGTTGGTTTAGAGTTCTTGATGTTAATACAAGATTCCAAAAATTTCTTGCCCAATTTTGTTAGTCTCAGTACAAGAGATTAAACCTTAGCATTCAGACTACATTTGGCAACAACGAACTCACTCGCCAGCTACAGATTGTTGGATTTGTACCATTTCCCCTGGGAAACTGTATCTTTCTATCAGAAAACAGTGTTACTTTCCTTTCACTTTATACAGATAGAAAGACTTTAGGGGATTAATATCAAGAAAAGTTAAAAGAGAAACATCCTAGAATGTCACCCCATAAAAATATGCTGTCTGTTTAATTTTATCTAATTATTTAAGGAACCTGGGAAGCAGCCTCCCCAAAGAGATCAAAAAGGAACTTCCATATCCTAACTTCTAGTACCAAATTGGAGCATTCACTGCCTTCTATAACCCCAGAAACTTTATTCCTATTTACCCTACTGTTAATGTTATTGCCATCTGTGCCCAATGGTATGACTCTTTCAAGTTTAGGAGAAAAAAATATTGATATGTCTGTCTCAATCCCACCAAAGTTCCCTTATTTCATAAGGAACTACATGTTCCTGATACAAAGTGGTGTGGTTTTCATGCTCACAATCTGCTCAAATCTATGCAATAATTTAAAAAATAATAATTTAACATTTATCTGGGAAATTTCATTCCTGGAAATCATTCGGAAATGTGAACAAAATTATCTGATTAGAATTTTTGGGCATTTATATGTAGACTCTGGGTCACATTGTTTGAATATCCCTGTATTTCTGGGACACAAGGTACCAAAGAATTCCTACTAATTTGGCCGGTATTGGAACTCACTCCATTCCCACTAGTTTTCTGGTTTCTAGAAATCTGACCAAATTCCTTTTAACTGTGCTAAAAATTTCAGTCTTCACTTTCTTTAAGGTACTGAGATCTTAATAGTTATGACACTGTAGAGTAGCACATGATTACAAATTTTCAGGGGAATATTCAGTAGAATCAAAAGAAGAAAAACTTCCTTCTTACTTTTCTTAGTCTAAGGAAAGACATAACAAACTTCATCTACTAGTGAATCCAAGATTCCTGTTTTCTATCCTAGTTTGACAGTCATACAAAAAGCTCAAAACCAGAATTCATTATGCCATGATTAAACAACCATTAACAACCTAGGCAACCTAAGTAAGACTGCAAGAATTGGTAGGAATTCAATGAACTGTAGTGCAGTGTAGAAAGGCCTTAAATATGCTCAGGACACAGGGCAGTCTATCAATTCACCTATCTATCAAGAGATATATTGGATAATTTTTAATATAAACCAGGTTAGGGAAACTAGTGAACAAATCAGAGGGAAAAACAAGTGTTACAACAACTTATTGATATCAAATTTCTCTTCTCTAGAGACAGAGTAAGGACAGGATCTGTTCTCTTGGCTTAGTCAAAAATACTGAGAGACCACTGTCCAAAGCACTCTGAGAATTCTAATGTTAATATTTTGTTTTCTGCATAATTGTTTGCTTGTTCTCTCCAGAGTCTTAAGTGCCTCTGCATAGCAACTCACTGGCCAGATAATTTAAATTCAACTACAAAGACAAAAGTCACCAGAAGTTACTGACAAAGACAGAAGTCCTAATGGCAAACAGCTTGAGTTCAGGGTTCTCAAGGCCCTTTCCCAGGACAGAGATGCAGGTGGAAAATCTACAGTCTGTCTGTTCTGCCCCAATGGGCATAAAGCAGTTCCTCTGCCATGATTTGCTGGTCATGACATTAGTTTCCTAAGGCTGTTGTAACAAAGTAACCAAAACTGGGTGGCTTTAAACAATCAAAATTTGTTATCTCACAGTTCTAGAGGCTAGAAGTCCAAAGTCAAGGTGTCAGCATGCTCAGTCTGAAAATGGAATCCTTTCTTGCCTCCTCTTAGGTTCTGGTGGTTTTCTCACATTCTTTAGTATTTCTTGATTTGTAGATTGTCTACCATCAATTCGCTATATTCACATGATGTTTTCCCTGTATATCTGCTTTCACATGGTCAACATCTTATAAGGCCTGCAGTCATACTGAAGTAGGGGCCCATATTGTTCAAGAATACCCTCCTCTTAACCTAACCAATTACATCTACAATGACCCTATTTCAAATAACATTACCTTTGGAGGCATTGAGAGTTAAGACATTACATGTCTTTTTTGGGGGTGGGGAGCAGGGGAAGGGAGCTTAGTTTAGTCCAGAAAAATTGTGACAGTCACTAAATTATACTCTGGTTCAAGGGAAAGGGACATATATTCCACATCTTAATGGAAAAATGGCAAACATATTGAAAGAAAAGAGCATAAGATACTGACTTACTCATTTAGGAACATATAATCTGCCATGGCATCTATGTCTAAGCATTTAACCTGAGTTCCTCAGTTTTAATAATTTTAATTGCATCTTTAAGTAACATTATTTTAGGAAGTCATATCCATGCTCATATTTTTTAACCTTAAATACATGATTATCTCATCTTCATAGATGCTGAAAAAGCATTTGACAAAATTCAACACCCATTCATGATAAAAACTCTCAACAAAATAGGTATAGAGGGCAAGGACCTCACCATAATAAAGGCCATATATGACAAATCTCCAGGCAACATTATACTTAACAGTGAGAAGCTGAAAGCTTTTCCTTTAAGATTGGGAACAAGACAAGGATGCCCACTTTCCCCACTTCTATTCAACATAGTACTGGAGGTCCTAGCCATGGTAATCAGACAACACAAAGAAATAAAGGGCATCCAGATTGGTAATAAAGAAGTTAAACTGTCCCAGTTTGCAGATGACATGATATTGTACATAAGAAAATCTAAAGAATCCACTCAAAAACTACTATATCTAATATCTGAATTCAGCAAAGTTGCAGGATACAAAATTAATACACAGAAATCTGTGGCATTTCCTATACACTAACAATGAACAAGCAGAGAGAGAAATCAGGAAAACAATTCCATTCACAATTGCATCAAAAAGAATAAAATACCTAGGAATAAACCTAACCAAGGAAGAGAAAGACCTATACTCTGAAAACTTAAAGACACTAATGAGAGAAATTAAAGAAGATACCAATAAATGGAAACACATCCCGTGCTCCTGGATAGAAAGAATTAATATTGTCAAAATGGCCATCCTGCCTAAGGCAATCTATAGATTCAAGGCAATTCCTATCAAAATACCAACAGCATTCTTCAACAAACTAGAGAGAATCGTCCTAAAATTCATATGGAAACACAAAAGACCTCAAATAGCCAAAGCAATCCTGAGAAAGAAGAATAAATCAGGGGTAATTACTCTCCCCAACTTCAAGCTCTACTGCAAAGGCACAGTAATCAAGACAAATTGGTACTGGCACAAGAACAGACCCATAGACCAATGAAACAGACTAAAAAGCCCTGATATAAACCCAACCATACATGGTCAATTAATATATGATAAAAGAGCCATGGACATACAATGGGAAACTGTCGGCCTCTTCAACAGCTGGTGTTGGCAAAACTGGACAGCTACATGCAAGAGAATGAAACTGGATTATTGTTTAACCCCATGCACAAAAGTAAACTTGAAATGGATTAAAGACTTGAATGTAAGTCATGAAACTGTAAAACTCTTAGAAGACAACATAGACAAACATCTCCTGAATATAAGCATGAGCAACTTCTTCCTGAACGCATCTCCTAAAGAAAGGGAAACAAAAGCAAAAATGAACTCATGGGACTACATCAAACTAAAAAGTTTTTGTACAGCAAAGGGCATCATCAACAAAACAAAAAGGCATCCTACAGTATGGGAGAATATATTTGTAAATAACATATCTGACAAGGGGTTAACATCCAAAATATATTAAGAACTTACATGCCTCAACACCCAAAAAGCAAATAACCCAATTAACAAATGGGAAGAGGATATGAAGAGACAGTTCTCCAAAGAAAAAATTCAGATGACCATCAGATACATGAAAAGATGCTCCACATCACTAATAATCAGGGAAATGCAAATTAACCACAGTGAGATATCACTTCTCCCCAGTAAGGATGGCCAGCATCGAAAAGACTAAACAAGAAATGCTGGCGAGGATGTGGAGAAAGGGGAACCCTCTTACACAGCTGGTGGGAATGTAAGCTAGTTCAACCATTGTGGAAAGCAATGTGGAGGTTCCTCAAAAAACAAAAAATAGGAATACCATTTGACCCTGGAATCCCACTCCTTGGAATTTACTCAAAGAATACAACTTCTCAGATTCAAAAAGACATATTCACCCCTATGTTTATCGCAGCACTTTTTGCCATAGCCAAGATATGGAAGTAACCTAAGTGTCCATCAGTAGATGGGTGGATACATATACACAATGAAATATTATTCAGCCATAAGAAAGAAACAAATCCTACAATTTGCAACAACATGGATGGAGCTGGAGGACATTATGCTCAGTGAAATAAGCCAAGTGGAGAAAGACAAATGCCAAATGATTTCTCTCATTTGTGGGATATAACAATGAAGCAAAACTGAAGGAACAAAACAGCAGCAGACTCAGAGACTCCAAGAAGGAACTAGTGGTTACCAAAGGGAAAGGGTGTCACAGGGCAGGTGGGAAGGGAGGGAAAAGGGGATTGAGGGGTATTATGTTTAGTACACATGGTGTGGGGGATCATGGGAAGATCAGTGTAGCACAGAGAAGGCACATAGTGAATCTGTGGCATTTTACTACACTGATGGACAGTGACTACATTGGGGTATGGGTGGGGACTTGATAACATGGGTAAATGTAGTAACCACATTGTTTTTTCTTGTGAAACCTTCATAAGAGTGTATATTAATCATACCTTAATAATAAATAATAAATAAATAAATAAATAAGTAAATAAATAAATAAATAAATAAATAAATACATGATTATCATTTTCATTCACTCTTTAGCATGAAATGTAGTAACATAAACTTCTGGAAATTACATACTTATTACAAAAATTTTCTATAGCTACTGATACTTTAGTTTTTTGGTATTTTTAGGTTTTTTTAAAAATTCAGGCACTGATAGGATTTTTGCCTCTAATTTTAAGTTACATTTTTGTTTTGTTAGGAGATTAGAAAATTGTTTTTAATTAAAAAATTAATTCCAACATATATTATGTTTGTTTTTATCAACAGTATCTGACAGTTTGGTTTGGGGTGAGTTTTTTTTTCTTACATCAAGGAATATTTTTTTAAATGTCTCTTTTTCCACTTTGATTTCATTGTGATTTGATTTGATTTCACTTTGTTTAAGAAATAATAATGCTTTGGTTACTATTTGTGTTTTATTAATGTGGCATGTACATTCATGTGTATTAGGGACTTTGCCCCCCTTAAGAACTATTAACACTTGAGCCTGGCCCTCTATATTTTGTCACCTATAGTAATTATATTCTTTCTTGTCATTTTTATTTCATCAACTGAATTTCTCAAGATTTCCTTTCTTTGATTTGTTTACTTTGCTTTGGTGTCACTTTTACTACTTATTGTCTTCAATGTTTTTTAAAACTTTTAATATTCTTCCTGCTTACTGAAATTTATTTTGCATCTTAACGTCAGTGTTCTGTGAATATAAGAACTTTGCCATAGCACAAATAAATTGAACCTTGGAAAGATCAGTAAATTTTTGACAACTTTTTGTGATAACATGTGATAGCGCTTCTTCAGAACTACCCAGATACAAAGCCAGAAATCCTACTGATAGCCATTTGCTGATTTTTCTTTACAGTGGGGATAAAAATAAGCAATATTATAAAAAGTACTTTCAAAGTAGATCACATCCATGATGTATAAAATCTTAAACAATATAAAGTATCTTAATTGAACTGAGAATGAATGAATAACTTATTCCAATTCTAATTTGATTATATGACATCTTATCCTGTTTAGGGAGATCTTTAGACTAAATCTAGTCTTTGCCATGGTCAGGGGACTAATATGATGGCATTATGAGGAGACATTATAAATTTTACCACTCATATCAGAAACTAGGAAATGTTAGGGAAAAATGTTGAGAACACCCCTTTTATGTCTAAGAGTTATACAGCCCAGAAATTTCCTGTGGCTATCCAATGACATCATCAAAGCAAACCTGGCAGTTGTCTTCAATGGCTGCAAACAATGCCAATTCTGGACTGAGAATATCTTGATATCTTTGAATTGTTTGAGCTCTTAATTCCTAAGGACTTAAAAGGGTAACTTCAAGTTTAATTCATAGTACCTCAGGATATCTTTGAGTTATTTGAGGATTTAATGTATAGGGGCTTAAAAGAAATATAAAACTCTGATCATTTTCTTCAACTCTTAAAATCTGCATTTCATAAAAGAAGTAAAAAAATGGTCCAGTCTGGAAAACGAAAGCATCTTTTATATAGATGATAAAATACCATGGGAATTTGAAGAACATTACATTGAAACATTTCAGCAACCTCAAGCTAAAGGAGGTTGCATAAATCTTGCCATAATTACTACCACATGTAAACTAGGCTACTTAAGCAAAAAGTTTTAAAGTGTAAATTATAGTACCACAGGACAATAATTTTGGAAGTGACCTAAAAAAAACAAGCACATCCCAGTTATCTTTTTTTTTTTTACTTTTTTATTTTTTTTATTTTGGTATCATTAATCTACAATTACATGAAGAACATTATGTTTACTAGGGTCTCCCCTTCACCAAGTCCCACCCACATACCCCTTCACAGTCACTGTCCATCTGCGTAGTAAGATGCTGTAAAATCTCTACTTGTCTTCTCTGTGTTACACAGCCCTCCCCATGGCCCCCACGCACTATACACGCTAAATGTAATGCCCTCTTTCCTTTTCCCCGCCCTTATCCCTCCCTTCACACCCATCCCCCCAGTCCCATTCCCTTTGGTAGCTATTATCCATTCTTGGGTTCTGTGATTCTGCTGCTGTTTTGTTCCTTCAGTTTTCCTTTGTTCTTATACTCCACATATGAGTGAAATCATTTGGTACTTGTCTTTCTCTGCCTGGCTTATTTCACTGAGCATAATACCCTCTAGCTCCATCCATGTTGTTGCAAATGGTAGGATCTGTTTTTTTCTTATAGCTGAGTAATATTCCATTGTGTATATGTACCACTTCTTCTTTATCCATTCATCTACTGATGGACATTTAGGTTGCTTCCATATCTTGGCTATTGTAAATAGTGCTGCGATAAACATAGGGGTGCACCTGTCTTTTTCAAACTGGAGTGCTGCATTCTTAAGGTAAATTCCTAGAAGTAGAATTCCTGGGTCAAATGGTATTTCTATTTTGAGCATTTTGAGGAACCTCCATACTGCTTTCCACAATGGTTGAACTGATTTACATTCCCACCAGCAGTGTAGGAGGGTTCCCCTTTCTCCACAACCTCGCCAACATTTGTTGTTCTTTGTCTTTTCAATGATGGCAATCCTTACTGGTGTGAGGTGATATCTCATTGTGGTTTTAATTTGCATTTCTCTGATGATTAGCGATGTGGAACATCTTTTCTTGTGCCTGGATTTCTTCTTTAGAGAAGTGTCTATTCAGCTCCTCTGCCCATTTTTTAATTGGATTATTTGTTTTTTGTTTGTTGAGGCATGTGAGCTCTTTATATATTTTGGATGTCAATCCTTTATCAGATCTGTCATTTATGAATATATTCTCCCATACTGTAGGATACCTTTTTGTTCTATTGATGGTGTCCTTTGCTATACAGAAGCTTTTTAGCTTGATATAGTCCCACTTGTTCATCTTTGCCTTTGCTTCCCTTCCCCGGGGAGATATGTTCATGAAGAAATCACTCATGTTTATGACTATGAGATTTTTGCCTATGTTTTTTTCTAAGAGATTTATGGTTTCATGACTTACATTCAGGTCTTTGATCTATTTGGAGTATACTTTTGTGTATGGGGTTAGACAGTGATTCAGTTTCATTCTCTTACATGTAGCTGTCCAGTTTTGCCAGCACCATCTGTTCAAGGGACTGTCATTTTCCCGTTGTATATCCATGGCTCCTTTATCATATATTAATTGGCCATATATATCTGGAATCTCTATTCTGTTCCACTGGTCTGGGGCTCTGTTTTTGTGCCAGTACCAAACTGTCTTGATTACTGTGGCTTTGTAGTAGAGCTTGAAGTTGGTGAGCATGATCCCCCACACACACTTTATTCTTCTTTCTCAGGATTGCTTTGACTATTTGGGGTCTTTGGCGGTTCCATATGAATTTTTGAACTATTTGTTCCAGTTTATTGAAGAATGCTGCTGGTAATTTGATAGGGATTGCATCAAATCTGTATATAGCTTTGGGCAGGATGGCCATTTTGATGATACTAATTCTTCCTAGCCAGGAGCATGGGATGAGTTTCCATTTGTTAGTGACCTCTTTAATTTCTCTTAAGAGTGTCTTGTAGTTTTCAGGGTATAGGTCTTTCACTTTCTTGGTTAGGTTTATTCCTAGGTATTTTATTCTTTTTGATGCTACTGTGAATGGAATTGTTTTCCTGATTTCTCTTTCTATTTGTTCATTGTTAGTGTATAGGAAAGCTATAGATTTCTGTGTGTTAATTTTGTATCCTTCAACTTTGCTGAATTCTGATATTAGTTCTAGTAGTTTTGCAGTCGAGTCTTTAGGGTTTTTTATGTACCATATCATGTCATCTGCAAATAGTGACAGTTTGACTTCTTTACCAATCTGGATTCCTTGTATTTCTTTGTTTTGTCTGATTACTGTGTCTAGGACCTCCAGTACTACATTGAATAACCCTGGGGAGAGTGGGCATCCCTGTCTTGTTCCCAATCTCAGAGGAAAAGCTTTCAGCCTCTCGCTGTTCAGTATGATGTTAGCTGTGGGTTTATCATATACGTACGGCCTTTATTATGTTGAGGTACTTGCCCCCTACGCCTACTTTCTTGAGAGTTTTTATCATGAAAGGATGTTGAATTTTGTTGAATGCTTTTTCAGCATCTATGGAGATGATCATGTGGTTTTGGTCTTTCTTTTTGTTGATGTGGTGGATGATGTTGATGGATTTTCGAATGTTGTACCATCCTTGCATCCCTGGAATGAATCCCACTTGGTCACTGTGTATGATACTTTTGATGTATTTTTGAATTTGGTTTGCTAATATTTTATTGAGTATTTTTGCATATATGTTCATCAGGGATATTAGTCTCCAGTTTTCTTTTTTGGTGGGATCTTTGCCTGGTTCTGGTATTAGGGTGATGTTGGCTTCATAGAATGAGTTTGGGAGTATTCACTCCTCTTCTATTTTTTGGAAAACTTTAAGGAGAATGGATGTTATGTCTTCTCTGTATGTCTGATAAAATTCTGAAGTAGACCCATCTGTCCCAGGGGTTTTGTTCTTGGGTAGTTTTTTGATTACCAATTCAATTTCATTGCTTGTAATTTGTCTGTTTAGATTTTGTTTCTTTCTGTGTCAGTCTTGGAAGGTTGTATTTTTCTAGGAAGTTGTCCATTTCTCCTAGGTTTTCCAGGTTCTTAGCATATAGGTTTTCATAGTATTCTCTACTAATTCTTTGTATTTCTGTGGGGTCTATCATGATTTTTCCTTTCTCATTTCTGATTCTGTTGATGTGTGTTGACTCTCTTTTTCTCTTAATAAGTCTGGCTAGAGGCTTATCTATTTTATTTTCTTGAAAAACAAGCTCTTGGTTTCATTGATTTTTTTCTATTGTTTTATTCTTCTCAATTTTATTTATTTCTTCTCTGATCTTTATTCCCTCTTTCTGCTGACCTTAGGCCTCATTTGTTCTTCTTTTTCCAATTTCGATAATTGTGACATTAGACTATTCATTTGGGATTGTTCTTCCTTCTCTAAATATGCCTGGATTGCTATATACTTTCCTCTTAAGACTGCTTTTGCTGCGTCCCACAGAAGTTGGGGCTTTGTGTTGTTGTCATTTGTTTCCATATATTTCTGGATCTCCATTTTAATTTGGTCATTGATCCATTGATTATTTAGGAGCATGTTGTTAAGCCTCCATGTGTTTATGAGCCTTTTTGCTTTCTTTGTACAATTTATTTCTAGTTTTATACCTTTGTGGTCTGAAAAGTTGGTTGGTAGGATTTCAATCTTTTGGAATTTACTGAGGCTTTTTTTGTGGCCTAGTATGTGGTCTATTCTGGAGAATGTTCCATGTGAACTTGAGAAGAATGTGTATCCTGTTGCTTATGGATGTAGAGTTCTATAGATGTCTATTAGGTGCATCTGTTCTAGTGTGTTGTTCAGTGCTTTTGTGTCTTTACTTATTTTCTGTCTGGTGGATCTGTCCTTTGGAGTGAGTGGTGTGTTGGTGTGCCCCAAAATGAATGCACTGCATTCTATTTCCTCCTTTTATTCTGTTAATATTTGCTTTCCATATATCGGTGCTCCTGTATTGGGTGCATATATGTTTATAATGGTTATATCCTCTTATTGGACTGAGCCCTTTATCATTATGTAATGTCCTTCTTTATCTCTTCTTACTTTCTTTATTCTGATGTCTATTTTGTCTGATACTAGTATTGCAACACCTGCTTTTTTCTCTCTGTTGTTTGCATGAAATATCTTTCTCCATCCCTTGACTTTTAATCTGTGCATGTCTTTAGGTTTGAGGTGAGTCTCTTGTCAGCAGCATATAGATGGGTCTTGCTTTTTTATCAATTCTATTACTCTGTGTCTTTTGATTGGTGCATTCAATCCATTTACATTTAGGGTGATTATTGAAAGATATGTACTTATTGCCATTGTATACTTTAAATTTGTGGTTACCAAAGGTTCAAGGTTAGCTTGTTTACTACCTTACTGTCTGACCTCACTCGCTTATTGAGCTGTTATAAGCACAGTCTGATGATTATTTCTTTCCCTTCTTTTTCCTCCTCCTCCATTCTTCATATGTTGGGTGTTTTGTTCTGTGCTCTTTTTAGGAGTGCTCCCATCTAGAGCAGTCCCTTTAAGATGCCCTGTAGAGGTGGTTTGTGGGAGGCAAATTCCCTCAACTTTTGCTTGTCTGGGAATTGTTAAATCCCTCCTTCATATTTAAATGATAGTCATGCTGGATACAGTATCCTTGGTTCAAGGCCCTTGTGTTTCATTGCATTAAATATCATGCCATTTTCTTGTGGTCTGTAAGGTGTCTGTTGAGAAATCTGATGATAGCCTGATGGGTTTTCCTTTGTAGGTGACCTTTTTTCTCTCTCTGGCTACCTTTAATGCTCTGTCCTTGTCTTTGATCCTTGCCATTTTAATTATTATGTGTCTTGGTGTTGTCCTCTTTGGGTTCCATCTCTCGGGAGTTCTGTGTGCCTCTGTAGTCTGAGCAACTATTTCCTCCCCCAGCTTGGGGAAGTTCTCAGCAATTATTTCTTCAAAGACACTTTCTATCCCTTTTTCTCTCTCTTCTTCCTCTGGTACCCCTATAATGCAGATATTGTTCTTTTTGAATTAGTCACACAGTTCTCTTACTATTGTTTCATTCCTGGAGATCCTTTTATCTCTCTCTGTGTCAGCTTCTATGCGTTCCTGTCCTCTGGTTTCTATTCCATCAATGGCCTCTTGCATCTTATCCGTTCTGTTTATAAATCCTTCCAGAGTTTGTTTCACTTCTGTAATCTCCCTCCGGATGTCTGTAATCTCCCTCCAGACTTCAGCCCTTAGCTCTTGCATATTTCTCTGCAGCTGTCAGCATGTTTATGATTTTTATTTTGAATTATTTTTCAGGGAGACTGGTTAGGTCTGCCTCTGCACATCCTTTCTCAGATGTTGTTTGAACTATCTTGGACTGGACTAAATTTTTTTGCCTTTTCATGGTGATAGTGGTGGCTGTAGGCTGGTTGTGGGTGTGTTAGCTGGGAGAAGAAAGTCCTTTCCTGCTTGCTGGATGCCTTGCCTTCTCCGCTGCCTGTGATGGTTACCCGCACTCCTGGAGCAGACCCTGGTTAGGCCCCAAAGCTGCTGTGGGTGGGGTTTCCATCAGAGCAGTGCAGAGCCCTGCTAGTAGCACCCCTGCTGGGCAGCTTTGTAAGAGCAGCAGCGTTTGGATCTGACCCAGGCGGCTGTGTGTTGGGTTTGGATTGTGGTCGGCTGCTGGGAGCACTCCTGCTCCCTCTGGCTCCACTGCAGGTGAGCGCGGGACTCTCCTGCGTTGGCCTCTACCAGGTTCCTCTGGCTTCACTGCCACCGGTGAGTGCGAGCCGCACCCAGGCCGTTCGCTGTGGGCTTGCACAAGCCTCTCCTATTCCCCTCCTGCGCACGGATCTGCTCCTGGTCCCTTCCAGCGCCACTGTCCCCGGCACGCGTTGCCACTCTCCTGCTACTGGGCTGGTGTGTCGGAGTCCATGCCAGTTGGAGGAATGACTGGTAGTCTCTTTAGTGCTGTGAGGGGCTTCAGAGCTGCACTGCCTCCCCAGTGTTTAGGGTGCCTATATTTCCCTGGGATTCCCCTGGGAAGCTGCTGGCTAAGTTTGCCGGGACAACTTCATCCAGCTATGGGGTCCCTGTCTCTTTAAGACTTGCAGAAAGTTCTCGCTTTTCTTTTGTCTCAGGGATGCTGGTTGTGGGGAACTGCCTAGCGGCTTGCTTTTCCGTTTCTCTAATATCCAGCACCCCGTGCACCTTGTGTCTGCATTCCGGGTGCAGATTTCTAGAGCTGGTTGTTTAGTAGTCCTGGGCTTTCACTCCCTCCCCGTTTCAACTCCTTTCTTCCTGCCGGGTTTTTGGGTGGGGGAGCATTCAGGTCCTGCCTGTCCACAGCTTATATCTTACCCCCTTCATGTGATGCTGAGTTCTCACAGATGTAGATGTATCCTGGCTGTTGTACTGCATCCACTGGTGTCTCTTTTAGGAATAGTTGTATTTATTGAATTTTCATAAATATATGTTTTGGGGAAGAGATTTCCTCTGAACTACTCACGCCGCCATCTTCCCGTGATCTTCCCCAGTTATCTTTTATAAAGGAAAAAAAAATAAAAACCAAGAACAATAAAACTCTAAAATGATTGTCTCAGTTCACAATACCAAAATTACAGCAGAATTGTGCTTATGTCCTAGGATCCACTGACAGCAAGTTAAGCTCTTTAAGTGTATCTATTTTATCACATACAATTATATAAATGGGATATTTCAATTTCTTTAAAGTATATATACATTTTTAAATTAAAGGAGTGCAAAGAATCCTAAACCTCATAACAATCCCGCGGTTTAAATCATTACTTGTTTCATAGTAGGTCAGGTAACAATGTCTTAAGTTGTTCCCTATAAAGATACTGAAAGAGGGCATTTCCAAAATGTTACTATAAGAAACATATTAATCTCTAGAAAACCAAAAGAAACAAATGTACTATGTGTGTTAATCTTGAAAATAAGTAGAAAACCCAAAGAAAGAAAGCTGCAGAACAATAGCATCAATTATTCTAAAATTAACTCAAAACAAATTAAGATTTATAACTACTAGTTTTTTCAAGTTTAAAACACAGAGAAAGGTATGGAAAGTAATGAAATTAATCAATCATCCAGGATTTTCTAATTAAACATGTTGTTTAGGTCACTTTCTTTTTGTCTTCCCAAACCATCTAAATTTGTATTTTAAAAAAAGAGAAAACAAAGAAAAAAATTGAGACTTCAGTAAAGTTTGGTAAAATATTTTTAAACATGTGTAATACCATTCAATGTCTCTATATGTAAACAAAAGAAGTGCAAAAAGAGATGGAGAAGAATACAGAGAACTAAAATCTGAAGGTCCAGACTTTTATCAACCACTTTGAAATGGCCTATGTGATCATATGATTAATCAACACACCAAATGGTTCCCATTGTGTTGGTGCTCAATTATATCAAAAGTACACTGAGTACTCATTTTAAAATAGGTGACTATTATAAAAGGTGCACATGCAGAAATAGATACAAGAGAAAATAAAACAAAAGGTTTTAAGTATTTGTCTTAATAGACAGAAGGAAGAGGCTCAGACATCAGCTGCACAGGATTATTTTTCACACTGCCAAATGCGGCTCAATGCTGTGGATGTAGAAATCAAGCTGATAAGTGTTAAGGATTCTTTCTCATCTATTTCCATAATAACTAGCCAATGCTTAAGAGTCAAAGTTTATGTTCAAGGCAAAGACTGTTATGAGACTGTGAGTATTTAATCCATTTGGGAAGGGGGTGGAGTGGGGAAAGATGGGAATACCATAATTGAGTGATTTACAGAATAATTGCTCTAAAATTTTTGAATTAAAATATTGTAAAGGAGAGAATTATACTGAAGGATTCTTTAATTTCACAGTGTTGTAAGGAACTCAAAATAAGTACACTCCTAAACCCTTGTTACTATTCCTCAAGAAAGTAATTATAAATGTAGCTATGGACTCTATAGTTATCATAAAGACTACAAATGAATGACTTCATACAGAAATATCCTTCTTTGACTTTCTGAGAAAGTGTGCTCAAAAAAACACACATGAAATATATGGATTGAGATTATATTGGTAATATTTTCATAGATGTACAATGATTAGTTTTATATTTTCAGTCAGATAGCATCATAGAGATAAAAGATGGGGCATAATATTGGATTGGATATGAACATGGACCAGTTTTAATTCAACATTGGTTTAATAGAACAGGATTTTGTTTTATAGTTATTCTTGCTAAAATTATAATTCAAAGCCTCCAGGAAAAAAATCCCTGAAAATGTATGAAAATCTTTTAGAATATGAACAATACAATATTTTCTTTGCCATTTTTGTAATTTTTTTGTTTTATTCTTTTTATAATCCTTGTAAAATATTAAATAACTACTTTCTTTGATGACATGCTGATGGCATGGGATTTCATAATAAGCTATCAAAAAAATGCTTTTTTTCCATTACTATTGCAAGGTTACCTTACTGGGATATATTTTATAGTCTACAGATGCCAGTCAAACTGATAAGTTGGGTGTGTGATTTATGAATGAGACAATATCTGAAACAATACTCCCCAGATTGTTTCATTTATCAGACTGAGGAACTAGTATTCATTGAGCAGCTACTGTATGTCTGTTCTGTGCTTACTATTTCATAACTATTACCTAATTTAATTTACCTTATAATTCCAGGAAGTATTGAATACTAATATTCCCACTTTTTTTTTTTAGATTGAGAAACTGAGCTTCAGGATAGTTAACTATCTGGTTCAAATAAATAGAAAGTGACAAAGCCTCAATTTTCATGTAGGAATTCCTAAGACTACAATCTTCATTCTTTTACATAAGAGGAAACAGACTCCTAGAATATGTGGTTTTCAGAATAAAACTGTAATAATAATCAAAATGACAAAGATTAAGGATAAGGAAATAGTATAGAAAGCAGCTAGTAAGAAAAAAAAAAGATTACTCTTAAGAGAAACCCCATCAGGCTATCCGCAGCATTTTCAGCAGAAACTTTACAGGAAAGAAGGGAATGGCATGAAATATTTAATGCATAAAACAAGGACATTCAACCAGAAATTCTTTATGAGACAAGGTTATCATTCAAAGTTGAAGGAGAGATCAAACATTTCCCAAATAAATGAAGGCTAAAGGAATTTAGAACCACTAAACCAACATTACAGGGTATATGAAAGAGACTTCTGTAGATGGAAATGTTCCTAAGCATAAATAGTTTTCACTAGTGAAAATAAAGCTACAATAATGTACTAGACCAATTACTTACCAAGCAAGTAAGAAATTAAAATAAAAGAAATGTAGTAAAACCAACTATACACAAAATCAGTCAAAGGAATACACAAAACAATGCAGACTTTGACATCTAATACATATAGTGTGGAGGAGGAAGAAGAAAAATAAGTACTTTTAGATTGTGTTTGAAACAGAGCGATCAACTTAAAGTAGACTGCTGTATAGTTAAGAAGCTATCCTTGAACCTTATGTTAACCAGAAATCTGAAGCTTATAATAGATACACAAAAAATTAGGAAGAGAAATCCAATCACAACACTAAAGAAAAACATCAAAAAACAAGAGAAGAAAGGAACAGAAAGGAACTATAAAAACAACCAGAAGACAACTAAGAAAATGGCAGTAAGTACATAACTATCAGAATAAATCTCTAGCATGTCCCACCTGGCAAAAAATAAATTGATTGATAAAATTTGAAACATATGTAGGACGAACTTGAAGAAATCGTTTATTTGAGCTGAGAAACAAGTTTCTCTTAATTTTATTCTTCAGAAATGGTATATGGGTTCTTGGTTTTTGCCCATATGACTTGAATGTCAGTTTATTCCTCTCTAGAAGTTTCTCATGTCTGATATAGGCCATTCTACAAATAGCTGTACTTGGGAAAGCAAATGGTAAGGTCTGTTAAAAGAAAAAAATAAACCAGATTAATCACTTTAGAACTTTGTTCTTTTTATAGTGACTGATGAGATTCAAGAATTTTTTGAAGCAAAGAGTAAAGTCTCTCAAAACCTTAATGATGAGAAAAAGAAAAGATGCAAAACTCAGTATTTTAGCCTCCTCAGTTGTTCTCTTTTTTATCTGGCACTAACCAGTGTCCCTTTCTACTCCTTCAGCATTTCCTGCAAATACTCCTGTATCTTGGAGTAAATATTCTGGTAATTGGAAAGGAAACTATGATTGCAGCGACCTATATACTCTGTGGAAATATTTTTTATTATGTTCGTAGCACGTGTAGCACATGCACTGTCACAATCATGTAGAAGAGGTGACAGGAGAGGATGGGGGACAATCAATTAAATGCTTCAGGGATACCAGGCAGAAGTTAATTGTTTGAAAATGAGTAGTATTCTTTAACAGGTTAATCAGTGACTGTAACATCAAATTTGATTTCCCCAAATCTGCCACAGTATTAATTATTATTCATTATCTAATGAATTAATTCAGGAATGATGCAAGAATGGTCTCTCTTCTCAAGTAGTACACAATGTAGTGAAGAACGATGCAAATGTATCAATTAAATGCAGTAAACTATTAATAGATTACTACCTACAATTACCTAATATGACAGCAACACAAGGTCCATTTTACCCTAGGAGATAAAGATTTATAATCCTTTATAAAGTAGAAAACATCACATATTTTGTCTCTTTTACAAAACTTATATACCATCCTTTCGTAACTATTTGTCTGTAATGCCACCTCCCCTCCCACCCCCCATTTCATTCAGGAATACATTACATGCTTCTTGAACACATGCACCTTCTACATTTCATGTGCCTTTTGCAGAAAACACAGGTAAGATTCTTTAATACATGATTTAATCTCCTAGTTGGAGATTAATTTATTAGATATCACTGAAAGAAGTATGACCACAGATAAAATATTTTAACAAAACAAAGCAAAAAGTATTTAATATTCATTGACAATAATTGAATTTACCATAGTTTATCTGTCTTTATTGTAAATTTCCACAGTGACTCATCTTAAGGATTGCTCAGGGGACTACATTTGCTGAAATCTAGGTGTCCGTTTATAATTTTTTTGCTTGACAATTGTTCTTGTTAGTGAATATGCTTTCGTTGTTGAGAGATTTTGCTGATTATGCCTTTAGTTGCGCTGCCATTAAACCTTTCCAAAATTACACTGTGATGGCTAATACTCACAATAGTTTCTTTTTCTATCATAAGCAATTACAAAATTATGATAAAATGTCTAGATAATGTCTACCTTATATAGCATATTGTGCTTGACAGTGGAGATTTTTTTTCTTCTGTAGTACCTCACCTGCTGTAGGTATTCCAGAAAATTCATTAAAATGAAGTGTATTTCATTTCATTTTTTTCATATTTCAAATTTTTTCAAAATAAGCCTTCCCTGCACCTTGAATCAATATATTAAAGTATAAGAAAATTCATGAGTGTACAATAATTTATGATAAACAACAGAGTGCTAATTTAATTGATTTAATCTTAAATACTATCTAATCCATAACATACGTAATTCTGTTCAGCTATGCAACCGTCTACCATTTGTTCACATTTTTTATACAGTTTCAGCATCCTCAAAAATGTTGCTGCTCTTTTTATTTATTTTATTCTATTTTTACCTGCACTATTTATTTCACTATCCCACTATCCTTTGGCCCCTATGCCCTTATTTCACATTTATGAGTTTCCTTCTTTGAGAGTAAGTTTTAAAAATTCCAGGACCATGAAGAATCTGTTGTACCTAATGGTTCGAAACCATTGCTGCTTTATTTACCAACTTTTCCATTATCCTTTACATATTTCCTCATTACTTTACAATTCAAATGGTATTTTTGTTTCCCTCGCGTTTTTTTTTTTTTATTTAATTATGCTGGAGAGAGTTTCTCACATATATTGCTTGTTTTACTTTTTTATCCTTCAGATTGAGTTGAATTTCATATTAAACAAAAAATAAGAAGTTAAGAGTTATACAATTATTGTGTAGTAGAAAATATTTTTCTTTAAGTATTTGTCACTTGTTTTGTTTGCATTAATAAAATGTCTTCAGCCAGTCAATAAGTATTTGTGTGTCATCATCTCTGTTACACACTGTTGGGGAAATATAGTTAAAAACAAAATTCCCTCCCAATCTCAGAAGAATGTTCTGCAAAAGTAAAAGGGGAAAAAAAGTAGTTTTTTTTTCTTTACTTGAATGAGCATTAAAGCAAATGCCATCCACATTGCAGGCGATCTACTGAGAAACTGCAAGACAGATTTTTCACCTTCTTATACAGACAAGCAGGTACAAGCCATTGCATGCATGTTTTCTTTCCTTATTTTTTTTTGTTCTCATCTATTTTAATACCTATGTTGTCCTTGATGGGTATACAACCCAGATAGATTGGGAATTACTAGCTCAAGGAACAGTTTCTTCATAGCTTTTTCTTAGGCCTTGGTAAAACTTGGTGCATGTGTGTTTTCAAGATGAACAATCACTAGTCTTCAAGTAAGAGAAATTGACAGAGGCATTTGTCATACACAGTTTATCCTAAATTTATCTGTAAATGGGATGACACTTGTGTTAGTGAACTGGTTTTATCCAAAGGAAAAATAAATGTGTATGTTTATGGCAGGAGGTAATTTCAGAGCAAGGAGCTCATGTGTGGTTAGACCCTCATCCTCTCATGGACACTGATATAGGGGATGATTACATTTTAAAGAGATGGCTCTCAGGTCCTTGAGAAAGATATTTTTGGCTTGTAAGAGGCTTATTTAAGTTTCAAAAAGATTACATACATTTCCAAGAGACAGAGCAAAAATTCATCATTATGAGTTTTTTCTCTTTTTTTAATGAAATGCTCTGAAAGAAAAGGGATGAGGAAAAGAGTCTCTTTTCCTTTTTTGTACCAGGGAATTTTTTTTTCTGATGTATATTTACCCTTACATCACCCTTGGTCTATATATATGGTTCTGGCTAGGAAGTATGTGAGATGAAAATGACTTTAACAAGATTTCACACATACACACACACACACACACACACACACACACACACACACACACACAGAGAACTGGGCTCTCTATTTGGTGCTAGTAGGTTGTGATCTCTATTTCTGACATTATTTACCTTTACAAATATGTTTAGTCTAAGGAAAGACAAGTATACTTTACTTAGTGACATTTTATTTATGTAAATGCAGTCTACAAATGCATTATTCTTTTTTTAAAATAATTTCTGTTCAACAAATAATAACAGGAGTGTTTCTTACACAAAGGATTGTTTAGGCATCATGCACTTCTTGCCACTGTTAGTTAAGGAATCATATTTTTCTGAAGTTCGAAATTTTTTTTAAGTCATACATACACAAAAAAGTCTATTTTAAAATAAGAAACCTAAACAAATGATTTTTTAAAAAATCTTTGAATAACTGCAACATCAGCCTATTAATGTAGTTATTATACAACAGTTAATTTGTCCTCTCAGAATAGTTCAGCATTTGTTCTTTAAGTTTTCTTTTTCTTTTAAAAATTATACTTTACAGTGACAATTAAAAGTCAATGCCATTGCTACTTCTAGATAAATTTAGAACACCTGATAGAAATCGCTCATTTTGATTCTGACAATAGCAATGTCAAAGGACATTCTGATTCTAATACATGTATTGTGAGCTTTTAATTCCCTCTCCAAATCTGCAGGATAAAGACAGTCCACATATCACTGGCATATTTATTAAGACACTCTTTGACTGTGGCTTAGTGGTAGTTTTCTTTATAAATTGATTTATTAATATAATTTAGATTGTTTATATACAGATCTATATAATTTAGATTATATATATATATAAATACGCAAGTATATATATATATAATTTTTATATATCTCACCTCTTTTCCATTCTTCTTTCTGTATCTCTCTCTTCCATTCTACCATTTAAACATTTAAAGATAGACCTTACTGCATCAATTAAAAACGTGTTTTTCATTTCATAGTAGTCTTAAGAGTATTCAAAATCCCGTGTCTTTTGTACTCAATTAACCAGTTTGAACTTTTATTATTCCTTAATTCTGAGATTCAATTGGAGTCCTCATTTTTTATGGTCAATTTTTGTTTATTATTTAATATTAATTGTATTTGTTTAATTACAGAAAAATTATCACTTATATTTATTTATGTTATTAAAAGGAGTCCAATTGGGTGTGTGACAGTATTGTGATAATACAGTTGGTTGCAAAAATCCTTCCTATCATTAGGAATTGTAGAGTAGCATTAAAAACCTTTAAAACCACCTAGAAACTCTGATATTTAAAGACAGTAAGTCCTACTTTACATTCTCTCCAATAGTGCATGAGGTTCTCCTTTTCTACACATCTTGCCAACACTTGTTATTTCTTGTTTTTTTGATACTAGTCATTCTGACTTGTGTGAGGTGGTAAGCTCGTTATGGTTTTGATTTGCATTTCCCTGATGACTAGTGATGTTGAACAATTTTATTTTTTATTATCTGTTGTCCATCTGTATGCCTTCACTGGTAAATGTCTAGTAAACTCCTCTTCCCAATTTTTAATTGGACTTTGTTTTTTGGTGTTGAATTGTATGTGTTTTTTAGATATTTTGGATATTAACCTATTATCTGATAATCATTTGCAGATATATTCTCCCATTCAGCAGGATACCTTTTTGTTTTGTTAATGGACAAACTTTCCAAACTTTTTAGTTTGGAAAACAGTAGGGAGTTTCCTCAAAAAAGTAAAAATAGAAATACCATACAATCCAGTAATTCTACTTCTGGGTGTTTACCTAAGAAATAAAAAATGCTAATATACAAAGACATAAGCACCCATATGTTTACTGAAGCATTATATACAATAGACAAGATATGAGAACAACTTAAGTGGCCATGGATAGATGAATGAATAAAGAAGATGTAGTACATATACACATGGAGTATTACTCAGCCATAAAAATAATGAAGTCTTGCCATTCATGACACATGGATGGACCTAGAGGATATTATGCTAAGTGAAGTAAGTCAGACAGAGAAAGACAAGTGCCAAATGATGTCACTTTCATGTGGAATCTAAAAACCAAAACAACTCAACAAAAAACCTAGAAACATATTCATAAATACAGAGAACAAACTGGTGGTTGCCAGAAGGTTGGGGAGCAGAGGAATAGGCAAAATAGGTGAAAGAATTAAGATGTATAAACTTCCAGTTCAACTTTGTAACTACACTTACTGTGCTAAGAATTTTGTGATGTATATACATCTAAAAATTAGTATATGCCACTAGACTTCAATTAAAAGTTGAAAATAAAGACAATAAATTCTAGAGTTCACAAATCATTTACAGAAAAATTAAGTTAATTATGAAAACATTATATCAAAACAAAATTTAAAAATAGCAAGATTCAAATCAGGTTACACTTTTACAACTACTGATAATTTTTCAAATCCTAAATTATTTTATTCTTCTAAGAGACAGTAAGTAGTAGCATAGTACAGAACAAAACAAAATATTATGGTATCTAAATTCTACTTTTCTGAGGCAATATTTCCAAGGGGCATACACATTTTTTAAAGGTAAATATATCAATTGCCAGAGGGCATTTAGCCATTATTTTTTATTTTAATTTTTTAAAATTTTATTTTGGTATCATTAATCTACAATTACATGAAGGACATTATGTTTACTAGAATCCCCCCTTCACCAAGTCCCTGCCACATAACCATTCACAGTTACTGTCCATCAACATAGTAAGATGCTGTAAAATCACTACTTGTCTTCTCTGTGTTGCACATCCATCCCTGTGCCCCCCAACACTATACATGTTAATCTTAATGCCCCTTTCTTTTTTCCCGCCCTTATCCCTCCCTTCCCACCCATCCTCCCCAGTCCTTTCCCTTTGGTAACTGTTAGTCCATTCTTGGGTTCTGTGCTTCTGCTGCTGTTTTGTTCCTTCAGTTTTCTTTTGTTCTTATACTCCATATATGAGTGAAATCATTCGGTACTTGTCTTTCTCCGCCTGGCTTATTTCACTGAGCACAATACCCTCTAGCTCCATCCATGTTGTTGCAAATGGTAGGATCTGTTTTTTTCTTATAGCTGAGTAATATTCCATTGTGTATATGTACCACTTCTTCTTTATCCATTCATCTACTGATGGACATTTAGGTTGCTTCCATATCTTGGCTATTGTAAAAAGTGTAGCGATAAACATAGGGGTGCATCTGTCTTTTTCAAACTGGAGTGCCGCATTCCTAGGGTAAATTCCTAAAAGTGGAATTCCTGGGTCAAATGGTATTTCTATTTTGAGCATTTTGAGGAACTGCCATACTGCTTTCCACAATGGTTGAACTAATTTACATTCCCACCAGCAATGTCGGAGGGTTCCCCTTTCTCCACAACCTCGCCAACATTTGTTGTTGTTTGTCTTTTGGATGGTAGCCATCCTTATTGGTGTGAGATGATATCTCATTGTGGTTTTAATTTGCATTTCTCTGATGACAAGCGATGTGGAGCATCTTTTCATGTGTCTGTTGGCCATCTGAATTTCTTATTTAGAGAACTGTCTATTCAGCTCCTCTGCCCATTTTTTAATTGGATTATTTGCTTTTTGTTTGTTGAGGTGCATGAGCTCTTTATATATTTGGATGTCAGCCCTTTATTGGATCTGTCATTTATGAATAGACTCTCCCATACTGTAGGATACCTTTTTGTTCTATTGATGGTGTCCTTTGCTGTACAGAAGCTTTTCAGCTTGATATAGTCCCATTTTTTCATTTTTGTGTTTGTTTCCCTTGCCCAGGGAGATACGTTCAAGAAGAGGTCACTCATGTTTATGTCTAAGAGATTTTTGCCTATGTTTTCTTCTGAGAGATTTATGGTTTCATGACTTACGTTCAAGCCTTTGATCCATTTCGAATTTACTTTTGTGTATGGGGTTAGACAGTGATCCAGTTGCATTCTCTTACGTGTAGCTGTCCAGTTTTGCAGGACCATCTGTTGAAGAGACTGTCATTTCCCCATTGTAAGCCCATGGCCTCTTTATCGAATATTAGTTGACCATATATGTTTGGGTTAATGTTTGGAGTCTCTATTCTGTTCCATTGGTCTGTGGCTCTGTTCTTGTGCCAGTACCAAATTGTCTTGATTACTGTGGCTTTGTAGTAGAGCTTGAAGTTGGGGAGTGATAACCCCCCCACTTTATTCTTCCTTCTGAGGATTGCTTTAGCTATTTGGGGTCTTTGGTGTTTCCATATGAATTTTTGAACTATTTGTTCCAGTTCATTGAAGAATGCTGTTGGTAGTTTGATAGAGATTGCATCGAATCTGTATATTGCTTTGGGCAGGATGGCCATTTTGATGATATTAATTCTTCCTAGCCAGGAGCATGGGATGAGTTTCCATTTGTTAGTGACCTCTTTAATTTCTCTGAAGAGTGTCTTGTGGTTTTCAGGGTATAGGTCTTTCACTTCCTGGGTTAGGTTTATTCCTAGGTATTTTATTCTTTTCGATGCTATTGTGAATGGAATTGTCTTCCTGATTTCTCTTTCTCTTAGTTTATTGTTAGTGTATCGGAAAGCCACAGATTTCTGTGTGTTAATTTTGTATTCTGCAACTTTGCTGAATTCCGATATTAGCTCTAGTAGTTTCAAAGTGGAGTCTTTAGGGTTTTTTATGTTCAATATCATGTCATCTGCAAATAGTGAAAGTTTAACTTCTTCTTTACCAATCTGGATTCCTTGCATTTCTTTGCTTTGTCTAATTGCCGTGGCTAGGACCTCTAGTACTATGTTGAATAACACTGGCAAGAGTGGGCATCCGTCTTGTTCCCAGTCTCAGAGGAAAAGCTTTCAGCCTCTCTCTGTTCAGTATGATGTTGGCTGTGGGTTTATCATATATGGCCTTTATTATGTTGAGTTACTTGCCCTCTATACCCATTTTGTTGAGAGTTTTTATCATGAATGGATGTTGAATTTTGTCAAATGCTTTTTCAGCATGTATGGAGATGATCATGTGGTTTTGGTCTTTATTTTTGTTGATGTGGTGGATGATGTTGATGGATTTTCGAATGTTGTACCATCTTTGCATCCCTGGGATGAATCCCACTTGGTCATGGTGTATGATCCTCTTGATGTATTTTTTAATACAGTTTGCTAATATTTTGTTGAGTATTTTTGCATCTACGTTCATCAGGAATATTGGTCTGTAGTTTTCTTTTTTGGTGAGGTCTTTGCCTGGTTTTGGTATTAGGGTGATGTTGGCTTCATAGAATGAGTTTGGGAGTTTTCCCTCCTCCTCTATGTTTTGGAAAACTTTAAGGAGAATGGGTATTATGTCTTCTCTGTATGTCTGATAAAATTTCGAGGTATATCCATCCAGCACAGGGGTTTTGTTCTTTGGTAGTTTTTTATTACGCTTCAATTTCATTGCTGGTAATTGGTCTATTTAGACTTTCTGTTTCTTTCTGGGTCAGTCTTGGAAGGTTGTATTTTTCTAGGAAGTTGTCCATTTCTCCTAGGTTTCCCAGCTTGTTAGCACATAGGTTTTCATAGTACTCTCTAATAATTCTTTGTATTTCTGTGGGGTCCATTGTGATTTTTCCTTTCTTGTTTCTTATTCTGTTGATGTGTGTTGACTCTCTTTTCCTCTTAATAAATCTGGCTAGAGGCTTATCTATTTTGTTTATTTTCTCGAAGAACCAGCTCTTGGTTTCATTGATTTTTTCTATTGATTTATCCTTCTCAATTTTATTTTTTCTTCTCTGATCTTTATTATGTCCCTCCTTCTGCTGACTTTAGGCCTCATTTCTTCTTCTTTTTCCAATTTCGATAATTGTGACATTAGACCATTCATTTGGGATTGCTCTTCCTTCTTTAAATATGCCTGGATTGCTATATACTTTCCTCTTAAGACTGCTTTTGCTGTATCCCACAGTAGTTGGGGCTTTGTGTTGTTGTTGTCATTTGTTTCTATATATTCCTTGATCTCTATTTTGATTTTTTCATTGATCCATTGATTATTTATGAGCATGTTGTTAAACCTCCATGTGTTTGTCAGCCTTTTTGCTTCCTTTGTACAATTTATTTCTAGTTTTATGCCTTTGTATTCTGAAAAGTTGGTTGGTAGGATTTCAATCTTTTGGAATTTACTGAGGCTCTTTTTATGGCCTAGTATGTGGTCTATTCTGGAGAATGTTCCATGTGCACTTGAGAAGAATGTGTATCCTGTTGCTTTTGGATGTAGAGTTCTGTAGATGTCTACTAGGTCCATCTGTTCTAGTGTGTTGTTCAGTGCCTCTGTGTCTTTACTTATTTTCTGTCTGGTGAATTTGTCCTTTGGAGTGAGTGGTGTGTTGAAGTCTCCCAGAATGAATGAATTGCATTCTATTTCCTCCTTTAATTCTGTTAGTATTTGTTTCACATATGTTGGTGCTCCTGTATTGGGTGCATATATATTTATAATGGTTATATCCTCTTGTTGGACTGAGCCCGTTATCATTATGTAATGTCCTTCTTTATCTCTTGTTACTTTCTTTGTTTTGAAGTCTATTTGGTCTGATACAAGTACTGCAACACCTGCTTTTTTCTCCCTACTGTTTGCATGAAATATCTTTCTTGATCCCTTGACTTTTAATCTGTGCATGTCTTTGGGTTTGAGGTGAGTCTCTTGTAAGCAGCATATGGATGGATCTTGCTTTTTTATCCATTCTATTACTCTGTGTCTTTTCATTGGTGCATTCATTCCATTTACATTTAGGGTGATTATTGAAAGGTATGTACTTATTGCCATTGCAGGCTTTAAGTTTGTGGTTACCAAAGGTTCAAAGTTAGCTCTTTACTACCTTACTGTCTAACTTAACTTGCTTATTGATCTATTATAATCACAGTCTGATGATTTTTTATTCCTCTCCCTTCTTATTCCTCCTCTTCCATTCTTCATATGTTGTGTGTTTTGTTCTGTGCTCTTTATAGGAGTGCTCCCATCTAGAACAGTCCCTGCAAGATGCGCTGTAGAGGTGGTTTGTGGGAGGCAATTTGCTTCAACTTTTGCTTGTCTGGTAATTGTTTAATCCCTCCTTCATATTTAAATGATAATCGTGTTGGATACAGTAGTCTTGGTTCGAGGCCCTTCTGTTCCATTGCAATAAGTATATCATGCCATTCTCTTCTGGTCTGTAAGGTTTCAGTTGAAAAGTGTGATGATAGCCTGATGGGTTTGCCTTTGCAGGTGACCTGTTTTTTCTCTCTGGCTGCCTTTAATACTCTCTTTGGTCTTCGCTATTTTAATTATTATGTGTCTTGGTGTTGCCATCCTTGGATCCCTTGTCATGGGAGTTCTGTGTATCTCTGTGGTCTGAGAGGCCATTTCTTCCCCTAGTTTGGGGAAGTTTTCAGCAATTATTTCTTCAAAGACACTTTCTATCCCTTTTTCTCTCTCTTCTTCTTCTGGTACCCCAATAATGTGGATATTGTTCCATTTTGATTGGTCACTCAGCTCTCTTAGAATTCTTTCATTCCTGGAGATCCTTTTATCTCTCCCTGCATCAGCTTCTCTGTGTTCCTATTCTCTGCGTTCTAGTCCATTAATGGTCTCTCGCATCTCGTCCATTCTGCTTTGAAGTCCTTCCAGAGATTGTTTTATTTCTGTATTCTCCCTCCTTAGTCCTTGCATATTTCTCTGCAAGTCCATCAGCATATTTATGACTTTTGTTTGAATTCTTTTTCAGGAAGACTGGTTAAACCTATCTCCCAGGTTCCTTCTCAGGGGAAGATGTAGCAGATGTCAAAGATGTCTGGGTTAGTTTTGGCTGGATCAAATTTTTTTGCCTTTTCATGTTGATTGGTGCAATGGTGAGCTGTTGACTTTCTGTCAGCTGGGAGAGCCAAGACTTTTTCCACTTTCTCCTGGCCTTTCTTTACTGGGACCACTGGGACCCCTAGTGGCTTGTGTTGGGCAATTGCGTGTAGACTGGGTCTCTGTATCTTGCCCGGACAGTATGGAGGAAGCTCCCTTGCTGTGCATGTGGCCAGCTTCAGGCCACTGCTCTCCTCTGGTGGGGCCCCGGAGGGGTAATGGACAGGGGGTTGTTAGGCTGTTTACCTCCGTGAGGGGTCTCAGAGCTGTTGCCCATGGAGTTAGTGTGCCCGGAGTTCCCTGGAATTTCCAGCTGCTGGACTGTGACCCGGGTTGCTTCCGTCCAGTGGTGGGGTCCCTGTCCCCTTAAGACTTTCAAAAAGCACTTGATTTTCTTTGTCCCAGGGGCACCGGCTGTGGGACCCACTCACAGGTCTTACTGTCCTGCTTCCCTAGTTTCCAGCACCCCACGCATGCACTGTGTCTCCACTCTGGTGCGGATGGCTAGGGCTGGGTGTTTAGCAGTCCTGGGCTCCCTCTCCCTCCCGGCTCCAACTCCTTTCCTCCCGCTGGGAACTGGGGTGAGGGCCCTCATGTCCTGCCGGGCTGTGGCTTGTATCTTATCCCTTTCAGCAGGCGCTGGGTTCTCACAGGTGTGGATGTAGTCTGGATGTTGTCCTGTGTCTTCTGGTCTCTCTTTTAGAGATAGTTGTATTTGTTGTATTTTCAAAAATATATATGTTTTTAGGAGGAGATTCCCACTGTCCTATTCATGCCGCCGTCTTGGCTCTGCCTCCTGCCATTTAGCCATTATTAACATGGGCTTCTATGCACTGCTTTTCTCTCTCACATTCAGAGGCAACAAGTTAGGCAGAAAAGTGTTAACACTGAATAATATTAAAAACCTATGATAGAAGGTTCCATATTATTCAAAACACTTAATATGATCACTCTTAGTAAAATTTCACACATTTTATTAGCCATCAAAATGTCTCCTTCTCTGGGATTTATTATCACAGCAGTTTTTTAAAAACATGTTTCTTTTTTCACATGATGGTAAAGTTTCTGCTTTACTACTCCAGAATTTTTGGTATTAGAGTGATGCTGGCTTCATAGAATGAGTTTGGAAGTATTCCCTCCAGAATTATAAGACTAAGCACAAAATTCCACTGTGGTTAGGAACTATAATTGATCCTACAAATTAAAAAGAAAGAATTATATTATGACAAAATCAGATTATTTCCCTATGTGATACAATCAATATCTGGGAAGAATCTAGAATTTCTATGCATGAAGACTCAGAGGCAGTGTTCTGAAAAGTTTAACTTGCCTCAGAATCATCTGTGGAGCTTACTGAAATATAGAATATTGGACTCCATTCCCAGAGGTTTTAATTCAGCAAATTTGGAAAAGGTGAAGCAAGAATTTCTGACAAGTTTCAGATGATACTATACTGCTGGTCTAGAGGTCTAGAAATCTACTAAGATTTCTATAATTATACAAAGATATCCTAGGCCTAGAAAGTAGAATCATCTATTATGAGTAATTTTCCAGGAATTTAACAACCTTAGAAAAGACAATTTGGTGGTCTCATTTTCCCATACTCTTCACTACAGACTCTGAATTTTTAAAAATATCATTCCAATTTTGTCCCTTTTGAATAATCAGTTGATAATTATACATATCTCCCACCATTTATAAAATCCCTGTTCTTTATTTTCATGTATGATGTATGCAACATCAAAGGCAAAAAAGAGATCCCTTATGAATTAGTAGCTTGAGGTAATATTAGCAGATAGATTTCTTAATAAAAAAAAGACTTTATCATAATACTCATTCTCCTTAAAGTTTTCCAAAACATAGAAGAGGAGGGAATACTTCCAAACTCATTCTATGAAACCAGCATCACTCTAATACCAAAACTAGGCAAAAACTCCAACAAAAAAGAAAATTACAGACCAATATCCCTGATGAACATAGATGCAAAAATACTCAACAAAATATTAGTAAACCAAATTCAAAAATACATGAAGAGGATTATACACCATGATCAAGTGGGATTCATCTCAGGGATGCAAGGATGGTACAACATTCGAAAATCCATCAACATCATCCATCACATCTACAAAAAGAAGGACAGAAACCACATGATCATTTCCACAGTCACTAAAAAAGCATTTGACAAAATTCAACATCCATTCATGATAAAAACTCTCAACAAAATGGGTATACAGGGCAAGTACCTCAACATAATAAAGGCCATATATGACAAACCGACAGCCAACATCATAGTTAACAGCGAGAAGCTGAAAGCTTTTCCTCTAAGTTTGGGAACAAGACAGAGATGCCCACTCTTCCCACTGTAATTTGACATAGTACTGGATATCCTAGCCATGGCAACCAGGCAAAACAAAGAAATACAAGGCATCCAGATTGGTAAAGAAGAAGTCAAACTGTCACTATTTGCAGATGACATGATATTGTACATAAAAAACCTTAAAGACTCCATTCCAAAACTACTAGAACTAATAAATGAATTCAGCAAAGTTGCAGGATACAAAATTAATGCACAGAAATCTGTTGCTTTCCTATACAGTAATGACGAACTAACAGAAAGAAAAATCAGGAAAACAATTCCATTCACAATTGCATCAAAAAGAATAAAACACCTAGGAATAAACGTAACCAAGGAAATGAAAGAGCTATACCCTGAAAACTACAAGACACTCTTAAGAGAAATTAAAGAGGACACAAACAAATGGAAACTCATCCCATGCTCTTGGCTAGGAAAAATTAATATCGTCAAAATGGCCATCCTGCCTAAAGCAATCTACAGATTCAATGCAATGCCTATCAAAATACCAACAACATTCTTCAACGAACTGGAACAAATACTTTTAAAATTCATATGGAACCTCAAAAGACCCCAAATAGCCAAAGCAATCCTGAAATAGAAGAATAAAGTAGGGGGAATCTCACTCACCAACTTCAAGCTCTACTACAAAGCCATAGTAATCAAGACAATCTGGTACTGGCACAAGAACAGAGCCACAGACCAGTGGAACAGATTAGAGACTCCAGAAATTAACCCAAACATATATGGTCAATTAATATTTGATAAAGGAGCCATGGACATACAATGGGGAAATGACAGTCTCTTCAACAGATGGTGCTGGCAAAACTGGACAGCTACATGTAGGAGAATGAAACAGGACCATTGTCTCACCCCATGTACAAAGGTAAACTCAAAATGGATCAAAGACCTGAATGTAAGTCATGAAACCATTAAACTCTTGGAAAAAAACATACGCAAAAACCTCTTAGACATAAACATGAGTGACCTCTTCTTGAACATATCTCCCCGGGCAAGGAAAATAACAGCAAAAATGAACAAGTGGGACTACATTAAGCTGAAAAGCTTCTGTACAGCGAAAGACACCATCAATAAAACAAAAAGGAACCCTACAGTATGGGAGAATATATTTGAAAATGACAGATCCGATAAAGGCGTGACATCCAGAATATATAAAGAGCTTACATGCCTCAACAAACAAAAAACAAATAACCCAATTAAAAAATGGGCAGAGGAACTGAACAGACACTTCTCTAAAAAAGAAATACAGATGGCCAACAGACACATGAAAAGATGCTCCACATCACTAATTATCAGAGAAATGCAAATTAAAACTACAATGAGGTATCACCTCACACCAGTAAGGATAGCTGCCATCCAAAAGACAAACAACAACAAATGTTGGCGAGGCTGTGGAGAAAAGGGAACCCTCCTACACTGCTAGTGGGATTGTAAATTAGTTCAACCATTGTGGAGAGCAGTATGGAGGTTCATTAAAATGCTCAAAACAGACCTACCATTTGACCCAGAAATTCCACTCCTAGGAATTTACCCTAAGAACGCAGCAATCAAGTTTGAGAAAGACAGATGCACCCCTATGTTTATTGCAGCACTATTTACAATAGCCAAGAATTGGAAGCAACCTAAATGTCCATCGGTAGATGAATGGATAAAGAAGATGTGGTACATATACACAATGGAATACTACTCAGCCATAAGAAGTGGAAAAATCCAACCATTTGCAGCAACATGGATGGAGCTGGAGAGTATTATGCTTAGTGAAATAAGCCAAGCGGAGAAAGAGAAATACCAAATGATTTCACTCATCTGAGGAGTATAAGAACAAAGGAAAAACTGAAGGAACAAAACAGCAGTGGAATTACAGAACCCAAAAATGGACTAACAGGTACCAAAGGGAGAGGAACTGGGGAGGATGGGTGGGCAGGGAGGGATAAGGGGGGGGAAGAAGAAGGGGGGTATTAAGATTAGCATGCATGGGAGGGGAGGGAGAAAGGGGAGGGTGGGCTGCACAACACAGAGATGACAAGTAGTGATTCTACAACATTTTGCTAAGCTGATGGACAGTAACTGTAATGTGGTTGTTAGGGGGGACCTGATATAGGGGAGAGCATAGCAAACATAATATTCTTCATTTAAGTGTAGATTAAAGATTAAAAAAAAAAAGAAATAAAGAAAGAAAAGCGGGATTACTCCTTGATAGGATAAAACTATTGGTAAATCAAAGATCCATGCATGCTTTAAATATCCTTAATGTTGATCACTTAAAGGGTGTCAGATGATCAGCTATGGAGGTACTCTTTTCTGATAATATTCTTTTCTCTTAATTAAAAAAAAAAAAAAAAAGAAGCAGTTCCTGTGTGCTGACCTCCAATGAGTTCTGCACAGTGGTATAGAGGGCATGTCAAAGTGTGGGCAAAGGGTCTGTTTGTTTCTATGCAGAAGATCAAGGCCTAGCTTGGCTACCCAGAAAATGAACTAAGGTATGATATGAGGAGAAGCTTCCGGCATCAGCACTCTCTGGAGGACTTGTGCCGGGGAATGATCATCAAAAAGCCTCCACAGGGATCCGGACGATGCTGCAGTTGTGGCTGCATCCACCCCACCATTTCCTGGACTTGCCATTGGAATGAGGAGGGAGATGTCTAGGCTGGCATGTGCATACAGTGAGACAACGAATTTGACTGGATCTGTACTGTTGGAACTCAACCAGGAGTTGGGAGGGGTGCAAGTTGTAGCACTCCAAAATCTTATGACTATAGACTATCTACGGTTAAAAGAACATATGGGATGTGAACAGATCCCAGAAATGGGTTGCTTTAATTTGTCTGATTTCTCTCAGACTGTTCAAGTACAGTTAGACAATATCCATCATATCATAGACAAATTTTCACAAATGCCTAGGTTGCCTAAATGGTTTTCTTGGCTTCACTGGAGATGGATGGTAATTATAAATTTGCTTTGTTTATGTCACCGTATTCCTATTATGTTAATATGTGAGCGCAAGTTAGTTAGTAGTTTATAACCTATACATGCTTAAGGTACTCTACAAGAAGATATGTCAAAGAAATAATCAATCCTCCCATGTTTTATTCCATATGCTACCTCTATAGCTTTTCTTCTTCCTTCCTAATTACAACCCTTAAATAGAATTCGTGCCTCATATCGAATTTACCGAGTATCATAATTCCTCCAGGTGGTAAAGATACCTCGAGACAAGTGCTGGGCATAGAAGCCACAGGGCATAAATCTGCAAAGAAGTAAAAAGCTAACCTTTTCAAACAATATGGCTTCTCTCTCACTTACCAACTTTACATTTCCCTGTATGTCCCCGGAAGATGACTGGTTAGCCAGAGACGGGTAAGATTCCTCAAGGGAGGAACAACCTAAGACAGGCACAGTCGCAGGGGGGCCATCAGATGAGAAATTGTGGATCAACAGAGGTGAGGCTTAGAACCTCACCCCCTCTGTTTTGAGAGAAATCTTCTGCATCCGTGGATGTTTTGCTGCCCTTGTCTAGCTTGGATTAATACTTAGTCCATAGGCACACACCTGATCATCTACATTTGCCCTCTTACAGCACTAAACTATGTTTTCTACCTTTATCTTGCATTTATCTACAACTTCAGCATTTTATTAAAAATAAAAATAATAATAATAATAAAGGGAGAAATGTGGGATCCACATATAAATCAAGTATAAAAATCAAACGAATATTCATATTTGACCTGAATGTTTATAGTTCATAATGCGTGATCAAAACCGAAAGTTTCTGTGATGAATGCCCTTGAACTCCTCACCATGTAAGAATTTATTCACTATGTAAGAATTCGTTCGCCATGTAAGAACTTGTTCATTATGCTTCAGAAGATTGGAGACTGACGAGAATTAGGCTTGAGATGGATTAATGATTGTGCATTGAGCATTGACCCCCCTATACAGAATTTTATTATTGTTAACAACCATTTGATCAATAAATAGGAGAGATGCCCTCTCAAAAAAAAAAAAAAAAAAAGAAACTGGATCATTGTCTAACCCCATACACCAAAGTAAATTCAAAATGGATCAAAGACTTGAATGAAAGCCAGGAAACCATAAAAATCTTAAAATAAAATTGGCAAAAATCTCTTGGACATAAACATGAGTGACTTCTTCATGAACATATCTCCCTGGGCAAGGGAAACAAAAGCAAAAACGAACAAGTGGGACTATATCAAGCTGAAAATCTTCTGTACAGCAAAGGATACCACCAATAGGACAAAAAGGCATCCTCACCACCATCCAAAAGACAAACAACAACAAATATTGGCAAGGTTGCGGAGAAAGGGGAACCCTCCTACAGTGCTGGTGGGAATGCAAATTAGTTCAACCATGGAAAGCAGTATGGAGGTTCCTCAAAAGGCTCAAAATAGAAATACCATTTGACCCAGGAATTCCACTTCTAGGAATTTACCCTAAGAATGAAGCAGCCCAGTTTGAAAAAGACAGATGCACCCCTATGTTTATTGCAGCACTATTTACAATAGCGAAGAAGTGGAAGCAACCTAAGTGTCCATCAATAGATGAATGGATAAAGAAGATGTGATACATATGTACAATGGAATATTATTCAGCCATAAGAAGAAAACAAACCCTCCCATTTGCAACAACATGGATGGAGCTAGAGGGTATTATGCTCAGTGAAATAAGACAGGTGGAGAAAGACAAGTACCAAATGATTTCACTCATATGTGGAGTATAACAACAAAGAAAAACTGAAGGAACAAAACAGCAGCAGAATCATAGACCCAAGAATGGACTAATAGTTACCAAAGGGAAAGGGCTGGGCAGGAGGGGTGGGAAGGGAGGGATAGGGCGGGGAAAAAGAAAAGGGGCATTACGATTAGCATGTATAATGTGGGGGGGGCATAGGGAGGGATGTGCAACACAGAGAAGACAAGTAGTGAGTCTTCAGCATCTTACTATGCTGATGGACAGTGACTGTAATGGGGTTTGTGGGGGGGGTACTTGGTGATAGGGGGTGTCTAGTAAACATAATGTTCCTCATGTAATTATAGATTAATGATACTAAAAAAAGACTTTTTTTCTTAATAAAGTACTCTATATATAAGTCATTAGCATCTACTGCTTCCAGAAAGAAAAGTGATAGTCAATCTTTTGTCTTTGTTGTTTGTAAAGAAGACATGGTACCAAATATGCAATCATTTAAGGGATGGACTGATCAGCAAACTCAGTACTTTTTCAAAATCCCCTAAACTTCATTCATCATTTATAAGTATTTGCCTTAGTTTCCTTTGGATCACAAGTTAGAAAAATTAAAATACATGGAAATAATATTTTTATCAGATTTTTATTCATAATCTTGGAAATAAAATAATCTTACTAGATTAAAGGAAATTTAGAGTTGAAAGAAAATATAAATACTACCCAGCAGAAACACCTATTTGATGTATGATTTATTTATTTAACATTAATGCATTCATTAATTTAAAAAAGCTCATTGACTCCCTGTGTGGGGGGTGGGGTTGGGGTGGGGAGAGACTTTCCTATTTACTAGGTCCATAAAAAAATTAACATATAGCTTTTGTTTCAACAGATTTGGAACATTTAGGTTAAAGAGTCAAGTAGATAAATCTCTATTGGATAAAGTGTAAAAGTTATGGGATCACAGAGAAAAAGCTGTGTGCTGAACAATGTTTACTCTCCCCTTTTCTATGAAAGCTCTGTTCAGTTTGTATGGAGATTCCTTAATCTGTAGGATTTCACAAGGGATGGTTGTGATTGGTTTAATCTAGTCCTGGTAGGATGGTTCCCTTTGACTAGCTATGTGATCCATTTAGTCCCAATGAGATCCAGACAGAAGTAAACTGGGTGGGAATTCTAGGAAAACTTTTGATTTCCTGATAAAAATAGAAAAACTGGCATTAACTCCTTTTGCCTTTTGCCCATCATACATACTATTTTGCCTATCATGCCCGTCCCTGAAATGTTGATTGAATTCCTTCAGATAAAAAAGCCATCTTATAACAAGGGGGAAACAGAAGAAAAGTCTGAAGATATGGAGACAGGCGGCATGTGACTCTGCATCCACTGTTTCAATCTTAGAAGCTGGCTATCTTAGGACTCTTTGGTTTCACATAAGAAAATGTCTATCTGCTTTAATATTAATCAAGTTTTGTTTTTTACAGTCAAATTCACTCTTAATTCATAGAGAAGCATGATCTCCATTATTTTCTCTAATCTCTACAGAAATTTTATCAGTTACAAGTCTTGCTATTTGACAAGGCAGTATGTTCTATTCTAAAAATCAAATATTTTGGAGAGTGCTCATTTAATTAAAATTAAGTGAAATTTGATTGCTTGAGTTTTCATTCAAAATAGCACTGTAAATTCATGCTTTTCAAAACCATCAACAATAGCTTAAATTTTAAAGATACATAGCCCATGCATTTAAAAAATGTACATACCATAGACTGGTAATGCATCTGGACCCATGGGGTTTTAAAATACAAATAGAAGTAATTTTGATTGTATCAAAACCTTTGCAATATTTGAGAACCTAAACACTTGAGCCCTAGTGGAATACTAAAAAAGCAGGAAAGTATACTATTATACATTCTCTCTGTACAAAAGTGAAGAGTTTCTATACATCATATATAAGAAGTAAAATTTCTGAGTATTTAGAGTACCTTATTCAACACTGTTAAAAATTTTCAGTTGCTTTCCAAAGTTGTTGTTGTGATTTATACTGTGATCAATAGGGTTAAAGTATCCCACTTGGCTATATATTCATACATAGCTCATATTGTTAAAAATTTAAATTATTTGCCCATCTAAAGGAGGTAAAACTGTATCTTGCTGTTTTAATTTGCATCTTCCGAAGCTCTAGTTGTGTTAAGTAGCTCTTCATATGTTTATTAAACATCTTTCCTTTATTTTCTTTGAAATATCTATACATATTCTTGCCCATTTCCTTAGTATATTTTATTAGTATATTTTATTATTGATTTATAAATATACTGTAAATATTTTTGACACTTAATATTTTCTATGTCAGATCTGTGGAAAACAGTTTATTCTGGCCTTTCTCTCATTCACAGTTGCATGTGATACTTTGTCATAAAAATGTTTAACATTTTATATAGTTGAATATATTAATCTTTTCCTTATGATTTGTTTTGCATCTTGCCTAGAAACCATTCTTTGAGTTTCCTTATATACATCATTTCAGTACTAACGAGTACCTACCATTTTAGATGTTTATCCCAATTGTAATTTGTTTTATGCTAGTATGAGATAGGAAGCTATTTTTTTCCCCTCCATTAGGTAGTTGCTTTAATGCACTTTATCAAATAGTCGGTCCTTTACTCAAATGATTTTTTTTTTTACCTAGTTCCCATATATTTCTTTGGAAAACGAGTGGCAATATTTTCCAAGGTAGAAATGATTGTACTCAATGATTTATTGTGAGAGCATCCCACCACCCTTAATTTTTTTCTTCTTTTTTCAGAATCGGCTTAGGGAATCTTGGACTGAACTTTTCTACCTTTGTAAGACTTTTAGAATCAATTTATCAAGACATCCTTTAAACAGCTATTGAATTTTTATTATAATTGTAATATCATTATACTTTAATTTGGGGAGAATTTAACATTTTCAATATTGAGCCTTTATGTTCACAAACATGAATATCTTTTCATTTATTCAAAACTTCTTTGATGATTTTCAATGATGTTTGTTAATTTTCTCCCTAGAGCTCATTTCATTTAAATTTTTTAACCATGATTCATTATAGTATTTATCTCATTAATTTTTCTATTTGAAAGTAAAACTACACATAAAATGTGCAGAAATTTCAATTAACTATGTTTTTTTAATGAAGTATATAGTACTCTTACATAGAATTACTGTAGAAACAGAATTTGTATTCACATCAAATTAAAAATTAGTGGTTTCGTCTGGGGATAGAAATAAAAAAAAAACATGAGACAAAAAAGGAGAATATGGTTTAAAGTTTTAACTGTAAATTATTATTTCTTTAAAAAGAGAATAAAGTGAAGTAAATAAAAAACATTTAAAAATTTTTTAATAGTGGGCATATGTATATTAATTGCATCCTTAAAATTATGTTTATTTAATTTTCCAAATAATTAAAAAAGAAATGCAACAAGGTAGGACTTTGAAAAATAAAAATAATGAAATCAAATAATCAAGAAAGACTATATGACTGTGTACTAGCCATTGTTAATTTATCCAAGAGGGGTGTTCTGCAGTCACTGGAGAAGGGAGGGACCTTTCAGGGCCAACACTACCCCTCCTCAATAGCCCACTTAGAATCCCAAGCAGGTGCTGTGAACTGAGAGATGTAGGCACGGCTCCACTCAACCTGACACTGCAAGGCCAGTTAGTATCGCCATGCTTCCCATCCTCGTAAATCTCACTTAACTGATATTCTTATATCTACTCTGCCCTTGCTTTTCTGAAACACTTCCACAGTGATCTCTGAAGCCCCTGCTCATTATAAAGAGATCTTTCTTAAGCTGAAACTATTCAGAATTCTTCCTTCATGTCCTTGACTGAGGCTGAGACCTGACATTTCTTTTTTTCCCTGAAGCTTTCTTGGGGGGAAAAGGATGTTAATTCTTCCATACTTCATGTATCTCTGAAAATGGAGATAATTTTATTATTATTCTTTCAGTGGTTCATTGTCACTTCCAGGTGATTTTTCCTTAAAAAAAATTGCATGAAGGTTAACGTTATGGACTCTAAGATCAGATTGTGTGGACCTGAAGTCTGGTTCCACCTTTCTAACTGTGTGATCTTGGAAAGTTAGTAATTCTTTCTGTGTCTCAATGACTTCATCAGAAAATCAGAGATAAAAAAAAATATTTAGCTTCTAGACTTGTGAGAATTAAATGAGTTAATATACATATAAAGTGTTTTCTGAAATAAGCTATTAACAATTTTTCTACATGCATTACTATAATTACTAGAAAAGCCCAATCTGTATCTTTTAATTCTCACTATTGGTTTTATATGTGATCTTTGTAAAAGAATAAAATAACAAGCATCTAAAATTTTCTGGACTAAAACTCAGATGTTTCCCTTTAGTTTTCTTTACGGAGAATTGTGGTCATTTACTTCATGTGTTTTTCTGTGATATGATTCCAGACAACTTGGAAGCTTATATAATCTGTATTTGAAAGATAGTTGATACTAACTTATATACATACATAAAAATACTGGTTGGTTATAAGCAAGTGAACTAAGAAGAAAGTTTATAAAATAATAGTATGAACTATATAGCTATTAGTTTGTAAATGTATAGACTCAAGAAGAATCAAAGAAAATACATGAAACATAATATAAGACTATTTCTTTTCTCTTTTTTTATTATCCATAAATAAAAAGGGCCTACATTATAATGCAGACCTAGATGCACTGCAGCTCAGGTGAACACTCCATGGCTCAAGTGAATTAATTTACATTCTAGTTTAAAGGATAAAATCTCACCCAGAGGGAGCTGTTGCACACTGAGTAATTTTGGTGGTCTCCTCCAAGCTAAATCAGAATAAAGATCAAAACCAATGAAAATATGATTATGGCTTTAGAAATTACATCTACAAATTTAACTTTATAGCAAGTTGTAAAAATCTTCACTAAAATAAAAATCATTGTATATTAAGATAAGAAGATTGGTCTAAAGTTTTGTAGATTGTTCCTTCTTGAATGGTATGATGAAGATAAGGTACACATTCAAACCATTACAGTATTAAGACACTTGTTTAACATTCCTCAATTTTTCAAGCAAGAATTCCATGCTTAGAAGAACCCTTAATTGGATCTAATTGTATGACAGCTCCAAAACATAAAAAATAAAGTTGAACCAATTTGATCTGTTACATTTGTCTTGTGAAAGTCCAAATTTATTGTCTAAGCCCGATGCTCTGAGCTTTGTCATTGACTGCTTTAATAAAATGTGCTCTATGCAACATTAAAATAGCAGCATTAATCTTCAAGTCTTGATTTCCTTTTAATAAGAAATAACATTTCTCAAATATAGAAAACCTAGCTGTCTGCAACACTGTTTAAGGGGCATCCACGAGGCTAAGACAATTTTCCTAATAATACTAAGACATTATTTGCCTTTTCCATTGTGATGGCACTGACTGTTCAAAAGTAAAGGCACCCAAAGCTCCAGGCACTTAAACATCAGTCAAAGTAATGCACCCTAACTCTGTTAGCAACCAGTGAATCCTTCACAGCAACAAACCTGAAGTAAAATATAAATAAATAAAACCCAGTTTCACTTAAGAATGTCTTAGATCAAGCAGTAAAAATTATTTATTTCACTAAATATCAATCACTTAGTATATTTTTTCAATATTCCACCTTTTCCATCAGATACCTCAGCATATTAATCACAATTATTTTAAATTCCAGATCTGACAATTCAAAATCTTTGCCATATATGGGATTTTGATGCTTGCTCTGACTCGATAAGGAGAAAAGTAGTAATCTTGAAGATGTTGGTAGAATCTTTTCAAACTGAAACTCAGAGAGAAAAATAGATGAAAAAGATGGGATAGAATATCTAAGAACTGTGGGACAAATATACAAAAGATGTAACTTATGTATAATGGGAATCTTTAGTTTTCTAAAAATAATCAAGCACACTTATTTCAAAAAATTTTAGTGATTTCCCTATGGTTTGTAGTGTACATTTATGACTAAGTCCACTTTATATAACACTATACTCTTTCATGGAAGTCAAGTTCCTTGTAACGCAGTATTCCCAATTCCTCCCTTCTACCAAGGTTTTCTTTTTGTCACTGGTTCCCTGCAATTTAAATATGACATGTCTAAGGGTAGATTTTTTTGGTATTTATTCATGGTTACTCTGAACTTCCTGGATCGGTGGTTTAGTGTCTGTTAGTAATTTTGGAAAATTTCAAGCATCATGACTTTTCTTCTCCTCATTTTAGTATTCTCATAATGTTTTATGTTTATATGCCAGAAGTTAGGTTGTGTTTACTGTTTGCTATAGCCATAACTGTCAGAGACTAAAATTTTCTCTAGTGTATTTGTTTTTGTCTCCCCTATTGTGTTTGGGTTTCCCTAGTAACTTCTTAAGTAAGGTACAAAACCTGCAGTTCTTTTAATTGAAATCATCTTTTATTGTATAGATGCCCTATTGATTTACAGATAGGTGACAGGGGAAGCAATACTACTCTAAATTTTTTATTAGACCTCAGCCTTTTAGTGTCTGTACTCCTGAACAGACTTTTCAGCCTTCTTATCTGCTGTAGGTAAGATGGGAAATATAGAAGGGGCCTTCCTCATGCCCTACAATACGTCAGTAAAGTAGCTCCCATTGAAGCCTGGTCTTGTTACAAAAAAATAATGAAGGAAAGAATACATTGCACATACTTTAAAATGGTTTCCTACCTTCTCCTGTTAGATGCATGAAGGAAGTTCCCTGCATTCTTCAAAGTGAGAACTTGGTAGAGCTTCTAGAAGTAAAACATATTAAACTCTGGTACCTCTAGAGTTTTTAATTCTGAAACTAATTCTCACACTAAGCCTCCTGCAATTCCTCAGTTAGAGTTAAGTATTCCAATGAAACTGTCTCAGGGGTATGGACAGACATGCCTACTTGGAGGCAGGCTGGATTGCCTCCCAGACAGTAGTTTAGGAGTCCTGGAGCTAGGTCACAGGGTTGTTTCAGAATATGCAGTCAGACTGAGGTTGGTAGATTTGCCAGAGGCAAAATCTTAAAAGCAGACTGAAGAAAATACATTACCTTCAGAGAAAGAGTGGCACTTTATTTTCAATAAAAATGTTTAAAGCTAGACAATAATATACAATATCTTTAGAGGACTGAAGGAATATGACTCCCAATACAGAATTGTATACTCAATAAATTACAAAAATTAAAAACCAGAGGTGAAGACTTCCAAAGTGAGCTTGGACATGTTAAGAACTTGGAAGCCATCATTCCTTTCCTCACAACAAGTAAAAAGCTGAAGAAGCTGAAAAACAGCAGCTCTTCTTCGATCCATCAGAGAACTGAGGTAACAAAAGAAACTGTTAGCCCCCAAATTGGCAAGAGAGGCATTCAGAAAATGACAAGCTTGCTGGGTACAGAAGCCCACTACTGGAGACAACAGCGTCACTAATCAACATCACTATCAGGGAATGCAAATCAAAACCACACCTGTCAGGATGGCTGTTGAGCAGATACACCAAGTGTAGGAAAGGGTGTAGAGGAAAGAGAACCACTGTGCACTGTTAGAGGGATTGCAAATTGGTCCAGCCATTACGGAAAGCAGTAGAGCAGTTGCTCAAAAAACTACAAATAGAACTACCAGATGACCCAGCAATCCTCCTTCTGAGCACATATGCAAAGAAAATTAAATCTATACTTCAAAGAGATATCTGCACTCCCATATGCACTGCAGCATTAGTTACAATAGCCAAGATGTGCAAACAACATAAGTGTTCATTGATGGCACTGGGAATTAACCAAACTGAAGCAAAAGAGAAAGAAAACAGGAAGGATAATCAACAGCCTCAGTGATCTGTGGTATAGTATTAACCTATCTAAAATTTGTGCATTAGCTTCCTAGAGGAAAAGAGAGATCAGGGAATAAAAAGATATCATATTTAAACATTTCCTAAGTCTGATGGAAAATATCAATTTTCAGGATCAAAGAACCTCATACCTAGGCATGTCATAGTCAATTTCTTCAGCCTAAGATAATAAATGAGGCATTTTAAAAATGATAAGGAACAAAATACACATTACAAGGGACAATAATAAGAAAACCTCAGGTCTTTCATAAGAAATAATGAAGTTTAAAAAGTGGAACTACATCTTTAAGATATTAAAAGGAAAACAAATCTCTTGGTGTAGAATTCTATGTCCAATGGAAATATATTTCAAAAATGTTACAGATAAAAACTGAATTAGTCATTAGCAGACTTTAAACACAAGAAATGTTAAAAAGTGTTCTTTATGCTAAAGGAGGTTATATAAATGCAAACTTAAAATATAGAAAAAGTAAGATGTTATAAATGGTGAATATTTGAAATAATTTAAGATTTCTTCACCTGATTTCTTAACTTAGGTAGTAAAAACTAAAGCACAAAGCAATAATAAAATTGTATTGTGGAGTTTATAAATACATAGAAATAAATTGTATTCCTGCATCGAAAAAGTCAGGAAAAGCAAGTTATATTTTCTTATATTAATATATGATGTAATGACATATTAACTGTGATAAATTAAGAATGAATATTTTAATCCAACCAGAAAATAAAAAAAAATTATAGCTAAAAACCAATAAAAGAGTTAAAGTCAGGCACACACACCACACACAGACACCAAAACTCTATACAAAAGAATGCAGGAAAGAAAGAGAAAAAGAAACAGGAATAAATGGGATAAACAGAAATCAATGGAAGATGAGAGGTTGAAAGCTAACTAAACTAATTATTTCATTAAATGAAAGTAAACTAAAATATTCTACGCTGCTAAGTAGAAGTAGTGAATACATAAGAAGCAACTCAGTCTAGTGGGTCTATTTCTATTGGGAAAGCTGATAGGAAAACTAAAAACTAAAAACTGCTCACCCAATGTACAAATACAAGGAATTCTTTTACTTATTTTGTAGTATGCCCACCTTTTCTTCAATAATTATATAATCAATATGTTCACAGTATATTAAATAGTAAAAAAATGCAATGTTTACAATAATGTGCAAAAAAGTATCTGAAACACACATAGAAGGTTATTATACCTCAATAAAATAATGACTAACTGGCTTGTGAGCATATAAACAAACTTTAACAAATAGCTGAATTCTAAAATGTGTACTTGACTCTAAAAATTATAAATGAAAAATGTGAATCTTTCAGTGCCATTATTTCAATTCAAAATTTGAATTTTCTATTTCAGTGTTATTAAAAAATAAGTGCAGTATGTTTTGTTCACTGGGGAGCAGTCTGCCAGAATGTTGTCTTTACAAAAGGTTCTGAATCCAGAAAAGAAACACAAGCCAAGTGGAATAAATACCCTTTTTTATAAAAAGATGTAGGATCTACTTAGGATCTGTTTAGCAACTGAAAAAATATCTTATGGATAACACTTTTAATTTATGTACTTCAGCATTTATTCATGCCAAGTACAGCCATTTATACATGTTAACATTTATTAACATGCAGTTTAGTTATAACTGCTGATTGATAGTAAAGATGGCTGAGTAACATGTTGAACTACACTATATATATATATAGTATAGTTTCAAGTGTGGGAAAAAATCTCAAATGTGGAAAATTGTAATAGAAGAAACTAAGGTTCTCATTTTAATTTCAAGGAATAAAAAAGATATACAGAAAAATATTTTTAATTTTAAATGTAGGAATATGTCAACTTATTTAAACTAAAAATTATGAGACAAATGGAAATTTGAACATTGAAGTATTTTAAATTAAAAACATAACATTTTATTAAAATACTCAATATTTAGGTGTGATATTTTAATGAAAGAAAATTGATCTTTTATATATATTTAAGTACATACTAAAATATTGTTGGATTAAATTACATAACTTTTGGATTAATTATGAGCAACATGGAAGGATAGGAAATGGACTGAGTGTGATTGGGGAATGTATGGAGCAGAATCAGCCAAATGTTGGTCGTTTGGGGATGGTAATAGTTCACTATACTATTCCCATTACTTTTTGTATGTGCTCAAAAATTTTTCCTTAAAAGAGAAAAAAAAATCAATGTGGCTTAGTAAATATCTTTACAATGTTCATATGAGATAAGCAGATGTTATAATCAATGGCCTGTATTTGCCAACTTAAGAGCTGTTGGAGAGAAACATTTTGAACAGGAGATATGTCTATAAAAGAGTAACATTTTAAATTAAGGGAAAGAAAGTATAGGATTATTTATAGACATCAGAAAACACTAGGAATAAAATTAATATCAGAGGAGAGAACTGCATGAGAGAAATGCTGAGGTTTATCACAGTATAAGATATGATTAGAAATTAACATGTAATATGAAACAAATTTTCACAGCAATAAGAAAATCATCAAGAAAATAGAATCTTTTGGGTGAGAGTACAAAGATTTTATTCAACCTTCAAATATAATATGAAGTATTGTTTGTCCTTAGATACTGTCGCTGTTGTTTCAAAATAATACAAATAACTAAACCTCCTATCCTCAGCTTTTCACAATTAGAACATCAATACATACATTTATTGAACACTTACAACATTAACTTGTAATTATGGTTTGTATTTTCTATTGTTCCCACTAATTTATAAACTTCTTTCTAGGAAGAATAATGTAGTATCCACTTTGTATCTGTAACATAAAATATGGTATCAAGCACACACTGAAACAACTTCCAATTATTGAAAAGGCCAAAACTGGTACCACTAGTATTGTCATTAAGCAAGTTTTAAAACCAACATTTCATTATTAAATAATTATTTATCTTATGCTGAAGTTAACTTGGTGAATTTCTTTCTGCCTTCTTTCCTATAATACCTTATTGATTCTGCTTTCAGACCAAAGTACATGCCTGAACATACATGTTATTATAGATTTCAGGAGAAAGTTATGTGGAAGATATTATTTATAATGTAAATTGCATGTAAATATTTTACAAAAGAATATAGAAACTTGGAGAAAAGTTTTGTCCTGTATCACATTAGTAACACAAAACAGGCATACCTCAGAGATATTGCAGGTTTGGGTCCAGATCACTGCAGTACAGCAAATATTGCAATAAAGTGAGTCTAATGATTTTTTTGGTTTCCCAGTGAATATAAAAGTTATGTTTACATTATATTATAGTCCATTAAGTGTACAATAGCATTATATATATATAAAACAATGTACACATGTTAATTAAGAAATAATTTATTGTTAAAACATGCTAAGCATCATTTGAGACTTTACCAAATCATAATCACCATAATAAATATAATAAAAATGAAAAAGTTTGAAATATTGCCAGAATTACCAAAATGGGACATAGGCACATGAAGTGAGCAAATGCTGTTGGAAAATAGTGCTGCTAGACTTGCTCAATGCATGGTTGCCACAAACCTTCAAGTTGTAAAAAATTTAATACCTGAAAAGCACAATAAAATGAAAGTGCAATAAAACAAATTATGCCTGTTCCATTCTCTTCTGAGAATGAAGAATTTGTAAGTTCAAAAAACTCAAATGGTCCTCACTCTAACATAAATCCATATGTGATAGAGGAGTGTGGATATAAATTAAGGAACTGTGATTCATTCATTAATGAAAAAAAGTGAATATTTTAAGTGGAACTGACAATATGAAAATGTTGAGAGCAACTTTGAAGATAATTTTTGAAAGCAACAACATACTTTGGTGGTGGTTTCTTCCATTTTTGTTTCACTGAATCATTGTTGCAGAAAGACTGACAAATGTTACATTATTAAAGAATTCTTATAAGTCAATTTTATTTGTTTTATTTAAAAAAAGCAAATCACTAAAGCTTACTTTCTGAAAAAGTAACATTCACGTAAAAAATTTTGATACATGTGAAAAAGTGACATATGTAGGGAAATTCTCCTCTGTACCCCTAACTTCCATGTACCACGTTCTTTTCTACAAAGACAATACAATTTTATTTTTGAGGGGGTAAAAGCCAATTTATTGATAAGCTGCCACAAAAAATCAAACACATAAATACTGAACTCTGAGGGGGTTAAATGAAACAAATATTAGCCCTTCAGGAAGTAATCAGCTATAAATCAGTCAACATACAGTTTTAAGGACTCAAAATATAATAGTGGAAAAAAACGAACAGCTGTTATCCTTAAGAAATTTTAAGTTCTAGTGAGAGGAGAAAGATAATAAAAATACACTTAAATGTAAGTAAGTTCCAGTATTCATACATGCTGTAATGAGACTGGGAGTTATTTCAGCCAGGGTAGTCAGAAAAAGGGTGGTGTTTGAGTTGAGACCTAAATGAGAAATTTTATGATTGTCCAGGAGGGAAGCTTTCTATTAACAAAAGAAACAGGAAGTGAAAAAGTCCTGACAGGAAGGTTTTAAAGAGAATAAAAAGAAGCCTGTCAGAGCACAGTGAAGAGATTCAAAGGAGATGCAAACAAGGTAGGTAGGGACCACATTATAGCCATACGGTTTATTGTAATATGTTTGGATTTTGTGTCAGTTGTACTAGGAAGTCAGTAAGAGTTTTAAGTACCAGATGGGTTCATTAGAAAGCTCACATGGCTGCTGTGTGAAAAATGGACTTTACTGGGTGAGAGTAGAGCCAGGAAAATTAGGAAGGAAGCTATTATGGGAATATGGGACATTGCAAAGTAGGTGGTAAGGAATGTTTGGATTTTAGATTATCTGAATGTGGAGATGATAAGACTTTCTAATAGATGATGGAGTGATTATAAGCATGGATTCTGGAGATTGTGTGAATACTGATTTTGTATCAGCTGTGTAACTGCTTGGACAAATCATTTAATTCCCCTGTCCTTCAATTTCCTCATTTGTAAAATATTATCTTCATAAGATTATTAGGAAGATTAAATGGGTTCATATATATACTAACAGCAGTGTCTAAAACAGAAAATGCTAGATGAGAATCACATCCACAGACACACCATACATCCTAGGTTTTGGGCCTGAGGAAGTTGTGTGGTAATGCCACTTATGGACATGTGCAAGGCTGAGGGAATAGTGGTGGGGGATTTTAATAGTTCTGTTTGGCAGTGTTAATTTTGAAATGTCTAATAGATATCTAAGCAAAGATGTTAAGTATGGAGCTAGATATATTAGTTAGAATTTCAAAGGGGAGTATAGTTTTGAGACAGGTAAATGAAGAATGTCCCACAGGGAACAGACTTACAGAAGAGGGTCAGGGTCAGAGCTGTGAGATGACAGCTTATCATTTATTTAAATGAGCACCATCACTAAAGGTCCAGCAGAGGAAGGCTTCTATACAGAAACAACTTCCAAAGAAACAAGGGATAAACAAGAAATTTGTTTGATTATTTAAAGTGTGGCTGGGGAATCATGCCCCTGAAAAATGAAGAGAGAAAAATGGTATTTAGACAGAAACAGTTATTATACAAAGTCAGATTTTAATGCCAGTTGGTACAGAAGCCATTCTACCAATGGACTATTGTTTATTATTAACCGGAAGTATAAGGGAAACCAGAAATATAAAGCTGAGGGTTTTTTTTTTACTGTTGTTCTTATCAAGGTTTTTTTAAATTAAAGTATAATTGATACACAGTCTTGTGGGGATTTCACATGAACAACATTGTGGTTTCAACATTCACCTATATTATCAAGTCCTCATCAACCCCCACTGCAGTCACAGTCCCTCAGTGGAGTAAGATGCTATGGAATCTTTACTGTCTTCTCTGAAAGGCAATACAGTTTAATAGGGTTTTTTTGTTTGTTTGTATAGGATTTCATATATATGTTTATATTTTTCCATTTGGGTCTGTTTGTGGACAAAAAGAGTCTAAGATCACAGTCTTTCACATCAGATATTAGATTTATTTCCAAGTATTTTTAATGCTATTATAAAGGTTTTTCTTCTTTTTTTAATGCCATGTTTTAATTTTTTTGGCTGATTTATTAGTTTGGCTGCCATAACCAAATATCACAGTCTGGATGGCTCGAACAATTTATTTTCTCCAAGTTTAGAGGCTGTAAGTCAAAGACCAGGTGTTGATAGGTTTGGTTTCTCCTAAGGCTTCTCTCCTTGTTTTGCAGTTGGCCAACTCCTCTGTATGCTCGAGTGGACTTTCCTCTGTGCATGTGTATCCCTGGCATCTCTTCTCCTTATTCCAAGCACACCAGTCATATTGGACTAAGTCCTGACTATTATAATGACATTTATATTAATTACCTCTTTAAAGAGCTTATCTCCAAGTACAGTCACATGGGGGCTTAGGGTTTCAATATATGAACTTTGGGGCACACAATTCAGTCCATAATATTCCACCCATTATATTCCCAAAATTCATGGCCTTCCCATATGTAAAATACATTCACACCCTTCCCATCATACCCCAAAGTCTTAACCCATTCTAGCATCAAGTCTAGGTCAAAAGTTTCACCTAAACATCATTTAAATCAACTAGAAGTGAGAGTTAAGGTATGATTCATCTTGATGCACAATTCATCTGCAGTCATGGATCTGTGAAACCAGACAAGTTTATGCTTGCAAAATATAATGGTGGGACAGATGTAGGATAGACATTTCCATTCCAAAAGGGAGAAATAAGAAAGAGGGAAGGGGTAAACGGGTCTAAGTGAGATGGGGACCATGGGTGTAGTCAGAGTAGGGTAAGGGCCTCCAGAAAAAGACCCCTACCAAAACTCCATATTAAACAATTAAACAAAGACAGAGTCACATTAATTCTCTAAAATAAAATATCAAACTAAGAATATAAGCATTCTTCAGTGAAGATTAGTTAAAACTAAAAAGCCAGGAGCAACCTGGCCTGGAATGTTTGAACATCCCCCAGATAAGAAAGTACCTCCGCATAGCCCATGTCTTGTTTGTGCCAACTAAATGAGGCTATTGTAAAATTTACTTTAGCCTGCTCAAAGGCCCAGTTTATCTTTAACTTTACCCAGATGCTGCTTTTCCTCCTCCAGCCCTAATCAAGTCAGTAACTCAGCTCACCTTGAAAGCAAAACAAGCAGCCTTGACTGATATGCTCCCAAACCAAGAAACTGCTATTCTGAGAAAGGATCAAAACAGTAAATTTCTTATGTTAACTCCGCAAAATAGTCTGAAAAACCAATAAGAAACTTAGTATTTCTTTGAAAATAAACACTTAGAGACCGTCTGGTGAATCCACCTCCCTAACTCTTGGTCTCTCAACTGCCTATAAATCCCCTAGACAACACACCACCGCGGACTCTCTTGTCCCCTCCTGGCATAAGCCGGGAGCTCTGTTCTTTCACTTTATCTCGAAATAAAAGCCTGTGCCTTGCTCTCCTACCTTGACTGTTTGTGAAGCTCATCCTTCGGCTTCGTGAACAAGAACCCTGGCATCATAAGGAAGTCTAAAATATGGTGATACTGGGTTCTTGTTCATGGAGTTGAAGAATGAACTTTGCAAATGCTCAAGGTGGCAAGCAGGAGAAAAGGCTTTATTTAGAAAAAGCAAAAGTACAGAACTCCCAGTATGCATTGGGAGGGGACAAGAGTGCCATGTTTGGGCTTTCTGTAGGGGTTTTATATCCCAGATTTAACTGAGGTGTCTATTTTTAATTAGTTCCTGCCTGAATGCTGTCTATTTGTTTCAACCAGTCTCACTGAAGGTCACTCATATTTCTTAAGTTGGCATGTTTATCTCAAAGTGTCGGTATGGCTTTAACTGTTAGTGAAACATTAGCTTAACAAGGAGTTTTGGTGAGAACTTCCTGGTACACTGTTACATTTTTCCAACCGCAATTATGCTGTTTTCATCCTTTCCAGAGGCCCTTATCCTGCTCTAACTAGACAGCAGCTGCCCCCTGTCTTTTCCCTGTCTCACTGGCAAGGCAAATTTCATTACACTTTAGGATTTAACAGTAACTCTCTTTGGCTTGATGTTCTGCCTCTGGGCCCACCAGGGTTATAGTCTTGCCCTCTTAGTCCTGAGCAATGGCCCTGTCCCCACATGAAAAAGTGATGGCCTTACCCTGAGCCTGGTTTGCTGAAACCAAGGAGGAAACAGCCTTGCCCCCTGGACTTACACATTCTGGGCCTGTGTTGGGAGTGGTAATCCTGTAGATCTCTGAATTACCTTCAGGGTCTTTCTTCTCTTTTTTTGAAGGATAATGTATATTTGCTGCCAAATAGCCCTATTGTTCTGTCCTGCAGAGTTCCAGAAATCCAACAGCGTTCTTTCATTCTGTCTTGTCTCTGTCACCTTTAATCTAAGTGGGCAGTGTCTCTGTTGGTATCATCCCATCTCTATTTCTGGATGCTGCTGAGATGGCTCATTAAATCCATGAATCTAATCCATGATCTCTCTTCCTCTCTTTTCAGCCACTCAAAAAAACCATACATTTATTTCTTGGATCCAGAAGTCTGGGCATGGTTTACCTGGGTTCTCTGAATTAGAGCTTCACAGAACTGCAATCAAGGTGTTAGCCAGAGCTCGGTTCTCATCTGAAGGCTCAACTAGGGGAGGATATGCTTTCTTACTCTTGCAGTTGTTAACAGCATTTAGTTTTTTGCAGCTAGGTTTCAAGCAGCTTCCTTCTTCAGAGGCAGCAAAAGAGACCCTAGAACAAGCTCTCTAGCAGGCATCACTTAACTTTTTCTGCTTAGCTGCTTCATAGTTCTGTAGGTCAGGTGTCCAACTTGACTGGATTTGCTGCTGAGGGTCCCACAAAGCTGGAATCAAACTGTCAGCTTGACTGGGCTTTTACCTGGATATTCTTGGGAAGAATCTTCTTTCAAGTTTATTCTTGGCAGAATCCACTTCCTTATGGCTGTGGGAAGGGGTCCCCATATTCTTGTTGAATATTGGCCAGAGGTCACTCTCAGATCCTAGAGGCAACTTGGCAAGACCTTGCATCTTCAAGTCATCAGTGGCATGTCAAATCCTTCTCCCTATTTGGAATCTCTCTAACTGCCCTTCTGCCCCACCCATGAACTCTTCAGCAAATAATTTTACAGCCACATCTTTGGTATTGCTTCCAGAACACACCTTCTCTTTTTGCAATATGGATAGTCTGAGGATTTCCCAAATCTTCAAATTCTGCTTCCCTCATTTATCTCTTTCTTCTTGCATTTTACTTTATGCAGTAAGGAGAAACTAGGCCAACACTTTGTTTTGAAATTTCTTAGTTAAAAATCCAAGTTCATGACTGTGGGTAAAACTACAATATTTCCAGAATCTCTTGCCTGGCCTTAGTGCATCTCCATATCAATATGTATTTCCAAGAGTAGTAGTCCATCTCCAAATCAATAGGCAATTATTGATCAAAGGGCAAGCCAGGGCATACCTGGGCCAGAGAGGCTGGGTGGGGCCCCTTTTTTCTACAGCTGGGTCACAAGAGACACAGGAGATAGCAGAAGTGGATGACTGCTTGTTATAAATGGGTTTCTCCCACTTTAGTTCTCCCTTTGACTAATTTCTGTTTCAAAGGTATTTTGCCCTAGTATTTTCCCCCCGTTACAATTACTTTAAATTTCTATCTTCCACAAAGTGCTAGAACACAATTCATCTAAGTTCTTTGCACTTTACAATAACAATCACCTTTCTAGCGACTAATAACATGTTCCTCATTTCCAGGTCTTCCAAGAGACCTCACTAGAGTCACTTTTTAATGTCTATATTCCTATAAACATTCTCTTCAGGGCAACTTAAGCTTTTCTAACATGCACATTGCAGGTAAAATTGCAATATTTCAAGAATCTCTTGCCTGGTTTTAGTGCATCTCTATATCAATAGGTGATTATAAGTGGGGGATAGGAGAGAGGGTATATATCTGGACCAGAGAGGTTTGGTGGGGTCCCTATTTTGTAGCCAGGGTGTAAGAGACATGGGTGAGTAGAAGTGGATGACTATAAGCAATAAAAAGGTTTCTCCCATTTTATTTCTCCCTTTGACTGATTTTGGCTTCAAAGGTTATTTTTCTTGACATGGGAATATATTTCCTTTCTGGAGTTACACACATCAGAACTCTTCCAGCCTCTCCATTTTCCAATTCCATAGCCACTTCTACATTTTTAGTGACAATTTTCTCCCTATATTTTATTGATATGATGAAAGTTGGTATTTAAATATTAAAACCCAACTGTTTCTGTAATAAATTCAATTACTTATTTTATATAAATATGCATATATGTGCATACATATATATAATAATTTTTATATTCATCTGAATTTCATTTGCTAGTATTTTCTTAGGAGTTTACTATAATATGCATAGGTAGAAATTTATTTTTATTTGTCCTACTTGAAATTTCCAGGCAATTATTTTTGTCTGGGTATGATTTATTTTTTATAGTTCTCAACTAAATAACTTCAAATATTGTTTTGGCACATTCTCTTTCTCTTCTTTTAGAATTCTTACTATATCTTCTTATATTTAACTCTCTCTTCTTCTGTATTTTATAACATTTGTTTCTTTGTGATCTATTACAGATATTTCCTTATAATCTATTTTTTGAGCTTAGTAGTTTTTTCCTTAGTTATGTCTAATCTTTAAGGCTATCTATGAGTTAATTTCTTTTATAATATTTTCTTAGTTCAAGAATTTCAGTTTTGTTATTTTTTACAATTCCCAACTGTCTACTAGCATTAGCAATCTTGCCTTTTAATGGTATAGTAAGATCAACTTTTCAAGTAAGTGCTCCTTTTAGATTTTTGTAAGTTATATATTTTGATTATATAAATATTTTGTGATATAGTTCTTAAAAAGGTTAAACTTCCATCACATTTCTTAAAAACCTCTTAATTTATAATAGAAAAATTACTTACATTTTTCTAAAATTGTAACATATAATTCTTCCTGAATGTTTCCATTTCATTAAAGTGAAAATGTAACTGTATTTTTTCTTTGCTTGGCTATGTTAAAAGGATGGAACACAAAATTTCTCCTCACTTTACAGAAATGTTGAACATTAAAGCTTTCCTTTTCCTCAAAGAAAAAAATAGTTTTAAGTTCATTGATGTTCCTAAATATAGATTTAATAGGACATAAGTGTCTCTTGCCAGATAAGAACAGGAACATATATTTCTAGAAGATAGAAGAGATTTAATTCTTCTGGGGGAGAAGACAGTGTAACTCAGAGAAGACAAACAGGGACTCTGTGGCACCTTACTACACTGATGGACAGTGGCTACAATGGGGTACGGGGTGGACTCGATAATAAGGGTGAATGTAATAACCACATTGTTTGTCTTGTGAAACCTTCATAAGAGTGTATATCAATGAAACCTTAATAAAAAAAAAAAAGGAACAATTTTCCCTAAGGGATAAGTAGGTCAGAGTGTTGGAGAGAGGGCCACCAAGCCAGGGTGTTGTTCCTAGTGAGGTGCTATTTTACTCACAGCCTAGGAAGAGCTGAGTGAGTGGACTAAGTAAAGACCACTGATGAAGGGCCTTTCAGGAGAGCCCTGGAACCCTGCTAAAGCAGAAACAAACACTTCTCAGTCTTTACCTTAAAAGAACTTCTCATAGTCTTACTCCAGGTTAAGTCAGTACATCTGGAACTTTCAAGATTATTGCCTAGGGATCATGTATAATTGCAGTTCATTCAGCACATTATTACTTTTTCAAAGAACAATTAAGTTCATGACCTTATTTGCCCTTCATAATACAAACTGACAGTGAAATACAACTGAAATATTCCAGCTGGAAACTCAGGAACCTAAGGCCCAATTTGGCTTTGTTTTCAAAGTCATTGAACTTCACCATGAAAAGTGACTTAATTTCAGTATGCATCAAGAGCTGGTATGTAGTTAAGCTGTTTTTCTGGTGCAACAATAAATCACTAATTAATCTATTAGGAGTTTATGTTGGACCAATGAAATGAGTCCTACCACTGGCTGAAGAGAGGGAATCATTGATTGGATATCAGTAATTTATTCATAAATGGACATATCAACCTATTATGACCAGTAATTATAATTCCTGGGACTTTTGTTTGAGCTATAGAAAAATAGAGGTTCTTTCCCCTGGAATTACTAAATTACTACAATGAAAGCCTGAAGGTCTAGGAGACCCCAGAAAGCCTGCCAGCAAACAAAGCCAAAATGAGGAAAATCAGAATAAATACTAAATACTGGGAAAGACAGGGACCTCTTGATTCAACATAAATTCCTATACTCAGCCATGTTTACCCAATAGATTCTTTCTTTTTTTTTCTCAAAGCCTGTTTGAGTTAGAATTCTGTTATTTGCAAGGGGATAATCATGACCCATTACTATTTTCAATTATAAAATCATAGAAGTAACTAGAGGATGATTTCCAAAGTTAAATCACTGTAATGCAAACCCTAAGGGGAAGTAACTGAATATAGAATCTAAACCCTTTCTGTGCAAGAATTTTTTTTCCTACTGCTAACTCATCAGAATCGAGAATAGTACCTAGCACCTACTAAATGCTCAACACAAATTTATTGAATGAGTGAATGGATTTTCATCTTAAGATGGGAAAGTTATTTTCTAATTCTATCCCATTGTCAGTCTGCTGGAGGGAAAAACCCCACAGTATCAGTTATTTGCTATTGAGCATGGTACTAAATTAAGTCTTCTTTGTCTCAGGCCTTAGTAAGGAGTTTGGGGACCCTAAGGCTCTTTCTTATCTTCATGAAATTGAGAAACACAGGCACCTTTCTGCTCATCTGATTGGTGTGGCTGATGCTGAACAAAGTTATCATATCCATGAAGATCTAAAACATCTATTTTATCATAATTAAATCTTTATTTGAACATACATTTTTTACAGGTTTATACTATGCATGAATAATTCCATGGGTATCAAATATTTATTGAGCACTTATGTGCTGGAAATTGTGCTATTGTAATATGTTACAGTAGAAATACCAAGATGACTCTTCAATTTCCTTTTTCATTTTGTATGAACAATATAGTGTTTACCTAATAGGGTATGTGAGGATAAAAAGATAAGAATATAATGTGAAAATGCATTGTAAACTGCAAAAATTAATATGTACATGTAAGTTGTTTCTTAAGGAAACTCAAATTAGGACTTGAAGTTGGTTCATATTTCATGGACATGAGCAGTTGCAGTATTCCAGGCAAGAAAAGGCTTTTCTGTAGAATGCAGTGTGAATATAAACATGATAGAATGTAGACACGTATAGAAGGGTTCCCCTAGAACACAACTCTAGGAAGTATCATTCAAAGAAATGATACAAAGTTTTTGTCTGTGTCCGATCAGTAATAGTGGGCCATTTATCTCAACTGTCCTCTCATTTGCTGTCACTGAAACTTCAGTTCCTGTTAAAGTGTCCTAAAACATATGTACTCCCAAAGCCTATTTTATGTTCAGTCATAGAAAAGTCCTGTAACCACATGAATTCTGCCCCTTTTTTATCTAAAAGTTCAGCTTCCCACAGGGATGTCTGCTGCAAAGGTCATTCTGTTTGAAAACTGTAGAGAGGCACTTTGACTCACCATCTGTCCGCCGTGGCTGAACCGCCGCCATCAGGCACCGACCTTGTGTGCACCTATCCTACTGCTGCCGCGGACACGGTCAGCTTTGCTGGGCATTGCTGTTGCCTGTTCCACTGGCAGGGACTTCCATTCCTGCAGAGAGGGGTATCTCAGAGAGCCAGTGTGGCTCTTGTAGAAGAAGGAAAAAAGAGCCATTAGCTCAAACCTCTTATTAAATGTGGGAAACACGGGACTCGTTCATGACTATTTTATGGAGAACAAGAAGCTTAAAGGCCAGTTTCTTTTCAGAGAATTTTCACCATTCAAATTATTGAAAGGTACGAAGAAACTGAGGTTGTGTGACTCATAGGACAAGAGGCAGGGACAACAGGACTGAATCCATGGTTTAGTAGCTGTTGATCAGTTGGGTTTAAGATAGGTACAGGTAGAAATAATTGGGGGTTAAGTTCTTGCTTGTGTCAGTGGAATTATTTTATTCTTTTGTCATCTTTATCACTCTGAACCCAGTGGATTCTCCATGAGCACTATGTTCATTGTGGAAGTGAAAAATGATTCTCTCACTTTGCTGTTATGTTTTTTATTTTCTATCTATCTATCTATCTATCTATCTATCTATCTATCTATCTATCTATCTATCTATATTTAATGGTATCATTAATATACACTTACATGAACAACATTGTGGTTACTAGATTACCCCCATTAACAAGTCCCCACCACATACCCACATACCCCATTACAGTCACTGTTCATCAGCATAGTAAGATGCTATAGAATCACCACTTGTCTTCTCTGTGTTATACTACCCTCCCCATGCCCCTCTCCACATTATGTGTGCTAATTGTAATGCCCCCTTTTCCTCCTTATCCCTCCCTTCCCACCCATCCTCCCCAGTCCCTTTCCCTTTGGTAACTGTTAGTCCATTCTTCAGTTCTGTGAGTCTGCTGCTGTTTTGTTCCTTCAGTTTTTTCTTTGTTTTTATACTCCACAGATGATCTGAATTCAGCAAAGTTGCAGAATACAAAATTAATACACAGAAATCTGTTGCATTCCTAGACACTAACGACGAACTAGCAGAAAGAGAAATCAGGAAAACAATTCCATTCACAATTGTATCAAAAAGAATAAAATACCTAGGAATAAACCTAACCAAGGAAGTGAAAGACCTATACCTGAAAACTACAAGACACTCCTCTAAGATTAATTGAAGAGGACACTAACAAATGGAAATTCATCCCAGGCTCTTGGGTAGGAAGAATTAATATTCTTAAAATGGCCATCCTGCCTAAAGCAATATACAGATTCAATTCAATCCCTATCAAAATACCTATAGCATTCTTCAATGAACTAGAGCAAATAGTTCTAAAATTCATATGGAACCACAAAAAAACCAAAATACCCAAAGCATTCCTGAGAAGGAAGAATAAAGTAGGGGGGATCTCGCTTCCCAACTTCAAGCTCTACTACAAAGCCACACTAATCAAGACAATTTGGTAAAGGCACAAGAATTGCTGTTACGTTTTACCACATGGTTACTATAATGCCTCAGAAACTGTATCTCTCAACCCCTCCAGAGGAATTAGATATAAATCTATAAGTATCCAGGTCAGGGACTCATTTTTTTAACATGTACAATATATTTGGAATCATCTCTCCTATCATTATCCAATTTATATCGCCCCAAAATTCATATGTTGAAATTCTAACTTCAGGATTCACTAACCCCATAACTCAGATGTGACTGCATTTGGAGATAGGTCTTTTAAGGAGTTATTCAAGTCAAAATGAGGTCACTAGGGTTGGCCCTATTCCAATAATGGATGTACTTAGAGGAAAAGGAAGTTTGGACACAGGCATGTAGAAAGGAAAGATCACATGAAGACACAGGAAGAAGATGGTCATTTACAAGCCAAGGAGAGAGGCCTCAGAAGAAATCAACCTTGCTGGGACCCATTAATCTCAAATTTATATCCTCTAGAACTGTGAGAAAATAAATTTCTAGCCTCTAGAACTGTGAGTATAGGTCACCTAATCTATTACTTTGTTATGGCAGCCTTAACAAACTTAATACACCTCATTTTTGAGATCTCAGGTTTTGTGAATAGAGGAGGGCTGTTCTCATATCTTTGTCACCCCTTAAAATAAATACTCTCACAAAAGCCTCTCCAGTCCTCTACCACATGAATCCCCCTGACATTCAGCAGGTCTGAATCCCAATGTTGAATGCAGTTCAAGTTTGCAGTGAGCCACACGATCTCACTTCTCAACCCAAACTCTTATTATATTTGTAATGAACAGCCACAACAGTAACATTGGCACCATGATTGTGACAGATGCTCTTTTTAAAAAGTAAGAATTACTTTGCTATTAATCACTCTATCGTTAAAGTTCACAGACATGAGCTAATATAGAGCAAAGGGCAAACTCTACTTAAAAGAGAGTAATGTGTTTTTTCAATGCTTCCACTTTGTAATAACACCTTTAGAAGAGCCTCCCTGTTGCTCTTCTAAGTTTTGGTCAATACCTGAAGTAATGGTCTTGTCATTAGACACTTGAACATAAAAGCTTTGTAGCATCAGGGAGAATGCTCATTGAAAAAGGAATTGACTATATGGCACACCTGAATGTGCTTGTACCTCTAAATGAATCTGTAACCTCATTTTGATTGATGACACATTGGGCAACATCTTCAGGGTTGGAAAAGAAAGTTAAACACACATAGATTGCACACTTTTCTTTTCTTTCCTCAGTGTGATTTAAAATCTGCTTATATGGTAGAGTAATTCAGTTTATCTCTTTATAAATTAATAGGTAGCCTATAGACACTTGAATTTAGCAGAAATAAATTTAAATATGGACTCTCCCCCTTAATCCTATAAGACCCTTCCACCCCAGTATGTATTAGAATATCCTAATCTGTAAAGTAGGGATAATTATTCTACAGTTGTTGTAAGGATTATTAATGCATAGTGTCAGGAAATCTGGAAATGTTCAGTAAGTGTTAGTTGCTTTCAATAATGTGGGCAGAAGTAAAAATTTTGGCATAACAATGAAATTAAGTTGAACATAAAATATTGCATATTTCTTTGAGAAGATGTAAAACTTTCTGAAGGCTACCATAATAATGTACCACCAACTGGATTGCTTTAGACAAGAGAAATTTATTCTTTCACAGTTCTGGATACTACAACTCTTTATTCAAGATGTTTGGGAGCTTGGGGCCTTCTGGAAGCCCTGAGGGAAAAACTGTCCATGCCTCTTTCTTAGCTTACAGGTAATCCTTGGTGTTTCTTGGTTTCTAGACACACCTCTTCAATTTCTATCTCCATCTTCACATGGTCTTCTTTTAAGTATGCCAGTCATTGAATTTAGGTCCCACCCAAATCCTACATGACCTCATCTTATGTTAACTAATTACATCTACAAAGGCCCAATTTCCAAAGCAGGTCACATTCTTAGGTTACAGGTAGAGATGAATTTTAGGGGGAACACTATTCAACTACATGCAGTCTGCCCTCTGTTCCCACCACATTCACACTTATCCCACACGCAGGACATTCACCCCATTCCAACATCCCTGAAGATCTTACTCCATTCCCATATTAACTCTACACCTCTAATCATTGACTCAAGAAGTTACAAATTCCATCACTTAAATTATCTAAATCAAGTATGGTTGAGACTCTGGGTATGATCCATGTTAGGGAAAAATTCCTCCCTACCTGTGGACATGTAAAACTAGAAAACATGTTGTCTATTTCCAAAATACAGTGGTGGGACAAGCAAACAATAAACATTCTTATTCTTAAAGAGAGAGCATAGAAGGCATAAAGAAGTAACTGGCCTAAAACAAGTTCACAACTGAGCAGGGAAAGTTCCATTAGGTTTCAAGGCCTGGTAATAATTCTCTGTGGCTAGATGTTTCTCTCTCTGGGCCCATATCCCACCACCAAAACACACACACACACACAAACACCAAAACAGCCTCCAGGCCCCCTTCAGAGCCATTCTTTGGTCATTTCATTCTATCTCTGACCCTTTCAGTGAGGCTGTCAGTGCCTCTGTTGGTAAAAAGTCATCAAAAATCTTGTCAGCCTTCCTTGTGTGTCAAGGGGATCCACACCACTACACAAGAGAATCTCTCCATGGATCATCCTGTCTCTCCTCCCGGTCTGCTGTGATGGTTCATTAGCTCTGTGAGTCACACACAGCTAATCTCTTCATCAAAAATTGTTCGATTACAGACCTGGAGCTCACTCCGGTGAATGCCTTAGTTCCCACCTTTTGTCATATGGATATGCTGAGACTTTTCCAGATCATCATGTTCTGGTTCCTTTCTCCTTCATAGTCTGTTCCTCAATTTACTTCTCTCCTCTTGCATTCTACAATATACAGCAAGAAAAAAATCAGGCCACACTTTCCATATTTTGCTTAGAAATCTCCTCAGCTAAGTAGGTATCCAGGGTCATTGCTTACATACGTTTTACTTTCATACAACACTAGAACACAATTCAACTAAGTTTTCTGCAACTTTATAATAGGAATCAAGAACTATCTTTCCTCTAGTGCCCAATAACATGTTTCTCATTTCCTTCTGAGAACTCACAAGGAGCACCTGTAATATTCAGAGTTCCACTAAAACTGTTCATGATGAACATTTTGTTCATGTGTTCTCTAAGATGAAAGAAACTTCTTCTATCGTCCTCTTCACTTGTGTCTGAGCCTACACCAGAACCACCTGTAACATCTGTGTTTCTCTTTAAGGAAATACATGTTTTTTTTCTATGAAGTTCCTCTACCCCTTACCCAATTTCAAAGCTACTTGAAGACTATTTGTCAGAGCAGCACCTCACTCCCTAATACCACAATCCGCATTGATTTCTTAGGGCTATTCTAACAAAATACAACAAATTAGGTGACTAAAAAAATTTATCCTCTCAGAGTTCTGGAAAATATAAGTCTGAATTCAAAGTGTTGACAGGATTGGTTTCTCCTGGAGACTATGAGAGAGAAATTGTTTCATGCCTATTTTTACATATGGCACTGCTTGCATTCCCTGGTGTTCCTTATCTGTGCTTCAGTCCTGGCTATCTTGACAGTATGTCTTCACATAGCTTTTTTGTTTCCAAATAAGGTCACATTCTGAGGTTCCAGTAGGGCATGAATTCTGGGGAACACTAGTCAACCCAGTTCAGGGGCATATATGTTTCAAGTCAAGTACTGGATCCACAGTTAATGGATAGATAGGCCGAGACTTTTCCAAATCATCAAGTTCTGGTTCCTTTCTGTCCATGAAGAATGGAAACCACTTAATAAAGTGTGATTAAGATAGAATTTACCAATAAGAGGCATTATTCTCCTTCTGCTTCCTGCATAAAGCATTTTTTCAATACCATATGCTTTGATAGAAAATACAATCTTTTTAGTTCAGATGGTTTTCAGGTTTCCATTAAAAAAAGGCATTTTAAATAAGCCACAAATACAGATTGAACCAATACAAAACAACAAAAAATTAAAAGTGCTTTCTTATCTTTAATTCTAAGTGTGGTAAAGGCGGTAAAGCCTAAGGAAATTTAGACAAACACAATTAACTGTAGACTGAAATCATCACTCCACCCAATTCTTTATATAAGGTTTCAACCTTAATGTAGTGTTTACATGATAGAGAATTAATTAACTTCAAGTTGTGTACTGTTGAATAATCTTCCTAGGATCCTGGTTGTTTTAAGCCCTGGCATTTTCAAATCTGAGGTGAGAGGGGAAGGGACAAGGCAGCAGAGGACTTTGCTGATATCTGTGGTGCTCGGCTGCTTTGAAAAGATGCCTCTCACTGCATGACCTGGTTGTGCAGAGAGAGCAAGGCTGGGGAGAAGAGCTCCAGTGACTCCTCCAGGGGCAAATGACTTCGAACAAGGACCCAGAAGAATAGTATGACCAAAGCAAACAGGATTGTGGTGGATAGAGCAGTGAAGATGAAAGTGAAATGAAGTTGCCTAAGCAGGTGGCAGTGGAGGAACTGATGAAATATTCAGGGCCACCTGTTCCCAAACACTCCCATTGTTAGCCATTCCCTGCTCTGCTCAGTGAAGTAGAATTACTCAGAAACACTACTGTGAAACTCAACCTGAGCATGTGGGTGAGAAGCCAGAATATCCTTAAATTTATCTGGCCCTTTTGCATATAAGGACCATTTTTTATTAATTATATTAAAATCCACCACTGTCTGAGGACTTGGCCCTAATCATGAGTCCTAAAAACTACAAGAAAATAATTATAATGTATTACACTATGTTTCTTGCCAAATCTCCTCCAGTTTGGGGATTCTTTAGGGGTGGGCCTGCAAAGGGATTTCACACATGCTCATATGCCACTTGACTACATTAAGGTGAATACACCTTATCATTTTCCTGCTGAACTTGTCTTTCCTTAGATCCAATGACAAGTTTTTGTGCTGCCTGCACAAAGCTGCCCTGCCAGCGCTTTCAGCAGCATATGTCCACTGCCTCTGCCTGGGCACAACTTCTGTTGCCATGAGGCCCTCATATCCTGCTGCAAATGTGCTAATGGGAAGGAGCTTCGCTTCTCCAAAGACTTGATGTGCCTATACCTACTGTCCACTGTACAGAAGTGAAAAAAAGATCTCTTACTGCCTTTAAGTCTATTGCATTCCATTGGTTCTAAAGCAATACTAATGTTCCAATGCCTTACAGAGTTTTTAGTGCAATGAACTATCATTTTCAATTTCATCGGGGTGAAGGGAGGTTAATAATAAATGCACATTTCTGGACAAAAAGTTTGGAAGAGTTTATAACATAAAGTACTTCTGTTCCTAAATCATTTAGTTAACTTCAGTGGCAACAGTTTTTAATATGGATTTTTGAATAATACATCTATGTGCTTTCCCACTAAAATCATAGCATAAAAATCATATTCCTGTGCAATTTTTTTTAAACTTAACATTTTTTAAAAATTTACATGTCTTATTATTTACAATAAGTGCCTTCAATATGACTTTTATTATACCATAATAATGGATATTTTAAATGTTTTAATCTTTTGCTGTTTAGAGAGAGAGCTAAAATGAATAACCTCATACATATGTATTTCTCCACTTATGGGAATATCTACAGGATAGATTCCTGGAAGTAGAATTCCTTAGTCAAAGTCCATGTAATAAATATTGCCATGTTGCATCCATAGAAGCTGTAGCCAAATAAACTACAACAATTTGGTTTTCCCAGTTATACTACTTATTGATCTTTGCCAATCTAAAAGGTGAAAAATAGAATTTCCTTATAGTTTTAATATGTATTTTTGGTAATATAACTTAGGTTGAGCTTATTTTCATGAACATAACTATTTTTTTTTCACTCGATACAAACTTTTTTTCATATATGTAATTGTTTCCAACTACTTTTTTTCTCATTAACTTGTTAGGGCTTTAAAACATTCAGGTACATAGCATTTTCTCTCTGATGAATACTCAGAACTTTTTCCTAGTCTATCATTTTTCTTTTGATTTGTATATTGCTTTCCATATTAAGTTTTTAAGTGGTTTCAGGTCATCAACTGTCCACAATGGACTACCAGAAAAACCTCTCGAGCAAGAAAAGTTGCATTTAATAAACTTACCATAGAATGAAAAACACCACCTTGTGAAATCTTAGCAGTATCTCAAAAGGAGGATGTTAGGAAGTAGTATTCAGAAGGTTTACGGGTCTACACTTGCTTGGTGTAAGTTGTATCTTTCAAGGTGGAGAACTGGTTGGAATTAGGCAAAGTTCATGACATAATTATAAACAGCAAAGTCAAGGGTATTGAAGCAATTCTTGGTAAGCAAATTACTGTCTTGATAAGTAAGCTGTTCATCCAGGTGAACAAACTCTTTGCCCAGATGCATTGATTTGCAAGATTTTCTGAAAGCAAACAGTGAAGTTATTTGTTGATTTTTAGTCTTATCTTCTTGGGCAAGAATTTTATGAAGCAAACAATTAAATCATATTGACATAGGTGGTCTCAGTTCTGTCTTTGTAACTAAATATATTGCAGGTGGTTTCAAGTTCTTGGGATTTTTGTTTAGTATCAATAGAGGGCTTCTTTATTTCAAAATTATTTAAAACAATAACACAAAGAAATAATATAATTTTCTTCTAATAACTTAACAGTTTCCTCTTTCTTTTCCTCTCCTTCTCCTCTTCTTGCATTTCCCTAGTTTAATTATTTGCTCCAATTAGAATTGATTATAAGAAATGAGGATGTGTGTAAACTTATTTTTTTACATGCCTAACCAATTGTTTCAGCACCGTCATTAATCTACATTTTCTCCCGTGATATAAAATTCTACTTTTATCATATAGCAAACTCCCATACCTATTTACATTAACATTGAACTCTTTTTTATCCATCACTGTTATATTTATGAATCAGTGCTACCCTCTTTTAATAACTAAGATTTATAAATTTTAGAATACACTGGAATATCCTCAGGTATTTAAATCCAACTGATTAATGCTTACCTTTCAAAATTCCCTAGCTAATTTTAAACACTCATGTATCCACATGAATTTTAGAATCTGTTTGCCACTAATGAAAAAATATCTTCTTAGTAGACTGCAGGGATCACCACCTGCATGTTGATTTAGGATTCAGAAAGATTCTTCTAATACTTAGTTTTTCTATCCTACAAGAAGGCATTCCTTTCTAATGATTCCAGTTTCATTTTGGACCTCATAGTATCAGTATAAAGGTCTCTTTGTAAAATGCTGCTACATGTATTTAGATATTTCACACGTATGGTTGCATAAACTGTAAATGAAATTGTAATTATAAATGAAATATTTCTTCCACTATCTTTTCTAACAAGATTTTGTTATATATACATATACTGTTCATTTTGGTTTATTGATTTTTGCATCAACCACCTTACTGTAATCTCCTATTGCTTGTGATACTTTTCTTTTTACTTGTTTATAGCAATATTTGTTTTGCTGTGATTGTAATAGCTTTTTATTTGATTCTTTTGGGTTTCACAGATATTCTATATCTATAAATAATAAATAATAATTTAACTTCACTTTCTTTTCAACTTGCATACTTTATTTCTTTCTCATGTAAATTCCATTACCTAGTACACAAAAATATTAAATATAAGTGATGGTAGTCAATGCCTTCATTTGTTCTAAAATTTAATACAAATTCTTCTTTCCCTCACAAAAGATACATACGTATATGCCTGTGTATGTATGCATATTCATATATATACATAAACATCTATATACACATGCAAAATATATACATATAGAGAGGACTTGCCTTTAATCTATGTAAATATATACTTTAGCAGTCTTATCCAGTATGGATGTAGCATTTGATTAAAACAGTTTTCAGTACCAGTAGGTATAATCTTTCCTCTATAGTTATAGTAAATCCTTCTTATTGATTTTTTAAAATTGAATTATCTTTGAACTGCTGATTTAAACTCTTATTGGTTATTTGTGTTATCCTTTTAATTTTTTGGAATTACACTAAAAAACATGTAATTGCATAATTTTCAAAAGGATAAAGTGATGAGACTAAGAATCCAACAAAGGAGGCAATTCATCTGCTCATGGACAGCTCCATGTACCTCTGCCAGAGGAACAGGTTGCTAAAATACTACCTGTTCAAAGAGAAGACCCCTTCAAGTCCTTCAGAAAAATTGCCTCCGTAAGTTCTCAAATAGGACTTTATACCTTCCTGATTCCTTCAAACTCTTCAGGAGATTGTGATATAAATAGTCCTGCTTCTAACATGCATGCAACTGATAACATCCCATGCACATTTCTGGGTTTTTACTGAGACTTTGAAAAATGGAACCTCAATTTCCTAGGAAAATGATCTACTATAAAGGCCTGAGGTCTATTTCTGAAGCTACATATGAACTAGATATACTTTACATATTTTTGGACTTCTGTAGCTTAATTTTTGGCCTATTTGAAATGTCACTGGCAAAAGAGAGAAATTAATTAAAATATCTTATTCCTGAAAATTTCCTTGTAGTTTTTGCTTCATTAATTGTTATATTTATTCATGAAATATTATACGACTGCAAAATTGTTATGAATTGAACCTTTATTTTAATGCATTTGCTTTGAATCAATGTTACCTAACATTAATACCATATCTCTTGACTTTTCTGTTGTTTTTCTTGCTCTATTTACTGCTAGCTTTCTCCATCTTCTTAATTTTTATTTCTCAATTACTAGTTTTAAACATGTCATATACGGGATCTTGTTTGATTTTACTTTGCCATTCAGACTTATTTTTTTGTAGTTCTTTAAATTAATTTAGTTGAAACTCGAACAACACAAGTTTGAACTACCTGGTTCCACTTAAGAGTGGATTTTTTCCCCCATAAGTATAATAGAAAAATTTTTGGAGACTTGAGACTATTTGAAAACCATTTTCTTTTCTGTAGCTTACCTTATTGTAAGAATACAATAGATAATACATATGCAAAATATGTTAATTGACTATGTTATCAGTAAGACTTCTGGTCAACAGCAGGCTATTAGTAGTTAAGTTTTGGGGTAGTCAAAAATTATACATGGATTTTTGATTGCACAGGGGTCAGCAGCCCTAACCCCCATGTTTCTTAAGTGTTCACTGTAATAAGGATACCAATTCTGTGTTTCATTTATGAATTAGTTCTCTCTAACACCTTTAATCATATTGTCTTTTTACATTAATTCCATTTTAGTCTATTTTCCTAGTTTGGCTTTCTACTTCCTTTCCAGCAAAGTGTATTTCCCTTTGATGATTTCTGTGTAGCCTCATTTCTCTGAAGGTTTTCTCTTCTACTTGTCTCTTGAGCTCTGCAGGCTTTTGAGTGTATGTATTATGTCTCTATTTATCCAATGTCTTCCTCATTCTCTTACATGTTTGCTTTGAGCTCCTACTTTTGATTGGTGCATTTTCCATATAGCTTGGCCAAAATTCTGTGTCTTCTCCAAGGTGATATTTTTCTTCTATGTGTTCCTTATTTGCTATTTCCCTTTTCTCTGTTCCTTATTTTTTATCTTGTAGAATACCTGTGGAGGCTGAGTTGATTATTTTAAAGTATTATTTTTGAGTGATGTGAATTCTGCCTATATCAATATCTCCTGGTAGGAGGTTTCTGTGGTCTAAGAGTGAAATAGTTTACAGACTACCAGGATATGTCCCTGGTTCATAGGGAAATTTCTTATGACACAAGGTTTCTAGTTTTTGTGTACATATGTACATATATATATGATTTACACAAACACATGTGTACACATCTACACATACAAATACTGAGAGACAGAGAGAGATTGTTTAGCTCTCACTTCTCTCCCATCTGAGAGAAAACAGCAGTTTCAGAGCTCCTTACAGTTCAAAGGCTTTCCTTCATCTGGCCTCTCTGTCAAATTGTTTTCCATGCATTGGCCATGTTTGTGTGCTTTCTTCTTCAGCCTTATCTTCTTACTCCTCTGTAATCTAAAAAAAAGGTCTAGAGAAATTCCCACAGCCTGCCATTCTAGAAATGCAATTTTATTCCTCATGATGGCCACGTACACAGGAGACTCTCTATGGCAGCCTTAACTGGTGGTGGGCTCTAGGTTTCCTTTCTCAGCATTTTCCTGCATTGTATTATTACTCACTGGATTTAGCAGGTATTATTCATGTGTTTTTTAAAGTGACAGATAGTTTATAGTTTTATCAAAGATGGAGCTATGTTTCTCATCTCTTTTTTATAATTCTCATTGTTGTGGAATGATTGTAGAGAGGAAGCAAAAGCAATAGAGATGTCATTATGATACACTGTAAACCACAAATCAATTCTTAAAATTTTATTTTGTTGTTGCCTTCTCTGTCCATGTCCAGCTGTGCACTTAATCATTAATTCATTGCAGGTTAATGTGGGGAGGAATCTGAGTGACAGTAACATTGATACCATACCCTAACGAGAACCTGAGACACTGCTGTTGAGTCAATCAAATATCTTCAGCATCCTGAGGATAAGCTTTTATCAGGAGTTTCCTGATAACCTGGTTTCAGTATGACACTGGTCTTGTTAAGACAGGTTTCACAGCTTCAGCTCAAAATGACAGCACTACTACTAAAAAATAATAGACATATGAAAAAGGAAATGTTAGAACAATGATAACCATTGAGGAGGAGAATAAGGCATGGTGAAACAAACTAGTTAGGTGTGGGAGAAAGGTGTTTTGCAGAGAAAGGATTCCTAAAGGCAGTAATGTCTAAGTTGGATCTTGAAGGATTGGTAAGTAACTACCAGCACATATAGACTGAAATTAGAGGGGACAATGAGTGAATAGCAAGGAGAATAGAAAAAGCATGATGTGTTAATGTTCTATTGAGCATAACAAGTTATTACAAACAGCAGCTCAAAAAAACCCACCCATACATTATCTCCCAGTTGTATTGGTCAGAAATCTGAGTATGTTTTGGCTGAATTGTCTGCTTAGTGCTTGACAAAGCTGCAATCAAAATGTCAGCCTGGTTGGGGCTCTTTTCTGGAGCTTTGGATCCACTTCCAAGCTTATGCAGGTTGTTGGCTGAATTCAATTTCTTACGGTTACAGGACTGCAGCTTTGAATATGTTTGAATTCTTCCATTTCTGATTTCTACATCTTCTTTTAAGAGGACTCACCTGATCAAGTCAGGAACATCCACACTCAAAGGGAGTCATTAATCCAGGCATGCATACCAGGAAGTATGACTCTAAGAACCATTTTAGGAATCTTCCTACCACTCATGGTTTGTTGGAAGAGACTCAATATCTTACGTGTTGACTCTAGTACAGACTGCAAGCACGTAAGCTGGGTAAGCAGGTAGAAGCCTGATGTCTGCCATGCAATGGAGTATGAATTTGCATTGGTAGGCAACAGGGCACTCTAGATGGATTTTGAGCAGATAAGATCTTTTCTGCTTTAGCAGCAGTGTGGAAGATGAATTGGTGCAGTATAAACTGTAAAAGAGATATTACAATACAGAATATTAAAGTACTCCTGGAAAGACTAACAAAGTTGTGATAGTAAATGAGCATAAAGAAGTTTACCTTTAGATATTAGGGAGATAAACTTGATAGATTTGAGGTAGTCATTATATATTTTTATATATTCATTTAGTATCTATGTGCCAAACAACATTCTAAGCATTGGGTCAGAAATGAATATGAAAGAAACAATGTTCTTTTCCTTAAAATTCAGTGAAGGAAAGATAAAAAATAAAAAGGAAATGCATAAATAAATCAGTTAATTTCAGATTTTATTGCCTGCATTAAGATAACTGGGTATGGTAATGAAATACAAAACCTATCAATTAAGCCACCTTGAGACCCAACTTTAAATGACTTAAGTAAGAGTGAGGTGTATTATCTCACATAAAAAAGAAAACAAAAAGGAGGCAGAGCCAGGATGGCGGTGTGAGTAGAGCAGTGGAAATCTCCTCCCAAAAACACATAGAGCTATGAAAATAAAACAAAGAAAAATCTTCCTAAAATAGAGACCACAGGACACAGGACAACATCCAGACCACATCCACACCTGCAAGAACCCAGCGCCTTATGAAGGGGGTAAGATACAAGCCCAAGCCCAGAGGGACCCGAGCGCCCCTCCCCCCGGCTCCCGGCGGGTGGAAAGAAACTGGAGCGGTTTTTTTTTTGGCAAGTGCTTTTTGGAAGCCTTAAAGGGACAGGGCCCCTGTTGCTAGGGAGGCAGGGTGGCGGGACCAGTGAGCGGGTGCCTGGGACCGGCGCCTGAGGACAAAGAATATCCCGCATTTTTCCCTGCGGGACTGGTGGGCGGGTGCCTGAGACCGGCACCTGAGGAAGGAGGAAATCATGTGTTTTTCCCCTTTTTTTTTCTCTTTTTAGCGAGTGCTTTTTGGAAGCCTTAAAGGGACAGGGACGCCGGTGCTAGGGAGGCAGGGCGGCAGGACTGGTGAGCGGGTGCCTGGGACCGGCGCCTGAGGACAAAGAATATCATGCATTTTTCCCTGCGGGACTGGTGGGTGGGTGTTTTTTGGAAGCCTTTAAGGGACAGGGACCCTGGTGCTAGGGAGACAGGGCAGCAGGACCAGTGAGCGGGTGCCTGGGACCGGCGCCTGAGGACAAAAAAAAAAAAAAAAAAAAATCGCGTGTTTTTTCCTTTTTTTTTTTTTTTTTTTTCCTATTCCCTCTCTCATTGTTGCTGTTGTTGTTTTGGTTTGGAGAGTGCTTTCTGGAAGTCTTAAAGGGGCACGACAGGTCACTTAGACCAGAGGCAGGGAATCTGGGGATCTCTGGGCACTCTAACCCCCTGGGCAGCAGGGAACACAGAGGCCCCTTACGGAGATAAATAGCCTCCCGGCCGCTCCCCCTCCAATGGGGCTCCACCATTCTGGAGGAGCAGCCCCGGCCAGGCCAAGCCCACAGCAACAGCGGAGATAAACCCCATAGCAACCGGGCAGGAAGCAGAAGCCCTGTCTGTGCACAGCTGCCCAGCACAAAGCCACTAGAGGTCGCTATTCTCCCAGGAGAGGAAGGCCACAAACCAACAAGAAGGGAAGCTCCTCCAGCGGTCACTTGTACCAGCTCTGCAAACTATCTCTATCACCATGAAAAGGCAAAACTACAGGCAGACAAAGATCACAGAGACAACACCTGAGAAGGAGACAGACCTAACCAGTCCTCCTGAAAAAGAATTCAAAATAAAAATCATGAACATGCTGACAGAGACGCAGAGAAAAATGCAAGAGCAATGGGATGAGATGCAGAGAAAAATGCAAGAGCAGTGGAATGAAGCCCGGAAGGGGATCACAGATGTCAGGAAGGAGATCACAGAAGTGAAACAATCCTGGAAGGATTTATAAGCAGAATGGATAAGATGCAAGAGGCCATTGAAGGAATAGAAGCCAGAGAACAGGAACATATAGAAGCTGACATAGAGAGAGATAAAAGGATCTCCAGGAATGAAACAACACTAAGAGAACTATGTGACCAAGCCAAAAGGAATAATATTCGTATTATAGGGATACCAGAAGAAGAAGAAAGAGGAAAAGGGATAGAAACTCTCTTTGAAGAAATAATGCTGAAAACTTCCCCAAACTGGGGGAGGAAATAATCGAACAGACCATGGAATTAGACAGAACTCCCAACAGAAAGGATCCAAGGAGGACAACACCAAGACACATAGTAATTAAAATGGCAAGGATCAAGGACAAGGAAAGAGTTTTAAAGGCAGCTAGAGAGAAAAAGGTCACCTATAAAGGAAAACCCATCAGGCTAACATCAGACTTCTCGACAGAAACCCTACAGGCCAGAAGAGAATGGCATGATATACTTAATGCAATGAAACAGAAGGGCCTTGAACCAAGGATACTGTATCCAGCACGACTATCATTTAAATATGATGGCGGGATTAAACAATTCCCAGACAAGCAAAAGCTGAGGGAATTTGCTTCCCACAAACCACCTCTACAGGGCATCCTACAGGGACTGCTCTAGATGGGAGCACTCCTAAAAAGAACACAGAACAAAACACACAACATATGAAGAATGGAGGAGGAAGAATAAGAAGGGAGAGAAGAAAAGAATCTCCAGACAGTGTATATAACCGCTCAATAGTGAGCTAAGTTAGGCAGTAAGATACTAAAGAAGCTAACCTTGAACCTTTGGTAACCGCGAACCTGAAGCCTGCAATGGCAATAAGTACATATCTCTCAATAGTCACCCTAAATGTAAATGGACTTAATGCACCAATCAAAAGACATAGAGTAATAGAATGGATAAAAAAGCAAGACCCATCTATATGCTGCTTACAAGAAACTCACCTTAAACCCAAAGATAAGCATAGACTAAAAGTCAAGGGATGGAAAAACATATTTCAGGCAAACAACAGTGAGAAGAAAGTAGGGGTTGCAGTACTAATATCAGACAAAATAGACTTCAAAACAAAGAAAGTAACAAGAGATAAAGAAGGATACTACATAATGATAAAGGGCTCAGTCCAACAAGAGGATATAACCATTCTAAATATATATGCACCCAATACAGGAGCACCAGCATATGTGAAGCAAATACTAACAGAACTAAAGAGGGAAATAGACTGCAATGCATTCATTGTAGGAGACTCCAACACACCACTCACCCCAAAGGATAGATCCACCGGGCAGAAAATAAGTAAGGACACACAGGCACTGAACAACACACTGGAACAGATGGACCTAATAGACATCTATAGAACTATACATCCAAAAGCAACAGGATATACATTCTTCTCAAGTGCACATGGAACATTCTCCAGAATAGACCACATACTAGCCCACAAAAAGAGCCTCAGTAAATTCCAAAATATTGAAATTCTTCCAACCTATTTATCAGACCACAAAGGAATAAAACTTGAAATAAATTCTACAAAGAAAACAAAAAGGCTCACAAACACATGCAGGCTTAACAACATGCTTCTAAATAATCAATGGATCAATGAACAAATCAAAATAGAGATCAAGGAATATATAGAAACAAATGACAACAACAACACAAAGCCCCAACTTTGGTGGGACGCAGTGAAAGCAGTCTTAAGAGGAACGTATATAGTGATCCAGGCACACATGAAGAAGGAAGAACAATCCCAAATGAATAGTCTAACATCACAATTATCGAAACTGGAAAAAGAACAAATGAGGCCTAAAGTTAACAGAAGGAGGGACATAGTAAAGATCATAGAAGAAATTAACAAAATTGAGAAGAATAAAACAATAGCAAAAGTCAATGAAACCAAGAGCTGGTTTGTTGAGAAAATAAACAAAATAGATAAGCCTCTAGCCAAACTTATTAAGAGAAAAAGAGAATCAGCACAAATCAACATAATCAGAAATGAGAATGGAAAAATCACGACAGATTCCACAGAAATACAAAGAATTATTAAAGACTATTATGAAAACCTATATGCCAATGACATGGAAAACCTAGAAGAAATGGACAACTTCCTAGAAAAATACAACCTCCCAAGACTGACCAAGGAAGAAACACAAAAGTTAAACAAACCAATAACGAGCAAAGAAATTGAAACAGTAATCAAAAAACTACCCAAGAACAAAACCCCGGGGCTGGATGGATTTACCTCTGAATTTTATCAGACACACAGAGAAGACATAATACCCATTCTCCTTAAAGTGTTCCACAAAATAGAAGAAGAGGGAATACTCCCAAACTCATTCTATGAAGCCAACATCACCCTACCAAAAGACCCCAGGCAAAGACCCCAGGCAAAGACCCCACCAAAAAAGAAAATTACAGACCAATATCCCTGATGAATGTAGATGCAAAAATACTCAATAAAATATTAGCAAACAGAATTCAACAGTATATCAAAAGGATCATACACCATGACAAAGTTGGGTTCATCCCAGGGATGCAAGGATGGTACAACATTCAAAAATCCATCAACATCATCCACCACATCAACAAAAAGAAAGACAAAAACCACATGATCATCTCCATAGATGCTGAAAAAGCATTTGACAAAATTCAACATCCATTCATGATAAAAACTCTCAGCAAAATGGGAATAGAGGGCAAGTACCTCAACATGACGAAGGCCATATATGATAAACCCACAGCCAGCATTATACTGAACAGCGAGAAGCTGAAAGCATTTCCTCTGAGATCGGAAACTAGACAGGGATGCCCACTCTCCCCACTGTTATTTAACATAGTACTGGAGGTCCTAGCCACGGCAATCAGACAAAACAAAGAAATACAAGGAATCTAGATTGGTAAAGAAGAAGTTAAACTGTCACTATTTGCAGATGATATGATACTGTACATAAAAAACCCTAAAGACTCCACTCCAAAACTACTAGAACTGATATCAGAATACAGCAAAGTTGCAGGATACAAAATTAACACACAGAAATCTGTAGCTTTCCTATACACTAACAATGAATCAATAGAAAGAGAAATTAGGAAAACAATTCCATTCACCATTGCATCAAAAAGAATAAAATACCTAGGAATAAACCTAACCAAAGAAGTGAAAGACTTATACTCTGAAAACTACAAGTCAATCTTAAGAGAAATTAACAGGGACACTAATAAATGGAAACTCATCCCATGCTCATGGGTAGGAAGAATTAATATCGTCAAAATGGCCATCCTGCCCAAAGCAATATACAGATTTGATGAAATCCCTCTCAAATTACCAGCAACATTCTTCAATGAATTGGAACAAATAATTCAAAAATTCATATGGAAACACCAAAGACCCCAAATAGCCAAAGCAATCCTGAAATAGAAGAATAAAGTAGGGGGGATCTCACTCCCCAACTTCAAGCTCTACTACAAAGCCATAGTAATCAAGACAATTTGGTACTGGCACAAGAACAGAGCCACAGACCAGTGGAACAGATTAGAGACTCCAGAAATTAACCCAAACATATATGGTCAATTAATATTTGATAAAGGAGCCATGGACATACAATGGGGAAATGACAGTCTCTTCAACAGATGGTGCTGGCAAAACTGGACAGTTCCATGTAGGAGAATGAAACAGGACCATTGTTTAACCCCATATACAAAGGTAAACTCAAAATGGATCAAAGACCTGAATGTAAGTCATGAAACCATTAAACTCTTGGAAAAAAACATACGCAAAAACCTCTTAGACATAAACATGAGTGACCCCTTCTTGAACATATCTCCCCGGGCAAGGAAAACAACAGCAAAAATGAGCAAGTGAGACTATATTAAGCTGAAAAGCTTCTGTACAGCGAAAGACACCATCAATAGAACAAAAAGGAAACCTGCAGTATGGGAGAATATATTTGAAAATGACAGATCCGATAAAGGCTTGACATCCAGAATATATAAAGAGCTCACATGCCTCAACAAACAAAAAACAAATAACCCAATTAAAAAATGGGCAGAGGAACTAAACAGACAGGTCTCTAAAAAAGAAACAAAATGGCCAACAGACACATGAAAAGATGCTCCACATCGCTAATTATCAGAGAAATGCAAATTAAAACTACAATGAGGTATCACCTCACACCAGTAAGGATAGCTGCCATCCAAAAGACAAACAACAACAAATGTTGGCGAGGCTGTGGAGAAAGGGGAACCCTCCTACACTGCTAGTGGGATTGTAAATTAGTTCAACCATTGTGGAGAGCAGTATGGAGGTTCATTAAAATGCTCAAAACAGACCTACCGTTTGACCCAGAAATTCCACTTCTAGGAATTTACCCTAAGAACGCAGCAATCAAGTTTGAGAAAGACAGATGCACCCCTATGTTTATTGCAGCACTATTTACAATAGCCAAGAATTGGAAGCAACCTAAATGTCCATCGGTAGATGAATGGATAAAGAAGATGTGGTACATATACACAATGGAATACTACTCAGCCATAAGAAGTGGAAAAATCCAACCATTTGCAGCAACATGGATGGAGCTTGAGAGTATTATGCTCAGTGAAATACGCCAAGCGGAGAAAGAGAAATACCAAATGATTTCACTCATCTGAGGAGTATAGGAACAAAGGAAAAACTGAAGGAACAAAACAGCAGCGGAATTACAGAACCCAAAAATGGACTAACAGGTACCAAAGGGAAAGGAACTGGGGAGGATGGGTGGGCAGGGAGGGATAAGGGGGGGGAAGAAGAAGGGGGGTATTAAGATTAGCATGCATTGGGGGGAGGGAGAAAGGGGAGGGTGGGCTGCACAACACAGAGAGGACAAGTAGTGACTCTACAACATTTTGCTAAGCTGATGGACAGTAACCGTAATGTGGTTGTTAGGGGGGACCTGATATAGGGGAGAGCATAGTAAACATAGTATTCTTCATGTAAGTGTAGATTAAAAATTAAAAAGAAAGAAAAAAAGAAAGAAAGAAAGAAAGAAAAGGGGGATTACTCCTTGATAGGATAAAACTATTGGTAAATCAAAGATCAACGCATGCTTTTAATATCCTTAATGTTGATCACTTAAAGGGTATCAGATGATCAGCTATGGAGGTACTCTTTTCTGATAATATTCCTTTCTCTTAATTAAAAAAAAAAAAAGCAGTTCCTGTGTGCTGACCTCCAATGAGTTCTGCACAGTGGTATAGAGGGCATGTCAAAGTGTGGGCAAAGGGTCTGTTTGTTTCTATGCAGAAGATCAAGGCCTAGCTTGGATACCCAGAAAATGAACTAAGATATGATATGAGGAGGAGCTTCCGGCATCAGCACTCTCTGGAGGACTTGTGCCGGGGGATGATCATCAAAAAGCCTCCACAGGGATCCAGACGATGCTGCAGTTGTGGCTGCATCCAGCCCACCGTCTCCTGGACTTGCCATAGGAATGAGGAGGGAGATGTCTAGGCTGGCATGTGCATACAGTGAGACAAACGAATTTGACGGGATCTGTACTGTTGAAACTCAACCAGGAGTTGGGAGGGGTGCAAGTTGTAGCACTCCAAAATCTCATGACTATAGACTATCTACGGTTAAAAGAACATATGGGATGTGAACAGATCCCAGAAATGGGCTGCTTTAATTTGTCTGATTGTTCAAGTACAGTTGGACAATATCCATCATATCATAGATAAATTTTCACAAATGCCTAGGGTGCCTAAATGGTTTTCTTGGCTTCACTGGAGATGGATGGTAATTATAGATTTGCTTTGTTTATGTCACCGTATTCCTATTATGTTAATATGTGTGTGCAAATTAGTTAGTAGTTTAAAACCTATACATACTTAAGGTACTCTACAAGAAGATATGTCAAAGAAATAATCAATCCTCCCATGTTTCCTTCCATATGCTACATCTATAGCTTTTCTTCTTCCTTCCTAATTACAACCCTTAAATAGAATTCGTGCCTCATATCGAATTTACCGAGTATCATAATTCCTCCAGGTGGTAAAGATACCTCGAGACAAGTGCTGGGCATAGAAGCTACAGGGCATAAATGTGCAAAGAAGTAAAAAGCTAACCTTTGCAAACAATATGGCTTCTCTCTCACTTACCAACTTTACATTTCCCTGTATGGCCCCGGAAGATGACTGGTTAGCCAGAGACGGGTAAGATTCCTCAAGGGAGGAACAACCTAAGACAGGCACAGTCGCAGGGGGGCCATCAGGTGAGAATTTGGGGATCAACAGAGGTGAGGCTCAGAACCTCACCCCCCCTGCTTTGAGAGAAATCTTCTGCATCCGTGGATGTTTTGCTGCCCTTGTCTAGCCTGGATTAATACTTAGTCCATAGGCACACACCTGATCATCTGATCATCTACATTTGCCCTCTTACAGCACTAAACTATGTTTTCTACCTTTATCTTGCATCTACCTACCACTTCAGCATTTTATTAAAAATAAAAATAATAATAATAATAGAGGGAGAAATGTGGGGTCAACATATAAATCAAGTACAAAAATCAAACGAATATTCATATTTGACCTGATTGTTTATAGGTCATAATGCATGATCAAAACCGAAAGTTTCTGTGATGACTGCCCTTGTACTGTTCACCATGTAAGAATTTATTCACTATGTAAGAATTCGTTCACCATGTAAGAACTTGTTCGTTATGCTTCAGAAGATTGGAGACTGACGAGAATTAGGCTTGAGATGGATTAATGATTGTACATTGAGCATTGACCCCCCTATACTGAATTTTATTGTTGTTAACAACCATTTGATCAATAAATATGAGAGATGCCCTCTCAAAAAAAAAAAAGAAAAGAAAAAAAAAAGACTAGAGTTAGTTTAGTGTGTTACCTAACTCAACAATGTCATTTAGAGTCTGGTTCTCGCTTGTCTGCTTTTATCCTCAGGCTTCCACCTTCATGGGTATAAGATAACTACAACAGTGCCAAACTTCACATTTCTACACAACGAGGTCCAGCTGATCATTGAGAGCCTAGATCCTCCTTGATACCTCTTTTAAGACAAATAATATTTCTCAGAATCCCATAAGCAATCTTTTCTCTCAGGCCATTTACCAAAATGCAACCATGCCCATCCCTGCACCGAATCACTCAGGGCACGCTCAAAACACCGTGACTGATTTAGAAAAGTGGTTTTAACTTCAGATAGATGATAACAAGATCTCTGTGTGTGGGCATCTGCCATTGGTTGAAACTATTGGGTTAGATTTTTAAAGATTTAATCCCACTAATTTAGACTAGTAGGACTAAAGCCCACATGTTCTGAAATACATGTTATGCAAGGAGGATATACAAACTCAAGAGTGTTGTTAGAAATGAGTAAGTGTGAAGAGTTGCCTATTACAGAGAATGACAGGGCAGGAGAATGTTTTAGATAGGAAATTAAAGACTGGTGTTTTTGAAAAGGTGGTATTTGAGCCGAAACATAAGGCTGAGAAGGCAGCTGGCCAGATCTGGGCAAAGCAGGGGGAATTAAAAGGCCTTAAGTTGAACATGATCTTTTCATAGCAGAAGACAGAAAGTAAGCCAATGTTGAGAGGCTGGCAGGACTTATAGCCTCTGAGGGTCCTAGTAAGGAGTCTGAGCTAAGCACAGTGATACTTTATTTCAGAGTATGAAGCATGGTAGTAGCAGGATAAGATTTACTTTTTTTAATCACTGAGGTGTAAGGGAATAAATCATGTAGAGCTGAAGCTAGAGCAGGGAGTCCTTCCTCATTTTATTCAGTTGTCCCAGTGATAGCTTTGGAGGGGAGGAATAGCAGATAAAGTTAAGAATGAAACCAGTAAATTGATTTCATATGATGAATAATGGTGAACTGGATATGGGAGATGAGGAAAAGAAACAGAGAGAGAATGGAGCCCTCCTAAGTTAAAGGAGCTGAACAACTGGGCAAACAAAACATGGGGTGATGTGGTCAACTAACAGAGTAACAAAGTGGATAGAAAGTTAAAAATTAATACTAGAAATTAATATTGGGGAATGAGCTCAAGGTATCATTTCAAAGAAATAACAAACATAATTAATGCATGTAAATCAAACTATGCAACATGACAAAATAACACACATGGCTTTAGGTTATTGCAAATCTGATTTACAATTTTTTAAGAACCAATCCCAAAACAAACTCTGATGAATATCAGAGACAATAGCAACGTATAATGGTAATTTCAAGAATAAAAAATGTCTAAGAAATCCAGAACATTTTTAGAGTGGTTGTTAATGTCATATTGTATAAAACTGTAGGCAAAAATTGCACTCAACTTATCAACTACAGGAGGTCATTTGTGATGGAAACATTTATGAAAAATACTGCCTGGAGAGGAAATTAGAGAAGTTCTCAGTTCCATCCAACCTATCATCTTCCTTCACAAGTGCACTATTACATATTCACTCATTATGCTTAACTGCATTAAGATTATTAAGAAAGAGCAAATGGGATTGTGAACATTGCAGAATACATCAGCTACTACTTTTAGGAATTTGTTGGCTAGTCGAAAGAAAAATTTGCTAAAAGCTTATATTCCTGTCAATAACTTGGAAAAATTAACAGTGGAAAACGTACTTTTCATTTTCTAATGCAATGGCAATATCTGCTAGTTATTGACATGTAAAAGAACATCTGTGAAATAAGTTATTGCAAGTCCAATTTTACTAAAAAAAATGAAATACTGTAAATGTCATGCTCATGCAGATTACAATAGCTGTTTGTAAAATCGAAAAATTAATATATTTCAGGAGCTTGTCTTATTAACACCACAGCACTCTGTTTCAAAGGCTAAAAAAACCTATGACTTAATTCATTCAGTGAATATTGAATGTCTACATCCTGTAGACTCTGTTCTAAGTGCTGAACAAACATAAAATTCTTGTCCTCTTAGAGGTTACAGTCTAATGGTAGAGGAACGAAAAATCAATTAGCCCAGGCAGAAAAAAATAGATAAAAAAGGAAAATATCTTATGTAATTTCTATGTAGGCTGATATGGTGGAAAGTAAATGACAGCCACTTTAATTCAGGTCATCAGGAACAGTTTCTGGCCTGTGTAAGTCTTTAATGAAAAGCATAAGGTAGGCATGGAGGGGTCTGGGGAAGAGTATTGCAGAGTGAAGAGCCTGCGTAAGTCAAGAAAATACTTCATGTGTTTGAGGATCTAGAAGGTCACTGTGGTTGGAACGGCATGGAAGATGCTCTATTAGTTTCCTAGGACTGCCATACGAATCACCATGAAATGGTGGCTTAAGGCAAAAGAAATGTATTTTCTCACAGTTCTGGAGGCCAGAAGTCTGAAATGCAGATGTCAGATCATGCTCTCTCTCTCAAGGCTCCAGAGAAAAATGCTTTCCTGCCTCTTCCTAGCTTCTCACAGTTGAGGGCAATCTTTGGCTTTCCTTGGCCCTAGACACAGCATTCCCCTCTCTGCCTTCACCTTCAGGTGGCCATCTTCCTTCTCTGCATGTCTATGTCTCTGTGTCCAAATCTGCCTCTGCTTAAAAGAATATCAGTCGTTGGATTTAGCAGCACCCTGATTCACTCTGACTGTATCTTAACTTGATTATTGGCAAAGGCCCAATTTTCAAACAAAGTTACAATTACTAGCAGTTAGAACTTCAACTTACCTTTTTGGGGAACATAATTTAACCAACAACAGAAACTAATAAAAATCGTTAAGAACTAAATAGGAAAATAAGACATCAACTAGGTGAGTGTAAACATATTCACAGTTTTCTTTCATGATAATGCAAAAAAATATTTTTTTCTCTATTTAACAAAATGTGACCATAAAATAATCCTGCAGCCGCCGTCTCATGAGGGTTTACCGCTATTAGAGGAGTTTATGCTCTTTGATGCTCTTTTGATAATTTACATCTCTGGTCTGTCATATTTAAAAATAGGCATATTCATGTTTTTTGCAAATCATTAAAGGCAAGTCAAAGGCAAGGAGGCAATGAGTTATATGAAGATCTTGCCAGTGAAGAGATAATATTCCTGCTCCTCCAGGAAAATACTTTTTTTTGGACCTTCGCTACACAAGCAGCTGCTTGGAGAACTGAGGGCACGTGGAGTGGCTATTCTACTCACTACTGAGATTACACTCTGCAGCAAGGTTCACAGCTTGTTTAAGAAAACAAGCAAAAATCTTAGGTGAAGAAAGCTGTTATTTAGGCAGTTAAGATCACGTGATCCAACCCTATTTAAATTAATGCTTCTGATTTTTTCTGCCTCCACACCATTCACATTTGTGAGAAAGTCCTGTAAGATCTCTCATTAGAATTTATGATTCTCAACTGGGAGGAGAGTAATGTTCTTAATATGAAGCAGTATAGAAGTAGGAGAGAAGGGACTTAGAATTTCCAGGACGGTTTAGATAGAAAAAAACCTTTTTTCCATTCTTCTTTTTCACTGTTAACTGATATGTTACCTTTGCACAGTTCAAAATTAGTTGATTTGAAAGAATCAGTACATCCACCTTTCTCACTTGCGAGTACCTATATAAAACCATAATAATAGTGACTGACAATATTCAGTGCTCACTATGTGTCAAGCATTGTTCTAATTAAGTACTTAATTCATTTAATCCTCAAATGGACTTTTGATGAGAAAATTGAGGCACAAAGAGATTAAGTGGCTTATTCTAAGTCATGAAGGTAGAAAGTGGCAGATATGGGATTCAAAATCAGGCACAAATATCAGAGATTGGAATGTGAACTACTATACTATTCTGAGGTGACTACATGGAAATCCATAATGATTAAAAAACATAAATACATAACCAAAGTTAAAACAGATCATTATTCAATTGCTCATTCACAAATAGTACTTTCATCTTTTGTCCATTTTTTTTTGGAGAGATAAGAATTCATTGCTATATTCTTGTGAGTATTCAACAAGCCCTTGAAGGTTTAATAACTCTGATACAGATGCTGTTAACTACTAGGTCCACACTTCTGGGTTTACTGATCACTTTCAAGAAGTCTTGCTTCAAACAGGGTTCTCATCCTTTAAGTGACAACAATTATTTGTTGTTCACTCCAACTTTACTGTTTGTACATTGCTGCACTATATTCTGATTTGGAAGTCCACTAGGTTTGGAAACCATCAATCATAACAATAAAAGAAACAATGAAAGTCACCACTTCTTCCTTTGTTTGTAGTTTTGTGTCAGTACAAATCAGGGATGCAGAGTGATTAAACTCATAGGCCCCACTCTACAGCCTTGCAGAGGATCCTGTATCTCTGTGGAACAGTTTCCTAATCTATAAAAAAAAATAGGAATATGGTTAGAAACAAATGACAAAATATGAATATATAAACACTTGGCACAGAGCTGACATATGTAAGTAATCTATAAATGGTATATGTCAGTTTTATTAAACTTGGTGTCTAACAGAAACAAGTTCTTTGCCTAAGTAATTTTATTGAGTAAGAACTTAACAGAAAATAGAAGATGCTTATATAGAGATTGAAGATAAACATTAATTATTCAAAATAATTATTATCATATATTTATTATTTATTATTTTTATACTTTTCTGGCTCATTTACAGGTGACAACTATGATATAACATGTACCAGTGAATGTGTACACACACATACACAAACACTGAATGTACAAGTACATCTGTTTGGACGCAGTTTGCCTTTCTTTTCTTTTGCTTAACTACTTATGGGGCTCCTAGAAATTTGTAACTTTTCTTCTGGTCTATTGAAATTTAACTGTGCATCCTCATTTTCTTCCAGAACAAAACTTGCCTCTCTGCTTTCAATGTTGTTACTTACCAAATCTGATGAAAATGTCCCTGTTAATAGTATGATGTCAAAGCATCCCAGCATCAATTTCTAGATCAAGATAACACAACAGTTCCAAAAACACATAGCATGTTCTCAGGAGCCTCCTGGAGACAATGATTTTACATTTGCTGTATTTTCCAGAAGAGTGATTCCAATGGTGGAAATTTAAAGCAAGCAAAAAGAAGAAATAAGGTAGGATGAAGAAAGTGATTTGAGGAGATTCTTGGGATTCTCAAATTTCATCTTTATCATTTCTTTCATTTTAGCAATGACCATATCTTCACAAAAACTCAATAAGCTTACTTCATACTCATTTCAGAGATTCCAATATAAAAAGTTTTTTGATTTTTACCAGAAAGTGACAGAGGTATTAAACATTCATTCTTTGAAAAAAATATCATGTGAGTGCACATAGTAAGTTACTCTGTGTTCCAGAATATAATATATGCCCTGTGGGCAAAGAGCTTCCAGTCCAAATGAGGAAATAAAAGTAAAACATGACAGTATTGATTTGTGTGAGCAAGTATTAAATTATTCAACTCCATTACAAGGACTCTGGATAGCTCTCAATACCATCGGTTTGACGTAACCAAATCCCATTACGTGCTATATAAAAGATCATGTCACCTGTGTCTTGACATTTCTGCTCTTCCATTTGTGGTTCCTCTAAGCGCCATTTTGCCTTCTCTTGTAACACCAACTTGACCAGCAAAACAATTCTAAGTTCTACCTGCATGGCTCTGATTTTCCCTCTTCTGATCTTTGTGATATTTTCGATTGAATCTCAAAAATCTATAGGCACTTTTTCAGGACTAGCCAGTTATTTTTATATATTAGTCTTGCCTCTGCAAATGGTATAAACTCTTTGGAGGCAGAAGCCATGTCTCTGTTTTATGAAATATAACTAAGAACATCTTACCAAGTGTATGCTTATAATATTTTGATAAACACATTAATTGAAAATACCAAAAAGCAGCATTCTTTTTAGCATGCACATTTTTCCATATAATCATTAGGCTTTAATTCACATTAAGAGTCCCATGCTTCAATATTTTATTTTTCTGTTAGCAGTGTCCAAAATTCGCTCAAAATATTAAGGTTAGATATTTTAGGTTCTTATGAATTATTTATAAAGTAGAATGGTATCATTATTGTTATTTGATTAAATGATATAATATGTATGTACGTATATACATATATAAATGTATATATATTCTGAAGAACATGAGCGTAAGTAAAAATGACTTGCATCCAGAAGAATAAACAGGATTCAGCTGATAACCAAGCAGTACTGTCGCACCCACAGGTAATTCTGATGGTCACGAAGCAACATTCATATGTTACACTTCAATGAAAATAATTGCATTCAAAATAACATGCAGTTCAGTTAGCTCTGATCAGATGATGACTATGACTGAGTAAATTCCAACAGATTTCAGTGGATGGCCTTAGACAAATATTGCCACCTCCCCCATTTTCATATGTAACTAGAACATACTCATGTTGTGTAATATTGTCATTCTATGGCTTTTATTCCACAAATGGTATTTTAATAGAGGACTATTCCATTAGTAAACAGACTAGTATTGCTGACACATCTTTCTTTTTAAGATATACTTTGGCTGAATTCTAACAAAACCATTTTGAATGCAAAAGGGATGCTTTCAAGCCAGATGGTTTATCTAATAGGAATGTTTTCTGATTAGAGAAACAGCAGTAGACTCATGATCACAGCAGGTGCCAAACTGGTCCTGTAGTTTACATGAATTTGCAACTGAACAAGTCATGAACTAAAGGAAATCTATTTCATAATGTGTCACGATCTATTCTGAGAGGCAAGGGGAACGTAAAAGATACTACTACCATATCAGATGGAGTTCATATATCATTTCTTGATATAAATGTGGCTGTTATTGCATTTGTGATAACTAAATTTGTTCATATACCAACTTGCTTTAGTATATTGTGGAGACTGTTAATAAAATTTAAAAATCATAGAAACTTGCAGAATATTCTATGATAGGATAATAATCTAAAGCATTTTTCCCAAAATAATAAGGAATTTTTTAATTTAAAAATATATTATTGTTTTTCTTTCTCATTGTCCTTATTCCTTGTACCTGTATTTGCCATTTGTCACTAATATTTTTCCATGTACTGATAATTAGGACAGCAGAATATTATTTGTATGATAGGTTCTGCTGTGCACATAAAGGTGAACCACTGAGGCCCTGTGGAGATGGTGTGGGGATGCAGGTTCCTGAATAATGGAGTTATTGTCTTTGAAGATAGTAAGTGTAAGTTGCTTCTGGGAGCTAAAATGACTAAGGGGATATAAAAGGCAGTGAGCCCAGAGATCCATACTCTGCCCTAGCAACATTTCATTCTCAGTGGTTTACCACAGCTACCGAACGCTGAAGCACAAGCAAAACTGTGTCATCATATCCACCACCTACCCTCTTATCTCACTGACATCAGCTGCTCTGTTTATTCGCTGAACTGGAAGATAATCAAATAAAAGTAATTATAACTGAGTCCAGGCCATCATTTTTAGTCATCTGCACCCTAGGAAAATTTTATGGTCTGTTATACAACACAACAGTTGGTTAAACAGTAGAGATTGCTGGTACCTGGAACATGTTCAAATCAGAGATGCATTATCCAGAAGGATCATAATTTCCTAATTGATTTAGTAATTCCATACTCATATATATATATATATATATACATACATATATGTATGTATATATATATATAATTATCTAACTTAATCCTCTCTAAAGGTGTTAAGCAAGCATCAAGATATGTCTAACATAAATTAAAATTTGAGATCCCTTTTTTGATGAAATATAATGGATAATGGCCAGTTTTTCTGGCATTATCCTAATCAGAATTTTACTAAGGTTTATTATTAAGCACAGCAAGTAACACTTTACCATAACAAATGCCTGTACCATATACCATTTCCTTTAATTAATCAAACTCTTTCAGAATTTTTTAAATAATTTATTATTTTTTATGTGTTTTGACAGTCATACAGAGAATTGAGACCCTATCCTACATAACTATTTGATATAGTAACCTTTGTCTTTTTTTGAGGTTAATAAGCACTCACAGTCCAGGAAACTTATTTTCCATATTCCTTAATTCATTCATAATTCTGTATTATGCAGAATTGACTATTAATGTTTTTATTTTACTAAATGTGTTCAGTTGCTTATAGGAGTGTGAGTTCTGTTGAAATAGAGGGACCTGTTTTTGACTCTCTGCTTAAGTTTTAGAAGTCTGTACTAAAAGTTATTCTAGCATTAAGTAACATTATTGCATCTTTCCTCCTTGCCTTACTGAATGAAGTAAGTGACCAACAACTTGCATTCAATTTTCAGCTTTGCTGTGGGTCAGTGTTTCTTAAGAACAATGAAGGTATGCAGATATATTCTGGCAATCTACGTGTTCTTGATGAGAATAGTTTAATTTTCCTCTTCATTTTAGTAACACTCTAATATATACATATGTAAGCTCACATCAGGTTACCTGATGGTCATTATAACCAAGGACTGCCCTGGGATTCCAGAGCCTAGATTGCTCATCAGTTTGGAAATGAGTTGGTGCATTGAGAGAATAATTTAATGGTCCTGCGAAAATGAAAAAAGAATAGAGGTAGTTACAGAACATCAATCATATAATCTTTTTCCATTTATGATATGCTTACTTAAGAAGTCAAGTCCAAATGATGCCAACTTTTTCTGATCTGATGGAAGTTTCATAAAATGAATGGAGAAAAACAGAGACCTGAGTCACTGCATGGGGTGCAGTAGGGCCTGTGTGCCAAACCCAGAAGACCCTATGTCATATCTGGTAGTGCCATTTTCATGCCTCCATTGCTGATTTAGTTTGTGCAAAGTAACATTATCATTAAACCCATTTAATGTTAATTTTATTTTTTTAATACATAAAATACATCTTGGATAAAGTAAAGCTGTAATTTAAAAGCTATAAATAGTTATATGTTTATTCACATCTATAATGAAATTAAATCATTACCTATGATCTAGGAGAATACTTTTATTCCTTCAAAGAGATTATTTACATTTCTCAAATAAAAGAAAACCTTCTGTGGTCTATGTGTTTTCTTTATGGTTCTTGAATATTAGATGATTACAGTGATGGAGCAGGACACAAAGGTCGGTTAGTTCAGTTCAGGAGTGAGCAAATACTTTCTGTACAGGGCCAGAAAATAAATAGCTTAGGTTTTGCAGTCCATATGGTCTCTTGCAAATACTCAACCACGCTGTTACAGCCAAAAGGCTGCCATAGACAATATGTAAATTACTGGGCCAGTGTGTCCCAGTAAAACTTTATTTATAAAAATAGGCAGTGGTTTCACTGCTGGATTTTATCAAACATTTAGTGAACACCTAATACCCATCCTCCTTAAAGTTTTCCAAAAAGTAGAAGAGGAGGGAACACTCCCAAACTCATTCTATGAGGCCAGCATCATTCCAATACCAAAATCAGGCAAAGACACCACACAAAAAAAGAAAATTACAATGGGGAAATGACAACCTCTTCACCAACTGGTGTTGGCAAAACTGGACAGCTACATGCAAGAGAATGAAACTGGATTGTTGTCTAAGCCCATACAAAAAAGTAAACTCAAAATGGATCAAAGACCTGATTGTAAGTTATGAAACCATAAAACTCTTAGAAGAAAACATAGGCAAAAATCTCTTGAATATAAACATGAGCAACTTTTTACTGAACACATCTCCTCAGGGAAGGTAAGCAAAGTAAAAAATGAACAAATGGAACTACATCATGCTAAAAAGCTTCTGTACAGCAAAGGACACCATTAGCAGAACAAAAAGGCATACTACAGTGTGGAAGAATTTATTCTTAAATGACATATCTGACAAGGGGTTAACATCCAAAATATATAAAAAACTCACACACCTCAACACCCAAAAAGCAAGTAACCCTATTAAAAAATGGGTGGAGGATATGAACAGACACCAAAGAAGAAATTCAGATGGCCAGCAGGCACATGAAAAGATGCTCCACATCAATAATTATCAGGGAAATGCAAATTTTAACCACAGTGAGATATCACCTCACACCAGTTAAGATGGCCAAAATAGAAAAGTCTAGGAACAACAAATGCTGGTGAGGATGCAGAGAAAGGGGAACCCTCCTACACTGCTGGTGGGAATGTAAAATATTTCAACCATTGTGGAAAGCAGTATGGAGGTTCCTCAAAAACCTAAAATTAGAAATACCATTTGACCCAGGTATTCCACTCCTAGGAATTTACCTTAAGAATGCAGTATCCCAGTTTCAAAAGGACATATGCACCCCTATGTTTATCACAGCATTGTTTACAACAGCCAAGAAATGGAAGCCACCTAAGTGTCCATCAGTAGATGAATGGATAAAGATGTGGTACATATACATAATGAAATATTATTCATCCGTAAGAAGAAAACACATCCTACCATTTGCACAACATGAATGGAGCTAGAGGGTATTATGCTTAGTGAAATAAGCTAAGGGGAGAAAGACAAGTACCAAATGATTTCACACATCTGTGGAGTATAAGAACAAAGCAAAAACTGAAGGAACAAAACAGCAGCAGACTCACAGAACCTAGGAATGGACTAACAGTTGCCAAAGGGAAAGGGACTGGGGAGGGTGGGAGGGAAGAGATGGAGAAGGGAAATAAGTGGCATTATGATTAGCACGTATAATGTGGGGGGGGCATGGGGGAAGGCAGTATAACACAGAGAAGACAAGTAGTGACTCTATAGCATCTAAGTATGCTGATAGACAGTGACTGTAATTGGGTATGTGGTGGGGACTTGATAATGGGGGGAATCTAGTAACTATTGCTTATGTGATTGTATATTAATGATACCAAAATAAAAAAGATTAAATAAAAATAATAGACAATGGGCCAGACTTGAATCTATTAGCTATAGTTTTTGACTCTTGAAGTAGAGTGGACTTAAGATATGGGTTAATGAAACATTTCAAGAGTGAACTACCCATTACCAGTTTCTAAACCAGGAACCTGATACTGCTAGCAGAGTTCTCTAAAAGAAAACTGAAAATCACATGAATCTTTCTAGTTATTTCTTACTTTAACTTAGAAACAGTTTATTATTTAGAGGTTGAACAAAATCTACCTGAAGTAAAAAAGTTAAACTTTGTACAGCTCAAAAAAATTACAGTGGCATTAATTAGCCACTCCATTAAATATCAAAAATGAAATAAGCTATTAAACAACAAAGAAAATGTTTAAAAAATTCCTAAAGCCAGCATTTCATTTTCCCGTCTTCAGCATGTATTTTTGGAACGTTTCAGAGTTACAATTTTTTAATACGACTGTTTTTTTTTCTGAAGAAACAATGTGGCAAGGTTAACACATTTTTGGTAATGGATGCAAACCAGCTTTCCAATGTCAGCATGGGTGTGTTTGATGCATTTTAAGTACCCTGTGTTCTGAACCACACATGTCACATCTTTCCAGCAATGACTGCCTTCAGAAGGAATAAATGTAACATAGCAAGTACTTTCTTTTCTTGCCAACTGAAAGCTATTAATTGAAAAGTAATACACAAATAACCAAGGAGAGTACATAGTTTTTCAAAATAAGTTTTCATATTAAATATGATTAGTCTAGACATGTTTTGAAAAACTGATAATTCAATTCTTTCAGCAAAATAGCTATTTTTCTACTCATGATATCTCTATGTAATGGTAAGAAAATTCTAATGCTTTGAAGATATCTAATGAATGGAATAAATATTACTACAATAAGCAATTTATAGCAAGGTTAATTAATTGTATTTAATGATATGTTATCATATTCTGTTTGTAAGATAGGTAAAGAATATTAAATAATTTCCATTGATGTCTAATACTTTCTACTTCCTCCCAGAGAAATGATGATGTTTAGTTTATCTTCTTATTTCTTTAATTCTTTTCAGAAGATTGTAACTTTCAAATAAATCATATTTGTTTTTCTTTACTTTCTCTATTGTTACCTTATTTTGCTTATTCTTTCATTCATCTTTTCTCCTGTTAAATCATTTATTCACTCTTTTTTGATTCATTTCATTGTCTAACATTTTTAATCATTCTACACTGCATTAAAGATATTTAGTGATCATAACGTAACTGTTATGCTGCACCCAGTGGCTTACTTGGAAAGCAGTCACGTTTGGGGTGATAAATGAGACAATAGCTAGCATCTTACCTTATTGAGGCACAATGTGGAAGGTATTAGGCTTCTAATAACACCGACCTACAATGTAAAATAAGTAACCTTAAAAGAAGTGCCTGCTCATTGAAAATATTCACTAATACAGATACGTATAAAATGAAAGTAAATTTCTCATATGTCCAGGCTCTCATACACTAGTTATAATCTGTGAGCATTTTGATGTGTGCAATTTAGGACTTGCACATGCAAGTATACATGTATATGTATATTTGTGTACATACGTGTTTATAAGAAAAATACCTAAGAATATATTAAGATGTAACCTGACTATGTGTACTGCTGGACATCAGAACATCTAATTCTCACAGCAGCCTGCTAATATAAACTGTAAATATGCTTCCCTTTACTGAACCATTCCCATACTGATAAAATAGAAGATGAACTCATTTTCTTTCTTTCCTAAAAATGATGGGATAATCAACAGCTAAGTGGGGAGTTCTTTAGGATTAAAATCTGCAAGTGGAATTTTTGAGTCAAAGTGTTTGCACATTTCAAATATTGGTAGGGGAAGTTACTTTGTCCTCCAACTTACTTTACCAGCAACTGTGTATGTTTCCCCATATGTGTTCACTAATCATTGGTTTATTTAATATTTTAAAGTTAGCCTGATAAATTTTGATTTACATTGTTTTTGATTTGCAATTTATGACCATAAAATATATTTCCTTATCACCTTATTATCACATTTGACTTTTACCAGATGATTGTTGCTCTTATTTGTTCTCTGAGTTACTTTCACTTTTTTGCCCACTGTTCTGGTGTATTTAAATATTTTCTCACTGACTTGATAATTTATTAATATATAATGGCCCTTAATGCATAGTTTACTATGTTGCTTGCCATTTGGCAACTAATCATGGCTGTAGTTATCCATAAATAACTTTAAAAGTAAATACACATAGTTGTATTTGTCATTATGTTGTTCCTAAGCTATCTTGAGCAGAAGAGTCTAGTCAACATATTAAAACATTCTATTCATCTCTTTCCTTTTCATACATTGCTTCAGATGTAACCTTGTTGACCTATTTAATTAGTTTGCAGTACCTTTCTTTTTTGTTGTTTTTCCTTTATTAGCCCAAACCACATCAGCCCATAATACTTAGATAAATGGAATCCCCCTCTTTATCATTTTGCACATGAAGGACCCAAAACACTACCCAAAACTGATGAGAGCAATTCTACCACTTCCTGCCCCTGGACCCTCAGGTAGAGAGAGCTGTAATAGTTCATACTCACGTGGACAGCATTAAAGTGAAATGTAGTCATGATGGTTAATTCTGTGTGTTAACTTGGCTAAGCCATGGGACCCAAGTGTGTGCAAAAATTAAGCTAGATATTTCTGGGAAGTGTTTTTAGATGAGATTAACATTTAAATCAATAGACTTTGAGTGAAGTACGTTAACCTCCATAATGTAGGCAGGGCTAAACCAAACAAATGAATGCCTTAACAGAAAATACCTGACCTCCCCAGAAAGAGAGGGAATTTTGTATATATGTATATACAATATACAATTATATATTCAATATATATTTAAATACTTTATATATTATATAATTATGTTATATTTATATATTATGTATTACATATAGGTTATATATATAATGTATACATTACATAATATATTTATATAGATTTAATATATATTTTCATATATATTTATACAATTCTATATTATATGCTTTTTATTTATACATAAATTATAAATAAAAATTAACATTTTAAATTTTATATTAATATGTTGATTATTATGTATATTTATACATTATATATGCATGTATGTGCATGTGTGTGTGTGTGTGTATATCTCCTGTTGTGTGGTGTGTGTGTGTGTGTGTGTGTGTGTGTGTGTGTGTGTGTGTGTGTGTGTATCTCCTGTTGTTTCTGTTTCTCTGGAGGACCCTGGCCAGTACCACAGAGTCACCTTGGCTGGATCCAGAGAACAGAGAACCTTCCTATTTCATCCATACACATTCTTGAATGAGCCTGACCAATAAACAACCATGTAGTTCTTGAGATGATGCCACTTTACTGCTGTTGAGTTCCTTCTGTGGCCTCCAGTGACCTTTCATGCTAGTAGATCTTGGTCAGGGCCATGCAAGTCCATCCTTTTGGAACTATAAATCTTCAAATCTCAGAGACTAGGAACTTAGGGAGGTATTTTCCTTCCCAGAGTATCCTTAGGATTGTTATGCAAATTTTATTTCTCCAGTGTCTATACATGCACTACTCTTCCTCTGTATTGTTTCAGTTAATGTAACTGTATAGTACGTTTGCTATCTGCCAGAGGCATCCCACCACTTTGAGCCATTTATTTCTAACATTTCAACATATTTATGATTTTCCTTACATATTGACTTTTCCAGATAAACTTTGGAAATAGCCAACCAATTTCCATGCCACACTGCTTATGGTCATGATTAGAGTTGTCTTGGATGTATAGAATTCATTTGGCATAGGCTTGGTATCCTTACACTTTTGCATGTTTTTTTCTTGTTGTTCTTTAATAAAGCTTTATATTTTTTCACAAAAAACTTAAACATGTTTAGAGTATTCCTACATATTTTGTAGTTGTTTTTTCATTAATTGGATCTTTTTTTCTCCTAACACTGTTTTGCTGAGTATCCCCAAAAATAACTTTGTATGTATTAGTGCTGCAACCAATTCTAATATCAGTTTGTTTGTATGGCTTGTATTTCCCAAGTAAAGATTATATACTCTACCCTTTCCTGATGGTCAACTTTTATTCCCTTTCACTTAAATCCAGCTACTGATTGCATAGCCTTTCCAACAGACTTGATTAAGTTCTGGTATTTTTAATTATTTTTTAAGGAAATTTTTCATTTCATTTAAATTTTCAAAATGAATGATAAAATTCCCAATAGTATCATTTTAAAATCAGCTCTGATTTTGCCTGTGTATCTTTTAAACTGCTAGTTAATTTTTTATCCTTGTTTTTACCAGAATTATCAGATGTGTTTCTTTTGTATATGTCAAGTAACTTTTGTTCTCAGTTTAAGTTCTTTTAAATGAACATTGCTATTCCTAAATTCCAGACTTATCTGGATTTCATCAATTCTTCCTTTATGTCCTCTTAGTGTTCCTGGTTTCAAATCAGGCTTTTTCAGTACATATAGTTGTCCCATTCCCTGATCTGTGATCTTCTGAGCTATGAGAATTTCTCAACCTTTCCTGATTTAAATAAACTTGAACGTCTTGAGACATACTGGGCAGGTATACTGTTGAATGTCCCCATATGTGGATACGTCTATTGTTTGTCTCCTGATTAGACGGAGTTCTGGGCTTAGGGAAAGAATGCCATAGAAGGCAGCGCTCTTCCTGTCATATCACATCGGGGGGTAATAATGCCCACATGGCATCACTGCCAATGTTAACCTTCATCATTTAAAAGAGTGTTGCCAGGTTCCTCCACTGTAAATTTAACATTTTTCCTTTTCCCTGTACAAGTCCTTGGATGATATCAGCAAGTCTAGCCCATCCTCAAGGCAGACATGCAAAGAAGGGATGAGAAATAAGCTCCATATCCTGGGGGGTGAGTATCTCCATATACTATTTGGAATTCTTCTGTAACAAAGATTTGTCACTTCTCTATCATTTAAATAATTTTTTATATGAATTTCATTCTCTATCTGCCATTTACTGTTAACTTCCTAAATTCCTCCAGAAATAGAGTCACTGTTTATTAGACCTAATAGCAGTAAAGAATACTACATTGAGGACCAGCACATTGCTTTAGAAGGGAAAGTCAGAAGGAGAGACGGAGGTTTATTAAGTTGTAGTGACTGGACTGGATGATTTTAAAGTGAGTCTTGCCAGGCTGGAAATTGGTAGAGATTTGACAGGGGTTAACAAATAGTAGTATTGGATTGATGGGCACTATGAAGTGAGGGTCTTGAAATGAGTATTGATGAACAAACTATTAGTTTTGATTAAAAGGCTATTTTAGTTGTTTCACTGTCTTATTTTCTAAGAGCCTGTATTTCCTAAAGCAAGAAGCTGACTTATTTTTACTTGTTCTCTGTATTGTTTAATAGAGGCAAAAAAGTGTGCTTAGATCCAGTTTTATGTAACACAGTGACAAAAAATTAAGTTTGTTTTGCTAGATTCCTGAGGTGAATACAGATCTCATCAATTACCAGGTTTTTAAAAAATGGATTTAATGCTGTACAATTTCTTCTGACCATGATTTTTAATATGTAATTTGATAGGTAGTCAGATTTATTTATAAATAATCTACAATTTCAGTTTTGATTTCCTCTTTAACACAAATAATACAGAAAAGATTTTACTTTTATTTTCAAACATTAATTTTGGTTATTTTTGCATTTAACTTTTATTTCATTGTCTTCCATTAACATATCATATGAATTTTGTTTGCATTTTATTGATTTTCTTTCCCAATATATATTCCATGATCCCAAAATATATCTCAATATGTATGTCCAATGTTTTGGGAAAAAAAGCTATAATCTCGGTTTACTGGAAATTTTTTAATCTATTATTTAGTGACATTTCCTCTATTTCTAATAGGTTAGCTTTATATGATTTATAGCTATGTTTTTAGTACATGCACACTTATGATGGTTACATATTCCTGGTGGGTTATACCTGTTGCCTTTTTGTTCCAGCTATGGCTCCTCCAGCCCCATATATCACCTTTGTGTCAGCCTAGCTCACCACTGCTTGTTCTCGGGGTCCCAGAAGGACTCTCAGGAAAATAGCTCCTTTGCCTTTTGGTATTCAGCCTCTAATTTTCCATCAGTAACTATTCAGAATTCTCCACAGGACAAGTTTTTGTTTTCTAGAACAGTCCAGCCTTAACCTATTAACAAAAAAAATTAGAAGATGCTAGTCTGCAGAGATGTATCACAGTGACCACATTTTTCAGTATTATACAGAGCATCACTACTTATAATAAAGGGTCGGCAATAATTTTTCTGAGAGTGCAGTCTGTTTTTTATTCACCTAATTATATGGTTCATTCAAGTAAGTTTTCTAGATTAAAAGAGTCTGTCTTGAAGATATATCTATTACCTTTATTTCAAAACAGAAACTTGCAATTTCCTTTGAAACATCACAAGAGTTATTGTAGGTTCTGCTCCCTCCTTCAAGATTTCAAAGAATCTAGAGGCCACATCAGAGTTCAACTTCAAAGCAACTCATCATATACTCCCAGCAGTCTCTGCAAGAAAGAAGCTTTCCCCCAAGCTTCTCCTATGCCCCTGGGAGCACTTCAGTATAGTAACTGAAGTCAGTCATTAGAGTCAGGTGACACCTGGTAAAGTCCATATTGTTCTGTCATTTACTGTAAGACCTAGAGCAATTTACTTAATTTCTTTACAACTAAGTTTATTCTAATACAAAATCCTAGGCCTTGCTTTATATTACTGTTGCCAGGACTAAACGGGATAAGAGTCTGGAATGTATTTTGCAAGAGCTTGGCACAGAGAACTCGGTATGAGATAGCTATTATTAGTGAGGAAGCTCAATCCTGAGATGCTGTATATATGTCTACCATTCATATCTGGATCCAGGGATCATTACCTTTTCCCTGGGCATAGATGACTGATACACCTAGAAGCAAGGTCCACGGACCTATCAGTATCTGGGAAAGCACATGAAGCAATAGAAAAAAGGTACAGGAAGCAGGTGCCGAGTGATCCATTTAATCCTGGCGGATGGCATGTGTCTGACCAGGGGCTATTTTTAACACCCAGCAAAACTGCGGCAGTTTTACTCTATAGCCTCTAAGAGCGCTGCCAGCACCTGCCAGGCTCCAGCACCACTAGAGTTTTGTGTGAAGGTATTTGATATCCTTTTTAGTGAAGGATTGTTTATTTAATTATGACTTCAACCTTTGTCACATTAGTTAATCTGCTTCAGTCTCACTATCCATGTATTCATTATAATGGATATATGGCCGTGCTGGATGTCCATTGTTGATACTTCTTACGTTTGTGAGAGTTGACTGCAGCCTCACGCCAGCAGGGTGAGTCAGCAGATCAGTGAGCATACGTGTGCACTGCAAACGTACCTCATTCCTGGCCTTATACTTCTGGGAATAAAAAGAACATGGATGCTGTACTTCTGTACTTCTGCCCTCCAAAAGTCACACAAAATGTCTCTTTTGATACATTTAGAGAAGGGATATAGGGAAACAGAATTCCATATTAGCTCAATTAACCCAATACAAACTACAATAACCTCTAATTGGGTGTTTTTAGGCACCTCAACAATATCTCCAAACTATCTCCTGATTCCTATTATTTCCTGCCTTCAACTTCTTGCCTTCCAATGCTCCCTATGAAAGAAAATGGTACCACCACTGATACAGTTGCTCATAATGAAAATATCACAATTTTATCTCTTTCTCTTAACCCTCATGTTTAATCCCTCAGCAAATGGTAGTCAGAGCAAAGGTAATCAGAGCAACCTCTAGCGCAAGTTCTCCTTTTCCCTCCCTGTCCCTACCACCTCCGGCAAACCGCACTGAAGTCGCCTTCACCTCTCCCCACAGCGCCTTCGGTGCTGCCTGTCTAGCCTCATGGCTCACTGTCGCACATCTCTCAGTCTATTCTCTATAGAGCAGCAAGAATGAGACTTCTAAGTGGCAAATCAGATCATGTGGCTCCTCTGTTTAAAAACTTTCAGTGGTTTCCCATAACGCTTAGAATAAATTCCTCAGTTCTTATCGCTTATAAGTTATTACTTGGCCTTACCTCTAGATTTCTCTGTGTCTTCTCATTTCCTGTCATTCTCCTCATTGCCTACTGCACCCTAGCCACGATGGTTCCCTTGCTATTCCTTAAATACGCTGAGCACACTCGGGTCTCAGGGCATTTGCCCTTGCTGTCGCTCACCCCAAAGTGCTCTTCCTCCACATATTTGTATGACAGGCTCACTAATTCATGTCATTGGTTTCTGTTCATACATATTCTTCATATTCTTACAGAGTATGTTTTCTGCTTATATTTCCACTCCTGCTTTTTTCCCCCTAAAACACAATCCATTTCAGTCTAGCCTATTACCTGGCTTTATTTTCCTTCGTATCACTTATTACTCCCCAATATTCTGCTTTATTTTATTATCTGTCCCTCCCCATACTAGAATGTAAGCTCCCTCAGAGTGGTGCCAGGTCTTCTTGAACAGTTTGTCTCGTTGTGGACATTCATCAAATGAATCTTCTACTTATTAGCAGGTATAGGTTTGTTTTCTCTTTGTAATAGAGTATGTTTTGCAAAGGACCGTAATGGAAATGTTGCTATATGGAACTGATGACTGATGCAGGGTCATTTTATTTATTCATATATATATATATATACAGACACACATATATATTTTCTGAACTATAATTGATATAAAATCTTATATTAATTTCAAGTATACAACACAATGATTCGACAGTATTTTTTCAGAATTGTGTTCTTTAGAATGGCCAGAAATATCCTTTGGATTTGCATCATATACAGACTCTGCAACTGTTCACATTGACCCTGTAAACAAGAAAGAAGAAACGATCGGACAGATACCCAACCGTGAGGCTAACAGAGAGGACAGGGGAAATTTATAAATTTAAAGCAAGTGAAATAATTTCATCCTTAAGTCCACTATTGATGATATTCTCATGCAATAAGGATCATGATTTTTACCGAAATCACTTCTGCTTAATAGGTAAAGCATAACACATTTATTACTTCAGGCCACTAAAATGTGTGATTAATATTTAATAAATAGAATGTGTCAGCTAAACAATGTTATATAGATGAAGTTATATAATATATGAAATTGAATTTATGAAGTTTATTATAAGGAGAATAACTAATATAAAACTAAACATGTTCATGGTATTTTGTGTCTCAACCTCAGGAATGCTGTGAACTGGGGAGGCTTCAGGAAGAGATTAATGCTCTGTGTGTGTGTTTTTCATCTGTCCCCATGCAATGAAGTGATAGAGATTTCGAATTAAAATGCACTTTGAAGTTATCAGAACAGAAGAGTCATCAATTTTAAGGTCTTTCACTCTTTATATTTCTACTGTTCCTCAGGTCATTTTATGTTCTGGACCACTGGGCTCCCTCTTTCTGAGGTCTGTATCACTCACCTCAGCTCTGGCTAGCTCCTCTGTTCTGGCACCTCACCTCTGCTTTCCTCCCATTAAGCCCACTGAAGGGCCCACAAATCATGGCCTCTGGGGAGTGACTTATCTTCCATACTTCAGTTTCATCATCTGTAAAATAAAAATACTACCAATCTTTTATGTATTTTACAAATATAGTACAGCATAAAGCAAGTAATATATGTGGAGAATGATGGAAAATGCTATGAGACTATTCGAAGATAAGGAAAGTGCAGGAAGCTGGATCACCAAAAAGCTGTCCCTAATAGAGAAACAAGGCTAAGCAGGAGTATAAAGAAGATAAGGAGCCAACGGTTGGAAGCAGGGGGCGGGGGAATGACTGTACATAATAAGCATAAGGGAAGTGTATGGAAATTAATGGGACATCTTGTGAACCAACAAGATAATCTTTTTGTTCACCAGGGAGAGTTAGGCACTGTGATAAGCTAAATATTTGTTATTATTTATGTGCACTGGAAATTGGTTAGTAAAAGCATGGGCTGGTTTATTTACAGTGAGTTAGGAATTAGAATTAAGTAATGATTGCTGTTGCTGTGTTTGTGCTTCAGTGGAATTGCAGTATGATTAGGCTAATAGAATAAGACATAAGTGCAAAATCTATTGAAGACTTAGCCTCTCATAAAACTAGTAAGAAAATGAGCAAGAAATAATAGTCAATTAGAATCTACCAACTAATTTCAAGAGGTTCTTGTGCAAGAGCCAACGGTAGAGGGTGTTCAGAACAGAAATGTATATGATCAGAGTAGAAGACTATTAGCTGGCCTCTTCATGCTTTTCAAACCTAAAGGATTTGGTACATCTCTCCCAGTGGGTCTATCTGAGAAAATCCCAAAGAAAATTAAGGAAAGCTGCAAACATCAGGCTATGATATAAACATATCCTCTGATTCTCTCAGAATTAGATGCTAATGAGGCTTTACCCTATTACTCCACCCATGGAAAAAAAAGCACTACAGCAATTCCTCTTGCTTATTTTGGGGCTCTGAAGAGGTGGTGCCTGCTGCCTGGTGACAAAGATTATTCTAGTTATTGTGCTAGAAGTAAATCCAAGTAAATAAATTAAAATTGTTTTTCTGTTTTACACATTGATTAGATGAAAAGCTATTATAACTATTATGCTAAGGATCCCCATCCCACATTCCTGGAAATTTTAGTCTTTTCTTATATTGGCTATTACCTATACACACTTTCCTCTTTGGAAATGAATTTTTTAATAGTTAAAAGAAATTTAAGTAGTTTAATCCTAAATAACAAACATGACATTAAAAAAAGAAAATTTCAGAATTATACTGTATTTGTCTTGCAGGGAGTAAAACATTCATATCAATAGAAAAAAATAAAGTAACTAAATGTATTAAGTTTTATCTGAAAACTTGATTTTATTTTATACCATTTATTGACATTGAGGAACTTATATCAGTAAGTTATAGAGTTGATCCAAGTAGTATAGAAATCAACTTATTTTCCACGATATCACAAGGTTATGAACATTTTCCTAAGTCAATGTAATGGATTTAATTTCAAAAAAAGCATCACTTTTTCTAGCAAACATGCATTGTATAAATCTTAGATTTCTATTTTTTTCTGTAGTATAAAACTGAATTAATTTTTATGTCCACTGGTTTAGTCACTCAACAAATATTTGTGGATTACCTACTATGTGCCAAGCACTGTCCTCCAAGTAATGGAGATAAGAGAAGAAAACAAGAAGAATAGAGTTCCTTTTCTTATAGAGCTTGTCTAAGAGTGGGAGGGATAAGATAGATGGAAGAGATATAAGATAGATAGTTAGAGATAAATGTCATGATAAAAATAAACAGGTAAATGGGCTGGAGTTCCTGGTAATCTATACACTTCATCCTGAATCACAAGATCTGGAGAGAGAATATTCTTATCAAGGGGATGAAAATGACAATATCTAAAGATGGAAACCAAGCTAGATTTTAGGAAACAGCAGAAAAGTCAGTGTGATTGGAACAAAGTGAGCAGAGTAGAAAACAGTGTGACATGAGGCTGGGGAGTAGGCAGAACCTGGATCACACAGAGCTCATAAGACTGCAAGTATTCATAGAGTAGAAGCTTAATTTGATTCTATGTTCAATGTTGTATCAGTTGTCTATTCTGTGCAACAAACTAAAACTTAGTGGCTTAAACCACAATATAAATTATTTTGTTCAAGAATCTGCAGCATCAACTGAAGAGTAGTCAAGCTGTGGGCTGAAAGGTTCAAGATGGTTTACTCACATGACTACCAGGTTGGTACTAGCCATCAGATGGTAGCCCGGTCAGGACTGAAGGCCAGGAGCCTATGTTCTACTCACATGACCTTCTCCATACAAGTACCCTAGGACTATACAAACATACTGGCTGGGTTTTAGGAGCAAGCATTCTAAGTGACTGGAAAGATGTATCATGCTTTTTGATCTACTCTCAAAGTCACTCAGCATCCAGTGCCACAACCCTGCCTAGATTCAAGAGAAGGAAACAGCTTTTGATGGGAGGAGCATCAGAGTCATATTACAAGAAGAAAAAGCAAGATAGGAAGGCTTGATTCACAGCCACCTTTGAAAAACATGATCTGCAGTTTTGTCTTCAGGCTACAAGAATGGACATACCTCTTATGTGTAAAACACATTCATCCCTTTTCCAAGACTAAAAAATCTCATTCCATAACCGCATCAGCATAAAGTAAGAATCTTATCATCTAAATCGGATCTGGAGATAGGTGAAACTCTTTGCATGCAGTTCCTCAAATACAGCTCTCCAAAACTCTAACAATGTGATTACATTTGACACATGTGACATAAAGAGATAATTTTTCTAGGTTTCCAAATACCCAAAATGAAATGGTGGGGCAAGTACTGGATAACTGTTATAGATGCTCCCATTCAAAACGACAGGGAGGGGAAAGGAGGAACACAGTAGTCACTGGCCCAGATCAGTAGTGAAATCCAGCCAGGCACATGACAGTTCCTCGATTAAAGTTAAGCCCTACTCCCTGGAAGTTACTCTCCTTGGCTTGCAGCTCATCTCAGTGACTTTTTGTTCGTTCTGTCTGAGTTCACCTTCCTTTTCACTAAACCTTCTTACACCAATTTTCTGCTTCTAAAGGTTTCAGGGTTCTAACCCTTTCCCATATTGTGCTGTTTCTTTTCCTTTTATTACAATCTGATACAATTTAACAATTTTGGTGGGCTTTGTGTGTATATTGATTTTCAATTCACTCCATCAGACAAAAGCTGTAACAACAAATCTTTTCCAGCTAAGCCATGCTTTTCCTTGACCTTGCTGTGACACTGCTGTGGGACAACATCCTTAATTCTTGTAAGCCTTATTGTATAATGGAGAGGACTGTAAATGCACCATTATGATCTTTACGACTTTTGTCTATTTGAAAGGTTCTATGAAGAACCATCTCAGATCTCTCTGGGATTTTAATAATGGATTTTATAGTACAATTGATCTTCTCCCTTAAGCCAGTTCTTAGTGTGAGTATCATTTGCCAAGTAGAGAATTTTGGAAAGGGAAACAGATTTAGTTTGAAACTATGAAAATTTTGAATCCTCTATATTTGAGGGTTCTTTTTAGTTCATTCATCTCTTCTCACATTATATCATAGGCAATAAAAAGAAGCCAGGTGACACTTCCAGTATTCTGCCTGAAAATTCCCTTAGCTTGATCATTGAGTCCACTGGAACATTTCCTATCTTCCACGTTCCTTCAGGTAATAGTGTTGCCCAAATTTCCATCACTACAAACACTGACCAATCACATTTTCCTTATTTCCCATTGAGCTTTAGAGACAGACTCCTCAAGATTCTTTAAGTTTTTGCTAACATTTTGCTAAGCTTTCTGGCTTCTTCTTATGGCCTATTTACAATGCCAAGGCTACATGTTTTAGGGTTTTAATAGCAACATCTACTTTGAGATACTGAAATCCATGTGAATTTTCTATTATTCTATTAAAAAAAAAACTATCCCAATTAGTTACTTGAAACAACTGCAATTTCCTTTGCTCATAATTCTGCAATCTCAGCAGAGTTTGGTGTGGATAGCCAGTTTAGATTCCAGATGTCAAAATGGCTCACTTAAATGGCTGACACAATAATCCTAGTGATTGGCTGGGAACTTAGCTGAGGCTTGGGGACCTCAGTCCCTCTCCATATAGGCCTCTCCACAGGCTGCATGAATTTATTCATTCTTGGGGGTTGGGTTCAAAAGCAAGTAACTCAAGGGAAGCCAAAATGGTATTACCTGATTTTATCACCTACAAATCATTTCCACTATAATCAGGTCTATCCAGATTTAAAGGGAAGGTATGTAGTTTCCCAGCTTTCAGGGCCAGAAATATCAAGTAACATTTGAAGAGCAGAATATAGGAGCCATTTTTGGAAAATAAAATTTGCCCATATGAGAAGACATGAATGGCTTTGAATCCCATTAGTAATGTGACCTGATTTTTGTTGAAGAAGACCACTGACTACCATGTAAAAGACAGACTAATGTGTGTTAAGAATGGAAAAAGGGAAATTATTGAAGTGGTTATTTCTGTAGTTTAGGAAAGATATAATGACAGTTTGCACTAAGGAGCAGAAACAGAGATAAAGAAAAGTTTGGAAATACATAGTAGAGGTATATTCAGTGGAAAAAGATTAGTTGCAGTCATTGAAAGTAAGGAATCAAATTTTTCTTCTAAATTTTGTGCTGGAGAAATTGTGTGAATTGTAATCCTATTTAGAGAGATGAGCAAGACTAGGGAATAAATAAGTTTTCTGTTCTTTTTTTTTTTGAGGGAGAAAAGATCAAGAGCTCAGCTTTGTATGTTAAGTTTGAGTTATTAAATATCCAAGTGTCAATATTAAGTAGGCTATTTCATATATAAGCCCAGAATCAAGAGGACCCAGAGGAGACATCAGAAATAGAAATGTAATGTGGTAGGGAGAAGACACCATCCATGTATCAAATGCCATGGTTTGAATGATGCCGTGATGAAATAAAGCAAGTAAACAGCATATGTATAGAAAAGAATGGACATCCCAGGATCCTGGAACATTGTGATATCAGGCTGTTGGTCACAGAAATAGGAGCCAAAGAAAGAGAATTAGGAGCATCTAGCGAAGGTGGGGGAAATCCAAACTGCCTATTTATTGCAGAAGTCCAATACTTCTATTTCAGTTACTATTGCTGTACAATGAAAACTAAACTCTAAAACAGGCTGCTACTTTTTTTCCTCTTTCTATGACTCTGCATCCTGAGCAAGGCTCTACTCCACTCCTTTTTACAAAGTATAAGCTGGGGTAGTCTGGGCAACAAGATAAAATCACGTGAAAGTTTGCTCTCTCACTCATATGTTTGGTGCCTATACTAGAAAGACTCACAGTTGGGTGTTGGAAGAACTGGAGGTCCTAGAGCATCTTTCTCTGTCATGTAGTTTCTCCATGTAATCACTTCAGAATGGTGGCTTGAGGGTAACTGGACTTCTTACATCAGCTCAGGGCTCACAGATGTGTGTCACAAGAGAGGGCCAGGTGGAAGCCACATCACCTTTTACCTTGCTCACAAGCCATGCAACATTAAATCCACCACCTTTTTATTGGTCAACACCCTTTCAGAGATCCACTGAAGTTCAAGGGGAGGAAACACAGACCCCCATCTCTCAATGGAAGGGAGGAAACATAGACTCCATCATTCAGTGCCACTTTGTTGGAAGAGCATGTGAGAAATATATGCGCAGCCGTCTTTGGAAAATAAAATCTGTCACAATAAGCAATTAAGTAAGGTCAGCATTATTGGATCCCATGAAGATTGAGCCTATAGGAGTGAGCTCTGGATGAGGCAACTGTTAGAAGTCACTGATAAGCGTAGGGTGAGCAATGGCAGAGGAAGTAAAGGAATGAAAATCATACTGGGGAAAGGTAAAAAAAGGTATATAGAGAGAAAGTGAGAATGCTGACTCTAGAAGACCTTTTGGAGAAAGTTTGCCATTGAAGGGGCCTACAAAATACAATAGAAGCTAGAAAGATACATAGGTTCGAAGAAAGTCTTTTTTAAAAGACAGGAAATATTTGTATGCTGATGGAATGTGATTTAGGAGAGATATTTATAATGGAGAGAAAAAAATGGAGGGAAGAACACTTAATCTTTTAAAAGGAAAGAGAGCCAGAGGTTCAGAGTATGGTTAGAAGGACCTGGACTTTTATGGGAGAGTTGACTCCATCCATAGCTTCGTGAGGGATCGGGTGTAACTAAAGATGCACTATTTATTAGTAAAACAAATCATGGTTTGGTGAATATGGTGAAATTGAAAACCCAGCCAAAGAAATTAGTAATATCATTTGATTCATGTATTTTTTAAGTTTAAAATTAAGGTAATAGCCATTGTAGGCAAAATCACACAATTATTCCTTCAACTTAACCATGTCTCTCTCTACCTAATGATCTGAAACAAAACTCTGCTCTTCTCCAATTTAACTCATCTTCAGTCCACTGACTTGTTAGTTCCTGCATTTCTGCAATATTTTATCTGAAAGAATATTAATTGGAAGTCACCCAAGTTAGGTTTTGGTCTTTGGTCTGTACTGATTCAGTTAGTGTTGACAACTCAGTTTTGTTGGTCTTCAGTTTCTTTTGTAAAGGCATTTTAGTCTACATGATAATGGTGATGAAAATAGCATCTCACATTTCATATAACAGTGGACGATTTTAACACTTGTATAGATACATCTTTTTGTTCTAAAATATGCTTTAGGAGATGGTATAATTTAAGATAACACTAAATTCATACTTATTAATACTTTATATTTTAACCTCATATACAAGATTTTTTTTAACAATATGACTGTAATGAATCTTGTGGTTTATGTGTGAATGTGTGAGTGTTTAACTTCCACCATTAGGTTGTAAGCTTCATAAAACTAGAAAAGCTTGCCTCCTCTCTCACTCTCTTTTTATCTTTAAAGTCCTGAAAGCCCATAGCAAACTCATAATATATCCTTGTAATGAAGGCAATGTGTCAATATAGTTTAAGTTTTGATAATGATGTCACTTTGTTTACGTCCAGTACTCTACTATTTGAAAAACACTAAGTTAGTTCATGCTAACAACAATATAAGATAGGTATCATTTCCACAGAAATTGAAACTAAGTACAGAGTGGTTAAATAAGATCAAACAGCTAGCAATTCAAGATGCAAAGTCCGTGATCTTAACCACTAATCTAACTCTCTGATGATGATAAAGTTAATGATGGTGTTGATTAAGAAAATGATGAGAATTGTGTAGTTGAGAGTTAATTAAATAAATGAGGTTTAAGTCTAAGAATTAAATGCTTAAAGCAAGGTAAAAGTTATGCAGAGGGACTTAGCTTGCAAGTGGACAAGTATCTCCACTACAAAGAGAGAGTGACAGAGCACAAGACTAGGTAACAAGTTGTCTGAAATAAAGGTGTGAAATACAATCTCTTTTATGATAATAATCATGTATTACCAATCAAAATTTGATCATAGAACAAAATCAACCTCTTTGATTATGGATCCATAAGGAAAACACATTTAATCCATATTTCTAACAAGACCCGCAGTTAAGCTGAATTGATGCACTCTCTCTCTCTCTCTCTCTCTCTCTATATATATATATATATATATACACACACACACACATACACATATACTGACTAATAAAAATATTAGAATATTAGTATATATAAAGAGATTTATTATAAGGAATTGGCTTCCACAATTAGGAGGGCTGAGAAGTCTCAATGTCTTCAGTCAGCAAGCTAGAGACCAAGGAGGGGGTGAGTAGTTCCAGTCTGAGACCAAAGGGCTGAAAACCAGGATTGCTGATAGTTTAAGGTCCAGTCCAAAAGCTGGTAGTTTTGAGACCAAAGAAGAGCCTGTCTTTCAGTCTGAGTCCTAAGGCCAGAAAAGAACAATGTCCCACTCAGTCAGGCAAGAGGTACTCAGGAATTACCCTCTTACTCAGCCTTTTTTTCCATTCAAGACTTCAACTGATTGAATAAAGCCCACCCACGCTAGGGAGGGCTATCTGTTGTATTCAGTCTACTGACTCAAATGTTGATCTCATTCAGAAACATCCTCATGAGATACTAAGAATAATGTTTTGCGAAATACCTGGGCACAATAATATGATGATTTCATTAAAAATAATACACAGTGATATTTTCACTAATCATCTTGTAAATATGAAGCAAATATACAGATATTTACTAATTATTAAGGTAACTTTTGCATATACTTGAATGCATAGATATGAAGTATATAGTTCGATGAGTTTTGATAAATTTATAAAGCTGTGACATCATCATCATGGCAAAGAAAAAGAACATTTCCAACATTCCTGAAAGTTCACTTGGGCTCTTTCCCAATCAATCTCCCCGCTCCTGAGTAATGACTTTTCTAATTTCTATCATCACGGATCTACTTTGCTTGTTTTTGGACTTCATGAAAATATGTAGTATGCACTTTTTGTGAATGGCTTCTTTCATTTAACATAATGTTCTTGAGATTCATTTATGTAGTGGTGTACTTTAAAAGTCCATTCTTCTTTATTACTAAATAGCATTTCACTGTCAGAATATGTGGCATTTATTTATCCATTTATGAATGGATAGACATTGTATTGTTATAGTTTGGGCCCTTATGTAAAAAGCTGCTTTGAACCTTTTCGTACAAGGCTTTTGTGGACACATGTTTACATAATTCTTGTTTAAGTAAGGAGGAGTGGAATTGCTAGGTCATAGGCTAGAGATATGTTTACTTTAAATGTAAAACAGCAAAGTAGTTCATCCATTTTAAACATCCACCAGCAATACATGAGAATTCCAGACACTCCACATCTTCACCAAAATTTGATGCTGTATTTCTAATATTAGCAATTTGACTAGGTGTGAAATAATCTCATTGTAGTTAAACGATTACATTCTTAATAAGCTAAATAAATGTGCTGACCCATTTGATTGTCAAAAAAACAGAAGTAGCAGCACCTAGTGGCAAATTCTCCAACTATAAATGGGAGGCTTTTGAATAAAGCATAAAGATCTTGAATAGTTAACCTGAAAATATTAAATAGTGATGAATTCACTGATAACAGACATATCTAGGGGCTTCAAAATAATAAATCATTTCTTCTATCTTCTTTCCTTCTCTTCTTCCTTTTTCTTTCTTTTTTGTAGAATTTGCACTTAATCTCATATTGACTAACTTGCATGATTAAGGAAATAAAAGATTTTGAATTCCATTGTCCTTATTAATTGAAAGCAATAATTTGGATTAAAACTTTGGATATTGGACATAAAAATATTTATCTGGACCCCTTGAAAAATAGGAAGATCTGATTGGAATGGTACTATATTCACACCAGAAATCAATTGAAGGTGGGTAATGACTTCCACCTGCAGATGACCAGCATACCCTTGCCTTTACTTGCCTTAAGCACCCCATTTCCTCATATTGCTTCATTAATTTGTTATATATGTAGTCCGTAAGAGCATTTGAATGTGAGACCCTCATCTAGAGCATATCTCATATTTTACAGACAACTGAGTCTTAGAGATATTATCATAATTATTATTACTAATACTTACATCATTTTTACTATATGCCAGGCACTATTCTACGTGATCAATATGTACTTGTATGTACTTCCTTATTCCTCAAAGTAGCCCCATAGGGTTGTATTTTTATTATGCTCATATTAAAGTTAAGGAAACTGACTGGCAAATAACCTGTTTTGTTTTTGTTTTTTCAGCCCAGAAGTTTCTCCATCTTCCTCTTCCATCAGCCCCATCCCTCCTTGTTGACCACAGGGATGTGCATATGACTCAGGCTTTTCAGGCCCGGTGAATGGGACTAGCATACAGGAGCATGTGACCCAGGAGCTACAGTTCTATCCAGGCAATGGTTTCCCAGTGCAGGTGGAGAGCAGCTTTCCTTCTGCTTCCTCCTAGGATTCTAAGTAGGCCAATCTGAATTTGCTGCTGCAGTGATCATTTTCCCTCAGAGTAGAGGAGGTCTATCTGCAGGATGTAACCAAACGGACTATAGAAAAAGCGAAGACTAAGAAGGTGGGGATAGGGGAAAGTAATGGAAAGCACTTTAGTTTTGCTTAAGCTAGTTCATTTTGGAATTTGGCCATTGGTTACTTCACTATCCTGATTAATACAGTAGGAAATCAGACAAGCTGAGACTCCTAGGAAAGCAGCTGACCGTCCTAAAGTTAAACTGGTATAAAGCTGAAAAATCTAATTATTAGCCAAATACAGAGACCTACAAAGATCCACTTTAGGAGATTCAGGACTGGGGCCCAGATCCAGGAATTCAACAGAAGGACCACATAAACTCTGAATCCAGGCACCATAGCAAGAAGAGGATGCAGCCCCTGTGGCAGTAACCAATACTGGTCATGGCTTGAGATCACAGTTAGCATGTCCCTGAGACATTAGTATCGAGAGATAAAAAAAGCCCATGGATTTTAAAAATCTGAGCAACAAGAGGCTTCTTTCACTTCCATCTAGGAATACCACAGCAAGTCCATCTTAAGAGAAGCTGGAAGGATCTGGATTTGCACTAAGCTTCTACAGTTCACTTCTCGGTGAAGACGTCGCACTGCCAGTACACACCGGTATGTATGTCTGAGAAATAGCTGAAACAGGTAACAGCCTCTTATATACTAACATATCCTCAAGACTACATATATTCAAAAAATAAAAACAAAAGGAACCATCTTTGACCTTCAGCTTGATGTTTTAAAAAAATTTTCAAGAGTAATAGGTAAACCAGTTGAAAATAAACATCAAACGCCCCTGAACTGGTCTCATTATGGCAAATTCACTGATTGTGGATATGGTATAAGAACTATACTGTTATACTGTACTCACTTAACTTCCAAGGTGATGAGATGTTTCCAGACTTACCTTTCTTTCATTGATGTTAATAGTCATACAGAGATCCTCTAAAAGCCTGATATTGCCTCTTAACTCCCTTTTCTTGTTTTGGTTTATTCGATTTTGCAACCAATGTCTATTTTAGTTACCTTCCATACTTACAATAATTGGGTCATCATCAGTCCTGACTCCTTACCAGTTCAAGAGGGGAAGAGGACTGAGGAAATTTGAATATGGACTTGGAAATAAAAAAGCTAAGAACAGTACAAAAACTGGATTTGGGACTGACAATTAGCTAATAAGAAAACTTCCCCTTTTTCAGATAAAGCTAAAGAATCTTAAGAAAGGAAAAACAAAAAGCACTCAAATGAGACTATGCAGTGAAGGCAGCCAGAGAGACAATTCCCGCTTTTTATTTCAAAATAAGCAAACTGAATAGAAATTCCAGCTGAACACTGTTCATTTAAATTTAGGAATTTTAATAACAGGAGACCACCAATGCACTCTTACTAATGGTTAAAATTGTCTGTTGGCATTTTGAGTTGTGTTCACTTAGTCCCTCTTGGAGGTTATTGAGGAAAAACAATTTGTGGACAAGCTTTCAATAGAACAAAGAGTCTACATTTTCAGCTCTGCCCACGATTTTAGGCCCTGGTGCCTCTGATCATCAGTTGACTTTAGCTTTGCTCCTGACTCACTAGATGTTAAGTACTCAAGGGATTAAATTCTAGTCCTTTGGGTTCTGTACACAAATAGGCTAATTTGGTCTAGTAATCAAATGAGATTTGTTTTACAAGTAGATAGTGGCACAATTACTGAAACTAAACACAGATAGAGGAGAGAGTTGCCAAGCCAAAAAGAGTGTCAGTGTTTTAGAAGAAGGAGATAAAGACTATAATAGGGTATCCACTATGAATGAGAGAAACATCTGCCTAATTCTAGGAAGTCTTTGGCTAAAATTTTTCTGTTAAAGACAGACATCTTATGAAGTGCAATGATAAACCCTATTTTAATTCCCACCTTTTTTTTTCCAAACAAAAATATCTAAAGCTTAATTCATCAATATAGAGACCCCCAGAAGAGTTCACAAAAAGAAATAATTCATCCAAAAAATAAAAAATTGGAGAAATATAAACAATTTCTCTTTTCATTCTAATGTATTTTCTAATATATTGTATTTTTCTAATTTATGCCCACTTCTCATAACTGTTTGAGGGGGTAAGAGAGGTTATATTTTATTATTTTGTACATAGATCTAATATAGATGCTAGATAATTTCATGTTAATTTATTCCATGTTATTAGCCTAGCACTAGGTATATTGGGGGATTTGTAAAATAAGATAAAATTCTATAATAGTGTAGTTTATAAATACAAAAGTAACATAGATAGTAATAAATGAAAAGCCTAATAGCATCAGTGTTTAACTTATGTATATTTCAAAGCATACATTTAAAAGATCCTTTTTGTATATAGTATGATTACAATGAATTAGAAAATAAGCAGAAACTAGGGTATATTGAGGTATTAATTCTTCCTAATTTCTCCCTACATTCTAGGAATTTTTAAGTGATTATGTTTTATACTATGAAAATGCACTCTAAATCTGTATTTTAGCTTCTTAAGGGGGAAACTTTAAAGAAACCTGCTAACATTTTTAAATCACAACCAACAACTATCCAAGTATCTATGGAGATCTGGCTGGAAACTTTTCGTCTTTGGTGATTTCAATTAACTGTTCTTGTTCTCTAATAGGCTTTACTTAATATTTTTAAGAGGTGTTTTATTAAAACCCCCTTACAGTTTTCTTTTGGGTGATTTTTAAGCAAGGTAGAAAATCCTGAATGTCAGAGTGTGTTTGCTTTAAATTTAAATGTGTCAGGTTTTTATAAATAACATGCTCAATTGTTCCTGAGAAATTTCATGGTAACAAAAAAATTCTCCAAATTTCATATTCAAAACTCTGTATAACATAATCTTTCTTCTTCCCCCAAAAGCATTTACTTTTGCATTCATTGTTAAAACTTAACTTCTAGATCGAGAGGATAGTTGTATTTATTGTTGGGAAAATATTTTCTAGCTATCATACATCAAAAATAATTTCTGTGACAGAATGATCAGATTTTAAACAATTTCATTTGTAAATTAGTAGCTCACCTTTAAACTCAAAGAATGTTTTGATACTTGTACCAGCAAATATCTAAACATCTAAATTACCAGCAAACATACATGTGCGTAGATGACTATTACGGTCTTCTTTGGAAATACGATTATTCAGGTTCTCTGGCCATTTTTTAATTGGGTTATTTGTTTTCCTTGGTGTTGAGGTGGATGCGTTTTTATATATTTTGGATGTTAACTCCTTATTGGATGTATCATTTACAAATATGTTCTCCAACTGTTGGTTGCCTTTCTGTTTTGTTGATGGTATCTTCTGCTGTACAACAACTTTTTAGTTTGATGTAGTCCCACTTGTTCATTTTCAAATTTTTTTCCCTTGGCCAAGGAGATGTTTCCAGGAAAAAAACTGCTCATGCTATGTTCAAGAAATTTTTGCCTATGTTTTCTTCTAAGAGTTTTATGGTTTCATGTCTCATATTCAGGTCTTTGATTCATTTCAAGTTTACTTCTGTGTATTGAATTAGACAGTAACCCAATTTCATTATCTTGTGTGTAGCTGTCCAGTTTTCCCAACATCAATTACTGAAATGACTGTCTTTTCCCATTGTATATTCTTGCCTCCTTTGACATACATTAATTGATCACATACACATGGGTTTATTTCTGGGCCTTTTATTCTGTTCCATTGATATACAGGTCTGTTCTTGGGGTATTAATATACTGTCTTGATTACTGTAGCTTTGTAGGGTATCTTGAAGTCAGAAAGTGCAATAACCCCAGCTTTGTTCTTCTTTCTCAAAATTGTTTTGGTTATTTGGGGTCTCTTGTGGGTCCAAATGAATTTTAGGATTATTCTAGTTCATTGAAAAATTACATTGGCATTTTGATAAGGTTTGCACTGACTGTAAATTACTTTAAGCAGGATGGTCATTTTGACAATATTAATTCTTCCTATCCATAATAATGGGAAGATTTTCATTTATTTCTGTTTTCTTTAGTTTCTTTCATCACTGTCTTATAGTTTTCAGAGTACATGTTTTTCACCTCCTTGGTTAGGTTTACTCCTAGGTATTTTATTCTTTTGGATACAATTGTAAATGGAATTGTTTTCCTAATTTCTCTTTCTACCAGTTATTAGTGTATAGGGATGCACTATATAGTAATTTGTCACTTGAAAATTGTGACAGTTTTACCTCATCCTTAACCAATTTGGATGAATTCTATCTCTTTTTCTTGTCTGATTGCATGGCAAGGAACTCCAGTACTATGCTGAATAAAGGTAGTAAAAGTGAGCATCCTTGTCTTTTTCCTGATATTAGAGGAAAAGCTTTCAGCTTTTTGCTATTGTGTATGATGTTAGCTGTGGGTTTTCATCTGTTCATCAGCAATATTGGTCCAAGATTTTCTTTATTTGTAGTGTCTTTTTCTGGGTTTTGATATTAGAGTGACACTAGCCTCAGAGAATGAGTTTTGAAGTATTCCCTCCTCTTCTGTTTTTTGAGATACTTTAGGAAGGATGGGTATTAGGAATTATTTAAACATATGGTAGAATTCATCTCTGAAGCCATCTATTCTTATTTGTTGGGAGTTTTTTGATTACCAGTTAAATTTCATTACTAGAAATTGGTCTGTTCAGATTTTCTGTTTATTCTTGGGTCAATCTTGGAAGACTGTATGTTTTAAGGAATTTGTCCATTCTAGATTGTTCAACTAATTGGCATATCATTTTTTATGAATTTTCTTGTAATTCTTTGAATTTCTGTGGTGTCAGTTGTAACTTCTTTTCATTTCTGATTTTGTTTATCTGTTTCCTCTTTTTTTCTAGATAAGTCTGGCCAGGAGTTTTTCTATTTTGTTTATTTTGTTGAAGAAAAAGCTTTTGGTTTCACCAATTTTTTTCTATTGATTTCTTATTTTCAATGTTATTTATTTCTGCTCTGATCTTTATTACGTCCTTCTTTCTACTAACTTTGGATTTTCTTGTTTTTCTTTCTCTACTTCCTTTAGTTGTGAGGTTAGATTGTTTATTTGGGATTGTTCTTATCTTGAGGTAGGCCTGTTTTGCTATGTAATTCCACCTTATAACTGCTTTTGCTGCATACCACTTATTTTGAATAATTGTGTTTCTGTTTTCTTTGGTCTCCATGTATTGTCTGATTTCCTATTTAAATTCTTCATTGATCCAGTGATTATTTTGAAGCATGTTGTTTAGCCTCCATTGTTTAAAGTTTTGCTTTTTTTTTTCTTTTTTTGGTTTTCTTTATGTAATTTCTAGTTCCATACTATTATGGTCTGAAAAGATGCTTGATACAATTTCATTCTTCTGAGTTTTTTGGTCTTTTAGTTCCCTAATATGTTATCTATTCTGGAGAACATTCCCATGTGCACTTGAGGAAAATGTGTATCCTGCTGTTTGGGGCAGAATGTTCTGTGTATATCTGCTAACACTATCTGGTCTAATGTGTCATTTAATGCCTCTGTTTCCTTATTTATTTTCTGTCTGTATGTTCTGTCTATTGATGTGAGTAGGCTGTCAAAACCCTCTAATATGATTGTGTTGTTTTTTTCTCCCTTTATGTCTGTGAGTATTTGTTTTACATATTTAGGTGCTCTTATGTTTGGTGCATGGATATTTATAATTTTTACCTTTTGTTGGACTGATCCCTTTATCATTATGTTATGTCCTTCTTTGTTACTTTGTTTTGAAGTGCATTTTGTATGATATAAGTACTGCTCCTCCTGCTTTTCCCTTTTATGTGCATGGAATATCTTTTTCCATCTTTTCACTTTTAGGCTTTTAATGTCTTTAGGTATGAAATTAGTTTCTTGTAGACAGCATATAAATGGGTCTTGCTTCTTGATCAATTCTGCCACCTATGCCTTTTATTTGGTGCATTTAAGCCATTTACATATAAGGTAATTATTGATAGGTATGTACTTATTGCCATTAACTGTTTTCTGGTTGTTTTTGTAGTTCCTCTCAATTCCTTTCTTTCTCCTCTGTAATCTTTTCTTGTGATTTGATGGCTTTTAGTGTTACGCTTGGTTTCCTATTTTTTCTTAATTTTTTCTTAAGGTATTATTGATATATACTCTTATGAAGCTTTCACATGAAAAAACAATGTGGTTACTACATTGACCCATATTATTAAGTCCCCACCCACACCCCATTACAGTCACTGTCCATCAGTGTAGTAAGATGCCACAGATTCACTATTTGCCATCTCGTTGCTACACTGTTTTCCACGTGACTTCCCACACCATGTGTACTAAACATAATACTCCTCAATCCCCATCTCCCTCCCTCCCAATACACTCTCCCACATCCCACCCCTTTGGTAAACACTCATTCCTTCCTGGAGTCTGTGAGTCCCCTGCTGTTTTGTTCCTTCAGTTTTGCTTCATTGTTATACACCACAAATGAGAGAAATCATTTGGCATTTGTCTTTCTCTGCCTTGCTTATTTCACTGAGCATAATATCCTCCAGCTCCATCCATGTTATTGCAAATGGTAGGATTTGTTTCTTTCTTATGGACGAATAGCATTCCATTGTGTATATGTACCACATCTTCTTTATTCATTCATCTACTGATGGACACTTAGGTTGCTTCCATATCTTGGCTATTGTAAATAGTGCTGTGATAAACATAGGAGTGCATCTGTCTTTTTGAATCTGAAAACTTGCATTCTTTGAGTAAATTCCAAGGAGTGGAGTTCCCGGGTCAAATGGTATTTCTATTTTTAGTTTTCTTGAGGAACGTCCATACTGCTTTTCACAATGGTTGAACTAGCTTACCTTCCCACCAGCAGTGTAGGAGGGTTCCCCTTTCTCCATATCCTCATCAGTGTTTGTTGTTCTTAGTCTTTTCAATGCTGGCCATCCTTACTGGTGTGAAATTATATCTTATTGTGGTTTAAATTTGCATTTCCCCAATGATTATTGTTGTGAAGCATCTTTTCATGTGTCTGCTGGGTATGTGAATTTCTACTTTGGAGAAATCTCTCTTCATATCCTCCACCCATTTATTAATCAGGTTATTTGCTTTTTGGGAGTTGAGGCATGTGAGTTCTTTATACATTTTGGATGTTAACCCGTTGTTGCATATGTTGCTTACAAATATATTCTCCCATACTGTAGGATGCCTTTTTGTTCTGTTGATGGTGTCCTTTGCCATACAGAAGCTTTTAATTTGATGTAGTCCCATGTGTTCATTTATGCTTTTGATTCCCTTGCCCAAAGAGATGCATTCAGGAAGAAGTTGCTCATGTTTATATTCAAGAGATATTTGCCTATGTTGTCTTCTAAGAGTTTTACAGTTTCATGACTTACATTCAAGACTTTAATCCATTTTGAGTTTACTTTTGTGTATGGGGTTAGACAATTATACAGTTGCATTGTCTTGCATGTAGCTGTCTAGTTTTGCAAACACCAGTTGTTAAAGAGGCTGTCATTTCCCCATTGTATGTCCATGGCTCCTTTATTGTATATTAATTGACCATATATGCTTGGTTTTATATCTGGCCTCTTAGTCTGCTCCATTGATCTATGGGTCTCTTCTTGTGCCAGTACCAAATTGTCTTGACTAATGTGGCTCTTTGTTTTTGTAGTAGAGCTTTAAGTTGGGGAGCAAGATACCCCCAGCTTTATTCTTTCTTCTCAGTATTGCTTTGGCTCTTTGTGGTCTTGTAGTTCCATATGAATTTTAGAACTATTTCCTCTAGTTCATTGAAGAATGCTGTTGGTATTTTGATAGGGATTGCATTGAATTTGTAGATTGCTTTAGGCAGGATGGCAAATTTGACAATATTAATTCTTCCTATCTATGAGGATGGGATGTGTTTCAATTTAATGGTGTCTTCTTTAATTTCTCTCATGACTGTCTTATAGTTTTCAGAGTATAGGTCTTTCACTTCCTTGGTTAAGTTTATTCCTATGTATTTTATTCTTTATGATGCAACTGTGAATGGAATTGTTTTCCTGACTTCTCTTTCTGCTAGTTCATTGTTAGTGTATAGGAATGCAACAGTTTCATTTGTTATACTGTGCTCCATAATGATTGGATTGCTGATGAATTCATTCCTGAGATCTTGAATACTTTTCTGTACCTCCATGAGCATGTTAATGATTTTTATTTTGAATTCTCTTTCAGGAAGATTCATGAGGTCGATTTCATTTGAATCTTTCTCTCGTCTTATATTCCTAATTTTGCTTTGAACCAGTTTCCTTTGACATTTCATGTTTGTATATGGCACCCTCTAGTGCCCAAAGCTCTACTCTCTGTAGCTGCTCTGCCCGTGAAGCAATGTTCGGGGTAATGGGAGCAGTGTTGGTGCCTGGTGGGAGGCAAGAGCTGTTTCCTCCTTCCCGGCTGCTATTCCTGTCTCCACTGACAACCAGTGGTCCGAGCACACAGGTCCGTGCCTCTATGCTTTGCATTTGTAGCTGCTATAGACAGGGCTTACCTTTGGCTGGCCTAACACCAGGATAGGATTTGCCAGTTTGTGAGCCAGGTGGGGCTGGCTGAGAGAATGGAGCACTAGGCTGCGTATCACGAAGGGGGCTTTGGAGCTGTGTAGCTAGGCAGAGGCCTGGAGCACCTGAAGATCGAGAAAGTTCCCAACCTGCTGGGCAGTGTTCACCCAGAAAATTTTTTCTACCTTTCCTTTCTCCTAACCAGTAATCTCTGTGTAATCCTTGCCCCTTTAGCAGGCCTCTCACTGTTACAAAGTCTCTCCGATTGCCTGCCTTTCTTTCATCCCAGAGCAGCCAGATATGGATCCCTGCTTTCCACAGGTGGTTGGAATCTCAGTGTCTCCAGGTATTCTGCCTGTCTTAGCTTTCCAATCCCCCTAATCACAAGAGGACCATGAAAGTATCATGAAATGTAGGTTTGTGATCCCAGAGCAGATCTTCAGGAGTTTCAAGCCTCCATTCCCTCCCCACTCCATTTTTCTTCCTCCCACCATTGCGCTGGTGTGGGGGAAGGGCTTGGGTCTTGCCAGGCCACAGCTTTGGTACATTACCCTTTTCTGACAGGTTTCTTCTTTTTCCAGGTGTATGCAGTCTGGCACAGCCCTCTTTCCTGTTGCTCTTTCAGGATTAGTTGTATTAATTATATTTTTGCATTATATGCAGTTTTAGGAGGAAGCCTCTGTCTCACCTCGTACATCACCATCTTTAATCCTTGGAAACTCAGCATCCTATGCTTGAGTTCCTTTTTTAATATTTTTTGTGTCTCTATTAGACTTTAGATTTGTTACCATCAGGTTTATAGTTTCCTAAATATGTAACTATCTATATTAAGTTGATGGTCACTCAGTTTCAAACACATTCTAAAAGTAGTACTTTTTTATTCTTTTACCTCCTCATGCTTTATGTATAAGATGTTATAATCTACATCTCTTGTGTATCCCTTGACTAATTTTGTGTACAATTTCTTTACTACTATTGTTTTTTTGACTTCATACATTCTTTGCGATTAGTCTAAATTTACCATAGGTTTATTTTCAGTAATGAAAAATATTTAGATGTAACAACATTTCTATCTAAAGAAGTCCCTCTAACATAACCTGTAAGACCAGCATAGTGGTGGTTTATTCTTTTAACTTTTATTTATTACTTCATTTATCTGGGAAATTTCTAATCTCTCCTTCAGTTCTGAATAGCAACCTTGCTGGGTAGAGAATTCTTGGTTGTAGGTTTTTTTCCTTTTCAATACTTTGAATATTTCATACCACTCCCTTCTGGCCTAAAATTTCTGCTAGGAAATCTGCTGAAAGCTTTATGGAGTTTCCCTTGCAGATAATTGTTTACTCTCTCTAGTTAACTTAAAGATTCTCTCTTTGTCTTTAATCTTTGCCATTTTAATTACTATATGTCTTGGTGTTGTCTCCCTGGAATTCATCTTATTAGGGGTTTTCTGCACTTGGATGTCTATTTCCTTCTTCAATTTGGAGAAGTTTTCAGCTATTATTTCTTCAAATAGACTTTCTATGTCTCTATCTTTCTCTCCTCCCTCTGAGATCCCTTTTATGCAAATATTATTTTGGTTAGAGTTGTCACACAGCTCTTAGCATTTCTCATTTTTAGGAATTATTTTTTCTCTCTGTTGCTCAGCTTGGTTACTCTACAGTTTTCTATCTGCCATCACACTGATTCCTTTGCTCCTAGCAATCTGCTATTCATTCCTTCTATATTTTTTCATTCAATGTATTATTCAGCTCTGAGTGGCTCTTTTTCATATTTTCTTTGGCGAAATTCTCACTGAGATAATTGATTCTCTTCCCCAGGTTCATGATCATTGTTACTTTGAATTCTTTATCAGGAAGATTTCTAATCCCTGTTTCATTTAGCCCTTTTTCTGGTGTTTTATCTTGTTAATTTGTTTGGAACATATTTCTTTGCCTTATCATTTTTTCTGGGTTTCTGTGTTCCTTCCTTTGTATTAGATAGACTTGCCTCCTGGTCTTTAAAGTAATGACTTTATAAAATGGGCTCCTTGTGGTTCCCGGACACTAAAGGCCTTGCTCTCCAGTGCCTGGTTCTCTTTTGCAGCTATGCCACCATTGCTGTTGGTGGGGCCTGCCTTTCTGCTTGTTTGCTGGCAATGGCTGATCCCCATAGCTAACCACTTTGTGCCCTCTATTTGATGTGAGGTACTTCTGCTAGGATTTACTATGGTCAGCAATGTCCTCTGCCTTCCAGTCAGCCATGGTGGACAGCTGCTGGGCAAGTGTTTCAGGCAGGGAAGGCATGCTGTGAGGTGATGGGGTTGAGCCAATGGCACACGTAGAGTTTAGACTTGGCTCCTGTAAGCATCTGGCCAGTTGATTTGAGCTGAGAAAGCATCCACTGTCTGCCTGCCAGTCAGCAAAATCAGACCGCTCCCGTGTTGTGTGCTGAGCAGGGTAAATATACTGGGGAGTGCCTCCATGGGGGGCTGAGCCACCAGTCAGAGTGATGGAGAGTTTCCGAGATGGCTCCTGCAAACCCCTGATCAACTGAGCTGAGGGAGGGCTGGGAAAGTGTCATCTGCCTGCTCTTTCCCATCAATTGAGCTCCCTGTGACCCCTGCACCTCTGACATATGTCCACTACTGGTAAATCTTTCAAACTGCCACCTCTGTGTTGGTCTCAGTGGAAACAACAGAGAGTGCCTGCTCTCCCCAAGCAACAGTAGTCTTGGACTCCTGGAGAGCTCCATATATCCCTGGTGTCCAGCCTCACTAATCACCAAAGCCCAGTGCAAAGTGGACCTCATATTCCCAGAGAAGATCTTCAGGGCCCAGTGTGCCAAATTCCTGGGTGTTTATCGCCTCTTCTTCTCCCTCCCAGTTGTGGGTTGGAATGGGGAAAGGACTAAGGTCCTTCTCAATCATGACTTTGCCCCATTCCACTTCTCAGTGTGGTCCTCTTCTTCACCAGGTGAAGATGGTCCATTCTGCAATCTTCAGGGAATTTTCAGGGTTAGTTGTATTTGCTGTAGTTTCTTCCTCAGTGTGTACATGAGAGGAGATTTTTGCCTTGCCAACCTACTCTGCCATCTTTTACTGTAAACAAACAAGCAAACAAAATAAATAAATCTTCCCATTTGCAACAGAATGAATTGACCTAGAAAGTATTATGTTAAATGAACTAAGCCAGGCAGAGAAAGACAGATACCATATGTTCTCACTTATATGTGGAATCTAAACAAAACAAAACAAACAAAATAAATGAAACAACAGTGGGCCCATAGACACTGAGAAGGGACTAGTGGTTACCATGGGGATGGGTAGGTGAAATAGGTAAAGGGGATAAAGAAGCACAAAATCTTAATCATAAAAGATATTAGTCAAGGGGATGGAAGTACAGCACAGAGAATAGAGTCAATAATTCCACAACATCATTCTGTGATGACAAATGGTAACTATAATAGTTGGGTTGAGTATTTAATGAGATAGTTAACTGTAGAATCACTATGTTGTATACTTAAAACAAATATAATATATATCACCTATAGCTCAATAAAATATGATAGTCATTTTTTTTGTTATTTGTTGGTTTGCTATTCAATTAGGTGAATGGTGGTATTTCCACTTAGTTTTTTATTGCATTTCTCTAATGGAGCTAATTGCTATACATCATGCAGGGTGATATGCAAAGGTTACCTATGTAGAGAAATGAAAATAAATAAATTAGACATGTAGAGAGAATACTCAGAGATTTCTCCAGTCATCTCCATAGAGACATGATTCAAATTCCAAAATCCATTAGTCTATTGCCCTTGATTTTGTGAACTTCTTAGTAAATTTCTTAGTGATTTAATTAAAGTCAATCTCTATAATGAACAATGAACACTAATTCTTTTATTTATATGAACTAGAGTGAGTTGCCAATTATATTTCACTATGAGTCCAAATTAATACCAAAATTTAGGAATTGTAGGGGTTAAATTGCTCAGTAAATGGATTATTTTATTAGGGATTATTATTACAGATTCAAACTCTATTAGTTATAGGTCTATTCAGATTTTCTATTTCTTCATGACTGTCATTCTTCATGTTGGTTCTATGTTTCTAGGAATATATCCATTTATTATAACATCAAAAAGAATAAAATACTTAGGTATAAATTCAACCAAGGTGTGAAATATCTCTACAATGAAAACTATTAAAAATTGATTATATAAATTGAAGAAAACACAAATAAATGGGAAGATATTTCATATTCATGGATTGGAAGATTTAATATTGTTAAAATGCCCATATTACCCAAAGTGGTCTACAGATACAATGTAGTTCTTATCAAAATTCCAATGGCATTTTTCACAGAATTAGAAAAAAAAAATTCCTAAAATTCATATTGAATCTCAAAAGACCCTGAATAGTCAAAGCAATCTTGGAAAGAAGAATAAAGCCAAGGGATCCCGCTTTCTCATTTCAAACAATACTACAAAGTAAAAGGAATCAAAACAGTATGGTATTGGCATTAAAACAGACACATGGATCAATGGAACAAAACAGAAAGCCCAGAAATAAGCATATGGTCAATTAATTTCTGACAAAGGAGCCAAGAATATACAATGGGGAAAGGATAGTCTCTTCAACCAATTGTGCTGGTAAAGCTGGACATCTACATGCAAAAAAATAAATTGGATTCTTATCTTACCTCATGCACAAAAATCAATGGAAAATGGATTAAAGACCTAAGTGTAAAATGAAGATAAAGGTTTAAATGAATTTTTCATGCTTATTCATGGGCCTTTATTAACCATAAGCCACACTTTAGAGTATTTCCAGCTTGCCAATAGGCTCTCTCACACTCTTCCACTCTTTCCTAGTCAATCACCACATCATTCCTGAAATAATGGTCATGATATTTTAATACACATTGCTTCACATTTTTCTGTGCCTCATGTTTGGTTCCTCAGAAGAATGACTGTGTTTTTGAGGTGTGACTGGACCTTACACTTAAAATGAATTTTCTATACTTCATTAACCACATAATGTACTTCATACCATTCCAGACATTCACAAATTGGATGAGAATTTAGGTTACTTTTTGAATGCTGTTTGAAAATAACTCACTTCCTTTAAAAGTGTCTTTCAGCTCCAAAATCCAAAATTGGGGTATGCTAACAACCAGTTTTTACAGTAGTCAATCACAAACATTCTACAAAATAGGTAACAATATAGCTGGTTGATTTCTGAGATGATTACAGATAAACAAGCAGAAATTTATAGACATGATATACATTAATTTATATTATATTTGTATCATCTGTAAAGTAGACCGCAATCTGCAAAGGTCAGAATTTCTTATGGAAAAGCTGAAGATGTTAATGAGATAATAAAAGAATTTAAAAGCAATGAGAAAGCTGAGATGTAATTTAATGATTTCAAAAATATGAAACATTATCAGCACAAGATGGAGAAAGTTCTTCATCTCTACTGAGGCTGGAAACAAAATAATTATAGTCATCAGCAGCAGCAGCATCTGAAACTAAAATGTGAGAATTTTAGGTTAGGAATAATTAAACATTTCTCACAATGAAAACTGTTAAATATATAGAAACTCTCTAGAAGTCTATGAAAGTATAAAGGATGTCAGTCTTGCAATACTTTCTTGAAATTATAAATGATCTCTAAAGACCTATTTTATCCCTAGGAGATTTCAGTTCATTTTTGATGATGTTTTAAAGTATGTATATTAAAAAAAAGTTTATCATTAGCCAGTTGATGGTAAAAATTCAACTTATGTAACATTGAACTTTATTTACTCTGCTTATATCCAGTTCATATATATATGGAGCCACAATGAGTCATAATTGGAAAGATCACTGGCTTAAATATTGCAAGACAAGTGAGATACCTTTTTTGAATTGTTATTCTTCAAAGAGCCAAATTTCCTATTAAATTTAAATACCTTTGAACATATAACCCTTTTATAAAGTGTACACAATACTATTTTTTGCCCTACAATAAATTTTATACAAAATGCTTTAGTAGTTACTCATACTAATAGATGGCAATGATTGACTATACAGATGTGTAAACATGTTCACGGAATATTTTAAGAGTTTTACTTTTCCAATCAGAATTATAGTCATACAATCCAAATGTAAGAAACAATTAATCTTCTATAGGTACTATTTAGCAGTCACAATGATTATTAAGGTGAATGACATTTTTTATTCAGATTTCAGAAGTTTTGTTTTTATTTGTATGTGTGTGGGGGTGTTCCTCTGAGTTCACTGTTAAGACTGGAACTAATACAAATATACACAACGGAAATTCCTAAAACAGTAGTATAATAGGCTATATAAAAACATAATGATAAGGAAATACAAATTATGTTTATACATCTTTTCTGGAATGCTAAAATATAGAAAAGGGAAGCATTTGATGGATTCTTAGCATATTATAAATCACAATAATTAAAACATAATATGAGAAAAATGGTCCAGGTATTTCCATTTATAAATGCTCTCCCAGGAAAACAATACGCATATGTGGTAAGAGAGCATTAGAAAGTAAGACATATCTTTGGAAAGCTTACTGGAAAAAGAGAAAGAAGCTGATAACAGGGACCAGAAAACAAAAAACTGAATGAAGTGTCTACCTTGAGGTCTCACTGATAGCTAATTACTAATCTGGTAGGAGATAAAATTCTATGATGTTAGTATAAATTTGTGACTGTGAATAATCATAAATTACATATTGTGTAGCTACAGGATAAAATAATTGATTCGGGGCAGAGCCAAGATGGCAGCGTGAGTAGAGCAGTGGAAATCTCCTTCCAGAACCACATATATCTATGGAAATATAACAAAGACACTCTTCCTAAAATAGAGACCAGAGGACTCAGGACAACATCCAGACCACATCCACACCTGCGAGAACCCAGTGCCTCGCAAAGGGGCAGCCCGAGCCAGGCAACGCCCACAGAAACAGCGGAGATAAACTCCATAGCAGCCAGGCAGGAAGCAGAAGCCCTGTCTGCACACCCCTGTCTGTGCGCAGCTGCCCAGCACAAGCCACTAGAGGTCAATGTTCTCCCAGGAAAGGAAGGCCAAAAACCAACAAGAAGGAAAGATCTCCCAGCTGTCACTCGTACCAGCTCTGCAAACTATCTCTATCACCATGAAAAGGCAAAACTACAGGCAGACAAAGATCACAGAGTCAACACCTGAGAAGGAGACAGAACTAACCAGTCTTCCTGAAAAAGATTTCAAAATAAAAATCATGAACATGCTGACTGAGACACAGAGAAAAATGCAAGAGCAATGGGATGAAGTCCGGAGGGAGATCACAGATGACAGGAAGGAGATTACAGAAGTGAAGCAAACCCTGGAAGGATTTATAAGCAGAATGGATAAGATGCAAGAGGCCATTGAAAGAATAGAAACCAGAGAACAGGAACGTATAGAAGCTGACACAGAGAGAGATTAAAGGATCTCCAGGAATGAAACAATACAAAGAGAACTGTGTGACCAGTACAAAAGGAACAGTATCTGTATTATAGGGGTACCAGAAGAAGAAGAGAGAGGAAAAGGGATAGAAAATTTCTTTGAAGAAATAATTGCTGAAAACTTCCCCAAACTGGGGGAGGAAATAATCGAACAGACCACGGAAATACACAGAACCCCCAACAGAAAGGATCCAAGGAGGACAACACCAAGACACATAATAATTAAAATGGCAATGATCAAGGACAAGGAAAAAGTATTAAAGGCAGCCAGAGAGAAAAAGGTCACATATAAAGGAAAACCCATCAGGCTATCATCAGACTTCTCGACAGAAACCCAAGAGGCCAGAAGAGAATAGCATGATATATTTAATACAATGAAACAGAAGGGCCTTGAACCAAGGATACTGTATCCAGCACAACTATCATTAAAATATGATGGTGGGATTAAACAATTCCCAGACAAGCAAAAGCTGAAGGAATTTGCTTCTCACAAACCACCTCTACAGGGCATCTTACAGGGACTGCTCTAGATAGGAGCACTCCTAAAAAGAGCACAGAACAAAACACCCAATATGAAGAAAGGAGGAGGAGGAATGAGATGGAAGAGAAGAAAAGAATCTCCAGACAGTGTATATAACAGCTCAATAAGTGAGCTAAGTTAGGCAGTAAGATACTAAAGTACTAAAGAGGCTAACCTTGAACCTTTGGTAACCACAAATTTAAAGCCTGCAATGGCAGTAAGTACATATCTCTCAATAGTTACCCTAAATGTAAATGGACTGAATGCACCAATCAAAAGACAGAGTAGTAGAATGGATAAAAAAGCAAGACCCATCTGTATGCTGCTTACAAGAAACTTACCTCAACCCCACAGACATGCACAGACTAAAAAGTCAAGGGATGGAAAAACATATTTCAGGCAAACAACAGTGAGAAGAAAGCAGGGGTTGCAGTACTAATATCAGACAAAATAGACTTCAAAACAAAAAAAGTAACAAGAGATAAAGAAGGACACTAGATAATGATAAAGGGCTCAGTCCAACAAGAGGATATACCCATTCTAAATATATATGCACCCAACACAGGTGCACCAGCATATGTGAAACAAATACTAACAGAACTAAAGGGGGAAATAGACTACAATGCATTCATTTAGGAGACGTCAACACACCACTCACCCCAAAGGGTAGATCCACAGGGCAGAAAATAAGTAAGGACACAGAGGCACTGAACAACACACTAGAACAGATGGACTTAATAGACATCTATAGAACTCTACATCCAAAAGCAACAGGATATACATTATTCTCAAGTGCACATGGAACATTCTCCAGAATAGACCACATATTAGCCCACAAAAAGAGCCTCAGTAAATTCCAAAATATTGAAATTCTACCAACCAGTTTTTCAAACCACAAAGGAATAAAACTAGAAATAAATTCTACAAAGAAAACAAAAAGGCTCACAAACACATGGAGGCTTAACAACATACTTCTAAACAATCAATGGATCAATGAACAAATCAAAATAGAGATCAAGGAATGTATAGAAACAAATGACAACAACAACACAAAGCCCAAACTTCTGTGGGATGCAGCGAAAGCAGTCTTAAGAGGAAAGTATATAGCGATCCAGGCACACTTGAAGAAGGCATAGCAATCCCAAATGAATAGTCTAACATCACAATTATCGAAACTGGAAAAAGAAGAACAAGTGAGGCCGAAAGTCAGCAGAAGGAGGGACATAATAAAGATCAGAGAAGAAATAAACAAAATTGAGAAGAATAAAACAATAGCAAAAATCAACGAAACCAAGAGCTAGTTCTTTGAGAAAATAAACAAAATAGATAAGCCTCTAGCTAAACTTATTAAGAGAAAAAGAGAATCAACACAAATCAATAGAATCAGAAATGAGAACGGAAAGATCACAACAGACTCCACAGAAATACAAAGAATTATTAAAGACTACTATGAAAACCTATATGCCAACAAGCTGGAAAACCTAGAAGAAATGGACAACTTCATAGAAAAATACAGCCTTCAAGACTGACCACGGAAGAAACACAAAAGTTAAACAAACCAATTATGAGCAAAGAAATTGAAATGGTAATCAAAAAATTACCCAAGAACAAAAACCCCGGGCAGGATGGATTTACCTTGGAATTTTATCAGACACACAGGGAAGACATAATACCCATTCTCCTTAAAGTTTTCCAAAAAATAGAAGAGGAGGGAATACTCCCAAACTCATTCTATGAAGCCCACATCACCCTAATACCAAAACCAGGCAAAGACCCCACCAAGAAAGAAAATTACAGACCAATATCCCTGATGAATGTAGATGCAAAAATACTCAGTCAAATATTAGCAAACAGACAAAAACCACATGATAATCTTCATAGATGCTGAAAAAGCATGTGAGAAAATTCAACATCCATTCATGATAAAAACTCTCAGCAAAATGGGAATAGAGGGCAAGTACCTCAACATAATAAAGGCCATCTATGATAAACCCACAGCCAACATTATACTGAACAGCAAGAAGCTGAAAGCTTTTCCTCTGAGATCGGGAAGTAGACAGGGATGCCCTCTCTCCCCAGTGTTATTTAACATAGTACTGGAGGTCCTAGCCACGGCAATTAGACAAAACAAAGAAATACAAGGAATCCAGATTGGTAAAGAAGAAGTTAAACTGTCACTATTTGCAGATGATATGATATTGTACAGAAAACACCGAAACTACTAGAACTGATATCGGAATACAGCAAAGTTGCAGGATACAAAATGAACACACAGAAATCTGTAGCTTTCCTATACACTAACAATGAAGCAATAGAAAGAGAAATCAGGAAAACAACTCTATTCACAACTGCATCAAAGAAAATATAATACCTAGGAATAAACCTAACCAAAAAGTGAAAGACTTATACTCTGAAAACTACAAGCCACTCTTAAGAGAAATTGGAGGGGACACTAACAGATGGAAACTCATCCCATGCTCGTGGCTAGGAAGAATTAATATCGTCAAAATGGCCATCCTGCCCAAAGCAATATACAGATTTGATGCAATCCCTATGAAACTACCAGCAACATTCTTCAATGAACTGGAACAAAGAATTCAAAAATTCATATGGAAACACCAAAGACCATGAATATCCAAAGCAATCCTGAGAAAGATGAATGAAGTAGGGGGGATCTCACTCCCCAACTTCAAGCTCTACTACAAAGCCGCAGTAATCAAGACAATTTGGTACTAGTACAAGAACACAGCCACAGATCAGTGGAACAGATTAGAGATTCCAGACATTAACCCAAACATATATGGTTAATTAATATTTGATAAAGGAGCCACAGACATACAATGGCAAAATGACAGTCTCTTCAACAGATGGTGCTGGCAAAACTGGACAGTTACATGTAGGAGAATGAAACTGGACAATTGTCTAACCCCATACACAAAAGTAGATTCAAAATGGATCAAAGACCTGAATGTAAGTTATGAAACCATAAAACTCCTAGAAAAAAACATAGGAAAAAACCTTTTAGACATAAACATGAGTGACCTCTTCTTGAACATATCTCCCCGGGCAAGGAAAACAACAGCAAAAATGCACAAGTGGGACTATATTAAGCTGAAAAGTTTCTGTACAACAAAAGACACCATCAATAGAACAAAAAGGAAACCTACAGTATGGGAGAATATATTTGAAAATGACAGATCCGATAAAGGCTTGACGTCCAGAATATATAAAGAGCTCACACGCCTCAACAAAAAACAAATAACCCAATTAAAAAATGGGCAGAGGAACAGAACAGACAGTTCTCCAAAAAAGAAATACAGATGGCCAACAGACACATGAAAAGATGCTCCACATTGCTAATTATCAGAGAAATGCAAATTAAAACTACAATGAGGTATCACCTCACACCAGTAAGGATAGCTGCCATCCAAAAGACAAACAACAACAAATGTTGGCAAGGCTGTGGAGAAAGGGGAACCCTCCTATATTGCTGGTGGGAATGTAAATTTGTTCAACCATTGTGGAAAGCAGTATGGAGGTACATCAAAATGCTCAAAACAGACTTACCATTTGACCCAGGAATTCCACTCCTAGGAATTTTCCCTAAGAACGCAGCAATCAAGTTTGAGAAAGACAGATGCACCCCTATGTTTATCGCAGCACTATTTACAATAGCCAAGAATTGGAAGCAACCTAAATGTCCATCAGTAGATGAATGGATAAAGAAGATGTGGTACATATACACAAGGGAATACTACTCAGCCATAAGAAGAGGGCAAATCCTACCATTTGCAGCAACATGGATGGAGCTAGAGGGTATTATGCTCAGTGAAATAAGCCAAGTGGAGAAAGAGAAATACCAAATGATTTCACTCATCTGTGGAGTATAAGAACAAAGGAAAAACTGAGGAAACAAAACAGCAGCGGAATCACAGAAGCCAAGAATGGACTAACAGGTACCAAAGGGAAAGGGACTGGGGAGGATGGGTAGGTAGGGAAGGATAAGGGGGGGGGAGAAGAAGGGGGATATTAAGATTAGCATGCATGGGGGGAGGGAGAAAGGGGAGGGAGGGCTGTACAACACAGAGAGGACAAGTAGTGATTCTACAACATTTTGCTTTGCTGATGGAGAGTGACTGTAAAGTGGTTTATAGGGGGACCTGGCATAGGGGAGAGCTTAGTAAACATAATATTCTTCATGTAAGTGTAGATTAATGATAACAAAAAAAAAAGAAAGAAAGAAAAAAGGGTGATTACTACCTGATAGGGTAAAACTAACTGTAAATCAATGATTAATGCATGCTTTAAATATCCTTAATTTTGATCACTTAAAGGGTGTCAGATGATCGGCTATGGAGGTAGATTTTTCTGATAATATTCCTTTCTCTTAAAAAAAAAAAAAAAAGCAGTTCCTGTGTGGTGACCTCCAATGAGTTCTACCCAATGGTATAAAGGGCATATCAAAGTGTGGGCAAAGGGTCTGTTTGTGTCTATACAGAGGATCAAAGCCTAATTTGGCTATCCAGAAAATGAATTAAGATACGATATGAAGAAGAACTTCCACCTTCAGCAGTCTCTGGAAGAGTCATACCAGAAGATGATCAACAAAAACCTCCACAAAGATCCAGGCGATCCTGCAGTTGTAGCTGCATCCATCCCACCGGTTCCTGGACTTGCCATTGGAATGAAGAAGGAGATATCTAAGCTGGCCTGTGCATACAGTAAAACAACAAATTTGACTGGATCTATACTGTTGGAACTCAACCAAGAATTAGGAGAAGTGCAAGTTGTAGCACTCCAAAATCTTATGACTACAGACTATCTACTGTTAAAAGAACATATAGGATGTGAAGAGTCCCCAGGAATAGGTTGTTTTAATTTGTCTGATTTCTCTCAGACTGTTCAAGTTCAGTTGGACAATATCCACCATATCATAGATAAGTTTTCACAAATGCCTAGGGTGCCTAACTGGTTTTCTTGGTTTCACTGTAGATGGCTGGTAATTATAGGTCTGCTTTGGTTATGTAACTGTATTCCTATTATGTTAATGTGTGTATGTAATTTAATTAGTAGTTTAAAACCTATACATGCTTATGTTACTGTACAAGAAGATATGTCAAAGAAATAATCAATCTTACCATGTTATCTTCCATCTGCTACTCCAATAGCTTTTCTTCTTCCTTCCTAATTACAACCCTTAAATAGAATTCGTGCCTCATATCGAATTTACCGAGTATCATCATTCTTCCAAGTGGCATACCTCAAGACAAATACTGGGTATAAAAGCCACAGGGCATAAATCTGCAAAGAAGTAAAAAGCTCACCTTTTCAAACAATATTGCCTCTCTCTCACTTACCAACTTTACATTTCCCTGTATGGCCCCGGAAGATGACTGGTTAGCCAGAGACGGGTAAGATTCCTCAAGGGAGGAACAACCTAAGACAGGCACAGTCGCAGGGGGTCATCACATGAGAAATTGGGGATCAAGAAAGGTGAGGCTTAGAACCTCCCCCCCCTGTTTTGAGAGAAATCTTCTGCATCCGTGGATGTTTTATTGCCCTTGTCTAGCTGGATTAACACTTAGTCTACAGGCACACACCTATCATCTAAAGTTGCTCTCTTACAGTACTAAACTATGTTTTCTACCTTTATCTTGCATTTACCTAGCACTTCAGCATTTTATTAAAAAATAATAATAATAATAATAAGGGAGAAATGTGGGATTCACATATAAATCAAGTATAAAAATCAAACGAATATTCATATTTGACCTGATTTTTTATAGTTCATAATGTGTGATCAAAACTGAAAGTTTCTGTGATGACTGCCCTTGTACTGTTCACCATGTAAGAACTCATTCACTATGTAAGAACTTGTTCAGCATGTAAGAGCTTGTTCATTATGTTTCAGAAGATTGGAGACTGACAAGAATTAGGCTTGGGGTGGATTAATGATTGCACATTGAGCATTGAGTCCCCTATACAGAATTTTATTGTTGTTAACAACCATTTGATCAATAAATATGAGAGATGCCCTCTCAAAAAAAATAATAACAATAATAATTATGATTCAAAATAGTTATAATTTCAATAATAATATAATTTATAACAGAAAACCACTTTATGGAAACAAATTATGAAGAATGAAATGAATGAATGAAAAAAGTTTCTAAGACAGATACATGTAGAAAATTTCAGTCGAAAAACAGAAAAATTTCAAAAGAACCTACCAGACAAGTGCATTCTTATGCAAAGAGACACTGTGTAGCTGCTGTCACCTAACTGCAGGACAATAGCAAGATATCCTGAACCCAAGGAATAAAAACTAATTATGAGACTTTCCATCAAGGACTGGTATGCAGAATTGGAAAATGCCAACCAGGTAAGCACAATTTTCAGACCACATACAAAATGGAAATGATCATCTAGATTTCCCTACACCCAGTAAAATGATCTATGAACATGGCAATTTCCTGGAAACATTCTATCAAAACATTACTAATTGTTACTCTTAAAGATGGACCTTCTAGTAAACTCATCAAACCAGGGAAACTCTGAATTGAATGTGTGTTTTGGGGGATGAAATTAATGATGAGACTTATATAAAAGACCTTATATAAAAAGACTTATATAAAAGTAAAAACAGAAACTCTGTATCTATGGTTGGTTGTCCCTGAAAATTTGAAAAACAGGAGTTGTTTAATAATGAATATGAGCACAGAAATAATTATATAATGAATTATTCTTTGCAATATTTTAATAAGAAAAAGATCACTGAAAAACTCTGTGTTGCAAAACTATAGATAAGTAGTAAATTCTGATAATTGTTGTTTTAATGTATTATTGTGAATGGCTTGCTTTTGCTATATTGTATTTTTCAATGTTTTCATACTAGATATGTCCAATAGTGGTTCAGCCATAAAAATCCTAGAACTAAATGTTTTCCATTAAAAATTCTAGAATATGTCAGCACAAGGTTATAGGAAATTATTAAGCAAATCTTCAGAGAAGATTAAATCACCTTCAAAATTAGTGGCATTTAAACAGGATATCGCATTTCATATATTCAAGGAAGATGACACAAACTAACCCTATGTCTTTAAAAGCAATAATGTTTTATTATTATTATTTACATTAGAATTCTCAGTGGGTATGATCTGATCCTCAATGAATACCATAATGTAGAAAATTGGGTCAAAAGAACACACCTCTTGGTGCATAGTATCATCAAATGCTATGTGTGACATAGCCAATGATAGATGACTCCAAAGAAAATACAAAAGCTCCATAACTCACATAATTTTATAATGCCAAACCAGAGGGAAATTCCTTTTCAAGCAAGTATATGCAGTAAACCCTGAAAGCACTATTCTTTCTTTATCGTAACTGTAGATACAATTTTACTTTATATAAACCTTTCATCTCTTAAAAATTTTGTCTTAATATTACAGTTTTCTTCTCAATGGCTCAAAATGCTGCTCTAACCTTTCTAAGCAACATTCTATACCCAAATAATGAATTAAAGTCAGATCTACAGAAAATCCTACCCCAGCAACAACAAAAATTCTAAAGAAAAATGCCAAAACATGCCTCAAGAATAAACACATTTAAAAACAAAATATCAATGGTGAAAAATAATATGTATATTACCTTGAGTCACATTTTTAATCCTATGACCATTGGGTGCACTTACTATATTTCATGATAGACTACAATACTGTGGACTTCTAGATACACCCTAGTACTGAAAATATTGTGGTCATCATCAAACAGAATTCTAAGTATTTTTAAGTACTTGATGGGAATATATGAACACTGATTATTTTTTCTTATGTAACTTAAAAATTTTTAAATCTTAAAACATGTTCTAAACATTAGTTAATTCACAATAACAAAATTGATATTCACATTTGCCTTAACAGGCTTACTCTGAGATTCTCACACTGGTAATTTGTCTTAAATGTATACAGTTAAGCATGAACTTTCTAATTACCAATCATAAAGAACAATTCAGTCAAAATATTTATTGCATAGCTTCAATTATGATATAATTCTCAAATGAATAGATTGACTTTGTCTACTATAAATGTTAGTCAATATGTGATATAATACATGAAACCAACTTATATTTCACAATAGAATTACACAATTAAAAAAATAAATCAAGATACCTGCATGAACTTTACTATAGACTAAACTTTTATTTATAATATAAAAAAAATTAAATCACAACTGACAGTTATAAAAGTCCCCCTAAGATTTGCCAAACAAAGAGCTAATCTGGAAATTCTGTCAGCCCTACCACTGCTACTGACACTCCACTAATTGCCAGTCTTTATTGCCATGGACATGGGATTTTCTTGGTTTAGTTGATGTGATGTTATTTCTATGCTTAAGAGTAATATCATAGGCAAGTCTATGCTAATCATATCAGCAGAAGTTACAGATGCTGTTGATTTAGTCTTTCAATTCAGTTTCAAATGTCTGCCTTTTTCTCAGTTGTAAAAGTAGTTCTCATACTTACAAATTATTCAATATAAACTTTTAAATCCACAAACACATCTCCCACAAGGATTTTTATTCTTATATAAAACCACATCTAGAAACTACAAATGTCAAAATTATTTCTACTATGTTGAATCAGCCAAGAATAAAGTTGCATTTTGGAGACAAAAAATTAAAATGCTCTTTTCTTTTCATACATTTGAAGTATCTTAAAGATATATTGACTACATAGTACATTTAATATGTTTTATAAAATTTAATTCATCCTTCAAGTATTCCTAGCATAATGAACTGACAATGTCATGTATTTTTTCATTTTCATAATTGAATGCTCTTGAAATATACACATATCAACACTTTCAGAGAGCTAATTTTCAAACTAATCTTGGCAAAGGGTACTCAAAATGTTTGATTTCCAATATAAACAATGAAGTTTTTATGAACACTTGAAGTTCAGTTGAAATATCTCAGTTATTTTGACTGGAATCAACAAATATAAATACTCAAGATCACATAATAATATATCTTTGTGAATCAGAAATATATATTATAATCAGAACCCTAATATTGACAAACTACATTATGCAAGATACACTTTCTTCTTAGGCTACATCAAAGTGCATTGCTGTTTATTGTCTAATCTGATAAATGTTTGTGTTTCTTCAGATTAATGCTCCATTTCCAGTCCACTTGTCCCTCTATCACTGTTTTAGCTACATAAGTGGCTGGGGGAAATAAAATCAGAAAGGTAGTTTTAAAAATGCCTTGGCATCTAAAAAAGTGGTGACACAAGGTAAAACGTTGAAGTAAATAAAATATACGTAGTGTTTTTCCTTAACAAGTTTCTATCCTGTGGTCCTCTCAGAATTGTGGGGTTGTAACTGTCTTCTCTTATTCTGGTTTCTGATTACAGAAACTCTTCCATTCAATACCTTCTCCAAATCCACCACAGTGAAGATTTTCCTGCTGTATTTGTTAATTATAGTTGTGTAATAGATGTCACAAAACTTCATGGTTTAAAACAGATCACATTTATTATCTCAGTTCTTTTGGGTCAGGAATATTTGTATTGGTTAGCCTACTGGTTATGGCTCAGCATCTCTCAAAAAATTGCAGCCTAGGGCTGCAGTTATTGCAAAGCGCCACTGGGAAAGACCCTATGCAAACTTATTCACATGATTATTGACAGGTCTCAGGTCCTCAGTAGCTCCTGCTTGGAAACATCCATTCTATACCACATCAGCTTGCCACACATGACAGCTGGATTTCCTCAGACCAAGTGAGTGAATGCAATACCCAAAACGGAAGTCACAGTTTTTTGCAACCTAATCTCAGGAGTGACAGCACATCACTTTTGCCTTATCCTATTCATTAGAAGCATGCAATAAATCAGCCACACTCAAAGGGAAGGAATTACACAGAGCACAAATATCAGGACGTGAGGATCATAAGGGGTCATCTTGGAGTGCCTACTATGTGTCACATTTAGGCCCTAGTGACATGGTAGAGATATGTGTAGCTTTCATTCTAGATAGGGGAGAACAAAAAAATAAGAAACAGTATTATAAGTGCCATGAAGAAAAAAAAGTATAATGCACTAAAATGACTATCTGATAGATGGAAGCCCTAATTATTTTAATTAGGAAAAGTTTGTCTAAGGACGTACTTATCAGATGAGAACTGAATAGTAAGAAGAAACTAGCTCGAAGTTCTCATTGGCACATTGTCAGGAACAGAATATTGCAGGCAAAGGGAAGAAAGAACAAGGGGAAAAGATTTAAGGACAGGAAAACTCTTGACAATTAGGAAAAGTATGGAACATGCTTGAGACCTATATGAAGTTAAAGGAGTCATGTAAGATCATGACTTCATGAAAATACAATGGGAAACCACCAAGTCTTCTAAGTTGTTGAATATTAATATTAAAAAAAATCATTTCAGCTACTTTATGGGAAATGTATTGAACAGGAAAAGATGTGGCCACAGAAGAGCAAGTAGCTATTTCAGTATTCCAGATAAGAGATAATGGTAGTTTGAACTAAGGTGATGCAGTGGAGCTAAAGACAAAGACAGATACACAAGATATTCTGAAAGTAAAGCAGAGACTCTCTCATAATGAATTAGGTCTGCGGAGATGTGAACTTTTGTTATACTTTGGCTTTCAACATGTTTGAACACATTTCTTCATTTTTAATTTGACAACTGTGAGTTCTTTCTGACTGAACAATGAGTTTGAAATTTCACTCTCACAACACTTCTTGGGAGATCCATATCAGTCATATGAATTATGTCTGTCAATCAGACATACAAGGGACAGAGACTGTTACAGAAGACCAACATCTTAGATAAGAGGTACAGATATGTCATCCAAAAGCCAGGAGAATAAGGCATGTCTAGATGTAGACAATGTTCAACTTTGTTGAATTCTGCTAAGAGGTTGGAATACAAGGACAAATATGTGAACACTTTTTTTTTGTTTTAGCAACAAAAATGTCATCAATGGGAAGGACCCAGATATGATGCAGATGAGTTGTTAGGAAGAAGAAATAGTAACTATGAAGATATATCTTACATTAAGTTTTGCTAACAAAGAAACAGAGAAAGTGGGTAGTAACTAGGACAAGTTAGAATTATAAGGGAGATTCTTTTTTTAAGATGAAAGATATTAAAATTATTTTAGATAGGAATGGTCTAGAAAAGAGACAGATGCTGATAATGCAAGAGAAAGAGGTTAGATTCATTATTCATTTTTTAACAACTATTTTTTGACTATTATACCTTCAGGTACTGTTCTGGACTGAGGAAATATGGAACTTATTTCTAGTTTGGGTGAAAACATAATAAACAAGGATTATTAAGTAAAATATATGAGATATATCTACTTACTAAAGTGAAAAATAATGCAGGCAATTTTACATAGGGTGACCAGGAAAAGTCTCATTGAGAAAATGATAGTTGAGTAAAGATCTGAAAAAGTTAGGAAACTACGTCAAGGAAAGAACTTCCCAGAAGACAGAGCAGCAAGTGCAAATGTCCTAATTCAAGAGCATTCCTGGTATGTCTGAGGAACAGCAAGACAGTCAATGGGGTTGAGCTCAAGTAGATTAGAGCAAGGAGGAAACATCATATAATGACAAATCAAATCTTTTGGGTTTGGTAAACCACTTAAGGATTTTAGTTTCTATTTAGAATGGGAAGGAAAGCCATTGGAGGAATTGAGAAGAATAGCATAATTTCAAGATATTTTGAAAGTAGACTCACTGTTGTATCAAATACTGGATATGAGAGAAAGGAGTTAAGTATGATGTATGGGTTTTTGATTTAGTACAAGAAAAATAAAGTTGACATTTACTGAGATACAGAAGACACTGTGTATCTATTTGGGACAATTATCATGAGATCAGCTTTGAATATACTACAATAAGATGCCATTAGATGTTTAAGATTAGATTAGTAGAGATGCTAACTGGAGAGTTCTATATAGAAGTATATAGTTCAAAGAAAATATAGGCTGCAGATACAAATTGTGGAACCATTAGTAGATAGATCTGTGAAAGTGGATGATTGCATAGGGAGTGTAGATATTAAAAAGAAGGATTCTAAGGCCTAAGCCTTGAGAAAAAAAATAGATTATATCAAATATACATGTATATGAACAGAGTACCACGTAAAGCCAACATTTCAAAAAAAAAGCATTAACTGCATTAAATGATACTGATGAGCCAAGCAAAATGATAGCTGAGAACTGACCAGGACTTTAACAATGTGGATGTCATTGGTGACTTTGAAAAGCACATCTTTGGTGGTTTGTTGGAACAAAAGCCTGACTGGAGTGACTTCAAAAAAGAATTGTAAGAGAAAAATTGGGACAGTGAGAAAAGACTACTCTTTCAAGAACTGTTGCTTAAAAGGATGGAAAAAAAAATGTGGTGAGAGCTGGAGGAAAATGTGGGAACAGAGTGTTTTAATGGAAGAAATACCAATACATTAGTAAGTTCATAGAAATGGCCCAGGAGATCAAGGTCTTTTTCCTACATCCCTGACTATATCTTCTGTCTACTTTTCTGTTTCATGTTTCAATTTCATGATTCCTAAATATTGGGTGGCCCAAGTCTCAGTCCTTGGATCTCTTTTCTTCTCTCTTTTCACTAAACTTCTAGGTCATTTGCTCCAGTTTCATGGTATCTATATGATGATGGTTCCCAAATTTCTAACTCCAGCCCAATCTCTTCCCTGAACTTTAGAGTCACATAAACAATTTTGTTTCAACATCACTACCTGCAAGTTTAAACAAACACTTGAAGCGTAGTATGTCTAATACTGACCACCTAATCAAATCCCACTCTGGAGAACCCCTGATCCAGTTGTGCCTTCTACCATCTTCTTCCCCATTATATAAGAATTCAGTCCTTTTAGTTGGTTAGGCCTACATACTTGAAATTATCCTTGATAATTTCTTTCATAACCTTCATCCAGTTCACCAGTGAATGCACTGAGTACTATATTCAGCATATAAAACAATTCTAATCACTTCTCATTACTTCCATTGCTACCCTTGGCTCAAACCACCATTTCTAACTTGAATACTTATGTGAACAGTAACCTCCACCTGGGCTCTCTTTATTCACTCTTACTTTTTAATTGTCTTTTCTCAATCAATAGCCAGAATAATCTTGTTGAGACACTGGTCATATAATTTTATTCCTATTTTCAAAACTCCCCAGTGGCAGTCCAACTCATTTAGAATAAAAGTTAAATAATCTGAAAAGGCCTGCAAAGTCTTACATATTTTGGAACCCTACTATCTCTCTATCCATTCTCCTACTTTTCTACCCCTCACACACACTGGTCTCCTTGCTAATGCTGAAACATTTAATACTTGCATAAAACACAAGGCTTTAGCATGTTTCCTTTTTCCTTTTCCTGTAATATTCTTTATCCAGAAACTATGTGGCTTGCTTCTATACGTACTTTTGCTCATTCTTCAAGTGCCACTTTACTAATGATGCTTCCCTAACCACCCTACAAAAAGTAACCCTCTTTCTCTTGGCATTGCATTTTCCCTTGCTTTATTTTCCACAGCACTTCTCACCATCTAAGAGATGTATATCCATTGCTTTTTGAAAATCTCCCACTTTAGATTTTTTTTCATTGTGTTCACCAGTACATTCCCAGTATTTAGAACAGAGGCTGACTTAGAGTAAGAATAAGAACTAGATAAATAATTGTTCCATGAATAAACAAATCTCTTCTAACACTATCTCCATTACTTTACTTTGCCTTAATTGAAAATTGCCTTTTCAAGGAGTTTGCTGATATATTATATGAGACCTTACAGATGAATACCATCCTTGATTGCTCTGCCCCACTTGGCATTGCTTCTGATTGTCACTCTGGATAAAGCTCTCCTTCCCACGCTCCTAGTGCTTCTCATAGCATTCTCTTCCCCACCATTTCCAGCTGCCAGTGAGGGGTCAATCAAGTTTCTCAGCCAGTCTGTTGGATCTCCTTCAGGGCGCTATTCTTAGCTCTCCTCATTTCCTACTCTGCCTAGGTGAATTCCACTATTTCAGTTTTGACTTATTTCTACTTGTTGACACCTCCTGTAAAATTTTTATAAGCATGACTCTAAGCTGGTCCATGAATTACTTTTTGATTCTTGGACATGGCCTCAAGAATAGGGAATACAGTTCTGAAAGCTCCATTTTAACAAGATTTTCTCTCATGTCAGGCATACAAGGGTTTGAGAACTACCGATCTATGACTTCACATCTGACTTCTGAAGAGTCACATTGGATATCCAATGTGATATTTTATGTGACATTTCTGACATGTGGATGTGTCTAAAGCACCTTATATTCTACATGTCCAATCCTAAACTCATGATCTCATCTAACACTCAAATTCTCTGCCTGCCATACCCTTGATGAATGATATAGTTATCTTCCTACTAGACTGAACCAGAAATTAAGGATATAATTACTATCCCTTGTTTTATGTCTGCCCCCACATTCAGTCACTCAAACAGATCTTGTTGTGTCTTTACATTCTCAGTATTTAACTTTCCACATCATTTCCAATCGAAAATATTGTAATAACCCCATGGCCTCATTCTTGTCTTGTTTTTTTCTTTCAATCTGCTGCTAATTTACTATGTCAAATTTATTTCTTAAAGCCATTTATACAATAAAAAATCTTTTCTACTGAGGATATAGTATGTAATGAGCATTGTGCTAGTAATTCAAGTGCATATCTCAGTTAACCCAGAATGCTTTGCATAACTTTCAAGATAATATCCAAAACTCTTATTATGGTATATATTATCCTTTATAATTTGACTTCAGCTGCTTCTTACTGACTCCCTCATCTCTTCCCATCTCATATATCACAACTGAAATAAATTGAATTACTTATTACTCTCTGAATGAGATGCTCTCTTTGGATCTTTGATGTGTTCTCTGCCTGCATCCCTTTTGCGAACCTTTTCTGGCTAGCTCCTACTCAAGAGACAGCTGTCCTTTCCTTATGTCCATGGCCTGTACTCAAAAGTTCCCACATCTTTTACAGTACAAGCCTTCTGTACTCTTATCATCTGTCTACCTATCTTACTCTGACCTAGGAAATAAGGGTGATATGATAAAATAGCTTTTCTGATAGGTCAACTTGGCGACGCTATAGTCCCTAGTGATTTGGTCAAACACTAACCTAGGTGTTACTGTGAAGGTATTTTGCCAATTTCTAGTTGTTGACTTTAAACAAGGGAGGTTATTCTGGACAAACTGGGTGGGCTTCACTGAATCAGCTGGAAGGCCTTTAATGAAAATCTGAGGTTTTCCTTAAAGAGAGAAGATATTCCCGTATGGATGAGAGCTTCAGCCCATGCCAGGGAGGTTTCATCCTGCTTGTCAATCCTACTGCCCCTGCTTCTCTGGGTAAGCCCTAACTGATATGTGTGGGTTCTGCTTTTTTTGTTGTTGTCATGTATGTCTTGTGCAAAACCCAGTCCTAGAAAATAATAAACACTTAGTATACTTTTAAATGAGTAAAAATGAAAGAATAAATCAATTTTGGTACAACTACGACTTCTGTTAGTAATTCAACCACTGGAAACACTTGGAGAAAATTATGCAGGTCAGGTCAGCACCCCTGTCAATACATATATGCTCTCTAACTTCAGTGGTGGTATTAAAAGTGATTTGAAATATTCTTAAATATCTTAACCATTCCTTCTCTAATTCAGCTAAGTTAAAATTTGCTTTATCTTTTTTATTCCTCAACAGTTTGTTACCTTCATTTTAAACAAATAATTTAGCCTTCTATTTCATAAAGAAACCAGAGGACTCTAGGCATGAAATTCTTTACCTAATATATATATATATATACATATACATACATAAAAACTGTACTTCTTTGCCTCATGTCTCAGAGGTAGAAGTTTCTCTCTTGCAATCCAAGCCTAAAGTCCAAACCTTATCTTTGGTCTTCTATAAAATTTTGCTTCCTCAATTACACCCCCTTATGTTCAGTATTTTTGCCCCCTGATAATCTCTTTTCTTCTACTAAAATTATAAATAATTAGCTCATTTTATTTGTCTATCCCACATATTGCTCCACTGAAGTCTCTCTTACAGGGGTCAAAAACAACCTTTTAACATGATGGACTTATCTCAAAGAGCACACAATTAGTGAAACTCCTTTTAAAAACAAACATTGCATACCCATGTTTATTACAGCATTATTCACACTAGCCAAACAAATAAATGTCCATCAATGGATGAATGGCTAAAGAGAATGTAGTACATATACACTAGAATATTGTTCAGCCTTAGAGAAGTTAATTCTGCCACATGGCATAACATGGATGAACCTTGAGGACATTATGCTAAGTGAAATAAGCCAGTTGCAAAAATACAAATACTGTATGATTCTCCGTATATATGAGATATCTAGAAAAAAATCAGGCTCTTGAAAACAGAAAGTAGAATACTGGTTGCCAAGGGGTGAGGGGAGGGAAGGAAAGGAGAGTTGTTGATCCATGCATAAAGATCTTCAATTTTGCAAGATAAAATAGTTCTAGAGATCTGTTGTACAATAATATGCATACAATTAACACTACATACTTAAAAATGGATTAAGATGGCAAATTTTGTATATGTGTTTTTTCCACGATACAATTAAAAAAAAAAAAACTAAACTAAAAGAAACTAACACCTGTGCTGTTTGTTAGTACAATATCTAATGCAACTCAAATTTGAATAAGATGCATCTATTGAGGCTTATTAGCATGTGATTGCAGTTATGCAAATACATAGCACAAAGTACCATGAGCGCTAGTTTTGTTTTGTATCTCTCTTAGAAATGATGAACCTTTATCACCTACTGAAACTCTTGCTCCAAAAAATAATACCATTCATACTTAGAGGTTGGTATATATCTCACTAAAAAGTCAGGATGATTCAACTCTTAATCTGTATCCCGATTTCTTGAGTATCCTGATTTCCTGGATCATACCACTTCTTGCATTCCCTTATCTGTGACTGTTTCTAGTCACAGTCAACTTCTGGAGTGTTCCTCAAAATATCACTTCATCTCTACAATAAAATCTTCTTTCCCACTTTTGGAACAAAATAATTAAGGCAACATAGAGACCAAAAGTGAGGTTAGCGGGTGTAAATTTGGAAAACGATGGCAGTTTTCCCATTGGTCAAGGACATACATTCTGCTCCATTTTCAGGCAAAGTTACAAACTAAAATTAGGTGCACATCATTAACTATAGTTGAAGCCTAAATACATGTTAATATACCAAAGGACCAGAGAAATAAATATTTGAAAGAAATTCAAGCTTCAAAAGCCCCTGAACAATAAAGATATCATAATTATAATTCGAGTTTTTTTCCATTTACATTTTATGGCTTACACACACACAATTAAATACCTATTTATTCAGAAGGTTTTGGTGTAAGGTAAGGCAAAATACTCTGGACTCAAAGGATTTCTGTTTTCTTTAAAAGTCTAAAATTGCTTTTGCTTCTTTACAGTCTGGAACTTTTACAGTAGCTACTTCCAATAATCATTGAAGACAATTTTTCATCCACTTTTTCTACATCATTCTTACTTAGACTTAGGTGTATTATCTGTAGGTAATTGCAAGGTTTAACTTATTGGCAATACTGGTATTGTTACAAGATTTTTCCCTAGTATTTTGAATTTCTCTGTGTGCAATTGACAACCATCCCCACCTTGTTTAATTGCTGTGATAAAACCTCTAGAAAACTATTAGAATTCCTTGAAAAACATATTTTATATACATAGCTTCTAGAATGTCTTTTTAGCACTTACTGAATTCTTGAATACTTAAATAATTATATTGTAAGACATTTGAAACCCTGACCTGAAACTTAGTTTCTTCATTATCTCAGCTTCTGTAATTTCTGAAGTATTAAATAATAAAACATACTAGTGTTGGTTTATGTTTATTTTGTGACAGAAAAAATAAATCCTCCCTAAAACTAGTTAAAAGATGAATTTTCTCAAATAAAAATCAATTTAAAGCCTAGGTTTATTTTAATTGATTAACAAAGAACCAAAAAGTCTAAATGAATATTTGTTTGATTTCATTTTTTATATCCTAAATGTATAGATTTTATGCTTATTTCAATTAGGAGAGTAATTTATAATTATCTTCATTGCATATCTTTACAGTCAGTTACTCAACCAGATCATTACTCAACCCTGTATTGTACTATGTTCAATAGTAAAGCTGTAACAGAAGGAATTTGTAGGAAGTTCATAGGGTTAGATACAAGCTGCTAATTTAACTGGCAATAGAACAATAAATCTACACAGGTCTCCTAGGTCTTAATACAGCACCCAATTCCTGACCAAAGCAAAAGATTTTACATTTTTCGGAGGAAGGCATTTTCAATATATTAATAGCTGTGAGGAGTAGTTGCCATCTGCTAAGAGGAATTCATAAAAGAGACTGGCAATTCATTTCAGGCCCCATACACAGTTAATGTGAAATACAATGATAATCATTGTGCTTGTATTTTCTAAATAGCACTGTTTTCCTTTGTTGGCAGATAAAACTCAATTTTTCAAATAAGTCAGTGTCCATTGTTTCATCCTAAATGTAGGGGCAGCTTTATCACTTACATTTGGCGTATAAGGCTATATAAATCTATTTGGATGATTCAACTCATTTCAAAGAGGTAATTTGCTAAACAACCTCTACTGGACTGAAAGAGTTAAGGTGTTACCAGGTAGGTAGTTTAGTCCTTTGTTACTGGCACAAGCAAACTGGGACATAAGTGAGATAATTCCTATTGGTTTCCATACACATAAACAAATGCAACACCTAACTAAACAAATGGATTAGTATACTTTCTATATTGGTAGATTTCTCTTAAATTTTTCTAATCAAAGTATTTATTTTTAAAAGTATTTCTATATAGTAACAATCAAGATTTTAAAATGTTTGTATAATGAAGTATATATAATACATACACAGAAAAGTGCACAAAACAGATCTATAGTGCAACAAATTTTCACAGAGAACAATCATGTAATAATAATCCAGGTCAAGAAATAGACCATAAGAGAAACCCCTTTATGTATCTTCTATATCCTTAGCACTTCCCTCCTCCCCAAAAGTAACCAATACTCTGATATCTGATATTTTAGTTCATATTTGCCAGTTTTAGAACTTTAGATAAATTTAATTATTCAGTATATTTTTTTTTGGTATCTAACCTGTATACTTAAAACTCATACTCTTTTTTGTTTTTGTAGCAATAGTTCATTGAATTCATTTTCATTACTGCATAGATTCTGTTGAATGAGGGCAGCTATGAACAATTTTTATACAGTCTTTCTGTGCATGCCTTTCCCTTTCTCTCATACCCAGGAGTGAAATTGTTGATATATAGATCTGTGACACAAGCAGACAATGCTAAATCCTTTCCCAAAATGTTTGTACCATTTACCCTCCCACCAGGAACATTTGGTAGTTCTTGGTACTCTGTATCTTCTCCAATAACTTGTGTTATAGTTCTTTTAATTTTACCTGTTCTGGTGGGTTAAAACATGGTAATTTATAAAAGTCTTTATATGTCCCCAAATATTAATAAATTGCCACTTTTTAAGGAAATTTACAGAACACTTTGATATTCTCTTTTGGAGAGTGTCTCTTCATGTCTCTTGTTAATTTTTCCTATTAAGTGGTAAGTACACACACATGCACACATGTTGAAATACTTTCTCATATTTTATTTTACATTCTTAATCTGTCAGCAGAGTATTTTTCCAAATAGGTGTTCTTAATTTAATGGAGTGAAGCTCATCATTCTTTGCCTTTATAATCAATGCTTTCTTGGGTACTTATTAATATTTTTCCCTCTTTCCAAATACCATTAGGGTTTCCTACTCTATTATTTTCTGGCTATACTTCTTTCATGTCACAGTAAGATATGAAAACCCACTTGGGATTGATTTAAAATCTCTACACTTACTACATCCCAGAAAGAATGCAAATCTTTAAAAAATTAAACTTTTAATAAAAATTGGTAGAGCATGATAATTTGATATACATATACACAGTGAAATGATTACTATAGCCAAACTAATTAACATATGGACTCCTTACATAGTTACCATTTTTATGTATTTGAGGCCTCTGAAATCCCTCTTAGAAAATTTCCAGTATTTAATACAGTATTATTAACTATAATCATCAGGCCATACATTAGGCAGCTAGACTTACTCATTCAACATAAATGCCACTTTTTGCTCTTAAACCAACATCTCCCAATGATCCCACCTTCCCACACTTGGTAACTATTGTTCTACCCTCTGCTGCTATGTATTCAACACTTATAGATTCACCATATAAGCGAGGTCACACAGTTTCTTACTTTCTGTTTCTAGCTTAGCTCAGTTAGAGTAATATCTTCCAGGTTCATTCATGTTGTTGCAAATGGCAGGATTTACTTTTTTATGGCTGAATTATATTACATTGTTGTATTTTTTTAGGTCTGTTTATTTCATCTAAAATTTAAAATTTAGAGTGAAATTGTTTATGATATCCTCTTAGTGTGTTAATGTTTACAGTTTCTGATATTAAATATTCCTTTACACTTTCTCTCATTTTCCAGAGAATTTACTGTATTTTACCTAGGGGAGATATTTTCTTTCGAACTTATTTTTGTTAGCACTCATAAAGTCTCTGCAGTTATTATTTGTTATGGTCAGTTTGGGAAAATTCTTGGAAATCATCTTTCAAACATTGCTTCTAACCCATTTTCTCTATCCTTTTTTGGGATTCCAGTTACATATGTATTTGATCATCTCCCTTTGTCCTGTTTATCTCTTAAACACATTTCTGTGTTTAACATACTTTGTCTTTGCTTCATTCTGGAAATTTCCTTTTAACCTATTTCAAGTTCAAACTAGTTATTTCTTAGCATATCTATATTATTGAACCAATCTATTAAATTCCTAGATTTCATTCTTGTTTTTTTAAGTTATGAAATAATCATTTGATTATTAATTTTTTTCTTGTAGTCCTCCAAAAATTTCAATCTTATTACTTATCTTCCTGAATATAATAAACGTTGTTATTTAAACTCTTAAATGCAGCTGGAGGCATTAGGAATCTGGGATTAGTTCAGTTTCAAGTTTGAGATGCTATGAAATTAGGCAGCAATTTGTGGGAGAGCTAAACTATGTGTTAGTCACCTAAGTTTCCCCCAAGTCTTGAGAGAATTTCAATAGGTCTGCTCAGATGCTCTAACACTGAGCTAACTCTGAAAACACACAAATGCCCCTCAGGAGAAAGTGGCACCAAACAGTCTTTAGATTTCCACCCTTCAGATATTAGCCTTGTAACTTTTCATGGCCTTGTTAGCTCTACAATGATTTGAAGCAATTGTTTTTACCTTTTTCCAGCTTTTTAATTTTGTCTTCAGTATGAAGATTGGCTCAAATTACCTAATCTGCTATTACAAAAATTCTAAGTCCGAATAATCAGTTTAAAACTCTTTTACCCTAGCAGTTTACAAAAATACATATAGAAATACAACTAAATATCCATGTAAAATTATCTTTTTTTTTAGGTTCTGAGTAGGTTTTTAGGTCAAATGTCAGTTTAACAATACAGTAAAGAAACATAATATATAAATTCTAAAAATATTATATACATGAATCAAAATATATCAGTAAAAGTAATTTCTTTATAATAATCTGTAATAATACATGCACTTGAAACATTACATGATATTAACAATTTTCTAGTCTTTGTACAACTACTTAAAGTTCTAGTAGTCACTCAAATTTATAAACTGAAGAAGTTCAAAATCTTCCACATTCAAGTGTCAGACAGAGTCAGTTGAAGATGTAGCCTCAATTATGATTCTTTTCAAGATAACTGGTATGTCTATGCTTTCTTTTGAGTCAAGAACTAGACAGGAATTATTGTTGGCAGCATATTAGATCCTGCTATTGCTCATAATGAAATCCCATCTGGTGTGTTTGATTCCAAATTAATTACCAATATACTGTCTATCTCCTTCAACCTATGTTGTCAGGATATATTTAATGGGGACAGAGTTTTGTCTCTAGAGTCCATACCAATGGACCATATCAAAAAAAAAAAAAAAAAAGAGTCTGCACTTGGAGAAATGATGCTCAATCCCTTTTGCTTGTGGCTCTAACCCTTGAAAAGAAAGGTACTATTTCCTTGTTTTCTTTCAATGTCTAGAGTTTTCCTCTTTTTCTTCCAATCAGAGTCTCCCCTAACCACCCCCACATTCTTTTCTATATGCTGTTCCACTCTTAGCTGGTCTTAGGTTGCTCTGTAAGTAGGTAGTTGAATCTTTCTGTCACATACTTACATGTAACTCTCGGTTTGTACCTACCCATGAACAGGTTGAGAGGGGGCAAAATGGCCTTGGAAAACAAAGTAAAGAGGGTGAGGAAAATAGGAAATACACATTAATATGTAGAGACACAATACTGTCATGTACCTTATACTATTTGAGTGTTTAAAAATCTGAAAGACAGAAAAGGACATTTTCCTTTATGCCCACTATGTGCCAGAAGCATGGAAGAGGTATTTACATTTAATAAAAAACAATCCTTTAAAGCAGATGTGTATAGATGAGGTCTATATAAGACTTCATCTCTTGTTCTGTTCCATCTTGGTCACCAGTATATATTGCCTAACTCCTTCAATTTATGTTTAGGATATACTTCATGGTCTTGGACTACTGATGATACAAGGTGGAATGAAATTAAACTTCAGAGCAGTTAACTGATTTGCCAAATGTCTCAGTAAGGAAAACAGAAATCAAACTCAGGTCCTGCTGTCTTCTGAATGAGGACTCCATTTTTCTATTTCATATTTGCATTTCCATAGGGGATATAAAAATCTACATATTTTAATCATTCTTTTCTTATTTTATATATTATATGTGGCTTCCTTCTTATAGGCTAACATTTCACAAGCCTAAATATCTAGAGCTGAAGGACATTTATGGGCAAGAAATGAATCATATAAAATATTCAATAAAGATTAGGTATTTTAATTAGGTTAAGGTAGGACCCTTTTTTTAATCTTATAACCTCTGCCCAACCTAAAAGAGGGATAAAAAATGTGTTGGTTCTCCTGATGTACTATGGTTGCCATTTCAAATGATCAGCTGCACCAGAGTACCCCTGAGTTATTATATAGATGTTATTTAAATAAGACTGTTGGACAAGGGGGGAGGAAGCCTTGTGTAGAAGAATGGGCTGATAAAGAGGAATGCTGATGATATTTACATTTGATAAACACTTATTATTGGCCAGGCGACTTACAGAGTATTACATGTATAATCTAATTAATAATGATATGGGACATTAAATCTTCACCATAACCTTATGAAACTGATGGCATATTGTCTTCATTTCATACATGATATAATAAATGGAGAAAGCATAAGGATTGTTTTATTGTAACAATAACTTTAAGTAGCTTAAAATTTTAATTTGGCTACCTTTCCAATTATTGTTTGTGTTTTACATCAGTGCTTCTATACCTTAGGATACACACAAATCATCTGGAGATTTTATTAAAATGCAGATTCCAAGCCTCAGGTAGGGTCTGCGATTCTGCATTTAAACATGCTCTCACAAACCACACTTTGAAAAACAAGGCTTTTTGGATCACCAATTTTTCCATTAAGCTAAGTCTCAATCCTAAAGTGCCTTCTTACTGATTTTATGTTAGTTGAAAATTAACTGTGTATTAATAGCTAGAATATTAAATGTTGAAAATTTTGTTAGTTGAAAATTAACTGTGTATTGTTAGAATATTAAATGTTGATGACCAGATATATCTCAAAATCAAAGGACTGCCTTCAACAAAGACAACAGTTCAATTGAGAGAGAATAATTTAAGAAGATAAGCCTCTCTTTCCCTCCCCCTCAGTACGCTTTCTGTATACACAAAGTATGCTAGCATGTATACCCTATACCAATAAAAATAGTTCTCACTTGTAAAGCATTTACTGTGTTCCAGAGACTATACCAACAGCTCTAAGTGTATTATTTTATTCAGTACTATTGCACTCTATAAAGTACTATTATCCAAATTTTACATATAGAGAAGCAGAAGTGTTAACAATGTAACTGTCCAATGTTGCTAGCGCTAGTTTCAATATCTCCTGATTCAATCCACATCTTGTATTTCATGTTCTCTCTCTGAATTTTGCCGTAACCAATATCACTGTTTATTTGTGCTCTATAGTTTGTCTCTGGAGTTAAGCACAAAGATCTTTGTGAGTTAGCATCTGGGCGCAGGGATCAAGGTGACAGTCTTATGAGATAGACTGGGGCAGACAGTGGAACAAAGCATTCTGCAAGAGAAGAATCAAAATGACAGTCAAGCTGGAACTAGAGTATGTCATGGCCAAAGTGACAGCTAGCAAAGCTGTGGCAAGGTTCATGGCAGCAAACAAAAGAATGAGTGACAGGAACAAAATATGGCAGGATCCAGAGCAGAGAAGGGTTAAGCACATGAAGCTGGTTATAACAAGAACCAAGGCATAATGAAATAGTATTGGTGGCCCGCGTGAACTGCATGCTGGCTCTGTAATCTCACAGCACACCTGATGATTCTACTATAGACTGTAAAAGAATAGATGATTATAACTTTGTAGTTCATGACTAAGAATTTGACTCTCTAGTCTGTCAATGTCTTCAGAGACTGGCTTGACTCTGCTAGCTTTATACAAATGCTGGACCATGTTCTCAGTCAGACACTACTCCATGAACTAGTGAATTTGTTCTAGCCCTGTTAGTTTTCTACAACCACAAAATTAATGGTTTTAAACACTACAAATGTATTATACTACAGTTTTATAAGTTAGAATTCTGTTGGACTCTAGATTCCATTTTCTTCTTCATTCAGTTTGTTAGAGGAATTCAGTTCCATTCAGTTCTAGAACTAATGTCTTCATTTCCTTGCTCATTGTCAGCTGAGGGCCATCATTCTGACCTTCTGGAAATCATCTGCATTCCTTGGCTCATGGTCCCTTTCCTCTATCTCCACCAACAATGGATAGAATCATTGTTATGCCTAAAATCCGTAATATCTCTGTCTCTGTCTGTCTGTCTCTTTCTCTCTGGAGCTATACAGAAAAAGGATTTTACTTATAAGATTTACATGATTAGATTGCATGCACCTGGATAATTCAGGATAACCTCCTCATTCCAATGTCTGTGTTCTTATTCACATCTGCACAAGTCCCTTTTTACCATGCAATCTCATATATTTATAGGTTCCAAGGATTAAGACCCTGGACATTTTAGGAGATAATTATTCTAACAAAATCCTGCTATGTAGAATAGGCTTATTTATTTAAGTCAGGTTTATTAGCTACAAAAAAATAACAAAATCAAACTAGGGGAATCAGAAGAATTTCTTAAACAATATAAGGTATCCCTCAGAAGTTCTAGGAAGGCCAGACAACTGGCTTTGGAGATTGTGCCACCAGAAATAATACCCAAATCACACCACTAAACTACTAGCAGGCTTGATCCCAGCATAAGCATTGTAAACTATGAATGAACATGGGACTCTAACTTCAACAAGGATCCTGTCCTTCTCATACTCAGTGTCTATGCCAAACTCTGCCATATTCACTAGGTATGGCTTCATCCAAAGCCTCCTTCTTCTATTTTTACCTGCAGAACTGAAACATTGTGAAGGTATATTTCACTGGGTGAATCTTGGTCAAATGTCTGTCTCTTAGCTGGAATTTCAGGTAAATTCCATCTTGTAAGCTTTGGTATCAAATTTGCCAAATACAGTGGGAAAATATGAAAAAAAAAGAAATCTTGGGCTACAAGTATGACCCCACATATTATCTGATTCTCCTTCTCAGATGAAGCTCTGAGAGGGGTAATGTTGGCCTGGCTAGTCTTCATCTCCATGTAGAATGAGAATCCTTATTCAAAATGCCACAGAAAGTTCCATCTACACTGTGCTAATAACATTCATGGTTGTACTTTAAAAAGATTACACAATCTAAAGGATTAAAAACTCATAGAATCATAAAAGTTAATTCCAAAGTATTTAAGTGCTCCTGTAATTCTGCAACAGGGAAAATTTTGATATTTTTGTTATTTGTAGAATTTCATATCAATTCAGGATATTTTTTTCTCCAGTTGCAGTACTCTGAAGCTTGGATTAAATGATACTAATATCATGTGATGCTTACATTACTTTTTAGTTTACAAATATCATTAATCATAGTAATATTTTCTCATATTTAATGTTAACAAAATGCTATGAGTAATAGTATTCTGTCATTCTTAATCTTATTGCAGAATAATCACTTAAGAGTATGTTTAAGATGGGAAGACCTAAGTTTGAATTCCCTCTGTGACTAATTTCCTCATCTCAAATTGGGATGATAAATCTATTTCATGGAATTGTTTTCAGAATTAAAAAAAGATAGTATTTACATAACTTGATTGCTATTAAACTTAAAGAACTAAAAAGGATTCAGAAAATACTTAAGATAATTTCTTAACAGTGACCCAACTGGTCAAGTGATGATTGAGAGTTGGAGATGGGAAACGGCTGATGTTTATTGACATTTGGTCTTGGATTTTTCTGTTAAAACAAAGACAGGCATTTTTAAGTAGGGGGATACAAACTCTGTGGAAAAAGAAAGTTTCCCTGGAAAATTTAATTTTCCTTCTAAGAAATGAATCATTGGCTTTAGCCAGGAGCTCTCCAGAATCATGACATACCATATAAACTATAACTTAAATGCATTTCCAAAAATCAAGCCATGAAATCACATCACAGGAACACATCAAGTGATTTGGTCAAGCTACTCAGTATACACAAAACTTATTCAATATTAATGTTCAAATTCACTGAGAAATATATCTATGAATTTGGTACTTTTACCCTGTCACAAATCCAGTATAGTATCTAGCCCACTAAACATGGAGTTAGCAATTTGGGCTTGCATCCCCTTCTCTCCTGGCTACTAGCTGTGGGCCCATGCCATCATTTAATTAACAAACAATTCCTTAGGGAGGAACTGCCTACTGTATTAAGGCCTTATGCTAGGGGTTGGGGGGTGGTTCAAAAAGGCAGACACTACCTCAGTCTTCACACAGTTTATAATCATGGGTCTTTCCCCCAAAAGCAGAGCATGTCCTACGCTACTCATTGCAAAAAGAAACAGAAACTAAAGTTTCCAAGTATACTTAGTACACTGTATCTAGAGGTGGTTTGAGCCAGCCAAGTAATGATAAAAAAGTTACTTCTAACATTTACCAGGGATCCTTTCTTAAATATCACTTTTACTATTAATGTAGCTTCTTTCAATTTTTTTGCAGTTGGACCATAGACCTTAGAACAGTAACTCCATTGACAATATGCAGTGAAGATTGGGGTCTGATAACAACAGGGATCTAAGAGAGTTGGGCTCACAGTGTTATTGCTAGTCCTTTACTAAGGTGTGCCCCAATACTAATGTATTCTAAAAGAGTGCAAGCCAATTAAGCCTCTGATGAATTCTATCCTATTTTGGGTGCTATGGATTTGATTATTTATTTAATTCACCAACTATTAATAAACATAACCTGTTTTATTTATCCACCTGTCCTAAAACAGCACTGTAATCTGAGATGCTAGAATCTAGCATCCTTAAATAAATAAGATTTAGGTTGACCATTTCAATAGTTACATATTGAATATTTTTGCAAAAGTAAATATGATTTCTTACACTCCATCTAGAGTACTTTCACTAACTCAAAACTATTTAGTTGGATATAAAATTAATCACCATACCTTAAAGGTCATTTTTATTTAAAAACAAATAGTTATCTGAAAACTCTTTAGCAAATTTTAATCCTTTATAATCTTATTGTGGAGTTTTAGCTAAGTCCCTGAATATGAAAGTTTCCTTCTTTCAAATTAAATTGCTATTGTAAAATCTAATCATTCATGTCATCACTTGTACTGATTCAACACATTAAACTGTAGCTCTCTGGCACTGGTATCAAAAATCATATGCTTCTCTTTAACACCACAGTGTCTCTTTTTGAAGCTGTTACAATATTACTGGAAATGGGTTAGCTTGTCTATGTGATACATTTTCACTAAAAATATCTCATTTGGAGTAAATCATAGTGATTCAGCTGATGTCTGCAAAAAACAATAATGCATGCAGTGAGCATTAGTATTATTTTTAATACATGAATGTTTCACTTTGATGTCAAAAAGATTGTTTTTATTAAAGCAAAGGTACATTATTTATATTTCGTGTCACAAATATTTTGTATAATTAAAAATATTAAACATACCTTCACTTTAAAGGAATAAAGCCCTTGGCATTGTGATTTTCTTGAGTATTCAAAATGAAATGCTTCACTTTAGAAAGAAATGTTCCTAGCACACTTCCATTTGACAGCACAGCCATGTTTGAAAACAAATTTGAGATTCAGCCAGTTACCAGAGAGGAGGTTTATCTTTATAAGGGCATATGAGAAAAATGCTTTTTTCATCACAAGTTCATGCAAAACTAATACACCTACTTACTTAATCACTGCAACAGACATTAGACAAAAACAGTTAAAATAGCTTTCTGTCATAGTAATTATTAATGATGAAATCTTCTTCTGTTTAACACTGGGAGACTGTCCAATTAGTTTCCATGACTCTCAAGTCCTGCACAAATATGATAAAATTTCTTTGGTTCTATCATGATATTTCTGAGGCTCCCTGGGCAAATCTGCAGATTGGCAAACTCAAGCAGATTTTAAAATATCCTTTCTGTATATCACCCACACTTGTCCTGCTTGCAGATGGATTGACATCTAAGCTCAGAGGGTTGTAACTAAGCTGCTTTTCTCTGCAGAAAAGTTCATTTTGCTTCAGCTGTTGCAAATATCTCCCATACCTCCCACTAATTCAGTGTTTTCCAATTGTTTCAGCCTGCTTCCAACTTCTTAGGCACACAATTCTAGGATTACAGTGAAGAATAACAAGTAAGGGCATCTTTTTCAGAGGGCAGCTTCATTCTTCTCTCTTGACACATTACATAACTTGTCTACATAGATAAGGTATGATAATGTATTTTATTTGTTATTCCTGTTCAAGCAGGGGACAACTGACTTAAGATTTATAAAATGTAGACATTTAATTTCTTATTAAATCCGTGTAATTTAGTTGTTAAATAATTTAAAAATACTCAAAGAACTACCTCTATTCACTCCATGCAATTTGGTTCTTTTCTAAGAGCAAAAGATTGTGGAAGAGCATAGAGCAAGAAGATCTCAAAATGGAAGTTAAAAATTGGAATATCAAATCCAAAAGTATCTATCACATACAAAAACCAACCTAATGATTTCATTTTGGCCTAATTTTGATATGCATACACCATTAATGAGGCCCAGGTCATAGACCTAGAGAGAATTTTCAAGTTGATCTAGATCAAAACTCCAACCTCCTTACTCTAAAAGAGAAGAAATAATTCTCACAGAGTTGTGACCTGGGTAAATCCAAATGACTATTTACAAAGCAGAAATTAAACCCTAGGTACCTAACTTCTGTGTCAATGTCCTTTCTCCTAAACTGATTATAACCTATGCAATCCTTCATTAACTGCAAAATCAACCCCACAAATATGCCCTTTTGGCAGTGAATCAGGACTTTCATCTTCATATTCAATTAGCAAATTGCATTACTCAAAAACTGATCAAGAGTCTCATGCTGAAATACAAGAATTTTTATTTGATCACTAAATTACATGTAATAACTGTAGACTTTTGTGTTCACACACAAAAGAAGAAAAGTATTGAAACAGTATTTGTAAATTCATAAGTCTCCAGCAAATGTCAATGGGAATGGTTTAAATGTGTATTCAACTGTTTTTAATAGTAGTTAGGTGTTCAGATATATTTGTTCTACAGAAAAAAACAGTGGTTTGGAAGACAATTTTGTGGGCTTAGATTCCACAGTTTCTTCATACGTAAAATAGAGGTAATAAAAGTACTGACCTCATGGGATTGTTTGAGGATTAAATACGTTAATGTGCCTATGCTGTTGATATTGTAACAACCATCATTATTACAGTTTTCTCAAAAGTTTTTAATGATAAATGATTTTTAAAATCATGTCTATATTTTATTCATAATAGTCTGTTATCCATAAAGGATACATTCCTTTTAATAAAACATTTACTGGAAAATTGCATCTGAAGCATTTTCTGAGTTGAATTTAGATTCATGAGCAATAATATTTCAACATTAAAAATGTATCATATATAAATGATTTTATACTGAGCTACAACTAAAAATAATTGCTGATTAAGGTGTTAAAATGTAAAGTAAAAAGTTGTCTCACATATATCCTCTATTCCTCAGTTGACTTCATATATCCTTCCTCAGTTTACATGGAAGGAGAAAAAGTATATTAGACAAGATTATCTTTTGGAAGCCTCCAGTACTAAAGCTTTATGATTGTATTCTTGATTCTATTTAAAAGGGAGTTTTTGTACTATCAGTACTAAGTACCCCAATCTTTGCTAAGAAGTAAGTAACTGTTTAAGCTTCAAGTAAGAGATTGATCATCTCTTGGATTATTTATGTAATTTTCATATGTCTTTCTGAATTTTTTGGAGACATAATTCCCCAAAAAGAACACTGCAATAATTTGACATAGGGAATAGCTTTGTTGAGAGTAAAAGGTAAGGAACATACATAAAAATTAAGTAAATCTAGAAGGCTAAAAATTAGTTTAGAATAAATTATGAGCTAGACAGGGGAATAAAATTCATAAGAAACAAGTTTACTGTAAGATAAGAGAGACAAGATTTTTTCTACACGCATGTACAGAACTTCAAACTTTTCAAGGATTGGCTGGAGTATTGGCTGGGAGAGAAAAGCTGAATGGAGATGCTATCTATATGCAGGCAGTTTCCCAGAATATATAAAGGAGAGTCAAATATGACATGGATTAACTAATAAAAGTAGGATGCATAGTCATGGCAGGTATCATTGCCCCACACAAATCCCGGGATTTCTTTTACTGCTTCCTAGGGTGCTTCAGCCAATGCCTTACCCTGGCTGACATTTCTGGGGGATTTTACTTAGATTATAGAATCCATCTTTCACGGTATTGCTTAAGGTTCTCCAGAAAAATGGATTAAATACTTAAATGTAAGACCTAAAACTGTAAAACTCTTAGAAACAAACATAGGAAAAAAGCTTTGTGACATTGATCTCGGCAACTATTTCATCAATATGATACCAAAACCACGGGCAACAAAAGCATAAGTAGACAAGCGGGATTACACAAGACTAAAAAGCTTCTCCTCAGCAAAGGAAACAACAGAGTGAAAAGCAACCTACCGAATGGGAGAAAATATTTGCAAATCATATATCAGATAAGGGGTTAATATAAAAAAATATAAAGAATGCATAGAGCTCAATGGCAAAAAAACAAATACCTTGATTTTAAAATGGGCTAAAGACATTTATCCAAAGACATACTAATGGTTAAGAGGTATATGAAAGGAGACTCAACATCACTAACCATCAAGGTAATATAAAATCAAGTCAAAATTATATTGATATTCCCCTCACACCTGTTATGATGGCTATTTAAAAAAAAAAGACAAGTGTTGAGTAAGATGTGGAAGAATTAGAACCCTGTGCACTTTTGGTGGGAATGCAAAATAGGCAGCTGTTATGGAAAACAGTATGGTGATTCATCAAAAATTAAAAATAAAACTACCATAGCATCCAGCAATCCCATTTCTAGGTACTTAGCCAAAAGAATTCAAAACAGGATCTCAATGAAATATTAGCATTCCAATGTTCATTGAAGTACTATTCACAATAGCCAATATGTGGACATAACCTAATGCTCATCAACAGAGGAATGGATAAAGAAATTTGGTATATACATACAATGGAATACTACTCATCTTTAGAAAAGAAGGAAATCCTGCTATATGTGGCAACATGGAAAACACAGGATATTTTGCTAAAGAAATAGCGAGTTACAGAATGACAAATACTGCATGATTCCATTTATATGAGTGACCTAAAATAGTCAAACTCATAGAATCGAAGAGTGGAATGGAGATTGCCAGTAGCTGGATGGTGGGGAAATGGAGAGTTGCAAGTCAACAATGGCATTAAGTCACAATTACACAACATGGAATAAATTCTAGAGACCTACTGTATGATGTTGTAACTATAGTTAACAATACTGTGTCATACATATAAAATTTGTTAAGAGAGTAGATCTCATGTTGTGTTTTTACCAAAGTAAAATTTAAAATAGTGAAAGAACCATATATTACAGAAACCAGTATGACCATCAGTTCAGGAGAGTTAGCTAACCATAAGGTAAACTCTGGTCCAGTTTATCTCAAAGTGTGATCCACAGAATAGTAATCCCATAAGATGTCCTATAGGGGAGAAATATTTTTTTCAGGCTCAAATAGTTTAGGGAAATACTGCTGAGTATACTTTCACTCTCAGAAAGTCATACTGCACACTGGCATATAAAATAATCTAAGCTGTTCTATATTTAAAACAAAACAAATCAAAATTTAATGAAAAAAACAACAAAAAATTCCACTTAACTTTATTTAAATGAGCATTACCAACAATGGACATGGGACATTATTTTCAACTAAGACCAATTTACAGGAGTAAGAGTTCTGGATTTCATACCCTGGCTTATAAATAAAATAGATAATAATTTTTAGTTTTAGGCTACAAAGATAAAAGTTATTGAGAATCAAAGCATTGCCACTCATTTTTAAACAAGAGAGTCTACTCACAATTGGTACTAGAAGCTCCCGGATTCAAAGAATTAACTTATCAATAGACAGGGTCTGTTCTCAAGCAGTTTTAACATTAAGGAAAGGCAAATTCATGAAGCCATAAAGTTTTTACTTTCAGTACTTTTTTACTACAAAAATATTCGGTATTTCATGTGGTATACTATTTTTAGACATTATTTTCACGTAATGAAGTAATGATATTTGTGGCTCTTAGATAATTATTTAAAATCATGAAAATTTCTCAGATAACATTAAATTCTGAGGCCTTAAAAAACCCTGTTTTATTAAAAAGTAGGCAAAAGATCAATATGTAATCATAGTTCTCCAGTTTAATTCTGTGTTTTCAGAAAATTCACTGGAACTTAGACAATTTAGCACATACATTTATTAAAAGATTACAATCACACTTGCTTTACGTCATCTTCAGAATTACTGTTAGGATCAAGTAAAATACAGAAAAGACTGCTGAAAAGTATTACAAAATGTGCCATATAGTAAAACACATTAAATTGTGGTTTCCACTTTAATGTATCTTAAATTCTTCTAATTTCAGCATTCACATGGAAAATACAATTGGCTTATTCAACAAATATTTATTGATCTGAATGCCAACTATGTGTTGGTCCCTAGTTCTAGGGGCTATAGATACATCAGGGAGAAAGATAGACAAATATCTCCATGGATTTATTGTCTTGCAGGATACCACAACAAAACACCTTCACTGTTTTAGGTGGGTCACAAATCTTATCGTGCATTCTGCCAACTCCAGAGTAAGAGAAAGGTTATCAGACAGAGTTCTCAGTTCTCAGTATCTAATGTGTTGCTGAATACGTGATGTATAACTAATTGTTGTATGACTAATATTGTGACATAACTAAGAGAAAACACCCATAGAAATGATCACTATAGCCTTATAAATTATATAACATAGAAAAGTTAAATTTTAATTTCAGTTTACACAAGAGTAAAAATCATTCATTCAATTGATATTTATTGAGTGTCTACTATGTTCCCAGCACTGTTCTAGGTTCTTTGGATATGCCAATGAAGAAGCAGATAACACTCCTTTCTTGGTGAGGTTTATATTCTACTGTAGGATATAAGCAAGTACTATGTATCTCCCTGGTAGAAAGACTGAGAAAGAAATAGGATAATAAAGATATGAAAACTACTTAGCACATTTCCCTGGCATGAAGTTAATATTCATTATATGATATTCCATTCTAAAATGGAATCTTTATATACATTGTTTGATTATCAACAAAAATTCATTGTTAATATTATCAGCACTATTAAATGAATAGTTGCATTAGTCATGACTTTAAGTTTGTATCTAGTCAAACTTTAATAAGGTTATGAGTGCAAAGCAGGGAGATTAATTAGGTGAATTCATCAAAAACCAAATTTCAACATTTTGAAGCTATTCAAAAATGAAGTATTTCACCATCTGAGGACTTTATGAATGGCAGCCTTTTTCTCATTGTGGAGTTGGCAGGTAACGGCTGGGCTGAAACCAAGGTGAGACTGCCAATCAGCAACAATGCAGGCAACATAACAGTGCATCCAGTAAGAAGCCAATTCTGCAGAGCAAATTACTAAGAGACTGTGTTTCTGGTAGAAATTGTATTTGTATTGTACCAGAGATTGAAAAAGTCTGCTATACAATTGTAGGCTGCTTAACACCAGCTCTCCGCAGGTGGAGCGAGAGCCCTGAAATACAGTTTGCAAATTTCTGCAGAGTTCTGATTTTCTATTGTTTAGTATTTTTAATGATGAATGAAGCAAAATTATTACTGAAACAGAGATACACTTAAGAAACTATTTCATACATGCAGAAAGATAAAGACTTTATAATGAGACCCTCGTGTGTCCACATTGCAGAAAGAAAAATGTGAATTTTGTGTCATATTTCCTTAGGATAAGGATATTAGGTTTTGAAAACTATGTTTTTTGTAAAATAAATAAAATAATTCATTAAAGAACATTGAGAATAACATAAATTATCCCTACAAAATTTTTTTTTAAATCAAGACAAAAATTCTAAGACCTGGAAATATCCTAGATTATTTAATTTAAAAATAATATAAAGGTTAAAAAAATATGGTAACTCCAGGTATTATTTATCTTTACGTCTGAGTCAAAGGGTAAGAAAAAAAGGTAACTTCTATATTTTATATACTCATATATATATATGTATATATTTTTTAAATTTTTGAAGTGTGTTTATGTAATAACTTTTGACATCACCTACCCAGAGTTTGGCAAAACTTCACAGGTTTAAGACACACTTCTCCAAGAGTGCCCCCACTTCAGATACCAGCTGTAAGTTTGGGGTTCTCAGCCACCCATCCTTCTGACTAGCTGAGTATAGATTCAGGGATTGGAGTTCAGCAATTCACTAGAATAACACATAGAACTCAGGAAATGCTATACTTAAGATTGCATGTTTATTATAGCAAAAGATACAGATCAGACCCAGCTAAAGTAAGAAATACATAGAGCAATGCATATGAGCAGGGAATGGGACAAGGATCATGCCACTGTAATATCCACTTAGCTTTCAAAAAGGCCCAGTTTATTCTTTAACTTAACCTTTGTGTTGTTCTTCCAGTCCCTTTAATTCAATTACATAACGGTGTAACCAGGGCAGAAGACAGAACTCTAACATGTAAACATACCTACTACATGGATAAAAAGATATTGATATAGATCAATCACAGTCACCTAAATAACCCTATTCTTAAGACAAAACTTCAAAGGAATTATGAATCACCTGTATACATCATGACTTATGTTACCCCTATCCAAAGGCCTTATAAAAAAAAAATCCCCAACTCTAAACCCTTATGTGCTCCTCCTCTCTGAGGTCGTGAGCACTCTTGTGTACCGTCTCTTTAACTAAAACCTGCTTGGCACCTCTTCTCTGAGGTTGACAACACTCCCCTTTGAGTGAGCACTCTGCTTAAATAAAACTTTCTTGCTGCATATGTCTATTGGGCTTTCTTTCTGAATTCATTTTTTGCTACAAAACCCCCACTATATCCTCCACTGGTAGTATCTGTCACTTTGCTGTTTCACTCAGCTTCCTAGTTCTAAACACAGTACTTTTCTCTCTCCTTGTTTTATTTCAGACAATGGCTGCAGGAACCTCTAAGTAGGAAGGGCCTTATACTCTCCCATCACATGGGTGACATGGCTGGGACAGTGGTCATTTCAAACTGTTTCTTTAGCAGCCTACCTGAAAGTCTCCTTTCCTTTGCTTTCAAAGTCCTCAGAACATAAACTCTCTCCATCCAGTGCTCTACAGCCCTCCCCAAATTCTGGGGTGATAGGGACATAGTTCCTGCATTGTGTAGATCAAGTGAGATTTGGGTGCCAGGTGACCTGGCTTCAGGAGTTAGCAAGGGATTTGCCCTATGCTGAGCAGGAGTTCAATGAACTTTCCTTTTCTCCCTCAGTCCTTCCTTGCTTCCTACTGGTTGCACGGCTGCACAAATAAAAGGGTCACTTTCCTTAGCTATGCAACTCTGAAACTCACTACAACTCATACTTCAATGGATTCCTTTCTTGCTTGCACTCATTCAATCTGTTCTCAAATTCTTTTCCAGAGTCAAGACCCCCTCCCCTGTCCAGGTTGAGGTTTCTCCTAGTTGAAGAGACTTCCCGAGATGGGACAGCCCAAGAATAGGAAGGTCCCAAATAGGACGCTTCTATTGTCCTCTGCCCATAGTCAGGACATGTCACCATGTTGGCACATCCACATGTGACAATGTACAGATTACTGGCAACCCAGGAGGCTCACCTGAGCTTGAGTTCCCAGAGTTTTTACTGCAGTTTTATTACATAAGCATGACCGATTCAGTCATTGGCTATAAAATTAAACTCAGTCTCTGCCACCCTCAAATCCCCAACCAGATAATTAAGTGATGGGTCTTTCTCACTTGGTCAACCCTTATCCTGAGTCATCTCATTAGCACAGACTGTCTAGGGATCCTCCCAATCATTACCTCCTTAGCACAAACTTATCATCAAGGCCCACCATGAATAACAAAACACATCTATCACTAAGGAAATTCCAGTGATTTATAGACTATCTCCTAGGATTTAGGAACAAAGGCCAAATTCTTTATCACATAGGAATTGATTTTATTTCTACAATCAACATACCCTAAAACATTAATTAATATTCAATGTTAAATTAACTATTATCATTGTGGCTTGAGAAACTCAGGAACACTCACTTCTGCAAAGGTTATTTGTGGTAGAAAAGCTGTGGCTAGAAAGTTCATAGCACCAAGTTTGTACTTCAGGGTGCTGGAAAAGAGAGAATGTTAATATTCAAGTCAGAGGCCATTGGTTTCATTTCAAGTTCTGCTATGAACTAACAAGATGGTCTTGAGTAAGTCACCCTTTCTGAGTCTCAATTGATGACTGTGAAATAGGTATAATAACAATGCCTGCTTGGCCTGAATAACAAGTTGGTTGTGAAGTTTATAGGAAATAACTAATGGATATGAAAATAAAATTGTAAATGTTATTTTTACTTCATAAATATATATATATAATTTACTCTATAAATGTTATTTTCAAGTCCTAGCTGTGCTACTCTTTACCTGTGTAATCTGATGAAACTTGTAAGGAATGAAGGGATATGCTGATGCATATCCACAATATCTGTTTCACTTAAATGTATACTCACCCAAAGTTTTAGACAAACCTGACAGGAAGGTGTGATTATCTGCATATTCACAGTTAAGGAAAGTAAAGTCAGAAAGATTGAGTACCTGGGATGAGTTCCCGTGACTTCCAGAGCCTATTTAGGTTATGCTTTCCCACATTGTTAGAAACTCTAAAAAAACCCTAATTTACTCCATTTTGAAACAAGCGAAAAAGTTAAACCTCTCCCTCCATGTCACCCTCTAACCAGACCTTTCTGAGTTTCTGGAATTTCTCCTGAAGCCCCTTGAGCCCACAGAGAAGGACATTCCATTCTCCAGGCAAGGTAATGATCTTAGGACTCTCCCCAAAGCCCCTCATCCTCAGATACTTTTAGGACCACCCCCTTAGGGAGTTTCATATTACTCTTTCCTGTTGGCTCCCTGGTATACCAGGTATCTCTATCAATCTGCTTTCTTTCTTTCAAGTTCAGTGCTCATTTCTATAACATTGATACTGAAGAACCTGGTCTGTGGAGGTCTAGGAACAATATGAACTATTTAAAGGTGGGGTTGATCTACATAATGTTGAAAACCTCTTCCACCTCTAAAATTCCATGGCTTGCTATTCACAGAGAGATTACATACCATGAGCCCAAAACATACAAGTGGCTATCTGGCCTCAGCAAAGAGCACCAATGAGCTGGGAGAGGTTGGGTAACAGTATACAGCTCCCAAAGCAAACAGTGATCTTGTTTTTCTGAGGAAGCTGGTAAGTACTACTTTGGAAGGTTATTTTAGCAATTGATGTAGGCTAGGTTAGGCTAGATTATGTGATGGTAACAAAGTGCATTAAAATCTCAGTGACTTAACATAACAAAAATTGATTTCTCACTCATGCTGTATACAAAACAGTAAGGGTTCCACTCACATTACATCATTAGCACCTTATGTTACATAGAAGCTTAATCTTGATTCAAGCTTTCATGAAAAGGAAAGATGCAAAAATCACAGACTTGTTATTAGGGTGTCTGTTTAAGCCATTTGTTTAACTTCAAAAAGGCAGTGAAGTACAATTCTATTGTTCAGAAGAAGGAAAGCTGGACATATATAGTAAACATCTATAATGACTACTATTGTCACCTACTTACTGTTTTATGATATTTTATGTTATAAATCACTTTCTTATACATTATTTCATTAATGATAATAAGAAGCTCCACTGGTGATGGCCCAGAAATAAGCAGATATGCCATATGTAATTTTAATGCAGTGCTTTAAAACTTACCTTGCCCCCTTTACATTTTATTAGTGTTCTCCTGGAAGATAAACTAGTTCATCTGATCACATAATTCAATCAGAGTTAGGCAATCGGACCTTAACTCAAATAAACTAATGATACAGAAATTTTAGCATTAGGTTTTGCAATCAGTCATATTTTTAAGGTAGAAGCTGGTCCTATACGTATAGGAAAATCAGTTAGTTCAGGGTCCAGGAAAGGAATGAAAATATTGAAGCAAGCCAAGTCTTTCTCTTTTCTTTCTCACATTTACACTTAAGTGTAAGTAGAAAAACAATGTAATTCAATTGCCCACTCCAGGGCATATTTAGGAGTGAAAGATATTATAAATAGTTATGGTGGGAAATACAATTACAAAGCAGGACTGTTCCTGCTTTATACCTTGAAATCTATTAACATAAAATGAAATGTGTTAACATCCTAAAAGAGTTCAGAGAAAAAGTATCACTTAAAAGTCAGTTTTCTTTTCTTTTCCTTCTAGGCTATAAATATATATACACATAATAGGTCTAGTTGGGAATGTATTCTTTTATCTTCTTGCTTATTTGATAAACATTGTGTGTCAATTTTTTCCAGCCACTGTTCAGCTACAGAGAAATATTAATTTGATTTAGATGAGAATTACAAATGGAATTCAGAGTTATAAACTATTCAGTTGATATGTTTTGTGATACTTAAGTGTAGATGATCATGTCATAATTGATTTTGTAAGATGCTCTAAAAAACATTTCTCAACTCCCACATTTAATAATTAACTTGATTTTAAAAATCTAAACTATTTGCAGTTTAAATTTGAATCTAAATGTGTATGTACATACAATATATATTTTTATGCTTATAATATTAATAAGTTGAATTTTCATCTACAACTTGGATCAGAAATCTCATTAGATACCTTTTAGTTGTCTTAAATACATCAAATTTAAAAACAAGAATCCTGCAATGGATAGAATCTCTTTAAAAAGCTTAATAATAGTGGAAGCATTTCATACTTGGACTTGAATGTAAAAACATGAATATTTTTAAGGTGGAATTGTCCAGCTCTAACATTCCTAAACCTGTGGTATACTTTTGTCTTGTCCTTTTTTCCTTTAAAAAAGTGATATTTTTCTTAAATTAACTCTATTTTCTAGACAAATTAATAAGCTCTGGCATTATTTGAAATAGTGAATATTTGAAAAAATATGAATCTACTTTAAAAATAAAAAGATTAGTTGTTGAAAAAAATTAGTTGTGATATTGAGGTAGAGTAGGGACATGAAACAAGCATCATGATTAATGTTTCCTGCTTGTGATGAATGATGTCAAGATATAAATAGTGTAGTAAGAATAGGAGGGACTCCACCTTAAGGTTAAGATTCCACTTTAAAAAGCAGGGAGTTAGTGGTCCCGGAAGATGACTGGTTAGCCAGAGACGGGTAAGATTCCTCAAGGGAGGACAACCTAAGACAGGCACAGTTGCAGGGGGACCATCAGGTGAGAAATTGGGGATCAACAGAGGTGAGGCTTAGAACCTCACCCCCCTGTTTTGAGAGAAATCTTCTGCATCCGTGAATGTTTTAATGCCCTTGTCTAGCTTGGATTAACACATAGTCTACAGGCACACACCTTATCATCTACATTTGCTCTCTTACAACACTAAACTATGTTTTCTACCTTTATCTTGCATCTACCTACCACTTCAGCATTTTATTAAAAATAAAAATAATAATAATAAAGGGAGAAATGTGGGTTCCACATATAAATCAAGTATAAAAATCAAACGAATATTCATATTTGACCTGATTGTTTATAGTTCATAATGCATGAGCAAAACCGAAAGTTTGTGTGATGACTGCCCTTGCACTGTTCACCATGTAACTTATTCACTATGTAAGTATTTGTTCACCAGGTAAGAACTTGTTCATTATGCTTCAGAAGATTGGAGACTGACGAGAATAAGGCTTGGTGGATTAATGATTGTGTATTGAGCATTGACTCCCCTATACAGAATTTTATTGTTGTTAACAACCATTTGATCAATAAATATGAGAGATGCCCTCTCAAAAAAAAAATATATATATATATATATTATAATGGTTTGAAAGTCTCATATATTACCCCAAACTGTTTTTTATGGCACTTGAATGAAGATAGGACTCTTTCATCCTTTTACAATATAGAGAGCCCCTCTGAGATGTTGTAATCTCAGCCATAAAAGAATACAGACATTATTAAAAGGAATTTCATCAAGTGCCATAAATGAGAAATATTGAGATAGTCATTGTGATAAAGCTTTTAAATATTCCTCAATTTAAGTGAGCTGATTAAAATAATGGTAAAATAAGAATATTAAAAAGAATCAATGCAAAAAAAAAAAAGCAGGGAATTAGGAGATAATATTCCTAACATACTTTATGTTAATTAGCCAACAATCAATCCTATCTTAAGGCAGGGCAAGCATTTCTAAATGATATGTTCCCACTGCTTGAGGGTAACTACTATCTTATAGAAGAACAAGATCAATAAATTCCTTGTGTTAAGTTTATATTGTAGAATATCTAGATGACTGACTAAATGATGATACAAGGTCTTTCCCCAAAATTAGCTATCATGAGACCACACATCAAACCTATAACTCCTGGCTCTTTACCCCATTCTTGAAATTCTTAAAAGACATGAATTCTCTCTGAGGCTACCTGCACCCCCATTTATTCAAGTGTTTATCTTAAATAAAGCCTTCTTGCTGCTCAATTTACTGTGTTTTGTCTCTACTTTTCCAAGCCTCTTGGGAGGTTAATAAGAGACCTTTTTCCCAGTGGTAAGCATCTTTGTTACTTTGGTATTTCATTCAGTTTTCTAGCCTTGGATGCAAGTCTTCACTCTCTCTGTTCTACTTCAGACAAGTGGGAAGGGCTGCTAAGATCTCTGATCAGGGCTTGCAAGTTTCTCTCACCTGGGTGACTTGGATGAGACTGTAGCTGTACAATCACACTCTTTAGTAGCCTTCCTGAAAATCTCCTTTCTTTGCCTTTGGGAAGTTCTCAGAACATAATCTCACTCTAACCAGCTCTCTAAGGCTTTTGCATATCCCATGGTGGTAGGGGCTCAATTCCCATGCCAAGCAGATTTAAGTGGACACCAGACTCTAGGTGACCCTGGCTTCAGGAGCTGGCAAGTGATCTGCCCTATGCTGAGCAGGAGTTCAGTGAGCTTCCCTTCCTGCCTCTGCTCTTTCTTGCTCTCCACTGCCTGCATGTCGGCTGCCATCCACTACTACTCTCACTTTAAAGAATTTCTTCCTTACCTACACTCATCCTACATGTTCACTAATTCTTTCTCCATCAGAGACAAGAACTCTCCCCATCCAGGTTGACGTTTCACCTAGTGTGAGGAAAGACCATCACAGATGCAGCTACCCAGCAACAATACTGAAAAGTTTTGTGATTTTAAAATGATACGGAACTGTGGAACTGTAGGGAAAAATTGAAGTTCCATGGCCAGATCCTCACCTGATCCTAATCTACCTGCCTGCTGTGCACGTGCAATGATGTAATACTGTCTATGGAACAGGTGCATGCTTGCACGTATTAACAATAAGCCATTATGGCCAGTGTTGCTACATAAAGTGCTCTGCACAGTGCTCAGGGCAGAGTGTGGAGTGGAGGCAGAGAGGAAGACAGACATGCTATATAAAGAGCTCCCCCCACTGCTCTGCCCAGCATCAGAGAGGCCTGGCTGGTGAAGATGCAAGTTGAGGGGAATTGCAGATTTGCTGGATATGGATGCAGTTCTGGCACTTGGCCTGCCACCATGAGGATAAATCTTGGTATAAACCCTTTTACTCCCAAATGTTCCATTGTCACTTTCCAGTATCATTGAATACTGAGTGAACTTGCCCTGAGCTGGGAAACCCCTCCAGACTGGAGCTACAGGAACACATGCACAGCTTAGTATAAATGTTTGGTTAATGAAATTTAATTATAGATAAATTTTAGTTGTGAAGATAATTGAAATTATTAAGTTAAAAAAAGTAAAAAATAACAAGTCCCAAATGGAGTCACTTGCCACCATGACACCAAACCAAAGCTTAATTGCAGGAATGTGACATTTAATCAGTGAGACTAGAATTTTCCTGGTCAGCACTAAAGAGGTAATCTTCATGACAGACCCCTGTTCTTCCTCCAAAGAAAGTGATAATGCTTGAAACAATAATTTCTTTTATTTTACTAAAAACTTCCTTGACTTGTCTCTTCCCCACTGTACCCCCCAATACCATTTCTGTCTATAAAAGTATTCCAATTTGTACAGATCCTCAGAGCTGTTTTCTGCTTGCTAGATAGGATTCTGTCTGATTCATGAATTATTGAATAAAGCCAATTAGATGTTCAAAAGTACTCAGCTGAATTTTGTTTTTTAACATCTAAAAACATTCTAAAGGAAATCCAAACACAATAACCATATCAATTCTTTGAAAAGTAAATAATATATATGAAATATTTTAAAAACAAATCTAAAATAGCTGTAATATCTTGACTATTCATTCAGGACTTCCTGTACTTAAGCAATCTGAAACCAAGAGACCCAGTAAGTTGACAGCAAACCACTAGCATGTGGGATTCCTGCAAATACAGCTTCTAGCTCACAGCTAAATGTCAGTTGCACTTGAGGAAATCTACCTCATGAATATTAGCACACACAACCACCAATTTTACCTATTATCTGAAAATTATCTTTTACTATTACCCTAAAAGACATTACAAAAATATTTTCAAATAAATAAGGTGGTGTGACCGCAAATGATAAGTAACCAAGAGAGGTGGTATTTTTTTTTTTCAGCAACAAAACATCCAAGAAGTGTGACAAGGAAGAGAGACATATTAAGTCAGAGGTTATTTGTGGCACAGAAATGTACGAAGTGTCAGATGAGTAGAGGTCAGTAAAGTAAGGAAGAAAACAAAAAAGGAAAGGGAGGAAAACAAATACTGTTTAGTAACTTATTACAAAGAGAAAATAAATGGAAGCTACAGAGGTAGAGACTATGAATTAAAAAAAGAAAAAAGTTACCAAAAGGATCTGATAAGAAAGACAATAATATGTCTGTCAATGACAACAAATGGCTCTGAAAGTTCTAAAAACACAGAGAATGAATGAGAGAGTGATAAGGTCCAATTTACCTTTAAAAATGCAAGACAAGGTAAACCACAGAGGAAACACCATATGAAGATGAATAGAGACAGAAGAAAGTCACATTTCCTTTATCACATTCTTTCAGATTGCATCAAACTATCAAATACTTGCAATTCCCTTTCATCCTTTATCTGGCACTTTCACTTTCACATGCTCTTGACTAAACTGAGCATTTTATTTTCCCTGACATCACTCCACCTTCCTCATCATTCTCACCACTTTCTCCTTTTCCTTCAACTGTTATCTTAAAGAGATTCAGTGCCAGTCAGCATTGTGTTTTAATGCAGTAAACCTTCAATTTTATGAGTACATCTGAAAAAAAAATCAAAGGTGTAAATTGAAGTGTAATATATTAACAGTATGGTTTTTTCCCATATTTTAACATTAACACAACCACAAAACAAGCAGAAGCATTCCAGTAGTCTTTATAAAGATAGATTACAACTGTTTTCTCAGTACTAGAAATATTATTTAGCTAATATATATACAGGTATGAGTACTGTTATATTACTGTCAGTCCAGGGAAAGGAAATCCCAGGGCAAAATACCCCTAAAAACTAAAATCAGTCAAAGGGAGAAATAAAGTTTAAAACCTGTTTATTGCTCACAAACTGCAGTCCCAGGTCGTCTTTCTTCTCAGCTCAAGCAGCAACCACACTGGCCCGCCCCCTCGCCTATCAGGTACAGATAAGCCCTCTGTTGCCCAGGTAATCACCCATTGATATGGAGATGAACATCTCCACCCCTGAGGAAAGATGCAAATGCACTAAAGCCACACTTCTTTTCACCTCTGAACACCTACTGATATGCAGATATACTAGAGTCAGGTGAGATATTCTGGAAATGCTACAATTTTACCCACAATTACCTATGGTGATCCATGTTGTGTAAGGTTTAAGTGAACATATTTTAACAATTTCCTGTTTCTCAGATTAGACTCTAGGAGAATAATAGTAAATGCTAGCAAAGTATAATTAAAGGAATGAATCAGATTACCAAACTCGAGTACCTTATCAACAAATTATCTTTTTATCTATAGAAAAATGTGTAACACATAAAAATTCATACATCACTCTACTTGAAATTTTCTCATTTCTCACTTTATATATTCCATATTATAATAGCAGTAAAAACAATAAAAACAATAGCAAGGAACATATCCAGGTAATCTGCTAAGTGTTTCATTCATAATAGAATATGAGGAGAAACAGTTAAACTCATATTCTTAACATGTTCATCATTCTTAAGAATTAAGCTTCATTAAAATTTTGTAAATTTTTTTTCTGAGCCATGCTTTTATTAAAGCATGCATTTAAAATATTAAGCTATTGATATTAGTTATATTTCTGTCATTATTGATAAGAATTAGTAGTCAAATTATTTTATTTATCATTATTTCATATTCTCAAATAAACTAAGAAAAATATTGGAGGAAATTGCTCTAGAATGTACTTGTATATTTCTAATAATTTACTAATTTTCTCTGCATTATGCCCTGAACAATTTTTATTTTATCATCTCTACCCCAGAATTTATATTCTTTTGTTTTATTAATTTCCATCAAACCTGATTAAAATTTTCTGAAATGTTATACAAAGAATCTATGGGGACCCACTAAAACTCCAAAGTTGGTACACAGATTATTATGAAGGGAAAACATTTGAGCTACAGAGGGAACAAAAAGAAATCTTAACTTTTCTTATCTGACTAAAGTAGGGACTCTTGAAAACACTGCTGCCAGTAACTCTCCTCTGAGGGAGTTTCCTGTGAGTTCAGCTGCCTAAGAGACAGAACTGCCCAGTAATTAGCATCAAGAAAGGCCAACAATTTTGTTTACTAGGAGAGAATGAGTGAGACTCCTTGCTTGCTCCAGAGACTGTAACTGAGATCCCAGGATCTCTGCTAAAGCAGCAAAGGTAAACTGTTTTTATTAGTCAGACTCCTGGATATCTGCTTGAGGTCTGGTTGAGCAAGGGCAGAAAGAGCCTATTTCTCACCTGGCTTTGGTGCATCTGCCTATCAACAGGCATTCAGAGGTGTGAACAAGTAGGTTTTAGTGCATTTGCATCTTTCCTCAGGGTGGATAAGTTCATCTCCATATCAATGGACAACAGAGGGCTTATCTGTACCTGAGAGGTGAGGGGAGGGCTGGTGTTGTGGCTGCTTGAGCAGGAGAGAGAGAGATGGGTGGGACTGCAGTTTTGTAAGAAATAAATGGGCTTTAAACTTTATTTCTCCCTTTGATTGATTTTGGTTTTTAGAGGTATTTTGACCCGGGATTTCCTTTCCCCGGACTTAGGACTTACAATTGGCGAAAGTCAGCAGGATTCCTATGAATCCGAAACCTGTCATAATGGGTGTGACCTTTGGAAGGGCCGCCCCTAGAAATGATGGGGAGAAGCAGTGCTTGCGTCAAGGGACATGTGTCTACACTGGTGTGGTCATGGAGGCACCACCACCGCTGCTGACCATGCCAACCCTGGCCTGTGGCCCGAGCCAAAGGCTACTGCTTCTGCCACTGCTGCTGCTCTTGCTACCGGCCGGAGCCTGGCCACAACCATGGAAAGGAGCAGAGGTCCAGGTCACCTTGATAGAGAAGCAACTGGCTGCTGTGTACCACGCCTTGCTGGCTACAGAGCCCATTGCTGGAACAGCTCCGACCAAGGTAATAACCTCCTATCCCATTGTGGGGTGGGTGCGAGACTGGACCCAAAGGCCACAGAGTGGCGTGGCACAGACACCTCAAAAGACAATGTGGGCCCATCGGTGTGGCTTGCCTTTCACCTTTGAAGAAGTCAGCCGAGCCCGGAAGGAGTGCCCTGCATGTTGCACAGATCAGCAAACCACCAAAAGGGACCTAAAGCATCTTTCTGCAACCTATGGTCGGTCGCCGGTTACTGAGAGGGATCGAGGTACCCACTTTATTGGACATGTGTTGCAAGGATTGGTGCAGCAATTAGGAGTAAAATGGATGTGGCCCTGGACATTTCAACACATGGATCAGTGATGGCTGGCTCTTCTGGTACCTTGGAGAAAAGGCCTGGAAGCTGGCCTCCTGTGTATTCCTGTAATACCAGAAAATTGGCCCCCGACAATCACGGTTATTTGCTTCCATGGTCTTTGTGTCCTGGATGTGCCCCCTGGCGTCAGCTGCCGCATGATGGCTGGAATTGACGAGCTTTGGACTTAATCTGCATGGGACTTTGAACCTAGCTGAATCCTCTGGCTTGAGAATTATGATTGTGTTGCTGTTGTCAAGAAAATAATGTTTAAATAGAGTTGACTTTGTCTAATATTTGGTAAAATTTTGTGAGCAATTTAGCAAGATTGTTAGGAATGAGTAAACATGTGTAGAAACGTATTTTTGTGCTTAGCGAGAGATTGTGCTGTAAAGTAACCTAGCTGAATCCTCTGGCTTGGGAATTATGATTGTGTTGCTGTTGCCAAGAAAATAATGTTTAAAGAGAGGCTTGACTTTGTCTAATGTTTGGTAAAAGTTTTGTGAGCAATCTAGCATGATTGTTAGGAATAAGTAGACAAGTGTAAAAATGTATTTTGTGCTTAGTGAGAGATTGTGTTGTAAAGTACATTTACTTAATCTGCATAGGCTGAATCCTCTGGCTTGAGGATTATTAAGATTTAATTGCTGTTGCTATTGCATGTTACTAGATTGGTTGGAAGAGGGGGATCGAGTAATTTGTAAGGCGAGATTTCTGGAGGGGTATACTGTGGGTAAAAATGTAACATTTCCAGAATTTCTCACATCTGCATATCAACAGGCGTTCAGAGGTGTAAACAAGTAGGCTTTAGTGCATTTGCATATTTCCTCAGGGGTGGAGAAGTTCATCTCCATATCAATGGGTAATTACCTGGGCAACAGAGGGCTTATCTGCACCTGAGAGGTGAGGGGGAGGGCCGGTGTTGTGGCTGCTTGAAAGGGAAAGAGAGATGGGCCGAACTGAAGTTTTGTAAGCAATAAACGGGTTTTAAACTTTATTTTTCCCTTTGGCTGATTTTGGTTTTTAGAGGTATTTTGCCCCAGGATTTCCTTTCCCTGAACTTACATATATACAGCAGATAATGATTGCTTAGAATTACCTTAGATGTTGTGACTTTTTTGCTTCAGGGGGAGGGGCTTCCCTAGCTCTGTACAAGTTTACATTCGGTGAGATTGAGAAAAGACAAGAGCAGCTTGGAGGCTGAAAGGGGTTTATTTTCAGGGCAGTCACCCACCTAAGTTCCAGCACTGCTCCCTAGCACAGAGCTCAATCCTCTCCCTTCCTGGCACCAGGGCTGTGCAGCTTCTCTCCCCTGGCTCTCACTCCAGGCTTCCCTTCTCCACCCTCTCCTAATCCTCTAGCACCAGGGGAGCCCTGTGGGTGGGTCTCTGTTATAGAGTTATATATGAGGAACTGAGTACAGGACAGAATGGGTGTTTCCCCTCCAACCCTCTTCTAGGTCTATACTCCCAGGCCTGACCAGCCGCTCTGTCCCTGGTAAACATCCTGCTACCCGTAGATGCAAACAGGCTCTTTATGTACACAATGGACAATATAAAGGCCAGGCAAGTATCCTGGCCATAATTTCCACTTTCTCTACACTTTTGTTATATGTAGCCATGGTGCCCTGTGTGTCTCTATTTTGTGTTTTTGTTTTGCATAACGAGAATCACAGGGTAGAAGACAGTCATATGTTTTATAAGCCTGTTTTTCAAGACCACCTCACAGGCTGGTAGTTTGTGAGTCAACAGTAAAATTGTATGAGGTTCTCCTTCCTTCTTGATTTTGTGTCCTAAGAACTTGACTTGCATCCAAAGTGTTCTCTTTGGTTTTCTGCCTAACTAGGGTGAGGTTGAGGGGAACAGACTGTCAGTTCCATGATTAGAGGTAATACTGACGGCCTGAGAATTTCTGGTCAGCTGGGCAGAAATGTGGGCAGCCTGGACACTTCATTTGTGGCTGGAATTTTACTGACCATTGCCTGCTCTTGGAGGGTTTATCTGAGTTTGAATAAAGGGCCTCATTCCATAAGGACTCTTGTCTCATTCCTGTTGCTTTTGCATACTGTGTATATCAGTGAGAGTCTGCTTTCATTCTTCTTGGCTATTTTGGGGTTGGGGTATATATCTTCTGTGCCTTCTTTAGAGACACCTTTTGTGTCCATGATTCAGCCATAAAAACACTTATTGGTATGAGTCATATTTAAAATGAATACAGGCATACCTCAGAGATACTGTGGGTTTGGTTCCAGGACTGCAAGAAAGCAAATATTGTAATAAAGTAAGTCAAATGAATTTTTTGTTTTCCCAGTGCATATAAAAGTTATGTTTACACTATGCTGTAATCTATTAAGTGCACAATAGCATTATGTCAAAAGAAACAGTGTACATACCTTAATTAAAAAAATACTTTACTGCTAAAAAGTGCTAACCATCATCTCAGCTTTCAGTGAGTCATAATCACTGGTCACAGATCACCATATCACCATAACAAATGTAATAATGAAAAAGTTTGAAATATTGTGAGAATTACTAAACTGTGACACAGAGGAATGAAGTGAGCAAATGCTTTTGGAAAAATGGTGTTAACAGCCTCGATCCATGCAAGGTTGCCATAAAACTTCAATTTGTAAAAGTGGAGTGTCTATGAAGCTCAACAAAGCGAAGTGCAATAAAACAGGGTATGCCTGTATGCTCTCTGATGGTAATTTAGAATTTCAGCCTTCTTTGGAAGATACCTCTAAGGATAATTTAGAAGTTCAATGACTCCTTTGAGAAAATGTAAATCTCCCAATCTGTTTACACTAAGACTTTCCCTCCTTACTCCATAGTTATTGTAACTTTAGGTCCCCCTGCCATTCTTCAAGGGTTCAAGGGATACAGAGACACTCAAAGAAAAGGGGGAAAAAAAGTCTAATTGGAAACAAAGAAGTCTACAGCCTCCATAAAATTACATATCTGGACAAAAGAAAATCTTAAGTCTCCATAAATATTGATGGAAAGCTTTAGCTCTCATATTAAGCAGGTAATAACTTGTTCTATTACCAGAAACACAATTCAAATAGAAAAACAAACTGATGCAAAGATGAGAACTGGCTCATATATAAACTAGTAAGCTTTGTAGAACTGTATTTATTCCTGATTCACTGCTATAATTTTGTAATGAAAGCCATAGCAATCTCTACTTGCATTTATCTATCTGTATGTGAGACAGGGACCATGGGTTTAGACAGAGTAGGGTAAGGGCCTCCGGAAAAAGCAAGGCAAGATATTTACAGTCAAAGCAATGTAACAATGTAAAGTCCCTATTGAAACTCTGTGTTCAGCATTTTGCAAAGTCAAGGTCACACTAATTCTCTAGGGTAAAGATACTAGACTAGGAATATAGACATCTTCAGTGAGATCAGTTAAAGGTCAAAAGGCCAGGAGTAACTTGGCCTGGAATGTTTGAGTGTTCTGCAAGGGTATCTCCGTATAACCTGTGACTTCACTATAAACAGCCCTAGCAAACAGACAACAACCCAGCCCACCTTGAGGGCAGGGCAGGTGGTACAAGTCCACACCCTAAGCCCTCAATTCCCCAAAAACTTCAACTGCCTATAAATCCCCTAGACAACACACCACCCTGGGCTCTCTTGTCCTCTCCTTGCATGAGCCAGGAGCTCTTTCCTCTCACTTTATTTCTAAATAAAAGCCTCTCCCTAGCTCTCCTACCTTGGGTGTTTTCTCAGTTCATTCTTCAACTCTGTAAACAAGAACCCTGGCATCAGCATCATATGTATATAGATTATTTATGTGTGACATTTTCCTAACTTCAGGTGGTATTAGCCACTTAATAAAGGAGCTCTATTCTAATTGGTTTAGAGAAAATATGCACTTATATAAATTAAATATTTGTAAAGTTCTCAGAAATATAGGAACTACTCCAAAATGCTTTCAAATTCATGTGATTTGGTTAAACCTTCAGCCAAGAAGACTAGTTTAATATTGTCAATAAAACAGGTATGTCTCCAGTGTTGGCAGCATTAACTATAATACAGACACACAGTTTTTTTCTACCTTGGCTTATGAGTCAAATAAGCTAATATGTCTATCATATCTTAATATGATATCAAATATTAATTAGTATATCTAGTATTTTATCTTTTTATCATGAACACTGTATAATAGATACTTAGGATTATGAATTTATAGATTTGACTTCAGTTAAATTGAGTCATTGTTTTTACAAACCTTATTTGGACAATTTTATTTTTATAATATGTCTGCTTAAAAGTAGTTTCTGAAATCTTTTTGGTAACTTGAAACCTTAGAACTAATCTAAGTGAAACAATAGATATTCAATAAATATCTAGGTTATTTTTAAACAAGATAAAATGCTGAAACATTAGTCACTAAACATAGCTTAAATATATATATATTTTAACTTCAAAGACACTAAGGATATTTGAGTCAGTTAATAAATATACTTTTCCTATGACATTGAAAAAGTATACTGTGAAGAAGTATAAGCGTCAAATTGTGAAATGATATAATTCATAAAATTAGTTAATCTACTACAGAATGCTGGTATAAGGCAATTAGTAATTGTCTACTTCCTAGTTTTCTCTGTAAAATAGAAGTTACCAATGGTTAAAAGTTATAACCAATATTGTAAATGAAACTACTAAAAACAATAAGGGTGAAGGGAAAAACTGTAAAAAATTATATTAGTGTTCTCCAGAGAAATGAAACCAATAGTGTGCATATATAATGACATTATAGGGAATTGGCTTATGAAATTGCAGGTAAAATTGCAATATTTCCAGAATCTCTTGTGTGGCTTTAGTGCATCTGCATATCAATAGGTGTTTCCAAGGGGTGGAGAGCATTACATTAAATATCAATAGGGAATTACAAGGTGAAGCAAGGGTTTATCTGGACAGGAGAGGTTGGGTGGAGCTCTCTGCTGCTACAGCCTAGTCAAGAGAGAAATGGGACGACTGCTTGAAAGAAATAAACGGGTTTCTTAAACTTTATTTCTCCCTTTGACTGATTTCAGTTTTAGAGGTATTTTGCCCCAGGATTTTCCCCCAGAGTTACAAAATTATGGAGGTTGAGAAACTTCACAATCTGCTATCTGCAAACTGGAGACCCAGGAAAACCAGTGGTGTAGTTCTGAGAGCCAGAGAGCCAATGATAAAAGTCCCAGTAGAGGGCAGACCAACTAGTCGGCAGAGAGTGAATTTGTTCTTAACTCTGCCATTTTGTTCTATTCAGGTCCTCAATGGACTGGATGATGCCAAGGCTTACTGGGGAGAGCAATGTGCTTTATTCAGTCCACCAATCCAAATGTTATCTCCTCCAAAGAACACCCTTACAGGTATACCCAGGGTACCCAATGTCCCAGGCAACTGACAAATAAAATTAACCAACCATCACAAAAAATATTCAAGGAATGTAGGATGCATTTTTGTTAAGGGGGAAAAGGCAGTGACTTTGTCTTAAAGTTATTGTTTAGAGGATGTTAAAAGTTGTTTCAAAAAGAGAAAAAGGGAAGTGTAGGACAATAACCTGAATGGATATAGAGAGCTGCAATGGGTCTGCAGTAAAGGAAAGAGAGAGAATATCTTATCTTGTTGAATCAAGACAGCTAGGATTGAATGAATTTATTATACATTTTAAAAGGAGCTTTAATATCAATAGTGTACCAAGGAAAAGCCTGAATTTGGTTTTCTCTTTCCCAACAAGACAAAGTTTCTTGGATTACTGGTCTGCTCTTAATAAGAGAGTAAACGATTTTTCTATACCTTTTAGTAACCTGTCTAGGAAAGAGAGTCTTTGTCTTATCAGAATAATTTCCTGTGCTTTATATTGTCTTTATCATGTCCTCCATTATTTAAGAGAAACAGGTGTTCTGTTAAAAGATTTAAAGTTCTTTGCTTGTTTTACAGTCATTTTACCTCCTGCTTACCAATACTTTCTAAATCTTTTATTGTCACTTTGGTTAAAAAGATAACTAAGAATTGTTTATAGTGACCTATGATCCTGTTTAATCATATGGATAAAACTTTTGACATTTTTGATACTTTGCTTTCCTCAAATCAAACACTAGATAAAACTTTGGTCTTGGGCTGCCTTTGAGTTTCCCAGAGGGCCCCTAAAAATCTGAAAGTTTCTTCTTTCACCTTGAAGAAAAGAGAAAAATTTTTAAATAATTAAGTTTATTTGATATTTAATTGGTATAAAAAGCAATGTCAAAGAAATGATTTGATGCTTAATCTTCCACAGGCTATACTTGTATGGGTTAATGTTATCAATATAAATGCTTCAGGAATTATATGAAATTCCTAAGTATTTTTCAGTACCCTTCCTGTCCACAGTATATTCTTATGCTGCTTTGTTTGATAGTAGAAAACAATGGTATGATGTCATCTTCATAATTCAGCTTATTATTTAAAATGTTATATATCATAGAAACAACCAAATTTCCTTGCCAATTACATTATTTTACCGAACTCTATTCATATCTTTAACCATAGCTATTTTAAGTCTCTCATGATCCACAGGTATTGTTTTATTCTGATGCTTTCCTGAAATCTCTTGAAATCAGCTATGATACAGAATGCTGCATCCTCAGATAAAGGGACTGTCTCAAAGACCCATAGGAAGGACTATGGCAGGTACTCTGAAGCAGGCACTTCTGATAGTGCTAGTAAGCTTAAAATCATGCTTTGGATTGAGTAAGGATTTCTGGAAATCTGGTGGAGAAGCTGATAGGTTAATGAAACTGCTAACCCTCGATCAAGCAAAATAACAGCTACAAGGGATTAAATGAGGTGATAAAGAATTATTATTAGCTTTTTATGAACTTTTTTTGGAACATTGCTGGTTCTTTAATGTTTATTTAAGCAAAAGTTTTGTTTTAAGCAGAACTTTTTCTCTTAAGCTGTCTATAATTTACATAAACTTAGTAGGCTATACTTTTATAAACAGAAATGAAACATTTATCTTTTCTTTTTTGCCTGATCCCCCTAGAATTCAGAAACTCTCATTAAATATTCTCACATGGCAATATAGTTATTTGCATAAATTCAATGAGAATCTGTTCTCCTTGTAACAAGACATACTTGAGAAAATTGATCATATTATCAAGCCTTTAACTGGAATGTCATATTTGAGAATGACGTGCATAGAATCAGATATGACTAGACAGTTTTAAGGAACAAAGACTGACTTAATCAGCTAATGCTTAGAAAGTTCTCTTGGGAAAATCTGTCCTGATACAAAGCATAGAAGAGTTCTGAGACTTACAGTTTAGTGACGAAGATTATTTCCTGACAGGAACAGTAGGATATTTTGGGAGACCTTGAGAAGAGTATTCACTCAAATCTATAGGTGCTACAGTTGAAGTATAATGATTTCTTGGCTTGGCTTCTAAAAATCTAATCTGAGACTCTACATAAAAAGTTTCAGTAAAGTAAATTAAAAAAAAAAGCCTATGTGCTCAATTACTATTCTTTCTGCATTTAAGTAAGTGATTAGGCTAAATTTAACAAGCTAGATATTGTTTGTAAACAAAAATCATTTTCATTTGATTGTGATCAAAATGGAAGTTACTGTGAAAATAAATATTTTGTTTCAATGGAAAACTTAAATCCACCATGTAGTTTATCAGATTCTAATCTCATTCATTGTCTTTGAGCTATTTTTCACATCCTTGTAAATTGTATCCTGCTATCTTGAACATTTTGTCAGTAATTAATTTGTCAGTAATTAATATTTCCAATTTTTCTTGCACCCCTTTGGTTTGATGCCACTAAGAACTAAAACTGGTCTGCCTAGATTCTTATTGAAACTATAGGAAATGTAGTAGCTTCTCTTTCCCCAAATCCCTGCAAACTGAAGCTAGGCAACATGGCAGGACTTACATCATAACAATTTGGGCCACTTAAGAAATTCACCAGAACACCTGCATATTCCATGTTCTGCTCCTGAAATAACCATGACTATGGCATTGATGTCTATGCCATCTCCAAAGGCACTCAAACTGCAGATGGAGAAATCCATCAGATTGCCTGCCATGTTGTCCTCATTCTACCATCTAAAGACAATTTGAGCTTAATGTTTAGAATCCTCTCAACCATCTGCACTCTGGATTAAAAAAATAGGCTTATGGTCTGCTCCAAACATTGCTTTTCTATGTCTTTCTTTCCATAGAAACTCCCCTCTTTGGATGCTTTATTGCTCCCACAATACTTTGATGTGTGCAGTGCTCTTACCTGCACAACTGCCTCCTTAAATGAGACACAACCATGTAATTAGACTGACCTGCCTATTCCCAGGACTGAGACACAGGTTTTTTGGGATAGGGGCTGTGTCCTTAGGTTTGTCCTTTTCTGCTTATTCATCCTTGCTTTTATCAGTGCCCTTTTTCCCTTTTGCAGATGTCTTACCTCACAATTCTAACTTGAATCTCTCTCCACATTAATCAACATAGCTTCTTCTTTTGTAGAACTTCTAGGACAGTTTTAAATGGAGGAAATGAAGAGACCCACTTGGGCTCTAGGAATTGGTATAAAGATCATCTTAAAGTGAAAACATTTGAACTACAAAAGATGCAGAAAGAAATATTATCCAAACTTCCTTTTTCTGACTAAAGCAGAGGCTCTTGAAAATACAACTACTATTAACTTCCTTGGAAGGAGTTTCCAGTGAATTCAGCCATCATGGAGACAGACTACCCATTGCCCCATTATCATTAGCATCAAAAAGTCCAGTGCAACTTTTATACCTTACTACGAACCCCTAAATGTTCCTGTCTTGCCAATGGGTTTCTGCCTGGGGCAAGTTTACTATGGAGTCAGTGTGACCAAAGAAATGACAGTAGAACGTTCTTGGGGTAAAAGGGTTATACCCAACTTTATTTCCATGGTGGCAGGTCAATCACTAAAATCCTGTTCACTCAGAGCGAATCTGCATGCAGCAAGCCAGACTCAGCCTCTGGGTCTCTCTGCCTGCACAGTCGTCCCACCCAGCTGTCGTCTGGGCCTCTGTCCTTGGCACTGCCACCACTCAAGTCTCTACTCTGCTCTCCTGCAGCTTTCCAGCTGTGCCACTGTGTCTCCCAGAGCACTGGGTGGAGCTCTTTATATAGAGTCAGTAGCAATGTATTGCCCATACGTGTGTAGTGCGCTAGCTGACCAGGGTCGGATGAGAATCCTGGGCATAGGAACTTTCACTTTATCCACAGTTCCTAACAAATTTTTGTTAATTTTGGTATACAAACCTTTATTTCTAACTATTCATTGAGTAACTCATCACTGAGCAATTCCCAAGTTGCAAATGTTAATAAACTTTATCTTTTATCTGTTAATCTGTTTCTTGTTAATTTGCAGACTCACAAACACTGGATCCAAGTGGGAAGCGGGAAAAATTTTTCCATCTCAACCTTTCTTAGATATAGTATTCAAAAGATTTGTTGTAGTGAAAATGATACAGTATTGCAAAATATGTTTTTCTATTAATCAACTGTACATTTAACAACTTAATTTCAATATAAATCATGTTGTCTAATCAAAATAAAAATAAGTGTTAGGTTTTGGCATATTAAATTCTGGTTAAAAATGCCCAACTAAGCACCAATATTTTCCTATCTTCCATTCTAACTTTTGAATTAGATGATAGAAATATATTAAAATAATATTAAATTAAAAAAATAAACCACAATAGCACTGGGAATATAACTCCCATTACAGGACCTGAAAAATAAAAGGTATGTATAACTGGATGGTAGAGAAATCACAACAGTCAAATCTCAGCCTGACAAAAACAAAGTATGTACTGCCCTTTCTGAGGGAGTTCTGGTGATGCTACGACCTCAGAATCAACAAATACACACAGGAAGATCATAAGGAATAATAGTATTCAAAACAGCTGATCAAGAAGGGCTTTCCCTTTCCCTTCTTAAACCAATCAGAGGTAGGAATGGACTTTGCCTTAAGGCCTGACTGTCTACAGAAGGAGGATCCTTTGTTTGTGGGGAGCTCCTGGTTAGAGCTCTGAGATTTGAGAGAAAAGCAGAGCAGAGCTAAGCTACTTCATCAGTTTGCAAAAAGTCCTAAAATAGAAAGTAAAAGGTATTAAGGGTAGAATGATATTAAATAATAGCATCTCACAAATCCACTTTAATTTGGAAATGGTGGATATCACTATTTTAATTGCCCTCTTGATGTCTGTGTGTTCCACAGGAAACCCTGATTGACAAAATGCACAATCCACTTACACAGAGTATAGAGTCACCGTCCTATGAAAAAATGAGTCTAGTAAGGAGATAACCACTAAAATCACAATATGGATAAAATGAGAATTCCTGTGACCAGGATTCTCACCTGGCTATGGTTGACTAGCTCACTGCACACCTGTGGGCAATAAATGGCTGTTGACTCTATAAAAAGCTCCACCCAGTGCTTTGGGTGTTACATGGTGGCAGGGCTGTAGGGCTGCAGGAGAGCAGAGCAGAGGCTGGAGTGGTAGCAGCGCCCAGGACAGAGGCCCAGAGGATGGCTGTGTGGGACGGCTGTGCAGACAGAGGGGTGCAGAGGCAAGGGGAGAGACCAGCTTGCTGCCTGCAGACTTGCTCTGAGTGAACAGGATTTTAGTGACTGACCTGCCACCTGGAAATAAAGTTGGATATATCCTTTTCACCCCAAAGAACGTTTTGCTGTCAGTTTCTTTGGTCACATTGAATCCATAGTGAACTTGCCTGGGGCTGAAACCCATTGGCAAGACACACAATAAAAAACATTTTTAGTCCTTATTCAAATCAACACATTTCTCCCATCAATGTGAATGAAGAATCAAGGATAATTGCACACTGAGGGGAAAAGTCAATAAATGAAATGTGAAAGGCAAAAATGAAAATGGAATAAGCAATACTAAGAGACACAGAAAAACTTTAGGATACAAAGATAATGTAAAAAATCCTAATTAGTACACTCAATGAGATTTGAAATAAAACCAAAAAAATAAGAAAATAAATAATGGAAAAGGAACAACCTGAAATAGTATCCTGGTGAAGAAAATTATGTGACAGTGTGGATAAAATCGAAGTTCCTATAGCCAGGATTCTCACCTGGCTCTGGTTGGCTGGCTCACTACACACGTGTGGGTAATGCATTGTTATTGACTCTATTTAAAGAGCCCTGCCCAGGGTTCTGGGCAACACTGTGGCATGGCTGCAAGGCTGCATGAGAGCAGAGCAGAGCAGAGGCTGGAGTGGTGGCAGTGTGGAGGACAGAAGCCCAGAGGATGGCTGCAGAGACGGGCTTGCTGCATGCAGACTTGCTCTGAGTGGATGGGATTTTAGTGATTGACCTTCCAACATGGAAACAGAGTTGGGTATAACCCTTTCACCCCAAGAATGTTCTACTGTAATTTCTTTGGTCATATTGAATTCATAGTTAACTTGCCCAGGGCTGAAATCCATTGTCAAGACAGACAGGATAAGGTAAAACATGCAAATAACCAAGTTTCCTTCAGTGCAGTACTAGGCTTAATTTTCTAGACTATTAACTGGGCTCTTAACAACTCTAAAGTGTCTGAGATTGGTGTGTGAATTTCTGACTGGTACAATGCACATTTTTTCTGTTAAAAAATATTTCCCAATGCTTACAGGTTATAGATATTAACCAATCTGAATCAAACCCAGCAATCTTACTCTATCATTGCCTAAAAACCCTAGCTTTGTCAGTGTTTCTTGGTATGGCTTTATCATGGTATTGGTTCTCTCATTAATTACCCAGTTGAATACAATCTTTGACACGTTTACTTTGTATTTGTATGAGAGTCGTGCTGTATAACCTTTAACAACTGTGGAGGTCATTTAACTTGATGCCCAAGGAGACTTACCTGATGAAATAAAGAAAACCTGCATTCTCAGAAAAGAGTACTTCATCAGCTGCTGAAGCTCAGGCAAGTCTTTTTTAACTCTCAGACTGAAGCCCAAAACTTTCCATTTCCTTACTTTCTAGTGGCACTTTCATTTTTTTCCCCCAGTGATTCTATGTTTCATATTTATGTGTGATTTGTGCAAATATGATAAGTTGTCCCATTGATGGCTGCAGTAGTTAGGGATTTGGTTTTATGGGTGGACCATTAAAAAAAACTCTGAGTTAGATGATGATAATCTACATTCCATTGGGGGAAGATGACAAAGAATGTTTTGCTAGTTTTCTTATTTGTTTATCCACTTACAAACCCAAATCTCTGAAGAATGCTGTGCCACTGGGAAAAGAAATAGCTTTTTGATATCTGAACTGTGTGTTTATGGCTTCTGACCTGTGACTGATGCTGTAGAACTAAAATTATAAGCTTTCTCTGTGTCTGTAATTTAGAAAAGCTTTTACCTTTCCTGGTGTGAGAGTGACATCTTTTCCTATTTCCAGAGGGCATTAATAAATCAGATGATTAGGTTTCTTAAAGTAGCTCTGCTGTGATTGTTTTATAAAGATAAATACACTTATACATATACCTTATATTCCTGAAATTTACAGAAAGAAAGGAGAGAAAGCTTCTTAATACCTTAAGGAAACTATATGTTTTAAGAAAAAAAATTCTTAGAGAAATTGATGTCTCAGAAAAATTTTAAAAATCCAAATTCACATAATTTATATGATTCTTCAGAAAAATTAGGTTTGTTTAATACTTTAGGTTTAAAAATATAATAGCTCCATATGTTCAGCTTGGGCTTATCAGTATGGGTATAATGTAAACATGTTTTATTATTGAAATATTTAGGTTATTTTGTCACAGAGACTAGTTAATCTGAATTTGTTAAACTTATATCAGTTTATTGATCAAATAAACTAATATTACTCCTATATGACACTTCAGATCATAAAACATAAAGAGAAATAATTCAAGAATGGATGCAAAAGAGGTAGAGCTTTAAGAATTTATTTTCAGAATAAGAGTTAAAAAAAAAAGTAAGAGTGCGTTCCCCAACCGCTGGGTGCAGGCAGACCAGGAAGGAGTTCCCCCAGAGGAAACAATAGGGAGCCCTTTAATGTAAAATGGAATTAATATCTATCAAGTGGAAATGCGCTTCAGAAGGAACAGGTCAGTTCTCAGAGTTCAGGCTTGCTCTACCCTCACTTTGGATGGGGGAGTTTTTGGTTTTTATTGTAACTTAGGACAGGGGAGATGTGACTTTTTACTATGCTAATGATGGAGGGGTGTGATTTTTACCATGTTAATGAGTGTATAATGTATTTTGTAGTGAGGTTTGAGTCAACCTCTCCTCTGTGTTGGAACCAGCTGGTTTGGACTGGTGTGTTATTCATATTCTCACTCCACATCCCAAGGGAACAGCTTACATGGAATGTGTAGAATGTTGGCATCTAGCCAAATGCAAACACTGGCCAAAGTGCCCACCCCCTTCCCTACTCATGCTTGGCTGTCTATGTATGCTAACAAGACTGATCATAAATTTCAAGATTATTAGGTAATTAAACTATAGATAATTATTGGAATCTTAATTTCAGAATATGGTTGAATATTGAAGCACTGATTACTAAGCATTATTTTAAATTTACATAGTTTTTTGTACTTATTTTATATATTATAAAGTGACTGTCTTTGGTTTATGATAGTGACTTTATGTTTGCAACTTTAAAATGATGTCAGTTAACTTAATATGGCCTCATCAAGTTCGATTTGGTAGACTGGTAAAATGCTTATTTATGATAGATTTCAATTATCTACTCTTGTGTGACATAGAAGTTAGTTATGTTGGTTAAATGGTATAATTAGCACAGGTAGCTGAGACTATACTTGAGGCAATGGTGACAGACACATACTAATGTGTAAAGTGATGGAATATGATATTGTTCATCAAGATAAAAATACTTAGGTCTATTAAGTTCATAAAGATGCAAAAAAATACATAAAATTCAAGTGGGACAAATAGAAAACAACTAAGGAGTAAATTTAAACTCATCCATATAAATAATTACATTAAAGTTAAGTGGCCTAACCCTCTAAAAGGCAGATTGACAGACTGGATAAAAAGCAAGATCCAAGTATATATTGTTTACAAGATATGACTATCAACATAAAAACTTAGGTAGATAGAGAATAAAATGACATGAAAAGAAGATACAATATGTAAGTCCTATACACAAGAATCGTAGCGTGGTTATAATAATAAAAAACAAAGTAGACTTTAAGGAAAAAATTGTTAATGGAGATGGTCATTTTTATACTGATAAAAGTTTAATTCACCAGAATAAAAATCAATCCTGAACATTTAACATTAAATTATATAACTTTAAAACAAAATCATCAAAAATTGAACTAAAGACAGAATTGAAGGCAGAAATGAAGAAATCTATACTCAGATATTTTTAACAACCCTCTTTGAGTACAACATACATACAAAATCAGTAAGGGTATTGAAAATGTGTTTGAAACCATCAAATCAAAATGTGTCCTAAAATGATAGCATAAATAGAATGTTCTACCCAACAGCAGAAGAATACATATTCTTTTCAAATGGAGATAGAACATCCACAAAGAGCCACCATATGGTGAACAATAAAATGAGCCTCAATAAATTTCACAGCACTGACATATACAGAGTATGTTCTCTGATCACAACAGAATATAATTAGAAATCAACAAAACAAGACAGAAAATCCCTAAATAGGCATGGTTTCTGCAATATACTTTTAAACAAGAAGAAATAAAAAAGACTAGGAGTAAATTAGAATTTATGTTGAACTAAATGATAATGGAAACATGACAGGGCATATAAAGGTAAGTGTAAAGTAGAAACAGATAGACTCAGGATGGTGACATGAGAGGTGAGACAGAGAACTCCTCACAAAACCACATATAATACAAAAGTATAGTTAATACAACTACTCCTAAAAGAGCAACAGGAAAGATGGCTGTAGCAGACTGCCTACACCTGGAGAACAGAGCAGACCACACAAAACAGCGTAATGTACCAAAGCTTTGATCAAGTGGGACCCAAGCCCTTTCCCCACCACAGCTCACCAGCAGGAAGAACAGAAATGGAGAGGGAAGCAGGTGGATGCCTAGGACTGCTCAACACCCAGCCCTGGAGATCTACTTTGGAGCAAAACCTACATTGCACAGTGCTATGGAGATTAGTGGAACTGGAAAGCTAAGACAGGCAGAATACTTGAGAGACTGAGATTCCAGTCATTTGTGGAGGACAGGGATTCACATCCGGCTGCTCTGAGACAAAGGAAAGGCTGGCAGTCTGAGAGGCTTCATAGCAATGATAAGGCTGCCGAAGTGGCTGGGTTTGCACAGGGCTTGCTGAGTGGGAGAAGGGATAGGTGAACAATGTTGTCTGGGTATGCTCTGCCCAGCAGGTTGGGAACTTTCAGGAGCTTCAGGCACTCCATCTCCCTAGCTGACTACTCAGCTCTGAGGCTCCCCACTGTGATATGCAGCCTGCTGTTCCTTCCTCCTGGCCTGCTAACAGCTGCTCACAAACCGGCAATCACTGCACTGGTGTCAGGCCAGCCAGAGGGAGGCCCCGCCTATGACAGCTACAGATGCAAAGCACAGAGGCTCACACCTGTGTGCTCGGTCCACTGGCTCTGACACTGAAGACAGGCACTAGAGCAGGGAAGCAGGGAACAGCTCTTTCCTCCCCCCAAGCACTAGCACTGCTCTGCTGAGACCCCCATTATCACTCTAGGAGCTGAGCAGCTCCAGAGACTGGAGCTTTGGGCACTATAGGGTGCCACATAGAAATAGGAAATGCCAAAGGAACCTGGTTCAGACCAAAATCTCACAGACCCCAGAAAAAGGTCAATATTAAACTGAACTCACCAATGTTCCTGAAAGAGAGTTCAAAATAAAAATGATAAACATGCTTAAGGAGGTACAGAAAAATACTCAAGAACTCAGGGATGAATTTAGGATGGAGATTCAATCATTAAGAAATTCCATATCTGAAATGCAACATACAATGGAGGCATTTAAAAGCAGATTAGATGTAGTAGAAGAGATGGTAAATGAAATAGAAATTAGAAAAGAGGAATTCAAATAAGCTGAGGCACAGAGAGAAAAAAATGACCTTTGAAAATGAAAGAATATTGAGAGAAATGTTTGACCAATCCAAATGGAACAATATTAGCATTATAGGTGTACCAGAAGAAGAAGAGAGAGAGAGAGAAAGGGAAAGAAAGTGTCACTGAGGAGGTAATTGCTGAAAAATTCCCCAATATGGGGAAGGAGATAGTCTCTCAGGCCGTGGAAGTGCACAGAACTCCCAACACAAGGGACCCAAGGAGGATAACACCAAGACATACAATAATTAAAATGACAAAGGTCAAGGATAAAGACAGACTTTTAAAAGCCGCTGGAGAGAGAAAAAAGATCACATACAAAGGAAAACCCATCAGACTATGATCAGATTTATCAACAGAAACCTTAAAGGTCAGAAGGGAGTGGCATGATACAGTTAATGCAATGAAACAGAAAGGCCTCGAAACAAGAATACTCTACTCAGCAAGGCTGTCATTTAAATTTGAAGGAGGGTTTAAACAATTTTCAGGTAAGCAAAAGTTAAGAGAATTTACCGCCCACTAACCATCTCTACAGTGCATTTTGGAAGGACGGCTATAGGTGGAAGTATTCCTAAGGCTAAGTAGCTGTCAAGAGAATAACTAAAACCACAGCAAAGTAGAACAATTAATTACTAAGCAGAGGCAAAATAAAGTCAATTACCTTCAAAGTAAAACAAGGGACAAAGAGTACAGAATATGATAGGTAATATATAAAGATTGGAGCAGGAAAAAAAAAGAACCTTTAGGTTGTGTTTGTAATAGCACACTAAGTGAGTTAAATTGGATTATTATTAAGGGAAATACCCTTGAGCCTTTAATAAACATGAATCTAAAGACTTCAATGGCAATAAATACATACCTATCAATAATCACCCTAAATGTAAATGGTCTGAATGCACCAATTAAAAGACAAAGAGTCACTGAATGGATAGAAAAACAAGACTCATCTATATGCTGCCTACAAGAAACTCACTTCAAACCCAAAGACACACAGGCTGAAAGTAAAGGGATGGAAAAAGATATTTCATGCAACTAATAGGAAGAAAAAAGTAGGGGTTGCAGTACTTGTGTCAGACAAAGTAGACTTCAAAACAAAGTCACAAGAGACAAAGAAGGACATTGCATGATGATAAAGGGGTCAGTCCAACAAGGGGATATAACTATTATAAATATCTGTGCACCCAACACAGGATCCATATATATGTAAAACAAATACTAACAAAGTAAAAGGAAGAAATAGAAGGCAATGCAGTCATTTTAGGGAACATCAAAACACCACTCACTCCAAAGGACAGATCAACCAGACAGAAAATAAGCAAGGAAACAGAGACACTGAACAACATATTAGAACAGATAGACATAACGGACATCTACAGAACACTCCATCCAAAAGCAACAGGGTACACATTCTTCTCAAGTGCACATGGAACATTTTCAAGAAAAGATCATATACTAGGCCACAAAAAGAACCTCAGTAAATTAAAAAAGATTACAATTGTACCAACCAGCTTCTCAGATCATAAATATATGAAATGAGAAATAAATTACACAAAGAAAACAAAAAAGCCCAGAAACACATGGAGGCTTCATAACCTGCTCCTAAATAATCAATGGATCAATGACCAAATAAAAACAGAGATCAAGCAATATATGGAGAAAAATGACAACAAAAATTCAACATCACAAAAATTTGTGGGATGCAGCAAAGGCCGAGCTACGAGGGAAGCATATTGCAATACAGCCTTACCTCAGGAAAGAAGAACAATCTGGAATGAACAGTCTAAACTTACAATTAACAAAACTAGGAAAAGAAAAAAAATGAGGCTCAAAGTCAGTAGAAAGAAGGACATAATAAAGATTAGAGCATAAATAAATAGAACTGAGAATAAAACAATAGAAATAATGAAAGCACAAGCTGGTTCTTTGAGAAAATAAACAAAATAGATAACCCCTTATCAGAATTATCAAGAAAAAAAGAGAGTCTACACACATAAATACAATCAGAAATGAGAAAGGAACAATCACTACAGACACTACAGAAACACAAAGAATTATTAGAGAATGCTATGAAAAATTATATGCTAACAAACTGGATAACCTAGAAGAAATGGACAACTTTCTAGAAAACTACAATCATCCAAGGCTGACCCAGGAAGAAACAGAAAATCTGAATGGACCAATAACCAGCAAGGAAATTGAATTGGTAATCAAAAAACTACATAAGAACAAAACTCCTGTACCAGATGTTTTCACTGTTGAATTTTATCAAACATTTAGTGAAGACCAAATAGCCATCCTCCTTAAAGTTTTCCAAATACTCCCAAACTCATTCTACGAGGCCAACATCATTCTAATACCAAAACCAGGCAAAGATGCCACTAAAAAAGAAAATTACAGACCAATATCCCTGATGAACATAGATGCAAGAATACTCAACAAAACATTAGCAAACTGAATTCAAACATATATCAAAAGATCATGCATCATGATCAAGTAGTATTTACTCCAGGGATGCAAGGATGGTACAACATTCGAAAATCCATCAACGTCATCCACCATATCAACAAGAAGGACAAGAACCACATGATATTCTCCATAGATGCTGAAAAACTATTCAACAAAATTCAACACCAATTCATGATAAAAACTCTCAACAAAATGGGTGTAGAAGCAAGTACCTCAATATAATAAAGGCTATATATGACAAACCCACAGCCAACCTTATACTTAACAGTGAGAAGCTGAAAGCTTTTCATTTAAGATCAGGACCAAGACAAGGATGCCCACTCTGCCCACTTTTATTCAACATAGTTCTGGGGGTCCTAGCCACAGAAATCAGACAACACAAAGAAGTGAAAGGCATTCAGATTGGTAAAGAAGAAGTTAAACTGTCCCATTTGCAGATGATATGATGTTCTACATAAAAAACCCTAAAGAATCCATTCCAAAACTACTAGATCTAATATCTGAATTCAGTAATCTTGTGGGATACAAAATTAATACACAGAAATATGTTGCATTTTTATACTCTAACAATGAACTAGTGGAGAGAGAAATCAGGAAAACCCATTCACAATTGCATGAAAAAGAAGGAAATACCTAGAAATAAACCTAACCATGGAAGTGAAAGACTTATACTCTGAAACTACAAAACAGTCATGAGAGAAATTAAAGAAGATACCAATAAGTGGAAAGACATCCCATGCTCATGGATAGGAAGAATTAATATTGTCAAAATGGCCATCCTGCACAAAGCAATCTACAGATTCAATGAAATTCCTATTAAAATACTGACAGCATTCTTCAACAAACTAGCGCAAATATTTCTAAAATTCATATGGAACCACAAAAGACTCCAAATAGCCAAAGTAATCCTGAGAAGGAAGAATAAAGCAGGGGGTATTACGCTCCCTGACTTCAAGCTCTACTACAAAGCCACAGTAATCAAGACAGTTTGGTACTGGTACAGGAACAGCTGCATAGGCCAATAGAACAGACTAGAGAGCCCATATATAAACCCAAGCATATATGGTCAATTGATATACAATAAAGGAGCTATGGATATACAATGGGGAAATGATAGCCTCTTCAACAGCTGGTGTTTGAAAATCTGGACAGCTACATGCAAGAGAATGAAACTGGATTACTGTCTAACCCCATACAAAAAAGTAAACTCAAAATGGATCAAAGACTTGCATGTAAGTCATGAAACCATAAAACTATTAATTAGAATAACAATATAGGCAAAAGTCTCCTGAATATAAACATGAGCAACTTCTTCCTGAACGCATCTCCTCGAGCAAGGGAAACAAAATAAAAAATGAACAAATGGGATTACATCAAGCTAAAAAGCTTCTGTATAGCAGAGGACACCATCAGCAGAACAAAAAGGCATCCTACAGTATGGGAGACTATATTTGTAAATGACATATCCGACAAGGGGTTAACATCCAAAATATATAAGAACTCAACACCCCAAAAGCAAATAACCCTATTAAAAAATGTGCAGAGGATCTGAACAGACACTTCTCCAAAGAAGAAATTTAGATGGTCAACAGGCACATGAAAAGATGCTCCATTATACACAGCTAATTATCAGGGAAATGTAAATTAAAACTACAATGAGATATCACCTCATACAAATTAGTATGGCCAACATAGAAAAGAATAGGAACAACAAATGATGGCAAGGATGTAGAGAAAGGGGAACCCTCCTACACTGCTGGTGAGAATGTAAACTAGTTCAACCATTGTGGAAAGCAGTATGGAGGTTCCCCAAAAAACTCAAAATAGAAATACTATTTGACCCAGGAATTCCACTCCTAGGAATTTACCCTAAGAATGCAGGATCCCAGCTTCAAAAAGACAGATGCACCCCTATGTTTATCACAGCAGTATTTACAATAGCCAAGACATCGAAGCAACCTAAGTGTCCATCAGTAGATGAATGGATAAAGAAGATGTGGTACATATACACAATGGAATATTATTCAGCCATAAGAAGAAAACAAATCCTACCATTTGCAACAACATGGATGGAGCTAGAGGGTATTATGCTCATGAAATAAACCAGGCAGAGAAAGACAAGTATCAAATGATTTCACTCATCTGTGGAGTATATGAACAAAGAAAAAACTGAAGGAACAAAACTGCAGCAGAATCATAGAACCCAAGAATAGACTAACAGTTACCAAAGGGAAAGTGACTGTCAAAGATGGGTGGGAAGGGAGGGAGAAGGGGGATAAGGGGCATTATGATTAGTACACATAATGTAGGCGGGGAGTATGGGGAAGGCAGTATAGCACAGAGAAGACAAGTAGTGACTCTACAGTATCTTACTATGCTGATGGACAGTGACTGTAATGGGGTATGTGTTGGGGACTTGATAATGTGGGGAATCTAGTAACTACAGTGTTGCTCATGTAATCATATATAAATGACACCAAAATAAAAATATAAATTATAAAAGTGAAGTGACATAGTGTAATAGAAAACAAACAGTGGAGGTAATTACAAAAGTCAAAATGTATTATTTGAAAACATTAATAAAACTACTAAATTCATAGAAAAACTGCACAAAGAAAAGAGAGAGAGAAAGAAAAAGGAGCAAGAGAAGGAGGATGAGAGTGATTTGCCAATATCAGAAAGGAAAGAGGGACTAGCCCACATATATTAAAAGAAGAATAATGAGATCTTATTTAAAATTTTTTCCAACAAATTTAAGAACATAAGATAACATGAACAATATCTTGCAAAATACAATAGAATTATCAACATGAGGGAAAAAAAAGAAAATTCAAGATCCCTATATGTGTTGAAGGTACTGAAATTATAAAAAAAAAAACTTTCCAAAAATAAACTCCATACCCAGGGGGATTTACTGAATTTCAACAAAGAATATAAGGGGAAATTAATACCAGTATTACATAAATTCTCTCAAGAAATAGGGAAGAAATTTCCCAACTCATTTACTGAGGCCATAATAAGTCAGTATGAAAACCTAGCAAGGCTATTTCCACAAAGGAACATTATATATTGATATTTCTTACAGACACATATGCAAAAATCCTCGGCAAAATGTGAGTAAATCAAATTCAGCAATATATAAAATAGATAATATATCATGAGAATACAGGGCTTAATGAGGGATCAAAGATTGGTTCAGAACTTGGATAACAACTAGTGCAATTCACATTATGGAAATAAAAATGAAAAATCATATGATGATCTAAATACAAGCATAAAAGGGAACTGACAAAATTTAGCATTCATACATGATGTTAAAAAAGTCTTTAGAAAATTAGGAATAGAATGAAACTTACTCAATCTAAGATGAAACTCTGACAAACCTACAGCTAACATCATAGTTACAGATAAAATATTTTATACTTTTCTGAAGATTGAAAACAAGACAAAATATCACTCTCACCTCTTCTATTCAGTATTGAACTGGAGTTCCTAGTCAATGCAACAAGGCAAAAAAAAGTTATCAAATTTGGGAAAGAAGAAATACAATGTTTTATTCAGAGATGAGTGACATACATAAAAAATCCTAAGGTATGTAAAATAAGTGAATTTATCAGGGTTTAAGGATACAAGTTCAATATTAAGAAACAAGTTGTATTTTTATATGTAAACAACACAAAATTGGAATACAAACATTTAAAAAATACTATTTACTAAAATTGATAACATGAAAAAGTTAGAAATCAATGTAATAGCAGTTAGACAAAGATTTAACAATCAAAACCAGGTAGGATTTGTTTTCTTCTTATGGCTGATCATACTATGATCGTAGATTTCAAGAGTCAGTATTGTTAGATGTTCATTCTCCCCAAATTAATCCACAGACTCAATGAAATCTCACTCTAAATCTTAATAGCTTTTTTTTTCCTTTCTGGTGAAAAAGTGACAAGCTGATTCTAAAATTTATACGGAAATTCAAAGGATCTATCTACAACAGCTGAAATAATCTTGGGAAAACAGAATAATGTTGGAGGACTTGTATTAACATGACTTCAAAGCAACATTAAATAGAAAAGAAGATATTTTGGTACTGGTGTGAGGATAGACAAACTCAGAAAAGGAACAGAAAAACAAGTCCAGAAATAGACCTGTATATATAAAGCTAGGCAATTTGACAAGGGCTCCAAGATATTTCCATGTTGAGAGGAAAATATTCTCAATAAATGGAACTGGACCTACTGGATACCTGTATGGGAAAAAAATTAACATCAACTAAAATGAAATAATATGTCTCTCTGTCCTGTTGCAGGAAAAAAAACTCAGTTTAGTCTATCTCCTGTGTCCTTCTTTTATTACTCATTCAAAGCACTTCACTTTTGACATTTCTGGTCACCAAATGTGAGCACATGTGTGGGGGTTTTCCTCCACAACAACAGGCAACACTCCACCACCAGCTGGATATCTACCATTAACTCAATTCTGACATGACCTACCAAGAGAGAGGATCTGATCCCACAGGTAGGCTAAGTTTAGTCCCACAGACTGCCCCCACTATCCCCACTTCAGATGCCAGTCACAAGCCCAGGTTATCACCTGGGCTTCTGACCAACTGGTTATAGATCAGAAGTTCCGATGACTCCCTCGTCAGGTTTGATTAATTTGCTAGAGCAGCCACTCAGTTACATTTAGCAGTTTATTAAAGGATATGAAGAAGAGATACATAGACAGTGAGGTCCGGGAGGGTTCTGAGTGCAGGAGCTTCTGGCCCTGTAGAGCTGGGGTGTGTCACCATCCCAGTGCGGTTGTGCTTACCAGCCTGGAGGCTGTCTGAACCTCAGACTACTGGATTTTATGGAGGCTTCCTCAGGAAGGCATGGTCATTATTAACTCCATTTCCAGTTACTCTTCCCTCAATGGTGGATGAAAATTCCAAACTTCTAATCATGGCTTAGTTTTTCTGGTGACCGGCCCCCATCCAGGAGCTACCCAAGACCCACTCAGTCGCCTCATTAGAAAAAAAGATGCTCCTAGTGCTCTTATCACTTAGAAATTTACAAGGGTTTAAGGAGCCCTGTGTAAGAGGCAGGGTGAAAGACCAAATATTAGGATAACAGATGCTCCTAGTATTCTTATTACTTAGAAAATTACAGGATTTTAGGAGCCCTGTGTTAGGAAATGGGAACAGAAACCAATATGCATATGTGTGTGTGTGTATATATATATATGTCTCATCATTATACATCAACACATACTGCACTTTATACAAAAAATTAATTTGAAATGGAGCATAGACTACATGTTAAAATGAAAGCAATAAAGCAATAAAGTTTCTGGAAGAAAGCATAGTAATATATCTTTGAAACTTTGAAATGTGTAAAACTTAATTAAATACAACACACACATATACAAAGATAAACCCCAAATTTGATAAAATCCATGAAAATTTAAAAAATATGTTAATCAAAAAGCACCATCAAGTAAAAACTTGCAGAGCACACAAAAGAAAATGACAGATGAATCTCACTTATGAATATTAATGTAAATTTCCCAAATATTATCCAGAAGCACACTAAAACATTTATTATCATAACTAAGCAGTTTTTATCTGTAATGCAAGATTGCTCCACTATTATAAAATCTATTAAAGTAATTCATCAGATTAATAGATACCAAAAGAATAAAAATCCTATTATTATCTCTATTAATGGTAAAAAGGAACTTGACAAAACTAAATAGCTACTCTTACTAAAATATTGAGTAAAATAGGAATCAGTGGGTATATCTTTAACATTACTTCTCCATATAATGCAAGGGTGCTCATAGGCATTACTACAATTTAGCATGGTTCTGTGGGTATTAGCCAAAGAAACTAAATAAGAGAAAGATTAAAGTTATAAAACTGGAATAGAAGATGTAATATTTATATTATTTCCAAATGCTAACTGTATGTTGAAATGCTAAGAAGGAATCCAAAAGAAATGCTAAAAACTTAATCAACTCAAAATAATTATAAACCTAACTGTAAAATGTAAAATGAAACAACTTCTAGAAGAAAACACAGGAGAAAATCAAGGTGACCATGGGTTTGATGATGTTTTCATCTACATCACAAAAAGCATGATCCACAAAAGAAAATTTGGTAGATTAGACTTTAATAAGATTGATTAACTTAATTCATTTAATGACTTTAAAAACTGCTCTGTTAAGGACTTTGTTAAGGGAATGAAAAGAAAAGCCTCAGACTGGGAGAAAATATCTACAAAATACATATCTGATGAAAAGGACTATTATCTAAAACATGAACAACCTTAAAATTCAGCTATAAAACCAATAATCCAACTTTAAAAAAAGTGAGCAAAAAAGATCTAAACAGACACTTTCTCAAAGAAGATACAGCAATGGCAAATAAACATGTGAAAAGATGTTCAACATCATTTGTGCTTAAGAAATTGTAAAGTACAACAGTCAGACATAACTACTTATTAGAATTGCTAAAATACAAAACTTTGACAATATCAAATGCTAATGAGGTTTTGGAGCAACTCCATTGCTAATGCGAACACAAAATCATATAGCCACTTTGGAAGAGAGTTTGACAGTTTCTTAGAAAACACTGCCACATGACTCACCAATCATTCTCCTAGTTATTTACCTAAATTATTGAACATTTATGTCTACATAAAAACCTACTCACAAATGTTTATAACTTTATTTATAGTTACCAAAAACTGGAATCAACCAAGATATCCTTTAATAGGGAAATAAACAGATGATGGTACATTCATAAAACGGAATGTTATTCAACAATAAAATAGAACTAAGTCCATGAAAAAACATGGAGAGTCCTTAAATTCATATTATTAAATGAAAGAAGCTAGTCTACAAAAGCTATATACTATATGAATCCAATTATATGATTTTCTGGAAAATCAAAACTATAGAGACAGTAAAAAGAACATGGAATTTTTTTAGTCAGTGATAACATTCTGTATAATATTGTAATGTTGGATATAACATTCCATATTTGTCAAAATCCATCAGACTTTAAATCACAAAGATGAACTTTAATGTACGCACATTAAAAAAAATTAGGAGTGGGAAACCCCAGCAAGGAAGGCAGACTATGACAAGAGAATTTAACTGTATTACAAACAATTTAACTGTATGAAACAACCTCATTAGAGGAGGAGAAAAAGTATTGACATAAGTAACTCTGGAGAGGTGAGTCTGTAAAACCAAAGGCAAACGGATGGCCATAAACATTGTATTTCAGTAATAGTTAACAATTTTGGACCTTCTGTACATACACTGGAATTTAATATTTAAGTAGGATAGCAGATTATGAGAGCCAAGTTTTCCACTGTTGGAATGGATATTATAACTAATCAAAGGAGTGGACTTGAATGATCCATGTGGTTAAGGGATTTGAGCTGGAGACAGCCACATGAACTCATGTTTAATTAATATGGATAAACATGGTTACATATAGAAATTACACACACAAAACACACAAGGTAGTTTACACACACATATTTCCTTGCTCTGTCAGCCGAGAAGGCCTGAAGGCAACAAGCACACATAGTGCCTGGATCTTGGTTTCTAATATCATTCTACAGTAACAGGAACCAAGATTCTTTGAACAAATGGCTGATTCTAGGACTGGCGCAGTAAATACACAAACCAGAGTTTGCTGGGGTTATGTCAAAAAGACACAGGAAACAACTGAAAGAGCTTCCAATAGACAAAGCTTTTTTGAACACAATATATAAAGTAGTATTGGATTATAACACAAAAGTAACTTGAAGTGGCCGGTTAGCTCAGTTGGTTAGAGCGTGGTGCTAATAACACAAAAGTAAATTTAAAACATCTGATCCCATACTGATATAAATCAAAGAATATAAAGAGAGGATAAAAAATACATCTTCATGCAGAACAATTCCAAGTAATTTATGTAGATACCACCCCCTCAAGTAGGGGGAGCATAAATCCATGCTTAAATATGGGCTGGGCATAGTGGATTTATTCCCAAGAATACAGTCTGGTAAGGGGATGGGGTGGGAGAATAACTTTACAATGGAAAAACCTACAAACACTACCTCTACTAGGTGACCAAGGACAACAACAGTGATAAATCATGCAACAGTATATACTCTTGACATGATTTAATGAAAATGGTACTTTACCTCTGTTGTCTTCCTCCAAAAGGCCATAACCTAGCTTCACTGTGTAAAAAAAAAGAAAAGAATTAGTAAAGGTCAATGGAGGGACATTCTACAAACAACTCACCATATTCCTCAGAACTGTCAACATTGACAAAACAAGGAATAGGAAAATCTGACAGAAATTCATAGTCAGGGAGAGCCCGCTATTGACTGTGTCCCCCAAAGTGCATCTGGTGAAGACCTAATCCCCAATGTGATAGTATTCAGAGGTTGGACCTTTGAGAGGCAATTACTTTCAGATGCAATTAGCAGGGTGGAGCCCCCATGATGGGACAAATGCCCTTTAAAAAAAGAAAAAGAGACAAGAGATCTGTCTTAGGGTGCATGCACCAGGGCAAGGCCGTGTAAAGATATAACCAGGACAAAGGCTCTCACCAAGAACTGCATTGCCGTGGCATCCTTCTCTTGGACCTGTAGCCTCCAGAACTGTGAGAAATAAATGTACTTTGGTTAAGTCACTCAGTCTCTGGTGTTTTGTTATAGCAGACTAAAGTTAAAAAGAGAATAAGGACACCTGATGACTGAATGTAATGTGGGAGCTTGGATGGTATCCTAAAATAGAAAACTGAAAAAAGAAAGAATGAAAGAACAAAACACATTAGGTAAAAACTAAGGAAACCTGAAAAATACAAGCTTTTCATTAATAGTAATAGATCTATATCATTCATTAACTATAATAAATGTACCTTATTAATGAAAAATATTAATAAGAGAAATTGGTGCAAGATATCTGAGAAATCTGAACAATCTTCTCAATTTTTCTGTAAATCTAAAACTATTGAAAGAAAAGTCTATTTTGAAACACAAAAATCTGAAAAAAATTTCAGATCACACTGCATTCAAAAGGTCAGTCTCCTGAATAAGAACTCATAGGTATTTAAGAAAAAGATCAAAATAGCCCAATATGTAAAAGTAGGCAAGGGTTATGAATAGAAAAAGAAATACAAATTGGTCTTGAAAAAAGTGGAAAAATACTCAACCTAATGCCTAATAAGAAAAATCGAGGGTAAAACTAAATGTCTGACAATGTACTCTACTAGCAGGGCTGTGGGAAGACTCTTATACATTGCTGGAAGAATTTCACATTAAAGATCACTAAAGAGGATAATTTGGTAACAAATTTTTGGTAATCATCAAAGTTACCAAGGTATTTACATTTTCACCCAGTAATTTGATATCTAGTAATTTATCCTATAGATACACTCGGATATCTTTTTCTGTCCATCTACAATTTTCTGGCTATATTTTTCTGCAACATCAGTTGTAATAAAAAGGAAAGTTTGGAAACAACATAAGTACAGTGCCTAATAAGCAAATTATGGTTGATCTATAGAATGGTATATTATGAAGCTGAGATGCATTAGAGTGTAAGTTTTTAAGAACAAAAATTTTAAGACTAACAGGTTCAAGTCCCTGCTTTACTCATCAATATTTGTGAGACTTGGGGCAAAATTTATAAACATGCCTTCTGCATCTATAAATGGGGATTAATAAGTATGCATTTTCTAGTGTGATTTTGAAGAATATTGCATTATATATGTCTTAATATATTTACATTTAAAATAGTGTCTCATGCATGATAATTACCATAAAAATGTTAACTATTATTATGATTCTGCTATAAAATGAAATGAAAGTATTCTCTGTATTTTGAACTGAAGTTACCTCCAAGACATAATGTTTAGTTAAAACAAAAAAATATATAAAACAGTGTGTGGCCATCATTAATGTAAGGAGGGAAAAAATAATGTATATTAATTTACTTGCTATAGTGTTTACATAAAGAAAATCTTGAAGCAGGCACATACACACAAATAAATGTGGTTATCTACAGTTAAGGAGGAGACTACTAGAGACAATCTAGGGAGCTTCTCACTGTATAGCTTTTCAAACTACTTTGATTTTTTAACTATTTGAATGCATTGCCTATTAAAAATATTATTAATTCAAAATATAAATATATGTACATATATTTAAGGCAGACAGCAATAAAATGTCAGGCACATGAAATTCTGTATCTGGCATCATTTATTCCCATCCAATGATGGATGTTGAGGAACTAAGACACAGGTAATTAACTTTTCTAATGTTACAAAAATAGATCAGGCTTGAAGTCAAGATCTGATTTCACAGTCTACGCTCTTCCCCACCGACTTCTTCCTGATTTGAAAGGTACACGCATAACCAATCAGGATGACATGCAGTGTAATGGAAAAATCCCTGGGGAGCTAAGAGTTGGTCCTAGATCAGCTGCCTCCCTGGGCTTCTATTTTCTCATCATTAAGGGGGAAGTTTTGGGCTAGCTGATCCCTAAGTCTCCTTTCACCCCATAATATCTTATGAACTTTATTGTTTGTTTAAAAATAAATTCCTTGGCACAAATCTTACGTAAAGAATATTAAACACTAACATACTTTGGAAGATGTATCACTATACTATTAAACATTAGTAAATATTAAAAATATCATATGTTATATATAATACTGCATTTTTAACTAATTAGATTCCCAATTACTATTAAATATTTAAATTTTAGCACATATTTCTGAATTGATAAAATATTTAATATTTCTTAAAATATTGATATTAATATTTAAAATTGAATTAAAGAACTGAAATTCTATTTAATATTAATTGTAAATTATCTATTACTAATTGTAACATTCTTGATTGTTAATTCTAGTTACATAAAATATTAAGGTAGAGATTTTTATGGGATATAGATTTACTCTCAAACACAGTTCAGTATTTCTAACTCAAGAGGTACTTTTTAAAAATGTAGTTTCTATGTCCTAACTCTTAAAGATTCTTCATCAGCAGAACTAGGGGTAGGATTGAGGATATTTTTCTAAGAAGTGATTAATGTAGGGAGTCTTTGAAATAGGCTTTGAGCAAAATTATCATAGAATGCCTCAAAGATAGAGGCAAAATTCTCCCCACCAACCCAACACACAATTGAAATACTTTCGTTTCAATATATGGCACCGGAGAAAGGTTTATGACTGTGTGTCACATGACATTTTTTGCTATATTAAAGTGTTACGACTAAAAACAAAATATTAATATTGAACTAGACATTGATATCCAACAAACCAATAGATACTGTGGAACCTGATTCTCTTTGGCTGGCTGATACATGTATAAAGTAAGAGCTTTCCATTTTTGCCTTATATTACAGGGAAAGCTGTGTCTGACTCACTTTTTTTCTAACAGTCATTGTTTCTGTTTTGGTTGGTATTTTTAAATTGAAAGACAAACAAAGAATTACATTGGATTGAGTGTAATTTATGAATTCAATAGTGTTATAAATCAGATAAAAAAGACAAAATAAAGATTTTCATTTTTCAGCAGAAATAAATAAAACTGAGTATTCAAAAAACCAAAGTAGATCATGTCAAATATAATCCACAAGGAATAGTGATATCCATTCATATTCTCTGTCTTGTCTATTTTCTGATGGAGCTGGTAAACAGTAAAATATGTCCAATATATAGCACCATTAACTACTGAAGGATTAAAAAGAAAACTTTGTAAAATTGAAATACATCTAAATCCTCATGGCTATCTGTTTGTTGCTTTAAGCTTTGAGAGTTAATCTTTTCCAAGCATTACTGAGTACTACTCTATACTTCCTTTAACTTTGAATTACATTCCTAAAAATGAGAAAAGTGAAATGACTCATATTTAAAAATGAATTTTCAATAAGTGAATTTAGCTTTCTTGAATTTAAAATATGCTATATTTAGGTTTATTAATATTCTAAATCCCTCCCTTGGCCATCATGTCAATATATGAGTTGAGACACAAAGATGGATTAAAGAGCAATTCCAGGAATCACATAGTACTGGAAAAATGAACTACATGAGATTTTAACCCTTTCAATTTTCAGTTTGTATTTAACTGCTGTCATTTTTCAGATAACTCCTGGCATACAGTATTCTCATAGTAATAATAATAAGTATTATTATTACTACTACTACTACTACTACTACCAAAAAGTAACTATGCTTCAACGACCCCATACAACAATTTGGTTACAAAAATATGATTGAAAACAATTTAAATCCTTAATGCAATTTCTGAAGAAAACATTATAGTTATTTTTTAAATGTAGGACAATATATCACAAAATTCCTTCGTCTTTTTCTCACCCTCATAAGCAGGGTTGAGTTTCCCCAAAGTTCTCTTTTCCACTCAAAATAACCTCCAAAGCACATTTTCCCAATCCACCAAATGCAGAATCCTTACCTAGTCTCTAGCCCCTTTCCCTCTCCAATTATAATCATGAGGGCAATGGTTTTCTCTCACTAGTATTTCCAGTGCAAGTCCAGCTACTACCCTGATGGAGACATAGTCTGGAGCTAATCAAGTAAAGATGCAACTCTCCAGCATTATCTAGTGCACTCCATTGTGTGGTTGGGCAAGATGACAAGAATTCCTGTTGGTAGAGAAAATAAATGTAGATAGAAAAGCCTGAGAAGATAAAGACAAAATTCTCCTTAGGGGCCACAGGAAAGAATAAAGCCTTGAACACACATACACAAACCTTTTCCCATCATTTTTCACTGAGCCAAATCACTGCAGTACTCCACAAAGGAGAGAAAATGCCAGGGATTGCCAGTGATTATCTGTATCCATAGTCCAACACTGACTCCTTTCCTTGTCTGTTGCTGTGTGTAGCATAGGATTCCTTTCTGATAACACCGAGGATGATGTGCTGCTTCCATTGGCTGTGAGTGTCCATCAGGAACTCTTCTGGCTAATCTAATCGATACCCAGAAAGCAAGACTTGGAAGTTAGGATTCAATAACTGTCAGTCATTAGCAACTGTCTTCTGGCCAGAGGAAGATGAAATATTTAGTAAGTCTTGTTGTTCATGTGTGAATTCAAAGACAAGATGTCCCTTAATGCCTCAGCTGAAGTTAATCCCTAATTGTCCAAGCAGAAGATTCTCAATTAGTTTTATCTATCTATTCTGGGATCTGTAAATGCCGAAGACCAATCATTGTGTGACTGACCCTAACACAGTATTGGATTTGAACTACACTGGCTTCCAGGCAATGATGTGTGAACTGGAATTGTAAAAACAAATTTAAAAAAAGTCATTTAACTGAATCATGTCCAGTATATTTTTTACTGAATAAAGAGAAAAATCAGAGCTAATTGCATGTATTAAGTGTAAATTCTTTAGCAAATCTTTCTTCCAGTTGTGTATGCATATGTATAATGTATGTGTGTGTATGATGGATCCCAATGTAAAATAAATTGCTTACATGGGTCATAATCTAAAAAGTTTGAAAGGGTCTAAGGGGGTCTCATGATTGGGTTTGAATAATTCATGTTTGCTTGTCCACTAGAAATATGTCTATACAACTTCATGTGTTCAACCTGACTCCAAAAAGCTGTGATAAAATTTTTATCACTTCTGGATCCCTTGGTCTATTCTGACTTATTTTTTCTGGGTTTCATTTATTGGTTTTACTCTGAAAAGCTGTTATAGACTGATCTCTTTCTCTCTCACGTTCTTTCTGTGGACTTTATTATTTAGAGCAATTTTAGGTCCACAACATAATTGAGGGAAAGTACAGAGTTCCCACATGCCCCTTCCCCACACATACACGGCCTCTCCACTATCAATATCACCCACCACAGTAATGGATTTGTTACAATCAATAAACCTATATTGACACATCATTATCACTCAAAATCCATAATTCACAGAATAGTACACTGTTGGTGTTGCACATTCTGTGGGTTGTGACAAATATATAATGACATCCATCATTATATTATCATAAGTTAGTTTCACTGCCTTAAAAATCCTATGTTCTCTGTCTCTTCATCCTGTCTTCTCCCTAACCCTGGCAACCACTAACATTTTTAGTGTCTCCATTAGTTTGCTTTTTCCAGAAAGTCATGTAGTTGGAATGACATAGTATGTACCTTTTTAGACTGACGTTTTTCATTTACTAATATGCATTTAAGGTTCCTCATTGTCTTTTCATGCCTTGATAACACTGTATAATAAATTGTCATATGAGTAGACAATGAAATGTTTCATTCACCTCCTGGAGAACATCTTGGTTGCTTCTGAGTTTTAGAAATTATTAATAAAGCTGCTATAATATCTGCATGGGGGTTTCTGTGTACACATTAATTTTAAACTCATCTGGGTATACCCCAAGGAGCATAACTGCTGGATCATATGAATAAGTGCATATTTGTGTAAGAAACTGCCAATCTCTCTTCCAGAGTGGCTGTATATTTTGTATTCCCTCAATCAATAAATGAGAATTCCTGTTGCTCCACTTTCTCACCAGTATTTGGTGTTGCCAGTGTTACAAGTTTCAGCCATTCTAATAGGTACATAGTGGCATCTCACTGTTGTTTTAATTTGCATTTCCCTAATGCAAATTAGGGAACATCTTTCCATATGCCTATTTGCCATATGTTTATCTTCTTTGATAAAGGGTCTGTGTAGATCTTTGGCCTATTATTAAAATTGGTTTGTTCATTTCCTTATTATTGAGTTTCATGTCTTCTTTTGTGGCTTGTCTTCCCATACTCTATTAATAGAAATCTCTTTATTCCCAGTAAACATTAATTCCTCCAAAAGCAAAGATTCCAGCAACTTCTAGCTTTGGCTGCTGAAGGAGTTTAAGGCATTCTTTTCTTTTTTCTTCTTTTTAATTTGTGACTGTAAGTTGACCAGCATTGTGTCACTGATATCCAAATGTTGGTGATTCTTCCAGCTATGCTCTGCCCATGTGTGTCTCGCTCTCGCCAGGTCTCTCACATGGGTAGGCCACTGTACAATGCAGTCCCCTCATATTCCTTACATATACAAACTTTTTCCCCCTTTCTGTTGATGCATGGTTACGAATTCAGCATATATTCCTTGGGTCCTCTTCACTCTCTAGAGTGATCTTTTTAAGTGTAGAATCTGTAACCTATTTGTTTCCGTATTTCTGATAATTTAACTCTCAGTGGCAGAAAATTAGAAGTAAAAATGGGCAGTGAGGAATTTGTATAAGAAAATAACATTTCTTAAAAAAGAGGTGTTGACATGTAAGAACTTGTTCGTTATGCTTCAGAAGATTGGAGACTGACGAGAATTAGGCTTGAGATGGATTAATGATTGTACATTGAGCATTGACCCCCCTATACTGAATTTTATTGTTGTTAACAACCATTTGATCAATAAATATGAGAGATGCCCTCTCAAAAAAACAAAAAAAAAATCAAAAAACAAAAAAAAAAAAAAAAAAAAAAAAAAAAAAGAGGTGTTGAAATTCTCTATTAATTCAATTACCTATATTTATTATAATTTAATCTGTAGGAAGAAATTCGGACATCTCATTTGTTCTCAAATTACCCTTAATATATGAAGGGTTATATAATATTCCTAAGCTTTCTGCTGTATTATTTCTCTACTTTTAAAAACTGACTCTTAAAAATTATCTTGTGTACATATGTTTTAAAATTATGTCACCTCAAAAGTTTTTGAGAGTAGCAGTGGAACAAATATAAAATATGTCATATATAACAAACTAAAGACATATTTTTTAGTTGTTATTTATTAATTTTTAAAATCATTTATTTGTTAATTTTAATTATTTTGGCCAACAGGTTTTATTTTGTAAATGAAATAATTTTGTTCATAACTAACCAATTCTAAAAAAAAGTTGTCCCAAGTAAAAAAAGTTATTGAAATCATTGTAACTGACTTGGCCATGTGAAACTTGCATTTAATCATATTTTACCATATACTACTAAAAATCTTACTTATAAATTATAATTAATGATGTTTTGAGTACATGTAGATAGAATGACAAGTTACATCAAGTGAACTTAGAAGGTGGTAATATGTAAGGATGACGTTAAGTCACCTATGAATTTATATTTAATCTTTGGTGGCTTTATAATAAAAATATATTATGTTAAAAGTAAAATGCATTAATAAACACTATATATACATTGAACGTTTATATTTTAAACAAGATGTCTATAATCAGCGGTAAAGAGGGAATAGCAAACTGATGTTACATTTTATTTCTGAAATGTGTTTTTTGCCACAGTTGCTTAAAATAATAATGAAAAAGGAATCCTAAAGACACAGGAGTATACTGAAGTCGTTTTTATTTCCCATAAAACTAGCATTGCTTAACTGTGATCAGGGAAAGTAAATCCCAGACTTGAAATATGTTATCTTTCCTAAAGTTCTTCCACATTTTTGTTTGGCTCAATTTAACTATTTAGCTATTGGGAAATAAAAACTCCAATTCACTTTATATATTCTTAAGAAATAAAGTTTAGTACTTGCTACCACAGAAACAATAAAGAAGAGATTTACCATGTACTGTACAAAGAATAAGACACATTCCATAGTATAGTGTAGTTAAACATGGTTTCCATTAATCACACACCAAAATGTTACTCTAGAGGGTAATGTTTTAAACCCAGGGTGTGGAATATTTCATAGAATTTATCTCCCATATTTTAATCCCTAATCTAGTAATTGATTTGAAAAGTCACACAGAGTATATAATTATCTGTGTCCTGTTCTTGCCAGGTCCCACACATGAATACATGAATAGGTTACCGCAGATATAGGGCACTGTGTGTTTGTGTGTGTGTATATACGTACTTTAAAACAAATTTTTTTTAGCATCCTTTCACATGGAAATGGTCATTAATGTGTCTAAACCATCTCATAAATTGTATTTCCAGTGAAAGGGCCTAACCTAATACCTTCAAATAGGGGTTGAAAGCCCAAAATATGTAAAGCTTCTTCTTGGGTAACAGGTGGAAGATTTCAAGCTCCCATTGCACTATACAAGAAATTCCAACAAGAAATTAATGAAGAGATACCACAAGAAGTCTTACACTGTGGCTGGCTTATGCAGTACCATCGTCTGAAGTCTAATGCTTTCCACTGTTTAGTATCTTCAAGGCCACTTCAACGCCACGTCGGCCACTCCTTTTGATATCTTGCTTTTTTTATCTGAAGTTTTTTTCTTGGAAATTTGTTTTTTTACATTGCCTGATACGTGTTTCAAATTTGTGGTCACCCCATCAAATTCAGATTTATCAATTTTCCATGCAAGAGGTAGCTTGCCCAAGCTACTGTATAAGTTTTCCGTAAGAGTTTCCATTTCTTTACAAACATAAACAAATTAACTTACTAGACAAAAATAAAAAATAACCTCAAATTTCTAAAAAGAAAGGTCAGATTCTGTGTCCATAGTCTACTATTTCACATACTTAATGTAGATGTATTATTATCAATTTTTGACACTTTTAAATTAAGGATTTCTTAAACAGTATGTTAAGGTCCATATATCATATATATGACAATACTTGAGATTTATAAGAGTTATACAAATGTCTTTTTAAGTGTATACTTTGTAATATTCTGTATGTAACATGCTACTTATGGAATTTAATAACTAATTACCATTAATGTAAAGGTTCATTTATGATATTCAATATAAAAGTTACATTTATCAGTATTAAAAGGTATACTGGCTTTGAATCTCTTAGGGATAAGTTTACAACCATTATTTAGTTAACAAGTTTTATATGTCTGAAAATTTTGCCTCAAAACACACACACACACAAACACACACACACACACACATACACACACACACACACAGATCTGCACTATTAATGGGAAAAAATGGTGCTTTCTATATGAACCCAACATACCCAAATCATTTTCAAAGTTAGACAAATGTATCAATTGAACAGTGAAAACATATTTACATAAGCAATAAGCAACAGTTTGGAATTAAACAATACAGTTTGTATATAAAATGCAATTACAGTGGAGAAAAACATTGATAGGAGGTGATGGCTAGAGAAAGAGGATGAATAAAAGATTCACTCTTTAAAAGGTGATGGAGGGTCAAGTGATCAACCTTCTGGCAATCATTTAATGTCAGAATCAGATATAACTGATGATAATATAAATAAAAATGACATTTGTTTCTTATATTTTCTTTTTTAGTGAAAAAATTCAGAGTAAAATTTTTTCTCTCAGCTTTCTGTTAAAAGATATTTCAGAAAAACAATGGAAAATGTAATTTTAAATAATTACATGGACAAATGTTATTCACACACATTTGTATAACTCTAGATTCACAGTATCCTGGCTTTACATTTTATTTCATTTTGACTATTGTGTTAGGAAGAGCAGAAAAAACCTGATTGTAAATTCAATGCAAATTTTTCCCAAGAAGGAAAAAAGGGGACAGACAAAAACTCCTGAAACAAAACAAAGCAAAAAATACTCATAGCTCCAGGGAGCTCTTGATTCAACACAGATATTCCTTGGGGATTCGTTTCACCCGGTGCTTTGCAGGAATAGTTTGATAATATTTTCTAAACAGACAAGTACATAAATTTTTAAAAATTTCGTATTGTTGTTATACCAGTAGTGAGAGACAGAAAAAAGACGTTTAAATAAGTCTTAGTTTAGTATAATGTAGAAGATATACTGCATATGCAGTAATGACACCAGAAGACAAAAGGAAGTTTTGGCCATTCGACATCCTTTCACTGTCCATGGCAGTGTGCACGATGAGATGCTTGGCTGGGGTGTAATAAAAGCTCTTGAAGAGATAAAGAATCTGCTCCAGGAATAAAACTCACTTTGCCAAAGCAATTTGTTCAAATGGCCAGTATAGGGAAAGGAGATGGGTGGTGCATAAAACAAAAGACCAATAAAGTAACTTATCCAAGGTCATGTAGCTAAAAGATGGTAGATCTGAATTCGAAGTCTTTCTCCCATAAGTTCTTTCCCTCAGAAAAAAATGGCTGTTATATGAGTAGGCTTCTTAAACCTATTAAATTGTGTGTGCAAACACATACACTATACACATACATCAACTGAACATTGAAAACATATTTACATAAGTAATAAACAATAGTTTGGAAATAAATTTATATAAATTCTCATCCTACCACTAAGTCTTCCTGAAGCTTAGGAATATTAATTACCTTTCCCATTGTCACTAAATTAATAAATAGCAGACACAAATTTGAACACAGATATTTCTAACTCCAAAGCCAATGGCTCATATCTTCCTATCTTTTTTTCAGACTACAAAAAGTATAAACAATTGAGGGTCTCAAAATAAAGAACTGTATTCTGTTATTCTAAGCAATCATTTCAATACACAAAACTGGAGGCCTATAACAGGCAGGTCAGGAGAGTTGTTTTGTTATAAATTATGTTGAAACATGATTTCTACTGATAGAGTGTCCTTGGAGAGTACAGAGAATTTGACAAGAAGCTGAAAGTCAGAAGGGGAGAGGTTATTAAATGCACAGAGAATAGCTTCATTCTGCTTCTCCCCATTGATATTCTTTTACTTATTTCAACAAAGCATTAACAGCATTAGATAATTTTCCTTCCCTGATTTATATAATAAAGTAAAAGCATGACTTTATAGAAAAGAGTTCAAAGTTTATAACTTAGTGTTAAATATCATTTAAATTATTTCTGTGAATAGCATCATAATCTCTATAGAAATTTACTATTTTTCGTATCTACTGTTTTTCTCTTCATCAAGATAATTCTAAAACTAAATTACTTTTGATATTTTACCCAAAGAGTTTCCTAAACTGCAAAAAAAAAAAAGAATATAGAGTCACCTAGCACCATTTCCAGTTTTAAGAGTGACAGTTGGAAAGGATGAAATATTACCTAAATTTCCATATGCTTCAAAGGTAAATTTATGAATATATACTATTGGATATTGTACAATCTTTCTAAAAGGGCATTTGTCAATGTATAACAAAGATGGAAAGAGAGAGAGAAAGCATTTAGCTCATTAATTTTACTTGTAAGAATTTATCCTGAGAAAGTAATCAGGGAAATTCACAAGGAAGTATTTATAATGGTATTTATCACATGTCATACATAATAGCGAAAAAGAAGGAAATTTAGAAATAGCATAAATAAATTAAAATAAACAAATACCAAGCTATGGCACATTCATACAAATACATATCAATTAAGAATCATGTTAAAAATAATATATATAATTAGAAATACATTTTGTATATAAATAAAATAATGGCAGAAGTTAAGGGATAAAAAAGGCATAAAACCAGGACTGGTAAAATACATTCAATAACAGAGTCTTTAAAATGAAGTAAGACACTATAAACACACAAATTTGGCAATTATAACTAGGAGAAAATGAAAAAAATTAATGAAATTAAGAATAGACATAGGATAAAATCATGAAAGAGAGGAAGAATCCCTTTTTAATTGAAAAAGAATACAATTCTGCTGGTAATTTTGAAAATTCAGATTCTACTTAAACTTTCTATTGCATAGAAAAACATGGAAAACAACTCAGTCTATTACCAAATATTACAAATATAGTGTAAAAACAAAATCATTTATGACTCCCTAATTAAAACAGATTTAAAAAATAGCAAATACAAATCTATCAAATGATTATATAATGTATTAAAGATCAATTAACTTCACCACATAAAACTTAGTTCCAGAATGCACGTATGATTTTTAAATTAAAAAAATATAGAAGGTCCATTTAAAAATAATAATATCATAATCCCATTGCTGAGCAAGTATTTGATAAATTCAATATTTACTCCAAGTATACGGTTTTTGAAAATTACTATCAGTGGGTGTATAACTGTCTAACTGGAAAATAATAGAAAATTGATTGTACTTTGTTTAGAAAGTTTATTAAAGGATGTAGATTTTAACTGAATGTAAAATATTAAGATTTTTTTTTACATTTTACTAATGGATTATACAATGGGGATGAGCATTCATGCTATCAATAACAATATAATATAGGTAATCATAATAAAAACCCATGTGTCGATCTTACAGGTTTTTCTGGCTACATATATAAAAAGCCCAATTCAAATGGGCTTATCCAGTAAGAAAATGTGTTAATCACATGACCAAAGATACAAATGAGAGGCATTTTTGAATCAGTTGATTCATCCCTGAATGATTTCACCAGTTTGTTTATATTTCTGACTCTCTACTCTTCCTCCTTAGTATGGATTTTACCTTCCCTTATTCTTTATGGTAACTGTATACTTGAAAAAAGTCAGTGTAGTATCAAACATGGATAAATACGTTGTATGTGTAAAAGAAAGTTAGGACTCAGGTTCAGTCATGCAGTGTATAGAACAATTGTTTATTGTTGAGAACTCCCCTAGACATTATAAGAATGCTTAACTCCCATAGACTTTCCCACTGACAAAATTACAAAAGTGCCTCCACCATAACTAGAACCACTAAAATATGCATTTCTCCTATATATTGCTAAAATGATGGTACTAACACCACTGTTGTGACACACTGATAGGGCAATTTGAATTTGAATAGCAAAATTAAAAAACTTAACAAAAAAGGACATAGTACATCATACACAACATGTAGAAAATACATATATTTTCTTTTAAGTATATATGTTACATCCTCAGAACTACCCATGTGAAACAATGTTTTTCAGCTGTGGTGGTAACTCTCTAGGTGTTTTGGAAAATTTGGTAGGTATTTTAATATTCTTATGTGGTTATACCTGAGAACTTCCATAAAAATACTTGTTCTTAGGAGAGTTTGGCCTAAATAGAAGAGCCTGAGATGTGGGAGATGGAAATGTTAATGATAGGACTGTGTACAGTGCTTGGCTGCACACCTGGATGGGGTGCAGACTCTTGGAATGCTGGGGTCTGTGTAAAGACTTTATCATTGGAAAGCCATGAGAGTCGTTTGCTCCTCTTGTTCCCATGAGCCTAAAGGTGTTTTTCACAAATGCTGCTTTTGCGTAGTATTATTCTAGTTTAACCAAGCAAGTAGCACACATAGAGCTCTGCTTTTTGTCTCTGATAATAATTGGCACATGAAAGCCTTTGATTGTATGAAAGGTTTAAGATTAATCATATCCTGTAACTTTCTGCACTCTTATGATCTGCATTTGTGGTATTTTTAATCAAGTTGAGAAAGCCCCCATAAATATGAGAGCAAACAAAGGAAAAGGGTCTTTGCCTCTGAGCACTGACTCCCTTGACTTATCCTCTCTTGCTGTAAAGTAAGGTGTGGAGTAATCTTTCACCAGTCATCTCAGGCATTGCTGGCCATTCCTGGCACTGAGACAAAAGTTGGCATGGAGTAGTTTATTTTGGAAAATGATTCCCAAAGAATTAGAGTAAGGAACTGAGAAAGAGTGAAATAGACAAAGAGGGAAACCCAATCCCAGGATGGTTGTTGAGAAAGACAACAGCTGAACTTGATTCCATTGGGGATTCTCTGGGGAACTATGTAGCATGTGTTTTAAGATTTACCTACTCCAGGAATGGAAAACAAAAATATTTACATACTAGCCGCTGTCTCTATTGGTCCATCTTTATCCTGTGACACTTTATTATTCTATGGAGTGTTAACTCCCTTGCACATCCAAGTTTGTACATATGTTAGAAAGGCTCATTGGTTCTTTGCAACTATCCACCCAAAAAGACATATTGCATGTTTACATTTGCATGAAGTTTTAGAATAGTCAAAATTATCTATAATAATTAAATACAGAACTGTAGTTATCTAGGGCTGAGCAATGTGTTGGATAAAATAAGTATGAGGGGACTGTTTGGGGTGGTGGGAATATTCTCTATCTTGATTGCAGCAATGGTTATGGCAGACAGAGGGAGATGTTGCTGTCTAGCAGACAGAGGAAGCCTTTCCCAGGTTTTTCAGCCCTGTCTCAGCCTTAGCACAACTAGGGAGATGACTAGGGAAGCCAGCAATGAGTGCTTTTTCCTCCTCACAGGAGGCCCAGCCTGGTGCTGTGTATCTTCCAGAGTTCCCATTAGAAGAACCACTGCTCTGAGCATAAAAGTCCAGATCAAGCAAACTGCCATCCATTGTGGACCGAGATAGACCACTGCCAGCAGACAGACAGAAAGGCCCCACTCATAGTCCACAAACAGCAACAGGAGCTCCACCCAAAGGAGGATCAGTCACTGGAGAGTGAAGTGTTTTAAGCATCTGGGCACCACAGGATGCCTCTTCATTACTTTCTAGACCAGAAAGCATAGACAATCCATCTTATACAAAGGAAGAAACACATAAACCATGACAAAATGAGGAGGCAGAGGAATATGTTCCAAGCAGAACTATAGGATAAGACACCAGAAAGAGGGCTAAATGAAACAAAGATCATCAATCTTCTTGAGAAAGATTTCAAAGAAACAGTCATAAATACGCTCATTGATCTGTGAGAAATATTATAGATATCATGGATGGTTTCAACAAAAATATAGAAGAGTTGAAAAAGAGACACTCAGAATAAGCATACAGTTACTGAAATGAAATATACCACAGAGGGAATAAATAATGGATTTCTATAAAAAGAGAAGACAATGAGATGGAAATTAGAGAACAGGAAAACAATTAAGCAGAGGAAAAGAGAGAAAAATGAATGTTTAGAAATGAAAGAATGATAAGAGAGCTGTGTGACCACTCCAGATAAAACAATATTCACATAATAGGGGTACCAGAAAGAGAGGTGGGAGAAAAAGGGATAGAAAGCATCTTTGAGGAAATAATTGTTGAAAAATTTCCCAATCAGGGGAAGGAAATAGACACTCAGGTCATGGAAGCAGAGAGAGCCCCTAACATAAAGAACCCCAGGAAGACAAACCAAGACATATAATAATTAAAATGGCAAAGATTAAAGATAAGGAAGAGAGTATTCAAAGCAGACAGAGAGACAAAAGATTACTTATAAAAGAAACCCCATCAGGTTACCAGCAGGCTTCTCAGCAGAAATTTACAGGGCAGAAGGGAGTGGCATGAAATATTTAACAGAGTGAAACAGAAGGATCTCAAACCAGGAATCCTCTAACCAGAAAGATTATCATTCAAAATTGAAAAAGAGATTATGCATTTCCCAGATAAAAGAAGCCTGAAGGAATTTATAACCATTAAAAAAGCATTACAAGACATGTTAAAGGGACTTCTGTAGATAGAAATGTTCTTAACACTAAATAATTTTCAGCAGTGAAAATAAATCCATAGTAAAGGTAGTAGACCAAATATTTATCAAGCAAGTATGAAATTAAAACAAAACAAAAGTAGTAAAACCAACTATACACAAAATCATTTAAGGAATACACAAAAAAGGAGATTATGACATTTAGTAGATAAAGTGTGGAGGAGGAAGAAGAAGAAAAAAGGACTTTTAGATTGTGTTTGAAATAGAGGAATCATCAACTTAATATAGACAGTTACATAGTTAGGAAGCTATCCATGAACCTTATGGTAACCACAAACCTAAAGCTTTTAAGAGATACAAAAAAACTAAAAAAGAGAAATCCAATCAGAACACTAAAGTAAACCATCAAATAAGAAAAGCAAAAAAGAGGAAGAAAGGAACAGAGAGGGACTACAAAAGCAAATTGAAAACAATTAATAAAATGGCAATAAGTACATACTTATCAATAATTACTTTAACTGTGAATGGACTGAATGGACCAATAAAAAGACATAGAGTTGTAGAATGGATAAAAAAACAAGACCCATCTATATGCTACCTACAAGAGATTCATTTCAAACCCAAAGATATTCACAGACAAAAAGTGATGGAATGGAAAAGATATTTCATGCAAATAATAGGGAAACAAAAGCATGAGTACCAGCGCTTCTATGAGAAAAAATTGATTTCAAAACAAAGACAGTAACAAGAGACAAAGAAGCGCATTACATAATGATAAAGGGGTCAATGCAACAAGAGAATATAACCATTATAAATATCTATGAACCCAAAATAGAAGCACCCTAATATGTAAAACAAATACTGACAGATTATAAGGGGGAAACAGATTGCAATTCATTCATATTAGAATGAGTAACACACCATTTACATCAAAAAACATGCTAACTACACAGAAAATAAAGAAGAAAACAGAGGCACTGAACAACACATTAGATCAGATGAACTTAACAGATATATACAGAACATTTCACCAAAAAGCAGGAGAAAACACATTTTTGAAGTGTACATGGAATATTCTCCAGAATACATCAAATACTAAGGCATAAAAAGAGCCTCAACAAATTAAAAAAGGTAAATTACATCAAGCAACTTCTCAGAGCATAATGGTACAAAACTAGAAATTATACAGAGAAAACAAACAAATAAAAATCCCATAAACACAACAAGGCTAAACAACATGGTTCTATATGATCAATAGATCAATTAACAAACCCAAACAGAAATCAAACAATACATGGAGACAAATGAAACATTCCAAAATCTGTAGGATGCTGCAAAGACAGTTCTAAAAGGGAAGTACATAGCAATGCAGGTCTACTTCAAGAAATAAGAACAATCCCAAATAAACAGCCTAAACTTACAATTAAAGAAATTAGAAAGATAAATGAAACCTAAAGTTAGTAGAATGAGGGTGATAATAAACATCAGAGCAGAAATAAAATAAAGAATAAAACAATAGAAAAAAAATCAATGAAATCAAGAGCTGGCTCTTTGAGAAAATAAACAAAATAGACAAACCCTTAGGCCTACTTATCAGGATAGAAAAGAGAGGACACAATAAACAAAATCAGAAATAAGAAAGGAATATCCACAATGGATTCAACAGAAATAAAAGCAATTATTAGAGAATTCTATGAAAAATTATATGCCAATAAATTGGACAACTTAGAAGTGAAATGGTCAAATTTTCAGAAAAATACAACCTTTCATGATTGACCCAGGAAGAAACAGAAAATCTTAACAGACCAATTACCAGTAATGAACTTGAACTAGTAACCAGAAAACTCCCAAAAAACAAAGTCCAGAAGCAGATGGCTTCACAGCTGAATTCTACCAAACATTTACAGAAGAGCTGATACACATCCTTCTTAAAGTATTCCAAAAAGTAGAAGAAGAGGTAATACTTCCAAATTCATTCTATGAGGCCAGCATCATTCTAATACCAAAATCAATCATACTACAAAAGGAATATTTTAGGAACATATCCCCAAGAACACAGATGCAAAAGTATTCAACAAAAGGTTAGCAAACCAAATTTAAAAATGCATCAAAAGGATCATCCATCTTGACCAAGTGCATTTATTCCAAGAATTCAAGGATGGTACAATATTCATAAAACAATCAACATCATATATACCACATCAACAAAAAGAAAGATAAGAACCACATGATTATCCCAATAGATGCTGAAAAAGCATTTAACAAAATTCAACATCCATTCATGGTAAAAACTCTTAACAAAATGATTATAGAGGGTACGTACCTCAAACCAATAAAGGCCATATATGACAAAACCACAGCTAACATCATACTCAATGGCAAAAAGCTGGAAGCTTTTCCTCTAAGATCAGGAACAAGATAAGTATGTATACTCTCACCCCTTTTATTCAACATACTGCTGGAAATCCTAGCCACAGCAATCAGGCAATATAAAGAGATAAAAATCATCCAAATTGGTAAGGAAGAAGTCAAATGTCACTATTTGCAGATGACATGATATTATATGAAGAAAATCCTAAAAACTCCACCAAAGAACTATTAGAACTAATAACTGGCTTGAGCAAAGTCTCAGGATACAAAATTAATACACAGAAATCTGTTGCATTCCTATATACTAACAACAACCTAGCAGAAAGAGAAATCAGGAAAACAATTCCATTTATAATAATTGAATCAAAAATAATAAAATAATCAGTAATAAATATAACCAAGGAAGTAAAAGACCTGTACTCTGAAACTATAAGACACTCATGAGAGAAATTAAGGAAGACACAAATACATGAAAGTCTATCTCCTGCTCATGGACATAAAGAATTATCCAAATGGCCATATTGTCCAAAGTAATTTACAGATTCAAAGCAATGCCTATCAAAATACCTAGAGAATTTTTCAATGAACTAGAGAAAATAATCCTAAAATTCATATGGAACCACAAAAGACACCAAATAGTCAAAGCAATCCCAAGAAAGAACAACAAAGCTGGTGGTATTATGCTCACTGACTTCTAGCTATACAACAAAGCTACAGTTATCAAAACAGTTTGGTACTGGCACAAGAACAGACCCTCTGATAAATGAACAGAATAGAGAGCCCAGCTATAAACTCATGCATATATGGTCAATTAATATATATTTCAACCAATACATAAATTAATATATAATACATAGACATAATACAATATGATATATAATATGCGAGATAATAAAATAATATATATATATATGGTCAATTAATAAAGAAGCCATGAATATACAATGAATATACAAAATCATGCCATTTTCAGCAACATGGTTGGACCCAGAGGGTATTATACTAAGTGAAATAAGCCAGGTAAGGAAAGACAAATCCTATGTGACTTCACTTATTTGTGGAGTCTTAAAAGTAAAACAAAACAAAAATAACAAAATAATAGACACAGACACTGAGAAGTGACTGGTGTTTACGATGGGGGAAAGGTCAGGGAGGATGGATGGGGAGGGTAAGAGGATAAAAGAGCACAGATATTGCAATCACAATATTGAGTTGTTCATGGGGATGGTAGTACAGCATGGAGAATATAGCCAGTGATTCTGTGACATCTTCCTATGTTGACAGATAGTAACTGCTTTAAAGGGGTTGAGTATTTAATGATGTGGGCAACTGTTGAACCACTGTATTATATACTTCAAACCAATATAAATTGTGTATCAACAATACTTCAATAAGAAAAATCAATGTAATATTCCACATTAACAAAATGAGGAAAAAAAAGCAATAGATCATTTAAATTGATAAAGAAAATAGAAAAAAACATTTGACAAAATCACTCTTTCATGATAAAAACACTCAACAAATTAAGAATAGAAGGAAACTACCTCAATATAATAGAAGCCATATAGTAAAAATCCCAGTGAACATCATATTCAATTGTGAAAGACTGAAAGATTTTCTTCAAAGATCAATAAGAAGGCAAGGATACCCACTTTGGCTACTTCCACTCAACATAATATTGGAAGTTCTAGCCAGAGTAATTAGGGGAGAAAAAGGAAATAAAAGGCACCCAGATCTGGAAATGAAAAAGTAAAATGATCTCTGTTCTTAAATGATAAAATCTTAATATGTAGAAAGTCCTAAAAATTACACATATACACGTACACACAAACAAAATGAAACAAAACAAAACAAAAAAACTGATAGAACTAATCGATGAGTTCAGTTGAGCAGCAGGATATAAAGTCAGCAAACAAAAATCAGTTGCATTTCTCTATGCTATATGAATATTCCGAAGAACAAATTACAAGAACAATTCAATTTATAACAGCATTAAAAATAATAAGATACTTAGAAATTAATTTATGCTCGGGGGTAAAAGACTTGTAAAATAAAAACTAGTAAACTGTTGGAGATAAAGGAAGATATAAATAATTAAGGAAGAAGATATAAATTAACAAAGATATAAATAAATGGAAACACACCCTATATTCATGGATCGGAAGACTCAATATTCTTAAGATGTCAATACTACCCATGAATCTATAGATTCATGCAATCCTTATCAAAATGCTAGTAACATTTTTTGAAGAAAAAGGAAAACCTATCCTAAAATTTTTGTAGAATTTCAAGGGACTCTGAATAGTTAAAACAATTTTGAATAAGAACAAACTTGGAAGACTAATACTTTCTGATATGAAAACTTACAACAGATTCCTCAAGGGAGGAACAACCTAAGACAGGCACAGTCGCAGGGGGGCCATCAGGTGAGAAATTGGGGATCAACAGAGGTGAGGCTTAGAACCTCACCCCCTCTGTTTTGAGAGAAATCTTCTGCATCCGTGGATGTTTTATTGCCCTTGTCTAGCTTGGATTAACACTTAGTCTACAGGCACACACCTGATCATCTACATTTGCTCTCTTACAACACTAAACTATGTTTTCTACCTTTATCTTGCATCTACCTACCACTTCAGCATTTTATTAAAAAAAAATAATACTAATAAAGGGAAAAATGTGGGATTCACATATAAATCAAGTATAAAAATCAAACGAATATTCATATTTGACCTGATTGTTTATAGTTCATAATGTGTGATCAAAATTGAAAGTTTCTGTGATGACTGCCCTTGTACTGTTCACCATGTAAGAACTTATTCACTATGTAAGAATTTGTTAACCATGTAAGAACTTGTTCGTTATGCTTCAGAAGATTGGAGACTGATGAGAATTAGGCTTGGGGTGGATTAATGATTGTGCATTGAGCATTGACTCCCCTATACAGAATTTTATTGTTGTTAACAACCATTTGATCAATAAATATGAGAGATGCCCTTTCAAAAAAAAACAAAAAAAAAAAGAAAACTTACAACAAAGTTATAGTAATCAAAGCAGTGTGGGACTGGTATAAAGGCAGACATATAGACCCATGTAATAAAATTCAAGAACCTCAGAAATAAACCCTCACATATATGGTACAATGATTTTTTGGCAGGATGAATATACAAGAGTCTTTTCAACAAATGCTGTTGGGAAAACTGGATATCTACATACAAAAAGAAAGAATTTGGACCTTTATCTAACAACATATATAAAAATTAACTCAAAATGGATCAAAGACTTAAGTGTACAATGAAAAACTACAAAACCTTTAAAAGAAAACGTAGGACAAACACTTCATGACATTGGATATGGAAGTAATTTCTTGACACCAAAGGCAGAGTCAACAAAGGAAAAGTAGACAAATTGGACCTCATGAAAACTTAAAAATTTTGTGCATCAAAAGACACTATAAAGAGTAAAATGGCAAACTGCATAATGAGAGAAAATATTTGCAAACCATGTATTTCATAAAGAATTAGTATCCAAAATATATAGAGAACTCCTAAAACTTAACAACGAAAAACAAACCACCTGATTTAAAAATGGACAAAGGAGTTGAATCGGTATTTCTTCAAAGAAGAAATACAAATAGCCAATACGCACATGAAAAGATGTTCAACATCAGCAAAAATTCTGGAAATGCAAATCAAAAGTACAATGAGATACCACCTCACACCCATTAGAATCCTACCATGAAAATACAAAACAAAATGGAAAATCAATGTCAGCAATGATGTGACACTGAAACCCCTGTGCACTGTTAGTAGGAAAGTAAAATGGTAGTCACTGCAGAAACAGTATGGCAGTTGTTCAAAAAATTAAGAACAGAACTACCATATGACCCAGCAAATTCGCTTTTGGGTATATACATAAAACAGAAAGTAGGATCTTAAAAAGGTATTTATAGCAGCATTATTTAGAATTGCCAAAATGTGGAGGAAACCCAAGTGCTGATGGACAATGAACAGATAAACAAAAGGTGAATAAAAAGTAGAATATTATTCAGCTTTATAAAGAAAGAAAATTCTGAAATATGCTACAACATGGATGATCCTTGAGAACAGTATGCTAAATGAAATAAGTCAGTCACAAAAAATACTGCATTATCAATTTATATAAAGTATCTAAAATAGGCAGACTCTTAGAAAAGAAAGTCGAACGGTTACTGAGGCCTGGGGAAAGGAAAACTGGTAAGTTATTGTTTAAGGAATATAGAGTTTCAGTTTTTCAAGATGAAGAGTTTTGTAGATGGATTGGATGGTGGTGATGGTTGCATAACATTATGAATATATTTAATACCACTTAACTAAACAGTTAAAAATGACTAAGAGAAATACTTCTTGTACTGTATATTTTACCACAATAAAAAAATTAGATAATAAATCAAGTAAGGTTTTCTTAGTGTTTCTTTTTCAAAGTGAACAATATTCTTAAAGGGACTACAATAGGCCCTTTTTCTCAGTCTCAAATAATTAGAAGCAATCTTTAGCTGTAAGGCCATCTGGAGGGATGGCCAACAGCAGTAAGGGAGCAGAGGTTAATGGAAACACATGTTACTTCCAACTGGCGTATCAAAATTAGTATAACAAAAATAAAACAAGAAAACTACCTTTTCATTATCTAATTTCTTTCCATGCATTTCCTCTGGAGCAATATGTAAATTTACTTTCCTAAAGAAATCTTCTGTCCTCTTCTTTGTTAAAACTTATCATCTGCCTCACCTTCAATGTATTTTACTCTCCAATGCTCTTTTTCATTAAAAATTTACAATTCAAAAAAGAAATTACATTTCAATAATCTACCATCTAAATTTTAGAAGTATCGAGTATTACCACTTAGGCAAACCTGAGACACAGTTGTCTCAGTCTTAATTTAATATACTTCACAAAGAGACTCATTTGATATATTTATTAGTTCTTGCATTCACAATAAAAAAGGTTATCAAAAGGTCATAGGGTTATGCATTCATTCATGAGATCCAAATAAAGGATATGACCTTTCATGTTTAGATTTAATCCAATGAACTGCATCACTTGCGTCCTTTTAAATGACTAATAAATTCAGAACCCTCAGTTACCAATAAAAATGTAAATTGTTACTGGTATACCACTTATTAATGGATACAAATATATAACATAGTTTTTAAATTCAACTATTAAATCCATGGATGAAAGATTAAGTCTTTAAAGCTGAAGTGATGTTCTTGACATAACCAGTAATTTTGATATCACTAATATTGGAAATCGGATTTTGTGTAACTTAATAATAAGATTTTGCTCTACAGTAGTTCTCATGTCAGATTCTTAGGTTCAATTTCCAGCTCTGCCACTTATATTTGTGTGACCCTCACCAGTTATCTGAGCTCCATGAGCCTCAGTCTCCTCATCTGTAAAATGTGTATTACACTTGTATTATGTCATAGTTTCTGTGACAATAAAATGAAAGCATGACTTAAAAACTTAGCATAATGTTTTACAGTGAGGATTTAATAAATGTTGGTTATTATTATTTTTAATGCACCATAGAGAGATATTGTCAGTCTCTAACTTTCTTCTATTAAACATAAAAATTATGTTTTATAGTTCCTACAGAAATGTGTGTCTATGGAGTTATACATATTACTTCCATATTACTTTTATTTGTTTCTTGTATGGATGAAAGTGAATAGAAATGGATTTAGGCAAAACCGTGAAGTCTCATACTCCCAGTTCTTTCTACTAATTTTACTTATGGCTTACCCATACAGTTTTCATCTCTGACTCATTAGTCTGTTCATTAGCCTTAAAACAACATGCAGCCCTGTTTCTTCAAGTCTATTAAAAAAATTACAGAAGACAACACTAGATGTTTAATTTTATTCTTTCAAGATTTTCATACTACTTTCTTGTTTAGTTCCTTGCATTCATCTCTGTCTGTTCCTCCTCTCAATCGTCTACATCTGTTTCAGGAAGTTTGTCTATGTTCTCTCAGAACGTTTGATCATCTGACTACATAGGATGCTGTTTTCCAGTATTAAGAAAAATAATAGCACAACATGTGTCTGCTTTCTTCCAATGCCATTCTTTTCTTTTTTCTCTTTAAATAGTTTATGTATCAACTATGGAGTTATATTCCTTACAAAATGCAATCTGTTTAATAATTTCCTACTAGGACTCTGAATCCTTTTGGTCTTTCTTAGAGCTAGTATTATTCAATTTGCTTCTCATAAAGTACAACGAATGGTCGGTAAACAATTAAACAAGCAAATATGTCTTTATTTTGTTCTTACTGTAGGTTATATCAGTAAGTTTAAATTGGGGAGTCTGTTTGGGGAGTGAAGGCTGCCATATTTGTGAATGGATGAAGTCAGTCTTACAGAAAAGCTCATGCACATAGGCAAGTCCTAGGGACTGAAGATGGGTGGTCATCCAAAGTGGTCACAAAGAAGAGGACACATTGGGTAAATATACGCCCTTTGGAATAAGGCAGATGAATTTTACAATGAGAAACAGGGAGGAGATTCTGACAACACTGAAGTTAGGTGGAAAGAATAATACAGAAGTAAGAAATGAGAATGACTGAATGATACATAAGGTGGTTTGGATAAAAGCACAGTTTCAAGAAAACACTGCAATGTATTATATTAATAAAATAATTATCATGAAATTGACTTAATGTGGTAACCCAATTTTGTAACCCAATGCAGCAAACATTTATTGTAAGCCTATTACACATTGTACATAGTATTAAATTATACATTAAGGATTGAACTATGTGCTAAGGATACAAATATGAGATGATTCTTATCCTCACTATACTTACTGTCTGAAACAGTGAATCCGTAAGGTTCTAAAATCTGATTTAATTTCAGAAAGTTTTACCTCCTAAGTTAATGACATGCAGTGTGAATTGAATTAAGCTGCAGAAGTCAAAGATGATTTGCTATTTTGATGATCTATGATTAACTGATTATATTAGGAGAAAGTAAAATAATTCCATATGAATTCAAAACTTTAAAGGAAGAAAATATAAACAGCATTCTAAATATAAAAAGCATTTGAAGGTATTACAAAGGGAAATGATAACCAAGGTAATGCATGAAATTAAACCTTTTCAAATTTCTATTTTTAAGACACTAGTAAGATGCAACAAACTGAAAAATATTTGTCATAATATGACAGATGAATGCTTAATATTAATTCATAAAACAGCTTAACAATTGCTAAATTTATACTAATTTATCAATAGAATAAGGGGCATGAATACTCAAAGGCCAATTCATTGGGTAGGAAATGGAAAAGCTGTTAAATATTTAAAATTTCAATCATATAATTCCAAGAAAAGTCAATTTAAAGAATAATGATATGCTATTTCTCCTATCGATTAACCAAAACTCAGGAAAAAATGTTAGCCATGATCAGGACATAAAAAGTGTCAATAGAAAAGGAGAAATTAAAGATATTAGAATAAAAAAATAATTACAATTCTTTAAGAAAACAAAATGGATTTGAGATGAGCCTTAGTTAAAGATTATTGCTTTAAAGTGCTTTCTTTTCCTCAAACCTGAGGGAAGAATGAAAAGATCTTATGTAGAGACAGTGATTGATAGAAATAAGGAGGTGAAATGAAAGATCCTGGGCCAACTGTCTTGATCTTGGCTAAATGAAAAGCAAGATTTACAGCCAGAACTAAAGAAAGATACTGAGAAATCAGAATATAGAAAACTCGTAGCAGTTAATGAAAGGAGGCTGCCAGAAAAAGCAGCAAAAATCAGAGTTATATCTGGACTGTAAACTTATGGTGGGCCAAGCCTGTAGTACGTAGGATTCTCTTCTCTCCCCTCATCTCCAGCTACTACTTTGTCATCTAGTTATAAAATGGATGCTTAAGTGATTAAAGACTGATAATGTGTACCAGGGAAGAGTACTAATAAAATAACTTATCTCAGGGCCCATGGATGAAAGAGTCCACTGAAGTGATGAGAATGATAATATTTGAAAAAAAAAGGTATTGAGCCCTTAAAGGTTCTGGGTGAAATGAAAATGAAATAATTTCTAAGGAGAATAGAGTATGATGGTAAGTACATAAACTGGAATTCTGAAGGCTGAGGTGATGTTATTGTACCTTTAAATCACACCATTATGAGCTGGAGTAGTCCTTTTAATACATTCATTTTTACAGATGAACTAAAACTTGAACTGGTCCTTTGATTATGTTTCATTCAAATGTATGAGAGGTTGAAGTTTAAATATGTTTATATTTCTTATGGGCACTTAACTAAAAATCCAAAGGTCTATGTTTACCATAAATAAAATAGTATGCTAGGGAGCTGTATTAGCATCAGAGGTCCTATATAAGCCATAGTCTCAACTCCAAATTTGTCAAATAAAATTACAAAGTATTCCACAGTTTACTGTCTGCCTCGTCTTCGTCATGCATCTTGTCCCATGTCACTCATCTCAAGCCATAGGACTCTCCTCCCTGCCCTTGCACATGATTTTTTCCTCCTTCCTGGAGTAAATAACTCATTAGGCTTCAATACCTCGTTCAACTGATTATTTCCTCTCTGAAGCTTTCTTTATCCAAATTACAGTTTTCCTTTTCTGAACACTACATATGCTGTGTGTGTGTGTGTGTATGTGTGTGTGTAGTAGCACTTATCTTAATAGATTTTAATCAGTATTTTTAAGTCTGCCTTGCCTTCTAGACTGTGAGACACCAAAAGACATTTACTTTTCTATTTACAATGCCAATTGAAATAGATACTCCGATATCTTTGTTCTCAGTGGATGCATGGATGAATGAATGACCAGACTATTTAATCACAGACTATTCAAGCTTAGTTATTCATATTTTAGCATGTGTGATTCTTATGGCTATACTCAAACACCCAAAAAAGGGTAAAACACAGAAAATATACAAGGCAAAAACTAAACTGATAAAGAATGATAAAAGGATTGACAGAGTTTTATTTACCAAATGTGTGTGCTTTTCCCTTTGTTTTGTTTCCTAAGTTTGGAAATTTACCCTCAATAATGCTGATCATTGAATTTATCAAGAAAACTTGCATTTGTATATTTAATTAGAGAATTTCTGAATTATTTAAAAATCGAATTTTACATTAGAGTATCACTGTTCAACACAAATGGCATACCTCTTTCTCTTTCTACATGTGTGCGTGTGTGTGTGTGTGTATGTGTGTGTGTGTGTGTGTGCATGTAAGTAGGTAAGTAGATAGATGATAGATAGATAGATAGATAGATAGATAGATAGATAGATAGATAGATAGATAGATAGACAGATACTTAAAACATAATGTGGGGGTTAAATTTTAATATAAATTATCAATTTATTTATAATTGTCCAAAGACTTTTCTATGTTTTCAACTTGGTCATGAAATAGCCTAGAAGCACTTAATAATTTATTTTACTTGAATTAAATATTTGTACCTTACAAATCTATACTTTCTGTATCTTCTTTTATTTGTCTAAGATGGCTATTAAAAAAATTTGGCAGCTACAGGTATAAAATAGAACAAAAATAGTCAAAATTATGTTTGCTATTTGATGATATATTAATTCTGAATTCTGTCTAATACCTCCATTAGTAGTGAGTTCAGATTTGTATATAGGTTTGTGAGTGTGGGAGTTCTGATGTCTTCAATGGATTCCATTAAATTTGATGGCCATCATTATGATGTAAGTCAGTGATGATGAATATGACAATGCTGGTGACAGTAATAATTATTTCCCTTTCTTTACAAACAACATTAGCATAGTTAGGTAACAAATAACTAAATTTATGAGAAGTGTGTTGACCAAATACACTCTATCTGGAAGGGGTAGGACACAAATACAGGTCAAAGTTAATGTTCTTTCTGCTATTTTTATGTGAAAGACTAACTGATTACAAGTGAACTTTACAAAAATGAAATTAGTATCCTGATATGATTTTTCTCAGGGTAATACATTTATAATTTTGTTTAGCATCAAATTGTTCCACAAATGATGAAATAGAGAAATTCCAGCACTTTGAAAATAGACTTAATACTGGGAAATGCAAATAAAAGCCACAATGAGATATCACCTCACACCAGTTAGAATGGTTAATATCAGTAACACAAGAAATAACAATATTGGTGAGGATGTGGAGAAAAGGAACCCTTCTACACTGTTGGTGAGAAGGTAAATTGGTGCAGCCCTCGTGGAAAACAGTATGATAGTTTCTTAAAAAGCTAACAATAGAAATATGACTCAGCAATTCAACTTCTGGGTATTTATTGAGGAAAAATTCACTAATTTGAAAAGATATATGCATACCTATATTTACTGCAGCATTATTTACAATAGCTAAGATATAGAAGAAACCCAAGTATCCATCAATAGATGAATGGATAAAGAAGATATAGTACATACACACATTTGTGACAACATGGATAGACCTAGAGGGTATCATGCTAAGTGAAACAAGTCAGACTAAGGCAAATACCATATGACCTCACTTATACGCAGAATCTAAAACACAAAACAAAGAAATGAAAAAGGAATAGATCCATGAATACTGACAACAACTGTTGGTTACCACAGGAGGGGGGAGTAGGATAATGAGTGAAACAGGTGAAGGAGATAAAGTACAGTCATAAAATTATAAAATAAATCAGTAACAGGAATGAAAGTATAGCATAGATAATATAACCAATAATACTGTAATAGCTTGGTATAATAATGGGGTAACACCACTTACCACAGTGAACATTTAGTAATGTATATAAATGTTGAATCACTATGTTGTACATCCAAAACTATATTCCAATAAATAAATACAGTAATCCATTGAGTATTATCTCCTTGAAGGACAATAATGTAGATACAAAGGAGACTACAAATTATCAACTCTCCAAAATTTAAGAATATATGCTGCATTTCCAGGCACTTGGGCAAGTTTAGCTAATTTGGGGTTTTAAGAACTATGAAAGAGAAGTTCTTTCTAAACAGCACCATTGACCATGAGACCAGTGTGCAGATGAGTCAGCAGGGAACCAGGAACCATGAATATATAGAGAGAATTATTTAAAACAATAATTATCTGTCCTGCTTACCCCCAGTCACTGAGCTGTCACCAAGCTTGATGTAAATAAGGATGAATGATCTGCTTCCTGCAGGCACTGAGGATTATGTCCATATAAGAATTCAACAGAAAAAGAACAGGTGGGCCTTTATCGCTGTCCAAGGGATTGCTGATAATTACAATGAAAAGAAGTTAGTGAAGGTGTTTAAGAAGAAATTTGGCTCTAATGGTACTGTAAGTGAGCATCCAGAATATAAAAAAGTGTTCAGCTACAGAGTGACCAGCAAAAGAATATATACCAGTTCCTTGTAGAGACTGGAATGGTGAAGGATTCTCAACTGACGGTTCATAAGTTTTAAGTGTTTTTGGCTCCCTGAAGCTTAAGTGTGGTGAGTAGAGTAGAATCTCCCTTCCATTCCTTGTCACAAGTCTAAAAACTTAACAGCTTGTATAATATAACTATTCAGGGTCAGCTTTTAACTTGGACGAGTATGGCTCGTTCATGCAATACACTGAAAAGAGCCATAAAAAATAAAATGAAAATCAGGAATTACCTTAATTGTCTTACAGAATAAACATTTAAAATTGAAAAGTTCTTCAGTGAACACTATGATCAGGCCAATTTGTACCAGAAAGAAGGAAATATGCAAGTAGTCCAGAAAATGAACACCATTCTGAGTATTAAGAATTTGTAACAAACTAATCTCCTATTTCTGTTTCCAAGCTATAATATAACTTGTTAAAAGTTTTTTTTTGTTGTTTTCCCCAAAATAGTTCATTTGAAAAATTCTATTCTGTTATTGGGTACAATCTCCAAACAGCTACCACTGACATCAGAGTGATATTCTGCCTAAATCATGGGCTCCATTTCACTGCATAAATAGCCAATAGTTATTCAGCAGAGAAACCAGTAATGATTGTAGAATTAAATAACAGCTACACACCTGCCAGAATATTGTGATTTTTGGCGTCCTTGGCATACCCTCTTAATTTGGCCGAATACTATTTTAGTTGCTGCCATGTCATTCCCAGAGGTACTCTTTTGGCTTCTAAATTGATCTGACATCTGCAGTGCTTCCAGGAACAAGGTTTAAAAATATAACAGTGATTCTGTGGATAGGCATATAGAGATCTGGGAATTCAAACATTCAATTTTTTTTTCATTTAGTAGTTACAATACATTGTCTATACTACCTAAAGACAAGCTTTTCTTTAACATACATATTTGCTCTTCAGTAAGCTTTAAAGCAAATATAAGTATATGATGGAAGTTCAAAGTTCTATAACCACGTTGATAAAATTTTATGTAGCTGAAAACCAGATTTTTAAAGATCAGCTTTTAAAACCTTCCCTCCATATTGTGGTTAAATATAAATTTCATGGATGTATTTCTCTCAATTTAATCTCCTTAGTCTTTCTCTTGATTTAACTGTGAACTTCTGATTTTATGTCACTTTTCCTAACTATCACCAGGACATCCATGTTTATGTTATCCCATCTTTCATAGAGTTGCTAAAGAACAGCACTAATTATACTTTATCATACTGCATTACTTTCTGTTCAAAATTTCCCAATATTATTCTTCTAAATCTGGGATTATTTGAAAGTATCCATTTTTCCTTTTTTATTTTTGCTATTTTATTGTTTTGTGGACTTCTACTCCCGGTTACACTAAATTTTCTCTTTCATACTTTCATGTCTTCTTTCTACACACTCATTTCTAATCCCTACAAAATTCTCAATAACAAATATCTTTTAAGTTCATTAAGCTTTTATTTTACATATCTTCCTTTTGTTATCTTAAATCTTTTTCAAATGAGATACTATGTTAATTTAGACCAGCATTTCCAAACATTGAAATGTTAAAAGGGAGAAAAACTTTCCAGGGCCAACTAACTTTAGGATTTGTTTGATTAAATATGATAAAATAAGATTCTTTCCTGCACAACTTTGCAAAGTAATAGTCTAAAAAAATTTTATGTCTCCAATAGAATCTTCTAAACTCATTTACTCAAAGAATCTTTTTGTGTCCAATGTTTCAGAAGAGAGAAAAATATTATACAAGTAAGATAAATTCAGATAATGATGAGGGGTATGCACTAAATAAAACAGTGGATAAAGTAGAGAGAACCAAGGTAGTTCTTTAGAATGATTTTCTGGGAAAGTCTCTTTGAGAAGATATTTGGGCTGAGACCTGAAGAACAAGAGGAAACCAAGCACGTGAAGATCAGAGAGCAGAGAGCTCCAAGCAGAGGGAAATCCCTGTGCAAAGCTTGAAGGAGGGAAATAAGTTTGATGTTTTCCAAGAACTTACAGGAAACTGAATGAGGAAGGGAGAGAGATAAGCAATAAGAATGGAGAGGGAAGCAGTGATCATATCATGAAGAGACTTGTATGGAGCTTGGATTATATTCTAAGAGCAATGAGGAGCCACTGGGGAGTTTTGAGCAGAAGGGTGCCATGAATTTTATAAGATCACTCTTGCTGCTGTGTAGAGAATGTCTAATTAGAGAGCAAAAGTAGAAACAGACAAATATTAAATGGATTATTGCATTAGCCCAGATGAGCACAGATTTCTTGGAGCAAGATAGTATCAGTGCAAAGTAGTTGAAAGAACAGGATTTGCTGATGGATAAGGTATGGGAGCCTAGAGAAAGTCAATTAATGATAACTCCTAGGTTAGTTTAATTCAGCAGAATGGACATGATGTCATCTATTGATATAAGGAAGACTGGAGGGGAAGGATGGGAAACAACATGAAGATGAGAAGATAATTATGTTTTAAGACCCAAGGAGATAAATCAAAGAAACATTTATATACATTTATATTATATGCATTACAATAGTAGCAGCATTTTAAAAGAAGTCCCTAAATTCCCTACAGCAATGAAGCATCTATTCTAATAGCTCTGTTAATAATGTAATGTTTTACTTAATGCATGACCTGGATAACTGCTGAATTTCCTTGTCTGGGTCATCACTAATGATGTTTCAAGTTATGGGAAGTTGGAAATTATGGGATCGGACAGGTCATCTAGAGGGATAAAGTTGAGAGGAAAGAAGGGATAACCTGAGACCAACCTGGGAAATACATGTATTTTGAAAATTTTAAGTTTTAAAATTACCTGGTGTCTTCAGAAGTAGACATATTCAGACAGCTTCAGTTTTCTGAGAAGTTAGAGATCACAGTTTTGGGGAAATCAAAGAACAAAGCTACCAGATCAACCAAAACTAGATACTGTGATCATGTTCTCAGTCATAGGGAATAACTGTGAAGGCAAAATTCTGAAGTCACATCACTTAGAAGAAGCACAACTGGTATATTTTATGCCCTTTTATTATTTTCTATAAAACTTACCATTTAATTTCTTATATATTAAGGTGTAACACTTGATTTCTATGAGCAGAGCTGAAACATCATTAGTAATGACCCAGACAAGGAAATTCAGCAGTTATCCAGGTCATGCATTAAGTAAAACATTATATTATTAAGAGACCTATTAGAATAGATGCTTCATTGCTGTAGGGAATTTAGGGACTTCTTTTAAAATGCTGCTACTATTGTAATGCATATAATATTTAAAATATTCCAACCAGAAAATCTGTTTCAGCAGTTAAAACAATTTAATAGAAACCCAAGAGATGCACAATAAAATTCACCAGCATATAAATATCTATATATCTATGTATCTATGTATTTCTTTCTAGTGCACCAATATATTGTCCATAATCAATTTGCCAGTTTATATTGTGCTCCAAATATCATTTTTAAACAGCTTAAACTTCTTTAAAATGTTTTTTTTCCTTTCTAGAAGAAAGCATCCTACTAGTGTTATTACAGTGTTCCCAAGACACCTGAAAAATAAGCATAATGAAGTGATTCTATTTAAACATCTGCCTAAAATTAAGTTAGTTTCTGGGAAAACTGAAGATTGTATCATAAGAAAAAAGAGACCATACATATTTAGTGAGTCACTAAAAAATTAATTACTAGATACATAACAGTATATATTACTTCTATATATATTTCACACACACACACACACATATATATATATTACTAATACATTTACACTAGTAAATAACTAGTGGGTTGTGTTGTCAGAAGTTCCCATTTTATAAAATATGTGTAATCATATTCTGGCTTTGCACACTGTGGATGATTATAGACTGTGTAGCCATACCTGTGGGACTTTACAAATGAAAACTGGATTTCTGGAACCAGGGAGTGTTAGGCTGGAGGAAGGAAAAACAAGGACATGCAAACAGAACAGAGAGATACCATAAAAGGAGAACAGACCAGACCCCAAGGTCCGTGCCTTATATGGGAAGGGGACAGCTCTTCCTGAATTCCATCCTTCTAATGTGCCAACTAAGACCCAGATGTCAGCCTCATCCCTCTTGGAAGGAAAAAAGTTTCTAGTTGTCTATTATGTCACCTTGAGCCAATCATACCTCTCCATGCCCCCTAGGATAGCTTGCCCACTCCTCCCCCTCCTAATCCCTTATAAGCCCCCACCTCCCTGACCGGGTGTGACTTCCCTGGCCTGTAATACCCAGACCATGGAACATCACCCGGGAGTTGCACTCAAATAAACTACCTGGCCCTTTGTTGCCTCTCTTCGCCTGCTTATTTCAGCTAGAATTTATCTTACAGGGAGTGTTTACAAATTACAGCACTCTTACGTAAGTAACTCAGTTGTGATCATTGTTTTGAACAGTTGACCTAACAGTGATGTGGAAACTAGGGGAGCAGAGAAAAACAATAATAAAATTGAGATTGAAAAGATCTGAATTATTATAGCAGGTTGTTGGAAAGAGAATAAAATATCAGCAATAATTACCAGATTTTGAATGCATAGCTCATTTGATAATCATTTGGTGTGATAAAAGGAGATTTTTCCACACAAAGTGTTAAAAGAGATAAAAAGTAACACCTTTGTTTAATTTAGTCAACTAACACACCACTGCATCATCTCTACCTTTTCACTTCCTACCTTTTTCTTCTTTAATGATATGCATAATTATTCATTGTTAGACATTGTTGACAGCTCAATTATATTTAAAAAAATAATTAAAAGCTGTGTTATATTATTATCTATAAAGACAACATAAATTTAATATTGTGCTTATGTTATTTTTAATCTTATCTACATTTACTTTAGTGATTATAAATTAAACCAGACATCTTCGGAGATTATATTAAGCATAGTACTATCCGAGGTTATTTGGAGGGTGAGGAGTAACTATGGTCCTGTTCTCAAACAGGTTGAAACTTGGTTTGGAAAGCAAAATTATGTATAAGTGTAATTCCAACAGAACAGGAATTTGTATTGCAGGTTAAATATTTAAAAAGATAAATAAATAATTCTGAATGAAATATAAAAAGCACAGAGAGGCTCAGAGGGACATCAGCAAGATAGTGGAACAGGAGGTCCCAGCCTTCAACTCTCCACAGAAAGAGATTTCAACAGCCACTCATAGATAAGAATAAGTTTATGGGAGACCAAGGGTCCCACTGAGTGGTTCAACCACATCAGTAGAGCAAAACATCCAAGAATAGATTTAGGAAGAAGGTAAGAAAAAAAGTTTCACTTTATCCATGTCAACTTTCCTCCAGAGTGGCAGAGTTTAGTGCTGAGACTCCTTTGTGTGGGGCACTGCCCAGGAGGCTCACTTCTATCTTGCCACACACCCAGTAAACTGAGAGAATAAGAATGGCCCAGTCTTTTGGGGCAGATAATAGTAGGGGAAGAGGAGAGGGCTTGCAGCAGGGGGAAAAGGAAGGAAACTTCCAGACTCGTTTATAAGACCAGCATTAGTCTGACACCAAAACCAAACAAGGACACTATAGGAAAAGAAAATTACAGTCCAAAGTCTTTGATATATATGCAAAAATCCTGAACAAAATGCTAGTAAAATGAATTAAACAGCACACTAAATGGATCATACACTTGATCAAGTAGGATTATCCCTGTGATGCAAGGATGGTTCATCATTCACAGATGAATAAATGTGATATATCACATTAACAGAATGAGGGATAAGAAAATCATATGCTCACCTCAATAGGTGCATAAAAAATATCTAACAAAATTTAACATACATTCTTGAAACATTTTTCTCAATGCCCCTCTTGGCTTTGTTGCCATTCATTTGACAGCTGTCCCTAATGACCTGTGCTGTTTGCTTTTTTATTTTTTTAAATTAATTTTTTATTAAGGTATCATTGATATATACTCTAAGAAGATTTCACAAGAAAACAATGTGGTTATTACATTCACCCTTATTATCGAATACCCCCCATACCCCATTGCAGTCACTATCCATCAGTGTAGTAAGATGCCACAGAATCCCTATTTGTTTTCACTGAGCTACACTGTCTTCCCCATGAACCCATACACACAATGTGCACCAATCATGATACCCCACAATGCCCTTCTCCCTTCCTTCCCACCTGCCCTCCCCAACCCCTCCCCTTTGGTAATCAGTAGTACCTTCTTGGAGTCTGTGCATCTGCTACTGTTTTGTTCCTTCAGTTTAGCTTCAGTGTTATACTCCACAAATGAGGGAAATGATTTGGTATTTGTCTTTCGCTGCCTGACTTATTTCACTGAACTTAATACCCTCTAGCTCTAAACATGTCGTCGCAGATGGTAGGATTTGTTTATTTCTTATGGCTGAATAGTATCCCATTGTATATATATACCACTTCTTTATCCATTCATCTACTGATGGACACTTAGGATGCTTCTATATTTTGGCTATTCTAAATAGTGCTACAATAAACACAGGGGTGCATATGTCTTTTTGAATCTGAGAAGTTGTTTTCTTTGGGTAAATGCCTAGGAGTGGAATTCCTAAGTCAAATGGTATGTCTATTTTAAGTATTTTGAGGAACCTCCATATTGCTTTCCACAATGGTTGAACTAGTTTACATTTCCACCAGCAGTGTAGGAGGGTTCCCCTCTCTCCGCATCCTCACCAGCATTTGTTGTTCTTAGTCTTTTCTATGTTGGCCATCCTAACTGGTATGAGGTAATATCTCATTGTGGTTTTAATTTGCATTTCCCTGATAATTAGCGATGTGGAACATCTTTTCATGTGCCTGTTGGCCATCTGCATTTCTTCTTTGGAGAATTATCTTTTTATATCCTCAGCCCAGTTTTTAATAGAGTTATTTGCTTTTTGGGTGCTGAGGCATTTGAGTTCTTTATATATTTTGAATGTTAACCCCCTTGTCAGATGTGTCATTTACAAATATATTCTCCCATACTGTAGGATGCCTTTTTTGTTCTGCTGATGGTGTTCTTTGCTGTACGGAAGATTTTTAGCTTGATGTAGTCCCATCTGTTCATTTTTTTTTTTGAGAGGGCATCTCTCATATTTATTGATCAAATGGTTGTTAACAACAATAAAATTCTGTAGAGGGGACTCAATGCACAATCATTAATCAACCCCAAGCCTGACTCTCAACAGTCTCCAATCTTCTGAAGCATAACAAACAGGTTCTTACATGGTGAACGCGTTCTTACATGGTGAATAAGTTCTTACATGGTGAACAAGTTCTTACATGGTGAATAAATTCTTACATGGTGAACAGTGCAAGGGTAGTCATATCACAGAAACTTTCGGTTTTGATCACGTATCATGAACTATAAATAATCAAGTCAGATATGATTATTCATTTGATTTATATGTGAATCCCACATTTCTCCCTTATTTTTTTTTTTAATAAAATGCTGAAGTGGTAGGTGGACGCAAGATAAAGATAGAAAGCATAATTTGGTGCTGTAAGAGGGCAAGTATAGATGATAAGGTCTGTGCCTATAGACTAAGTATTAATCCAAGCTACACAAGGGCAACAAAATATCCACAGATGCAGAAGATTTCTCTCAAAACAGGGGGGGTGAGGTTCTAAGCCTCACCTCTGTTGATCCCCAATTTCTCACCTGATGGCCCCCCTGCGACTGTGCCTGTCTTAGGTTGTTCCTCCCTTGAGGAATCTTACCCGTCTCTGGCTAACCAGCCATCTTCCGGGGCCATACAGGGAAATGCAATGTTGGTAAGTGAAAGAGAAGCAATATTCTTTGAGAAGGTTAGCTTTTTACTTCTTTTCAGATTTATGCCCTGTGGCTTCTATGCCCAGCATTTGTCTTGAGGTATCTTTACCACTTGGAAGAATTATGATACTTGGTAATTTCCCATCTGTTCATTTTTTATTTTGTTTCCTTTACTCTAGGAGATGTGTTCAGGAAAAAGTTGCTCATGTTTATTATATTCAAGAGATTTTTGCCTATGTTTTCTTCTGAGAGTTTTATGGTTTCATGACTTACATTCAGATCTTTGATCCATTTTGAGTTTACTTTTGTGTATGGGGTTAGACAATAATCCAGTTTCATTCCCTTGCATGTAGCTGTCCAGTTTTGCCAACACCAGTTGTTGAATAGGCTGTGATTTCCCCATTGTATATCCATGGCTCCTTTATCATATATTAATTGACCATATATGCTTGGGTTTATATCTGGGCTCTCTAGTCTGTTCCATTGGCCTATGTGTCTGTTCTTGTGCCAGTACCAAATTTGTCCTGATTACCGTGGGTTTGTAGTAGAGTTTGATGTTGGGGAGCACAATCCCCCTAGCTTTATTCTTCCTTCTCACGATTGCTTTGGCTATTCAGGGTCTTTTGCAGTTCCATATGAATTTTACAAGTATTTGCTCTAGTTCATTGAAGAATGCTTTCGGTATTTTGATAGGGATTGCACTGAATCTGTAGATTGCTTTAGGTGGGATAGCCATTCTAACAATATTAATTCTTCCTATCCATAAGCATGGGATGTTTCCATTTATTGATATCTTCTTTGATTTCTCTCATGAGTGTCTTGTAGTTTCAGAGTATAGGTCTTTCACATCCTTGGTTAGGTTAATTCCTAGGTATTTTATTCTTTTTTATACAATCGTGAATGGAGTTGTTTTCCTGATTTCTCTTTCTGTTAGTTCATTGTTAATGTATAGTAATGCAACAGACTTATGTGTATTAATTAATTTTTTATCCTGCAACTTTGTAGAATTCAGATATTAGATCTAGTAGCTTTGGAGTATATTCTTTAGGGATTTTTATGTACAATATAATGTCATCTGCAAATAGGGACAGTTTAACTTCTTCTTTACCAATCTGGATCCTTTTATTTCTTTGTGCTGTCTGACTGCTGTGGCTAGGACCTCCAGAACTATGTTGAATATATGAGGGAGAGTGGGCATTCTTATCTTGCCCCTGATCTTAAATGAAAAGCTTTCAGCCTCTTGCTGTTAGGTATGATGTTGGTTGTGGGTTTGTCATATATGGCCTTTATTATATTGAGGTATTTTCCCTCTATACCCATTTTATTGAGAGTTTTTATCATGAATGGGTATTGAATTTTGTTGAATACTTTTTTCAGCATCTATGGAGATGATAATGTGGTTTTGTCTTTCTTTTTGTTGATGTGATGGATGATGTTGATGGATTTTCGAATGTTATATCATCCTTGCATCCCTGTCATAAATGCTACTTGATCATGATGGATGATCTTTTTGATGTTTGCTCTGTACTTGAACTTAGTGCGGTCACACAGTCTTAAACAGTGATGTCCTCTGAATGTCCACCCTTGCTATCCAGCTAAGTTGCCCTGTGTCAGAAGCTCTGTCCTTTCCTCTATCCCAACTACCAACTGCTCCTAATCATTTAAACAAACAGCTTCCCTCATGCTGCCCCAGACCCCTAAGCCTTTTGGGTTTTGTTTAGTTGAGCTGCTAATGCTCTTCCTGGCTGCCCAGTTACTTGTCCTCCCTGACCTGGCATATTGCAGCTCTTCTCCTTGGAGCGCTGGCTTTGTCCAGCACCCTCTGGGGTCCAGGCAGGGTTGACCAGCTGCTTGAGGTGACCACAAAAGACAGCAAAAGACAACTTCAGCTTGGAGCAGGCAAATTAATGTATTCATTTACCTTTCTTTTCTCCCAACCTATCCACAAACTCAATGTACTGTCTGGCCTGAAACAAGACAAAGGGAAAATACTGGGAAGGGGAACTGGAGAGGCTTCAGTTGCAACAGAAATTTTAGCTTCCTTCCTGGGGGTCATCTGTCCAGTTTCACAACAGTTATACCACCAGTTTCTCTCAACTAAGCAGGTATGGAAGGAATATACCTCAACATAATACAAGCCATATATGACAAGCCCACATCCAATATCATGCATGACAAGGAAATGCAGAAAACTTTTTAGCTAAGAGCAAGACAAGGGCTCCTCCTGTTCTTGCCATTTCTATTCATCATGATATTGTAAGCCTTCGCCAAAGCAGATGGATAAGAAAAAGAAATAAAGGACATTAAAATTGGAAATGAAATTGTGAATGTTTGTTTGCAGATGACATGATTATAAAAATAGAAATCCTAAAGACACCTCTAAAAAACTGTTAGAAGTAACAAATTCAGTAAGGTTGTGGGATACAAAGTCAACATACAAAAATCAGTCATTAACAACAAATGCCCCCAAAAAAAGAAATTAAGGAAACAATCCCACTTGAAATAGCATCAACAGAATAAAATATTTAAGAATAAACTTAACGGAGGAAGTGAAAGATCTGTACATTGAAAACTATAAACCACTGAGGAAAGAATTTGAAGAAGACACAAATAAATGGAAAGACAGTTCATGTTCATGGATTGAAATAATTAATATTGCCACAATGTCCACACTACACAGAGTGATCTACAAATTCAACTCAATCCCTATCAAAATTCCAATGGCATTTTGATAGAAATGCCAGAAACAGAAAATAAAAACCCACTAAAATTCATAAGGAACCACAAAACACTCCGAGCTGTCAAAGAGATCTTCAGAAAGAACAAAGCTGGACACGTTACACTTCCTGATTTCAAATTATATTAGAAAAGCTATGGTAACCCAAACAGTATTGTTCTGTTACAGAGACAGGCTTACAGATCAATAAAACAAAATCAAGATCTCAGGAAAAACCCCATACATATATAGCCAACTGATCTTCCACAAGGGCTTCATGAGTTCAAAATAGGGAAGCATTGTCTCTACAATAAATAAATGGTATTGGGAAAACTGAATATCCACGTTTAGACCCATGTTTTACCATACACAAAAAATCAGTTCAAATGAATTAAAGACTTAAATGTAAGACCTGAAACAGAGAAAAAGCTCCTTGACATTGGTCTTGGCCATGATTTTGGGGATATAATACCAAATCACAACAACAGAAGCATAATAAATAAAAAAATAGCAAAAATTACTAGAAACTAAAAATATTCTGCACAGCAAACTATCAACAAAAGGCAACCTACAGGATAGGAGAAAATTTTTGAAAACTATACATCTAATAGTGGGTTAATATCCAGAAATATAAGGAACTTGTACAACTCAGGAAAAAAAATCTGAATGAAAAATGGGCAAAGGACCCAAACAGACATGACACCAAAAAGACATACAAATGACTAACAGGTATATGAAAAGATTCTTAATTTTACTAATCATCAAATGCAATTCAAAACCACAATAGATATTATCTCACAGCTTTTAGGATAACTGATATTAAAAAACTAATAACAAGCATTGGTGAGGATGTAGAGAAGTGGGAACACTGGTATACTCTTGTAAGAATGTAACTGTTGAAGCCACTATGGAAAACAGTACAGAGGTTTAAAAATATGTAAACATAAAATAATACAAATATTGTTTCATTATTAAAAACAAAAAATAGAAAAATAAAAATAGAAATGGAACTACCATGTGGTCTAGCTATCTCACTTCTGGGTATTTATCCAAAGAATTGAAATTAGAATCTTCAAGAGATACCTACACTCCCATGTTCATTGCCACATTATTCACAATAGCAAAGATAAAGAAAGTCTGAGTATCTGTCAATGGATGAAGCGATGAAGAAAGTGTGATATAAAATATATCTTTGTATGGATATATATTTATATATTTATGTGGACTATCATTCATCCTTAAGGAAATTTGCCATTTGCAACAACATGAATAGATATTGAGGACTTTATGCTAAGTTAAATAGCCAGAAACAGAAAGGCAAGTACTGCATATCTCAGTTATATGCAGAATCTAAAGTAGTAAAACTCATGTAAAAAAATAGAACATGGTTACCAGGGGCATTGAGAAATGGGGAAATGATGGTCACAGGGTATAATGCTTCAGTTATTCAAGATAAAATAATTCTGGAGATCTGCTTTATAGCCTAATATCTATAATTAACAATACTGTGTTGTATACTTAAAAGAGGGTATGTGTTGTATACTTAAAAGAACTTATGTTGTGTTCTTACCACACCCACACACATGCACAAATACACATTAATAATAAACAAGGTGGTAGGAAAGTTTGGGAGAAGATGGCTATGTCTATAATTTTGATGTGGTGATGGTTTCATAGGTGTATATTTACTCATAAATGCATTGAGTTATAGACAATAAGTATGAATGGATTTTTACATGTCTATCATACCTTGGTTATGTGGTAAAAAAAAATTAAAGTAGAAAATCTTGACACATTTCATTCATTTAGAAAGGTTTATGTAGAAAATGGCTACATGAAAGAACTCTGTGTTCACATACAGAGATGTCTGAAGTTCTAACACTTTTGCTGTCCATGTTTCTGGCTTTCCTTCCTTATGTGGCATCACAGGGAAATAGATGAAGATATAGCAGATCCTACCAAGAAAAAGGTTTCAACAAATCCATCTCCAAGCCAATTGAAAGAAGCATCAAATCAATTAAACAATTATGCATTTTGTGTCTACTATGTGTGAAGCATATGCTACATATTTTCTAATAAGATTCAAACAAATTTTCTTGCTTTACTAACTATTAGGATCAAACCAAATATAGACTGTTGGAACTATGAAAAATGGTAGGCTGCCAGACTGACTTAATCCAGAAAGGTCATTTATTTGTTACTGTCCATGAAAATGTTCAGGCTGTTTTGCATACCAAACAGCTAATTCCATAGAAACAGGGTTAAAATGTGAACATAATACAAATTGAAGCTCACCATTACATTCTATGAAGGCATATACATAGAGCAGCAGTAATTTACAAGTTAGGCGCTTGTTTAAATGCTTAAAAGAATGAGAATATTTAAAATTGTGTAAAAATAGCCATAACTCACTCTCTTTACACTTTTGCACACTAAAACATAAATGAATAATCTTAGTAATTGAAATAATAGTGTGTATATTGTTCATAACAGTTCCATTTCTCTTGAATATATGTCTATAATATGCCCTGTCAAAAATGGTAGGAGTTTGCCATATGTGGCTGTTAAGATTGAAAAAGTAGTTAGTTCAAATTGAAACACGCTCTAAGTGTAAAACATGCAGTAGATGTCAAAGACTTAGGAAGAAACAAACAAAAAAAGAAAATCATTGATAAGTCTTTTATATTAATTGCAAGTTGAAATCATAATATTCTGGATAATTTGAGTAGATAAAATATGTTACTAAAATTAATTTTATCTCTTTCTCTTTAGTTTTATAATGTGTCTACTAGAAAATTTTAAATTATTTATGTTGTTCATACAACATTTTATTGAACAGTGATAGACTATATAATATTAATATTTTACTTTTCATGCTCAAATAACATTCCTATATATAATTCATGCCAGCATTATTTATTCAATCATTCTAATATTTTGGTTGCTTCCAGTAGGTTTTCTCAAATCTGGAGAATGCCACATGAATAGCTTAATGTTTATAGCCTTCTATTTCTATTTAATTAATGAGAATAAAGTAGTTGAAATGTTTCAATCTAAAGGTTATAGATACTATTATAGGTCTTGCTACAGATAAATATATTAAATTTCATGTAAGGGCTATATACATTTATAGTACTGACAGCAGTAAATTAGTGCAACAGGTTCACCAAAATCACTCTAGAATTATTTGTTATATACTTAAAAATATAACTACTTTAATAAATACAAAATGTACTCAATGTTACAGAAAATGAGTATCATATTTTTATATTTATTAATTAATGCATTTCAAGTTGTGTCTTTTTATCCTTTGCCTATTTATTTGATTTTATGGTTTTATAAATCTGAAGAAAATGTTTCCATTTCAGAAAAAGTGGCGAAGATGTGAATGAGATTTAACAATTTTTAAATGTCTATTCTATTCTAAATATTATCTAGTAACTTTACATATTTACTTTACTTGTTATCTTCACATTAATTTTAGACATAGGTATTATTAATCCTATTCAAGTAACTGAAATAAAGAATAAGGTTTACTGAGAATCACAAATCTATTACAAGGAAAGGTCAGAGCAGATTATCTTCAAAGCCTGTATTCTTTCTGTCATGTAACATTTTCCCTGTATAATAAACAATTAGTTTTGTCTACTACATTTGCTGTAACTGTTTTGCTGACATTTAAATATCCATTTTGATATTTAAAGTAACATAGATTGGCAAGTAAATAAAAATCCTCTTGTATACTCTGAGCAATATTTTCCTGGAACTTTTCAATGTGGCAAAATGTTTGGGGGAAAACTCTTCAAAACTCAGAAAATACAGGTAAAAGGGCTAGATTTTGGAAAAAGACTAGAAGAAAAATGAAAGTTACAATTGAATTTGGGAAAAATTCTATAAAGTAGACATTTGTGGAAAGATTTTACTGCATTCATTCAGCAAATATTTACTGAATATATAAATAATCTAGGTGCTAGGGAGATGAGGCAGAGTGCCTCCCTACCCAAGAGACTTATTCAAGTGACAAACGACTATAATAAGAACAAGACAAATGCTGCCCAAATGCCACAGAATGGTTCACAAAAAAAAAAAAACATTATATACTTTCTATAGATGAGAAAGAATTTATTTAGGAACTGAGGTAGAATATGATATTCCAGGCAGAGAAACTAGCATGAAGAAATAGATAAGAAAGGACTAGACATACTTAAAAAACTGCAAATCTCAGTTTTATTGATGCTTAGAGATTTACTGGGTTGGATGGGAAGGATGTGTTGGAACAGATTCTAATTATCATTTATTGAATACCTACTGTGTTCCTAACACAGTGGAAGGTGTTTTGCATATATTTTCTCTAATTCTCACATTTCTCTATAATTCCATTTAAAGATGGGGATCCTGTGCTTCAAAGAAATAAATGACATGCTTAACCTCATACACAACTAGTTAAATGGTTTCATAGGGTGCTAATCCACGTTTGTCTGACTATATGGCCCTACTCTTTTAAGTATTGTGTCTACAGGTTTGTAAGAGGGACTTTTAGATACTGTGATGTGTTTTGTAGGCAAATTACATTTAAATTAAGATTTGTATTTTAAGAAGACAAACTGAACTGCTGCTGCTGTTTGCGGCCTGAAGTCCTGGGAAGCGAAGAGCCACTTAGAAGGTTACCTGGGGGATCTGACGACCATCCACGAGGGTCCCTACCAAAGCAGTGAAGGTCAGGATGGAAAGAGGCAGAGATTTCAAATCTGCGGCACAGTTGGAATACCTAATACTTGGAGCCTACATGACATTTTGGCAATGAAGGATAGAGAGAAATTAAAAGTGACTACTATTTATCTAGTTTGGAAAACTGGTTGATGATAATGTGAGAAGAGAAACAGAGAAGAAAAATTGAGTGAGGAAGACTCTGAATTCAGTTGTTTAATTTTGAAATTTTTGAAGCCTGGAGAATATAAAGCTGGAGACGTAGAAAAGTCGGTTGAAAATATAGGTGTGGTACTTAAATGAGAGGTTAGAGCTGAAAAAGTGCACATTTTAGTTATTGTCCTGGGACTCAAAGCCACTGGAAGAGAAGAGACCAAGCCCTTAACTGACTGAGACCATGATGAAGAGATGACAGAAGAGAAGACTTTGGAAATAACAACTAAGGCTCTGGCAGGCAGGGGTGTGAAGACAGTGCAGGAGACAGAAAGCATGGTGGAGATTCATGTGTGTGTGGAGGAGAACAAAGAAAGGAGTGATGTCAGAAAGTCACTGCAGAAGAGCTTTAATAAGTAAATAAATAAGTAAACAAATAAGATCTGGGGATAAAATGCACAGCATGATGTCTATAATAAACAATAATAAATAATACTATATTGTATACTTCAACATTGTTAAGAGAGTAGATCTTACTGTTATCACTACACACAAAATAATCATAATTACTTGAGGGGATGGAAATGTTAACTAACCTTACTCTGCTAATCACTTTGTAATTATATAAGTGCATACAGTAAGATATACACCTTCCACTGTGTATGTCTTAAACTTACATTATGTATTATGCCAATAATATATTAATACATCTGGGGAAAAGATTTCAAGAAGTAAATAAAGGTCAAATGCCATAGAGAGATTAAGCAAACCTATGCCAATACAGAAGCCGTGGAATTTGATGATTAAGAGGCAATATTAATAACCTTAAGGAAAAGTATTTTATGTAAAACGTCTAGGCAGTGGTCAGGGGTAGAATTCACAGTTAAGTTATATGTCTATTTAAAATAACAACAATAAAAATAGTAGTAACATTACTTGCTGGTACTTTACCATTTATATATAGTTGTTCATATGCTCTTGTCTGAAAAACCATCATTCTTCATGGAAAATTTCAGGCAGATTTGAGCGCAATGAAAGATTTAAACCTCAAAGCCAGATCCTTTCACTCCCGACCTCACACCCCTTCAGAATCACCACAGAGTACTTCCATTCAGCTGAGTCCTGGTTATTTTGAACAGTCATGGAGATACTGATATTCAGCAGAATGAAACCAGGATTTGGCATTTGGAGTGGAATAAATCCTGGACCCACCACACACAAGGTGAGTGAGCCTCATTCCCTTGTCTGAACCAGTGGATAATAATACCCTTCCTTGAGTGTGACTGTGAAAATTAAACCTGAAGCATGTGAAAAACATGGGATAAGGAGCTGTCACTAAATAAACAACAATTTAACTTGTTACATTCTGTAAAAGAAATACTGTATGCTTACTTTAAAATATGACAAACTGTGAGTAACAATTATTTTAAATTAGCAAAGCAATTGAAATAACTATTGCTAAAACACTGGATATATTTAGTTAATAAATCAAAGGAATGTTCACAATTAGAAAAATATCCTGTTATCCAGTCTCTGTAATTGCCTTACAGGCAACCATGTACAGATTAGGTAGGTAGTTCACATTTTAAATCTCATCTTTTAAAATGATTTTAGGTCTGAGATAAGCAGCTGTTATTGCTAAGTATTCAAGTATTTTTTTCAAAAATTCTCAATATTTTTCCCCATAGAAGTACACGGACATTTTGCAGGAAAACCTATAAAGATTTTCCTATAAATAAAGATGATTGTATTTTCATTTCCAATATCTTATACAGAAAAAAAATCACTTCTGAAGCAGTGATTTTATAGAAATATTTAAAATTTTTATAATATTGCCTAGTAGAAATTGAAAGAACTAAAATCAGGATTATATTTCCAGTTGTATTCCCAAATAGCTGTTACTTCTAACAAGCTACCAAATTTTCTTTCAAAGGTTTTTCAGATGAAAATAGTTAAACTTTACTGAATATTATGTTCTAAGCATACTAATCTCCATGTATTAAGTCACCAAATCTGCTCAAGAAATACATGAGGCAATATTTTGTGGATGTGAAAACTGAAGTATGTGGAAGGTTTGTTTAATTCACATTGCTAATAAATGCTGAGCCAAAATTAAAACCAAGGAATTCTGATGGAGTTTATGCCTTCCACCACTGCTGCCTGCCCTCTGGGATGGCTGAAGCCAGAGAATTCTAGGGATAGAAGGGTCTCTAGATGACACATCAGCAGCCCTCCTCATTTTATATGAAGCATGGAGAGGTTATATAACGTGTTAGACGAAATCACAATAAGATCTGGAACTACAGCCCAGCTTCCTCTAATACGTGTTTTACTAAACTACCTTGTTCCCTCTCTCTTGAGCGTAAAATTATTTTTAAAACTAGTTTAATAAGGGCCTATCTTGTAACTGTAGCTTCTAAGTGTCATAGAATATTATTATCATGGTACTCTGACAGAGCATGGTGTCATAGAATGGGTCTCACAAATTTTCGGATCCAAAATTATTCCATTTATCTTAACAGTACAGTTCTTTTATAGGTTTCACCAGATTTTGAAGTTCACTGAATTCATTCAGTAAGATACTAACTACTCTCATTTGCTCTTGTAGATTTCCTAGTCACCCTTGCTGTTACGTTGGTCATGTGACCACCAATGTAATACAGACAGAAGAGACAGCTTATATCCATGAGTCAATGCTTGGAGAAGAGATACCTAGCAAAGAAGCAGAGACATCTGGCATGAAGCAGATGATGCCTCAATGAGGAATAAATATTTAAAGTATTAAACCATTGGTATTTTGAGTTGTATTTGATTCTTTGGCATATTCTTACCTGTGAAAAATACATTGGTTTTGGAAATGAAGAGTACTTTAGTGAAAAGTCTATCATTTGTGGTGATTAGTTTAGTAAATGGATGGCAAACAGTCAAGAAATTGCCATCGGAGGCTGTAAAGAAACATATTTTGCAATAGTAAAAACCTTTAATAATACATGCCTTTGAAAAAGCTGTCCATATCTTACCAAATTCTTTTTAAGTTCAGACTCCCAAACTCTAACAACTCTCTAAATTCTACTACAGGAAGTTGTGGTGGAGTTTTCATTTAGACACATATTAAATTCTGAAAAGCATTTATAATCACTACAAAAAAGGGATTAAAAAAGTTACTTCTCAAGCTTGAGGAGAATAAATGACACAGTATTTGAAAGCACTTCACACTGGTTAATATTTAGGTGGTCCTGAGCAACTTGTATGAAAGTAGAGAAAAAATGGTGAAGAGCAAACTGTGAGACAAATTATATTTAATTCTAGAAAATATGAGTCATGTCTAAAATATATTCATTTCAATAATATGAAATCAGCAATGGAGCCAGTATTTCTAATTATAATGCTAACTGCAATTTCTGTAACATGAAAAAAAAAAGTTTTACAGACCTATCTCATGCACTTAGTTGCCCATTTATTTCATATACATAATGAGGTATATTGTTATTAATTAAAACACAGAGTTTGCATCCAAAAGATCTGAGTTTAAATTAATTTCCTAACTAAATTACACTCATTAATTCAATCCTTCTAAGCTTCAATTTTTATCTAAAAAATGCAGATTAAAAAATTACTTTAATTGTTGGTTAAATAAATAAAGAAGATATATGTTAACTAGCGAATTTTCTGGATCATAAAATGTGCTAAAATATTGGTAGCTATTTTGTTACAGCAAACCCTGCCGTGATCATCAGCATCTTTATACATGCTCATTATCTTTCACTAAAGATAACTGTTGACCACAGTCTTCAGGTATGGACTCAATAGGACCCTGCCCCTTACAAAACAGTGAAGTTCTCAGAAACACTTGTGTTACACTGAAACATTTCTCCACTTATAAAATGACTATCTTTCAGTGGGATAGTTGGTCTATAATGTGAAAATGATTTTCAGGAATTTGAGGGCTTTTGAAAGTGCTTTAAAATGACTTAAAAAATCTAGTGTATTGCAAAAAAATCAGTGTGTTCTTGTTATACAACATCCATACAAAGAGCAAATAGACTGTTTATGGGAAAAGATGAATACAAATTTCACAGCTAAACAAAATAAGATCATCTTTAGCAGCCAACAGAAACTCAGCACTAGCCATCAGCCATTATCTTCATTATTCTGTCTTCTTCAATTAAAATTTTAGAATTTTTTTAAATGAAACATTGAATATGAAACAAAATGTGTATTATTGAATAAGGTTGCAGTTTAGTTCTATATTTAATCTTGGCAGATTGTCACCTATTGTTCTGAATGAGCTTTTATTAATCTAAAGCATGAGACTGTGATGTTAATTTTGTTACAATGCAGCTGAAAACCTTTTTGGCTCGGTTTGTGACAACTTTCCTCAGGATTTTTCATCTGGAAGCCTCTCAAAATTTATAACTGGCCTCATTATTTCATTTAAAAGTTTTGTGGGAGATTTTTAAAAGCACTCAGAAAACCTCATGAGTAGACAGAAGGTAATCTCAGAACACCTGAGCAGTACTGGACAATAGGCAAAGAATGCTGGGCTAAAAGCACTTTGCAACAGGCTATGTGTAGTTTTGACAATTTCTCTGACACTCATTATTTCTGAACTACCCTGAGTATAAGACCCTGTCTTCTACTGCATGGAATACAGTTTATACCAAATATTTCCTGTATTTATGAAGAAATACATATGTATGCATGTGTATGACTAATATTAATTTCTCCACTTTTTCTCAAGTGCATAAATTTATCTATATTTTAAATTGAGAGATAATTGTGAGGAAAAAACATTCCTCTTGAAACATTAGATATTTAATCATATCAATGCATAATTAATCAGACCAAAAGTATACACACCATCTTAAAGAAATGGAATCTGAGGTCTTGAGACAGAAGAGACAGCTTACATCCATGAGTCAATGCTTGGAGATTATAAAAATTCTAAATATTTCTATAAAATCACTGCTTCAGAAGTGATTTTTTTCTGTATAAGATATTGGAAATGAAAATGGAAAGATTTTATCTTTACTGAATACATTAAAATATATAAAGAGAGCATATATTTTTAAGAAGGAGAACTAGCTAGATATGAAATAAATCTAAAAGAATTAAACACTTATTACATTCCATGCATTATTCCAAGCTCTTTAGAGTATCTTTCACTTAATTGTCACACAAACGCCATGAAATAAATGATCATATTTAAACTAAGGCACAGAAGAAAAGGACCTTGCCCACAGCCACCCTTTGGTAAATACTGAAACCACGTTAGAAAAACTTACAGTAGAAAATTTTTCAGGGCTCATTCTACCATTCAGAGAAAACATATTTCTATTCAGTGGGCTTGAGTGTTTCTTTCATTCCATAGGCAGTTATTCCTATTGTTGGGGATGGTGGATCAGGTTATCTCAATCTATTGTCATTAGCATTCTGTTCTTCTAATAAAATCTAACGAATGTTTAGAATCCATATTCACCAGGCATTCATAATTTGGCTTTCTTATCTATAAGGCTACAGCTCAATATAGTAAGTATTCTGATAGGTTTGATAGTTAAGTTTCTCATCACAAATTTATAAAATGCCATCTTGAATATATACATGTGATAGTTTGCAACAGGCATATTGTCATCCAAAAATAACGGAATATAGACCAATAGTGGCTATAACATAGGAGTTAATTTTTCTCTCTTAACAAGAAGACTGAAGATAACCCGATGCTGGTGCTGGTTTCAAAAACCGCAAGGCCAGGACCAGCATCTCTGATATTAATTTAGCCTTCTCCATTGATTGCAAGATGGTTACATTAGCTCAAACGATCATGTCAGCATTGAAGGCAAAAATTAAGAGACAGAGGGTATGTCCCTGATATCCGGATATTTATCAGGGAAGGAAAAGCTTCCTTAGAAATCCTTAGCAAACACTGGCTAGAACTGTTTAACATGTCCACTTCGATGAATACAAATATTAGAAAAATGAAGATTCATGTTTTCTGGTTTATACAGTTGGGAAGAAAAAGTAGAAGAAAGTTGGGGAATGGTATTGTGTTAGCCAACCTGCAATGATACTCATGAAAGAGAAAAGGCCTCTAGGGTTTCTGACACATTTAGATTCTGAGTCTGTAACTTGAATAGCCAGATTCTGCCCATTAGATACACCAAGGTGAGTGAAAGTGTCAGTGAAATACAGCAAGGCCAATTTCTCCTGGCATGACCTCTATATTTTCATCCATTTTGAAATTTCTAAAATTATAACTGAAAATTCCCTGTAACCAATTGTCACTACAGTGGAAATGTGTGTCTTATAATTATTATGATGTTCTATCAAATTCATTTCTCTACAGCTAGGTATCTATGACTGTATTTAAAACCTCATTCTTTGAGATATGGAGACATAAAGATAATGTATGTCACTATGTTGATACATTCAGAATAGATTGTATAATCTGAAAGATGATATAGTTGAATAAATGAAAAGGAGATATAGGATCAAATGAAAAATGGTAGTCACTATAATAGAAAATCTTCAAACAATTATGGGACCTTATTATTTATAAAACTCAATGCTAAGCACTTTGGGGAATACAAAGATGAGTAAGTTCACAATCTGCATGCAAAGAAGAAAAGTCCACAAAAATCAGGTATAGTAAGTATAAGAAATGAAGCATTTGTTACATATAAAGTATTGACAAATGCTAGTGGGAATCAAAAGATGTGGATATCATGTGTGTTTGGTTGAAGTATTCAGAATAGAAATGGAGAAAACAGCTTTTATAAATGGCATTTATGATTTCAACATTCCAAAAAGGGGAGAGTCAGGTTGAGGCAGGCCCATCAAGCAGAGAAACAGCATAAACAGGTCATTCATGGTTAGGGTTACACAAACGAAAATGTTTGGGGAACAGAAAATAGTAGAACTGAGAACTCAGGGTATATTAATGAAGTAGATGAACATGAATGTGGAAGAGATGATTAGGTGATAAATTATTGTTGAATGCAGATACAAATGCATATAAATATCTCAATAAATATGCACAAGTTTGCCTGAAATTATACATTGACATTCTTAGAACAAGAGAACATAGAATGTAAAATAACTTTTTAATAAACTCATCTTCCCATTGGCTTCAAATATCATTTGGGAGACATATGTTAAAGTGAACTGGTGTAGTAAAGGTAAATTCCCAAACTACAAAGCAATGACTTCTTCACATTCGCCCTATCTTACCTTTTTAAATTCTTAATACACCTTGGAAATTTGTGTATTTGCAATTTTGAAAGTTTAGCCTCTCTCTGAGGCCTCAAATTCACTTCAGGCTGTGGTGATCATTCAAGAGGTTTTGTAACCTTTATATCTACCAAACACTGGAATCCCTCCAAAATGTAACGCCTTCCACTAAAACAAAATTAATATCTGGATCATTTTTTTCCCTTTTCTATGTTTGCCATTGTCTTTTCAACTCCCATTTTCCCTATTGGTAATCCATCTTCTATTTAGTAACTTTGTTTCTTAATGTCTGTTATGTTCTTTGAGCCCCACATCATACTCTCATCAGCATGGACATCACACAGACCCCTGCCACCTTCAAGATCTCAAAGTAGGTGCTTTCTCACCATTATTATAAATGCTTTATCTTTTCATTCTTTCAGGTTCACTAAATTTCCTATTTTTAGTCTCAGTATGAACTTCTAACACTCAACCCTGCCAGTTTATTCAGTTATTTAATCTCAAGTTATAACTGACTCCAGAACTCATCATGATCTTTGTTCCTGCCAATGAACCCAGCCCCAATATCAGATGTTCCCCAGAGATTTTTGCCCTTTCTCTGCTTCCAAGCCATGAATTATTATTGATTAAAGATTTAAATAAATGAAGCCCAATTCTCCTTAAAAAACAAACAAACATGGCAATCATATTTTTACTGTGAACTCACTATTGCAAAACATTATTTAGTTCACATATTGTTTTTCATTCCCTTGTACATTTCCAAGAAGGCAATATCAAAATTTATACTTCCCCATATCTTTTTAAATCCCCAATTCATACACATTTTAATAACTACTCCCACTATGAACTCCCTTAGGTAATATCCTCTCAAACTCAGAAAACTACTTTTACCCTTTACCCTATTTCTCTCTTATTCTATCATTTGGTCTCAGAAAAAGAGGTATCTCTCTTCTGAATTTCATTCCCAACATTTATATTTAAAATTTCTTACTTTGTGCCTTTAAAATACACTTACCCCTTCCTCACCAGTCTATTCCCTAAACTGAATGTTTACCTGAATATTCCACTGCAAACCCTATGAAGAAACAAATCTAATTCATAGCCTTGGTCTCCTCTCTTTTCATATCACTTAGCACAGTCAGTCTCATCTTTTAGTTCATTTTTTCACTTGCCTTCATATCAGTTGTCAAGTTCTTTAAAATCTCCTGTCCCCGAACTCTTTTCAATCCTGATGCCATCAGAACTAAAAAGGCAGGACTTGAGATATCTTGACTTTACTGTTGCAAAAACCTCTTAACTAGTTTGATTGTGCTCTTCTTTTTCATATATTATTTCTGAATTAATATTCCGAAAGCAATGCACTATTATGTTGTTTGCTTCCTTGACAGTAACTACATCATTTGCAAATAATCTCAACTGATTAATTTGATACTTGAGACCCTCTGAAATTATTTAGCTTTATTTTTTAAATCTTACATTATTTCTCAAAATGAGCTTTATATTCCGCCCAAACAGAAATGATCACACAGTGTCACAGTGGACATTTCTTGTGCCTTTTTTTGAACACACTTTATGTGTTGGAAAAAATTTCCCACTTTATGATTCTACACTCTGTTACTGCCTGTGAACAGGCATGAAAACTTGGTTCCTTAATCAGATATACTGACTTGAAATGAAAGAAGAGAAAGAAAAGAACGGTACTGTGTGAAACAAATTCAGGAAAAGGGGCTGATGTGATACTCAGGATTCAGTCAGAAACAGAAGCTTTTCTCCACAAAATTCTCAATTTAGTGTTCTGTGCCAATTACTTTTGCTTTTTAAAAATCTCCTTAATCTCTTCAAATTTGGCTTTTCATTCACATATATATAAACATGTACTTTAAATCTCAAATTACTTTTCTATTGACAAACCAAATGTGCTCTGCCAGGTCTCAGTTCTGTAAATTTTACTGCAGTATATGTCACCACTGACGAACTTTTTATTCTTGAAAAAGATCTTATTTCCTAACACTGCATATTCTTAGAGCTCCTTTCACCTGGCCATTCATTACCTTTCTGATGCATTTGCTAATTACCTTTCTGAAGCTTTTGCTCTACATTTTGTCTGAAGCTCAAGGAAAACGTGTTCTTTCTTGCTGATTTTGTTCTCATTTATTGCTATATACTGATAATACAAAAAATATACTTATCTGACTTCTTTGCTGAGTTCTTGTCATATATCTCCAACATCTTTCCAGATATTCATACTGAGTATCTCTTAATGTCTTATTACTTCTAATTTAAAGAAGCCTTCCATTACAAGTTTCTATCAATCCATTACTGTTCTTCCTAAAGTACCACCTTGGAATATTTGTCCTCTGGGACTCTTTGTATAAGGCAGAATCATAACCAAATCGGAATAAGAATTCCATGAAATTGGCACATTATTATTCTCTAAGGAACTGATTAGCAAGTTAATAGGATACCAAGAATTCTATTCTAAATCAGAATTGCAAGAAGCTGATAGTAGAGATTTAACACAAAAAAAAGGGAGTGTAGGGGCAGAGCCAAGATGGCGGCGTTAGAAAAGCAGCAGCAATCTCCTCCCAAAACCACATATATCTATGAAAATATAACAAAGATAACTTCCTAGAATAAAGACCAGAGGACACAGGACAACATACAGACCACATCCACACCTGTGAGAACCCAGCGCCTCACAAAGGGGGTAAGATACAAGCCCTGCGGGTCCCGAGCGCCCCTCCCCCCAGCTCCAACAGGTGGAGAGGAGTCAGCAGGGAGGGAGAAGGAGCCCAGGAGTGCTGAACACCCAGCTCCAGCCATCCAGACCAGAGCGCACACACAGTGCAAGTGTGGGGCCCTGGATACTAGGGAAACGGCAGCAAGAATGATGGGCGGATACCAGAGGCCAGCACTGGAGGACAAAAGAAAAGTGAGCAGCCATCTTTTTTTGTTGTTGTTGTTGCTGTTTTGTTGTGGTGAGTGCTTTTTGGAAGTCTTAAAGGGACAGGGACCCCAATACTAGGGAAACAGGGCAGCAAGACTGGTGAGCGGGTATCGGAGACCAGCACCGGAGAACAAAAGAAAAGCGAGTGGCCACTTTTTGTTGTTGTTGTTTTGTTGTGGCGAGTGCTTTTTGGAAGTCTTAAAGGGACAGGGACCCCAATACTAGGGAAACAGGGCAGCAAGACCAGCAAGCGGGTATCAGAGACCAGCGCCGGAGAATAAAAGAAAAGCAAGCGGCCATTTTGTTGTTATTGTTGTTGTTTTGTACTGGCGAGTGCTTTTTGAAAGTCTTAAAGGGATAGGGACCCCCATACTAGGGAAACAGGGCAACAAGACTGGTGAGCAGGTGCCTGAGGCTAGCGCCAGAGAATAAAGAAATATGAGCGGCCATTTTTTTGTTTTTGTGGTTGTTTTGTTTTGGCAGGTGCTTTATGGAAGTCTTAAAGGGGCAGGGTGGGACACTTAGTCCAGAGGTAGGGAAACTGGGGATCTCTGGGCACTCTAATCCCCTGGGCTGCAGGGAGCACGGAGGCCCCTTACAGAGATAAATAGCCTCCCGGCCACTCCCCCTCCAACACAACTCCACCAGTATGGAACAGCAGCCCAAGCCAGGCCACGCCCACTGCTACAGTGGAGATAAACTCCATAGCAGCCAGGCAGGAAGCAGAAGCCCTGTCTGCGTGCAGCTACCCAGCACAAGCCACTAGAGGTCGCTATTCTCCTAGGAGAGGAAGGCCACAAAACAACAAGAAGGGAAGTTCTTCCAGCTGTCACTTGTCCCAGCTCTGCAAACTATTCCTATAACCATATAAAGACACAATTACAGGCAAACCAAGATCACAGAGAACCAGAGAAGGAGACAGACCTAACCAGTCTTCCTGACAAAGAATTCAAAATAAAAATCATAAACATGCTGACAGAGATGCATAGAAATACTCAAGAGAAATGGGATGAAGTCCGGAGGGAGATCACAGATGCCAGAAAGGAGATCACAGAAGTGAAACAAACTCTGGAAGGATTTATAAGCAGAATGGATAAGATGTAAGAGGCCATTGATGGAATTGAAATCAGAGAACAGGAATGCATAGAAGCTGACATAGAGAGAGATAAAAGGATCTGCAGGAATGAAACAATATTAAGAGAACTGTGTGACCAATCCAAAAGGAACAATATCCATATTACAGGGGTACCAGAAGAAGAGAGAGGAAAAGGGATGGAAAGAATCTTGGAAGAAATAAGTGCTGAAAACCTCCCCAAACTGGAGGAGGAAATAATCGAACAGACCACGGAAATACACAGAACCCCCAACAGAAAGGATCCAAGGAGGACAACACCAAGACACATAATAATTAAAATGGCAAAGATCAAGGACAAGGCAAGAGTTTTAAAGGCAGCTAGAGAGAAAAAGGTCACCTATAAAGGAAAACCCATCAGGCTTACATCAGACTTCTCGACAGAAACCCTACAGGACAGAAGAGAATGGCATGATATATTTAATACAATGAAACAGAAGGGCCTTGGAACAAGACTACTGTATCCAGCACGACTATCATTTAAATATTATGATGGGATTAAACAATTCCCAGACAGGCAAAAGCTGAGGGAATTTGCTTCCCACAAACCACCTCTATAGGGCATCTTAGAGGGACTGCTCGAGATGGGAGCACTCCTAGAAAGAGCACAGAACAAAACACCCAACATATGAAGAATGGAGGAGGAGGAATAAGAAGGGAGAGAAGAAAAGAATCTCCAGACAGTGTATATAACAGCTCAATAAGCGAGCTAAGTTAGGCGGTAAGATACTAAACAGGCTAACCTTGAATCTTTGCTAACCATGAATTTAAAGCCTGCAATGGCAATAAGTACATATATTTTAATAGTCACACTAAATGTGAATGGACTGAATGCACCAATCAAAAGACACAGAGTAATAGTATGGATAAAAAAGCAAGACCCATCTATATGCTGATTAAAAGAAACTCACCTCAAACCCAAAGACATGTACAGACTAAAAGTCAAGGGATGGAAAAACATATTTTAGGCAAACAACAGCGAGAAGAAAGCAGGGGTTGCAGTACTAATATCAGACAAAATAGACTTCAAAACAAAGAAAGTAACAAGAGATAAAGGACACTGCATAATGATAAAGGGCTCAGTCCAACAAGAGGATATAACCATTCTAAATATATATATGCACCCAACACAGGAGCACCAGCATATGTGAAACAAATACTAACAGAACTAAAGGGGGAAATATACTGCAATGCATTCATTGTAGAAGACTTCAACACACCACTCACCCCAAAGGATAGAACCACTGGGCAGAAATTAAGTAAGGACATGGAAGCACTGAAAAACACAGTAGAGCAGATGGACCTAAAAGACATCTATAGAACTCTACATCCAAAAGCAACAGGGTATACATTCTCCTCAAGTGCACATGGAACATTCTCTAGAATAGACCACATACTAGCGCACAAAGAGAGCCTCAGCAAAATCCAAAATATTGAAATTCTACCAACCAATTTTCAGACCACAAAGGTATAAAAGTAGAAATAAATACTACAAAGAAAACAAAAAGGGTCACAAACACATGGAGGCTTAACAACATGCTCCTAAATAATCAATGGATCAATGAAAAAATCAAAATAGAGATCAAGGAATGTATAGAAACAAATGACAACAACAACACAAAGCCCCAACTTCTGTGGGATGCAGCGAAAGCAGTCTTAAGAGGAAAGTATATAGCGATCCAGGCACACTTGAAGAAGGCATAGCAATCCCAAATGAATAGTCTAACATCACAATTATTGAAACTGGAAAAAGAAGAACAAGTGAGGCCTAAAGTCAGCAGAAGGAGGGACATAATAAAGATCAGAGAAGAAATAAACAAAATTGAGAAGAATAAAACAATAGTAAAAATCAATGAAACCAAGAGCTGGTTCTTTGAGAAAATAAACAAAATAGATAAGCCTCTAGTCAAACTTATTAAGAGAAAAAGAAAATCAACACAAATCAAGAGAATCAGAAATGAGAACAGAAAAATCACAACAGTTTCCACAGAAATACAAAGAATTATTAAAGACTACTATGAAAACCCATATGCCAACAAGCTGGAAAACCAAGAAGAAATGGACAACTTCATAGAAAAATACAACCTTCCAAGACTGACCAGGGAAGAAACACAAGTTAAACATACCAATTACGAGCAAAGAAATTGAAATGGTAATCAAAAAACTACCCAAGAACAAAACACCCAGGACGGATGGATTTACCTCGGAATTTTATCAGACATACAGAGAAGACATAATACACATTCTCCTTAAAGTTTTCCAAAAAATAGAAGAGGACAGAATACTCCTAAACTCATTCTATGAAGCCAACATCACCCTAATACCAAAACCAGGAAAAGACCCCACCAAAAAAGAAAATTACAGAACAAGATCCCTGTTGAATATAGATGCAAAAATATTCAATAAAATATTAGCAAACCGAATTCAAAAGTATATCAAAAGGGTCAAACACCATGACCAAGTGGGAATCATCCCAGGGATGCAAGAATGGTACAACATTCGAAAATCCATCAACATCATCCACCACATCAACAAAAAGAAAGACAAAAACCACAGGATCACCTCCATAGATGCTGAAAAACATGTGAGAAAATTCAACATCCGTTCATGATAAAAACCGTCAGCAAAATGGGAATAGAGGGCAAGTACCTCAACATAATAAAGGCCATCTATGATAAAACCACAGCCAACATTATACTGAACAGCGAGAAGCTGAAAGCATTTCCTCTGAGATCGGGAACCAGACAGGGATGCCCACTCTCCCCACTGTTATTTAACATAGTACTGGAGGTCCTAGCCACGGCAATCAGACAAAACAAAGAAATACAAGGAATCCAGATTGGTAAAGAGGAAGTTAAACTGTCACTATTTGCAAATGATATGATACTGTACGTATAAAACCCTAAAGACTCCACTCCAAAACTACTAGAACTGATATCAGAATACAGCAAAGTTGCAGGATAGAAAATTAACACACAGAAATCTGTAGCTTTCCTATACACTAACATCACAATTATCGAAATTGGAAAAAGAAGAACAAATGAGGCCTAAAGTCAGCAGGAGGGACATAATAAAGATAAGATAAGAAATAAACAAAATTGAGAAGAGTAAAACAATAGCAAATATCAACCAATTTTTCAGACCACAAAGGTATGAATGTAGAAATAAATTCTACAAAGAAAACAAAAAGGCTCACAAACACATGGAGGCTTAACAAAATGCTACTAAATAATCAATGGATCAATGAACAAATCAAAATAGAGATCAAGGAATATATAGAAACAAATGACAACAACAACACTAAGCCCCAACTTCTGTGGGATGCAGCGAAAGCAGTCTTAAAAGGAAAGTATATAGCAATCCAGGCACACTTGAAGAAGGAAGAACAATCCCAAATGAATAGTCTAACATCACAATTATTGAAACTGGAAAAAGAAGAACAAGTGAGGCCTAAAGTCAGCAGAAGGAGGGACATAATAAAGATCAGAGAAGAAATAAACAAAATTGAGAAGAATAAAACAATAGTAAAAATCAATGAAACCAAGAGCTGGTTCTTTGAGAAAATAAACAAAATAGATAAGCCTCTAGCCAAACTTATTAAGAGAAAAAGAGAATCAACACAAATCAACAGCATCAGAAATGAGAATGGAAAAACCATGACAGACTCCACAGAAATACAAAGAATTATTAAAGACTACTATGAAAACGTATATGCCAACAAGCTGGAAAACCTAGAAGAAATGGACAACTCCCTGGAAAAATACAACCTTCCAAGACTGACCAAGGAAGAAACACAAAAGTGAAACAAACCAATTACGAGCAAAGAAATTGAAATGGTAATCAAAAAACTACCCAAGAACCAAACACCTGGGCTGGATGGATTTACCTCGGAATTTTATCAGACACACAGAGAAGACATAATATCCATTCTCCTTCAAGTGTTCCAAAAAATAGAAGAGGAGGGAATACTCCCAAACTCATTCTATGAAGCCAACATCACCCTAATATCAAAACCAGCAAAGACCCCACCAAAAAAGAAAATTACAACAATATCCCTGATGAACATAGATGCAAAAATACTTAATAAAATATTAGCAAACCGAATTCAAAAGTATATCAAAAGGATCATACACCATGACCAAGTGGGATTCATCCCAGGGATGCAAGGATGGTACAATATTCAAAAATCCATCAACATCATCCACCACATCAACAAAAAGAAAGACAAAACCCACATGATATGTCAAAGAAATAATCAATCTTACCATGTTTTCTTACTCCTGCTACTTCTATAGCTTTTCTTCTTCCTTCCTAATTACAACCCTTAAATAGAATTCGTGCTTCATATCGAATTTACCAAGTATCATAATTCCTCCAAGTGGTAAAGATACCTCAAGACAAATGCTGGGCATAGAAGCCACAGGGCATAAATCTGAAAAGAAGTAAAAAGCTAACCTTTTCAAACAATAAGGCTTCTCTCTCACTTACCAACTTTACATCTCCCTGTATGGCCCCGGAAGATGAGTGGTTAGCCAGAGATGGGTAAGATTCCTCAAGGGAGGAACAACCTAAGACAGGCACAGTCGCAGGGGGGCCATCAGGTGAGAAATTGGGGATCAACAGAGGTGAGGCTTAGAACCTCACCCCCCCATTTTGAGAGAAATCTTCTGCATCTGTGGATGTTTTGTTGCCCTTGTGTAGCTTGGATTAATACTTAGTCCACAGGCACACACCTGATCATCTATACTTGCACTCTTACAGCACCAAATTATGCTTTCTATCTTTATCTTGCATCTACCTACCACTTCAGCATTTTATTAAAAAAATAATAATAATAATAATAATAAGGGAGAAATGTGGGATTCACATATAAATCAAGTATAAAAATCAAACGAATATTCATATTTGACCTGATTGTTATTGTTCATAATGCATAATCAAAACTGAAAGTTTTTGTGATGACTGCCCTTGTACTGTTCACCATGTAAGAACTTATTCACTATGTAAGAATTTGTTCACCATGTAAGAACTTGTTTGTTATGCTTCAGAAGATTGGAGTCTGATGAGAATTAGGCTTGGGGTGGATTAATGATTGTGCTTTGAGCATTGACTCCCCTATACAGAATTTTATTGTTGTTAACAACCATTTGATCAATAAATATGAGAGATACCCTCTAAAAAAAAAAAAAAGAGGGAGTATAATAATTACATTAAATGAGAGAGAGGGAGATTTTTCCATGTAAAATTCAACATAATCTTTATTTTTATTTAAAACATTTAAAATACTATGAAACACAATTAAAATAATGCTGCAAGCAATATGTTCTACTTTATCGATCAGTTTTACGTATCTGAAGTGTATAAGCCTTGTAACCCAACTTCCCTAGTCCTTGCAGTGTAAAATTTATGATTTGCTTTTACACTGCATTCAGTAAGAGCATATAGATGAATTCAATTTATGCTTGTCATAGTTTTTATGAAATACTTTGATCTGGAGGGTGTGCTGTTGTGTAGCATAAACTGTACTGTACAAAAGAATATCTATTTTCAGGCTCTGTTACTGGCACTCATAATTCAACAGAAGGGTAGACAGAGGAGATAAAAATTAAGGATAATAAAGGAAGGCCCTCTGAATTGTATGGAAAATACGTAAGGCTTACTGGGGATATATTTGGCATTTAATGAGGAAGATAAAGATTGAAGAATAGTTCTAACAGAGTAGAGAGCCTAAGGAAAGAATTAGTTTAGACAAAGGAAAGAAAAAGCATATTTAGGAATAAAAAAAAAAGAAAGGTAAATTGCTACTGCTACCAATTGAGGACATAATTAGAGCAGTCAACATCAAAGTATATGCCATAGAATGCATTTTGGAATTATGTATTAGATACATTCAGAGTCATGTACTAACTAAGGCAGGGTAGAGAGTTATTCATTACGAAAAGATGTCTGCCATAACAATTAGCACAAATAGATTGTGGCATGTGAGTGAGTTATGTTTGTGATTCCAAAAATATAAGTTCTAGGCATTTTAAATATCTGAGAATGTACATGATATTCATATAATAGTATGAAATTTTCATATAGAATGTAATTATAATATAATATGAAAATTGTCTCTCCCATTACCTCAACTGGTTAGGATAGCAAAACTAGAACAAATCAAAAACACCCATGTAAGAAATTTTAAATACTACCTCATATTTTCTTCTGTGAGATCTGATTATATAAATATCTATTTAACAACAAAAGCATACATAATTCTCTTATCAGATTAAATGGTGATGTGGAAAATTCACTTATTTTTAGAAGTGGGTCAGAACACAATTTCAAAAATGTCGTGATCAGTCTTGAGTTTCAATATGGGATATAGATAACAAATAATGTAAAATCTTTAAAAATGAGAATTATAATTATAATTCAAGTTTAAGTGCTGTTAATGCAAAGACTTTGTTTCCATGATGGCAGACATCTGTGTAAAATGTAAATGTGTATATGTGTATGTGTGTGTGTGTGTGTATATATATATATATATACATTTTTTAATGAATATATATAAATTTATATAAAATCATATACATACAAATTTAAAAACTAAGTAGGAGTTTTAGCAGTGAACACCAATAGTTCAATTTTTAATTGCAAATAAACATTGTAAAGTTCATTCAAATTAACTAAACAAATACATAATTCCTATCCTACCAAATCTTTCTCCTATAAGCTGTATGATTGACTCACAGTTTTTGCCAAACTGTAGTGAGTTCAAAGCCCCATATCCTTTTTGCAAGTTGCTTTATCTCTTACTTTATATTGTGTATCCTTTGGTGTTTCTAAAGTTATATTTTCAAGTTCAGAATTTTCCTTTAAAAGATGCATGGCAAAATGCCAGAAAAGTAACTGTAGTGGCTTTTGGATGACTGGAGTAATCTTTAGTGTTCTAAGGTTCCCGAATTTTCTATATGGACTTGTCCAATTTTAGTAATAAAAAAATTACCAAAACATGCTAATGTTCTTTAAAATCAATAGTTTGCATCATTCGTTGAACCAATCAAGGAATGGAGGAGTTCTGATCTTATTTCAGGGATTAGCACAAAATATACCAAAGAAGTAAATACAACATACCCACCTGTAATAGCCTTTAAAGATGAATATTTTCTCAGTTGTTTCTGTCTCAACAAATGTAGCATTTCATAGATTAACTTGTAAAATGAAGTAACGGGGATGAGGACAAAACAGTAGCCGTAAGATTGCTTGGTATTCTCAATGCCCAGGATTCATTCTCTCTCTCTCTCTCACTTAAAGGGATCCCAGGAATAACTACTAATTTCAAAGCAAAATAGTATCACAAGATTTCAGAAGGATCTTAATCCTGGAACACACAGTTAACTCTGCTCATTCGAGGAGAAAGGTTAGCTCTAAGCTCAGGTTTGCACTGATTGTTCTCCCTCACCATGAACCAGGATGACATACAACCATTCAAAGCTGTTATGGATCCAAACACTATGTATATTCCTGGTAACATTCACTTGTGACCGACTAAAACTAGTGCTTCATTTCAAAAGATACAAATCACATGTACTTAAGTATTCATAGTTTGAAGTCAAAGTATGTTATTCAAAATATATTACATGCATATTTCTTTAGCTCTTAAATTAAAATTACATATCTTTGAAAATATGAATACTGTGCATATCCTGAATTTGTGTCAGAGAGCTAAAATTTAAATATTTTATTTTCATTTCTTGGCAGAAAAGCCAATTGTGATCTATATTTTCTTCAAAATTACTTGTGACATTGTTTTCTCCACTAAAGAAATGGAAGTCCAAAGACACTCTAAGAATAAATGACATAATTATTTTTCTTAATGGAAAAATATTCATTTTAATGTGAGAATTAAGGTATGAATGCCTCATAGGAAAGTATGTCTGCATTTTAAGCATATGAAATATGTTAGCATATGTAAATCCTTTAAGGAGTTTGAAGAAAATATTCACTCAATTTACCAAAGAGTGGTTTTTCAATTAGTTAGATTTGAATTAAAAAAAAAACTTGTTTACATTTATACTGTTCAGACCCACAGTTAACTGAATTTAACTGAAATTAATTTAAAACTTCAGGATTAAACTTTTATTGTGGACTAGCGTTTGTGGTAGAAAAGTACCTACTTTTCTCACATGCATTAAATTCCAAGTTAATAATTTCTGTTTATAAGAAATATAAAAATTCTTACATGATGCATAGAGGGATTAGTAACAAGTGCTTCAGAAGGTCGCCATACTTTTAATTGTTGGTACTGAAGTATTTATTAAAACAGATCCTTAAACATATTAAATTTAAGAAAGATCTCTTAGAAGATAGTGTTTCATATATTTCAGTATTCAAAGAACTTACAAATGCATATGTGGATTTCCATTCTATTTGCACTTTTAATACTAATGTATATGGCAACATCGTAGCTTTAGGCTTATAGTAGTAGTGATGTGATCATAATAGCAAACAAATAGGATTTGTGTATAGATTCAGAAATTAGATGTTTTGAATCAAGACAAATTCATATTAGAGCCCTATGTGATTCCCAACTGAGAAGCAGTTGGTCACACTGTTGGAGTTGCAGAGTATTGTGAATCCGAACTCTGTCAACTTAATTTTGTGGCAAGTTGTATAATTTGCTCCTACCTAATATACCCAAAAACCTCAATAAGCAGTTTTGGTAGATTGACTAATCAAATAAGCAAACTTTTCTAAGAGTTTATTTCCTCTTTTGCAAGGTACTCAAACAGGCAATTGTAAAGGTAAATGCAGTTGTTTCCAATTGCTAATATTTGTATTATTATTTCTATTACTACTGGTTAGATATTGTTGGGAATATGACTTCTAAATAATATGTGGCATTATTAACCATTGTCAGGCCTGCCAATTGGCCCACCAATGTTGAAAGCAGCTAATCAAAATTTCTCCCTATAACTGCCACACAACAATAGTACCTTTTTAAAATAAAATAACAAAGAATTAAAACTCTTCTATGAAGAAGTTCAAAATAACTTACTTATCCACATTCCAACAGACTATTTTAGCACTGAAATTCTACTTTACCTAATGTAAAACTAACTTAACAGAGTCCATGTTCACAATATTTGTAAACACATTTTAATACAGTATTTTTAAATTATTTTGATAAAGTAACAAAAAGTAGCAAAAGTAATCTTGGATAAATCTATGAGAAAATAAATGTTACTTCAAAAAATGTGAAAAGAAGAAAGAAAACAAGAGCTGTGATTTCTAGAAGCTTTAACTATAGTATGTATGTATTTTTCCTACTGTAACATTAAAACTAAACTTTTATTTATAATTTTAACTTAGAAAAGAGTAGTATCACAGAAATGCAAGAAAAAGTATGCAAATAGCATATACTCTATGGCATCAAGTATAGGTAATGGAAGCACATTAAGCTAATTGTAACATAGTATAAATAGAATAATAAATGTCATGTGCCCAACAGATGCTGTGAAACAATAACTGAATGTTGAAATAAAAATTGATAAAAATCATGTTTTTTTTTCTGTAATATTATGGTAAAGGTCAGGGATTGGCAAACTACTGCACACAAGCCAAATCTGGTCTACCCTCTGTTTTGTAAATAAAGTTTTATTGGAACAAAGTCATATTCACTCCTTTACATATGTTCTAAGGCTACTTTTGTGCTACAATGGCAGAGTTAAATAGCTATGATGAAGACCATATGATCTGCAAAAATTAAAATATTTACTCTCTGGCTCTTCACAGAAAAAGTTTGCTGAGCCCCAATATAGGTCATTGCTATAGATAATCTATTGTTATTTAGAAGATGTTTTAAAATATTTCAAAAACTTCTTGGTTTCAAATGCATATTTGTGAAAAAATAAGGGTCATTGTAGGTTTTTCTTTTATTTCAAATTCCTAACAATGAAGAGAGGAGTTCCCTTTCATAATGTTCTTTGACATTTTAAGCCTTCTAAACTAAAATAGTTTTTTAAAGCACCATTTAAATGAAGTGTTTGGTTTCATTAATTTTATATATCTGAATTACCACAAGAGAGTTCAAATTCTACAATTGTTCTTTGTGAAATGAACTTGGCACATTTACGGACCTATGAAAAAAAAATAGTTTACCTCATCATTTCTGAGTTTTAACTGTTCTGCTTATTAACGAGTAAACATAAGTTTTAAAAATATTTATAACAAAATAGTTCTCTCATACATGTACAATTACCTGTAATTTTATATTTGTTTAAACAGAGGTGTACTGATTTGAACTTTTTTTTTTAGCAAACCAAAGAAATGCTATTGTTAGAATACAGCATGATTTTATAAATCCATCCTGATCAGCCTCAAATTTTTTGATTTTCTAAATTAGGAATTCTTAGCTTCTGAAAAGCTATAAACTGTGTTCATTTCAAGAATATCACTTTCTGTACTGCTACAAATATATTTTTGTAAAGAACGTAGTTTATGATGATATGGAGTTTAACACGTGTGAGAGTCATTCAAGTAGTTATTATTCAATTTTAATCTATTCAAGTAGTTATTATTCAATTTTAATCTAACTTCCACATAATTACATCATAGTGTAGCTTCCATTCTGCTGTTTAATATTCTTGATATAAAGTAATCTCAAGGTAATCACTAACCTAAGAGCAACCTCTGCTGGCAAAGAGAGGCTGAGCTGCAAGCATTTTTACTGAAGTTTTACAATGTCATTTGACCATGCCAGATTAAAAAGTGTATTTTGAGGAAGGTTTTAATAATTTTATCGTATACAGCAGTGTGATAAAGTGTATATTTTTTAATATAAAATGCAGGTTACTTCAGCATAACTGTTTTAGAACTACAAAATATCAGATCTACATTAAAGGCTTGATTCTCAATTCTAAGCTTTGGGGCCTGAGGCTCATTTAGGAAGGACACTTAAATGAGAAGAGCTCAGATTTCATAAGATTCTTAAGAACATTTAGTGACAGGTTAGCGTATCAAAAAGTTTACTGTAAAATATAAAGGTCTATATAATTAATTCTGAATTTTAAAGATGGTTGCAGGACAATTAATGTAATGGATATGATTACCTTAATGAAATTTCTTTCCCAGATAAATAAAATTATAAATGAGAGATCATATGAAAGGGATAGGATAATAGTCCTTTTTTAGAAGCATATTAAAGAAATGCCATATAGATATAACTTTCAAAATAGTATCCATTAAGTATACAATCATTCATCCTAGGCATTACTGAAGCACTCACAAATTTTGACTATAAAGTATGGCTTGCATTTTACTCAGTGATTGTTCAGTAAATACATACATAATTACCTTGTTCTTTGGGCTGGTTGATCTGGAAGAGATATATCATGTAAAGGCATATGCACAGCTAATCTAGAGAAAATTGGATACACAGAATAACACACTTGAACAATAGTGAGTTACTCAAATCTACAAATACTGTGTGAAACATTTAGTTATATGGCCTATGTCCTTTGACTGCTACGTACTTTTTGGATAGAATTCCTCTATGCTTTATGGGGACATCTTGATATAGCCTGAAAACCAGTAAAATGTTAAGTCTTTCATTTAATTTTTTAATACAGAGCCCCTTATACAACAGAACTCTGTAATCTCTTACTTATCTAAGTGTATTTCCTAGATGAATCTGCCACATTTACCTACTCTACTCATTCTTTGCACAGAGGTTGGATCTTCCTTCTTAATGGTAATAATAGCTAACATGAATGCCTAAAACAGTTGGTTCTCAAAGTGTGGTCAAGGATTCTGGAGGTCCCTAAGACACATAATGGGGCTCATGAGGTCAAAATTATTTCATAATAGTGATATGTTGTTTGCCATTTTCACCTTGTTGATATTTGTACTGAAGGTGCAAAAGCAATGGCAGAGAGAACTGTTAGAGTCTCAGCACAAATCAATACACTGGTACCAAACTGTACTACTATCACTGTATCCTTTAGCACCATGTACACAGTTAAGAAAGAAAAATAAAGTCAAATTTACTGAAAAATGTCCATGAAGCAATAAAAATTATTAATTTTATTGAATCATAATCCTGAACATGTCTTTCCTACTCTTCCAAGTGATAAAATGAAAAATTTCCATGAGGATTTCTGTTGCATACAGTGGTCATTGCTTGCCTCCAAAAAACTCAGCTGTGTGATTATTTGAATTGAGAGAGGTATGAGCTGTTGAAAATTAATCTTATTTGAAAGAACAACTGACCAAGTGAACTACAATTATCCAGATGGCTTTTTGGCAGAAGTTTTCTCAAAAATGAGCAAAGTGAGTTTAAGGAAACATACTTCAAGGAAAATAAATGTCATTATTTGTTTATAATAAAATGCAATATTTCAAGCATAAATGAAGTATAAAAAATTTGAATCTATCAACATAAACTGAAATATTCCCAATAATTACAGACAATTCTAATGAATTGGTAGTAACATTAACGAATGTGATTTTTTGATATTATGTAATAAAGTGTGTCAACATTTGGAAGATCAGTGTAATTTAGTTAACCAACATTTTTCAGATGACCCATGCATGATGCTATAAAATTATGCGTCAGTAAAAGATCCATTCAAAGTACATGATAAATCAAGGGACTTTAATGTAACAGAGATCAAAAAGTTCACTGACACAGTTTCAGATTTCACATTGCAATTAACCTTTAAGAAACTATCATTTGTCAAGTTTTAGTATAGTATCTAGGAAGAATACCTACAATTATATGAAAAGCTATTGAAAATATTTCTGTTTTCCAACTATGTATCTGTGTAAGACCAGATTTTCTTCATGCCCTTCTACAAAAACAACATGTAACAACAGATTGCATGCAGAAGATATGACAATCCAGCCCTGTTTTATTAAGGCAAACAGTAGAGACCTTCAAAAATGTATCAGTGTAACAATGCCACTCTTTCTACTAAATATTTTTGGAAAATTTCACTCTATTTTGGAAAATAAAGTTGTTTTTCCCCCAAAATTTTACTCATTATTTATAATTTATTTATATAAGCTTTATATTTATATAAAGGTTTATTATTAGAATTTTAAATTAATTAATAAATATTTTTAAATTCTTACATGGCAAATTGTGATTGCTATAATTCACATTAAAAATTCCTTAAGCTTGTGAAAGGGCCCTAAAACCCCAAATTTGAGAACTATTAGCCTGATATATGCTAGATACTAGTTTAAATACTTTGCAGGTGTTTCCTTTAATTCTCTGAACTCAGTGAGTCAGTAATATTACTTTTATGATTTACACATGAAACAGAAGTGTGGTAATTTGTCAGAGGTCACACAGATAAAGTGGAGTAAAGCCAGGATCTGAATGTCAAGTCTCATATTGTTTATCATTATGCTATCTCCATGATTTTGGTAATGAAGTTTCCCATGGTCCAAATACTCCACTGAATAGTGCCATATCACAAATAGAATAAGAAAAAAAACAGAATGCTTGAATTTGACTCCCAAATCTACCATGAAATTCCTTGAAGTTCAGTTGCTTAAAAAATGAGAACATGAATTATGTTCATAGTTCTTGTAATAAGCAAATTAAGTAACATAAAATTTTTGTACAACCGTAAAGCATGCTAAAGTTATTGCTGCCTTTGCATTATGCCCTAGCTGAAGGCATTCCTCTTCACTAGGCCTTCACATACCTCTAAGTGGCCTTCCTAAAGAATTATGCCACTTTTTAATGCACTCATTTAATTAAATAACTCACTTTTCTTTTATGTGTCTTCTACCTCCCTTCTTAAATTATAGGCTTTACAGGACAAGGACTCTCTTCTATCTAAGTTTATCCTCAGCCTCTTACCCCAGGCCTTATACCCAACAGGCACCCAAATGACATTTACTTACAAATTCATTGATCATTACACCTATCATTCAGGTTTAAGATCAGTCCATTCCAAGCCTTATGGGTCTCACCTACCTTTTATTTAGGGGAGAGATTTTACAATACCTACCCAGCTACATTAAGGGATACAAAATAACACTACAGATAAAAGGAAAGAGTATTTATGAACTATCCTTACAATGATGTATCACAAAGATCAATCTATATGCATGTTTTTCTGTTTTGACTCTTAGGTCCATGTACAGAGAGGCAGTAAGTATTTTCTGCATTGCTTTTGAGGTGTGCAAACCTTGATGATTTGGTCTTTAATTAATCCTCTTAAAGACGACACAAAAATGTCATTTGAGACTACTGAGGTGACACTCAGGGGTTGAAGAGTACACACTTAATGAGCCATTTCTTCTCAAACCCTATACTACCAATGTCATTGTCTAGTAAACTGTAGATGCTCCCTCTTACTCAGGTGGAGATGTTTTTCCATTCCAATAGCACATTTCCCCTCTTTCTGACAGAATGCCTTGTGGTGTCTGCCAACATCACCCCTCTTCCTTTCTTGCTACAGTGCTTATACAATTTCTTTTCAAATAATGACCAAATTGACATAAATTCACATATTCTTTATCTGGGGTCCACATCCTTTTCCTTCTTTCCGCACTGAACAGAAGAGCCTGAATTTAACACCCATGATTATCTGACTGTCCCTGTGTGCTCATTAGTAAGTCACTAAGCATCCTGTAAACACTTAATGTTCGCTTTCACATGCAAGAACACCATATACTTATTACACTGTAAAATACCTGAGTGTGTCCTTTTTATAAATAGATAATTCTTAGTATTGATTTCTTGCATGATATTCATGAATTACTTCCCAAAAAGTTAAAAACATATCCAGTCTATTAAAGAGAATCACCTTTTCTTTAAACTTCAAATTCCTTTGTAAGTCTTAACTATTTTTAAGTAACATAATATCTCTTTCATTGGAACATTTAATTGTTCATCTTTAGTCCACTGACGTATCAGATATCGTTTTTGATAAAATATTGGCTCACTGTATCAAAATAAAATTATTGTGCAGTAATTTAATGACATAACTCTTCCCTTTTATGAGCTCTGAAAATATCTCATTAACAGTTACACAAATTACCACAATATCTTATGCTGATGTGCTCATTTATTCTCATTTATGAATAAATTTGGTTGACAGGCCTAATTAAATATTGCAGGGAATTCCCAGCCTCTGAGATAGATATCATTAGAGAATCTCAAAAGGAGGATTATTTGAGCACAAACACTTCACTGTAAAAGTGGAATACTAGGTTCCATAAAATTTTGCACTAATAATAATGCACTTGTTAGTTGACACTTCTCCGTGGAGGAACATGGAGATGTTCTAATCCCCACTCATCAAGAGCCAGTCATCTCCACCATCTGCTAATGCTGTAAGGTTGAATTTTTCTTTTCCCTTAGAATATTATTTCATGATTTTTTTTTTGCTGGTTAATTGTAATAAAATACCTCAATGATTATTTGCTATAAAAGGAAAAAAAAAACAAAAAACGAATGCACAAAATTATTTTGGATGTTGATCCAAACCCATTTTGTAGTAAAATAGTTGAAATTTAGCATTGCTATGTAGAGACTAATAAAGTTGAACATCAGTCTTTGAGGTTTAAAAAAAAGTCATTTAAATTGCTTAAGCAAAGGATGAACTTCTAAAATATAATTTGGGATATCTATTTTTATTTAATTAAATATCTGCATGGGCAATATTAACTAAGCATTATACAAAGACTAACAAAACAGATACATATCCCTAGAAATACATGCCTAGAAAGATTTCTATTTACAAACTATCCAATTTGTCTTCACATCTTTTGTGTATCTCTTCCTTTAACATCAAAAGTCCTCTGTTCTCTCCTTTACAAATTGTTGCAGATAATAAAAGAGAAGAATGCATAACTAACCTGTCTATAATAACAGTATTTTTAATAGCTTCAGATACATATTTTATATTCATGGTATAAAAAACATATTGTATATGAAGTGGATACTATACTATATTTTACCACATTTGATAGTGCTTTGGTCACTATTGGGCTGGAATACTTTAAGTTTATGGGTCTAATTCTGCTAATCCATTTCCTTTTCAGCCTGTGGCCCTCATCACACAATTAAAACAAATTAATATAAATTCCAATTAGTATTTTTTCAAAAGCACTTACTGAAGAACTTCTGTTAATAACGCAGTTCAGATGGTTTCCGACTACCTTTCCCATGATATCTCTGCCTGTGCTCCTCCAACTGTACCTCAGTCTAGTCACACTGGCCCACTTTCAGTTCCTCAAACCAGCAAGCTCAGTCCTCCTGTTTGGGCTGCAGCATATGTGAGAACTCTCTTTCTTCTCCCAGATCTTCATACAGCTAATTCATTCTCATAATTTAAGTCCCAGTTTAAGAATCACATCTTCAGCTCTACCTTTGCTGAACAGTTTAATTTACACCAAATCTGAAATCTGTTTTTATTATGTTAATTTTATTTTTCTATCATAACATAAAATAAACTTATTTGTCCACCTCTTCACTGTCTCCTCCTCTCAAAAAAGCAACATGCAAACATGGCTATTGTTTTGTTTTCTTCACAGTTCAGTACTGTGAATAAATGAATAAATAAATAATTATATAGTCCTGGTATCTAAAAGCACATTTTCCAGAGCAAAGGGGAGACAACTAAACTAAAAACATTAAATGTTTTAGCAAACATTTTTTTAACTGCCATAGAACATAAAAAGGAAAAGATGCTCTGCTAATGAAAACTTAGAGATGCTTTGCAAATACATCAAATGTACATTAATTTATGCTACACCTTAATAGAGGGATAATTATATAATTTTCATCCATACTGGGATAAATTTAAGAGCAAAAGGGAGACAACAGGCATAAACTAGGAAGTAGTAGATTGGGGGTGTGTGGAAGAGGGCAGAGGAACTGAAAAGGAGGTTATTTTGGAATAGCATAGGGTCCAGTTACCAAGTGTATACAAAAGAGTGTTGATTTTATCCTAGAGACATGGGAAAGGCAAGATGGGACTTGGGTTTCTAAAATGTGTCTCAAATATTTCATGTCTTCCTAAAACTTCCTTAAAATCCCATAAGCCAACTTGAGAGTGAAAAGAATGTAGGTGAGTAGAAAGGCAGGGAAAGAGCTGAAGAATGAGATGGTAAGTATGTGCTAATGAGGTCATCCTCTGATACAACCAAAACTAGCTGCACAGGTCCCCTAGTCCTCACCTATATCCAAGAGTCTCAGGGCTACATGCAGAGCCAAATGAATTACAACAAAGTCCTAAAATTTCGGGGTTGGGTGGAGAGGACTGCAAAAAGTAAAGTCACGGAGTTCAAATAAAGGAAAGACAATGAAGATACTGCAGACAACTTTCTAAAATATTAAAGGAAAAATATCTTATTTCAAAAGAAAATAGAAAAAATAGAACACATAGAAAACCCAACTGTTCTTATGTTTTATTTAGACCTCCTGACTACAGCTAACCTGACTGCAAGCATTGACACAATAAGTATCCAATATATTTTTACAGAAAAATGAATATGTGACTCCATTGGCCATTTCCAAAATGGAACAAGACACCAAGAAACAAGCAAAAACAAAAGTAAGTTCTCTGCATTTTAAGTTAAATTGATGTAATGACTAAATCTGACTTATAGCTTTGCTTATTTCATGTTTTATTTTAAACATCTCTTACTGAAAATTTCACTGGAGTTGGTGAATGAAGCTATTACCAGGGTAAATTTTCTTATTAGGATTTAGGGTAACTAAGCAAGACAAGGATATAAAAGAAAACTATAAAGAGTGTGTTGGACCATGTTCATTGGGTTGGGAAAACAGGGCTTTGTATCACTGTATTTCATACACCTAAGGAACTGCTAGCCTCTGTACCAGCTGGATATAAAGTGGTACCTTCTCCCTCTGTTAAAATGAATAGCTGTTCTGTTCTGCTCAAACAAGTTTGCAACAATGGCTTTACCAGTGGAAGAGAAGAATGTCACCTAATTGAAACTTGAACGCTAAATAGGCAGAAAGTAGTTACCTGTGATACAAACCACCCAAGTTTCTGGGAATAATATCCATATCTTTATGAAAAGTGCTATAAAATTATTCAAGATCATGATCATCAGGACATCCATTTGCATCTTATCTCTGCCTCTCAGAGTTCTACAGGATGTATAAATAGGAGTAGAGTAAATAGGAGCAGTAAGGTAATCCTCCTGCTATATTTAGCACTGGTGAGAGCCCACTGTGCCTAGTTTCAGACTCGAGAACTGAAGAAGTATGAACAGAGTTGAGGATAGAGGGAAAAAAAATAGCTAAGTGTGAGACAATGACAATTCCAAGAAGAGTTAAAAAGATATATTATTTAGGCTAGAGAAGAGCTGGTAGAAAGGTCACTACTAATGGTCTTCAATGAAGGGTTATTCCAGACTGTGATGACCAGCTATTTTCATTTTTGTGGAAAACATAACAGAAAAATGAATTTTAATAGCAAAACAAGGGAAGAAAGAAAGAAGCTTTTGATAACGGAAAAGACTGCTTAACACTAAATGGGTTCCCAAGGAATTTCGGAACATTGCAACTGTGGAAATTTAAAAAAAAAAGAATTTCAAATATATGAGGCTTGGGGTCAAGGGAAGGATAAAATGACCTTTTGTGAAGATTTCCATGACTACAGTTCAAAGGCTATTACAAAAGAGGACAGAGAGACAATTATTCACTAAGATGGATTGTGTAGAGAGACGAAGCAAAAATAAATACAAAATGCAGACAAATGTGACATTTCTTCTTGAAGTTATTTACATAATTTGATCATACAATGGTTTTCTTCATGTGAGGATGAGGGAAGCACTTTCTTTCCTCCCTATTTGACATACACATATATGTAGACATATACACATACATACACACTTTAAAAAAAGGAGAAAGTAATTGTTTCCAAAAATGAGAAGTTTTCATCACCAGACAAGTTCCTTCCTGATCCATATGAGACAGAATCTCCCACATTATATTAGGTCAGAAATGAACATGGAAAAAGCTATATAGAGCTGCTAACTTAACCTCTCTGTGGCAATGTGGGAAAGTGTTGGACTGAGAATACAGAACGAGTTTTCTAAACTTGTATGTGCAAAGAAATCACCTACAGATTTGTTAAAAATGAAGATACCTTTGGTCAAGCCCTCAGAGATTCTGATTCCTTTGGTATGAGATGGACCCAGGAATTTCATTAACAGCTCAGGTAATCACACTGCAGATTGTCTGAGGACTAAGATGTCAGAAACAGTGGTCTAGAAACTTTGGTTCTGGCTCATGTACACATTACTCAATATTTTTGTTCTAAAAACAGCAAAACAGTCCCTGACATATGATGTTTTGACTTAAGATTTTTTGACTTTATGATGGGTGTGAAAGCCATGCAACATTCAGTAGAAACCTTACTTTGATTTTTGAACTTTGATGTTTTCCCAGGCCAGTGATACACAGTACAATATTCCCTTCTGATGCTTTGCCGCTCCTGGTCAGCCATGAGATAATGAGCGTACACAGGTGCACTTTAAACCATTCCATACCCATACTACTGTTCTGTTTATCATTTTCAGTACAGTATTCAATAAATTACATGAGATATTCAACACTTTATTATAAAGTAGGCTATGCATTAGATGATTTTGCCCAACTGTAGACTAACTGGTTTCTGAGCATGTTTAAAGTAGGCTAGGCTAAGCTATGATGTCTGTAGGTTAGATGTACTAAATGTATTTCAACTTACAATATTTTCACTTTACGATGGCTTTATCAGTTAACCCTATCATAAGTCAAAGAACACCTCTCTACATAGTTAAGTTGCCTCTTCTACGGAGATGAAATTACAAAGTCACCACAGAAAAATCATGTGTAATCAAAATTTTCCTTGAAATTATTATAAGCCACCCATAAATTACAGTAAGATGTTGTGGGATATGTATATATATAAACTTGCATAGTATCATAAACATACCCTATAGATTAAAAAGTACCAAATATACCAAGGAATATTTAAATGCCAAGCATTACTGTTCACACCACACTGCCGTTAAGACTTAATAAGTAATTTCTAATTGTGAATGTGGAATTAGTGGATAATTCCAAAATGAATATGCCTGTCAACAGGGTTTAATATTAATCCTATGTAACTGTGTATGTTAATAGCTCCAAATATGTTTGTGAAGATTAAATGAAATAACAAATGCGGAAGGAAGTACTTAATACAGGGCCCGGTGCTTTGAGGAGATGCTGAGTAAGTTTTTTTCTGAATTTGAAATTAAATTTTGTCTATCACCACATTTTTTAAATTTTGAAACACTCTGGAGAAAAATTTGGCTCCTCGATGGTCAATTCTCCTACTTTGTGTTCACTAATGAAATTCCCCCTCCTCTCTTCTCTCCTGAAGGCAGTAAGAGACTGGTCTTACGACACTTGGTGCTCTCATTTACAGAGGTAGATTATAAAAGCAGCTAAAAAAATTAAATGCTTGATGCTATTTGTCCCTAATGCTATTGGGCCATTTTGATTTGGGTTTTCTCAATTAAAGGGTTTGGGCTACATGAACTCAAAATATTGTTCCCAGCTTTAAATTTCCATGATTTTATACAGTTTCTACTTGTTTGCTTTGTTTCCTCCTGGGTTACAACCACCAGGTGACCATTCACAGTGCCCTATAGGTAATCCATTTCCTCATTCTAAAACAGACATCAAAATGCAGGGAAGTGTTTAAAGTCATGGTCATAAAATTCATTTATACCCGATTTCAAAACTGGCTCTGATATTTAGTGACCATGAGACCCAGAAGCATTTATCAAACCTTCTTAATGCCATTTTTCTAAATTTAAATGCGTTAAGTATTACACACACCTCATAGGTTTTGAAAAAATAAAATACTATAAAGAAAGAACTTACTGTGATGCCTGGAATAAAATAAGCACTCACTAAGTGATAGATGTTAGTTTAGGACTCATCCAGAAATGGTTGTTCTTTCTGTCACTCCTAAACCTGCCTTTCTAATTTTTGTTTACTAAGACTCAAAAATACATCATGAAAAATATCTGCAAAATTAGAATGTCAGGAAGTCATTAATTAGAATACTTCTCATACTTTTTAGCAACAAAGCTCATCTAATTAAATGGAGGCTGCAACTATTTGTAAAATATGGGATAAATTATCTCTGTATTTTACAAATATTTGAGTAGCATACATCACACTTTTTCTATATAAAGCAAAACGATTCATAGAAAAGTATTCATTGTCTGTGAATGGGTGATTGTCTTTGTTACAGTAATTTTACATAAGAAATAACTCTGGTAACAGTCTGACCCTGCCTGGCCTTATATTAGACCTGTTTCTAAGAAAATAGATTTGGCTATTTACATTAATAACAAGATTGCCCTTTTAGCATAAATTATGATGGAACTCAAATAGAGAAACAATACAAGGCAGTGGCCTTCTGAATTTGGTTTTCAAGTTCATCAAAGTGATGACTTTTTTTAAATTTCAAAGTTTATAACAAAAGGATAAGAGTTTCCCAAAGTGTTGAGGGCAAAATATTTTTTACAAGGTAGCTTGAATTTCAAAGATTGCTTTTACAGTAAAGAACAATTTTTACAAACACCTCAGAGTTATACTGAATAAATTATATAATTTACAATGCCTGTTTGGTATGAACAATGATAAATAAACTCTATTATCCATTCCTATGTAACTTAACTTATTTTCATAGAATTAGCATACACTGACATCCACTAAAACTAATTTGAGCATAACTTAATCACTGAAGATTTAGAAAGCAATTCAATGTTCTAGTGCTCTGGGTTATCATTAAAAAATCAGTAATCACTGTAACTAAGAATTTCTACTTAACAGACTCCTAGAGAGCTCTGTTTCTAAGTCTATTTTCTCATTACGACCCAGTTTCTTTCCATCATTATTTGAAAATCATCAATCCCCACTGTCTCTGAAAACTAGTCCCAATTCTTCTAATTCCTTCTTTAACATTTCCATCAGGCCTTCCTCAATGCCTTTTTTCACTGCTACTAAAGCACATTAAGGAGTCCTTCCATTTTAAAGAAATGGAAGAAAGGGGAAAAAAAGCTTTTAATTTTCTTTCTTTTCCACTGCTCTCTGGTTTTCTAGCAATGACAAAACCCGTCAAGGCATGATATATACCCTTATTTCCTCATGCCATCAATCCATCCATTATCTTTTCAATACATGAAAACTGGTTGCCTTCCCAGAATCTTTGTTCTCCGATGTTTCTGTTCTTATCACTGGTTTAATCTTCCCAAAGCACTGCTATTGTTTCCTGTTCAGTAATCTGCAATACTGTCCTATTGCCCACTTCTGTCAAGCTTTCAGGACTTGTCAGGATCTAATTTAACTATCCTATCCAAGGCTAGATGAACGGTTGTTCTCTAATATATCCACACAGTTACAGCCAAGGCAGGATCTTCCCCCACCCCCACCCTGCACATGTTTCTTTTTTACATTGTCCCCTTCTTAATGTTCTTTCTTTCTGGAATATTCCTACTGATTCATATCTAGATAACCTTCCTGGCCAGACTCATGCATCATCTTCTTCAAGGATATCATCATTTACTCAAATGTTCACTTACAACTCATTGTCTTTAACTTATTCAGCATTTAGTTTCTTTCTACTTGTTTTAATTTGTAGTGATGAATTCCTAACTAAATAATTTTTTTTTTACTCTATGGTGAAATCATGTTTTTAACCCTTTCATTCATTCTTTCTTTTTTGTACAAGAACCCTGGGTTCCATGTGGTGGGAGAAATAACTTTGTTCCTTCCACTAATTATATAAAGGGGCATCATTCATACAGATGAAGATATAAAAGTCACTCCCTAGATTGTTGAGGAGAAAAACCTACACTGTCATAGAAGTGAACTTGTAGTCATAGAAGACTTCTTTAGAGTCATGCTTCTTACTTTTAAAAAAAGCACATTTTACCAAGTTTGGGACAAAGTTTGATTACAGATGAAGTAGTGTTACATACTTAGAAATATTTAAATGTATAGAGATTTATATACAAACACATGTAAGTGCATGCATATGTGTGTGTTTCTATTCCATTATCCATGGATCCACTATTCAGAAACAGAAATAATGTGTTAAATTAAAGATCCTTCAACAATAAGTCTTAAGAATTTATAAATTGTGAGCATAGGTCAGGAGCTAATGCAACTTTCTTCCCCAACATAGAACTATTAATGCTATAAGGAAACTTGGAGAAAAGTTACCTTCAAATTCCTTCTCTGCAGATGGAAGTCATTTCCAATAGAGAGGAACATAAAAGAGATCCTCAATTTACCCTGCCTTCATCACCCCACCTCATTTTCAGTAATGTTATTATAAGCATCTATCTACAATCAGTGATTTAGTAAAAAATGGAAAAATGTCCTAAAATACGGGGAGACTTGCTCTGCAAGAGATTCTAGTGGTCTAAGAGAATCGATAACTTTCTAGGTGAGAAATCTCCTGCTAAGAAGTATCTCAAGCCTAGAGGTAAATAGGTTCTATTGATTGTAATAGTAAATTACTCATACAATTTTAAAGTATTCATCTCTTCAACAAAATATATATGTTCTTTATTTTTTGCTAACTATTTGGAAGTACAAAAGGTCTTATGCTCATTTTCTTAAAACATTTTGGCACCTTTTTTTTACATTTTCTGATAAAATAATGTAGATTTGCATTAGCATTTCTAACTCTAATAATATGAATACATTATATTGATAGTTATTAGAATGCAGACATGAAAATGGCATTTTTATTACAACTATTGATAATAATGCATATCAGTTCCTAATATTAGAGGAGGCATAATTTGATATATACATTTCAATTCAAAGAGACTTATCCCTGTATAAGGATTATATCAGGACCTTTATTATGGTTTTGTCCTACTGTATGAATTTTATCTAAGACATTATTTTGGTGGGTTACAATTCTTTTATAATATATTAACACTTTGATGTAACAGTGGGACTTCATGGAACTTTGTCTATTTCTTTATAGGAAAAACAAATTAGGAATGGAAGAAAACTTCATATCTTTTCTCATTCCAGAAATGTCAAATGAGTAACAAGATCCCTAACTTGTTCTTGAAGAGGGAGTTCTTTCTTCTGGGACAGTCTGGTTTAGGGATAAATAAGAACATTCCTGCTTTAGGAGGCAGACTTCTCCCTGTCAGACACAAATGATCCAGTGACAAAGAAGGAGATGATTATAAGGAAAATATTTGGCCTGCCATGCGGTTAAAGGAATGTCTTCAACCTCCTGCTGTTCAGAGCTTGCATTTATACTCTGAAGTTGAGCAGCCTTGACTAGTGTCTCTCTGTAGTGTTTAGGCAACTGGGGAAGCAGGAGAGTTAACGTGAGAAAACAGAAATGCAGGAATGCCTCTGAGTAGAAAAGGATCTGCCTTCTGTACAAGGACAAAAAAGGGAGGATTGAATTTAAATTAACACAGTCTATTCTGTAGCAAGTTTTCCTATTTTTGTCCGATTCAAAAGCTCATATTCACCTATTTTTTTTTCCTTTGGCTATTTGGGATTTCCTCTTTGTTTTGCACAATAGTAAAACAATAAAAATAAAAAACTAGGCATTCATTTAGTATTCATCTCTTGAAAATAAATGAGCATATTCTTATTATATGCCTTTTAGTGAATTCATCAATTCAGCTCCCATTTCTGTTGGAAATTACAACATGACAACAATGAAAAATGATGGTTATTTACAAAGCAAATTGTTTACATTACAAACAGACTTAGAAAAGGAAGCGATTCCACAATTTGGAATTCAATAAATTCCAAGTTATTATATGGAATTCACCATATCTTGGTAGTCTGGAAGCAAACTGCAACAAATTTTGCAGAAGTTTTATACTGAAATTCAGTAATAAATGTCAAACCTTAACTTCAGGTCAACTTCAATGTAGCATATATTAATAATACTAGTAACAACCATATCTGAATAAATAGGATGCATTTTCTTCCTAGGATCTCAAAGTGCTTTTCCTAAATTGTCTCATTTATTCTTATGACATATTTCTATAGGGAAAAGAAAGCAGATATTGTAGGCTACCTTAGTCTACACTTTAGCAAACAACTTTGAGAGGATCCTATGACATTCTGGCACTGAAACCTGCAGGCTTCTAGCCAACTGGCTGCATTCCTGGTAGGCCAACAGCAGCTGGGCTCTCTAATGGGCATCTTGGGGCTGCAGGAAGGGTTGGCTTTATAGGGAGGGTGGAGAAGGTGATTACACAAGAAAGTGTGCTTGAGGGATGCTTCAAATATATGCTAATATTTTTAAAACACCCTCTACCGAAGCAAAATATGTGCAAATACATGAAATTTCACTATTAGTTGGGGTTTAGGCAGCAAAACCCTGCAAGTATTACCCATGTAGGAATTGCTATAAAGATCTTAACATGAATTATTTCACTAATGCTTTTATTAATTGCTAGCTTACAACGGAAGAGAAAATATCAAGTAGGTTTTTATAGGGGAAATAAAGGTAATATTTTCATAAGAATTTCATAATTGTTATTTATGATCCTAAAATTATAATAAAATAGGTCTAATAAGAAAGAACAAAGGAAATAGACTTGAATTTCAGAATTTTAGAGAAGTGGTGGTAAAGCCAGACAGAGTGGTAAGTAAAGGGAAGATTTATCAAAAGGAAAGGTGATGTGACAAACTGTGAAATCTTTCATAATACTGCATGTCATTTGAGCTAGAAATAAGATGCCTATAACACTGGGTTGCGTAGATTTTTCCAAACTTTATGCTTCAGTACTAAACTCCATATTTAGAGTTACTACAGAGATTTGCTTTTGGATGGGGGAACCAGATATATCAGTAAAGTCAAGAGTCTCCAAGTATTTATGGCTCACCCTCCGGGCTCAAAGCAATGCCCATGTATTTTGGGGGTTTGTCAGAACACGGCGGCACTCCCAGAGAACAGAGCTGGCAGTCCCCACCATCCAAGAAGACTTAGTAATATGAATGTCTATCATTAAGGTTATCCCAACTATTATAAGATTATTTTAGGTATAGTAAAAAAGATATCCAATTGCCTTATTTTAGTCTTATATAAACTATATAGAATCAATACATGAAAGGTATTGACTTAAATACTTAAAACCATAGTACACTTAGTCAAGAAGCTGTACTCATTTTACAAGTGAAGACATGAGACCTATACAGGAGAAAGAAGTAACTTGTCTTCCGTCTGTCAGAAGCTAGTTTTTTTCTTAGTCCTCTAAATACAATCTGATTTTTTTCTTTATTATTGTTACTGAAAGAGCATTCCTTCACATGCTGTGAAGCCTTCCTCACATCTAACTTCCCTCGATTCTGTCTTTAATATTCCCCTTCTACAGCTATCTTTTTTTTAATGCTGAAAGAGAATGACATAAATTAAACCAGGGATCTCTTCAGGCAGGCTCTCTAGTGACAAATTATATTCTAATTTAAGTGGTTAGTAGAATTATATCATTTTATTTTCAATGTAGCCTTACTTCTAACCCCCTAATAATATAATAAACTTTTACTTAGGTGTGGGCTTGCGCTCTGGCTCACCTCCTTGTTAGTTAGATCACATAGAGGAAACTATTTGAGGTTTTTAAGCATAAGTCAGCATATATGCTGAAATGGGAAAAAAAATTAGGGTGCTACAATTACTTTAAGTTTAAAAAGAGGCTAGGATTGAAGTACTATAGTTAAGGAGCTGTTGACCTCATATGAGTCATTTAAAATTGGTGAACTTTGTTTTTTGCTTTTGTTTTTTCTCCCATATAAAACATAGATTTCTGTTTTGTTTTCATTATAAGACTGTTATAAGAAAAAAAGCACATAAGTGTGTTTTAAAGCATGTTTAAATATAAAGTTTTATTACTGTGGGCCTATCATGTCCTAATTACTCTGTTAGTTATTTCCAAGGCTACAAAAGAAAAAAAGAGTAGAGCATTGGTCTCTGTCCTCCTGGCTCTTACAGACAACCATCCAAAAAGGGAGGTTTATTTAATGAGAAAAATTAGGTAATACAATGAGGTTAAACTGAAACTGTTAACAAAATTGATAAATTCTTGATTTCAGGGCAATATTCAGTCAGGGTCATCTTTCCTGGTATAGAAAATCTATCATGAAAAGTACATTAATAGTTATCACAAAATCACAAATTCCTATATCCTTTGAAAATGACTTTTCATAACATACTGCTGAAATGCATGTATAGCTTCTGTGCAAGGGCTGTTTTTCCTAGTTACATAAAAATCTAGAAGTAATATTTTTCACTTTGATACTTGGCTGTCAGTTTCTGGGACTCACTGTGCCAGAACACTATCTCAGACCTCAGCAACAACATTTACAGGTTTTTAGTGTTCATCTCTTGAGGCCATCACCTCTACTTGCTTTCAGCCCCTGTGTATTAAACTAGCCAAGCATTCATTTATTAGTAGCTAAAGCAGAGGTAGGGAAATTCTGCAGATATCATTAGATTAGCATCCAAGCATCTGTGTTGAACTTTTGCCACAGGGTCTTGCATTGATTATTAGCATTGGACAAATACCAAAATATTGTGTTCTCTAAAGAGAACGAGAACAGGGCTTTGAACCCAGAATTGATGAGATAGCGAAACAGCTACAAAATTATAATTCATATTCAGAACAAATAGATTCATATTTGAGAAGACCATTCTTAATTTCTTTATTTTTTTTAAAGTGTGAAGCTTTATGAAAGATTAAGCATGAACTTATTTGCTTCTATAACTTAAATATGCCTGCTCTAGGTTGCTTGGAAAACTTTCCTTAAGTTTGAAAAATATATTTGTCCATTCCATTTACACAGTAGGATTCTCAGAGTCACAATACTTAATGATCATCTAGTCCATCATTTCTTCTTTTACAGAAGAAAGGAAGGTTTATAATGTAGTGACTTACCCAAAACTATTCTTCTAGTTAGCAGACACCTGTTTTCTAATGTCTAATGAATATTGCTTTTATTGAAAAATGCTATCTTCTGGAGGACAGAGATAATTTTTTTATTATTTCAAATATTATTTCCTCTTTTCCTTAAATCCTTCACTCTTTATCATGTCAATAAAGAAAATAAGAATATTTTTGGAGCATATATTCAAGGTATGGCTGAAAGGGATGGTGTAAGGAAATGTGTGGTTAATAGACAAAAATCTTAAATATTGTTTTAATTAAAACCTGTAGAAGACATAAAAATGAGAACTACATTAAGAAAATATTGATAGAACTTAATCTATTAGAAGAAATCTTCAATAATAATTGAAGTTTATTAAACAATTACTATAATAAGAACTTTTCTTACATCATTCTAATCTCAATAATTCTATGAGTTAGGTCTCATTTTTATCACTCATTTTTCCAAAAAAAGGAAGGTGAAGTACTACATGAGTGCATAGTGAAAATTTGTATGACATTTTAATATGATGAATATTAAAACATGCATTACAATGTATTTACACGTGTAAAAGATTTAAACACAGCACATGTATATACCATATACATGACCATTTTCAAATATTGCTCTTACTATAACTCTTTGTGTTCATATATTTTTCTGTATCCTAAGATTCTCGAGGGAAGTAACTGGGTAACCCAGAAGGTACCTAAGTAAGAGCCAGGCACATAATTAGCCTGCAATAAATACTAAAATGATAGATGAATAAATGCATTAAATAGCCGACATTTGTTGTAATTGTCATAAATACTAATGTGTTGAAGTGGCTGGTAAGTCTTCTTGCCCGTAGAACTATTAGTCTCTCTAAGAACTTTACAGCCCCAGGATCACAAATAATTTTCTTGTTTGCCAGTAACTAATCTTCAGTATACTTAGAAATATTGATTTGTATATTTTCCAAAACATTATTTAAAATATTTTGGGGTTTCTCTTATTATTTATGCTTTACCTTACTAGGCAACTGAGGTCAATCTGATTAGTTTTTATCTAAGTGATTGTTAACTAACTACCTCAGAGACCAATGACTTAAAGTAGAACAGAAAATACAGAACTAATGAAATTGTGAGCAAATATTTTAGATAAATCATTGTATCTTGTTTATTTTTATGTTTGCATAGACTGTCACAAACTTGGTCTTCTAATCTACATAAATACACTGAAAGTGTTATCATACCTAGAAGAGATTTTTTTAAACTTTCTTATTCAAATGCTAAATTAGCTAATAATATCCTCCATCTAGTTTTATCAAGGCATAGACAATAAACTTAGATGCACAACCTAAGGACTTCAAATCATGTCTGTCTCATAATAGATTGGACACGTAGTACTGATGTCACTGAATAGATCTTGACAGTTGTAAGTTAGGTAAGGCACAGAAATGGAGCAAGAAACATTATTCATTCCTTCTTTCAAAATGAAGGATATCATGTATTATTTATATTATTGGGTCTTTTACATCCATAAAAGCATTTGATCTTACTAGTATTAGTACAACAGGATATTAAGTAGACTATGACAATTTCAAAGACTTGAATTCATATTATACTTTTTTTAGCTGGTGTTCAAAATTAATTTTGCAGATCTCTGACTCAGGCATATATGATACATTTCAATACTATATTCTGTTAATGGAGTTGTCAACAGCTAAAGGAAAAATGTGAACTCATCAAGTAGTGAGCTTTCCTTTACTAGAGTTAATCAAAGGTTATCTGAACATTCCTCTCTAGTTCCTATGCCAGGTTCTGTGATTAGCAGGGATATGATATGGCAGAACTGTATCCTTAGAGTATTACTAAACAAACCACGACTCCTCACTATATTACTACATTGTTTCTATTTTAAGATAGGACCATCATCACTTCCATTTCATAACCAATGGATTACTTCCTGTCCTGTTGACACTGCCGAAGATGCCCGGGTTTTAATAGGAGTGAAAATCAATTATCGTTACTATTTCAGTTATTAAAATTACTAGGTTACAATAAAGAAACTATAGAATAAGTATTCTTTATCTTTAATAAAATATAACTCTTAATTCAAAAATATGAAATCTTTGTGTTTTAATCTGCTTTAGACATCTATTTTTTTAAAAAAGACTGGTTAAACTCACAGAAATAAGGCACATTTCATTGAAATTACATTCAGACATTCTTGACAGACAGCATCATAGGCCACCCTGTGATGCCCCTGTCAGATTCTATGAGTTAATCAGTCACATATTAACACTACAAAAAAATAAGGCTGGTAAATGGAACTTTCATGAGTCAACAGCATAACCTTCCAAATGTGTTAAAAAATTACATCTTTTGTATTAATTTTCTTTTATTCAAAATAAAATGCACAAATCTTAGTGTGCACCTTGATGAATTTTGACATGTGTGAAGACTCACATAACCATTACCCATATTAAGACATTGAATACATACATAATTGTATCTTGTATAAAACAAATGTGATTTACTAGGAAATACATGCACGAAAGCAAGTTCTTTAAATTTCATTAATACTAAAAAGAGAAAAAGGTGTGCAGAAACAGTTTATTTAAAAAAAATTGTTCCAAAAGTACAAAAGCCTGTCATCTCCAGTTGTCATCTCTGCTTATAACTCAAATTTCTAATTTGAACTGAAAGTAAACATCGGAGACATATAAGTGAATAGGTTTTTCCTATGTATTTTCTGTCATATCATATTACAGTGTTTTGGCTGCCACACAGATTATAACATGGAGCTTGTAAAATAACAAGTCACCTTAGAAGGAACAGTGCAACCAAACTAAATAGAATTGTTGTACAAACAGTGGCAACAATTACACTCAGCAGTTACCACAAGCTTGCATTTTGTTTGCATAATAAAATATATTGGCTCTTGTTATGACTTTTTGTTTTCTCTCTGTAGTGCTGTAATAATTCATGTTATATTTTTTCCCTTCATGCTTTGTATCATATGTTATGCACAAATAATTATATTTGATATAGATTTTTGTCAAAGTTTTCATTATGGCTTTATTTTCCTGACTCTATGGAGGCTAAGTCCAATAAATATTCAGAACTATCACTTATTTTTAACATTTTAAATCTTCTGGGATTCTAAAAAAAGTCCAAGTGTGAAAATATGTCCCATTAACTATTATTCTATTGAAATTAAGTAAAATTGTGGGTTCTGACATATCCAAATAGACATAACTTAGTCAATACCTTGTCAGAGTTTATATTCTAGAATTTCATTAATTGAATAGAATCACCACATGTAGAGAAACTTATTTTAAGATTTTCCTAGTTCTCAATTAAGAAATGAACTAATACTTACATGATATATCTGCTAACCTAAATCAAAATGCTCTAGAATAACAAATCATGTGTAATGTACGTACTTGGGAAATACATAGGTAACACATATGCAAAAGCAAAACTTACTATACTGGAGTATTAGAATCTAAATTTGGGAACCATGGTCTTTCCAGAATCATTCCTAGGACACAATCTGCCAATAACTTGAGCATGGCATTGAAGCCTGGGAATTTTCCAAGTTTTTTACTATTTTGCTTTAGACTCAGCTAGGAAATGGCTCAGCCTACTAGTATATCAAATTTCAAATGATGATAATGATAATGCCTTAATATAAATATGATGCTAGATTGTCATACATAGGTATGCATCTGTAATGCCTTTCCAAGCACAACCAATTATATGGTAGGAAATAGATATTTAAAAAAAATGAATAGTTAGATGGGGGCATCAATTGATTAATCCACTTCAGGAGATAAGAGATAAGTTTATGCAGGAAATGGCGTTCTTCTAACTATTCCAAAAATATTGTTCGTACTCAGGTTTCTGATTTCAGCTCTCTACATTTATTAAACTATGCAATCTCCCTGGTACGAATTAATCCACATTCACTCTGAATCTATGCATGTAGATTTTCTCAAACTCCAGTTCTGTAAGAAACTATTAGTAGTGCTTACTTCTGTAGAAATTGAACCTTGGTGAGTTTGTACCTTTCTACTAGGATATTCAGTGAACTCTTATGAAGTATCATTCAGTATTTCTGCCTAAAATGGTATAAAACTCCGAAACCATCAGGTAATCATTTCATACCTGCTCTGCATACCTGTTTCAAGGATTGCATTCTCCCTGTGGTTGCTGTAAGATTTTTGTTCCAATGTATTTAATTTGGTTTGAATTTATCAATCTAATTGATTAATCTATATTTAAGTATTTTATCAATTAAGTTCTCAGACTAGTAGTGAAAACTGGCATATAAACAGGTGAGTTACATGTAAGTAATGCTTACTATGACAGAGGTACAAATTTAATGCCTTAAGATGGCACTGGGAAGCAGAGTTTGTCAAGTGAAGAAAGGGGAAGTGACTCCCAAAAGAAAAACAGCATAGAAAAGGACAGTCTAAGAATAAAAGTTACTGTGATTGTAAATCAGTGAGACATGTGTGCAACGTGTAAATAGCATATGTTTTCAGGGGGAGAAGATAGAGAGTAAGACAGTGAGCAAGGAATGAGAGAGAAGTCAAGACGACCAGACTGGGAAGAGGCCTGATTGCCACCTAGGGAATTCTGAATTACCTTTGTAAATTAATGGAGAATGTAAATTACCTTTTTAAAAAAGTAACTAATGTCGAAGAGATTAACAAGGAGAGTGACCAGATGCAGGAAAACCAAAAGGTAAGTATAACAAAATCCCCAGTAAGGGATTATGAGAGTTCAACTCTGGCAGTGACACTAAAAGGCGAAAGAATCCAGGCCAAGAGACTCTCCTGAGTTACAGCTCAGTCAAGGACAGGGTGAGCACAAGTATCAGCTTTTTTTGTTTCTATGGCTGAAATCTTTCAAGAGACACCTGATGTGCCCTGTGTAAATTTACGTAGCACTGTTATTTGGACCATATGAAGTTCACTTGCCTTTACTATCTTATATCCATTATTCTCATGTTTGCATTTTCTGCTGGGCACTCTACACAAGTAGGTGCTGCTGTTAACACAGGCAACCTCGCTTCTTTGGAGAAATCTCAGTTAATCATTAGATTATTTCTCTCATCCTCATTATCCTTAGCAACTGGAGGAAATACTCTTCCTTCTCTCCAATGAGAATTAGACTAGGTTCCTTTATCATATTGTCTCTGTCAAAATTTTAATGAAAATGAAAAAATTAATGTCCCTTAACTTATGAATTTTCAAATTGCTGGGAGGTGTTATGAGAATCCAGACTTGCATCCAAAATTTCCCAAACAAAATATCTGAGTGGCTTTTACGCAACTAGTTTTCAGCAGTACTAGAGAGGCAGTTACAAATGTCAGTAGCACTGCATATTTAGTTAAATAATTAACCTAGCAAATAAATATTCTGGTTTTGTTGAGGATAACTGTTATTGAAAGCACACTGCAAAGTTGATGGCTGATGTGTTTCTAGCAAGTTTTGGTGCACAGATCAGATAGATGCACCAGCAAGAAAAAAAAAAATTCAGTGTGAATCACTTTATCTAGTGAAATCAAAATGGACCCATGCAGAAGCTAATTCATTCCATTAACACATTTTAATCAAGTGCTTCCTTTTCATATTCATCAGGCTAAGAATTTAAGCAAGGTAGACATGGTCCTCATCTTACCTGGAGATTATATCCCAGTGAGGATGGCAGATACAAAATAAGGAAAGCAACAAATAAAACTACTACAACTTGTGAAAAAGGCCGTGAATGGAAAAAAAAAAAAGATACACTTGATTATATTCAAGCACAAAGGGTAGAAGACAGGATGAGGCAGAGAACAAAAGCTCGTGTGGTTTAGCTCTCTGCCTCTCTGGGAATTCATCTCTCTCATGACACTGAGCTCATTCAAGGGAAAGCTAATCATATTTATTCGTTCTACAAATATTTATTCCATTCTTATTAATTAGTAAGTTCTGGAAATTGGTAAAGCTGGCACCAATCACTCTTACATACCAAGTAGGCCCTCGAATTGTGCTAATTCCTCCTCTGTGAGACAGTCCTTAATATAAATGCAACAATTACACAATTTTTTAAGAAGCTCCTTTTCCTTCTGACAACTGAAAAAGGAAAAGAAAGAAAAAAGTACTCAAGTGCACAGTCGATATTAAAAGTGTAATGAGAAAGCAGATTGAACCAGGTAAGACTCAGAACAACACATTGTTTCCACATTACTTAGAAAGAGGTACAGGATTCATTGTGAGAGAACAGTAAATGGCCATAGTTTAACATATGCAGAATTAGAAAATCTCTTATTTAAATATACTATGGTTTTGTCAATATTAAAAAATAAAATCAAATTTCAAGGTAATAACTAAGGCAAATAAGAGTACTTTTCAAATGTACTAAAATGGTTTTAAGGAACAGTTATCAGAATAATTGTTGTAATATTATACAAAGTAGATGCATGGGGATGCAGGGAAGGAAAATCTTTCCCTTCTTCCCTTGTAGGTTTTTTGTCTGTTCTAATAATTAAATTGACATAAAGCAGATTAACAAGAGAAAAACAAATTTGATTTTGTATGCACAGGAGTCCCAAAATACAAGATTCAGAGAAGTGTCCAAGGCAGGTAGCCTTTATATTTCTTAGACAAAGAAACAATTATTTGTGAATATTTGACAAAACAAAGGGGTTTCGGCTTGAGGTAACAAATTAGTGAAGAAGTAACAAGATTTGTTTATACAGCCTTCTTGGCCTTAAATTCCCTCTATCCAACCATAAGGATGCCTCCTCCCCTCATGATATAGGTAGGGTTTGGGTGGACAAAAGAGGGCTGTGTCCTTGAACCAGCTGTTTCTTAACTAACTTTAAACTAATCAGTATACTAAAGTCATATATTTTGGTGTGGCATATTTTACACCACCCCTTCAAGATTAATGTCAACATTCAAAGAGGAAGGACAATCTATAGGAATAAAGAAAATATAATATGAAGCCAATTTATATGGTTTTTTGAAATACAGAAATTTGTTAATCTACTGAAAAAACAGAAAGACAACATTCTCTTTTTTGTATTTTTTCATTCAAATTTATCCTACTATCTATTCCAGCAAGTATATGTTTTCCTGAAACAAATCAATGCCTTATTTTCTTATACTAAGATTAAGACCAATAGAGTGTGAACATTTTGTTTAAATACTTCCTTTTCCAATTTACACAGTTCCCCACCTACCCTGAAGTCCTTGAGTATAAGAAAAGAACTCTTTACAAGTACTACCAAAGTGGAAACTAGAAAGCCAGTACTTTAATTCAATGTAACAAGATATAAATATTCCATAAATATTTTGAAAGGAAAAATTTACTATAAATAAAATAATAAGAATCAATTCTTATAAAGATGCATATTCTTAGCATATACTCAAAAATCAGGAAGGAAAAAGAATTGGACTGAAAGATCTCTGAGCCTACTTTAGTCAAGAGATTGGAAAAACTCAAATGACATTATTTTTTAATGAATTAATGTCATTGAAGAGGAAAAAGGAGGATGAGGAGGAAAAGAAAACATCAAAGTATCAAAATAATAATCAATATTCCATATCTGGATTTAATTAAAATGTTAAACAAAAGAATAATATTCAATGACACATTTTAAAGGTGGTAAAGCAAAGCTTATTCAGGACCATCATGATAAATTAGAGGGAATAACACAGAAATGGAGTTTGACAGAGGGGAAGAGAGAGTGGGCTCAGTTCTGAATACAGCATTGGCAAGTGGGAATCCATAACAAGCAGAATGCAGTGCGGGGTCACTGGATGGAAAATTACTGAGGAGAAACATCAAGGATATGGGGGATTCTGGCTAAACCCACCTAACAGGATTTTTCTTAAAGACAGGCCAGGGTGCTCAGACAACATCTAGGGAATGGTGGAGGATAAGGAACCCAATCAGGTATTTGTGGGGTCAGCGGGCAGAGGTGTTTCTGGTTAAACTGACTTAGCTGGGTTCTTGCTAAAATTAGATTTTACAAGGAAGTGCACAGATGGGCCTAGGAGAACGTTCAGGAGCTTGACTAAAGTTTGACCAAGCAAAGAATTTTTGTCAAAACAATGAAAACTATAATATTTTTATTTGAAAACTGTAATATTTTTGACATATGAAAGATGTTGTAATCTATAACCAAGAATAAAAGGAGACTGTAAAGTAAATCCAGCTATAAAGAAAGAGATTATAAATAATTTTGTTATGACCCAAGTCTCAAAATCCTTAAGTTCCAAGAGTGGACAGAAGTGTGGCTACCTGAAATTCACTGAGGGGAAGAGAAGTTGTGCTAAGATGGCCCCAAACCAACATGCTTTTTATATAAGAAAATATCTCCTGGGATAGATTCTGATTATAATTGCCACACTATAGAGCAGGTACCATTAATCAGCAGTTTTGGAAGATGGGTGTTCTGGTTTTTGCAATCAGAGAGACCTAGGTGTAAATTCCAACTCTAACATTTCTAAGTTTTGTAACTTTGGCCAAATTATTTAAGCTCTGGTCATTAGTTTCATAGGATGTAAACAGGACTAATGATAAACCCTTTATAGAGTTTCATGAAAATTAAATGTGATAATGTAGGTAAAGGTCTTATTACAGTATTAGAAATCAGTTAACATTAAATAAATATTAGGTAATATTCTCTTGAAGTTCTTAGTGTGGTGCTAATCCCACACAGTAAATACTCAGGAATGGGGTTAAGGCACAACAGAGACAGAAAGAGGACAGTCATGTACATAAAGATGGAAGAATTGTGGAGCTTTTCTTTCGTGTTTCAAGGCATGTTGGTCATATCCTTGAAGAAAGTAAATAAAAGATAACCTGCTATTCCTTTTTAAATGCCTCAATCTCTGGATACCTTGACTTTCTATGATGACCGTAAGGTTATTTCTACTTGGAAAAGGGTTACCAAAACTCACATATTAGTATCCATCTGTACTAGAGTTTCAGATGTCCCCCAAAGCTTCAGCAACTATCAGATGAATGTCAAATGCTCTCTTGACAGCATCTAGAATGCCTTATGAAAAATAACTGTGGTCCCTGGTTCAATCTGCTCAAGAAGCTCCTGGATAAGTTAGGATATCTAACCTTGGGTGAAATAAATTTATGACCCACTATTTACTGGCCAAACACGAGTTGTATTTCAGATTCTGCTGGCGGGTAGCCAGGCCTACCAGAGTCATGTTCTTTGAACAACTAAGGAAGATGCTTAAGTCACAATGTAAGTTGTCTACTCAATTAATATTAATTGGGTAGTTATTCAACTTACAGTAGTTACTCAATTACTTTTAGTAGTTTAGTAGTACTAGTTACTCAACTTACAGAAGTTACTCAACTTACATACATAATGGTCTCTCTAACTTCCAGGACACATTTTAAAAATAGAGTAATCTATTCTGTTACATGAAGAAATAATGGTGGGAAGCAGCAGGACTGTGGACCAAGTGCCAAGGTTTAGCATGAGAAGAATAAAAGCAGCAGAGTTACACCAACAGGATGGAAATTGAGACTAGAAACCTCAACTTAGACTGCTTGTGGGAAGATTGGACAGATATGATAAATTTGTATTGTGAATTTACTAGAGATCAAACAATGAAATCTTGTACAATTAAAGTTGTAAGGGCTGTGCATTTCCCATGACAGATAGGATGAAATGAGTGATGTAGTAGACAAATTGCTGGGGGACTTTTATCTTGAGGATGCCAATCACTTCTATTTATATGTTTTGCAAACATATTCTGATAGTGTGCTTTATCACTTAATGTTCATTTGGTTATGATATCCTTTACCAACTATAAGTTTTTAATTTGATTAGTTCAAATTTAAATCATTGTCCTTTAGAATTCTCACTGCTATTTTTTTCAGGGAGGCTTTCTCCATGAACTATTCCTCCATACAGTTGTTTTAAATGCTTATGTCGTTAATCCATCTGGCATTTCATTTGGGATATGATTTGAGGGAGGCATCCCCAAGTTATCTCTAAACTAGAGTAATTATCTCCAACACTTTTACTTAATATTCTCTTTTCTCATCAATTCAAAGCCATCTCTTTCATTCATTTACTTGCCTAATACTATACTTGCGCATCTAGTCATTTTTAAGAATTTTTGATATTTCGTTCTAAAGGCCACTCCTTATCTTCACCCCAAAATATATATTTTTTAAAGTTTGACATATTAATTTTCTAAATAAACCTTAAAAATAGCATGTAAACCCACTCCCAACACTAAACATTTTTTGGAATTTGATTGCAAGTGTTTTGATTTATAGATTATATTGAGGAAGTTAAGCCCCTCAAATGAACTAGGGAAAAAGGGCTAACTGTCACAGGCTAGGTTCTTTGGGAAAGAGACTTGAAGACCAAGATAGCATGCATGATGTTCATTATGAAGGGCCTTTTGAAAGAGAAGCAAAGTAAACAATGATGGTCAGAAGGAGAAGCTGAGGTGCTGCAAGTAAGCCTTAGCCCTCTTCATTGGAAGCTCTGGAGTAAAGTGGCCAGTCAGAGCTGTCCCAAGTTGAGCTGTAATACGTAATAGCTCATTTCTCTCATTAGTCAGTCATTGGGTGCAAGAGACCATGGAAGGGCCATCACCCTAGGCAAAGCGGCTCTTTTTAGCTGAGACAACTCCTAAAGGGGATGACTAGTGAAGGCTGTCTGTCAATAGCACTCCTAGCAGTTATGGGAGCAGCTCTTTCGTCGGAGCAGCTGCTGGATGGTGCATTATACCATCCACCACAACTTTATGATACTTGTTCTTTTTATCCTGATGCTCATCTCCACTTATTGTGGTCTTTAATTATGACTAGCAGTAAAGAAGTTATAGTTTTCTTCACATAGGTCTTGAATATTTGGATAAAGTTTAAGAATTCTATAGTTCCTCTTACTATTGAAAAAAATCTTTTTCTCTTTTAAACCACGGAATTCTCTTTCACATGATGTAAGAAAGCTGTTCATTTCTGGATACAAACCCAACATCTTCTTTGGTTTTGTTCACCCTTCTCTTTCTAGCTTTTTGATGTTGTTCTTGAATGTTTCATTTTCATATGTTTCAGCCTCTTCTTCTATAATGGGTATATTTGAAGATAACTGCTTTCTCCCAAACCCTGTTCAGGCCTTACATTATAGGTGTTGACTAGCTGCATTTTCAAAATATTTTTGTTTTAAATATTCTGTAACTTCAGCTTTGATTTTCTCTTTAATTTGGGAAATTTTAGAAGTTTTTTTTCTTTATTTTTTAAATAAGTTCAATATTTTGTAATTATTGCAGTTACATTTGGTTGAAGGAAATGTCTTATCTGAATGCTAATTTGGGGAGTATTTTTAAGTTATGGCAGTTATCACAAAACAAACAAATAGTGGTAAGCAGAATACTTGGGTTCAGTATTCTAGATGATTATTTTGTTCATTTGGTGTTTTTATTCCCTTATCTAACCTTGCATTAGTTGTTTGTTTTATTTTAGCAATTATATTTTTAATTCACAATATTTTTTAATGTTCTTTGACTACCTCTTTGTATAGAAGCTTCCTTACTTTACAAGGTGACTAACTTCCTGAATACAGAAGAATCTGTATTCTATATCCTCCATTAATATATTTTTAATTGATCTGGTTTCTCAATTAAATTTGGAGTATTTCTTGCTAATGGATTAGTGAGTCTCATTGAAAAAGGAATGAAAAAAAGGCATAAGTGAGGAAGGAAAATAAAACATGAAAGGAAAAAAATAAAGGTCTATTTATGGAGTAAAGACAGAAAGACCATGTTTTTATGAAATATCTTTCCTGAGCAAAAAGAGTTGCAATAATATTTAGGGTGACATTTCAAGATCAATTACTTTCTTTCTTATCATGATTACTACCATAAATTAAATATATGAGGATTCTACCTGTAATACTGGCTGCTATTTTGGAAACTGAACAATTTGATGGCTTTTTGTTTGCAGTGGGAAAGGTTTAAACTTGTTTGAAGGACTGTTCGGTATTTTTAAAAATATTAAGTCCTTTATACCCATACTGTTGTATTCACTTAAAGCAGGCATCAGGGATCACAAGGATCTGGACATACTGAAACCACTGAAAATGTTCTCCATTAAAACAAAAATGTGTGGAGGGGCAGAGCCAAGATGGCGGCATGAGTAAAGCAGTGGAAATCTCCTCCCAAAACCACATATATCTATGAAAATATAACAAAGACAACCCTTCCTAGAATAGAGACCAGAGGACACAGGACAACATCCAGACCACATCCACACCTACAAGAACCTAGCGCCTCCTAAAGGGGGTAAGATACAAGCCCCAGCCCCGTAGAACCCAAGCGCCCTTCCCCCCAGCTCCCGGGGGGAGGAGAGTAGTCAGCAGGGAGGGAGCCCAGGAATGCTGAACACCCAGCCCCAGCCATCTGGACCAGAGTGCAGACACAGTGCATGCGTGGGGTCCTGGATACTAGGGAAACAGAGCAGCAAGACCAGTGAGCGGGTGCCTGAGGCCGACGCCGGAGAACAAAGAAACGAGAGCGGCCATTTTATTTTTTCTTTTTTTGGCGGGTGCTTTTGGAAATCTTAAAGGAACAGGGACACCAATACTAGGGAAACAGGGCAGCAAGACCAGTGAGCGGGTGCCTGAGGCCGGCACCTGAGGACGAAGAAAAGTGAGCGGTTTTTTTTTAAATTAATTATTATTATTTTTGTTGTTGTTGTTTTGTTTTGGTGAGAGCTTTTTGGAAGTCTTAAAGGGGCAGGGCGGGACACTTAGTCCAGAGGTAGGAAATCTGGGGAACTCTGGGCACTCTAAACCCCTGGGCAGCAGGGATCATGGAGGCCCCTTACAGAGATAAATAGCCTCCTGGCCACTCCCCCTCCAATGGGGCTCCACGATTTTGGAGCAGCAGCCTGAGCCAGGCCACGCCCACCGCAACAGTGGAGATAAACTCCATAGCAGCCAGGCAGGAAGCAAAAGCCCTGTCGGTGCACAGCTGCCCAGAACAAGCAACTAGAGGTCGCTGCTCTCCCAGGAGAGGAAGGCCACAAACCAACAAGAAGGGAAGTTCTTCCAGCCATCATCCATTCAAGCTCTGCAAACTATTTTTATCACCATGAAAAGGCAAAATTACAGGAAAACCAAGACCACAGAGGCAACAACAGAGAAGGAGACAGACCTAACCAGTCTTCTTGAAAAAGAATTCAAAATAAAAATCATGAACATGCTGATGGAGATGCAGAGAAAAATTAAAGAGAAATTGGATGAGATGCAGAGAAAAATGCAAGAGCAATGGGATGAAGTCTGGAGGGATATCACAGATGTCAGGAAGGAGATCACAGAAGTGAAACAAACACTGGAAGGATTTATAAGCAGAATGGATAAGATGCAAGAGGCCATTGAAGGAATAGAAACCAGAGAACAGGAACACATAGAAGCTGACATAGAGAGAGATAAAAGGATCTCCAGGAATGAAACAATATTAACAAAATTATGTGACCAATCCAGAAGGAACAATATACATATTATAGGGATACCAGAAGAAGAAGAGAGAGGAAAAGGGATAGAAAGTGTCTTTGAAGAAATAATTGCTGAAAACTTCCCCAAACTGGGGAGGAAATAATCGAACAGACCATGGAAATACACAGATCCCGCAAGAGAAAGGACTCAAGGAGGACAACACCAAGACACATAATAATTAAAATGGCAAAGATCAAGGACAAGGAAAGAGTCTTAAAGGCAGCTGGAGAGAAAAAGGTCACCTATAAAGGAAAACACATCAGGCTATCATGATATTTCTTGACAGAAATCCTACAGGACAGAAGAGAATGGCATGATATATTTAATACAATGAAACAGAAGGGCCTTGAACCAAGGATACTGTATCCAGCATGACTATCATTTAAATATGATGGCAGGATTAAACAATTCCCAGACAAGCAAAAGCTGAGGGAATTTGCTTCCCACAAACCACCTCTACAGGGCATCTTACAGGGACTGCTCAAGATGGGAGCACTCCTAAAAAGAGCACAGAACAAAACACCCAACATATGAAGAATGGAGGAGGAGGAATAAGAAGGGAGAGAAGAAAAGAATCTCCAGACAGGGTATATAACAGCTCAGTAAGCAAGTTAAGTTAGGCAATAAGATACTAAAGAAGCTAACCTTGAACCTTTGGTAACCACGAATCTAAAGCCTGCAATGGCAATAAGTACATATCTCTCAATAGTCACCCTAAATGTAAATGGACTTAATGCACCAATCAAAAGACACAGAGTAATAGAATGGATAAAAAAGCAAGACCCATCTATATGCTGCTTACAAGAAACTCACCTCAAGCCCAAAGACAGGCACAGACTAAAAGTCAAGGGATGGAAAAACATATTTCAGGCAGAAACAGTGAGAAGAAAGCAGGGGTTTCAGTACTAATATCAGACAAAATAGACTTCAAAACAAAAAAAGTAACAAGAGATAAAGAAGGACACTACATAATGATAAAGGGCTCAGTCCAACAAGAGGATATAACCATTCTAAATATATATGCACCCAACACAGGAGCACCAGCATTTGTGAAACAAATACTAACAGAACTAAAGAGGGAAATAGACTGCAATGCATTCATTTTAGGAGACTTCAACACACCACTCACCCCAAAGGATAGATCTACCGGGCAGAAAATAAGTAAGGACACACAGGCACTGAACAACACACTAGAACAGATGGACCTAATAGACATTTATAGAACTCTACATCCAAAAGCAACAGGATATACATTCTTCTCAAGTGCACATGGAACATTCTCCAGAATAGACCACATACTAGCTCACAAAAAGAGCCTCAGTAAATTCCAAAATATTGAAATTCTACCAACCAATTTTTCAGACCACAAAGGTATAAAAGTAGAAATAAATTCTACAAAGAAAACAAAAAGGCTCACAAACACATGGAGGCTTAACAACATGCTCCTAAATAATCAATGGATCAATGAACAAATTAAAATAGAGGTCAAGGAATATATAGCAACAAATGACAACAACACAAAGCCCCAACTTCTGTGGGATGCAGCGAAAGCAGTCCTAAGAGGAGAGTATATAGCAATCCAGGCACACCTGAAGAAGGAAAAACAATCCCAAATGAATAGTCTAACATCACAATTATCGAACCTGGAAAAAGAAGAACAAATGAGGCCTAAAGTCAGCAGAAGGAGGGACATAATAAAGATCAGAGAAGAAATAAACAAAATTGAGAAGTATAAACCAATAGCAAAAATTAACGAAACCAAGAGCTGGTTCTTTGAGAAAATAAACAGAATAGATAAGCCTCTGGCCAAACTTATTAAGAGAAAAAGAGAATCAACACAAATCAACAGCATCAGAAATGAGAACTGAATAATCACGCCAGACTCCACAGAAATACAAGAATTATTAAAGACTACTATGAAAACCTATATGCCAACAAGCTGGAAAACCTAGAAGAAATGGACAACTTCATAGAAAAATACAACCTCCCAAGACTGACCAAGGAAGAAACACAAAAGTTAAACCAATTACGAGCAAAGAAATTGAAACGGTAATCAAAAAACTACCCAAGAACAAAACCGTGGGGCCGGACGGATTTACCTCAGGATTTTATCAGACACACAGAGAAGACATAATACCCATTCTCCTTAAAGTGTTCCAAAAAATAGAAGAGGAGGGAATACTCCCAAACTCATTCTATGAAGCCAACATCACCCTAATACCAAAACCAGGCAAAGACCCCACCAAAAAAGAAAATTACAGACCAATATCCCTGATGAATGTATACGCAAAAATACTCAATAAAATATTAGCAAACAGAATTCAACAGTATATCAAAAGGATCATACACCATGAACAATTGGGATTCATTCCAGGGATGCAAGGATGATACAACATTCGAAAATCCATCAACATCATCCACCACGTCTACAAAAAGAAAGACAAAAAACACATGATCATCTCCATAGATGCTGAAAAAGCATTTGACAAAATTCAACATCCTTTCATGATAAAAACTCTCAGCAAAATGGGAATAGAGGGCAAGTACCTCAACATAATAAAGGCCATATATGATAAACCCACAGCCAACATTATACTGAACAGCGAGAAGCTGAAAGCATTTCCTCTGAGATCGGCAACCAGACAGGGATGCCCACTCTCCCCACTGTTATTTAACATAGTACTGGAGGTCCTAGCCATGGCAATCAGACAAAACAAAGAAATACAAGGAATCCAGATTGGTAAAGAGGAAGTTAAAGTGTCACTCTTTGCAGATGATATGATATTGTACATAAAAAACCCTAAAGACTCCACTCCAAAACTACTAGAACTGATATCAGGATACAGCAAAGTTGCAGGATACAAAATTAACACACAGAAATCTGTAGCTTTCCTATACGCTAACAATGAACCAATAGAAAGACAAATCAGGAAAACAATTCCATTCACAATTGCATCAAAAATAATAAAATACCTAGGAATAAACCTAACCAAAGAAGTGAAAGACCTATACCATGAAAACTACAAGTCACTCTTAAGAGAAATTAAAGGGGACACTAACAAATGGAAACTCATCCCATGCTCCTGGCTAGGAAGAATTAATATCATCAAAATGGCCATCCTGCCCAAAGCAATATACAGATTTGATGCAATCCCTATCAAATTACCAGCAACATTCTTCAATGAACTGGAACAAATAATTCAAAAATTCATATGGAAACACCAACGACCCCAAATAACCAAAGCAATCCTGAGAAAGAAGAATTAAGTAGGGGGGATCTCACTCCCTAACTTCAAGCTCTACTACAAAGCCATAGTAATCAAGACAATTTGGTACTGGCACAAGAACAGAGCCACAGATCAGTGGAACAGATTAGAGACTCCAGACATTAACCCAAACATATATGGTCAATTAATATTTGATAAAGGAGCCATGGGCATACAATGGTGAAATGACAGTCTCTTCAACAGATCGTGCTGGCAAAACTGGACAGCTACATGTAGGACAATGAAACTGGACCATTATCTAACCCCATGCACAAAAGTAAATTCAAAATGGAGCAAAGACCTGAGTGTAAGTCATGAAACCATTAAACTCTTGGAAAAAAACATAGGCAAAAACCTCTTAGGCATAAACATGAGTGACCTCTTCTTGAGCATATCTCCCCGGGCAAGGAAAACAACAGCAAAAATGACCAAGTGGGACTATATTAAGCTGAAAAGCTTCTGTACAGCAAAAGACACCATGAATAGAACAAAAAGGAACCCTACAGTATGGGAGAATATATTTGAAAATGACAGATCCGATAAAGGCTTGACATCCAAAATACATAAAGAGCCTACCCACTTTAACAAACAAAAAACAAACAATCCACTTAAAAAATGGGCAGAGGAACTGAACAGACAGTTCTCCAAAAAAGAAATACAGATGGTCAACAGACACATGAGAAGATGTTCCACATTGCTAATCATTAGAGAAACGCAAATTAAAACTACAATGAGATATCATCTCACACCAGTAAGGATGGCTACCATCCAAAAGACAAACAATGACAAATGTTGGCAAGGCTGTGGAGAAAGGGGAACCCTCGTACACTGCTGGTGGGAATGTAAATTTGTTCAACCATTGTGGAAAGCAGTATGGAGGTTCCTCAAAATGCTCAAAATAAACTTACCATTTGACCCAGGAATTCCACTCCTAGGAATTTAGCCTAAGAACACAGCACTCAAGTTTGAAAAAGACAGATGCACCCCTAGGTTTATCACAGCTCTATTTACAATGGCCAAGAATTGGAAGCCACCTAAGTGTCCATCAGTAGATGATTGGATAAAGGAGATGTGGTACATATACACACTGGAATATTACTCAGCCATAAGAAGAAAACAAATCCTACCATTTGCAACAACATGGATGGAGCTAGAGGGTATTATGTTCAGTGAAATAAGCCAGGTGGGGAAAGACAAGTTCCAAATGATTTCACTCATCTGTGGAGTATAAGAACAAAGGAAAAACTGAAGGAACAAAACAGCAGTAGAATCACAGAACCCAAGAATGGACTAACAGGTACCAAAGAAAAAGGGATTGGGGAGGATGGTTGGGTAGGGAGGGATAACGGGGGGAAGTTGAAGGGGGGTATTATTATTAGCATGCATAAAGGGGGGGGAGAAAGGGGAGGGCTGTATAACACAGAGAAGACAAGTAGTGATTCTACAGCACTTTGCTATGCTGATGGACAGTGAATGTAAAGGGGTATATTAGGGGGGACCTGGTATAGGGGAGAGCCTAGTAAACATAATATTCTTCATGTACTTGTAGATTAATGATTTTAAAAAAAAGCAGTTCCTGTGTGGTGACCTCCAATAAGTCCTTCACAATGGTATAAAGGGCATATCAAAGTGTGGGCAAAGGGTCTGTTTGTGTTTATATAGAGGATCAAAGCCTAATTTGAATACCCAGAAAACAAACTAAGATACTATATGAAGAAGAAGTTCTAACATCAACATACTCTGGAAGAGTCATTCCAGAAGATGATCATCAAAAATTGTCAACAAAGATCCTGGCGCTGTTGCAGTTGTAACTGCATTCATCCCACTGGTTCCTGGAATTGCCATTGGAATGAAGAAGGAGATATCTAAGCTGGCCTGTGCATACAGTAAAATAACAAATTTGACTGGATCTATACTGTTGGAAATCAACCAAGAATTAGGAGAAGTGCAAGTTACAGCGCTCCAAAATATTGAGACTACAGACTATCTACTGTTAAAAGAACATATGGGATGTGAAGAGTTCCCAGGAATGTGTTGTTTTAAATTGTCTGATTTTTCTCAAACTATTCAAATTCAGTCAAACAATATCCATCATATCATAGATAAGTTTTCACAAATGCTTAGGGTGCCTAAATGGTTTTCTTGGTTTCACTGGAGATGGCTGGACATTGTAGGTCTGCTTGGTTATGTAACTGTACTCCTATTATGTTAATGTATGTGTGCAATTTAATTAGTAGTTTAAAACCTATACATGCTTAAGTTAATCTACAAGAATATATGTCAAAGAAATAACCAAACTTCCCATGTTTTCTTCCGTCTGCTACTCCTATAGCTTTTCTTCTTCCTTCCTAATTACAACCCTTAAGTAGAATTCGTGCCTCATATCGAATTTACCGAGTATCATAATTCTTCCAAGTGGTAAAGATACCTCAAGACAAATGCTGGGCATAGAAGCCACAGGGCATAAATCTGCAAAGAAGTAAAAATTTAACCTTTTCAAACAATATTGCTTCTCTCTCACTTACCAACTTTACATTTCCCTGTATGGCCCCGGAAGATGACTGGTTAGCCAGAGACGGGTAAGATTCCTCAAGGGAAGAACAACCTAAGACAGGCACAGTCGCAGGGGGGCCATCAGTTGAGAAATTGGGGATCAACAGAGGTGAGGCTTAGAAGCTCACGCCCCCTGTTTTGAGAGAAATCTTCTGCATCCATGGATGTTTTATTGCCCTTGTCTAGCTTGGATTAATACTTAGTCTACAGGCACACACCTGATCATCTACATTTGCCCTCTCACAGCACTAAACTATGTTTTCTACCTTTATTTTGCATCTACCTACCACTTCAGCATTTTAATAATAATAATAATAATAAGGGAGAAATGTGGGATTCACATATAAATCAAGTATAAAAATCAAAGGAATATTCATATCTGACCTGATTGTTTATAGGTCATAATGCGTGATCAAAACCGAAAGTTTCTGTGATGATTGCCCTTGTACTGTTCACCATGTAAGAACTTATTCACTATGTAAGAATTTGTTCACCACTGAAGAACTTGTTCGTTGTGCTTCAGAAGATCGGAGACTGATGAGAATTAGGCTTGGGGTGGATTAATGATTGTGCATTGAGTCCCCCGTACAGAATTTTATTGTTGTTAACTGTTAACAAGCATTTGATCAATAAATATGAGAGATGCCCTCTCAAAAAACAAAACAAAACAAAAAAAATGTGTGAAGGTTTCCAATGCATTTTCTATTAACCTCTGTATTGGTGGTTTCATGGAAACTACTACAGTTTCTCCCATGTCACAACTGAATGGGTGAAATATTTGCTAAAGGATGATTTGGTGGATTTCAATATAGAGGACATGAGTCTGAACCAAACAGGGAAGTTTCTGCTCCAGAGACCAAAAGGTGAAAGAGTAGTGATGCTCCCTAAATCTCTACTAGATGAGAGGAAAAATAAAGACACATGAATAGATATTTAGATTCTTAGGAAAGTAGATCTTGCCAAATTTTAAAAAGCCAAAGTAGAAGTAAAAGATTATGAGTACTAAAGCAGCGTCTATCCAGATAGTTATGACAAGACTCCAATAGGAAAGCATCATACTGAGCTGCTGATGATCAGCCTTAACATACTTGCTTAGATTATAAAGCCTTGACCACACCCCTTTCCATTTATGCTCAGATGAAACGCGCTGTGTGAGAATATGACATGAACTTAACTGGGTTAATCGGGTAAGGCTATGTATGGAAAGCTTCCTCAGCAATGGGAAGGGTATGAAACTCATAATCCTCTATTTCATCTCTGAAGGGCTGAATATATGTGTCTTATTTGGTGATTTATGTAACATGTGTTTTGATATTTAACATATAGCTGTTTAAAATCATTATTTGTTAAAAATTTTGAAAAAAGCCAGTACTTTAATAAAAGCATTAGACTTTGTGCTAGAGCTGACGAGACAGAGGTGAATAAAACCAGATCTTTGAATTCTGAGATGGACACAGGATTACCTCTTTTTGACTCCTATATTGTGTTTTATATCTGCATATTTTTCTTACATCCTCTACTAGCCTGTAAGCTCATTTAGTCAGAGACCATGTTATAGCTACTGCTGTTTTCCTTACTTTACACTTTATAGTGGGTAATTTGTAAATATTTGTGAATGTATAAATGTATGTGAAAATGAATGACTGAATAATATTTTTAATACATTTCTGTATAATATATACCGGATATTGTATTTCATCTGATACATAGATGACTAAAAACTCAAATGTTTGTTATTCAAAGGAGAGAAACAATTATGGTTAATTTTAAATAAATCAATACAAATTAAATATCCACTTACTGAACTCATGGAAGAAGTGGTTTAGTGCTATATATGATTACTTAATCCAAGACACAACCACTATACACAAGGCAATAGACTGGAACAAAGAGCATAAATACTTGAAAATCTAAATCAATGAATGAATATTTATAACATAGCTGATATTTTTTATATTCTATATATTGTTTCTTAGCTATAGGGAAATAATTCTGCTATGAGACCTGTACTTGAGGAATCAAACAGCTATTCTAACTGTAAAAGTGGGTGTTTCGGGATTATTGCTAAGGAAAATGAAGTACTATGGTGATATGATGGGTCATTATATTTGGACATCTAGTCTCATTCAGGATTAGCTTTCAGGAAACAGTCAAGAATAGCAATGAATAGAATTAGGAAAAATACTCAAGTTTCAGCTAAATGTATTGGGACAGAAGTGAAAAATCCACTCATTCATTCATTCTTTTAATCACTGGATAGTCATATAATGAATATCTCTTATACCACTATGCTATGTAGTAAAGTTTCAAATATGATCCTGGCCTTCATGGAGTTTACAGTCTAGTTATTAGAAGAATTAAAAACAGATGAATCAAAAGGAATATGCAGTGATATCATTTCTAGCCAATGATGATTCTAGGAGAAAACTTTAACCTGACCACAGCCACAGCTAATTAATTACTATTGTAGATGTACTGCAGTCTATAAAATTTAGGCTTAGGAGTTCAAGTTGAAAAAGTGATAGAAACACGTTCTTAAAAATGAGGAGCATCATTATTCTATATGAAGGGATTAAAAGTAATTTACATAATTAAAGTGCTCTCTTTTTAAATGTATTACTGAATTTGCCAGACTATCAGAAAATAGTACTTATAATTAATGCAACCAATATTAAATGGGTTCTTATTACAACAATTAGGATTTGTCTTTTTAATTTTGACATGACAAACTGCCTTACAGTAATAATACCCAGGAAAGAGTATTTGAAGACATGATTGACATACATTTTATTAATACTACCAAGGAATATTGTTATATAACTATATTACATATTAGGATAATTTTCAGAGGATCACAAAAGTGTGCACAAAGTAAAATGCTTTAAAACAAATTGCATAGCTTTTTATTTAAATAAATTCTGTGCTAGGTCTTAGAAGTCCAGGTCTCAGAAGAAATTTTTCCCCCATTCCAACCCTTCTCCATACATTCAGCACAAAACTCTTTCAGGTTGACATGCTACCTTGGAAATTTTTCAGACATTTTTCCCAACTCTTTCTATTACTGCACATTACTCAATCCTACTGGTTCCATTGTCCATGTTTAGCTCCATTCCTTAGTTTCTACACTTTATTTATTATTTACTGTTGTCTGTACCAGCTTTAAATGTCTGCAACATTCAAAGAAAAGATCTGTGGATTTACCATTCATCCCCATGCAACTTCATGTAAAAGTGATCCTGCCCCTTTTCAGCTCTCAGGTCTTTTCCTAAAGTTTCTCCACATAAAGAGGATTAAACAGAACTCCTTAATTGTTTAAATATTATATTTTTTTTCTTTTAGAATATATGCAAATATACATAATAATTACAGTAAGCTTTTCTTATAATACATCATTTCTAATTGTCCTGTAGCCATTACTTGTCCTATAGCTATAACATCTGAGTAACAAACCTATAGTAGTACATACAACATAGCAAGGGGTTACAAAAAGCAGAGTTTTAAAAATGATCTTTTAAATGACAATATGAGCACCATCCAAAAGGATATTCAGGGAATCTTAATACCTCCTGCTTTCTAACTAAAATTCAAGTAAAATAAAGTAAAAAAGATATATAATTTAAAATATAAAAGCAAGACTTTAAACCAATATTAGCTAACTCTATGAAAGATAATAGATGGTTCCACTGAAAGAAGAAAAAAGGGATGATACATTAAAAACACTATTAGTTTTATTTATATTTGTTACAATGAAATTAATTAGATTTACAAAGTGTATTTTTCAGACAATTGAAATTTATTCATTTAAGAGCTACAGTTTTATTTCTTTGATAATTTTTTATGAAACCTTTATATAAAGGCTATAAACATCACTGGATTAATTTTTAAATAACTAGCATCATATAAGTCTCAATTATTACAATAAGACTTAATATGAAGATTCCTCAGTTGACATTAAAGTAGGTATTGAAGAATGCTTCTCTTGGATTAAATGACCTCAAAATGCTAAGCTTTTCCTCTTATGTTTGTTTTTTATAGTTATTTCTCCTCTCCCTTACTATCAGCCTGCCATCTCTTTTCACATTCCTGTCATTTTACTTTGATTTCAAGCTTTTAGTTTAGAGTGACATGGATTTTAAGTAGTTTTGAGACAATCTCCCATATTTTTCTGGGGTTTTAGACAAGTGAGTCAGTCAGAAAAGGAGCTCCTGACAAATGACATGTCACAGCAATTAATGTTATAAAGACCCATCTGGTTAACCCTGATGGATGCTATAAGAGATATGGGAAAATAAAAGAATGAAATATTTTGCTCCTAGCATTGATTATACTTAAAAAGTAACTCCTTAAAAATAATCAAAATCATATATTGATTGTCTAAATGTACCATTTAATATAATGTTACAATTGAAATACTGAAATCCTTGGTTTCACATGTTAACATTATTTTAGCATCATTATTTAAACTGATGTAGTTCTACTTTATGTGTTTTTGTTACTCTGAAAAAAAAAAAACTCATAAGCCAGTCCTAGGCTTCTTCACTCTGCTGATTAATAGAGGTTTACATATTTTCTATCAGTAAATCTCTTTGGCCTGATTCAATGCAGCATTTTCTTTTATTAGGCAGTAGGACTTCATGACATCAGAGAGCACTGTGGTAGAAAGGGGACTCAGAGATCACTTACCCATCCCTTTTATTTTAGAGATTAAAAAGGATTTTAGAAAGATGCTGCCTTTTGAAAAATCTCTTTTGTTCTGACTAAAGTTTATCTTTTTTTGGTACACTTAAGTAAGTTTCCTAAATCTTCTTTATATAATCTTACTATTATATAAGGCAAGCTAACTGGAGATGTACTTCAATTAGACATTTCCATGTTAGAGGAAGAAAGAAAATAACATATTTCTTGCTTAAAATTTGACACATAGTAATGCTTATGAATTACAACTATCAATTACAGTTTTGCCCTAAAGAAGTTCTCATCTATGACTAAATAATGACTATCACACCTTATCTCTCCTTTGTTCCATTTCCTATTCTATGTTATTTGGGTTGAGGGGGCAGATATCTGGGAAAAATCATTTTAGTGGTTTTTCTAAAATAAATGGATATTTTAGTACATTTTTTTCTAATCAGAAAAGTAAATGCAAACTATGGGATAAAGAAAAGAAAAGTATAGCATGAGTAACAGTGACCCATTACGACACCACCCAGAGATTGAATATCTTGACTCATTTCCTCTTTGTCTTTCTGCTATGCTTTTTAAAAAATACACATATATACATACATACATATTGAATTTGCAAGCCTGGATACTCTCTTAAGAGATAATTTACCAGATTCTTTTAGTTTTGATATAACACACCAAAGACAGGCCTGCAGAGTCATTCTCCAAAATTTTTCCTTTGGTGTCTACTATTAAACTTAACTCAGGAAGGAGGGAAATACAACTTAGAAGTAAAAGAAAAGTTTTCCCCATTTTAATCCTGGAAAAATTAAAGAAAAGAGAAGAAATGTTTTGTTGAAAAGAGAGTTAACAGCAGGAATTTCTCCCCCACCTACCTATTTCAGCCACTGGCCAGATGTGACTTTGCATCAGTATTTCATAAATAATACAGAGTGAAGTGTGATCAAAGAGAGAGAAGCTTTCAAATTTCACTTTCTCAGGCTGATTTTATTTCCTATATGGATTGGAAGTAAATTGAAAGCCAGAAGACTCATCATGGCATCTGTCATGATGTAGGGAGGTGACATCTGTCAGGCCATGGGCTGACAGAAGCAATTGGCAGTTCAAAAGTGCTGAGAAGATGGTGAGTCAGCAATGGGAAGATAGCTGAGAGGTCTTCAGACCAAAAGAACAGAAATGGAAATTCACCTGCAAGATGTATCCTGTGCATATAGAAAAGAGTTCTTGCCGTGGAGACCAGTAGGTGCTTTACATGCCCAAATACCAAAATGAAGTCCCTTTATCCTAAAATTTACAAAGATACAAAATCCTCACCCCTCTGATTCATGTGAGCTGATGGTGGTTTTAGAGGTAAGAAGATAATCTGAGAAATTGAACTGTTTTATCCTAAAATAAGCTAAGTAAATAATAATTTTTAGAAATAGGGTTGTTTTTGACAGTCATTTGGGTAGTCATTCCCCTTCCCTTCAGCCATACATGCACTGTTCAAAGATTGTGATTCAGGAGAAATAAACAGAAATACAACATGGAAAAAATAAGGTAGTTACTTTTTCTTTGGATATCCATGCTAAAGAATAAGTAAAAATTCACAGATTTGTTTCATATGCATTTTTTCCTTAAATTTCTGTGGATAATGTGTACTTTTGGCTACCACACCTTAGATTTGTTAGAGCACTGTACTATTAGAGATAGGATCAAATATTTAATTCCAGTGGCATCCCATTTGCCATTTACCCCTCTAAACTTGAATTATTCCTAAAAGCCATCAGGGAAGCTTGCTACTGTACAAAATGTAAAAGATAGTGTAAGGATAAATCACCTCTATTCTTTACCAATGTGAAGAATACAGTGAAGGACAAAATCTTATTTGGAAAGTTTAGAGCAAATGGTGTTTTTTATATGGACCTTTTACATGAAAGTTACTGTAGCCTCAAAGTTACTGTCATTGCCCATATTTTATTTATTTTTAGTTAAAATCTAAATCCTTTTCACTCAGCATTCTACTCTCTAGTTCCATTATGTTGCAAATGGAAAAACTTCCTTCCTTTTCGTGGTTGAGTAATATTCCATTCTTTATATGTACCAGTCTTCTTGAATAGTTATAATACAGAAGACATGCCCAAAACAAAGGATCGCCACCACTGAAAATGTAATGGATTTTTCTATGACCCATTTCCTCTTTAGTAAAAGGAATTGTCTTGATTATGTATTCAAGATTCCCGATTTTGTTTGTTACTTTGTTAACTGCAGTTAGTCATGGCAAATTGACACCCAGGCTGTGCTCTTCTCTTTAGAGAGGTTCAGAGAAGTTACAGTCATTAAAGAAAATCATACCTAACTTGGACTTTATAATCTGAAGTCTTGAAATAACTTTAAAAGTGAAATATTTAAAGGAAGTATGGTGAATTGTTCTGAATATTTAATTCAAATAACTAATATTCCATCACTTTGTTTATCCAAATTGCCCTATAACCAAGCAGATATCTGTTAGAAATATTATTTTTTTAAGAATACTGGTAGAGGGGCGGAGCCAGGATGGTGGCGTGAGTAGAGCAGCAGAAATCTCCTCCAAAAACCACATATATCTATGAAAATACAACAAAGACAACTCTTCCTAAAATAGAGACCAGAGGACACAGGACAACATCCAGACCACATCCACACCTGGCGAGAACCCAGCACCTCGCGAAGGGGGTAAGATACAAGCCCCAGCCTGGTGGGACACGAGCACCCCTCCCCCCAGCTCCCGGTGGGAGGACAGAGGTCTGAGTGGGAGGGAGAAGGAACCTAGGACTGCTGAACACCCAGCCCCAGCCATCCAGACCAGAGCGCAGACACAGTGCATGTGTGGGGTCCTGGATACTAGGGAAACAGGGCGGCAGGACCAGTGAACGGGTGCCTGAGGCTGATGCCAGAGAACAAAGAAACGGGAGCGGTTTTTCTTTTTTTGGCAAGTGCTTTTTGGAAGCCTTAAAGGGACAGGGACCCCAATACTAGGGAAACAGGGCAGCAAGACTGGTGAGTGGGTGCCTGAGACCAGCGCCTGAGGACAAAAAAAATCGCACGTTTTTCCCTTTTTTTTGGCGAGTGCTTTTTGGAAGCCTTAAAGGGACAGGGACCCCAATACTACAGAAACAGGGCAGCAAGACCGGTGAGCGGGTGCCTCAGACCGGCGCCTGAGGACAAAGAAAATCACGCGTTTTTCCCTTTTTTTTTTCTGGCGAGTGCTTTTTGGAAGCCTTAAAGGGACAGGGACCCCAATACCAGGGAAACAGGGGAGCAAGACTGGTGAGTGGGTGCCTGAGACCGGTGCCTGAGGACAAAGAAAATCCACGTTTTTCCTTTTTTTTTTTCTCTTTCGTTGTTCTGTTGTTTTGGTTTGGAGAGTGCTTTTTGGAAGTCGTAAAGGGGCAGGACAGGACACTTATCCCAGAGACAGGGAATCTGGGGATCTCTGGGCACTCTAACCCCCTGGGAAACAGGGTGCAAGAGGCCACTTAAGGAGATAAATAGCCTCCTGGCCACTCCCACTCAAATGGGGCTCCACCATTTTGGAGGAGCGGCCCCAGTCAGGCCACGCCCATGGCAACAGCGGAGATAAACTCCAAACCATCCGGGCAGGTAGCTGAAGCCCTGTCTGTGCACAGCTGCCAAGCATAAGCCATTAGAGGTCGCTATTCTCCTAGGAGAGGAAGGCCACAAACCAACAAGAAGGAAAGCTATCCCTGCTGTCACTCATACCAGCTCTGCAAACTATCTCTATCACCATGAAAAGGCAAAACTACAGGCAGACAAAGATCACAGAGACAACACCTGAGAAGGAGACAGACCTAACCAGTCCTCCTGAAAAAGAATTCAAAATAAAAATCATGAACATCCTGACAGAGATGCAGAGAAAAATGAAAGAGCAATTGGATGAGATGCAGAGAAAAATGCAAGAGCAATGGGATGAAATCCGGAGGGAGATCACAGATGTGAGGAAGGAGATCACAGAAGTGAAACAATCCCTGGAAGGATTTATAAGCAGAATGGATAAGATGCAAGAGGCCATTGAAGGAATAGAAGCCAGAGAACAGGAACGTATAGAAGCTGACATAGAGAGAGATAAAAGGATCTCCAGGAATGAAACAACACTAAGAGAATTATATGACGAATCCAAAAGGAATAATATTCGTATTATAGGGGTACCAGAAGAAGAAGAAAGAGGAAAAGGGATAGAAAGACTCTTTGAAGAAATAATTGCTGAAAACTTCCCCAAACTGGGGGAGGAAATGATTGAACAGACTACAGAAATACACAGAACTCCCAAACAGAAAGGATACAAGGAGGACAACACCAAGACACATAATAATTAAAATGTCAAGGATCAAGGACAAGGAAAGAGTTTTAAAGGCAGCTAGAGAGAAAAAGGTCACCTATAAAGGAAAACCCATCAGGCTAAAATCACACTTCTCAACAGAAACCCTACAGGCCAGAAGAGAATGGCATGATATATTTAATGCAATGAAACAGAAGGGCCTTGAACCAAGGATACTGTATCCAGCACGACTATCATTTAAATATGATGGCGGGATTAAACAATTCCCAGACAAGCAAAAGCTGAGGGAATTTGCTTCCCACAAACCACCTCTACAGGGCATCTTACAGGGACTACTCTAGATGGGAGTACTCCTAAAAAGAGCACAGAACAAAACACCCAACATATGAAGAATGGAGGAGGAGGAATAAGAAGGGAGAGAAGAAAAGAATCTCCAGACAGGGTATATAACAGCTCAGTAAGCAAGTTAAGTTAGGCAATAAGATACTAAAGAAGCTAACCTTGAACCTTTGGTAACCACGAATCTAAAGCCTGCAATGGCAATAAGTACATATCTCTCAATAGTCACCCTAAATGTAAATGGACTTAATGCACCAATCAAAAGACACAGAGTAATAGAATGGATAAAAAAGCAAGACCCATCTATATGCTGCTTACAAGAAACTCACCTCAAGCCCAAAGACAGGCACAGACTAAAAGTCAAGGGATGGAAAAACATATTTCAGGCAGAAACAGTGAGAAGAAAGCAGGGGTTGCAGTACTAATATCAGACAAAATAGACTTCAAAACAAAAAAAGTAACAAGAGATAAAGAAGGACACTACATAATGATAAAGGGCTCAGTCCAACAAGAGGATATAACCATTCTAAATATATATGCACCCAACACAGGAGCACCAGCATTTGTGAAACAAATACTAACAGAACTAAAGAGGGAAATAGACTGCAATGCATTCATTTTAGGAGACTTCAACACACCACTCACCCCAAAGGATAGATCTACCGGGCAGAAAATAAGTAAGGACACACAGGCACTGAACAACACACTAGAACAGATGGACCTAATAGACATTTATAGAACTCTACATCCAAAAGCAACAGGATATACATTCTTCTCAAGTGCACATGGAACATTCTCCAGAATAGACCACATACTAGCTCACAAAAAGAGCCTCAGTAAATTCCAAAATATTGAAATTCTACCAACCAATTTTTCAGACCACAAAGGTATAAAAGTAGAAATAAATTCTACAAAGAAAACAAAAAGGCTCACAAACACATGGAGGCTTAACAACATGCTCCTAAATAATCAATGGATCAATGAACAAATTAAAATAGAGGTCAAGGAATATATAGCAACAAATGACAACAACACAAAGCCCCAACTTCTGTGGGATGCAGCGAAAGCAGTCCTAAGAGGAGAGTATATAGCAATCCAGGCACACCTGAAGAAGGAAAAACAATCCCAAATGAATAGTCTAACATCACAATTATCGAACCTGGAAAAAGAAGAACAAATGAGGCCTAAAGTCAGCAGAAGGAGGGACATAATAAAGATCAGAGAAGAAATAAACAAAATTGAGAAGTATAAACCAATAGCAAAAATTAATGAAACCAAGAGCTGGTTCTTTGAGAAAATAAACAGAATAGATAAGCCTCTGGCCAAACTTATTAAGAGAAAAAGAGAATCAACACAAATCAACAGCATCAGAAATGAGAACTGAATAATCACGCCAGACTCCACAGAAATACAAGAATTATTAAAGACTACTATGAAAACCTACATGCCAACAAGCTGGAAAACCTAGAAGAAATGGACAACTTCATAGAAAAATACAACCTCCCAAGACTGACCAAGGAAGAAACACAAAAGTTAAACCAATTACGAGCAAAGAAATTGAAACGGTAATCAAAAAACTACCCAAGAACAAAACCGTGGGGCTGGACGGATTTACCTCAGGATTTTATCAGACACACAGAGAAGACATAATACCCATTCTCCTTAAATTGTTCCAAAAAATAGAAGAGGAGGGAATACTCCCAAACACATTCTATGAAGCCAACATCACCCTAATACCAAAACCAGGCAAAGACCCCACCAAAAAAGAAAATTACAGACCAATATCCCTGATGAATGTAGATGCAAAAATACTCAATAAAATATTAGCAAACAGAATTCAACAGTATATCAAAAGGATCATACACCATGAACAATTGGGATTCATCCCAGGGATGCAAGGATGATACAACATTCGAAAATCCATCAACATCATCCACCACATCAACAAAAAGAAAGACAAAAACCACATGATCATCTCCATAGATGCTGAAAAAGCATTTGACAAAATTCAACATCCTTTCATGATAAAAACTCTCAGCAAAATGGGAATAGAGGGCAAGTACCTCAACATAATAAAGGCCATATATGATAAACCCACAGCCAACATTATACTGAACAGCGAGAAGCTGAAAGCATTTCCTCTGAGATCGGCAACCAGACAGGGATGCCCACTCTCCCCACTGTTATTTAACATAGTACTGGAGGTCCTAGCCACAGCAATCAGACAAAACAAAGAAATACAAGGAATCCAGATTGGTAAAGAGGAAGTTAAAGTGTCACTCTTTGCAAATGATATGATACTGTACATAAAAAACCCTAAAGACTCCACTCCAAAACTACTAGAACTGATATCAGAATACAGCAAAGTTGCAGGATACAAAATTAACACACAGAAATCTGTAGCTTTCCTATACGCTAACAATGAACCAATAGAAAGAGAAATCAGGAAAACAATTCCATTCAAAATTGCATCAAAAAGAATAAAATACCTAGGAATAAACCTAACCAAAGAAGTGAAAGACCTATACCATGAAAACTACAAGTCACTCTTAAGAGAAATTAAAGGGGACACTAACAAATGGAAACTCATCCCATGCTCCTGGCTAGGAAGAATTAATATCGTCAAAATGGCCATCCTGCCCAAGCAATATACAGATCTGATGCAATCCCTATCAAATTACCAGCAACATTCTTCAATGAACTGGAACAAATAATTCAAAAATTCATATGGAAACACCAATGACCCCGAATAGCCAAAGCAATCCTGAGGAAGAAGAATTAAGTAGGGGGGATCTCACTCCCCAACTTCAGGTTCTACTACAACGCCATAGTAATCAAGACAATTTGGTATTGGCACAAGAACAGAGCCACAGTCCAGTGGAACAGATTAGAGAGTCCAGAAATTAACCCGAACATATATGGTCAATTAATATTTGATAAAGGAGCCATGGACATTCAATGGCAAAATGACAGTCACTTCAACAGATGGTGCTGGCAAAACTGGACAGTTACATGTAGGAGAATGAAACTGTACCATTGTCTAACCCCATATACAAAGGTAAACTCAAAATGGATCAAAGACCTGAATGTAAGTCATGAAACCATTAAACTCTTGGAAAAAAACATACGCAAAAACCTCTTAGACATAAACATGAGTGACCTCTTCTTGAACATATCTCCCTGGGCAAGGAAAACAACAGCAAAAATGAGCAAGTGGGACTACATTAAGCTGAAAAGCTTTTGTATAGCAAAAGACACCATGAATAGAAGAAAAAGGACCTCTACAGTATGGGAGAATATATTTGAAAATGACAGATCCGATAAAGGCGTGACATCCAGAATATATAAACAGCTCACACGCCTCAACAAAGAAAAAACAAATAACCCAATTAAAAAATGGGCAGGGGAACTGAACAGACAGTTCTCTAAAAAAGAAATACAGATGGCCAACAGACACATGAAAAGGCGTTCCACATCGCTAATTATCAGAGAAATGCAAATTAAAACTACAATGAGGTATCACCTCACACCAATAAGGATGGCTGCCATCCAAAAGACAAACAACAACAAATGTTGGTGAGGCTGTGGAGAAAGGGGAACCCTCCTACACTGCTGGTGGGAATGTAAATTACTCCAACCATTGTGGAAAGCAGTAGGGAGGTTCATCAAAATGCTCAAAACAGACCTACCATTTGACCCAGGAATTCCACTCCTAGGAATTTACCCTAAGAACGCAGCAATCAAGTTTGAGAAAGACAGATGCACCCATATGTTTATTGCAGCACTATTTACAATAACCAAAAATTGGAAGCAACCTAAATGTCCATCGGTAGATGAATGGATAAAGAAGATGTGGTACATATACACAATGGACTACTACTCAGCCATGAGAAGAGGGAAAATCCAACCATTTGCAGCAACATGGATGGAGCTGGAGAGTATTATGCTCAGTGAAATAAGCCAAGCGGAGAAAGAGAAATACCAAATGATTTCACTCATCTGAGGAGTATAAGAACAAAGGAAAAACTGAAGCAACAAAACAGCAGCGGAATTACAGGACCCAAGAATGGACTAACAGGTACCAAAGGGAAAGGAACTGGGGAGGATGGGTGGGCAGGAGGGATAAGGGGGGGAAGGACAAAGGGGGTATTAAGATTAGCATGCATGGGAGGGGAGGGAGAAAGGGGAGGGAGGGCTGTACAACACAGAGAGGACAAATAGTGATTCTACAACATTTTGCTAAGCTGATAGACAGTGACTGTAATGTGGTTTTTAGGGGGGACTTGGTATAGGGGAGAGCATAGTAAACATAGTATTCTTCATGTAAGTGTAGATTAAAGATTAAAAAAAAAGGAAGAAAAGAAAGAAAGAAGGAAAAGGGGGATTACTCCTTGATAGGATAAAACAATTGGTAAATCAAAGATTAGCGCATGCTTTAAACATCCTTAATTTTGATCACTTAAAGGGTGTCAGATGATCGTCTATGGAGGTACTCTTTTCTGATAATATTCCTTTCTCTTAATAAAAATTAAAAAAAAAAGCAGTTCCTGTGTGCTGACCTCCAATGAGTTCTACACAGTGGTATAGAGGGCATGTCAAAGTGTGGGCAAAGGGTCTGTTTGTTTCTATGCAGAAGATCAAGGCCTAGCTTGGCTACCCAGAAAATGAACTAAGATATGATATGAGGAGGAGCTTCCGGCATCAGCACTCTCTGGAGGACTCGTGCCAGGGGATGATCATCAAAAAGCCTCCACAGGAATCCGGGCGATGCTGCGGTTGTGGCTGCGTCCGTCCCACCGTTTCCTGGACTTGCCACCTGAATGAGGAGGGAGATGTCTAGGCTGGTATGTGCATACAGTGAGACAATGAATTTGACCGGATCTGTACTGTTGGAACTCAACCAGGAGTTGGGAGGGGTGCAAGTTGTAGCGCTCCAAAATCTTACGACTATAGACTATCTATGGTTAAAAGAACATATGGGATGTGAACAGATTCCAGAAATGCATTGCTTTAATTTGTCTGATTTCTCTCAGACTGTTCAAGTACAGTTGGACAATATCCATCATATCATAGACAAATTCTCACAAATGCCTAGGGTGCCTAACTGGTTTTCTTGGCTTTACTGGAGATGGCTAGTAATTATAGATTTGCTTAGTTTATGTCACTGTATTCCTATTATGTTAATATGTGTGCACAAGTTAGTTAGTAGTTTAAAACCTATACATGCTTAAGGTACTCTACAAGAAGATATGTCAAAGAAATAATCAATCCTCCCATGTTTTCTTCCATATGCTACCTCTATAGCTTTTCTTCTTCCTTCCTAATTACAACCCTTAAATAGAATTCATGCCTCATATCGAATTTACTGAGTATCATAATTCCTCCAGGTGATAAAGATACCTAGAGACAAGTGCTGGGCATAGAAACCACAGAGCATAAATCTTCAGAGAAGTAAAAAGCTAACCTTTTCAAACAATATGGCTTCTCTCTCACTTACCAACTTTACATCTCCCTGTATGGCCCCGGAAGATGACTGGTTAGCCAGAGACAGGTAAGATTCCTCAAGGGAGGAACAACCTAAGACAGGCACAGTTGCAGGGGGGCCATCAGGTGAGAAATTGGGGATCAACAGTGGTGAGGCTTAGAACCTCATCTCCCCTGTTTTGAGAGAAATCTTCTGCATCCGTGGATGTTTTAAGGCCCTTGTCTAGCTTGGATTAACACATAGTCTACAGGCACACACCTGGTCATCTACAATTGCTCTCTTACAACACTAAACTATGTTTTCTACCTTTATCTTGCATCTACCTTCCACTTCAGCATTTTATTGAAAATAAAAATAATAATAATAATAAAGGGAGAAATGTGGGATCCACATATAAATCAAGTATAAAAATCAAACGAATATTCATATTTGACCTGATTGTTTATAATTCATAATGCATGATCAAAACTGAAAGTTTCTGTGATGAATGCCCTTGTACTGTTCACCTCGTAAGAACTTATTCACTATGTAAGAATTCGTTCACCATGAAAAAAAAAAAAGAATGCTGGTAGACATATAGTTTTCCATGTATCTAGATCTAAGTTAATAAAACAGAGAGCCATGAGATAAAGCAGTGCTATTCCTAGGCATAGAAAAAGTGGACAATTTAAGATGGCATGAATTCTGATTCTGAAAATTATCTCATTGGATTTAGTTTGGGCATACAGACTTGAATGCTACTGACAATCAGCTAAAATATCTTCTTATAAAACTATGATTTACAAAATGCTTTCACAGTTTCTAAAAGAAAAAGGTAACATAAATATCCTGAATGTTAATTATTAATAATAAAATGTATGTATTTCATGTTTAGTTGATCCTATTTTAGTCCTATTAGAAACAGAAGGTTTAGCATTGTTAACTTGTACTAATTTGCACAACTTGTAAATGCTAAAGTCAGAAATCCTACTCAGGACTTAAAAGTGGCTGATAACCTCTACAGCATTAGAAGTTAAAACAGAATATTTTTAAATATTTTTAAATATTTTTAAATAAATTTTTATTAATTCATTTAAAAATAATACAAACAAAATTCATTACATGTTAACATAAAACCACTTATAAGAACAAAACTATGCTGTGCATAACAAAAAATTATTGAGAAGAGTGGTATTATTTGACATTTTTGAAACACTTTTTTATTGGCCTAATAGAATGCAGTTGGGCACATTTTTGGCATTCAGTCAGGTAGCCTCTAGAAAACTCCACTGTATACACATGTAAGAATGAAAGTGAAAAGGAAATGACACCTTAAAATTATTAAGAAACTAGTTTTGACCTCAAAGTACCCCTGAAAGAATCTCAGAATGCCCAGATTTTGATTTGAAATTTCTATAGCCCTGGGTTAGAAGATCTTTACAGCTTTTTTCTGTTCTGTGTTCCTAAAGTATAATTGATGATTTACATCTCTGAAACCAGGCTTTTGCTTTGTATGATAAGATTATTTTTCTTCTTAAAAGGCATCTTGAATCAGCATTGAGAAGAGAGCCTAAAAAGAAGACAAGGAGAATTAAGAAAACTACTGTAATAAGTAATACACAAAAGTGATAATAGGAGTGCAGAGTAGAACAGATTCAAAGCCAATCTAAATAGAATCAGGCCCATGGTTGAAGCTGAACTGAATACAGATGGCATAAATGCATGATTGGATATTGATTAGCTCAAAGTAACCAACGAGAGACTGACAGATAATTAAATATTTGCCAATGTAAGTCCAGTCCTATGACATCCAGCTAAAATGAGGACCACAGGTATTTGCCACTACCTTGCTGTTAGAACATGCCATCTAGTTTTCTTAGAAGATATGCTAAAATAATTGGAAATCAAGGAAAAGCAATGGCTAGAAATGATGCACCTGCCAAATATCTCTCGCCCAATATGAGAGATATTGAGGTTTTAGTACAAAAGTCATTAAACAGGAGATACACATTCATCTACTAACTTCCTGTAAGATAGAGGTAAGTAGCTTAATCTTTCTAGGCCTTAGTCATTCTAAATGAAAGAGTTGAACAGAATGATCTTGAACGTTTTTAAAAATTCAACACATAACAAACAGTAGAGTGGAAGACATTATTAAACATATGATTGGTTAATAACTGGTTTATAGCCTAGCAAATTTTTTACTTATAAAGATAAATAAATGTGAAAGACATCCATATAGAGAAAGGAATAAATAGGTTAGTTCAGATTCTGTCTGTGCAGAAAACAATGAAATAATGTGATAGGATTTTAAAAGAAAATGTGAAAAATCAGAATTTTTTTTACCCATTTAAGTTATTTCCCATCCATGTGGAAAATTAAAAGACATCCTCAGATATGTATGGGCTCAGAAATAATAGACTAATAAATATTCTTAAGTTAAAAATAGAGGTGTACTGAACCTAACTCCAAAAATGCCAGGAGGTAGAAAATAATATACAATTTAGATTTTTTAAATGTGATATTAATGGATTAACAGATCTTCCCATTTTCTTTGTACCCTAGAGTCAAAAATCAATTCTGCAGCCTAAATGTGAGGCTGAATCCTATAATACTACCTTTAGTTGTCTCTTTTTTGCTTCTTTCTCTGTACTGAAAAATCACTCTTGAGCACATATCTTTCATCAAGGGTGCAGATGGAATCTTTTTCCTGAGTTGACAGAAGCTTAAAACGTGAAATAGTGCCTTTTCTTTCAGACACTTGCTAATAATATCTAAACTATACAGTTGAGCTACTAGGCTCAATGAATTATTAAACCAAAGTTTTCTTTGCCTCTCTCAAAGTTATTAGTTTTCTTAGAGCAACATAAAAGCTATTTTAATAGCCAACAAACTTAATGATTTTCTTGATAATTGAAACTCATTTTGAATTACTTGATTCATTGTGTTACTTTGATTTTAATTGAGAAATAATAATATATCACTTAGGATGTGATATTATCTGTAATTTAGCCTTCTGTTCATGTTCTTTTGACTCTCAGATCCCAGTGACATTCTTTCAGTAACTATGTAATATTCACAACATAAATACCTATGGATATACAAGAATAGTATATAAAAGAAGTATACCAAACACTGAGCTGTTATTGATGACTTGTGAAATTCTAGACAATTTTTAATATCTTTTTTCAATGTAAAAATGTTATTTTCATACATAGCAAAAATTAAGAGGTCAATTTTTTAAATTGTGTTCATAGAAAATAATCACAACTAAAAAAGTAAAACTGCAACTGAAATATTAATAGTAGTTTTCTCAAGATGTTGGCATTGTGGGTATGCTTATTTGTAAAATTTTATACTTTCCTGCATTTGTCAATTTTCCTACAGTGAATATTCATTTTCATAATAGAAGAAATGCACTACTAAATAGTATATTTCATCATGACTGGGCATAAATGGCATTTTGGAACATTCCATCAGAGCCCTTCATAGTTACTTGCTTGGGTCAGTTATGTACATCTTTGTCCTCAACTGGACTGTAATTTTCTAAAAGAGCAAATCTGGACTGCCCTGACATCAGACAAATGAGTGGGTACAATTGTGGGCCCACGATTCATACACATTATGTTTAAAGCTATAAAGTAACACACTGTAAAATAATATATATTCTATTCTCTAACATTAGCAAACATACCTTCCTAATAACAAAATTTAAAAAGTATTTGCCAAGATTTCTTCTCAAAAGATTGAGTTAGTAATATGTCAAAGATCAATAAATGTAGCAATCACTACACATGCCTATAGATGCTGTGTAAATAAGTTGGTGAGGTTCGGGTGCATAAATGCATATGCACACACACTATATGTCACACTATATATGTACGTTTACATTTAACAAATGAGTACATATCTATGTCATAAAACATATCTGTCTTGCCTTCATTTTAGCAAAATAATTAATCATGGTGATAATTAAGATTTTCACATAATAATCTAAAGAAATTAATAAAATGTAATTAGCCCAAAGTGAAAATAAACACATTTTAATCAAATATGTAATTCAAACAAAATGCAAAAATTAAAAAAAAATTAGAAACAACTTCATATATTTATTCTAAAGTATTCAAAATACACTAGCAAAATAAAGAGGATATACAAATTAATATTAATATCAATTTTTAAACATTTTATTAAGAATTTGATGAAACTTTAGGAAATGTTTATTTAAAACAGTTATTTTTATAAAAGTAGAACTATTAATAAATCAGTCAGTGTCTATTTACCCATGTAAAAAATTGGTATCATGCTTTATAATACATACTACTTTTGTTCAAATTTAAAAGTAATATGAATTAGCTGTTGAAACAGTTTCTTAGCTAAAACGTGCATATTTCTCAGTACCTTAAGAACCATAAATTGGAGAAAAATGAGGTGTAAGAAAATGGACACAGTATTCATTGGAAGCAATACTTCATTTTGTAAGAATCTAACACATTCATGTTAGCTAATCAATCAATCAATTTTTTTTTAGTGCTTGTACCCTTCAACTTTTCTCCATACACCGAACCAGTATATCAGTCTTTAGCACTGCAGTGTTGCAGCCCACAAATCTTTGAAACATTTGGCTACAGTTACCTTTAGCTTCAAGAACAAATGCCAGAATATGTGGTGAAGCTTTTTCTGGTCCCAACAGTGTTAATCATAAGAGAAAATATTTAAGATTATAAATTGTGCTGAGAAGTGTCCATGCATTCATTAATAAATTTACCTACCTTTATTCAAAGCCCTCTGACTTGTAGAGCTCTTTTGCATTGATCTAATGGCAGTGTGGGTGAGAACAATGTCCTATCCACCTTGTCCACACAATTATTAACAGAGCATCATATGGAGTACTAGGTACTCAATAATTGTAGGATTTGTTTAATTAACTTGAAATATAATAAAGAAATTATGTTAAACACATACATGGGATAGTGTCTTAAATATGTATTAGGATACTTTCTGGAATCCACCGAATATAGAGTAAAATAATAAAATAAGTGTAAATAATGATTTAAGATGGGGTAAAGGAGCAAAACAAAAGGGGACACAAACGGGGACTGCCTGAAATAATCCCTCCCTTCTTTAGAGTATGGCTATGCATCTGAAAGTTCCTAGCCTTAAAAAACAAAAAAATATATATTTAAAAAATTTTGAAAAAAGAAAAAAAGTGATCTTTTTCAAAAAGCAAATCCAAATTTACTTCTGAAAGGGAATTTGTTCATACAAAGCATATATCTTTTGTAAATACAAAGTTTTCATCTTTCTTGTGCTAGTAGTGACTTGATTTTCATAAGCATGGGACATTATTTAACACAGTTGTGCTACTACGAGAAATCATGAAATGGAGCTTAAAAGTTATTAAGGAAAAAAGTATTTTTTTTTACCGTTAATTTGCTGAAGCAATTATCAGCAACCTCACACTATTGTGGTCATATCTCAAAATCTATTTTTACACCAAAATAAAAAACACTATGTAAAGTGTTTGTATATCTCAAGATGATTTCACTGAAACCAGTGCAGGTTTCCAATAAGGTAACCAAATCCTTCAGAGACTATTCCAAACATAATTCTTAACCTGTGAAGTATTTTATGCTCTCTTTAAAATAATACCTGACAGAAATAAAATATGAAAGGATTTCCTTCTTAGTCCCCAAAGATATGCAGTGGATCTGATTCTGTTTCAGCTGGAGTCAAAAAAGGTATTAATGGAAATATTACAACTCAGTATGCTCCATATTATATGCTAAAGTTGGCAAAAGTAGTCTAAGGGTAAAAAAACAAGCTAGAAAAGTTTAAATTTTAGTAGTTCATTGTGAACCTTGAGAAATAAAGTCATTAAATCTATATTTTGATGATATACTCTTTGAAGTGTATACGTATGTATTCTATAAATGTAGAAGTGAACCATTCTCAACACATTTGTTTTATATCCCTACTTAATTGGTTCCAAAAACTACTTTTTTTAGGAATGAGATTTTATTTCATACTCATAATTTTCAGCATCATATGATAAAATGTCATTCTCCCCTGCTTTATATACTCACCTCAAACTCCAGTTAAATGATTTCTAAAATGTGATTATTATCAGCTTATCTTAATAACTAAAACATAATTTTGCTTTTCTAAAAATTTTAAGACTGACAAGCTATGATTTTAGAACTGGTGTAAAGTTTTCAGCTAATTTATACTTCAGTTATGTCTTATTCCGAAAGGTAGTGTCTTTCTGTTACAATGTGTACATTTTGTAAAGTGGATTAGGCATATACAATTGGTAAGCAGGAAAATGGTATCAATATGATATGGAAATTGCATTGGTTCATATACTATATTCCCTAGCACTTTAGTGCTTTGTGCCAACTGCTGAATTCAGCCAGCCATGAATACACATAGTGTTTTACATGTTACCCAGAATCAACTGCTTGGATTAAATTGGAAAACTCTTCTAACTTGAATATCATTATTACATACATCACTATACTTTTGTCCTGGGTGAAATGGTAGCCCCAAAAAGATATGTCGACATCCCACTTCCTGGAACCTGTGAATATTGCCTTATTTGGGAAAAAGCGTTTCTGCAGATGTAGTTAAGGATTTTGAGAGAAAAATATCCTGGATTTTCTGGGGGGGGGGGGTCATAAATCCACAAGCAAATGTCCTTATTAAAGGAAGGTGGGGGAGATTTGAGACAGACAGAAGAAATGACATGCAGCTGCTGGTCAGGTGAAAATGAAGGCAGAGATTATAGTGCAATCACCATCTGAACGAGTCAAGGATAAGAATTTCCTCTAGAGCTTCTGGAGGGAGCAGTGCCCTGCTGACATGTTGATTTTAGACTTAACGGCCTGCGAACTATGAGAATAAATGTTTGCTGTTTTAAGCCACCTAGTGGCAATCTATATGGCATCCCTTAGGAATTAATACATCTTGCATTTTCTATTTCTAGTCCCATAATAGAGCAATGTACTCACACCTCCTTTATTCCTCCCTTGAGAGTTAACTTTCCCTTTTTTTTATAAATAAAGTCCAATATTTACTGCAATATTCATACTTATTGGGATTTCACATATATTTTTAGCTGAATCAATACATTTATAAGGAACGTCATTATTTTTTTTATGTTTCAATTACAAAGTTTTACAGATTTTAAGTGACCTTGGCCATCCTTAATTTTACTACAAAGCCTTTTAATTTTTAATGTGAGATATTTCAAAAAAGCTAAAATTTTTTTAGGAATAACTATTTTGTGAGGTAGTAGAAATTCTTATATTTTAAGTAAATAGATGCCCTATAAAAATATTAATTCTTCATAAAAACTGACAGCATGATAAAATTTAAAGCCTTTTCATATTTTCTAGGATATATAACATCACAGAAGCAGAGAAGTAGTTGAGATCTTGATTATTATTTTGTCTAACTTCCAGACTAATGTAGGAAGCCTCTCTCTAATATATCTATTAGATTGACATCCAAAAACTGAAGATTTCTATTGAAGGAACACTCAACTTTATAATACAGCTGCCCAATGAAATTACATGTATGGTATCTGAATTATAATTTTTTGAAATATATTTAAATTTTACTTTTTTTACTTTCATTTATATTTCCATTTTTCTCTGAATATGCCTATTTGAATAGGTTTAAAATAGTCTTTCTTTCAGTAGACTGAAATATAACTGAAATATATCAAAATATAACTTGATAAGGTAACTTACAGCTTGGTACAGAGAACATACAGAAATCTAAGAGCAGTAAAATTCTCTAAAGAGATATTGGAAAGTAAAAATATAATCTGCATAAAACAAACCAAATGTTCATCACCTTATGAATGGGTAAATAAAATGTGGTATATCCACATATAATGGATTATTATTCAGCAATACAAATGTGGTACAATATAGAAGAGCCTTGAAAACATTATGCTAAGCGAAAGAAATAAGTTCTAAAACACACAAACATACACACACATTTTGTGACCCCATTTTTATGAAATATACAAAAAAGGTAAATTTATGGAGCAGATAAGATATTAATGGTTTCTAGGAACTGGAAGTAGGGGTAATGAGGAGTGACTGCTAATCTTTCTAAGGTGAAAATTTTCTAATACAGCTGATCCTTGAATAACATGGGGGTTAGAGGCATCAAAACCTCACCATAGTCAAAAATCCATGAATGTTTTGACTACTCCAAAACATAACTATTAAAAACCTACCGTTGACCAGCAGCATTGCCAATAACATAAACAGTAGATTAACACATATTTTGTATATGTATTATATAAAGCATTCTTATAATAAAGCTAGTGAAAAGAAAAAAATTTTTCAAATGTCCCAAATCTTTAAAAAATGCCATTGCATTTATTGAAAAAAGTCTACTTAAGAGACCTGTGCAGTTCAAACCTGTGCTGTTTAAGGGTCAAATGTATTAGATAACTGTAGATATACAACTCTACAAATACACTAAAAACTACTGAATTGTGCATTTTAAAATGTGAATTTTATGATACTGCAATTATACAGGCATGCTTCAAAGACATTGTGGGTTTGGTTTCAGGTGACCACAATCAAACAAAAATCACAATAAAGTGAATCAAATGATTTTTTTTGGTTCTCAGTGAATATAAAAGTTATGTTTTACTATAATACTCTATTTAGTGTGCAAGAGCAGTATGTATAAAAACACAATGTATATACCTTAATTTAAAAATACTTTATTGCTAAAAATTGCTAACCATCATCTTTCACCAAGTCATAGTCCTTTTGCTGGTAGAGGGTCTTGCCTTAATACTGATGGCTGCTGACTGATCAGGGTGAAAGTTTCTGCAGGTTGAGGTGGGTGTAGCAGTTTCTTAAAATAAGACAGTGAAGTTTGCTGCAGCAATTGTCTCTTCCTTTCATGAATGATTTGCCTCTAGCATGTAATGCTGATAGCATTTTACCATAGAACTTCTTTAGAAATTGGAGTCAATCCTCTCAAACCCTGCCACTGCTTTATCAACTGAGTTTATTTACAACAATCTTAATAGCATCTTTACTACATGTATTTTCCAGCTTAAGAAAACACTTTCTTTTTGCTCATCCACAAGAAGCAACTTCTCATCCATTCAAATTTGATCATGAGATGGCAGCAATTCAGTCACATCTTCAGACTCTACTTCTAATTCTAGTTTCTTGCTATTTCTACCACATCTGCAGTTACTTCCACCACTGATGTCTTGAACCACTCAAAGTAAGGATTAGAATCAGATTTGTCCAAACTCCTGTTAATGTTTATTGACCTCTTCCTATGAATCATGAATGTTCATAATGGCATCTAGAATGGTGAATCCTTTCCAGAAGGTTTTCAGTTTACTTTGCCAAGATCCATCAGAGGAATCAATACCTATGGCAACTACAGCCTTATGAAATGCATTTCTTAAATAGTAAGACTTGAAAGTCAACATGACTCCTTGATCCATGGGCTACAGAATGGATGTCTGTTTTAGAAGGTATGAAAACAACATTTATCTCATTGTTCTACTACATCAGAGTTCTTGGGTGACCAGATGCACCTTCAATGAAATTAATCATTTTTTTCTATGCAGCAAGTCTCAACAGTGGGTTTAAAATATTCGGTAAACTGTGTTATAAATAAATGTGCTGACATCCAGACTTTGGTGTTCCATTTATAGAGGACAGGCAGAATTAGCACAATTCTTAAGTGCCTTAGGATTCTCAGAGTGGTAAATTTGCACTGGCCTGAAGTTAAAGTCACCAGTTGTATTAGCCCCTAATAAGAGAGTTAGCCTGTCTTTTGAAACGTTCAAGCCAGGTATTGACTTTTTTCTAGCTTGAAAAGTCCTAGAAGGCAGCTTCCTCCAATTTAAGGTTGTGTCGTCTGCAATGAAAAGCTGTTGTTTGGTGTAGCCACCTTTATTAAATATCTTCCCTAGATATTCTGGATAACTTGTTGTAGTTTCTGCATCAGCACCTGCCATTTTACCTTGTATTTTTATGTTATAGAGACCACGTCTTTACTTAAACCTCAAGACCCAACCTCTGCTAGCTTCTAACTCTTCTATAACTTCCTTACCTCTTTCAACCTTCATATAGCTGAAGAGAGTTAAGGCCTTTCTCTGGATTATATTTTGATGTAAGGGAATGTTTTGGCTGGTTTGATCCTCTATCCAGACCACTAAAACTTTCTCCATATCAACAATAAAGCTGTTTCACTTTCTTATCATTCATGTGTTCACTGGAGTAGCACTTTTGATTTCCTTCAAGGACTTTTTCTCTCCATTCACAACATGGTTGTTTGTTGCAAGGAGTCTAGCTTTCTGCCCGTCACAGCTTCTGGCATACATTCTCATTAAGTTAAATCATTTCTAGCTTTTGATTTAAAGTGAGAGATGTGCAAGTCTTCCTTTCACTTAAACAACTAGAGGCCATTGTAGGGTTATCAATTGGTCTAATCTCAATATTGTTGTGTCTCAAGGAACAGGGATGTCTGAGGAGGAGAGAGATGAAGGAATTGCCAGTTGGCAGAACAATCAGAATATACACAACATTTACTGATTAAATTCACTGTCTTACATGGATGTTGCTCATGGTGCCTCAAAGTAATTACAATAGTTACATAAAAAAACACTCAACACAGATTGCCATAACAAATACAATAATGAGGAAAATGTTTGAAATACCGTGAGAATTTCCTAAATGTGCCAGACAAAATGAGCACATACAGTTGGAACAAATGGCAGTGATAGGCTTTAACAATGCAGGTTGACCAGAAATCTTCAATTTGTAAAAAAAAATTATCTTGTAACTCAATAAAGTGGCACAGTAAACAAGGCATGCCTGTATCTCAATAAATATATAAAACACATACAGCACAAAAGAACATAAAACAAAACAAGATCCTCATGGTAGCAGATATGAGAAAGGAAGCAGAGGGATAGCAAAGGGAATTCAGATAGACCTGAAAGCCTGAGAACCTTCGAGAACACATGGCACTCCATAAAAACTTGGCTAACTAATGAGAACACAGAAGCCAAAACTGGGTTAGGGTTGAACACATTCTGATTCAAAAGCATATGTAAGGAGATTATCTAAAAAGCCTGCAGTAGAAGAGGCTGGGCCCTATGGACTCTTGAAACTCAGTAACCAGATGTCCTTTCCAGAAATGTCCTACATAGACAGAAGCTACAGGATACAGAATCCAAGTTGAGAAGGTTCAGAGGAAATTGGGAAAGAAAAGAGGACCAACAGATTTCAAAAATGCATGGCTATATTTTTGTAACATCTATAAAAGTAACAGAAAAAGTTCTGGAGTTATGAAGTTACAAAGGCTCTCTTGACATATCCTCTTCTTTAAGAGTATAGGAAGACTAATTTCATTTGAGCATGAGCAATAGACAAGAACTGTAACCATGCAAACATATTGTAAATGAAATAAGAATAAGAGCAGAAAACCTTACCTACAGCAAGTAAAGGCACTCCAGGAAAAAAAAAATGATAGAGTATTTCAAAACAAGCTAAAGAAATATAATGAATATAATAAAAAACAATGAAAGAAATGAATTTTGGAATTAGAAAAATTCATATATGACATGGTTGGAGAAGATAGAATTACAATAGATCTTACATAATTGAAGAAATAATTAGAAGAAAAGAAACAAAACCATTTCAAAAATAAAAAATAAATGAGATGTTTCATACTTCCTCTTAAGAAATGTAGAAGATGGAAAAGAAGAGAATAAATAGATATGAGAAACAGAGGTAAGTAAAACCAAAACAATGAAATGCAATAAACACTAAAAACTAAAATTTAGGAAACATTTTTCTGGAATAAAAGACTAAAAACAACATATGAAATGACAGACTATACACATGAGAAAATTGACCCAGAAGAGTCAAAATAAGACACTGTTAGAGCCACAGGACTTTTAAAAAGAGACTTTTTTTCTTATAAGCAAAAGACCGAGTGACTTGGAGAATTATGTGAAGATTGCTACCAGATTATTCAACTTTAACATACCTGAAAACAATATAACAATGTATTTATGAAACTCAAGGAAAGAAAATGTAGCCAAAGATTTTATTTACAGCCAAGCTTAATATCAAGTCAATAAGCTACAGATTATTAGGAACAAGGAATACTGCTTTTAATGAACCTTTCCTGACAGGAAGTTTCACACAACGAAATTTACTGAATAAATGTGAGTATAAGGATTTGTAACAAATGTTAAGTATAAATTATACCTAAAATTAAATGATGGTTTGGAGGAAGCTAAATATTACATAATGCTTATATATTCTGAAACATAAAACTACCAAAATATGATGTGGGGGTAAACAGATGAAATGAAAATAAACTAACAGGTTATCTTACTCATATTAAGTTAAAATTGTCAATTAAATTTTAAATTAGGTGCTGTGGGGATTCATCATACTTTTCTTTATACTTTCGTATGTGTTTGAAGCTTCACGATAAGAGTGTTAATAAAGGTGATGACTTTGGAGATTGCAGTTTAGAGTTTTTAAATAAGCTAGACAAAAGACAACAAAGAGTGAAACATGGTAATAATGAGGGGAATAGAAAGGAGATAATAGATACATTACTAGACAGAATTGGCAGGAGATTGTGACCTGTCCTGATAAAAAGGAGAGCAGTATCAACAATGACTCCAACGTTCAGGCTGGGATGAGATACGTATAGTGTACCTGGGACAAGAGATACATGAGGAAGGGAGTAATGCAAGCATTTGTGTATCCTTGGAATGCAGAAAAATAAATTTGGCATAGAAGGTGATGAGATATATCTGGAGAGATTAAATTCACCAAAAATGCCAAGGTAGGTAAAGGGAAGAAGGGGTTAAAGGTGGCATGAGAGGTAAGATAGAGGCTTCCTCCTAAAACCACATATAATATGAAAATATAATTAATACAACTAATCCTGAAAGAGCAACAGGAAAGAGGGCTGTGCCAGACTGCATACACCTGGAAAAAAGAATAAACCTGTAGGAACAGGTTAACATACCAAAGCCATGGTCTGGCAGGACTTAAGCTCTTTCCCCAAACCAGTTCACCGGCATGAGGAAGAGAAACAGAGTGGGGATGGAGTGGAGGACTGGAACTGCTGAACACCTAGCTCTGGAGATCTGCTCTGGGAGCAAAAACCTACATTTCATGGTGCTCTCGTGTTTAGGGGGGTTAGAAAGCTAAGACAGGCAGAATACCTGGAGAGACTAAGATTCCAGCCACTGGTGGAAAGCAGGGATCCATATCTGGCTGCTCTGGGACCAATGAAAGGCAGGCACTCTGAGAGACTTCCTAAAAGCGAGAAGGCTGCTAAAGGGGAAAGGATTGCACAGAGCTTACTGCTCAGAAGAAAGGACAGATAGACAAAATTGCCGGGGTGAACTCTGACCAACAGGTTGGGAACTTTCACAATCTTCAGGCACTCCAATCCCCTGGTTGGCTACACAGTTCCAAGGCCCCCCTCCATAATAAGCAGCTTGCTGCACCCCTCTCCCTGCCAGCCCCACCTGGCTCAGAAACCGGCAAGTCCTACACTGGCATTAGGCCAGCCAGAGGGAAGCCTCGCCTAGCAGCTACAAAGGCAAAGCATAGAGGCTTATACTTGTGTGCTCAGCCCACTGGTGCCGGCAGTGGAGACAGGCATAGCAGCCAGGAAGCAGGAAACAGCTCTTTCCTCCAACCAGGCACCAACATCGCTCCCCTTGGAACCCTGACATTGCTCCAGGGACTGAGCAGCTCCAGACAGTAGAACTTCTGGGCACTAGAGGGCATCATAAACAAATATGAAACGTCAAAAGAACTTTGTTCAAAGCAAAATTTTGAGTACACCAGAGAAAATTCAAATCAAATTGACCTCATGAATCTTCCTGAAAGAGATTTCAAAATAAAAATAATTAACATGCACTTGGAGGTACAGAAAAATATTAAAGAACTCATGAATGAATTCTGGTCAGAGATCCAATCATTATGGAACACAGTATCAGAAATGAAACATAAAAATAGAAGGTTTTAAAAAGCAGATTAGATACAGTGGAGCAGACAATAAATGAAATAGAAATTAGAGAAGATGAATACAAACAAGCTGAGGCACAGAGAGAAAAAAGGATCTCTAAGAATGAAAGAATATTTAGAGAACTGTGTAACCAATCCAAACAGAACAATACTCCCATTATAAGGGTACCAGAAGAAGAAGAGAGAGAAAAAGGGATAGAAAATAACTTTGAAGAGGCAATTGCTGAAAACTTCCCCAATCGGGGGAAGGACATAGTCTCTCAGGCCATGGAGGTGCACTGATCTTCCAATAGAAGGGAACAAAGGAGGACAACAACAAGACATATAATGATTAAAATGGCAAAGATCAAGGATAAGGACAGATTATTTAAAGCAGCCAGAGAGAGAAATAAGATCACATACAAAGGAAATACCTTCAGGCTATCTTCAGACTTCTCAGCAGAAACCTTACAGGTCAGAAGGGAGTGGCATGATGTATTTAATGCAATGAAGCAGAAGGGCCTCAAACCAAGAATACTCTATCTGGCAAGATTATCATTTAAATTTGAAGGAGGGATTAAATAATTTCCAGATAAGCAAAAGCTGAGAGAATTTACCACCCACAAACCATCTCTACAGTGTATTCTGGAGGAACTGCTATAGATGGAAGAGTTCCTAAGGTTTAACAGCTGTCACCAGAGGTAATAAAACCACAGTAAAGAAAGTAGAAAAGTTAATTACTAAGCAAAAGCACAATTAAATCAACTATCCCCAAAGTCAATCAAGGGATAGACAAAGAGTACAGAAAATGAAACCTAATATATAAAGAATGGAGGAGGAGTAAAAAGAAGGAGAAAAAAAGAACCTTTAGATTGTATTTGTAATAGCATACTAAATTAGTTAAGTTAGACTCTTAGATAGTAAGGAAGTTAACCTTGAAACTTTGGTAACCACTGATCTAAAGCCTGCAGTGGTAATAAGTACATACCTATCTATAATTACCTTAAATGTAAATGGTCTGAATGCACCAATCAAAAGACATAGAGTCACTGAATAGATAAAAAAATAAGACCCATCTATATGTTGCCTACAAAAGACTCACTTGAAACCCAAACTAAAAGTGAGGGGATGGAAAAAGATATTTCATGCAACTAATAGGGAGAAAAAAGCAGTAGTTGCAGTACTTGTATCAGAAAAGATAGACTTCAAAACAAAGAAAGTCACAAGAGACAAAGAAGGACATTACATAATGATTAAAGGGTCAATCCAACAAGAAGATATAGCCATTATAAATATCTATGCACCCAACACAGGAACACCTACATATGTGAAACAAATACTAACAGAATTAAAAGTGGAAATAGAACGCAATGCATTCATTCTATGAGACTTCAACTCTCCACTCACTCCAAAGGACAGATTAACCAAACAGAAAACAAGTAAGGACACAGAGGCACTGAACAACACACTAGAACAGATGGACCTAACAGACATCTACAGAACTCTACACCCAAAAGCAGCAGAATACACATTATTCTCAAGTGCACATAGAACATTTTCAAGATTAGATCATATAATAGGCCACAAAAAGAGCCTTGGTAAATTCAAGAACATTGAAATTGTACCAATCAATATCTCAGATGGAAGAAGTTAAACTGTCCCTGTTTGCAGATGACATGGTGTACATATAAAAAAACACTGCAAAACTACCAGATCTAATATCAGAATTCAGCAAAGTTATGGGATACAAAATTAATATACAGAAATCTGTTGCATTCCTATACACTAATGATGAACTAGCAGAAAGAGAAATCAGGAAAACAATTACATTCACAAATGCATCAAAAAAGAATAAAGTACCTAGGAATAAACCTAACCAAGGAAGTGAAAGACCTATATTCTGAAAACTATAGGACACTCATGAGAGAAATTAAAGATATCAATAAATGGAAAGACATCCCGTGCTCATGGATAGGAACAATTAATATTGTCTAAATTGCCATCCTGCCTAAGGCAATCTACAGTTTCAATGCAATTCCTATCAAAATACCAGAAGCATTCTACAATGAACTAGAGAAAATCATTCTAAAAATCATATGAAACCACAAAAAGACCCCAAATAGCCAAAGCAATCATAAGAAGGAAGAACAAAGCTGGGGGAATATGCTCCCTGACTTCAATTCTACTACAAAGCCACAGTAATCAAGACAGTTTGGTACTGGCACAAGAACAGAACTATAGACCAATGGAACAGACTAGAGAGACCAGATACAAACCCAAGCATATATGGTCAATATACGATAAAGGAGCCATGGACATACAATGGGAAAATGACAGGCTATTCCAAAACTGGTGTTGGCAAAACTGGACTGCTACATGCAAGAGAATGAAACCGGATTATTGTTTAACCCCATACACAAAAGTAAACTCAAAATGGATCAAAGACCTGAATGTAAGTCATGAAACCATAAAACTCTCAGAAGACAACATAGGCAAAAATTTCCTGAATATAAACATAAGCAACTTCTTCCTGAACACATTTCCTTGAGCAAGGGAAACAAAAGCAAAAATGAACAAATGGGACTACATCAAACTGAAAAGCTTTTGTATGGAAAAAGACACCATCAGTAGAACAAAAAGACATCCTATAGTATGGGAGAATATATTTGTAAACTTCATATCCAACAAGGGGTTAACCTTCAAAATATATAAAGAACTCACATGCCTCAAAACCCAAAAAGCAAATAACCCGATTAAAAAATGGGCAGAGGACACGAACAGACAATTCTCCAAAGAAATTCAGATGGCCAACAGACACATGAAAAGATGCTTCACATCACTAATCATTAGGGAAATGCAAATTAAAACCATAATGAGATATGACCTCACACCAATAAGGATGGCCAGCATAGAAAATACTAAGAACAACAAATGCTGGCAAGGATGTGAAAAGGGAAACTGTCCTACACTGCTGGTAGAAATGTAAGCTAGTTCAACCTTTGTGGAAAGCAATATGGAGGTTACTCAAAAAACTAAAAATAGACATACCATTTGACCCGGGAATCCCACTCCTTGGAATTTACTGAAAGAATACAACTTCTCAGATTTAAAAAGACATATGTGCCCCCATGTTTATCACAGCACTATTTACAATAGCCAAGATGTGGAAGCAACCTAAGTGTCCATCAGTAGATGAATGGGTAAAGAAAAAGTGGTAAATATACACAATGAAATACTATTTAGCCATAAGAAAGAAACAAATCCTACCATTTGCAACAACATGGATGGAGGTGGAGGTTATTATGCTCAGTGAAATAAGCCAGGTAGAAAAAGACAAGTTTCAAATGATCTCCCTCATTTGTGGAGTATAACAATGAAGTAAAACTGAAGGAACAAAATAGAAGTGGACTCAACAGACCCCAAGAAGGGATTAGCAGTTACCAAAGGGGAGGGGTATGGGAGGGCAGGTCAGGAGGGAGGGAGATTAAAATTTAAGGGTATTATGTTCAGTTCACATGGTGTGAAGGGTCATGGGGAAAACAGTGTAGCACAGAGAAGGCAGACTGTGAATCTGTGGCATCTTACTACACTGATGGACAGTGACTGCAGTGGGTATGGGTGGGGACTTGATAATATGAGTAAATGTAGTAACCACATTGTTTTTTCATGTGAAACTTTCATAAGAGTGTATATCAGTAATACCTTAATAAAATTAAAAAAAAATAAAGGAAAGTGATGAAAAGTAAACTCATGCATAATTCCAAAAAAAATGCCAAGGTAAAATGAAATAATTAGCTATAATGTTTTGAATTGTTAGACCAAATTAACAATAAAGTCTATCAAATAACTTCAAAATTGACTGTCTCTTTTCTTTGCCCTCTGCTTGGTTTGTAAAGAGCTTTTGTCTATTAATTCATTTCTCTTACTTTCTCTTCTATACTTCCATTTAAAAATTTTTATAGTATTAGGAAATGATTTATGTCCCTTTTCTTAAAATTCAAATTACAGGGAAGAAAAGGTAAAAGTTGTTTAAAGAAAAACAGACAACTGCCTTCTAATTCTGCTTCCAGAATTAGGCACTTGAAGCTCCTTTGTTTATCATGGCATTTGTCTCTGTATTTTGAAATTAAATGCAAATCATACCAACTCTTAATTTATCAATTAATAGATCATCTGTTGTCTTCCTATTAGGATAAATATTAGTTCTTATATTCACTTATTCTATAACCCCAATACAACTTTGTCACACTAATGTTAAACATCATTTGCTACTTTCAATATTATGAGTAGTTATATATTGTCACTCTTAAGCCAGTTAGTAGACTCTAATTATATTTTGCTTTTCTTTTTTGGACAAAGTTTCTTTCCTGGTCAGGGAGTTAGTAAATACTGCTCTTTTTTCCACATTTTTCATTTTTTGGGGTTTCTCCAGTCCTATATAATATGCCTTCTCACATCATCCAAAAATCCCTCCATTAAATTCTCTTTTTATATCTTTAATTGATGTAAAATAGTCAATTCAGTTATCTATGAGATAAGACATTACATATTCTATCAGTTTCTCCTCTAGCCACCAAAAGACCTGTAAAGGCACATAGCTTTCAAAGGCGTCTGCCTAGCTGTGGTCTCAGATGTCCCATTGCCATAATTCTGAGAATTTGTTTCCCCATACTGCACAGGGAGTCAGCAAGTTGGTGCAAAATTCATACGCATACATTTTGAAGCCACTTCTAAAACTGTTTAAATCCTGCTTCTCAGAGGTGTTATGTGACACAAATGAATTAATATGTATAAAGTGTTTACAGCATTTAATTTACAGAGTTAAATGGCATGTAGAATTTTTAAATAAAATTTTTCTTCCTGCATTATATCTATAGCTTCCTCTTGGCTTCTTCTACTGTTTTGGTAGAACATATGCTCCAGGAGCATCCTGAGAAAACATGGGAGTAAACTGTTGAGATGTTGCATGTTTAAAATGTACTTCTGCCCTTACACTTGCTCAAAATTCTAGTTAAAAATATATCACTCATATGATTGAATTAAAGTTAAGTTGTTCAGTCACGTGGTTGAATCAATTTTAATTAAGGGGTTGATTAGATTGTTTTTTAAAATCCTAGAGAAGTAGAATAAGAATTCCCTGCATCACAAAACTAAAGCTATATTATTAAGTTCAGATACTGAAGATTCTCAGTAATTAATGAGAACAGAGAAGCAACACAGTGGCTTCAAGTAAAGAGCTATATTATTGCAAGGTATGTGGAACCTCAAACACAGAAAATGAGCTACCTATAGTCCCTAAAGCTTTCCTGTAATTTAGCCATTCCTCTGTCACTGAAACTAAGTCTCCAAGAATCAATCTACATTCATTACTATGGATTCTATCTGTATATAATAATAGTTTGTAGATTACATAAAATCAGTTTGGTTCTAAATACAATTTTTGACCCTCAGCTTGCTTAGAAATTTACACTTTTAACAACCAGCTACCAATATGGTTAAAATTAAACCCTTACCCTAAAAAGGAGGAGAAAATCTTGAGGAATCAAACATTTCAGGAAAGCAACACTGAAGAGAGATTTTATCAAAGTAAAAACAACAAATAAAACAATCATCATCAACAAAATTAGAGAACTAACCAGGGTCCATGGAAATAAAGTTAATGAAAGAAGTAAAGAGAAGAAAAGAGTAAAATACTAAAATAAGTAAATAAATTTAAAATAAGGTAAATACATAAATTAAATCAATAAAAATATTAAAATAAGTAATTTTACATTGAATTTTTATTTTAATATTAAAATAATTAAAATATGAACATAAGTCAATAAACCTTAAAGTAAATAAGTAAAATGATTAAATAAGAATATTAGATAAGTAAAACATTTAAAAATATGTGATAAAATTTTATACTAGAAAATATAAAAGAATGGGATCTTTTAAAAAATATAGTCCTGGAACTCAAAAATGTTAACCACACAAAATAAAACAAAATGAAATAACAACAACAAAACTTGATTTTTAATGTACACAATAAAGAGCAAATGGGACAGGGTTATATATAAAAAATAGGAACTGGAAAATCAAGCAAAGGTATTATTCTAAAATAGAAATTAAATGTTAAAAGGTATGACATATATGCCCATATCTCCATAATAACATCTATTGATAAGGTATTCTTGAACATAAAAACAAATAAGATAGAAGGGGAAAAAAATCAAAGAAATAATCTAAGAAAATTCATATGAACTGAAAAAAGAATCTTATACTGAAAAGAATTACTAAATGGCAAAAGGAATAATAAGGATAATCATCCCAAAAACATAAATGTGAAAACGTTAAACACTGAATAGAAAGAAAAAATTTTGCAAATTTTTTAGAATATACAAAGGAATAGTAATCATAATAATATGCATTTTTCAACTACATTCTTGACCTATAATATATTAAATGAGCTAGAGTTTAGACTTTGTCTCTCCAATCTTACCTTTGCCACTATTCTCTATGCTCCCTCATGCTGTAACCATACAAGCCTCCTTTCTATACCTCAAGTATATTAAGCTTATTTGCTCAACAAGATTCTTGAACATGCTGTTTCTGTGCTTGGGACACCTTTAACTTGAATCTTTACAAACTGCCTCTTTATTGTTTAAGTTTTAATTGCAAAGTCATTTCCTTAGTGGAACCTAGCTTCTTTCTGATTTTCATTCCCAGTGACTTCCTTTCACTCCTGTTTCAGAAATTATCACTTTGTGAAAATACCATGCCTCTAATCCTGATTATCTGCTTTTGATCAGTTTCCTCTCATTAGAATACTAGATATTTGAGGACAAGAAATGTATTATTTTATTCTTCCGTCTCTCTCCCACTCCCCCTTCTCTTCCTCCTTCTCCTTCTTCTATTATTATTACTATTATCTTCTTTTTTCCAGCAATAAGAATTATCTGTAATACATATTAGGCATTCAATAAGTATCTGCTACATGTATGAATTAATGAACAACATGCCAGTTTTCAATGGACAAGTCACTTAGCCACCCAGACTCAGTTGTTTCATACAAAAAAAAAGTTAAATTACATGGTTTCCATCATCCCTTACAACTTACATTTTTATGAACAAAGATGGATTACTTATATCCAAAAATTTAATGGCACTTATCTCCAATTTCCTCTATATAATAGTGGATATTTGTCTTTTTCTTATTATTGCTTTTGTCAACCTGAATATAAACTCTCTTTCTATATTGGAATGCACCTACTCTGTGAGTCTTAGTTGCACATAACATTGATTCCCAACTCTGGAAGCCAAGGTGCTCAAATAAAGACAAAGAAATTCTTCCTAGGCTTCCTTTATTTTGAGGGCATGAGCAAGTGACTTACGTACAAGACTAAGATGCTTTTATTTAGAAAGCAGAGGATCCATTATGTTGGCAGGAGGTGTTGGTGGTTTCCAGAGACAGAAGCACCAGTGCCAGCAGGGTCCACACCCGGAGTCTAGTGCTGTTTGGTAGCAACGCATCAAGCTGCAGCATTTGGGGGTCGGCAGCACTGGCCATGCAAAATGCTTTGCTGAAATGATTTTGACTATAGGGCTGGGTACTGCCTAACTTACATTATTCCTCTCTTTTTTTCTCTTCAGTGAATTTTTTCTTTTGTTGAGTTCTCAATTTCTTTTCAATAAATTTATTTTCAGCTTATAACCTCTGCCTCATGTTTTGGGTGTGTTTTCTTAGGCTTTCAGCCAAGTTTGCTAACTAGTATCTGATAAAACAGTTATAAGACATTCCTGAAACTTACAGTCTCAGTAAGTTCTTACAAATATGTTTAATAATAATTGTTAGAAATAACTGTCATGTTATTTTTAGTGAAGGTATATGTCACTAATATTCAGCAAAAAAAATCATTAAGTTAGATTATGAGATTTTTTCAAGCAGGAAGTCCTCTGTTTTTCAAATATTTGATATATGTATATGTGTGCGTACATGTAATAGGAACAAATTAATATGTGTTGAACTTAAAAAAAGAGCAGTAATTGGACTACAATTACTGAGATACTGTATACAAATTACTTAAAGAGTGTTAAAAAGGTTGAAAATAAAGGGAAGCAAAATATACTAAGAAAGTGGAATTCAAAGCAGAACTATTGAATAAAAAGAGACAGTTTATATTAATGAGGTAGACCTTACTAAAAATATATAACATAATAATCATAAACTGTCATAGCATATATTATTAAATATATTTTATATGTTTATAATTATAGGAAGAAAAATATCCATAAATCAAATTTTGTTCATAAATTATTATACTGGAGGCTTAATACATAAAAAGATAACTTTCAGGACAAAACAATAATTGGAGAAAAACTTGGGTATTAAAAATAAACCTGGTATGTGTGAGTATAATATTTTGTACCTAATATAGAGGAATATAATTCTTTTTCAAACAATCATGCTAACTTTACAAAAAAAGAACACATATTTGGCTGTGAAGACAATCTTAAGGTATTCCACAAAGAAAAACATGGAAATGATACTAGGCATATGATCAAACCAAAATAAAATGCAACTTAAGATTAACAAATTTTAAATTAATGTGTTAACAGAAATTAACCAAAAAGAGGCCCAAAGAACAATAAATTCTTACAAAATGTTAAAATACTCTTAATGTAAGGAAAATAATAAAAACAGAAATTACAGCTCATTTAGAAATAAAAGAATAAAAATACCCCCTCTCAAAAATCTTTGGATCCAGTCAAAATGGTACTCAACTGAAATGGTTTAGTCTTAAAAATTCATCAAGAAAATCAGGATTGAAAATAAGTGAAATAAAATTTTTATCTCAAGGAACTAGAGGAAAAAAACAGGAGCCTGAAGAGAGTTAGAGAATGAATTAATAAAGATGCAACACCAGTAATAGTCTTAATTAGGCAATAATAATAAGTTCAAGCAATAAAATCAAATGTGACTTTAAGAGATATCAACAAAAGAAAGAAAACCTTTTAGAACTTGTCAAAAAAATGCTATAATAACCTACATTAAGGGAAGGGAAAGAATATAAATATGCATTTTTAATGTTAGGAAAAACAATATATAACTTTAAGCTAATAACCTTGAAATTTTTCATTATCAGGCAATTTCTTATATCCTAACTGACAAATTTGATAAAAAAGGTAAAAATACCTGAATAAAATTAAAAGCTTATATAAAATTGACATGTTCACAAAGATCTCTAACCTCTAAATAAACACGATCAGATTCAGGGCCTATTCCTGATACTGTATGTGATTTTATACTGTCATATTATCCACAAATGATCAAAAAAATAATGTGAGATTCTAGGGTAATGTCATAGTTTAAAATAAACATGTTTCAACCAATATATTGGCAAGTTTTGAGAAAATTGAGAGTCTAGAGAAATGGGACTGGCATAAAGTATAAATATTAGTATATGTTGTGAGCACTTCTTGAAGGACAATTTTAAATGTGCATATGCTTTGTCCCCAAAAGGAATCTATCTTACAGGAATACCTCAATTTATATACAACATATGTTGGTAAGAATGAAAAACTGAAGAAATCCTAAATGTCCATCAATGATGAATAGTTAAATAAATGTAGATGTTTATCTTAGGGAACACTGCAGATTTAAAAAGAATGATATAATTACTGAAAATCAAAATAATAAAAAATATTTTAATTATAAACTTATGTGATGCTTAAATTTTGATGCCAAGATTCATCTGTGCAATGTAGGCACCTTCTTCAATTCAAATTAAATCTGGCTCGGAGCCCACACAGGAAATTAAGAATGGTATAGAATGGTATAGATATATCAAAAGGGCACTTACACATTTTATTTCATAATCCTTTTATGTATGTATGTATTTAATACTAAGCATGTATTGCATTTTACTTTAGTCTTACAATCTTTTAAAAATGTGTAAAGAAATATGATAAATATAGTTTCCAATTTCTTGCCATCTTTGATGCTTTCTTTTGTAGTGGTATTATCTCATTCTAGTGCCTATTAGCTGCTGTGGTGCCAATTAACGTTGGCACTTTCTTAGTAAGTATGCAAAATGAAATAAAGCTCAGTAATGGTTAGTAAAATGATACAAAAAGTTTAGGAAAAGTGATGAAATGAGCAATATCACTAAACTGCTGAAAATGTGCCAAGATTCACTAAGTGGTATAAAAAAGAAAGCAAACAAACAAGACTTCATTACACAGCTGACTAAGCTCTGCAACTGATAGGCAATCCTCATTGCCTTGTGATATTCAGGTTCTCATTAGTGATTTCAGGCCAGCAGAGGAGACAATAAAATTGGATGCATGCTGCCAAGGTGAAGTTTTAAGAGTTATGATTCATAATTTATTGTTAAGAATCATGTAAGATTAATAGATGGCAAAGAGATTTAGAAATGTCTTTATACAAGAAGATAGGGGTCTCTAGTCCTAAATCCAAAAAACTTAACATAAAAGAAAGGATATAAGACAGAAGAAAACTTGTCAAATAAATCCAGTTTATATTTTTGGAAAGTCCTTTCAAAAAATGACGATGATAATCAATAAATAATTGCTATGCCTGTAATTATTCATTAATTTCTTATAAATATGACTTCAGGAGATCATATTAATGCGTCCTTGGCATGAGATAGACAAACAGAAACTACACATTTACCTGCACATAAAAGTAGAATCTTTAGTAACATCTTTGCCTGAAATGCAATTCAAAATACAAATCTGTATATTATCATGAAGTGATTATCTGTATATTATCATAAACTCCTCGGCAAGAGAGGCAAAAGGTCATATTCCTAATCTTTTGTAGGGAGAGAGAACCTTGCAAAATGGAACAGATTGTCCTGCAAAAGCTTCTGAACTAGATTTTTTTTTTATCACAGAGAACTGCCATCCAGCAATAGAAAAATCTCAATCAAAGGATTCATGGAGCTTAATCTACTAGGTTAAACTGAAAACCAGTTCACATGGCTCTTTTACTCTAAATAAGAGTGTCATAATATTTTAGAGGCATTAGAAGGATTCCTAAAAGCTTTCTAAAATTATGGTTAATATTTCAGTTTCTATGAATGATTTTATTGTGATCACATTTAGAGTTTCCTTTCTGAAAAATAAAATTTATGACTGTGATGCATATTATAAAGTTCTTTGATATCCTTTTATATAAATGTAGACTAACTTTTTATTGTCAACTTTTAAAAATTCTAACTAAACTGTATTTTTATTTGGGGTTTTAGTTTTTGTGTAGATTGTATGTATGTATGTATGTACTTAGGCTCACTCAAAGAACAATTCCTGTGTGATTTTTTTTTTCCTACAACTCAGCTAAGTTCTAAATCAAGCTGGCTTTTCCCTATTACTGTAGGCATATTTGTACCAAAACAATTTTAACACTTCACTTATTCATTATAACTGATTTCCATTATTAGATCTTACACCTTTGAGGGGCCTGTAGAGAACATGAAAGTTTCTATGGCCATCCCTCTAAATCAAAGTATCTAGCACTGAGTAAACATTTAACACATGTTAAATGTGTGATTGGATTAATTAATGAACCAATCAAAAGATGATAATAGTATATTATGTGAAAATAAGAATTAATTTCAATAACTAAACAAAATGCATTAATAAAATATATACTAGTATTTTCAAACATCAAAATTGTAAGATAAATATATGTATTTCTTAATTAAATATAACATTAAACTTAGAATATTTTTCACATATTAATCTGTTTTGGAAACAATGTACTTTTAAAATATGCTCAGTTTTTCAGTTTACTTTGGTATACCAGGTAACCTAGCTCTAAGCAAGAATCATTTGAGAAAAAATATGGAAACCAGAAAGATCTAGAAGTTGAAGCTTATAATTTTAAGTTAAGGAAATTAAAGCCCAGTGAGATTAAATAATATTCACAAAATCACACAGCTCTAGAGAAGCCAGGCCTAGAACCTAGGGTCTCCTGAATACCAGGCCATTTTTCCTCTCCATTCTTTTGTCCTATTATTTTCAATTAAATGTTAATCATGCTTAAATTTTACTTATTTGGAGAGATTAGAAAAAACTATTGAGCATCTTATACACTAAAGCTGTGTTTATCATTATTAGTAACATAAATATTCAGTGAATAGAAAACGTAAAAATTACAAGTTTATCACATATCCTCATGAACCATATCGTGCCACAAAAAGGCATCAGTAAGGTGGACACATACAGCAAAACTTTAAATTTTTGAGTCTAAAAAATAAATTTCATATTATGGAAGCCTCATAGTTTTCATTTTTAACAGATATCATTACATATTATTTTTTATTCACACACCTGTTCTTCAGATTAGTAGCACTATTCTTCAGTCCTAAAATTCAATACTATGTGTAATCAATTTCAACCTACTCATTCTATTAAAATAAATAATTATCTCTGGAATCCAGAGGAAAATGTGATCCTAAAGATAAATATCCACTAAAGCAGGATTGCTTTTTGGTTTTCTTATCAAATGTAATTTATATATGAGTTAGAACTGAGCACCCTCAAAGTCATTCAGTAAAGAACTGTTTACATCATTTAGTAAAGTTTTTCTCTCATCCAATCTTACAGGGCTTCTCTTCTCAAGCTCAACTCCTACCAACCTTCCACTTAGTCACAAAAAGTAATTGTAAATGCAGTCCTTTGAAGTATTGATATAAGTAATTTTCTTTTTAAATTCAAAGTAAACTAAGCAGTTCAACTCAGTAAAAATGCTGACTCAGAGTAATAAATGTTTAAGCGCTAGGCTCTTCTGTAGAAATGAAGTGTGCTACTGTCTGCTGTTTACCAAAAAGGTCAGTAATTCTCAAGTAAACAGCTCCCTCCACTGGCCCAACCATTATTATAGGCTCTGAAGCTTAAAGCCATTTAGTTCCCCAATAGCAAGTGACAGACCACAAAATGCTAGAGCTGCTCAACAATTTAGAAATATTGAATTGAAAGTGAGTCAGCCAGCAGCTAAGAGGTGGAGGACTAAGATCTCAACTTAAATTTTTTAACTTAATGAGATGAAGAAATATATATTAATAAACATAAATACCATAAACTACTTTCACGAAGAGCAAGATCCAAGGTTGGAAACTACTCTAAAATAGTAGCTTGCAGGTTTTGGAAGAATGGGATGACAACAAAGGGAGGAACAATGATCTCTAAACTACTGTTCAAGGATAGTGGGTCTGGCTGGGCTTCTGATTTTTCAACTCGGTAATAAATTTTAATGACTAAACAGAATTTGGGGTCAGAATAGAAATTAAATATTCTGGTATATTTATTGCTCTTTTCTCATAAAGTACTCATCCTCTTCTAAAGAATATTTTCTATTTCAGAGGATACTAATTTTTAGCCTATCTGGGTCTGGGGTACCTATATTTCTTTGACGTAGATATTCTGTAGTCCAATCTCTTTATTCACAAGTTAGGTGCTTCAAAATGATGAAATGGTTTACTAAAAATATCCTCACCTGAGCCCTGGCTAGATCACCACACAAAATCTGGTATTCTTTATAGGAAGACAGTGTATCTCAAAGTGTAGTTCCTGGACCACCAACAGCATCAGCATAGCCTGGTACTTTCTATAAATGTGAATTATAGGGCCCCATCCTGGACCTATCAAATCAGAAACTAAGTGTGGAGTGGGAAACAGCAATCTGTTTTAATAAGCCTTCCAGATGACTGTGATGTGCATTAAAGTTTGAAAACTTTACTGACAGGTATAATCAAAATTTTAAAATACATTATTTGATAACATTAATGAAAATGAAATTTCAAGTTGCTTATGTAATAAATATTAGTAAAATCAACTGGTGAGTTATGCTCAGACTGATTGTTTTCAATTGATCAAAGGTAGACAAATTGTTCTCATTCATACTGTCCTTCCTAATCTCCCACTTTATTTTTGGCCAAAAATACCTATTCACTACTTAGACTCACTCAAAGAACAATTCCTGTGTGATTTTTTTTCCCTACAACTCAGCTAAGTTCTAATTCAAACTGGTTTTTCCCTTTTACTGTAGGCATATTTGTACCAAAGCAATTTTAACACTTCACTTATTCATTATAACTGATATCCATTATTAGACCTTATACCTTTGAGGGACCTGTAGAGAACATAAAAGTTTCTATGGCCAGGATCTTCACCTGACCCTAAACTGCTTGATGATGTAATTGGCCTACTGAGTATACTGTTTGCACACCCATTGGTTATGAGCCATTATTATTGGTGTCACTATATAAGGAGCCCCTCCCCCCAGTGCCCCTCCCCCCAGAGGCAGAGACAGGCTTGCTGCACGCAGACTGCCCCAGAGGCAGATGTGATTCCAGCACTCCAGCTATGTGAGAATAAAGCTTGGTATAAATGCTATTACCCTTAGTGTTCTATTGTTGTTATGCAATCTCACTGAATCTAGAATGAACTCCCCTGGGAACTATCCCCACAGGCAAGTAAGGGCCAAAGAATGTTTCATTCATCTTTGTGTATCATCCCTCCACATCAAAGTATTTAGCACTGAGTAAACATTTAATACATGCTAAATAAGTGATTGGATTAATGAACCTATCTGGTCCTTATGGTTTTTGAGTCTTATAACTACCTCCCTTATTGGGAAATTATAGTCAGTATCATTTAGATAGATCTCAACTAAAGAGTGAAAAAAATTACTAATGTCTGGCTCTCTCCTATTTCCTGATACACTGATATAATTGTCATGGACCTGTCTCACCAATGGGTTTCAGTCCTGGGCAAGCTCACTATGGATTCAAAGTGACCAAAGAAATGAGAGTAGAACATTCTTGGGGTGAAAGGGTTATATCCAACTTTATTTCCACAGTGGCAGGTCAATCACTAGAATCAGATCCACTCAGAGTGAGTCTGCATGCAGCAAGCTGGTCTCAGTCTCCGGGCCTCTCTGCCGCCACAGCTGTCTCAGTCTCTGTCCTCAGTGTCGCCTCTCCAGTCTCATCTCTGCTCTCCTGCAGCCTTGCAGCCATGCCACCATGTTACCCAGAGCACTGGGCAGAGCTCTTATATAGAGTCAGTAAGAACATATTGCCCACATGTGTATAGTGAGCTAGCCAACCAGAGCCAGGTGAGAATCCTGGCCATAGGAACCTTCACTTTATCCACACTCCATCCCTCCAGGATTCTTACCTCTCAATCTTTATGCCCTCAGTCCTCTGCAATGGTCCCTGTGCAAGGAAGCTGGAGCATTGTAAGAGAACCATGGGTGGGCCTTACAATACCTTCTCCAGCCTCTCCTGCAGAAAGTTGCAGACACACAGGCTGATCTTGTTACTTTATCTTTGCCTTCTGCTTCATCCTCAGCAGCTAGAACTGCTGCTCCAGTCTCAGTTGTTGCCACAGCTCCAATCATTCAATTTCTTTCTGTCTTCTCCTGCCTTTTCAAACCAACCCACATCTGGGTCCTCATAAACTTCACAGGGACCTTTAAATTCTTCCTTAGCGTAGCAGACTGTATTTCCTTTTGTGCTTGAGCCTGAGGATAGAAGCAGAGTATGGCAGTGCTCCACAACCTGAGGAGGGGGCTGCCCCTCTCCTGAAAGAACCTGCAGTTGCCAAGTCCTTCTGGCTTTCCACCAGCTTTCAACCAGTTGGGGTCTCAACCTGCACGTACAAGCCAGTCTCTGACTCTGGGCCTGTCGGCCTGCACAGCTGTCCTCTGCGTTGTCACCGCTCCAGCCTCTACTTTGCTCTTCTGCAGCCTTGCAGCCATGCCACTATGTCGCCCAGAGCACTGGGCAGGGTTCTTTATAAAGAGTCAATAACAATGTATTGCCCACACATGTGCAGTGAGCTAGCTAACCAGGGCCAGGTGAGAATCCTGGCCACAGGAACCTTCATTTTATCCACACCTGCCAATGTCACCAATTGTCTTGCCATGGGTTTCAGCCCTGGGCAAGTTCACTATGGATTCAATGTGACCAAAGAAATGATTTGGGATGAAAGGGTTATACCCAACTTTATTTCCACGGTGGCAAGTCAATCACTAGAATCCCACTCAGAGCAAGTCGGCCTGCAGCAAGCCCATCTCTGTCTCTGGGCCTCTCTACCCATGCAGCCATCTCAGTCTCTGTCCTCAGTGCTGCAACCACTCCAGTCTCATCTCTGCTCTCCTGCAGCCTTGCAGTCCTACCACCATATCTTCCAGAGCACTGAGTGGAGCTCTTTATATAGAGTCAATAACAATGTATTGCCCACACATGTGTAGTGAGCTAGCCAACCAGGGCCAGGTGAGAATCCTGGCTGCAGGAACCTTCACTTTATCCACAAAGGGCAAACATTTCTACTAAGAATACACACTAATTGCCCCAAACACCTTACCTAAATTCTTCCCTAAGTCCACAGCTAATACACTAAAGTACAACTTGTAGATAAAAATCTCACAAACCTCTGCTTCAATCAACAGTAGTATTTTAGGATTCTACAAGATTTATTTGCTTGACTAGTGTCTGGCTTGAGGGTTTCAGCCTCAGGCAAGTTCACTATGGATTTAGTGAGACCTAGAAATGACAACGGTACATTCTTGGGGTAAAAGGGTTTATACCTGGCTTTATTCTCCCAGCAGGTAGGTCAAGCACTAAAATCACCTCTGCATCCAGCAGTCTGCAGGTCTGTAATCCACCTCCATCTCTGCCCCCACCCAGAGCACTAGTGGAGCTCTTCAAATAGTGACTCAGTGAATAACAGCTTATTGCCGATGAGTGTGGAAGTATTAGCCTAGCAGTAGGCCAGTTACATCATCAAGCAGTATAGGATCAGGTGAGGACCCTGACTATAGGAACTGACATTTTCCCCACAATTAGAAAGTTTCTCAGAGCTACATGCTGGCCCTTTTTAATGAAAATGCTATTCTTAGCATATTGATCCCAAGTGCTATTTGAATAGATTTCTAATATAATGAAAATACATTCTTCCTTAGTACCCTTTTTGAAAAATATCAAACACTTTGATCATTTGGGCCAGAAGTTTCAAACCACTGCTTCCAGATATATATGATGTCCTATATTTAAAAAGGAAAGAAAGACCAAAATAAAACCACACACATATAATAAACACACAACAAAAAAGACATTTTTTTAAATTGGGAGATTTTATTTAAATGTGAATTCCTAGCTTTTTAAAAATAAAACTGGAATGTTTAGCAATAATGGGCAGCAACCTTTTGTGACACATGAGAATGAAAGCCAGAAGCTACCACACAATGCTCACTCCTTCTGGTCTCTTGTTTTGCCAATGGGTTTCAGCCCCTGGCAAGCTCACTATGGATTCAATGTGACCAAAGAAAATGACAGTAAAACGTTCTTAGGATGAAAGGGTTATACCCAGCTTTATTTCCACAGTAGCAGGTTAATCACTAAAATTCCATTCACTCAGAGGGAGTCTGCATGCAGCAAGCTGGTCTCTGCCTCTGGGCCCCTCTGCCCACATAGCCATCCTCTGGGCCTCTGTCCTCGATGCTGTCACCATTCCAGCCTCTGCTCTGCTCTCCTACAGCTTTGCAGCCATACCACCATGTCACCCAGAGCACTGAGCAGAGCTCTTTATATAGAATCAATAACAATGTATTGCCCACACATGTGTAGTGAGCTAGCCAACCAGGGACAGATGAGAATCCTGGCCATAGGAAATCTTCACTTTATCCACAGTCTCACATTCTTGCATCTAACACAGTCCCCCGGAATGATGTTTCACTCATTTGTCATCTGCCTGGCTCTTCATACCCTATGCTCAGTGGACCTCAGGTTTCACTAATGAGGGCATTAATGCTAAGTGGAAAAACAGGTTAACAGATTTAAAGTATCAAAGGGGTTCGTTAAGGTGATTTCTCCCTGTTAAGTCAACCTGATAACCTTATCTTTTTAAAATCCATTTCTACAAAGTAATCAGAGTCCCATAAAGGGACCAACCTTACAGTAATTGTATACATTTCAAGTATTTTAAAAGTGAACTAAGGACAACATGACTGGGAAGAAAAAAAAAGAAAACATATGTAGAGGAAGGAAATTTTAATTCAGAAAAAAACAGCCTGAGTGCAGAGATGGTTTATGAATTCTCCATGTTATTATATCTTATCTGTTATAACTCAGAAAGAACAAAATAAATCAGTCTATACATGTGTCTTGCCAATGGGTTTCAGCCCTGGACAAGTTACTGTGGATTAAATGGGACTGAAAAATTACAAATGAAACATTTTTGCGATGAAAGGGTTTATACCCAACTTTATTACCACAGTGGCAGATCAATCACTAGAATCCCATCCACTCAGAGCGAATCCGCATGCAGCAAGTGGGTCTCTGGCCCAGGGCCTTTTTGGCCCCGCAGCTGTCTCAGTCTCTGCTCTCAGGGCTGCCACCACTCCAGCCTCTGCTCTCCTGAGGCTGTGCAGCAGCCCAGAGCATTGGGAGGGGCTCTTTTTTAAGGAGTCAGTAACAACATATTGCCCACACATGGGCAGTGAGCAAGCCGACCAGGGCCAGGTGAGAGTCCTGGCCATAGGAACCTTCACTTTCTCCATAAAGTATATATGTGCACACATAAAAGCAATTAGTTCCTTATGTTATCATCTTTTCTCTTTGTCTTGCTTAAATTTGAGATGATTGACACTTTACAACAACTTTGTGCATTTTGTCTTTAGAAATGCTTATGTGGGTGACTACAGCTTTTGAAATCTCTTTTTATAATCCAAAGTATGTCAGATATAGGAATGTAGCTATTCTAATTTTTCTTTCAGCTACCTCCAACTTCATGGACTAGATTTTCTTTAACCTACCTCCTCCTTTGATCACTTCCTGTGGTAGATATTTGCTATCTTCCCTCCACACCCTACCCCCATTTAAATTGGAATGTTCTCTTTAGGTAGTTACAAGTCTATGTCTATGAATCTCTAATTTAACAAAGAGAAGAACAAACTCTCCCTCTTTCTCAAATATGCCAATGCCAAAAGAAAGAATGTAATCAATTGCTCTTCTTGCTGCACTTATGCAAATAATCAAGCCAACCATTAATTATTTTCTTAATCTGGCTACTTCTAATAAGAATGAGGGTGATTTTAGAGAAAAGTATTGTTTCAATAATGCAGTCTTATCTATACTAAGTCCCAATACTAGTCATTGAGATGTAAACTCGATCCAGAATTCCAGTCCCCCATAATGGCCTGGTTAATGCTCTACTGGGCCCCTTAATAACAGTTTGTAGTTTACTCTTAGTTGCCTCTTGTGTCCCCAGGTTCCTCCAACAGCAGCTAACCCAGATGACCCGGGTCGCCACCAACCAGATGTTACTTCACCGTTATGCACCTCTTCCCACTGAGCCCTCTCCTTCGGCCTAATACCAACCTCAAACCTCCACGATGCCCCTTGTCAGCCAGAAGTAGCGAGATCGAGTTGTCGCCCATTATGACCAAAAGGCTGGAATGTTAGGCTGCAGGCATCAGGGGAAGGGGTGAGCCTGTTGGACAAGCTCAGGCCTCCTCAAACAAGGCGAAGAGACCAACAGGTTCCAGTCCGACAACATTCCAGAGCCTGATCAGATAACCCTCCCAACTAGAGCCCTTCCCCCAAGCTAAAGGATTAGTGGTAACTTTCCAGTACCTGGCTAAAGGCCAATGGGAGACCCCCACATACCCTAGATGAACCAATCATCACGCCAATGTACACCTTTGCTCTCCCTCCCCCTGCCTTCTTTAAAACTAGCTGCCTGCCCTGCTGGGTGTGACTTCCCTGGCCTGTGTTTCGGACCACGGAACATCACCCGGTGGTGGCACTCAAATAAACTACTTGGCCCTTTGTTGCCTCTCTTCACCTGCTTACTTCGGTTGGAATTTATTGGAATTTATCTTACATTTAGTACTATTGATATTTGGTGACAAATGATTCTTTGTTCCCAGGGACTATTCTGTGGACAGTAGGATGGTCAGCAGCACCTCTAATATCTACACACTACATGCCAGTAGCTCCCAAGTCATGTGATAACAATAAAGCATGTTTCCACACATTGCCAAATGTCCCTTGAAGAGCAAAATTATCCACTGTTGAGAATCACTGATTTAATCCCTTCTAAAAGGATATGTCTACTCATTTCTAAAAAATAGATTTTGGATATTGTGGGTAAAATTGCAATATTTCCAGAATCTCTTGTCTGGCCTTAAGAGCATCTCCATATCAGTAGGTGTTTCCAAGGGGTGGAGAAAAGTAGTCCATCTCCATATCAATAGACGATTCATGTGGGAATGAGGGTGTATCTGGACTGGAGAGGTTGAGTGGGGTCCCTTTTTGCAGCTGGGTGACGAGAGATACAGGCAAGCAGAAGTGAACGACTGCTTATAAGCAATCCATGGGTTTCTCCCACTTTATTTCTGCCTTTGACTGATTTCAGTTTCAAAGGCAATTTGCCCCAGGCTGGGAAAATATTTTCCCCAGGAGTTACAGATATGAACTTTAAATGAAATTTGAAAGAGTATTAATATCTGGTAATATTACTTGAGCTGAATTGTAAATAATTATAATCATCATTAGTAAATAGTTGTAGAGAACCAACAATATGCAAATACTATTCTCCCTTTTGGTCCTATTAAAATTCAATCTGAGACACAGGGTCAGACTTACATAATGGTTTAATCAGATGTGACAAGATTTCAGGAAGCTAGAAAGTTAATTTTGCACCAAAACCATGTTTACTGTACTAATTGTAATTCTCAGTTTTTAAACTACCTGATATTCTAAAAATTAAAGACTTAATTTGGCTTAATAAATTTTTTATATTCCACGCTAAAAAAAAATCATGGTTATGATGTTTAAAGTCATTCTCAACTTAATGTGAATTTGCATATTCTGACTTGTCTTATTACTACTGCTGTAGCTGAAATATGTATATCAGTAATACACACTTTGACACAGTCAGAAGAAAATGAGAAGATTAAATTTTACTCCTCTAAGTCCTTCTAAGGAGAAAAGGTTGTTGTGACAATGTTGAACTTCACCTGAGATCTGTACTCGGAAAACAGAAAAGCTTAAGATATCCTCCCTATCATTTGTATTTAAAGAATCTGCATGCATATTCTAAGATAAAACCCACCTCCACCCTTCATTATGTACTCCTTTGTTTATGAAGCCCCTATGTGTCTTCTTTTTTGAGATGTTCCTCATTGATGAACACTGTCCCTATTGTAATAACCAGAATAAAATCATATCCTTAATTGTTTGGTGCATTTTGTCTTTCACACTGGCATTTTAAATTCATTTTTGTTTGTTTGCATGAATGTTTTGTTTGTCCATTTAGTTTTCTTTATTTGAACTCAGGCAGGGTATGTTGGAGAAGTCCAGCAATCTCTCAAGATTATGAGAATCTCACAGCTATGCTTGACAGATCTCTCATCATTTAACAAAATGACCAGATTACTCATTTGCACATTCAAATTTGAGTTGTATTATCTAAAATTTTTCCTAGACAGTCCTCCTAGTAATGAATAAGCTATTGCATTTTTTGATCTTCCCTTGCTTCTACTTATATCTAGTGATTTTCTTGTTATACAAATAATGGAAAATTTGGTGAAGTTATGTTTGAACTACACTGAGTGTCACCATTTCCATAACATACCAGGTTCTTTCATACCAGCCTTTGTATGTGTTTCTCAGTCTACAATGACCTCTTCTATCAAAATTCTACTCATAATACACCATTATATATATCTTTCCCCTCTAGGTCATTAATGTCCTGGAAGCCAAGACCTTATTTTCTTCATTTAATGTGTATTCAGTATATATTTAGCTATTTACCTGAACTGAATAAAAACAACATAAGAAAAGATTTATTATTTTTTTTAAACAAATAATTATGAAGTACTTAGCTCCATAACAAACACTGTTCCAGCAGATGGGAATCAGAGGTGAGCAACATATACAAGGTTCTTACCCACAATTAGTGATTTCATATCAGGATATGTACTTCGAAGTAACATCAGTTGGTGATATTTAGAAAGTATCTGGTTTACACTGAAGTTCCCTCATAGGATAGGAAATCACAGCTGAGAAAGGACAAGTAAAGGGCCTGACACAATACTCATGGAGAGGCAGGTGACAGTGTATTATAGGCAGAGAGAAGAAGAGCAAATCCAGAGACAAGAAAGAGTTTGGTGCCCTTGACTCACAGAAAGGAGTCCACTATAGCTGGTTCATGGTAACCAATGAGAGGAGGAATATGAATTCACAATGGAGGGTGAGACTTAAATTTTAAACATCACTGTTACTACTGTATAGAGAAGGGGTGGGAAGCAAGAGTAAAAACGGAAAAATAATATGAGGTAGAAGACAGAAAAGATAAATTACCTAATTTGAAATTTTACCTGCATCAGTAATACTTAAAAGGATAAAATGATAGTCCTCTGAACAGAGGTATGAGAAGGGAAAGAAAGTCACAAGAGAATGTCACATCTTACATGTCACCAGAATGAATTTGTTTATCAGAGACAAAGAATAAGGTGCTTTAGATCAGTTCTTCTGACAGTGACTGTCCATAGGAATCATCTGGTAATCTTGTTTAAAAAGCAGGTTTTAATTCAGTAAGTTTGAAGTAAGGCCCCAGATTCTGCATTTTTAACAAGCTCCTGGGTGATACTAATGCTGGTGATCTGCAGACACATTTTGAAGGGCAAGGTGATGATGGCCTAGCCATTAAACGCATACCATGATAATAAAAGAAGCAGAAGGATTAAAGCATTTGAAAACAAAGAATTCCCTACTGTAATATCAAGTAGTTAAGCACAAGGGCATACATAAAGTTGATCTTGATTTATGTAGGTCTACTGTTAGAGACTGGCTGATTTTTTTCCTACAAGTGTTATGATCCCTTAAGTTTGGAAGCTAAAAGACAAACAAGGAGTCTCAAAGCCATGTTGGAAATGTAATGATGGTTCAGTGCTGTCAGATAGCCTTGTTTGGTGAAATCACTTTATAGAACATTACTGTTGGCATTCCACTTGACCTCTCAGATGGGTCAAAGATACATATATTCTGTTCTCTTCATGCTGTGGTAGGGTTCTTTAGCTCCTATGATTCTTTCCTTTTTTTAAAAATATTTATCTACTAATTTTGTTGTTGGTCTTAGAACATTGACAGAGTTGGGAGAAATATTCTGGAATGACTAAAAGATAAAAACTTTTACTAAAAATGTCTTTTTTTAAACTTAGTTTTACCTCACATATTTTTGGAATAAAGAGAGTGACAAAATGAACCTCAGAAGATTGATATTCTGATTTCACAATTTAGGTTAATGTTTTGGACCTACATCAGGTATCTCAGTATTTAGTATGGACTGTCCTGTCAAGAAATTAGTCACATTAAATTTTAGCATTTACATTTTATTAATTGGAAAGAAGAGTTAAATAATTTCATTTCTCCTATGATGTTGTGAGTTTTATAATACACACGTCAGAAATCACTCCAAAACAGGTGTCATTTTTATGACTAACTTTCATACTACTTTTTTTAAAAATATTATTTGGATGTTTTAAACATATACTTCTGGGCTTCCCTGGGTAAAAATTTCAAAAGAGTACACTGAAGGCACACAGGTTAACAGATTTCTATGTTTTTCTAACACATCTGGGAAAGAACACAGTGAAAAATAACAAACCCCTACTTTCAGTATTAAACAGGCATGCTATTATAGAGATCACAATTCAGAACAAATTGTAATAAATATGAAGATTTAGGGATTGAGCAAAAGCACATATTTTTCTTTTTTAAAGGTTAATACACAATATTAATGTCTTGCATTTCACACACTTCATCTAACTTTATGAAAATGCTCACAAAACATTAAAATATTACATTGTTTGGCAAAATTATAACTCATTGCCTTTAGAAGTTTAAATCTACTATGTACTGTTTACCTTTCTGAAATATTTTTAAACTTTAAAGCTTCTTCATTTTCAGGTCTTTACATATAAAGTATCCAATGTTTAACTTCTCAATCATGTGAATAATACCTGGGTTTGCACAAAGTTTAGCACATTAAATTTCAACTCAAAATTTTCTTTCTACTTAATATGTAGGTCAACCAAAAAGACCTCCAGTTCATCTGAAAACTTTTCAGATACTGTCAAATGATAAAAATGAGCATGAATTTTAAGTACAATAAAGTGAACCATCCCTTGATCCCAGTGCCCAATGCTGACATACGCTCATCAAATTCACTTCAGGCCTATGAACCAGCTGTATCTAGTCTCTCACTTTTCTCATAATTTATTGATGAGTTGAATGAATAAATGTAGGTTAATTGTATGACTGACGGATAGAAAATGGATTTCTTTCAAGATGATGTTCACACAGCTTTTTAAAAATAGATGTAAATGTGTGATTTGAATATGGGAGTAATTTACAGAGTGGGAAATCTCCATAAAATTAAGGAAATGGATTAGGAAGTAGAAGGAATTCAGTACAAAATAGGTAGTCTTATTACCTATTAGACTAAGTAAGATTGGTATAGCTATATAATAGAATACTACTTAATTATAAAAAGGAATGAACTACAATAGCATAGACAAGCCTCAAAATAATCATACTGAGTGAAAAAGACTCAACAGAGTTCACACCATATGATTCCATTTAAGTAAAATTCTAGAAAATTTAAACTAATCTAAAATGACAAAAAATAGAACAATGTTTGCCTAAATTCAAGAAAGGAGGGAGAGGTAGAAAGGAGAGATAACAAAGAGACATGAGAAAATTTTTGGTGATGAGTATGTTCATTATTCTGAGTATAATGATAGTTTCATGGTTACATGGATATATTAGAGCAGTTAATTGTATACTTCATATATGTACAGCTGATTAGATGTCAAATAAATCTCAGCAAAACCAATGAAGCAAAAAGTCATCATTTTAAGATTTTCTGGCTTCAATTCACAAAGTTATAAACATTCAATTTCCTTCAAACATACTTTACAGTTTAATCTTCATTTAAGGAAATATGATTCCATCTTGCCTAAAACAGCTAAGGCTGATTGTCTGAGGAAGAAACATATAGTCAGCTTCTTTCTTTCTCACTCAGCAGCTAATGTTTTGATGCTTTTCAGAGGTAAGTCTGGGGAGAGGTGAGACATGTAAAAAGTTCTGATGATCCCTCTATCATGTACACTAGATTGGCAGTCTCTGGGGCTGGCAGAAATTTCAAGCTGACTCTTTCAAGAGACATTCTGTAGGTACTCTAGAGCTGACTGTCCAATGTAGTATCAGTTTAATTTGAAGCTGCTAAGCACTTGAAATTTGGTTACATTAAAAGTAAAATAAACACTGACTCAAAAGACTGACTGAAAAAATAATGCAAAGTATCTCATTGATGTTTTTCATTTTGACTACAATGTTGAAATCAAATATACTAATTATCTTAATTTTGTTAAAATAGCCATGCTGCTCAAAGCAATCTACAGATTCAATGCAATCCCTATCAAAATGTCAATATCATTTATTAAGGAACTAGAGCAAATAATCTTAACATTTGTATGTGACCACAAAAAAAAAAAAAAACAAATAGCTCAAAAAATCTTGGGAAAGAAGAAGAAAGCTGGAGATATCATTCTCCCTGATTTCAAACTACACTACAAAGCTACAGTAATCAGTTAGAACTTCTGTTATCCAACAGAGAAGAAATAACAAGTGTTGGTTAGGATAGGAAGAAAAGGGAACCTTCGTACACTGCTATGGAATTGTAAATCAGTGCAGCCATTATGGAAAGCAGTATGGAGGATTTTCAAAAAACTAAAAATATAAATACCATATGACCAGTAACTCCATTTCTAGGGAATTTACCTGAAGAAAACATAATCTCTGATTCAAAAAGATATATATGCACCCTTGCATTTATTGCTGCATTATTTACAATAGCCAAGATATGGAAGCAACCAAAATGTCCATCAGTAGATGAATGGATAAAGATGTGGTCTATATATACAACAGAATATTATTCAGCTACAGAAAAAAGAAAAAATTCCTGACATTTGTGACAACATGGGTGGACCTAGAGGGTATTATGCTAAGTGAAATAAGCCAGGTGGAGAAAGACAAATATGGTTTCACTTACATGTGGAATTCAAAAGCAAAAGAAAACAAAATGAACAAAATTTCAGTAGACTCATAGACACTGAGAAGTGACCAATGGTTACCATAGGAAAGGGTTTGGAGTGGGTGGATGGGAAGGGTGTGGAGGATGAAGAGGTACAAAATTCCAAGAATAATCTAAGTTGTTCATAGGCTTGGAAGTGCAGCTAGTCAATGATTCTGTAATATCTTCCTATGTTGACAAACAGTAACTGCACTAGTTGGGGTGAAGATTTAACAGTGGGTATACTGATGAATCACTGTGTTGTGAACTTGAAATAATATAATATTGTATATCAACTACAGTTTAATAAAGAACACAAAAAACAAAAACAAAGAAAAACAGTTTAGCACTGACAAGAACAGATGCATAGATCAGTGGAACAGAATAGAGAGCTCAGAAATGAATCCACACATATATGGTCAATTAATGTATGATAAAGAAGGCAAGAATATACAATGGAGAAAAGACAGTGTCTTCAATAAATGGTGTTGGGAAAACTGGACAGCTACATGCAAAATAATGAAACTGGTTCCATGTCTTACCAGTTCACAACAATAAACTCAAAATGGATTAAATGCCTAAATATATGACCTGAAACTGTAAGATTCCTTGAAGACAACATAAGCAGTAATCTCTTAAATATCAGCATTAGTACCTCTTTTCTGGATATGCTTCCCTAAGCAAGAGAAATAAAAGCAAAAATAAACAAGTGGGACTACATCAAACTAAAAAGCTTCTGCACAGCAAAGGAAACCATAAACAAAATGAAAAGGCAGCCTACTGTATGGGAGAATATATTTGCAAATGGTTCACCAGGTAAGGGACTAATATCCAAAATATATAAAGAATTCATACAACTCAACACCAAAAAGAAAAAACAATTAAAAAATGGGGGGAGGATTTGAATAGGCATTTTTCTACAGAAGACATACAGATGGGCAACAAATAAAAAGGTGCTCCCACATCACCAATCATCAGGGAAATGCAGATCCAAATGACAATGAGATATCACCTCACACTAGTCAGAATGGCTAATATAAACAAGACAAGAAATAACAAGTGTTGGTGAGGATGTGGAGATAAGGGATACCTCATACAGTGCTGTGGGATTGAAAATTGGTGCAGCCATTATGGAAAGCAGTATGGAGGTTTTTCAAACAAACAAACAAACAGAAATACCATAAGACCCAGCAATTCCACATCTGGGAATTTACCCAAAGATAAAAAAATCACTAATCCAAAAATTATATGCAGTCCTATGTTTATCCATTTATAATCACCAACATATGGAAACAGTTTCCATGTTCATCAATAGATGAATGGATAAAGACGTGGTACACATATACAGTGGAATATTACTCTGCTATAAAAGTGAAATCTTGCCATTTGCAAAACATGGATAGGACTAGAAGGTATTATGGTAGATTAAATAATTCAGACAGAGAAAGACAAATAGAATATCATTTCACTTATATGTGGAATCAAAACAAAACAAAACAAATGAACAAACACAACAGATACAGACTCATAAAACACAGAGAACAGACTGATGGTTGCCATAAGGGATAGGGGTGGGAAGATGTGAGAAATAGGTGAAGGAGTAAAAATTAGTGAAAATGTCTGATGTATTGATCTGGGTGATGATTACATGAGTGTATACACCTGTCAAAATCCATCAGCTTTACACAAAAATTTGTGCATTTTACCGTATGTACCTCAATGAAAAAAATTTAAAAAATACTAAATATCTACAATATAGGAAATTATTTAAATTATTAAATTTTAATGAAATTAATTTTACTTCTCCATTTTTTAAAGGTGGCTACTAGGAATTTAAGATTACATTTATGGTTCATATTGTATTTCCAATGAACAGAACTGCTAAGTAGAATCATCTCTTATGCCACCTGATATAAATTATTTGGCCTCAGCAGTGCTCTTTCTTCACCCAGTTACTTCAGATACACCCTTGGCTTATGCCCCAGTGATACAAACCATTGCACTTACTGCCAGAATCCCTTCATGTTGGAAGGCAGAAGATTCTCAGTTGGCATTCCCTCTGTGTCCCTCATATGGAACTTGAGATTTGTGATGGATATTATGCTGCATTTCCCAGATTCCCCTTCAGGAAAGAAGGATTTAATCCCCAACTGAGTGGAAGGGTTACTCTCAGCTATCAGCCCTCTTTGGGGATGTCTCACCTATGGTCCCACTTTCTTCCAAGGGCAGCCATCAACCAAAGGCTGATTGACACATGGATATAAAGTACCCGCCCTCTTGCACAAACTCAGTTAAATTCTTAACAGCCATTCAGCCTTGTAGCTGAACTTTTCCCTCAGTCCTCCTCCCACAGTTGTTGATCCCAATAATATTCACTAAAACATTTTTTCATAAGCTAGCAAATCTCTGTTCCAGAATCTGCTTCCTGGAAAGGCAACATGCAACATTACATACAGCACATTGATGCACAAAAAGCAAGTACAGGTTCTTCCACAAAAAAATTTGTTCACTCCATTGAAACTCCTGCCTTTAGCTTTCCTGGTCCTGCCTTAAGCACCAGCCCACTAAGCCTCTCCATGACCAAGGACACACATTAATCTCTCAAAGTAATCTCAATGAAATCTGTCTCGTTAGGCTTGGGGTTAAGGGCAAACATTTTTCTTCCAATGTAATGGAGGGTGGGATTCACTGCATAACTCTCCAAAAGAATCCTCTTCAAAAATTCTCTTCTTATGTTACTCTCCTGACTCTTCCTTATAACTCCTTGTCAGTCACAGGTTCTTGGTCATGCCAGTGCAGCACTTTTAAAAGAATTTATGCCTCAACACAACTGAGGCAAAAAAGGAAGAGGGACAAATTTAACTGAACATTCAGTTCCTCTCGTAAGGTCTGAGATTTCCATGTCTCTCCTGCTTTTACCAGAATAAAACAAGTTCAGTAGAAATATCACAAGACTGTAAGAGCTAATCAAAGTTAAGAAAATTTTTATTACCTCAAATTACTGTTTAAAATGATTTTTCATTATCACAAATTAATTTATTTTTCAAAATTTTTACATTTCATTCCTAAATTTCTAAATTTAATAACATTGAAACTTTTATTTCCACACCATTATATACATATGATAATAGGTTTTAGAAAGCTAATCTGTATCTCCTATTATTTAATACCTTACTCTATAAAGTGATTATTATAAGTCATTATGAGGAACGGAATGGGCTCACTAAAATACTAATTTGCATCTGTATTAAAATTGAAAAATATTTTTAAAAATTGGATTTTATACTGAACATTTGGAAAGTTAGCAATAAGCCTGACCCTTCAGTTTTAATACTCCTAAAAAGCTTTGGTGATGTAGTATATTCCTCTCTGGTCTTCCCCCAATACATAAAACAAGAATAGGTTTTAGGTTTGGATTTTTTATTTTGGTTTTTAATCAAATGAAAGGCAACACTGACTTAAATTTCCTCATCTTCTATTTAAATAAATCACTGTATATGAAATAACAGGTTCCTTGGCCTAGCGTTCCAAGGTAAGAAGCAGAAGACAAGCCCTACTGTTAGAAGGAAGGGTATTTAGAACAAAGTATCTTAGGGATATTTTTGGTATTTGCTTTGGAATTTATTTTAAAAGCTATACTTTCTTATATGGTAGGCCAAGAAAGAATGTTAAAATTATACTACAAGTTGAATTTATATGTAATATGATTTGTAAGGTAAACCATAAAACTACTGTTTGCAAGGTGCTGACCTTTTGTGATAGTAGTAGTCTATAGAGGGGTGGGAGAGAAATGAGAATGCATGAAATAAAGAAAAGGGAAGAAAGAAATTGGAGGCAGGAAGCATCAATCTAACTGTAAAGTGATGGCCTATAAAGGCTTAACAGAATGGGATAACATCAAGTTAAAAAAATTATAAGGTAGAGGATACATATTTATGTTTGAACACAAAAGGAAGACATCAATTTTTAAATGAGTTAAAATGTATACCTTAAGCATCTGTTAATTTTCCAAAATTAGTATAATTATTACTTGTTTCTCTATCATTTTCACCAACTGAGGAAATTTAAAATATTTTAGTAGTCATTTTTTTTTGGAGTTTTCTAATTTGTTTTATCTTTTCAGAAAACCCAATCAACAAGCTGTGAATTTTGTTGCCAACCCAAGAAAGTTAACTTAAAACTAAAGGTGGAATTTAATTATGTCCTCAGTGCCATTTCTTTTGTTCCACAGAACAGTAATACAATTGGAAGAATTTTTATCAAAGTAGAAACAACCCATGATCTTCTAGTTCTCTGTACTGCTCTGCACTTTAAACATAATGAGATACTTGCCCATTTTAGCTAAACTAAGGATGTAATTACTGAAGCATAAGATAAGAAAGGAAACTAGAGAATGAGTCAAAGGAAGGAAAATGGAGATAATGGCTTAAAAATTAGGTTACACATACATACCGTGCTCTGGCTCTGGCTAAAAGATAGAGGTGTTTTAAGTTAGGGGAAGAATCTAAAAAAAAGAGTTGGTAAGATTAGAACCCAATGATTTGCCATTACAGGTAGGTTTAGAGTCTCTAACAGAACAAATAATTGATATACAATAGTACCTTTAAGAAAATTCAAAACCATTAGAAAGAAATATGGAGACACATCTTAGTCTAGTAAAACATATTGTCCCTGCAATGTTACAGAAACTGTTTTATGACAATAACATTGACAGTCATTGATATTTATACCTAATCTAACAGACTGAAATTAATTTCATATATTATCACATATCAACAGAGGCAGATGATCAATCAACAGCAGGCTAACATAGACATTACTATGAAGTGCCCAGCACTTCACTAATTGACATAAATTACATCACTTAATCCTCTTAAAAAATCTACAAATTAATACCATCTCCAATTTACAAACAATGAAACTATGACTCAGAAAGATCAAGCCACTTTCCCAAAGTTACATAATTAGTGGCATATCAGAGATTCAAACTCAGGCTTGTCACTATTGAAACAAATGCATAAGTTCAGAGAGAGAACAAGAGAAAATACACTAGGGATGAATCATTTATTATAAGTTCCAATTCAGGACCCTTTAGTAAATGTGAGAAACAGAAATCATGTGAAAAGATAGAAAAGTGACTGAAAAAAAATGAAAAATAACAGAAATTTAGAAGGAAAAAATTCACACACAAGGCTCTCTTAGTTAACAGATATCTATTGCCTGCATCCAATGTTACAAACCAGTGGTTCTTAAATTTTAGCTATACAGGAGGGCTATAGGGCCTGCTGGATCTCTCCTCAAAAGGTTCAGATACAATGCCTCTGGGGAATGGGCCTGAGTACTTGCATCTCAAACAAGTTTTCAGGTGATATTCATGCTACACATACAGGGACCTCACTTTGAGAAACCACTGTGTAAGCTATTAAATCTGGAATGTCATTTAAAATAAGATACTTAACAGCTCAATGACATCATTTATAGCAGTAGTGACTTTGCAAAATAACTCATTCAAAGGATATATTTTAAAAGAGTAAAAAATATATAACATTTTACATAGTGAAATGCTTTGAAACCTATCTTTCATATTAATTCAATATTGCTCAAAAAGCCATTTCTGTAATTTATTTTTCAAATGAGAGCTCCAAGCAGAACAAAGGATGTAGGATCATATTACAGAATTTTCTTTCTTTTCATTTACCTTCTGTAAGAACAGCAGACTCTAGCATTAAAGAGGAATGTCATCTACTACTTAAAGGGATTCAGGAGAAATACTTCACATGAGAAAAAAGAGATCATTTAACAATGAAAACACAACTGTCACTCATTGGAGCCATGTGGGAATATGTTTTTATATGAAAATTAGATTGTACTGCTTATAATATCTTCATGTAATCACATAAGTTATAAACTTTGTTGAAAAGGACTTCAACAAATTTAAAGTAGAAAACACAATGTTGGCTCTCCGGCCACAATGCAATTAAACTAAAAATCAGTAACAGAAAGATAACTGGAAAATCTGAAAATACATGAAGATTAAAAAACATACTTCTAAGTAACACATGGGAAATGAAAACACAATTTATCCAAATTTGTGGGACATACAGGAAAACAGTGCTTACAGGGAAATTTATAACATTGAATGTTAGAAAAGAAGAAAGACCTAAAATCAACAATCTACATTTTTATCTCAGGGCACTAGAAAAAGAAGAGTGAATTAAATAAATACAAAATAAGCAGAATAAAATTAATTTACAAAAATTACAGAAGACATCAATACAATTGAGAACAGGAAACAAATAGAAAGATGAACAAAACCAAAAGTGGGTTCTTTGAAAAGACCAACAAAATCAATAAGATTACAGTCAGGCTAATAAGAAAAAATGAGAGAATCCTCAAATTTCTAATATCACACATGAAAAGGGGGCATACAGATCCCAAGAAAATTAAAAGGATAATAAAGGAATAGTATGAATTATTATGCCCATAAATTTGATAACCTAGATGAAATGAACCAGTTCCTTGAAAGACTTATACAATAAGCTGCCAAAATTTACACAAGAAAAAATAGACAATCTGAATAGCCTTATATCTGTTAAAGCCTTATATATATCAAAAATTTTATATTTTTCAAAAACAGAAAGCACTTGGCCCACATGGCCTCACTAGTGAATTCTACCAAACATTTAAGGAATAAATTATACTGTTTCTCTACATCCATTTTAGAGGATAGAAGCAGAGGGGATACGTTTTCTGTGAGATCAGTGTTACCCCAACTCCAAAATTAGACAAATACATTACAAGAAAACTACAGACTAATATCACTCATGACCACAGATGCAAAAATCCTTACAAACTATTAGCAAATCAAATCCAACAATATATAAGAATTATAAAAACAACCAAATGCAGAGTATCTTACTTATGCAAGGTTGGTTCAACATTTAAAATCCATTATGTAATCCATCACATCAACAGGCTTAAAAAGAAAAATCATATGACCATATTAATATATGTGGCACAAGTATTTAATAAAATCTAACACCCTTTCATCATAACAACTCTCAAGAAACTAGAAACAGAGTACTTCTTACCTGGATAAAGAATATCTACAAAAATCCTACAGCTTACATCATTACTTAATACTGAGAAACTTGAAGCTTTCCTACTAATTCAGGTACAAAACAAGGATGCCCCCTCTTACCAATCCTTTTGAATACTGTGCTGTGAGTTCTAGCTAATGCAATAAAACAAGAAAAGGAAATGAAACAAGAAAAGGAAATGAAACATACACATATGGACAAAGAAGAAATAAAACTTTTTGTTCACAGATGACATGATCATCTATGTAGAAAGTCCAAAAATGGAAACAAAAAATAAAACTCCTAGAACTAATAAGCAGTTACATAAAGGATGTAGGATACAGATAAATGTATAAAATTCAATCACTTTCCTATGTACCAATAATGAATAAGTAGAATTTGGAATTTAAAATATAATACCTTTGACATTAGTACATCAAAATTAAATGCTTAAGTGTAAATCTCACAAAATATGTATAAGATGTATATGAGGAAAACTACAGATCTGATGAATGAAATCAAAGGGCTAAATAAATGGAGAGATAGCCCATGTTCATGGACAGGAAGACTCAACATTGTCAAGATTTCAGTTCTTTCCAACTTGATCTATAAATTCAACAGAATCCCATTCAAATTTCCAGCAAATTATTTGTGGATATCAACAAACTAATTCCAAAGTTAATATGGAGAGGCAAAAGACTCAGAATAGCCAACACAATATTGAAGAAGAAGGACAAACTTAGAGGACGAACACTACGTGTCACCCCAGGACTTACTATAAAGCTGTAGTAATCAAGACAATGTGACATTGCTGAAAGAACAGATGAATAACAGATCAATGGACGAGACCAGAGAACCCAGAAATAGATCCATATATATAGTCAACTTTTCTTTTACAAAGAAATGAAGTCAATATGGTGGAGCAAAGATAGTCTTTCCACCAGTGAGGGAACAGCAGAATATCTACATGCAAAGAAGAAAAAAATAAGAATTTAGACACAGATCACACACCCTGCATAAAAATCAACTCACTGACCTAACTAAGTACAAAACTGTAAAACTCCTAGAAGATAACAGTAGAAAATCTAGATGATCTTGGGTATGGCAATGACTTTTTAGATATAACACCAAAGGTATAATCCATAAAATAAATGACTGATATGCTGAACTTCATTAAAATTAAAACCTCTGCTCTGTGAAAAGCAATGTCAAGAGAATGAAGAGACAAGTCAGAGGTTGGGAGAAATATTTGAATAGACACATTTGATAAAGTACTATTATCTAAATTATGCAAAGGACTCTTGAAACTAAATAATAAGAAAAAAACCCATTTCAAAAATGGTCCAAAGACTTAACAGAAACTTCCCCAAAGAAGAAATAACAGACTGCAAAAAGTCATATGAAAAGTTGTGGCCCAACATATGTCATTAGGAAAATGCAAATTAAAACAACAATGACATACCCCTACACACCTATTAGAATGGCCAGAATCAGAACACTGACAACACTAAATGCTGAAGATGTGCAGCAACAGTAACTCCTATTCATTGCTGGTGGGAAAGCAAAATTGTACAGACACTTCAGAAGACAGTTTGGCAGTTTCTTAGAAAAATTAAACATATTCTTACCATATGATGTACAAATTGTGCTCCCTGATATTTACTCAAGGGATTTAAAAGCTCATGTCCACACCAAAAAATGTTTACAGCAACTTTATTCATAATCACCAAAATTTGGAAGCAACCAAAATGTCCTTCAGTAGGTAAGTAGATAAACTGAAGTATATACAAACAATAGAATATTAGTCAGCACTAAAATGGAATGAGCTACCAAGCTATGAAGAGACATAGAGAAACCTTAAGTGCATAGTACTAAGTGAAAGAAGCTTATCTGAAAAAGCTAAAAGCTGTAATTTCAAATATATGACACTGTGGAAAAGGCAAAACTACGAAGACAGTAAAAAAATCAGTGGCTCCCAGAGACTGAGGGAGAACACAGGATTTTTAAAGCAGTTGAACCTACTCTGTATGATACTATGATGATGAATATATGTCATTATACATTTACCCAAATGCACAAAAGGTGTAACAGCAAGAGTGAGACCTAAGGTAAACAATGGACTTTTGGTAATTGTGACATGTCAGTGTAGGTTATCAGTTGTAAAATGTACCACTCTGGTAAGGGATATTAATAATTGGACAGCTTACTCAGGTGTCGGAGCAGAAGCTAAATGGGAAATCTCTGTACCTTCTGTTCAATTTTGCTGTGAATCTAGGACTCATCTAAAGAAAGTCTTCATAAGGTTAAAAGTTAAATGAGAAGAAAAGGAGGAGAAAAGTTGTCTAATATCATTTCAGCAAATGTATTGACAGTCTCTAGTGGTCTCTACACAGGAAATCTCTGGTACTTCTATAAGACGCACTTCTTTTTTATCCTGCTTATCCCTGCTCTGTGGATCACCTGTTCATTTTACACTTACCAACTAATGAAATAGTTAATAGTCTCCACTCTCAAAGTCCAATCCTCTTCTGGCATTTTGTCTCAACACTTCAAGGATATTAAAATAACAAAATTAACAAATGACAAACAACTTCTCTTCAGGCTAATTTTTATTTGTTGAACTTCATAAATGGGCTGAGACACAGTAAGACAACTAAATTACTGAGGCAGAGCATCCGAAAAATAATTCCTTGGGTGTGAACTTCATCTCAGAGTTATGAAAACTCTTTGCTTATGTACTCTGACTGGAGTTTTCTGTTTGTTTCAAACCAGAGACTGACTGCTTCTGAAAAAATGAAATCAGAGAGAATGAGAGCTCATTTTCTAAGTAAAGGTGGACTATTAGAGTGACTTAAACCTACATAGACTTCTTTAAATGTACAGATTACACCTTTGAAGGGCATATAAGCTAAACCACTTTCAGGTCATATCTTGATAGGGGTTAGTTCTTGAAGAGTGGCAAAGTAGCAGGAAGGATTTAAAGTCAAGGTTAAAAAAGAATAATCATTTTAAATTCTAATTATGTATGCCAGATACTGGGAGGCACTTTGACTCTACGCACAATTCAAGAAAATTAAGACCAAGGCACTGGATAGCTAGAATGTCACTGAGCCAAAATCTCTGATTCCCAGAATCTAATTTTTCCACTAAAAGGAGTGAAAAATCCCAAAGACAACTGCTAAATGAAATGCTTAAAATAATATATCACATTAATATCTGCTTTGGAGAAACATTTTATAACAGCTTTTAATTTGCAATAATCATATACTTAATAGTCAGCATTATCTATATCCCTCATTCCCCAAATTATAAAGAAAATGTCTTTGGTAATTTTTCACTTACCTTTTTTTTTTAGTAAGAAAATATACTTTTACATTTAATGTGTGATTCAGTCTTTCTCTTTAAAATAATCAGAAATGCATAGATGATTTAACAGTATTAGCACTTTGGGGTTTTAAAGATAGTAATTTGGATTCAAATATTAATCCCTGAATTCTGTTTGAAGGTTTTTAGGTTCATCATAAAAAGAAACCAAAAAAAACCACATCTCTTTTCTTTCTTTGTCGGCATTTTCTTTGGGCATATTTAATAATTGCAAAACTGTTTTCATAACCAGGAACTGCTTTTTAAATGTCCTTTAAATGTGACATGTAACAAGTAACAGGAAATTAGTGTCTTTGGATTGACTGCAAAATTACTTTTCTGCTAATCCGATGCTTCATAACCTTCTTTATAACTTGACATTAAGTTGTCCCACCCGCCCCCCCCCCCCCCCCCCACATTTAGAACAGCTTAAGTCTTCTCTAATCAACTGGCACCTGACTCACCTTTTCTGGCTATGAAGCCATCCAGCATAGTCCTCTTTCTGAGTAAAAGTTTCTTGCTATACTCTGAAAAAGAGCAACCTTTCCCTCTTTCTAGACTTTTCAAGACTTCATTATTCCATTAAAGATTTCCATTCTAATCCCGTTCTAATCACATTTCTTTTCAATGGAAGTCAAGGGACAACAGTAAGAAAGTAAAATAAATATAAGGCAGATTCAGGTGGCTTCCCTTGGTACCATCCTGACCAGGACCATGGACAAATGAACCAAGGCTTGCAGCCACTTGAAATTATTCAAAGGATTACGTGATACTATTTGATTCTATGCTGTGGGTGGGGAGTCTTACATTCTGTGCCAAGAATTTCAAACACCAATCCAACCTTCCTCATGTGAACACATGCTTCTTGCTTTCAGTGGACATAACATTAACTCAAGGAGTATTATGTGGAAAAGAAAGTCAAACATCGATTTTGGGTGGAACCTCAGAGTTATGATATGAAACTCACAATACAAGATTAAAGCTTAGAATATCTTGAAGAATTGAGTTAATATTCTCTAAGTCTATTCCTCTCAAATTATATTAATGGAACCTTAATAATAAAATAAGTAGGTAAAAGGATAGTCATTAAAGAATTTTGAACTGAAAATAAATAAAACAAGAGCTATTCTGATTTGAGTTAAAAAAGAATATTTTGACAAATGATTGATCATGAAGGCCTGAATTTGATCTTAGAACTAAATAAGGAATACTATGGATTCTAGAGATTTCAGTAAATATGAAATCATTAAGATTTGCTAGCATAGGTGATTAGGAAAGATCAGTGTTCTTAACAGAAAAGACACCTAAACATTGGGAGTGTTGCATGTGTATTTTGGAGAGTGGGTGATCAGTACAGGACTGCGGACTAGTTAGGTTTTATATATGTTGAATTTGAGTAAATCTGAAGATAACCAGAAGAAATGATTAGCAAAGAGTCATAAACACAGGACTAGAAAAGTCAAGACTCATTTAAGAGTCATTGGCACAGAGAATGTATTTTAGACAACATAAATAGATACAATAAAGATGATTAAAAATATAAAGAATAGGAACAAGCAAAAAATCTGAGTTTAAAATTAGGAAGCACAGAGAAGAGGGGGTCAAATGTTGTTTATGATTAAGCAATAATATCAATGGCTTGTCTGATGCACCAAGATGGCAGAATAACTGTTAGTACTTTATAATTTATAATATCATTCATTATTCCATTTCTTCTATCTTAACAAAATGTCATTATTTTGAAAATATTTCATCCTCTACCCAGCAATTTCATCCTCTACCCATGCCTAAGATATTTACTCATAGGTATAAGGTAATGTGTTAGATGTTGGGATATATGTAAATTAATAGGATATGGTCCCTGCCTATCAAGAACTTATCTTGAAGATTGGCCAAAAATTCCTAATGAATATGTATTATGCACAATACTCATTCAAATTAAAGTAACTACAACTTAAACTCCTTTTCATCAATAACTTTTCTTTGCATAGGACTTTTAAACAATTTTATGTACAAATTTTCATATTTATCATCTCATTTGATCTTTGTAACAACTCTGTTAAAAAAGAGATACTTTTTCTCATCTGACAGCTTCTTCTAGCTTATCCAGCCATATCTATCATCTCTTAAGAGATCTTTCTGCAGGGGCAGAGTGCTGGTGATGGGAAGTCTGGTGCAACTCCAGTTCCCCTTCTTAGGGAATATTGAAAACCTATGGCTTACTTAGAAAGGCTTCTCCTATCACTGGAGGTCAGGCCTTTTTGGTTATCAGGGTTGCATGCATTTTTTTTCCAGATTCTGTTTTTTTTATTTTGTTTACTCAAAGTTATATAATACAGAAGTATATTTCAATATTTATTTTCTTTATATAAGGTAACAAATTCATTATTTAACATTTGAGATGGCAAAACAGTAATAAGAAAACACATCAAATATAATTACCACTTTAGAAGAAACTATCATTAAGATTCTGGTGTTCTCCGTATCTATATCTAAAGCTAGGTCAATATTAATATTCACATCTATCCATAAATAGTGATGTCATATGTTGTATTCAAATCTGCATCCTGTTTTTGTCATTTAATACTCTATTACTTTATAAAACGCTTCTTCCCTGTGACAATATTCCATTCTATAAATGGAATATAACTTATAATTTTTATAGGAGGATTATGTTGTTTGAAAGTTTACTTGAAAGGTTGAATGTATGTTTATCTACATGAGTCTCATTTTTCTATAGTATTCCATGAAAATTAAAAGACCGTCAAGTAAAAAATGCTGGGAAAAGCACTGAAGGGAAAATCCATGGCATTATGTAGTCCTATTAATTCTGGACTTAACCTACTCATGTTTTTATTAATGATTTGGATGAATGTGTCTGTAGGGTGCCCTGATCAACTGTGCAGATGGCATGAAACTGGGAGAAATAATAAACATGTTGGATGATGAAATCACAATCCAAAAGGATCAGGCAGGTTGAAATGATGGGTTTAATGAAAAAAGAGTGCAATTTTACAAGGATAAATATAAATTTCTGAACAAATTAGAAAAAAAATCATTACATATGATATGGAAGGGAATTTAACAGAAAGCTCTACAAAATAAAATTAACAAAGAGACAATGGTATAGTGTGGCTGACAAAAAACTTATGCAATTTTGAGATGTTTTAATAGAAATACTATGACAAAAAGAACAAAAACCTGAAGGCTTGTTCTCTCTAAACTGGACAAGTCAAACATGGGTGTTTGTTCAGTTCTTTGTTCTATACCTTCAGCAAGATATTTCAAATGTTTGCCATCTAGTAACAGTGTTCATGTTGCATAAAGTCTCAAAATATAATATATAAAGGAAATTTATGTTTAGCCAGGAAACAATAATAGTGAATTCTAGATATTATTAAATAACTACTGTATAGAAATATGTGAAGTGATTTAGGAAAAATAATTTGACTTGCCCTAATAGAATTTTGTGTACCATGAGAAAAAAGTTGGGACCTAAATAGGTTATGGTGCCAATTCCAAATTGGGGTGAGGTGGGATGGGGTGTGAAGGGCAGAAAGGTTCCCCACACCAAAAGCAATTCTCAGGACACCAGAGTGGTGTCCTAAAATTCAACTCATTCTGACACTATTTACCTGGGAATAGTATCAGATTCCACAGGTTAAGGACTCAGTCCTACAAGACTACTCACTTTAGACACCCAGGTTATTTGAACTTCAGACCCAAATGGCTACAAACCTGTTGGAGGTTTCAATAACCTGCTCTAACTCAGGATACCAATTAGGACTTTTAAAAAACTGGCTATAAATCATAGGTTCCTATGATCCCCACCTTAGGATTGATTAATTTGCTAGAAAGGTTCACAGAACTCAGGAAATCTATTTTCTCATTATATTACCAATTTATTACAAGAGATATGACTCAACACCCAGCTGAGATACACAGGGTAATATCCTGAACAAAGGAGCCTCTGTCCTTGTGGAGTTGGGGGCTTGGAGAGGTGGTATGTGGAGGAGTTCTGGTCTCCAAGCCTGGAAGCTCTCCCCAAACCCTCTCCACTTTTTTTTTTAAATGGAGGTTTCATTCCCAAGCATGATTGATTAACTCATTGGCCATTGGTGAGTGTCTCAACCTCAACCCTTCTCTTCCCTGCACAGAAATGGGGGGGTGGGAATTAAAGTTCCAATTTTTTATTCATAGTTGGTTCCCCTGGCAACCAACCACCGATCTTAGATGCTTTCCAAAAGTCACCTTCATTAATGTAAACCCAGTTGTGGTATAAAGGGGCTTGTTATGAATAACAAGAGGTCCATTTCACCTTTATGGCTCTGAAACATTTTCAGAAACTGAGGATAAGAAAACAAATACTGTAACAAAAGATGCTCTCGTTGCTCTTATTACTCAGGAAATTCCAAAGATTTTGGGAACTGTGGTCGAGGAACTGTAAAGATCAAATATATGTGAAAAATATATTTTGGTCAAAATTATCCAAAAAGATATATTTCTTATAAATTACTATATCACGACCAAAGAATGATATTATAGAAAGATAAATTTTGGCTCAATTACAAGGAATTTGCCTCAATTTATATATATAAGAGGATATAACAATAATAACATAAAACTTATGAAAGTATAGAAAAATGGGAATGGGATGCCTCAATCTATCTCATGACTTTAGGAATATTCAGTCCCTGGATCTGTTCAAACAAAAAAAAAATAGCTATATAATCACCTATACTCTTCTTTTGCATCATCTATTCACATTGCTTAAATTGCCACTATTGATTCTGGTCTATAGATGATTTCAAGTCTCATCTGTCTCCTAAATTCTAGACACACAATTGCACCAACCACCTTGCTATCAGTGGTTCTCAACCGGGGTTGGTTTTGTCTCTGCCTCAGAGAAAGCTTGCAAAAGTCTGGAGACCTTTTTGGATGACACAACTGAGAGGGGCATTACTTACATCTAGTGGGCAGAAGCCAGGGATATTGCTCAGCACCCTACACAGCACAAGGCAGCTCCCTTCACCAAAGACTTATACAGCCCAAAATGTCTACAGCACTGAGACACTAAGAAACACTGTTCTACATGTGTATGTCCAAGAGGTAAAAAACTCAGCATGACCAACTCCAAACTCATTTTGTCCACTCCACTATCCAGCTCTCCCCTTAAAACCCCCTTAAACCCCTTACTTGCAATTTGCTATTATCATTAATGGTATCACTAGCTGACCCAATCAGAGTCACCCTTAACTCCTGACTTTCCCTCACCTCTTAATCTACTTCTAAATGCCTTTCTAAATCTTCTCCCTCCTTTCCAACACTACTGCCATTGACTTGGCTCAGTCTCACATTTTTCCTCCAACAAGGTTTTTTATTTTTTCTATTCATCCTTCACATTGTTTTGAGGTATATTTTTCTAAAACACAAGAGCAGTAGTCCAATTACTCCATACAGAAACCACAGGTAAGCCTCCAGTGTCCAATGAATAAAATTTCAAACTTTGAATTGACATGGAAAGTGCTTAACAATCTGGCCTCCATTTCCCTCAACAGTTTCATCCCATACCACTACACATTCCTCTTGGATGCTAGATTATAATACTTTTAATGTCCTTTTAAATTCTGAGATTGCATATCTCTAACATTTTTCACTTATGGATGAAAGAGACAGCAGTGTTCATATTAAGTACATCCCACTATATATTACTATCTTTACATGAACATCTGTTATCTTGTTTCCAATGAGGCTATAATTTTTAGTAGACATTCCTAGAGAGAATATGTGAAGAAATTTAAAATGATCTCTTCTTTATCACAATGATTATAACTGTTTTATAAGTTTGGGGGCCAAAAGAAAGACACTAGCAGCTATTTGTAGTTTGCTTTGTGATACTTTAAAGAATATTTAGATTTTATGAATACTTCCAAAGATCAGGAATCCAAAATGCCAGCACATGTTATACTCTCCCACTGGAGGAATGAGAGGATCATGTGTATGTAGCATGTGTATTTTCTCTTTTTATGAAGTATTAAAACTTGTCCAAGGGAAGTTAAAAACATAAATAGTCCTTTGAAGGTATCACTGAAAGGAAAACAATCTAATGCATGTAGCCAAGGTTAAATAACTGGACGTAGAGATGGTTAAACTTTATGAAGCTAAGGGAAATCTCATGAAATACATTTGAGTATTCACTGCATTGAAATATATTATAAAGTACACGAATCTCAAAATTTTTTTTAAATAATGCAGTAAAAGAGGCATGTTTTGGGGTTCACAAAACAGTGCACCCAAACCTTTTATATTTGCCTGGAATTTGGACTCATTTATCCTGTCATACACACATACTTAGACCTCCTGTGTTGAAGCTGAATCCTTCTTGAGAGCACACTCCTGGCAGCTAAGAACAAAGTTAGGCATTCCAAGGAAGCAAGTCTGGGGTTAAGCCAAATCTCCATGTCAGCAAAACTGAGCTCCCTGAATAATGAAGAGCTGACCCTGCTGGCAGCTCTTGTTGGCGCACATGCATGTATTTTGGAATGCAAATAAACTCTTCCAACTGTTTCCCCATTCTACCACTAATACCTTATTTTCACAGTGTTCTAATCTTCCTAGAGTTCTCCACTCTTTACTCTAAACTCTTCCACGTGTAGGATGGAGCAGGGAAGCAGAGAAGGTGGGGGAGAGCATTGTATAGAAACAAAAGCAAAATTACAAATTAAAAATAAGGCATGGGACAAAGGCCCTTCTGCTATATCCCAGGCCTTATTCTTGCCTTTACCAATATAATTCAATGTATTCTATTCAAATTTAATACCTAAAAATGAACTGTCATGTATACATCGCTGACATTTTGAGTAGTAAGTAAATAGATAACTCTATGAAAATAGACCCTCAGACATCAATTAAGAGATCTGTATCATCACTGCAGTTTTTTAAAGAGAGCATAATTCCTGGAATTTTATTGGCTGAAATTCCTTTATTTCTATTAGTCTTCTGCATTTCAATTTATTCTTATAATAAATTAGTTTTGATATAATTTGTTATCAGATACTGAAAAGCCATAGCACAAGAAGGAGTTTGGAACACTTTACTCCCTACTTACTATACAGGAAATTTCTTCATCAACAATACATTTTATAATAAAACTCAAATCAGTAATTGATCTGTTCGAGTAGAGTTTTAGGCAAAATTAAACAGCACAAATTTTCAAGCTCTGTAGTTTGCTTATCAGTAGTAAATGAAAATTAAAACTATAGCAATTTGCTAAGCATCATTTTCTGATACTAAAATAATAATTATACAAACCTGGGTTTTCAATATTCTTCTAAATGTTATATGGATCATCATATCAGACAAACAGTATCTTCTGCTTACTGATGAAGTTTTTCATGTCTCACAAACTCAGTACAATTCCTCTTTGGCCTTTTCTAATTTGCTGAACCTTTCGGTGCTGACAAAGTCCAGACTGACTGCTCACTGTAATTTTCCAGAAACATTTCAACACACAACAGAGAGACAATTTAAGAGAATATACCTGCAAAGTTGAAGACAATGTGTTCTAAAAAATGTAATGATATGAAGAAGAACTCTGAAATTGACTTAGGAAAACATAAGCATATATTAGAGTAATTTATTGAAATGAACTTTATATAATTTTAATAAATTGGCACAAATTTCAAAAAGCTAGCCAAAAGTGAATCTAATATCCATGTAAGCTCAACTTGACATTGGCTAGAAGATTCTGTGTAGAAACTGACGAACAAGAAGATACTTGCAACCTTAACAAACTGAAAAATCTATAAAATGTCAGAAGAAAAGGCACCTTATGAAATGAAAGAAGTTGAGAAAAAAACATGGAAATTTTGATAATTAAACTGGGTAGTACAAAACTATGGTGAAATCACTGAAGATGACATACTACAGAAACAGAGATAAGTTAAATATCTAAAGTAAAAGGTAGAAGAGGTCTTTAACAAAAAGTCATTGCTCAGAAACCTGGTAAAATGATCAGCCTGATCATGAATGGGGGCATATCTACCACCCCAAATGTGTCACTTTGTCATGTGAATTATTTTGAGCTGGAGGCAATCAATGTCCATATGTCTCAAGAACTTTTACTGTTCTCTTACCTGTCTAAAAGAACTTAGGGAACCTGGTCCAGAAAGAGAGCTAACACAGAGATAAACTCTTATTTGAAAAGTTTATCATAACTTACCTACATGAAATAACAAGCATCTGATTACCAACCATCTGCTTTTTTTATCTTTCTGTGTATTACCTTGCTTCCCTTTATCCCATTCCTTAGCTCAGGATAGCATATAAGCTTCAATTACCTGACGGCCTTTGGGTCTCATACTTCTATGGTGCTCTTGTAGATAAAAATTAAACTTGTTATTCTCCTGTTAATCTGTTTTATGTCAATTTAATTATCAGACCAGCCAAAAAAGCTAGAAGGGTAGAAAGAAATTCTTCTGCCCTGAGCATTTAGTCAGACAAAACTGTTTGTTTCTCCACTGTATCCATCATGATTGTATTGGGTGCCATCAGGACTCAATGCACAGGGTGGTAAGATGACTGGTACTGTTATATACATATCTCAAGACAAGGTTCACTCTTTTGCAGTATTTATAAGCCTACTTCATTTTTGGCACAAAGCTCTACATATGAGTACTCCCATACCTGATGGACAATGAGGACAGGTGTCTCTTACGCACACACAAAGCCCTGAATATATGAAATCACACTACAAGGTACATTTCTAGGATTTGGGAACCACTTTATTGTTCCTGTTGTTTCTGAGTGTGTCTAGACAAGAATGGAAGGTGAGAAGGCAAACAGAGAAGCACAAGAAGTGACAGTTAAAAAATTATTTAGATTAACCCAAAACCAGGGAAAATGATTTAAAAGCTAGAAATAAGAAGGTAGGATGCCTTGAAAAGCCACTCTTGTAACTACCTGAAGTTAAAGCACACATTACCTCCTTCAGACCCTTTGCAGAAAAAAACATCAGGAGAATACAAGCTACATGAATAACTTGTCTGTAATATTTGCTGAATATTTCAATAATAGTCTTCAAATATCTATGAGACATATATTAAAAGGACAGTGACTAGTTTTTCTCATTTTTCACTAAGATCAGGCAAAATGTGGGCTTATACAGCATCAGGAGAGATTTCAGAAAGGGTTTAACTAAGAATTTCACAACAGTGCAGGTAACTTCACATGGTGATGGATTAGCAAGGGAATTATTACATAGATTCTTTGAAAGTGCTTTGAAATTGTAGAGATTCTCATCTCATCCTGAAAATTACTACTCAAGCTCTTCTTTAGCATACTAAGATTTTAATATTGTATATTAAGAGCCAATTAAAAATACAACTACATAACATAAGGTTATACTTAACCAGAAAAAGTCTATTAACAAACTAGGAATGTCACTTTCCTATCAGCCAAATATTTAGCCTCCATTACATTTATCATTCAGTAACAGATACATAAAATTAGCTGGCACAACTAAATTGTTTTCCATAACTGACAGTAAAAGTAATTTAATACCTCCAATAATAATTTTTTAAAAATTAATATTGAAAAGATGGTGGCATGAGAAATGAGGCAGAAACCTCTTCCCAAAACCACATATAACATGAAAATACACCAAATACAACTAGACCGGAAAGAAACACTGCAAAAGATGGCTTACATTTGGGGAAAAGAGAAGACCACAGGAAGAGGGTAAAGTAGCAAAGCCATGATCTGGCAGGACCCAAACCCTCCCCCCATCCCAGCTCACAGGTGGGAGGAAGAAAAATAGAGTGAAGAGGGAGTGGAAGCCCAGGAGTGCTAAACACCCACCACTGGAGATCTGCTCTGGGAGTACGAACCCACATTAAATGGTGCTCTGCAGACTAGAGGGGTTGGAAAACAAAGACAGGCAGAATACATGGAGAGACTGAGATTTTAGCCACTTGGGGAGAAAAGGTACCCACACCAGTAGCTCTGGGACAAAAGAAAGGTGGGTGCCTTGAAAGACTTCCAAGGAGCAAGAGGACTGATAAAGGGGCAAGGATTACACAGAGTTTGATGCTCAGGAGAAAGAACATGTGGACAAAAATCCTCCTGGCACACTAAGCCCAGTAGATTGGGAAGTTTCAGGAACTTCAGGGGCACCATCTGTCTGGCTAGCAAAGCAGTGCCAAGGTCCCCCCACTGTGATACACAGCTTGCCACTCCTTTCTTACAGCTGGCACTGGTTCACAAACCTGCAGACCCGCCATTGCATCAGGACTGCTGAAGGGCAACCCCACTTATGGTATCTACAGGGGCATAATGCAGAGGCTGCTCCCTACATGCTCGGCCCACTGGCCCTGGTATGGAGGCAGGCACTACAGCTTGGAAACAGGAGAAAGCTCTTTCCTCCTGGCAGGCACCAATGCTGATCAGGGGGGTCACCTGCAACCCCCACAATTGCTCCTGGTGCTGGGCAACTTGAGAAAGCAGAGCTTCTGGGCACTAGAGGGTGTGGCCTATACAAAGTTATTCCATATTATTCATTACAAATATGAAGTGGCAAAACAATCTTGTTTAAACCCAAATCCCTCAAACACCAGAAAGAAGGCTGAGTGAAATTGAAATCACCAATCTTCTTGATAAAGATATCAAAATAAAAATCATAAACATGCTCAGAGCTCAGAGAGCTTGAGAAAAACATTTAGGATCTCAGGGGTGACTTCAAGGAAAAGATAGAAACTTTGAAAAATACAGTATCCAAAGTGAAACATACAATGGAGGAACTTAAAAGCAGATTGGAAGAAGTAGAGGAGACAGTAAATGGAATAGAAATTAGAACAGGAATACAAAGAAGCTGAGGCACAGAAAGAAAAAAGTATTGCTAAGAATGAAAGAATAATAAGACAACTCTGTGACCAATCCAAATAGAACAATATTTGCATTATAGGAGTACCAGAAGAAGAAGAAGAGAGAAAAAGGGATAGAAAGTCTTTCTGAGGAAATAATTGCTAAAAACTTCCCCAATCAGGGGAAGGAAATAGTCTCTCAGGCCATGGAAGTGCACGGATCTTCCAACACATGGGACCCAAGGAAGACAACACCAATATATTTAATTAATATGTCAAAGACCAAGGATAAGGACAGAGTATTAAAAGCAGCCAGAGAAAGTAAATAGATCACATTTAAAGGAACACCCATCAGGCTATCATCCGATTTCTCAACAGAAACCTTACAGGCTAGAAGGGAGTGGCATGATATATTCAATGCAATAAAATAGAAGGGCCTCGAACCAAGAATACTCTACTCACCAAAATTATTATTTAAATTTGAAACAGGGATTAAACAATTTCCAGTTGAGCAAAAGTGGATGGAATTCATCTCCCACAAACCATCTCTACAGTGTATGTTGGAGGGACTGCCATAGATGAAAGGGTCCCTATGGCTAAATAGCTGTCACCAAAGAAAATAGAAGCACAATAAAGGAAGTAGACCGATTAATTACTAAGCAAATGCAAAATTAAATCAGCTACCCCCAAAGTCATTCAAGGGATACACAAAGAGTACATAATATTATACCTTAACATATAAAGAGGGAAAAAAGAAAAATAAGAAGGGAGGAAAAAAAAAAGAACTTTGAGTTGTGTTTGTAATAGTGTAATAAGTGAGAAGTTAGAGTGTTAGATAGTAAAGAAGCTGCCCTTGAACCTTTGGTAACCATGAATCTAAAGCATGCAATGGCAAAAAGTACATACCTACTGTTAAACACCCTAACTGTAAATGGACTGAATGCACCAATCAAAAGACATAGATTTACAGAATAGATAAAAAACCTGACCCTTCTTTAAGATACTCACTTCAAACCCAAAGACATATAAAGACTAAAAGTGAAGGGATGGAAAAAGATATTTCATGCAACTAATAGAGAGAAAAAAGCAGGAGATGCAGTACTTGTATCAGACAAAATAGACTTTAAAACCAAGAAATTAATATGAGACAAAGAAGGACATTACATAATGATAAAAAGATCAATCCAACAAGAAGATATAACCATTATAAATATCTATGCACCCAAATATGTGAAATAACTACTAACAGAATTAAAAGGGGAAATACAATGCTATGCTATATGCATTCATTTTAGGAGACTTCAACACACCACTCATTCCAAAGGACAAATCAACCACACAGAAAATAAGCAAAGAGACAGAGGCACTGAACAACATATTAAAACAGATGGACCTAACAGACATCTATAAAATACTCTACCCAAAAGAGCAGGATACACACTCTTCTCAAGTACATATGGAACATTTTCCAGAATAGATCACATAATAGGCCACAAAAAAAGGCTCAGTAAATTCAGAAGGATTGATATTGTATCAACCAGAGTTTCAGATCACAAACACATGAAATGAGAAATAAATTATGCAAAGAAAAAGCCCATAAACACATGGAGGCTTAACAACATGCTCCTAAATAATCAATGGATCAATGACCAAATTAAAAGAGAGATCAAGTAATATATGGAGACAATGAAAACAACAACTCAACACCCCAACTTCTGTGGGACATGGTGAAGGCTGTGCTAAGAGGAAAGTATACTGCAATACAGACTTACCACAGGAAAGAAGAACAATCCCTAGAAAAGGAACAAATGAGACCCAAAGTCAGTAGAAGGAGGGACGTGATAAAGATTAGAGAAGAAATAAATAAAATTGGGAAAAATAAAACAATAGAAAGAATCAATGAAAGCAGGAGCTGGTTCTTTGAAAAATTAACAAAATAGATAAGCCCCTGAACCAGATGACTTCACTGCTGAATTTTATCAAAGATTTAGTGAAGATTAACACCCATCCTCCTTAAAGTTTTCCAAACAGTAGAATAGGAGGGAATACTTCTAAACTCATCCTATGAGGCCAGCATCATTCTCATATAAAAACCAGGCAAAGACACCACAAAAAAAGAAAATTCCAGACCAATATTCCTGATGAACACAGATCCAAAAATACTCCACAAAATATTAGCAAACTGAATTGAAAAACACATCAAAAATATCATCCATTATGATCAAGTGGGATTTCTTCCAGAGATGCAAGGATGGTACAATATTTAAAAATGCATGAACATCCTACACCACATCAATTAAAAGAAGGACAAAAATAAATCATCTCAATAGACTTTGAAAAAGCATTTGAAAAAATTCAACATCCATTCATGATAAAACTCAACAAAATGGGTAAAGAGGGCAAGTATCTTAACATAATAAAGGTCATATATGATAAACCCACAGCCAACATACTTAACAGCGAAGAGCTGAAAGCTTTTCCTCTAAGATCAGGAACAAGATAAGGATGCCCACTCTGCCCACTTTTATTCAACATAGTACTGGAGGTCCTAGCCATGGCAATCAGACAACACAAAGAAATAAAAAGCATCCACACTGGCAAGGAAGAAGTTAAACAGTACATTGTTTGCAGATGACATGATGATGTACATAAAAAAATCCTAAAGAATCCACTCCAAATCTACTAGATCTAATATATGAATTCAGCAAAGTTGCAGGGTACAAAATTAATACACAGAAATCTGTTGCATTCTTATACACTAACGATTAACTAGCAGAAAGAGAAATCAGGAAAACAATTCCATTCACAGTTACATTAAAAAGAATAAAATACCTAGGAATAAACCCAACCAAGGAAGTAAAAAACCTATACTCTGAAAACTACAAGACACTCATGAGAGCAATTAAAGAAGATACAAATAAATGGAAAGACATCCCATGGTCATGGATAGGCAGAATTAATATTGTCAAAAGAGCCATCCTGCCTAAAGTAATCTACAAATTCAATGCAATCCCTATCAAAATACCAACAGCATTCTTCAATAAACTAGAGCAAATAGTTCTAAAATTCATATGGAACCATAAAAGACCCCAAATAGCCAAAGCAATCCTGACAAGGAAAAATAAAGCAGGGGGGAATTACCCTCCCCAACTTCAAGCTCTACTACAAAGCCACAGTAATCAAGACAATTTGGCACTGGCACAAGAACAGACACATACATCAATGGAACAGAAAACAAACCCAAGATATAGACCCACATATACATGGCCTATTCATATATGATAAAGGAGCCATGGATATACAATGAAGAAATGACAGCCTCTTCAACAACTGGTGTTGGCAAAACGGGACAGCTACATGCAAGAGAATGAAACTGGATTATTGTCTAACTCCATACACAAAAGTAAACTTGAAATGGATGAAAGACCTGACTGTAAGTCATGATACCATGAAATTCTTTAAAGAAAACACAGGCATAATCTCTTGAATATAAACATGAGCAACTTTTTCCCGAACCCATCTCCTTGGGCAAGAGAAACAAAAGCAAAAATGAACAAATGAGACTACATCAAACTAAAAAGCTTCTATACAGAAAGTGACACCATCAGTAAAACAAAACGGCATCCTATATTAAGGGAAAATATATTTCTAAATGATATATCTGATAAGGGGTTAACCTCCAAAATATATAAAGAACTCACACAACTCAACACACAAATAGTAAATAACCCTATTAAAAAAATTGGCAGAGGATCTGAACAGACACTTCTCCAAAGAAATTCAGATGGCCAGTAGGCACGCGAAAAGAGATTCCACATTGCTGATTATCACAGAAATGCAAGTTAAAACCACAATGAGATTTCACCTCACACCAGTTAGGATGGCCAACATAGAAAAGACTAGGAACAACAAATGCTGGCGAGGATGATGAGAAAGGGGATCCCTCCTACACTGTGGTGGGAATGTAAATTAGTTCAAGAATTGTGGAAGGCAATATGGAGGTTCCTCAAAAAACTAAAAATAGAAGTAGCATTTAACTCAGGATTTTCACGCCTAGGAATTTACCCAAAGAAAACAAGATCCCAGAATCAAAAAGACATATGCACCCCTATGTTTATCACAGAACTGTTTACATTCACCAAGATATGGAAGCAACCTGTGTGTCCACTAATAGATAAGTGGATAAAGAAGATGTGGCACATATACACAATGGAATATTATCCAGCCTAAGAAGAAAACCATTTGCAGCAAAATGGATGGAGCTGGAGGGTATTATGCTCAGTGAGATAAGCCAGGCAGAGAAAGAGAAGAACTAAATGATTTCAGTCATTTGTGGAGTATAACAACAAAGCAAAACTGAAGGAACAAAATAGCAGCAGACACACAGACTCCAAGAAAGGACTAGTGGTTACCAAAGGGAAGGAGTTCGGAGGATGGGTAGAAAGGGAGGGAGAGGGGGATTAAGGGGCATTATAAATAGCACTCACAATATAGATAGGCCACAGGAAAGGCAGTATAGCACAGGGAAGGCAGAATATAAGTAATGACTCTACAGTATCTGACTATGCTGATCGACAGTGATTGCATTGGTTTGGGGGGGAGGTATGACTTGATAATATGGGTGAATGTTGAAACCACGATGTTGCTCATGTGAAACCTTCATAACATTGTATATTAATGATACTTTACTTAAAAAATTAATTAATTAAAAATAAGAAATTAATGCCAAGTAGTTTACTAATTACTGAAAAATAATCTCACAGTTTTAGAAAACATTGGTGTTAGATACTAGAAATGTTTCTTCTTTAGTGTGTACTTTTTAGGGAGTTTCATCAAATACCCACCAAACAAGAAAAAATAATGTCCTAAAACTTTTGGTATCATTTTACAGAGTTAGTAACAAATGTTTCCCATAGACCACTTTTTAATGTTACAAAATGTTTCTGTCAAGCATTAAAAATAATGAAAATACGGTTGAAAAGGAATTTACTCAAAAACTGTTTCTTGAGATTCCTCTTTGAATGAGGCTGGACCCCTGTCCTCCAGGACCCCCTGCCTTTACGTAGTAGGCAAGATCAATCTCATCAACTGCTATCCAGTATGAAAAGCTGCAAAAATTCCAATGGAAATGAGGGAAGGTAGAAACTAATCCCAAGACATTGCAGTTAAAAGAAAGACAGCAAATCAAAAATTCAAATCAGATTTCTTAGTTTAGGAAGTGTATTGTGATTATGATACACAGGCACCAAGGATTCAGTGCATTAACTTTCTTAATCAGCCTACTTTAAACCACATACTATCTATATTTTCTTCTTGCCATTTCTGCTCTGTCGATTTAGTATTATCTTTGATTCTGATTTCTAGTGCCTATAACATGTTTCATACTTGAAATGACCTGGGAAAATAAAGCTTTCAAGCCCTGTGTTGTTTATACATCCTGACAGTTTCCAGCCATTTTTTCCCATGATGTGGAGGGTCGGGTGGGGAAGGGGGCACTCAGTCAACTTTCATCTAATAGCTGATGATTTACAAATTTCTATGTTTCATCTTAAAATTTTCATTCTTCCTTCCACCCCATTTTTCTTGTTGCCTATATATATGTATCTCTGATTGCCATTTAATATATCAAAATCACCAAGGGAACTTGTTAAGAACAAAGACAGTGATTCATCTCAGATTCTGAATCTGAATCTAGATTCACATCTGGGAATCTGGATACTTAACAAGCCTTCTGCCAGTATTTCAGCTCTCAGGGGATTCCTAAACTCTATCAGTCTGAGAGAATGCCGCATCTATTAACCTCAATGCGAATATTGAGCTCTAGGATCTATTAAGATCTCAGTCTCCATATAATACTCAGACTAATTTTCAGAAAAACCGTATGCAGTGAGAATTACTGTTTCTATTTCACAAAAAAAGGAAATTGAGGCTCAAATAAATTAAGCATCATGTGGACCTATGAGCACTGCCAATATATGGTTTAGACTACAAGGTAGGATGAAAAAGATAAAGGGCCCGGAAGTGAGAATTATATTTGAATCCTGGCAGCGCCAAATAAAGCAACCTGATCTTGTATTTCAACCTCTTTCAGATCCAGTTAATCACAGCAGAATGACGATTATAATGCTGACCTTTATAGGTCATAGCACGTTATGTTCACTCAAGAAATATTAATCCTTTTCTATCTGAAATGTTTTTTCCCTTGTTACTCCCATAAGCATGAGATCATTTAAAAATGCTTCTTTTGGCTTGTTTATTTCTAAGTAGAAACACATTCCCACCTTTGAACCACCTTATCATTAGAGGTTAATTAGTCATCTAAATATGGTTATTTAGGAGGTAGATCTGTTATATAAAGCACCATACCAAGCCTGTTTAAATAAGCTAATATTTGAAAAAATGGGAGAATTTCCAAAGTTAAGAGAATATTAAGCAGAAAAGTTATTAAATAATATTATGATACATCCATATAGCATAAAATGTAGGCACTAAAATTTATAATTTTTAAACAACTGCTAATAACATAATAAAATAAGAGGCACAATATAGGATGTGAAATTCTATGTATTACCTGACTTTATATTAAAATATATATGTGCAAAGGTGTGTGTATATGAATATATGTACATGAAATTGTGTCAAGAGACAGAAAGGAAATACACCAAAGTATTATAGTAGGTATCTTTGGGTTGAATAATTATGTATTACTTTTGTTTTCTTCTTTGTAGTTTGTCTGTACTTTATATGATTTCTACAAAACTATGTGTACATTTTACAGTGAGAAAAAGTAAACATATCAAATCAAATCAAATTTTTTAAATAAAACAAAACAAAGGATGCTGAAAATATATTAAAATAGGCTATCTCATCATTTGCTTTTTTTTAATCCTGAGATCTGTAACACAAATATGATTCTTACAAGAGTTTCTTGAGTTTCTATTAAACCCAACACTGTAAAATGCTCAGTGGAAAGAATATCCTCTCAAATTACAAACATTAGAAGTTTTTCTCTGACAATTATTTGGCTTCCATGGGAATTTTACAAATCTAATATATCTGCAACAGAAGGCTTGAAACCAGGGAACAAATTGTTATTAACTATAAAGAGGGTAATCTCTCATTTATATGGGAAGCATTCTCCTGAAAATAAAATTGCAGTGCCCCATCTGAGCATTTCACACTACTCTACTCTCTCCTGAGCACTGATGTATTTTATTTTCGTTATTTTTCTTTCTGTGACCCTGGACATGTAATTTAACTTTTCTGCAACTTTCATTGACATCAAACTCCATGCATAGTCATTAAACCATCATGCAATAGACAATATTCATAAATATTCACAAGACTACTGTAAGCCAGATGCAGACACTGAGCAATATTGGACTCAGCTCTTGCCTTTAATCTACTGAGGAAGGCAGGCAAGTCTTCAAGCTGTAAGTGTGATGACAAGGATGAAAATTTGAGGCCATAATAGCAAAGAGAAAGGTGCTAAGTGAATTCTAGAAAGGTTGGCAAAGCTGCCTAGAGGAAGCAACGCTTCAGGAGAGAGCTGAAGAATGAGTTGCAGTTAGGCAGCAAGCTGGTAGGGAACAACAATCAGTTGGCATTTGCTTCCTGGTGTTCTGTGCTGGAACTCCAGGGCTGCCAATGCCAACTTCATGCCAGGTGACAAATGATCTAAGTGCCCACAGCTGCAGCTGCCGCTTTATACCCTCTGCCTCCTACTTCCATCTTTAATGAGCCTGAGATCAGTGAAGAATACATCTTAGTAACCAAGAGCTCTTCTGTTAGCCTTTAGTTCAGAGATAGAAGAAACATTCTTCACTCCTGTTAACAGTACAGCCCCAGATTCTTTGTTATTTTCCTCTAGCACTTGCTAAAACAGGAATTTGCTGCTACTCCCTCTCCTTTTTTTAAATCTTGGTAGCAGATTTGCTGTATGCTCATAAATATGCTCATTATAAAAAAATACATTTTTTTCCCCAGCAACAGCTCTGAAGCATGTCAATGTCCCTAAGGTTCCTTAAGGTTAATTTTTGCTGGTGGAAACTCTTCTGATTTGCCCTAACTTTCAGCAGTTTTGACTTTGGAATATTCTACCTGCAGTTACACAACACCCCCAGAGATACAGGTATGCCGGAAGTTATCTATTCCAGATGTAAATGGCTTTACTGAAAAAGCAAGTTTTGTGCCTTTATAGGTATGTCCATTCTTCAAATACTTTTTAAAAGAGATGTCTCCTTTAAAAAGTTAATTTGAGAAGAAGTACCTTTCTCTTTTTGCTGTGGTATGACAGGTTTAACATTTCCAGTACAGAGAGCTTCTAGAAAGACTCGCACTTTGCCCTTTAGAAGTTACTGCTATCTGACTACATCTACTTTTTTGAATTTATGTGGAAAAAATAAGAATTTAATCTTCATTTAATTGTCAACAAACAGACTTCAGTGCTGTTTGTGGCTGGCAATGTGTTTAGTATAACATGGAGATTCAAAAAAAGCATGAAATATATTTCCTTCAAGGAGTTTACAGTATGGATGGAAAGGCTAAAAATCATGTTAGACTGATTCAGTGACACAGCCTATAGAAAATTGTGACAAGTATTAAAAAAAAGTTTACACTAAAAAAATAGCATAATGTGGGATCCAGTAGTAGAAAATTTCCATTATGTGTTTATTTTATATTTGTGTATTTTTGAATGCCTAGCTTTCCAAAGAACAAAGTATGTTTCCCAAGGCATTGTATTTGTACCTTTCAAAATGATCATTTAGAGAAAATCATATGCTCTCCTGAAACAAAAACACAAGTTAGAGAATCTCCACCAAAAGTAATCCAATATTTGAAGAAAAGCCTATTTCAATTGTTTTAAGAAACCTAACAGCTCTAAGTCGCCACTAGGGGGAAAAACCTGCAGTACACACTGCAGTATATTTCTCTGAAACTAAATATCCAGCTTTATTTGAACAAGTATGTTTCCCCTAATCCATTAGTCTACAGGCCAAGCCATGCTCCAGGGCTTAGAATAAGGTGAAAAGTCTTAGGTCACTGTATTATATTACCTCCTCTTACAGGAACTAAAAATAAAGCATTAACAGCAAGTCCAGACCAGGACTGGTGGGGAAATTTGTCATACTGACACTGATGAGTGAAAAATCCTGAATCGGCACAGATTAGCTTAAAGTGAATGAAATCCCACATCCTCAATTTAACTGACACATATAAATCCTATCAACGTATATTTTTAAACTGCAAAATTCTAACCTTGCATATTTTTAGATGAATCATATACAAGTAAATTAAGATATATATATCATTATCACAGAAGAGAGGTCTCTCTTGGGCAAAAGAGGAAACTCCAGGTGTTTATTTTTTAATGTTGTTGGTTCAATTACAGTGTTTACTTGTCATTTTTAATTGCAAGACACTATATACATTCATTCATAATTTAGTTGAGCAAACTATGTAAGTTCCTTTAAAATGTCTGTTTATTTTCATTTAATATCCTTTCAAATGACAAAATTTTTTTTTCCTCCCTAGTTTCTTCACATATGCCTGTCATCATCCATAAAAGATGTAGATGTTGCACAGGGACATAGAAGAGGAATACATCTGCGCATGGGGGCTGGCACCCCAACCATACTACTTCACTGTTCCCCAAAACAATGGAAGCAAATATGTAACATTCTCTCAAGTGATCACTTTGCACCCCCAGAATTAACAAGAGGCTTTAGAGAGTCTGACCTAAATTAAGTTGCAGACAACCGAATGTCAAGATGTTCAAGTAAGGAGGTGAATATTTATTACAGAGTGCAAAAGCGTTCCTCAAACTCTTCAACTGTTTCCCTGAATTTATTTGTCTCACATGTGTTAGATATCCATTGTGACACATCAGCTAGAGAGATATGAAGATGAACTGGTGAATTCTGCCTGAATAATCACACAGTTTATAATTGTCTTAATAACACTTTAAAAAATGTGAAGGCTAGAGTGTTCATGAAAGAGGTTAACAATAAAGTAAGATTAAACATCAATAATGGCTATTCTAGGGAGCTTCTTTTGCCATACCTGAATGAGAAAGAATCAGCTGGAACAATTGCATCAAAGACTTGGTGAATTTTGAGGATATTGATCACTGATATGTGCTATAAAACTAAACATAAGTAATATAGAATCCTGGCCCTATCCACTATACCATATACTCATTCCTATAGTGGATAAATATTTTTCAAGTTATTTCTAGGTTCTGTGGTTATAATACTGGAAAAGACTTTTTTATCTTGGAACTTATATTAGAATATAAGTTCCAAGATATATTAGAATATATTAGAATATGGTAAATACATAACAAATGAATTAAAAGTGATTATAAAATTTAATAACTGGCTCTCACTTTATGCACAATATTCAATGTTTCTTAAAAAGTATTGAATGGCTATATTGTTAGTGGCACTGGAAATGAACAAATGATAAAATCCAAAATGCTCAGCCTGATGTTCAAGGCCATTCTCCAATACTGCCCCACCTACCTATATAATATTATCTCTTACTGCTCACATCTGAGGCCAATGAAGAAAACAGTACCCAACACAAACTAAATGCTAGACATTATAATCTAGACATTATAATCTTCACCCAACAACAAAAAAATCATTCATACCCAACACAACCTAAATGCCTGACTAGACATTATCATCTTCACCCAACAACAACAACAAAAATCATTCTTTCCACCTATCCTTTGAGAGGAATGTCTTCCAATATGAAACCCCCTACTAAAGTCCCTAAGCCAATTTCCCCATTTAAATTCTATACACACCTTTTGCATACCCTTCTCTAACAGCACTTACTTGACTACTTTTCCCTGTAGGCTCATATTCATAAATACTCCCATCCTAATGACTTGACTGGAAACTTTTTGAAGGCATGGTCTAACTTTTCTTGGTATCTCAGACTTTACTTACCATACCATCTTACATAATTTGCTCTCATTCATATTTCTTATGTTGAGCTGTGTTATATTTGCTTGTGTACAGTGGCAGAACATAAAATTTAGTCACTGCTTCATGCCTACATGTGTTGGAAGGGAATACATAACATTTATAAGTAGTCTAACAATTTTAGAGTAATAATATTAAGAGGAAAAACCCCAGCCTCTGTTGTTTTCAATTTAGTTCTGAACTTTGAATTTTTCAATTTTCTGGTGAGTTTCTAACATAAACTCTCAGTCAGAAATCCCAAGTTTCCAGTGCTCTTGTGAATTCTAGTTATAGTGACCTCAAGTCTAGGGAACCTATACTGATATATCAGCGCATGCTATTTTCATCACTTTATCCAATATTCTATGTTCAAAATATTAAAAAACTAACCTTTCCTCAGAATTTAAAGGCACAGAAAAGTAAGTGCACAAGTTAATGAAACTTCAGAAATTTAACAATAGTGAAACAAGTACATTCATTAAATTCAGATTTTTAGTAATAATCTTCATGTAAGTTATCTAGGTAGAAATACTGTGTGTGAAGGTATAAGAATCCAACCATATCTAACACATGAATTTTTATAACTGTGTAATAATTCTGCATCTAGGTCACACATACATGTTACTGTCTACACATATACAACACACATCACATGGCATAGAGACCATAAAAAAACATACATACACAAGATATGTGTTTTTCATCATTAGTGTTTTCACAGCTACACAACACTCTTTCTGCCACACTGATATGAAAAATCACTCATATTTTACAGGTATGTTATGTGTACACCTACAGTAAAAGTGATTTAATGACTAGTCCACAGTAAACATTTTTTTTTCTTTTTTTGCTATTGTTTTTTAAAGTCCTATCGGGTAAAACTACACAGTAATATGGTTTAGGTTTACTTCCTTTTTCGATTTTTTTTTCTCTGACAAAGAAACATAAATTTAGTGTCCTTATCATGTCTTTAGACCATTACTCAGGTCATTTTTCTATCAATAAACAATGTTTTGTAAAGCTTTTATGAAATCATATTGGAAAAATGAAAGATTGTGACCCCATGATCCAGGTGAAATGAAATGAGTGTATACACACAGGCACAATTCAGGACACAGAACGTTTAGTACACAAAGAATGATCAGACTGGTTCCTACCCAGAACAATTCCATTCAGTAGTTTCTATTGCACGTACCAGTTCTGCTGCCCACGATCCATGCTGCTTTTTAAATACTACAAAGCAATTGACACTCCAACTTCCTCGCGCTTAAGTTCTTTTTGCTCTCAGAAATGGAAATACTTCTGAGTGATGCCCTGTTGCAGCTGTCTGTCCGAGTCCTTCAGCAGCCCATCTCTAAGCCGCGCCGGGTTAAGACCTGCCGCTCCAAGCTCATTTTCCCCAGCAGCTGGCAAGTGGTCGGCAGCTGGTTGGAGAGGCTGGGCACCAGGGCGCCATCTTGAGGCGCCTCGAGGCATCTGCAGCAAGTTTAGAATAAGCAGATGGAAAAAGGTCAGCAAATTCTTTGTTAAATAAGCGTACTGTTTTTATTTACACTTTCCTGTGCACATTTTTTAATAAGACACAAAGACGAAGAAAGTCTCACTCTTATGAATGTTCTATTTCTTTCATACTTCACAATTAAAGACTGTAATCTCAAATATGTACAAATAACAAGAGATGGCAAATTAATTTTCTGCTGCTCTTGATTCCTCTCAAAGGAAAACAATTATACTGGCTTCTATCAGAAGTTTCTAGGATTTTGGTACTTAACTCAAAGGCAGCTTTCCAAAAGAAAAATGTATGCCTATGAAGTAACATAATTCAAGTGTGGTAAACATGCTCTTCTACTAAAAAATTACAAATGCTACATCTGAAAATGTTAGAGTATTCCTTATCAGGGCATTGTGATGATTTGAGTATAATAACAAGGAAGAATAGCTTTGGTTATAGTTGTGTGATAAGGTATTCATACGACTTGAGTATTTCAACAAAAGTTCCTTGAATTAATTTCCCTTTAAATATCTCCCTAAGCTTCTTCCTTTTAAAGAGGATAATTTGTATACCTGAATGAGACAAAAGCTTAATTAATTAACTGAATGGAGCACTTAAAGGCTTATCTACTAAGATATACACTGAGAAATAATTATTGGATGTTTCATTATTCCCCACAGATCAAAATGAACATGCATCATATCCCCATCACCCACCCCACCCCTATCCCTACTTGCCCCATGCATCAATATTTGGGATTTCACTTTTCAACTATGAAACTATTTAATGAGGGACACCATCTATTGTGACTGTATATTCTTCCAGGCAAATGTGGACCAGAGCTTGATTATATACTCTGTACGGCCCCTTTAGGAAATAGAAATTATTAATCACTTCTATTTCAAATCAGCGTTTGAGAATTTCTGGCAGAATAAACATAGAAGTAATTTGTTTCATTAATATTCATCTCAATTGTTTATTTCCATGTGTATGATAAACATATTGGATTTTCAAATACTATATCTGAATACCATTAAACATATTCTGAAGAAAAGTAAGTTTTTTCTTTAAGAGAGAACATGTACCAACTATTCAAAAAGTAAGTTTTGTGAGTCTGTAAAGTCTCCGAAAAATATACGTGCTAACAGGATTAAAGAGAATGTTTACCCTTCATATCAGTATACCCTTAACTCCTAGCACTGATACATTATAAAAACATATAGTTGCATAGCTACACTATAGTTAGTGTTGTACAGAACTTCTTAGAAAGGAAGACACTCAAATATACAGTTTCAGATTGCAAAGACAACTAACAGCATTTGGGAACTTACAAATAATAAAGTAATATACACTGACCAAATAGAGATATACCCAACTTTAACCAAGTAAAATTTGATACATAAGCATTTAGATAAAGTAAACAGATAAATTAGGGGATAAAGTTTTCCACCATAATTGTTTTGACCTCATAAATTCATTATTCAAGTAAAAACTCCCTAAGATGTAAAGAATGAATTTTATTGAAAATGTAAATATCATGTGCAAATACAGAAAATAAAATAAAACATTAATTAGAGGAATAGACATGTAAAATTTCATAGTCAAAGACATATTTTGTCTATGCCCATTAGAACTAAAAGCTGAAAATGAGAGGAATTGATGCTACATGCAAGAAAGATTATTATGTGACAAGCAGAAGGAAAAAAATATTATGGTTCTGTGTTGTCCTCTGAAAGGTTTAAAGTTACTCATAAGACACTGAAACAAGAGAAAATATAAGAAAAGAGTAATTCCCCAAATAACAGAATAGTAAGAAAAATGAGCCAGTTATTTATATTTCCACAATTCAGCATGTAAAACTCAACATAAAAAGGCCTAAGTCAAAGTCTCATAACCAAAGTCAAAGTCAAAGTCAAAGTCAAAGAACTAAAATAATGAGACTAAATATCTTACAATGAACTAGTGTGAAGAATTTGTTCTTATGTTCTATTGCCACATAACAAATTGCCACAACTGTAAGTGGACTAAAACAAAGTTCATTTAATATCTCACAGTATATGTAGGCCAGCAGTGTAGGGATGGCCTAAATGAGACATCTACTCTGAGCCTCACAAGGCTGCAATCTAGACACCAATTCGGCTGCGTCTTTTTATTTTTTTTAAGGCATTATTGATAAACACTTATGAAGGTTTCACATGGAAAAACAATATGGTTACTACAGTCACCCATGTTATCATCTCCCCCCCAAACCCTGCCCATCGGTATAGTAAGATGCCATAGAGTCACTATTTGCCTTCTCTGTGCTGCACTGTCTTCCGCATGATCCCCCCACAGCATGTGTGTTCCAATCGTAATACCCCTCAATCCCCTTCTCCCTCCCTCCCCACAAACCCTTCCCCACCCTCCCCCTTGGCAAACGTTAGTCCCTTCTTGGAGTCTGTGAGTCTGATGCTATTTTGCTTCTTCAGTTTTGCTTTGTTGTTATACTCCACAAATGAGGGAAATCATTTGGTACTTGTCTTTCTCTACCTGGCTTATTTCACTGAGCATAATATTCTCCAGCTCCATCCATGTTGTGGCAAATGATAGGATTTATTTCTTATGGCTGAATAAGAAGTATTCCATTGTGCATATGTACCACTTCTCCTTTATCCATTCATCTACTGATGGACACTTAGGTTGCTTTCATATCTTGGCTATTGTAAATAGTGCTGCAATAAACATAGGGATGCATATGTCTTTTTGAATCTGAGAAATTATATTCTTTGGGTAAATTCCTAGGAGTGGAATTCCCAGGTCAAATGGTATTTCTATTTTTAGTTTTTTGAGGAACCTCTATATTGCTTTCCACAATGGCTGAACTAGCTTACATTCCCTCCAGCAGTGTAGGAGGGTCCCCCTATCTCCACATCCTGAGTTTCCAGCATTTGCTGTTCTTAGTCTTTTCAATACTGGCCATCCTAACTGATGTGTGGTGATATCTCATTGTAGTTTTAATTTGAATTTCCCTGATGATTAGTGATGTGGAGCATCTTTTCATATACCTGTTGGCCATCTGAATTGCTTCTTTAGAGAATTGTCTGTTCATATCCTCCACCTATTTTTTAATAAAGTTATTTGCATTTTGGGTGTTGAGGTGTGTGAGTTCTTTATATATTTTGGATGTTAACCCCTTGTCAGATATGAAGTTTACAAATACATTCTCCCATACAGTAGGATGCCTTTTTGTTCTGTTGATTGTGGCCTTTGCTGCACAGAAAATTTTTAGTTTGATGTAGTCTCTTGTGTTCATTTCTGCTTTTGTTTCCCTTGCTTGAGGAAATGCATTCAGAAAAAAGTTGCTCGCGTTTATATTCAAGAGATTTTTGCCTATGTTGTCTTCTAAGAGTTTTATGGTTTCATGACTTACATTCAGGTCTTTGATCCATTTCAAATACTTTTGTGTAAGGGGATAGGCAATAATTCAGGTTCATTCTGTTGCATGTAGCTGTCCAGTTTTGCCAACACTGGCAAACTTGTTGAAGAGGCTGATGTTTCCCCATTGTATGTTCATGGCTCTTCTATCATATATTAATTGACCATATATGCTTGGGTTTATATCTGGACTCTCTAGTCTGTTCCATTGGTTTATGGATCTGTTCTTATGCCAGTAACATTGTCTTGATTACTGTGGCTTTGTAGTAGAGCTTGAAGTCATGGAGGGTAATCCACCCAGCTTTATGCTTCCTTCTTAGGATTGCTTTGGCTATTCGAGGTCTTTTGTGGTTCCTTATGAATTTTAGAACTATTTTCTCTAGTTCTTTGAAGAATGTTTTTGGTATTTTGATAGGGATTGCATTGAATTTGTAGATTGCTTTAGGCAGAATGGCCATTTTGACAATACTAATTCTTTCTATCCATGAGCACAGGATGTGTTTCCATTTATTGGTATCTTCTTTAATTGCTCTCATGAGTGTCTTGTAGTTATCAGAGTATAGGTTTTTCACTTCCTTGGTTGGGTTTATTCCTAGGTATTTTATTCTTTTTGATGCTATTGTGAATGGAATTGTTTTCCTGATTTCTCTTTCTGCTTGTTCATCATTAGTGTATAGGAAAGCAACAGATTTGTATGTATTAATTTTGTACCTTGCAACTTTGCTGAATTCAGGTATCAGATCTAGTAGTTTCAGAGTAGATTCTTTATGCTTTTTAATGTACAATATCATGTCATCTTCAAACAGTGACTGTTTGACTTCTTCTATCCAATCTGGATGTCTTTCATTTCTTTGTGTTGTCTGATTGCCATGGCTAGGACCTCCAGAACTATGTTGAAAAGAAGTGGGGAGAGTGGGCATCCTGTCTTGTTCTCGATCTTAGAGGAAAAGCTTTCAGCTTCTCACTGTTAAGTATGATGTTGGCTATGGGTTTGTCATATATGGCCTTTATTATGTTGAGGTACGTGCCCTCTATACCCCATTTTGTTGAGAGTTTTTATCATGAATGGATGTTAAATTTTGTCGAATGTTTTTTCAGCATCTATGAAGATGATCTTGTGGCTTCTGTTCTTCTTTTTGCTGATGTGGTAGATGATGTTGATGGATTTTTGAATATTGTACCATCCTTGCATCCCTGGAATAAATCCTACTTGACCATGATGAATGATCTTTTTGATGTGTTTTTGAATTCAGTTTGATAATATTTTGTTGAGTATTTTTGCATCTATGTTCATCAGGGATGTTGGTCTGTAATTTTCTTTTTTGGTGGGGTCTTTGCCTGGTTTTGGTATTAGGGTGATTCTGGCCTTGTAGAATGAGTTTGGAAATATTCCCTCATCTTCTACTTTTTTGGAATACTTTAAGGAGAATGGGTATTAGGTCTTCACTAAACGTTTGTTAAAATTTAGCAGTGATACTACCTGGTCCAAGAATTTTGCTCTTAGGTAGTTGTTTGATTACCAATTCAATTTTGTTGCTAGTCATTGCTCTGTTCAGATTTTGTTTTTTCTGGGTCAGCCTTGGAAAGTTGTATTTTTCTAGAAAGTTGTCCATTTCTTCTAGGTTATTCAGTTTGCCAGCATGTAATTTTTTATAATATTCTCTAATAATTCTTTTTATTTCTGTGGTGTCTGTAGTGATTTTTCCTTTCTCATTTCTGATTCTGTTTATGTGTGTAGATCCTTTTTTTCTTGATAAGTCTGCCTAGGGGTTTATCTATTTTGTTTATTTTCTCAAAGTATCATCTCTTGCTTTCATTGATTCTTTCTATTGTTTTATTCTTCTCGATTTTATTTATTTATGCTCTCATCTTTGTTATGTCCCTCCTTCTGCTGACTTTGGGTCACATTTGTTCTTCTTTTCCTAGTTTCATTAATTGTGAGTTTAGACTGTTCATATGGGATTGTTCTTCATTCCTGAGGTAGGCCTGTATTGCAATATACTTCCCTCTCAGCACAGCCTTTGCTGCGTCCCACAGATTTTGTGGTGTTGAATTATTGTTGTCACTTGTCTCCATATATTGCTTGATCTCTTTTTATTTGCTCATTGGTCCATTGCTTTTTTAGGAGTATTCAGTGAAGCCTCCATGAGTTTGTGGAACTTTTCATTTTATTTGCATAATGTAGTTTCATACCTTTGTGGTCTGTGAAACTGGTTGGTGGTACAATTTCAAATTTTTTGAATTTACCAAAGCTCTTTTTGTGGCCTAGTATATGATCTATTCTTGAAAATGTTCCATGTGCACTTGAGAATAATGTGTATTCTGCTGCTTTTGGGTTTAGATTTCTGTAGATGTCTGTTCTAATGTGTTGTTCAGTGCCTCTTGTCTCCTTACATATTTTCTCTTTGGTTGATCTGTCCTTTGGAGTGAGTGGAGTGTTGAAGTCTCCTAGAATGAATGCATTGCATTCTATTTCCCCTTTTAATTCTTTTAGTATTTGTTTCACATATGGAGGTCCTCCTGTGTTAGGCATACAGATATTTATAATGGTCATATCCTCTTGTTGGACTGACCCCTTTATCATTATGTAATGTCCTTCTTTGTCTCTTGTGACTTTCTTTGTTTTGAAGTCTACTTTATCTGATACAAGTACTGTAACTCCTGCTGTTTCCTCCTTATTAGTTGAATGAAATATCTTTTTCCATCCCTATGCTTTCAGTCTGTGCATGTCTTTATGTTTGAAGTGAGTCTCTTGTAGGCAGCATATAGACGGGTCTTGTTTTTTTATCCACTCAGTGACTTTATGTCTTTTGATTGGTACATTCAGACCATCTACATTTAGGGTGATTATCAATAGGTATGTACTTATTGCCATTGCAGGCTTTTGATTCGTGGCTAGCAAAGGTTCAAGGGAAACTTTCTTACTTTTTAAGAGCCCAACTTAACTCATTTAGTATGCTATTACAAACACAATCTAAGGGTTCTTTTTATTTTTCACCTCCTTTTCTTCCTCCTCCATTCTTTACATATTAGGTATCATATTCTGTACTCTTTGTCTATCCCTTTTTATTACCTCTGGTGACAGCTATTTAGCATTAGGAATGCTTCTATCTATAGCAGTCCCTCCAAAATTCACAGTAGAGATGGGTTTGTGTGAGGTAAATTCTCTCAGCTTTTGCTTATCTGGAAATTGTTTAATCCCTCCTTCAAATTTAAATGATAATCTTGCTGGATAGAGTATTCTTGGTTCAAGGTCCTTCTGCTTCATTGCATTAAATATATCATGCCCCTCCCTTCTGGCCTGTAAGGTTTTTGCTGAGAAGTCTGATGACAGCCTGATGGATTTTCCTTTGTATGTGATCTTATTTCTCTCTCTGGATGTTTCAAGTTGTCCTTATCCTTGATCTTGGCCATTTTAATTATTGTATGTCTTGGTGTTGTTTTCCTTGGGTTGCTTGTGTTGGGAGATCAGTGTACCTCCATAGCCTAAGAGACTCTCTCTTTCCCTGGATTGGGGATGTTTTCAGCAATTACTTCCTCAAAGATACTTCCTATCCCTATTTCTCTCTCTTCTTCTTCTCATACCCATATAGTATGAATATTGTTCCATTTGAATTGGTCACACAGTTCTCTCAGTATTCTTTCATTCCTAGAGATCTTTTTCCTTTCTGTGCTTCAGCTTCTTTGTATTCCTCTTCTCTAATTTCTGTTTCATTTGTCATCTCTTCCACCATATCTAATCTGCTTTTAATACCCTCCATTATATTCCTCAATGATTGGATCTCTGTCCTAAATTTGTTCTTGAGTTCTTGAATGTTTTTCTGTACCTCCAGCAGTATGTTTATGATTTTTATTTTGAGATTTCAGGAAGATTTACTGTTCAGTCTCACTTGGTCCTTTTCTGGTGTTGAGATTTTACTTTGAACCAGATTCTTTTGACTTTTCATTTTTGTATGTGGCACCTTCTAGTCCCCAGAAGCTCTACACTCTGGAGCTGCTCAGCCCCTGGAGTGATGTTAGGGGTTGCAGGGGAGTGGTGCTGGTGACTGCAGGGTGGAAAGAGCTGTTTCCTTCTTCCTGGCTGCTATGCCTGTCTTCACTGAAAAAAATCAGTGGGCTGAACACATAGGTGTAATCTTCTATGCTTTGTGTTTGTAGCTACTGTAAGTGGGTCTTCCCTCTGGCTGGCCTGATGCCAGGGCAGGGTTTGCAAACCAGGCGCGGGCTGGCCAGGAGGAAGGCACAGCAGGCTGCATATGACAGTGAGGGGCCTTGGAGCTGCATAGCCAGCCAGGGGGTTGGAGTACCTGAAGATCGTAAAAGTTTCCAAACTGTTCGGCAGAGTGCACCCCAACAATTTTGTCTACCTGTCCTTTCTCCTGAGCAGTAACTCTGTGCAATCCTTGCCCCTTGAGCAGCCTTCTTGCTTTTAGGATGTCTCTCAGACTGCCTGCCCAGATCAGCCTGATATTAATCCCTGTTTTCCACAAGCAGCTGGAATCTGAGTCTCTCCAGGCATTCTGCCTCTTAGCTTATCAACACCACTAATCACCAGAGCACCAAGCACCACGTAATGTAGGTTCTTGCTCCCAGAGCAGATCTCCAGGGCTGGGTGTTCAACAGTCCCAGGCCTTCACTCCCTCCCCACTCTGTTTCTCTTCCTCCTGCTGGTGAGCTGGGGATGGGAAAGGGCTTGGGTTCCAGCAGTTCCAGGCCTCCACTCCTTCCCTGCTGTTTCTCTTCCTTCTGCTGGTGAGCTGTTGTGGGGAAAGTGCTGTGTCCCACCAGGTCATGGCTTTGGTACATTACCTGTTCTGTGAGGTTTGTTTTTTCCTCCAGGTTTATGCAATCTGGCACAGCCTTCTTTCCTGTTGCTCTTTCAGGATTAGTTGTATTAATTATATTTTCATATTACATGTGGTTTTAGGAGGAGTTCTCTGTTTCGCCTCTTACACCACCATCTTTAATCTGTGGGTTGTGTCTTTATCTGGAGATTTGGTTGGGAAAGAATGTGTTTCTAAATTCAATTGGTTGTTGGCAGAATTCATTTCCTTCCTTAATTTCATCAAAGCCACCCAGAGAATGTATCTTCATTTCAGGGAAACCACTAGTCTATCTTTTAAGGACTTCTGTCTTAATGAAGTCAGGCTGATCTAGAAAAATCTCTCTTTCAATTAACTCATAACCAACTGATTTGGAACTATAATTACATCTGCAAAATCCCTTCACTTTGCCATTTTCTATAGAAGCAAGTCACAGATTCCACCCACACTTAGAGAGGATTATGCAAGGATATGACACATTGAAGGTCACTTTAGGGTATATTACAACAGGATCTATGTAAAGATACATGGGATTTCCTGCTTACCATTCAAAAGCATTAAGTGGAACAGATTAGGGGTAATGAGAGCACAGTTTTGTTGCCTTTAGGATCAAAATAGACACATGGATATATTCATGACAGTTTTGTAGGTACATAGTTAATCTAACAAAGAAGAAAAATTAGATAAGTCATTTGATCAGGAAGGTAAAAGGTAGATTTATTCAATTGAGGAATGATGTCAGACTCATGAGCAGGACTTGGGACAATTCAGAGCACTGGTGCCAATGTGACAGCAATGGCCTTACATACTAGACATGCTTATGTTGCTTGGCTGCCTGCCCACAGCCCCTCACAGCCAACCACGCATCCTCTCAAGTGGTTCAGCCTTATTAGACCAGGAGTACATACCCAACCAAAAAGAATACATTCAGAGACTGGCCAGAAACTTCTGATTTATGTAGCCTTACTGGAAAATATAAGCCTGTCCAATTATATTTCCAGAAACTAAAGTAAAGAGAGAAGTTGCCAGTTTGTGAGGAATACTGCAATTTCAAGACCATGTAGCAGTTATGAGCTGTGCACTAGCTAATGCAGAGATAGCATCTTAGCAAAAAGAAAAGAAAGAAAAAAGGTGCAGACTCAAAAACAAATATTAGAAAGAACATTCATTCATGGAATTCAATGGAATTGCTATTATGTATAGGGCACTCTTCTAGATGCCAAGAATAGCACAACAGAAAGAAACAAAGTGCTTGTTCTCATGAAGCTTATTCTTATAGTGGGAGAGACAGTAAGTATGCACAAGTACATAAATTATATTTCATTAGGTGAGAAAACTGTAGGAGTAAGTATAAAGCAGGCCATGAAGTTTAAATGGGATGGGGGAACTTCCACTTGGAGTAATATGATCAGGGATGCCTGTTTGATCATTTGTCCTTTGAATAAGAACTTGCATGCCGTGGAAATACCAGCCATGCTGTTATTTGTGGAAAGGGTGTTCTGGGAAGTGTGCACAACAGGCTCTGAGATAGGTGTGTCCTTGGTCAATCAAAGGAATAGCAAGGGGCATAGTGGAAGCAAGAATGTAAGTGAAAGAGTATGAAGTCAGATATGGAGTAAGCAACAAGATCACATGAGGCTTGTGAACCTGTCAGAATGCTAGCTTTTACTTAGAAAGATGGGAAACCACTAGAGGGTTACTAAAAGATAATATCCAACTACACTTTTAAGAGTCATTCTTGCTGCTGTAAAGAACAGATGGAAAGTGAGGGAGGAAACAGGGAGACCATGTGGATTCTGAGAGAGACAAAGTGTGGCCTAATTTCCAATTATGTTTCCCATGAGATCTGGCTGTACTTGTTTCATTCCTTGAATTTCCATGAAATAACATGGCAAATCCTTTTTTTAAGAAATACCTTTTCTTAAAACAGATTGCTAAATACTCTAAGGAATGTTAAAAGTATTCAAGACTTGGGTATTTTAGATTTTAATATATTTTGGCAAAAGAGCTAAAATGTAGTAGAGTTTGAAAAACATGTTACCTTTTTATAAATACAGTTCTTCACATGGGAAGTTGATGTTAGACTATTAAATTGTTGAACAGTTATTTTTCAGGGTATTGGCTTAAGCCAATAGAAAAAAGTCAGTTACTGAAGTTTATCATCTGATCCTTTGTAACATGTTTCAAGGGTTTTTAACTCAATGAATATAATCATCCAATGTCAATAAAAGGCTATTTAGGATATACAGTTGGATTTCAATATCTTATAGATATTACCTTATCTTATAATGCCTTATGGATAATATCTTATTTGTCATACTACAGAATCTTTGAAACTAGGTATTCCTAACCTTTAGATACAAAACAATTTTAAATACAACACAAAGATTTTATAAGGAATCTGTTTATTTCCAATTTTGTATCCTCCCAACTGACACACATTCAGACACAGCCATACATACCACTTGTATATGGGTAGGCATACTTTGGTTACTTTTCATGGCATTTCAAATGAAATTTTACAAAATTAACCATAAAGTGTTTCAAAATGGGAGGTGGGGGAATTAGCAAATACTGTCACTGTCTTAATCACATTAGACATTTCATCACTATCTTCTCAATATCCAAATAAAACAAGAAATAAGAAAATTAATTTCAGGTCAGTTTATCCTTGGAAAATATTAAGGATCCAACATTAAAATACAGGTTCAAAAATGCAAATATTCTTTACCTTTTATTTATATTTTTGGTGACACCTCATATAACATACTTTATGACAATTTTTGGAAAGGGGTAAATGTATACCACCATAGGTTCCACACTATTTGGTAGTTTTGCCATCATTTAAATTAGTAGATTGAGAGAACACCTATAGCACTTCAAATGCAGGTCTATATTTCCATGAAAACTATTTAATTGTTTAACTAGTTTAACATTAATTGTTTAACAACATAAAAATGCAAAGGGAGATTTAGATAGAACATAAGACCTAAAAGAAGCTACATGTCTAAGTAACTCAGCAGAGTAATATAGGGGAGGCAGCCAAATTCAAGGAAACTTAACTTTTTTGGATTTAAGTCACTTTAGGAACTGTTAGTATTCAGATATATGTTCAGTATTTCATAGCAGTATTTTTCTATCCTTAGAATGAAAGGTTGTACTTAAGATTTCCACTATATGTGAATTCCAGTACACAATCATATTAAAGCCTTTGCCTTCTTCCATAGTTAGTGGAGAAATAATTTTTCATCAAGGCTTTATACTGAAATCAGCCTCATTTAAAAATAATCACTTCACATGAATGTTCTCAAATAGCTTTCAAAAATGCAAAGATCAAGAGAACTTTTATTTGACTTATAAGCATCCCTATGTATTGTTTAGGCTTTCTAGTCTCAGATGCCAATATTATTCTTCTATGATGCTGAGGTTGATTTTAAATTGTAGATTGATACAACACCTGTAGCACTTCAAGTGCAGGTTATATTTCCATGAAAACTACTTAACATATTTTTAATATTTCAGAAATAACTTTCAAGCCCTACAATGCCCTCTAACATTTTGTCACTTTAATACTTATCACAATTTCTGTAGTTTCATGGCTTCAATTATCTATTTAAATTACTCCTTTTCTGGCCCTAATTCTGATCTTAAAGCTTGGTTCGCATTTCTAACTGCCAAGTACATTTCTCTGCATGAATATAAACCTAACTCAAATAAGTGAGAAGCTCATTGCCTTAGATTTTTACAAATCCTCAAGGGGTAACTAAGACAAATTAATGAGAAGTAGAAGAAAACATTATTTCAGTTCATTTAAGATTTCTTTATATTAGTTAAATTTCTCCAAAAATAAAACACACTGCCCTGAAACACACTAAGTTCCACATCATAGGCAATATGAAGGCATAGTCTAGATGACAATTTGGCAAGGGATACTGATTTAGGGATTTGAAATCACATAATTGGTCAGACTAGATAACCTTTCAAGTCCCACTTAATTCTAAGAGTCTATGATACAATAAAATTATTCTCATTCCCTCCTCCCACCATAGATTAAAAAAATACTTCCTTCATTGCTAAAACTTAGGTGATTTACATCTTTCCACCACATACACCACCTATTTCCTAATGTATTATTCAACAGTTTAATTTATTTCAACAAATATATTTGATAATTTCCCCTCATCTTGGTCTTTGAAGGCTTTTATTTTTCCTCTCAGTTGTATTAAACTTAACATTTTCAATCTATTAATTCCAATCTTAGAAACTATTTTACAAAGAAAACAATATTTTTTTATGCTTAATACAGACTACAAATACAAATTTGGAGGCTTTTTTTAATATTAGATTAACTCTGGGAGTCCTAAAAGAGTTAAATTAACCTTTGAGATTAAAACACATGTTTATTTAAAAAATAAACTGAAGTTTCATTTAATGGGTGCCTATAAAGTGCTTCTAAATGTTTCAGTGAAACAGGAGAGAAAAGATTAATATCTAATTATCTTGTAACTTCTTCATATTGAAAGCTTATTAGTTATAATGAAAATGCAGCTATCACCCACAAGTCTATGTTGATTCAATAAATGTTATAAGCTGCTTTTGAAAAACAAAGTTATCAATTGCTTTTCTACATGATATAAAATATTTCAAATATGATTTTCTATGGAAGTACAGGAAGATCTATACAAATAAATGTTTCTGTAACTATGTAACCCTTAATATGAATTGTTCAATCCTTTGAATTCTTTCTATAAATACTAACAAGTCCCAAAAGAGAAAAACTAAAAAACGTTTCATTTCTGCTTTATCATATTTTATTTGCTTAATTTTTTTGCAGACTAAATTCTCACTTACAAAATTGCACGTGTAACTATATTTTCAATTGTTTCAGCAGTGGTATCAAAAGTTAATCAAATGAGGATAAAATTAATTTTTTGATAATTATAAAACCAGTTTGTTGGCCTGAAATTATTTGGAATAGACAGAGAAAAAAAAGAGGTAAGTTTCAGTAGCATTTGTGCAATAATTACAGCCAGATGAATACAATATATACATGATTTAGGTATTCTATATAAACAAGAGGCTGCAGAGTTTGGAATTCTGGGGGTGACTGTTTCATTATTTAACAAACTCTCAAGTACTACTTTGTATTACATCTTTCAAAAGATGCATTTATTTTATTTAAATTAGAGTGAGTAAAATATATGCTGGACAAGAAAAAGAAGCATGCCTACTTTATTCACACAAATGCTACTGTCCCACTCTGGAAAATGACAGAGGAGTTAAAAGGAAACTGAAATACTGTAATGTCTTTATGACTAAACATATATATGTTAATCAGAAATATAAACATATCTACCTTTTATAGAACTGCAATTACATTCTGTATGTTATTTCTCTTTTTCCTTTTATCCATTATGTAATATCAATAAAAACATTTTTTTCATGACTATTCCTTTTCACAATGTAAACTATATTTGATTAAAAATAAAACTATGGATATGTAAACACCTTTGCTGAACATATCAGAAAGTCACAAGATAGAATAACTCAAAGATCCTTTGTTTTTATTTTGACTTACACCACAACATTTTTATCTGACCTGAAATATCTATGTTGGAAGTATTTACTTTTAACACTAAAAACCCATCCTAGCAATTCAGTTTTCTGTAGCTCCCCAGTACCATAAACCATACCAACATCTGTTCAGCATAAATATGTTAACATATTATATTTATGATTAAGAGACCTCAAATCAACAAATAACCTTGAAAATCAAATAAAATGGAAATAGTTCCAAAAAGTTAAAAGAGATTCAGCTATTTTAGGAATTACATTTCTTGATTCCTTTCAGGGTTATTCGAATATCCTCCAGCCTTGAAGCTCAGGGGCATGTGTGTGATTTCACACTTGCCCACATAGAATATGGTGTACCCAGGAGTGATTCTCCTCAAATTGAGCAACCACCTGAAAAGGCCACAAACATCTCTATGACTCATCAGCCTATTGATGTAGCTTGGTTTCTTCTAAATCAGACTGATCTGCTACAGGGATGGACTTTTTTCCCCCACAACCTTTTTTGGATATAACTTTTTAAAACTTAGTTTGGAGACCTTAGTGAGTGAAATATCCAAGACACATGTTCTTTTCATATCCATGTGTTCAAATACATAAAATTCACATGGAAGCATTTAGTATCCAAGAAAATAAAAGGAGAGAGGCTTGGAATTAATGTCAATAGATATCTAATGCTGCATTTGAAACAATAGGTTTTGATATGGTGCTTTGTATAACTTCTAAGTCCCTATAAGTACCTTATTAATCAAAATAATCCTAAAAGAACACTGAGTATTTTGGAGGACAAATTGAAACATTGTTGGTTTTTGAAAAGCATTCTAAACTCACACTTTATGCATAACCAACAGTTACCAAACTGAATTTGATACATATATGTGTATATGTATACGTATATGTATATCTATATGTATACGTATATGTATGTGTGTGTGTCTAATTCTGAAAAAAACTCCACAGGCCCCTGGTTTTTATTTTGACTACTTCCATAGTAATATGCCAGTCTGGAAAATGGACACTAGATTTGTAGTGTTATACTTATACAATATAGAACAGCAATGTTACAGTATATAGACAATCTATTAAATAAAATCTAAATTCATATCCAGGCCTGTTTCTCAAAGATTTTCATATATAAATTTAAAAGAGAGTACTGCCTTTTTCCAAGGATTGAGTTAGAGTTCCTTTGAAAGCTTTTGAAAATAGGGTCAAGTTCATTTTATGTTTACAATTATAATAGCTATACAACTTTTCTTGTCTTGGACAATTTATTGCATTCACTTCAGGAAGGAATAGCAAGAGATACCGAGATGATTCCTGGGACTACCTCCTATTCGGTTTGACAGTAGTGGAAGACTGCCCTCGCTCCAACACAGTCAGTCACTTATGAAAGGGATCTATTAAAAAGAACTGCGTTGGTTTACACTGCAGATTGAATGGAGCATTAAATGACTGCATTAGTATGACTGCAGTGGGGGTAATGGTTGCTTCCAGTGGGTATATAATGTAATAATACTTGCACATAGGTGGAATAATTTGTCCAAGTGTCCTTATTTAATTTGTCACGAAATGGTTTCCAGCATCTCTCCAGCATCTCTCCAGCAAATGCCCTCCACACCTCCCCTCACCCTACATTTTTATTTTCCTCCCTCTGAGCAAGTGTAAACAAATGAGGAAATATGTGTACTTTTGAATTGTCACCTATGTATCATGAAGGTGGGGGAATACTGCAAATCACTTGGAAAGAGCTTCTAGAAGGCATTTAGCGATACCGCCCACCAATACAGCTCAGATGCTCTTGATTCGATTAACCTACCCCCCACCCCCACCTCATCCCCGGGCCTGGGCTGTAATTTTCCAAACAGCCCCCTCACATTTGCAGATAAAAGTTAAAATCAATCCACAGATACAGAATGTTGACTTCCTGTCACTCAATTTTTCAGGGTTTCTCTTTGTAGAGCTGCCAGATTGTGACCGCTGAGAGCGACGAGCGAGCGAGCGAGAGATCACTTGCTTCCTTGCTTCCTAAGCAGGGATTTGCCTGCGATGCGCGGCGAGAGGACTGCGGCTGCTGATTTACACAGTTGGCGCGGAGGAGGGGCCAGGGATGCGGGGGGGAAAAGCTGGCGGAGGCTCCTGCGATGGGCTGATCTGGGGGCTCCCAAGCGCCGCTTCCTCCATGCGCGATTTGGGGACGGTTGATGGATTTGCATTCGGGTTCCAGCCCGGCGTTTCGTATATTGCCTCCTAATAGCAGACCTGGCGCTCCCAGTTTGGGTGCAGACGTTGGTAAGTAACGGTGTAATCCGATTTTAGTTATTTCCTAGGTTATTAAAGTGGCACTTTAAAACAGGTCAGTCTTAAATGATGCCGCCGCCGGGAGCGTCTCCTTGGCCTGAACAGTTTCGCGGCCCCTTTCCCCGCCCCCCACCCTCTCCCGCTTGAAAAGTGAGGGTGCTTGAACGGTGAGCTGTCAGGGGGACTCACTCTCTGCCAACAGGATTGCTTCACCTTCGTGCTTTGCCCGAGATCCCCGAGGTCCAAGTCGAATTTGGTGTGTATAGCCATACTGCTGTATTTGTATCCTCCCTCTTTATTCTCTCACCTCCCCTCGCCTCCCCACTCCCCCGCCACCTTCGCTGTCTGGCCAATGCTGGGATCTGGAATCTAGTCGCCCCTTTCCTGCTTCTTTCCTGCTCCTCCCCAATCTCCTCTTCTCTCCTCTAACACACCACCCAACCTCACTTCCACCTACCTAAAAGGGTCAAAAGCAAAGACTCCCGGAGAAGGCAAGGGTTAGTCCCATCTCCTCGGATCTGAGGAGGCCTCGGGCAGGAATTGGCGCTGTGACTGATAATCTTTCAGGAAACGAGAAACAAAAACCCAGAGACCCAGCCAGGGCTATCGGGGACCATGTAGCTTGCAGCTGAATCCAGAGCACCGAGATTTTAATTCAAAGAACCCAGTCCTGGGACACTCAAGCTGCCCGCCTGCCATCGAAGACTTCAGAGCTCTGGTCGTGAGCTCCCTGTTACTGGCTTCGCAGCGCTAGGTGCGCGCCCGGCTCTCCCATTGGTATGCAGAGACCATTTCGCTGCAAGTCTCGAAGGTGGAAACACTTAAAAGGATTACAAGCGTGATTTGGTGGCCTTTCTGAAAGTTGGTGGCCGGAGGAAAAGAAACTGCAAGGCTACGGCATGATGGATACAATTCACTCTCTCAGAGTGTTTGCAGCTCCCGCTGGAAAACCCTTCGGAGCAAACCTCGGAGATCTTGAGCGCTCTGCACGGATAGGTACTCGCAGCCATCCTTTCCTATTTTGCCTAATTGAAACCAGTTTTCCTCGCTTGGATGATGTGCACTGTAGAGAATATAGAGTTTGGTCGCACTGTCTTCTATAACGCTCGCAGGTGCTATGGGTCTGTTGCATTTTTTAATTTAATCATTTAGCTGTAAGGACGATGGTAGAAGGAATGGTACTGGAGTCTAGCATACCCTCGGACTTCTTTTCTGGGGGAGGAAATCATAAACTCCAACAAATAGGCCAGGTGGCGGAGCGAAGTGGATAGCTCGCTTGCATTGTCAAAGATAGAAGGAAAACGGCTTGAGCTTTTTAATCATTTTCCGTTACTAAACAGACCCATTGTGCCTTTCTCCTGGCGACAGCAGACTAGAAAAGGATCTGTAGAAGGCTCAGAGCTCTTCAGAAATTGAATGATGCAGCAATTATGTGTTCCAGGGGATATCGTTTTGCTTCCATCTTGTAATATTTAATCTTAGATATGGAGAGATTAGTGGCCTTGGAGATCGGACAAAGGGGAGGGGGTGGGAAGGGGGTACAGTGGAGAGAAAGGGCTTCTTGTCCTCCCCGTAGGCAAACAAATGTTGTCGGGCGCTCCCAGCAGGAAGCAGACGAAACCGAGCCCCGTCCGGGGCCCTTCATCCCCTAACTTTTTGGAGCTCTTCTTATCCCTTAGACACGTTATATTGAGGGAAAGGAAAAAGGTGAAAGAGCCTTTTAGGACATGGATCAAATCAAGAAGTTGGGGGGTTGTAGTTAAGAACAGAAAATGACTTCATAGAGGACAATTTACTGTTACTGGAAGCTCAGGGAAGCCTCCCGGTTACCCATCAACTCCACCGCATCATGGGTTCCGATAAGATCCGTGAAACAGTCACCGCCTCTGCACGTTGGGTACAGAAGGCGGTGTGTGTGTGTGTGTGTGTGTGTGTGTGTGTGCGCGCGCGCGCGAGCGCGAGCGCGCGCGCAGGGCGGGGGTTGGAGGGTGAGGAAGGGTGGGGGAAGCGGTTGGCAGCTGCTGGAGACGATGGGATTGTTCTGGTTCTGAGCTCAAGCTATCGGTGTTCGTCTGTTTCTCAGTTGAGACCTATTTGAGAAATAGGGTGGGTCTGGAATATTAAGGGTGTAGCACGGTAGAGAATTCTGCCCGCCTGCTTCACTTAGTCTTTGATGATTGTATCCAGTCTCAGCTACCGTGGAGCGATGGACAAATGTAGTTATTTTAAATGCAATATCATGCAAAACAATGATTTTAAGGAACGTTTTGTTGAGTTAGGTCATATATATATTTAGAATGGTAAGACATTATACATAAGTTGTGTTTTCCTTTTTTTTTCCCTGCAAAAATGGTTTTTAAGGTAAAGCTATTTCTAACTGCTAACTTTGAGCCTTTGAGCAATTGAGATTCAGTCCAATTGTTTAGTGCCCAGAAAGTCCCTCTCTTCCCCAAGAACTGGTGACAGGACCGGTGTATATGGCAGGGGGTAGGGGGGAGTGGTGGTGGCAACGGGGAAGGGAGGGCATGCTTCAACGACGCAGAGTTCCCACTAACTAGACTCTTTGCTGCACACTTGCTTCTCTCCAGTTCCTTCACGAAGCTCCATTTCCTCCCAGCGGGTAGATATGTAGAACCATCAGTTGAGCCTTTAAAAATTCCTCTTCAGAAGGTTCCTGTGAACTATGATCTGGTGACCCCTCTTCACTGCAAGGTCTTCTCTCAGTCACTCCTACCCTCAAACTTCCTTACCATCTCCCTTCCCCAAAACGTCATGAAGACAATTTTTTAATAAAAAATTGGAGTGGAGGGGGGGATGGGGGGATAGAAAAGAAAGAAAGAAAAAATTGAACCTAAACTCTGAAATGCTGCCCCCTATCCCCTCGAGGTCTCTCCGGGAGGAAGAAAGTGAAATGTGCCAATGTCACCAAATGGTCTGCACCTTCTACCAGAGCATTGGCTTGTCTCTCTTTTTAAAAGAGTAGAAGCAAACACAGGGCTGTTGAATCCAAGGGAAATCGAAGGCTTTGAGCTACAGCATAACTAAAGGATTCCTGGTGCAAAGAGATCGAAACAAAACGCAGGAGAACTCAGTCCAAGTTGCTCAGGTTGCCTGAGCTCTTATTCGGGACACCTAAGCAGAATCAGCTAGATTCAGCTCTTCTCCTTTGGGAACCTGAGTTTCCCTTTACCCTCCACCCCTACCCTCCTCATTTGAGGGAAGTGTCTGTTCCGAGATTTTAAAAAAAACAAACAAACGCTACACCACTCCCCTCTCATCACCTTTTCCACTAAAATAATGTTTCTCGCAGGTTGGTCTCTTCTTCCCCCCCCCCCCTTTTTTTTTGACAGTCTGTCATCTCGACCCCTCCACTTCTTTTCTCCCCCGTTAAGCGCGCGCGCACACACTCCCAAACTGTACAGTCAGGGCTACCCAGTGCTCGCGCCCGACCCCATGCTAAGCGCGTTCCCTTTCTTGGAGCTCATTTTCGTGACGTAGAAAGCCGGATCCAGGGTTACAGCACAAAAAAAATAAAAAAATAAAAAAAAGGCCAACGCAAGAGAAGTCAGATTCTGCACTGTGACTGAGCCTGCCTTCCTCCTGCCCTTCCTCCCGCCCTTCCTCCCAGTGCCCAACGTTGTGCTGCCGGCACCGAGAGAAGGAAGCAATCGCGGCAGCAGCGGCGGGGGCAACGGCATCGGAGCGACAGCAACAGCGAAGCTGGAAGGGAAGCCTGCAGCAGCCCCTTCTCCTCCCTCCTTATTGAGTGTGCCAAGCGGCAGTTCTGCATCCTAAAGAAGCCCATTGAAAGGCCGATTACATTCCCTGCACGTCTCAAGCTTGCTGCCTTTTTTTCTTAGCCCCCTTCTTTATTCCCCCCACCCCCTCGCACAACCCCCGCTTCAGCTTCAGCAAAAGGACAGGAGGGAGAGGGAGAGAGAGAATCCTTAAACTTAAGCTTCCCCCCTACCCCCCACCAATGTTCAATGCAAAAAAAAAAAAATCTGCAAATAGGTAAGTCAGAGACATCTGGAGCCTTTCTTGCCTAAATATCAGGGACCTCAAAAACAAGAAAAACATTTTTTTTAAATGGTAAAGAAGAAAGAACTTAAGTAGATGTTAATATTTTATAAGGGAGACAGGGAAGACTAACTGATACTGCATTGTAGCCTCATCTGCTTTTTTTTTTCCATTTAATTGTTTCTAAAAATTGAGTATTGCATGCCTGAGGCAGATTTCTCTTTGCTTTCTCATGGTTCTCCTTTCCTTGCAGCTGTGTATATTAGATGCAAGTTGAATGTGAAGATTTATTATTTTCCCTCTCCCTATGAATTGTATCATTGTGTTTTTATAGTTAAAAGGGTTGACAAAATGCTACCTTAATGTATGTGTCTATATGTGGAGAGAAGATATATGCTAAAAACTCCTATTTTTATTGATTAAAAACAACCATTCAATTTTGATATTTTAGTGATTCAGAAAGAGCAATGTAATAAAACTGTATTATTACAATTTATTCATGTACACATTTTCACACATTAATGACATTAGGTAAGGAAAGAGAGCCATAGAGGCAGACTCTGTATTATTAGAACAGCGCCCTGCTTTTGTTTCTTCTGACTGGAAAAGGAATTATGTCTTTTTTTTAATGCATTTCATGTTATAGATCATTTATCAGCAGGTAAGAATTAAGGTTTTTAGCCTTTCTTGCCTTTAACTACCCAGCTCTCCTCTAACCAGCCTGGTTTCCATCATTTAACAGTGTTCCTCAGTTGATCTTGAAAGCACAGATAAGCACCAAACTAAGCTCTGCAAGTGTTTTAACACAGACACTTCTAAGCTCAGCATCCTTTGGCTGTCACTAGCCTTAGCTCTGACAATTGCATGAGCTTGTACTATAGGAAGGCCAATCAGACCTGAAGGGTTTAAATAGCCAAATGATAAATAAATATAGAAGTTATTTAGTTTAAGAAGATGCTAGTAATCTGTGGTTGGGCAAAAGTGGGGGGATTATAGTATTTTACCAAGTACACAAAGTACACACTATAATTAAGCATGTTCTGATCATCTAAGAAAGATCGTATTGTAAGTTTTCCTGAGATACCACTTTATACATCTCAACATATGATATTGGGCAATGGATTCATACTTTATCATACTCTTTAATCTAATAACTTTGGGGTGTGCCATGTCTTTTACTGAGGAAAAACTTATAATTTAAAAACATTATTTTTCCCCCATAAGATTTCCAATCAGATCTATAATGGCCACTTCTGATACCAAAGTGAGCTTTTTACAAGGAAACAGGTGTAATGGCTAAATTACTGCCATTATTACTGAATCTGCCCATATCTAAAAGGCGTCACTGTTTACCAGGTCCCTTGCTGGCTACAAGAAGCAATGAAGGCTGTTTTTGTTTGTCTGATATACTCTTTACCAAGTATGGCTTGGTTCAGAAAAATGTCGTTTCATGATACAGTATTTATTTCAGAGTCCCCTAAGTTTAAAATACAGGATATTTTAAGCATGCTGACAAGTTGTTTTGAGTGTCAGTTCAACAATTACTAAAGTTTTCATATCATTTTTAAAAAACCCCGCATGTAGGAGTCAATTAGAATAGTGAATATGACTAAAAAGCTAAAAATCTGCATGTTTATTTCTGTTGCAGCTGTGTAATCAACGACGAATGACGAAACCTTCCGTATCTGAGATGCTTCACAGAGGGAGGATGTTGTGGATAATTCTTCTAAGCACAATTGCTCTAGGATGGACTACCCCGATTCCCCTGATAGAGGACTCAGAGGAAATAGATGAGCCCTGCTTTGATCCATGCTACTGTGAAGTTAAAGAAAGCCTCTTTCATATACATTGTGACAGTAAAGGATTTACAAATATTAGTCAGATTACAGAGTTCTGGTCAAGACCTTTCAAATTGTATCTGCAGAAGAATTCAATGAGGAAATTGTACACCAACAGTTTTCTTCATTTGAATAATGCTGTGTCCATTAACCTTGGGAACAATGCATTGCAAGACATTCAAACAGGAGCTTTCAATGGTCTTAAGATTTTAAAGAGGCTGTATCTACATGAGAACAAACTAGATGTCTTCAGAAATGACACCTTCCTTGGCTTGGAAAGTCTGGAATACCTGCAGGCAGATTACAATGTTATTAAACGTATCGACAGTGGGGCATTTCGGAACCTAAGTAAATTGAGGGTTCTGATTTTAAATGATAATCTCATCCCCATGCTTCCAACTAATTTATTTAAGGCTGTCTCCTTAACCCATTTGGACCTCCGGGGAAACAGGTTAAAGGTTCTTTCTTACCGAGGAATGCTAGACCACATTGGCAGAAGCCTGATGGAGCTCCAGCTGGAAGAAAATCCCTGGAACTGTACGTGTGAGATTGTGCAACTGAAGAGTTGGCTGGAACGCATTCCTTACACTGCCCTGGTGGGAGACATCACCTGTGAGACCCCTTTCCATTTCCATGGAAAGGACCTACGAGAAATTAGGAAGACAGAACTCTGTCCCTTGTTGTCTGACTCTGAGGTAGAAGCTAGTTTGGGGATCCCCCACTTGTCATCAAGCAAGGAGAATGCTTGGCCAACTAAGCCTTCCTCCATGTTGTCCTCTGTCCACTTCACTGCTTCTTCTGTTGAATACAAGTCATCAAATAAACAGCCTAAACCCACCAAGCAGCCCCGAACACCAAGGCCACCCTCCACATCTCAAGCTTTATACCCTGGTCCAAACCAACCTCCCATTGCTCCTTACCAGACCAGACCACCCATTCCCATTATATGCCCTACTGGGTGTACCTGTAATTTGCACATCAACGACCTTGGCTTGACTGTCAACTGCAAAGAGCGAGGATTTAATAACATTTCTGAACTTCTTCCAAGGCCACTGAATGCCAAGAAATTGTACCTGAGTAGCAATCTGATTCAGAAAATATACCGTTCTGACTTTTGGAATTTCTCTTCCTTGGATCTTTTGCATCTGGGAAACAATCGTATTTCTTATGTCCAGGATGGGGCCTTCATCAACCTGCCCAACCTAAAGAGCCTCTTTCTAAATGGCAATGATATTGAGAGGCTGACACCAGGCATGTTCCGAGGTCTGCAGAGTTTGCACTACTTGTACTTCGAGTTCAATGTCATCCGGGAAATCCAGCCTGCAGCCTTCAGCCTCATGCCCAACTTGAAGCTGCTATTCCTCAACAACAACTTGCTGAGGACCCTGCCAACAGATGCCTTTGCAGGCACATCCCTGGCTCGGCTCAACTTGAGGAAGAACTACTTCCTCTACCTTCCTGTGGCTGGTGTCCTAGAACACTTGAATGCCATTGTCCAGATAGACCTCAATGAGAATCCTTGGGACTGTACCTGTGACCTGGTCCCCTTCAAACAGTGGATTGAAACCATCAGTTCAGTCAGTGTGGTGGGTGATGTGCTTTGCAGAAGCCCTGAGAACCTCACCCACCGTGATGTGCGCACTATTGAGCTGGAAGTTCTCTGCCCAGAGATGCTGCACATTGCGCCAGCTAGAGCATCCCCAGGTCAACCCGGAGATTCTCTCTTTGCTGGGAAGCCAACAAGTGCATCACCTTATGAGTTCTCTCCCCCTGGGGGCCCCGTGCCACTTTCTGTGTTGATTCTCAGCCTGCTGGTTCTGTTTTTCTCAGCAGTCTTTGTTGCCGCAGGCCTCTTTGCCTATGTGCTCCGACGGCGCAGGAAGAAGCTACCCTTTAGAAGTAAGCGGCAGGAAGGTATGGACCTTACTGGTATCCAGATGCAATGCCACCGGCTATTTGAGGATGGTGGAGGTGGTGGAGGTGGAAGTGGAGGTGGGGGTCGACCAACTCTTTCCTCCCCGGAGAAGGCCCCTCCTGTGGGTCATGTATATGAGTACATCCCGCACCCAGTTACCCAGATGTGCAACAATCCGATCTACAAGCCTCGTGAGGAGGAGGAGGTTGTTTCCTCCGTCCAAGAGGCCGGGAGTGCAGAATGTGGGGGTCCTGGGACACAACCACCAGGTATGGGTGAGGCTCTGCTAGAAAGCGAGCAGTTTGCTGAGACACCCAAGGAGAACCACAGCAACTACCGGACCTTGCTGGAAAAGGAAAAGGAGTGGGCGCTGGCAGTGTCCAGCTCCCAGCTCAACACCATAGTGACAGTGAATCACCACCACCCTCACCCTCACCACCCAGCAGTTGGTGGGGTTTCAGGGGTAGTTGCGGGAACTGGGGGAGACTTGGCTGGGTTCCGCCACCATGAGAAGAATGGTGGGGTGGTGCTGTTTCCTCCTGGGGGGGGCTGTGGTGGTGGCGGCACTATGCTGCTAGACCGCGAGAGACCACAGCCTGCCTCCTGCACAGTGGGATTCATGGACTGTCTCTACGGCACAGTGCCCAAATTAAAGGAACTGCACGTCCACCCTCCTGGCATGCAATACCCAGACTTACAGCAGGATGCCAGGCTCAAAGAAACCCTTCTCTTCTCAGCTGGAAAGGGCTTCACAGACCACCAAACCCAAAAAAGTGATTACCTCGAGTTAAGGGCCAAACTTCAAACCAAGCCGGATTACCTCGAAGTCCTGGAGAAGACAACATATAGGTTCTAAAAGAAAAAGAAAAAGAAAAAGAAATCAGTGCTTTTTTTCAAAAGAAAAGGAAAATAAAAGAAATATATCCTTTGCTCCCTTTACATTTGTCCTAATAACTCCATTCTCACAAACTTCCCTGCCCTGAACAAAACTGAAACCGCATGATAACTAGAAAATACAGATGTATGCTCTCCTCTCCCAGATGTGATTTGGAGGAAGGGCCATACTCAGATCATTAATCAATGAAGTGCCTTCGCAGACTTTTGCCAGCAAATGTTATCATTATTTTTTTATACTGAATCTTGAGACTTTGACTGTGCCATGTATAAGGTATATTGGGGATCGTTATATTGATCCTAATTAAGTAAAATTTAATGTCTTTTTATTTTCAGTAATTTTTATTTTTTAGTTGTAGTTTTGTTTGATGGGGAGTGGGGGAAACAAATTGACATTTGTGGCTCTTTTTTCTTCCCATCATGGCACAGATTCTGTACATGTATTAACAATGCAGTTTGCTGCATGCCTGGAAACTGCAAGACGGGGAGGGAGGGGGCGGGTCTTGCTCGAATGTTCTCACCCATTCTTTTTTCTCTCACACACATACCTACATACAAATCACAAATTCCTGCACACAGGTCCCTAAACCTGCAGCCTCTTCCTTCTGATGCAGGTAGACACACACACACACACATGCATTCAACCCAATCTAATTAGTTCAGGTTTGATCCATTCCTCTCCTCTCCATAGCTTCACCTTCCCTTCACCCCTAGTGTACAGCTCACAACATCTTTCCTACCATCCTGGGAAAAATCATATTCTAAGCTGAATCCTACTGAAGTTGAAGCCTGGTGGTTTAACACCAGAGGCACACACCTAGGGAAGAGCACCTTCTTTGTGACACTTCATCCTGATGCCAAGATTTTTTGGAGAACATCTGCACTTTCTTATATATATATACATACATATATATATGTATATATATATGTGTGATATATATACATATATATATGTATAATTAACAAGACATAAAAAGCAACTGAGTATATTATCACTAACAGCTTTGTAGGAAGCACTTTTAATGTTTTCTCTCACACACAAAGATTCAAAAGAAATGTGCATATATTTATTCTGTAATTTCAGTGATTATAAATTGTAAACGTAATGTTTAATCATTGTATAGTGATTATGCGTCTGGTATAGCTTTCCTAATAAAAAGTTTTTGAAAAACATAATACATTATATATAGAGGATACAAAGCTCGAACCTTAAACTCCAGCTATGCCATGCCTTTTGTGCTCACATTAAAAAAAAATTCTTTATTTACTTGTTATAAAGAAAGATAGTTTATTAACAAATTTGATGCACTGTGATGTTGATAAATTTCATAACCCACCACCCCCATCCCACATGAGGATACAAGTGAAACTTTAAAAAAATCTGATTTATATAGTTGACTTCTTTCTCTTCGATTATGAATTTCAAACTTAGTAATCCAATGATGTACTATTTTTCCTAGGCAGGATGCAATTAGGAGAAAATAAAATAACTAGATTGCTAAGAAGAAAAGGATTATGTGGAGGAGATAATCAAGGATCCATGAATCTTAAGGTAGTAAGTAAATGACATAAAGGAACGGAAAGTAAAATTGTTATTCTTTAAAAAATATAAACTAAAATCAAACACACTTACACATACATGCACACGCCAAAACTCTAAAGCCTTGGAGCCAATTTGACTGTAAGAATCCTATTGTCTGTGAAATTTGTCACTATTTACTTGTTTTTTCCAACCACTTACTGCAACGGGCCCAAGTCATGCTTGAACTAAAACAAAGGATGCTGAATTAACTTTTCTTTCTGTATGACATGAAAATGATGTTGAAAATTAATCTGATAATAATCCAAGTTATATTCCATTTACATGTGAGCGAAACCAAAGAAAGCCGGTTTTTTAAGGTTCCAGTTTCTTGTGGAGGAAACTAAACTGAGAAACCTGAGGCTTTGAGGTAGGAACTTAACTCATGTTACCAGTAGAGGGCAGCAGAGTTCCAGAGATTCACAGACCCTGTAGCTGCAGAATTGGGTAGTGAAGCCAGTGTTCCCTGCTAGTGTTTTCTCAAGCTGCCCTTAGTAGAAAGTATCATGTGTTGAATGTAGCTCACCGCAAGTCACTGATGCCTTACATAACATTTTTTTCCCATAAAAAAAGGATACTAGCAACTTTTAAAGCTGTGTAACTGATACAAAAAACTAAGGCATTGTACTTAAAAAAGAAGCTCCATAAATGACTATGAGGATTATATATTGATTAATTATATATCGTATCAACATAGATATGCATAAAATAAAAAACAAGTATATCAATATAAAAATGCAACTTTTCAGGGCTACCTTGTATTTGGCACATTGTACTGAAAACTTGTCCTCCATTATTTGAAGTGTATTTTGGAATTACTTCAGGTAATGAAAAGCCCATTAACATCATTCACTGTTTCTATACATAGAGTATTGAAATGTAGCTCTTCATTTAAAAGGATCAGGCCCGCTCTTAAATAGGCACCATTCCTTTTTTGCTTACTCTCCTCTTCTTTTTACTTTCCCATAAGTCACTTTTCTCCTCACTATTTCATATTCTTTATTTTCTAATCATCTCTCCCTCCTTGAAATCTTTAAGGCACAGGAAGTCAGTACTAACCTTTTTGTTTTTTAAAACCTTATCTATGAAGTCCCTATAAACTAGTGATTTATCATGTCTCTATTTCTCTTAATCAGATATTTTGGTGAATAGTAGAAAGCATGTGCATAGTAAAAACCCAAAGTGCAAACCTAGATACTTCTGACAATAATCACCATTTCATTAATAACTGTGCACACATTCATAACATGGCATATTATACAAATCAGGTCAAAGTACAATCCCTAATGATTCTGGTGCTTTTGACATTTGAAAAATGAGTGCCCATAAATCATCAAATTACAATACAACTTGATACTTATGTTTATATTTATTAAATACAGAAAGTAAGACTGTCTTGTCTTAAGTATAGCTAGTAATTTCACCCCTTGAATGAGGAATAAATTTAATTAGTGAAAATAAATTTATATGAAAATGGAATTTTGTATTAAAGGAGGTAATTTGTCGCTTCCATGAAGCTTTCTACCCCCTTGGCTGGGCCACTTACTTTAGATGTACATTAGAATTACTTAAATTACCTTTGATTTATAATGCCAGATATGTTTTCTTAAAGTACCATGGATATTAATATAAGTACTATGATTAGAATTTGTTCTATGTCCTTGTTGCAGTAAAATGATTATTTTTGAGAAAAAGATTACTGATTTGCTTCACAGTGATGGCCAATTAGACTAAAGGGGACCCAGGTCTGACAGACACTTGCTATTATTCATTGCTATTTTAGTATAAATCATAGTAAATTATACTTGAAAACAATACAATGTAATGTCTGTTTAACTACGAGATGGTGAGTGGAAAATAATTGAAAGTGAACTATTAGTTTGATTCAGTAACAGTTTTAACATTATTTATCTTATGCAGTATTATTTATGTAGATGCTTTTATGTTTTTATTTAAAAAGCTATATTATTTCATTTAATTGCAAAATACTAAAAAATAATATATATAAGAATGATTACCACCATATTTTAAATAAAAGTTTAGAGAGATAGGGATCACAGGAAAATTTAATAACTGAGCTTGAAAATTGTTTTTGTCTTACCTAGGAATGTTAGTTTTAAACCTTTGATAGTTGAAAAGAATATGTGTATTTAGCATTATAAACATTAACAATGCAATTGCATATGAACTGTTCTTTAGCCATTGCAACAAATTATTTTGATTCATTTAGTGTAAATTAATTGTCCATATAGTCCTACACCCTTTTTCAATTATGTTGTCTAAGGCAATAAAGATTGCATTTTTGTAAAATGGCTATGACAAAGGAAACAAATTCTTCGTGAGATACATGACTATAATGAGTTAAGATAGTATGAGAGGAAATGGTAGTAAAAGGATGCTCCACCTTAAGTGATTTGAGATAGTTTAATTTGGGCTTAGACATTTATAACTTATACTTAGTTCAAAACCCTCAACTGTGAAAATTCAGGTGACAGAACATAAGTAACTATCATAAATTTCACTATATAAGTGTTCTGTTTAATATATTATAGGCCTTTTAAAAATAATAGGAGCAATAACATGTGTAATTGGGCAATCGTGTGTGTGTGCATGTATATATAATACTATTATGTATAATAGTATTATATATACTTGATTATAGTTACATGTAAATTATGCTTTTTCTCACATGTATAACAATTTCAGGTTTATGTATTTATTTCTCTTGCTTCTGTCTAGCTAACATCCAAGTGAAGCGGAATAAAATTACGTTGAAAATATTCACATGTAAAAAGTTAACACTGTAATTATAATTTCTGAATTTAAAAGTTATTTTATCTTCGAACTTGTTTTATTTTTTATTTAAGTAATGGGGAAAAATCTCAGTCAAATTGTGATTTACTTTAAGTCCTCAGTAAAGAAAATAATCTCATTAATATGCAATTTAAGTCAAATGAAAAAAGTATTTTCTCATTTTTCTATTTCTAGAATAAATTGGTGAAAATAATTTCAATAGCTTTATTAATTTGGTAAGACTTTTCTAATTTATCTAGGTATGTAGAAAGAATGAAATCTTGAAGGTAAATGTAAGAGAAGCACCTGTTTAAGACATTCATTTTTCTGTTTTACTTTTAATATCATCCTTTATTTAAAATGTATGCTAATAGTAATAATAATAATAATAAGCAGAGATGACTATTTTAGTATGCTTTCATTAAATCTGAGTTGAAGAAGAAGATTTTTCATATCAAGAAAGCAGATGTACACAGGGGTTGCTAGTTGTGAAGATAAAATGGTTTGGCCAGCTTCTTAAATTCGGATAATGTTTGCTCCTGAAAACAATATATGTATTTTTGAGAATATGTATTATTTCCTCTCTATTGCACTGATACAAGGTGATTTTTCACCTGCTTTTAAAATTCTAATAGAAAATAATACTTGTGAACCTCAAAGAGCTATAGCCAAGAAAGTATTATAATAAATTTGTACTTGACCCAAACCCTAAAATATTTTTAAACAGTAAAACACAAATGAACATTAGTAAAAAGACTTTCTTCATTACCACCAGTGACAAAAAGGACAGCATACCTAATTAAATATTTCTTTAGTATGTTCAGTCCATGCACTAGTTTATGAATAGTACAAAGAATTGATAGAGTTAGCAGTGTGTTAAACTGTATCAAAATCAAACAAGTTCCATCAAAAAGAATGTGCTAATGACCAGTCAAAACAATTCTGAACACTTAAATTCAATTGTAATAATTAGCAGGTCATTCTCCTGATTACGAAAGGTACCACATTATCGATACTGTATTATATGTGAATACAGGGCTTTTGTGCTTTTGACATATTTTACTACAAACTTTCAGGTTCAGAGTTTATTTGGGTGGTGGAAGACTAATGATTTTTGGTAGAACTTAAAACGAGAGAATGACTTTTCTCATCTTAGGAGTGGCAAAAATTAGCTCTGAAAAAAGATGTTAAAACAAAGATGTCACTTGATTGTGTAGAGACATGGAAAAAAGTTCTCTTCTACCTTGTGGCCTATTCCTTTCACTATTTCTGACTGCCCAGCTTCTACTTTTGTTTCTGACTCATTACCAACACATTCTTGTGACTAAAGGCACATTCACTGAGCTCAAATTAGGTGCCAAGGCAAGATCAGGAATTGATGAGAGTCCTCACACCCAGTGACAAAATGTCCAATTCACTTTTCTTTGTACATAGGCTGAGAAAATAATTCAACATACCTACTTTCATTGTGAAATCATATATAAGTCTGGTGAAAAAACTCAAACCAATGATAAAACTAGAACCACTTCTGGAAATCAAGAGAGACTCAGCAAATGCTTTAAAAATGGAGTTTATTTTTAAAATATCAAAGCCTTGCTTTTCCTCCTCTGAAATGCCCTTTGTCTTTTCCATGGCATCCAAATATTGGCTTAATTGGAATTAAAATACAAATGTAAAAAATATATATATATTAAGACCACCTCCTCTTACTGGAATCCACACATTTTCAGTAATTTTTCATTATTTACAGTGTATACTTTCTATTCAGCTGTTACATTGTTGCTTGGAATTCTAAGGTTTTGTTTTTGTTTTTTTCCCACAGAATTCTGGTAAAACAATTTATCTTAAAATGTGCTCTTTTTTGATGTGTGGTAACTAACTTTATAATAAAAACAAGTCTGTCAATATGTAAACTATTAATTATATACTGTAATTTGGGAGAAAGAAACCTTTAAAGTCTATCTAAATTGGACACTTTATATGTATTAAATTGAGTTGGGTTTTTTGTTCCTACTTGTGCTCTTCTTCACCAGATTTGGATTCAAAGTGAAATCTGTTCCTCTATTTCTAATTAAGAGTTCATCAAATGTTTTGCTTTTCTAGTTGTCAAAAAAAAAAAGGGAGGTGGGCATAGAAATGTTAACAGGTACAAATAATTTGTAGAATAATTAGGTCCATGAATCTCTCACATTTCCTTCAGGAAATGATCCTCAGCAAGGACAATGGAAAGAGAAGATGAAAAAATGAAAATACTCTACCTTTTTGAAGAGTAGTTGATAAAGGCTTAATGGAGAAAGTTTGAACTACACTTTCATATTAATCTTTTGGTGGTGTATCTTTGAAATAGTTTATATCCTATAGTAGGTTCACCGTGTCTTTCAACATGATTCTAAGCCACTTCAATAGCCATACATTAATATAGTCATTGGGCATGTAATCAAACCTTATCAGTAACTAAACAAACTATAATTAAAAGGAAGTTTTAATGCAGAAGAAGTCACCAGGATAAACTAAGACAGCAATGCATATTAAAACATTAAGCTTAATTTATGGTATAGATAGATAAAATGATTACAAAGTCTTTTTCTAATTAGTTTTTCCTACACAAATAAGAGCTCTGCATTATCCACTAGTTAATTTTGGGGCCATGTTAACATAACTTTCTCCTGAGCCCCATAACCAGAATTCATTTAAGGAATACAACCTAATTATTAATATTTATTTAAGAATACTTATTTACTTAAAAGCTGACTTTAATTTATCATGTGATATATCTGAGTTATGACTATTCCAGAGTCAAATGTATGCAGTTTAAAACAATTTTATTAACTGTGATATTGTTCTCCTCTCTTTATGTTTATTTGGATTTTAACAGTATAAATTATATTGAAATTGCTCCTTAATTTGAATCATATACTCTCCTCTCTTTATAAATATGGATAATTGATAGCTGAACATTGCTTAGATGAGTTCTGGATATGTGTGTATGTATGTATGTATGTATGTATGTATGTGTGTGTGTATTATATGACAACATCTTTATCAAATAAGTAAGTTTCATAATGTGTTACTGTACAAATTTTTTTAAAGTTTAAATTGAAGTTTTTAAATATGGTAAGATATGGTGTGAAATGCTGAACAATATATAAAATCTAGCTTCTAATGTTTAATTTGTTTAAATGAACCAGGCGTGAAGTTGACAATAAACCACCTCTCATCTCATGTTAATGGCTACCCAATTCTGCGGTACTACATTCACCACTCTCACCTCATTTCAAAAAAATTAGTTAGCATTTCTATAAATCACTATGTCTTAAAGAAGGGAGGCAGAAGCATTGATTCTGGAGAACTCTTATTTCCACTGCAATGGGTATTACAGAATAATGGGAAGAAATGTTGCAAACAGAAAATGAAGAGAGAGAAGACAATGAATGTATCGTCAGGTGGACAATGCTCCTGAAATAATTCTGATAGGCCCACTCATCAACCACCACTCTGAGAACAACAGTTCTCAGCAAGTGTCTTTAGTTGCAAGTAAGCAAATACATTATATTTTTATACAAATATGCAGTTTGCTAATTCCTATGTGTGTACAAATCGCTGTGATAATTCTTTTATTTTTTAGAGAACACATCTCTCATGGGCATCAAAATTCAATTTCAAATTTCTTTTATCCTCCATACAGTAAACTAAATTTTGAATATTCTCTCAAATACTTATTCACACTATTTGACTCATGCTGATTTGGGTATATTGGAATAAATTACCTTAAGCGTCCTTCAGTCATTTTACCTGTTTGTGCCAAGAATTCTGGCTTTTCAATTATACTGGAAGCACTTGAGAACACAGCTGTCTTCAAGGTCTTTTGTAGCCAAGTTTCCAAGACCATTTTTGCACAGCTGTGGAAAATACTTCCTGATTGAACTTCTGAGCTTCACAGGTCCTACCTTGTTTCTAGAATAGTCATATCACTGCTTTTCTTTGCATTATTTCTAATACACAGCCTCAGTAACAATAGATAATTGGTAAATATTTGTTGACTAAATGAACAGTTTTAAAATACATATGGCCTACGAGTTCTGAAAAAGTTGATATTCCTTTTGTGTGTAACCTAGAGAAATGATGAAAAGGGATGAAGTTTGAGTGCAATAAAGGTCGTAAGTGTGACTGACAGTGTGGGAAAGGTAGTAACTTCTTTTAGCTTTCTAGATTTCTGTATTAGTAATACACATTGATAAGGAAATGAGATGGAACAAACTGAATAGTATAAGTAATGTCTCTGGAGAGATAATGAAAAAAAGAAGGAAGAAAGGAAGGAAACAAGGAGATTTAAAACAGTTTTATCCTTCTCATTAGCAGCCGAAGCAGAAAAAGCATGCCCAGTGGTATGCAGGCATGGTATTAGTGAAGCTTGTGCTCAGTTGCTTAAATATTTACAAATAAGAGCAATAATCTAATAGGTTTGTTGGTGTCTTCTTTGTTATAATTATTTAACTGAAGGTTCTATCATTTTACTGAAAATTCTTCTGGAATGTTAATCCAGACAAGAGTATTAAATAAAACAGAATACCTACAAGTGTCACACAAACATCTTCCTTTAGTGAGATGAGCAGTTTAAAATATTTTTGTCTATTCTATATCAGCAAAGGCACAAGAGGTTCCACTTAAAAGTGACAGGATATGACTAGCTCTATTCCTATATTTCAGTACCTGATCCTGTTGTGAACAAGTGAGATAAAATTAGATGGTGGATAAAGAGTTGCATGTATGAGCATATGAAATAATACATAAAATTTATTTCTACATTGCAATAACTAAATCTTAATGCCTAGTTAATATTTCACTTGTTAATGTGAGACTTTAAAAATAAAAACCATGTGTTCTTATTGAATTTCAGTCTTGAAATCCTAAATGCCACTATGAACATATTCTCTTCTACCTTACCGAAGGATATAATAATTAATGAGACTTTAACTGATGGTATATTCAGCCCAATTAAGAAACATTTAAGGCAAATACAGAGACTTACATTTTTTATAAATGGCAGGCACTTATTTTATTTATTTTCATTAAAGCTATGGATAGCCATATGAAAATTCAGAGTCCTTTTTGGGTATCTGGAAACTTGTCACTGTGGTGCTACTCCATAGCTGTCTTGGATATTTGACATTATGTTAAAATTCTATATTCTCATTGGCATTTTATGTTGTCCTTGAAATACACTTCTATTTCTCTAATAGAACCCAAATGTTATTAGAGAAAAAATGACCCTAAACTGCACATTTATACCTTTTAATGCATTTAGAGAATAACGCAAGAATTTTAGAAGTTGTTACTGGAAAAGGATTACAAAATTTCAAACTGCTTTTGAAGTAAATAAATGGCATGTAGTTTACTATGTCCTAGAAGATGTAACATAAGTGTATCTTGCTAATCGGTAGGATCAGGGATTAGAGATAATAAATTCTTCAAACATAAAGTAGGCTTACATAAATGTAAAACCTAAAAGAACAGTATTTTAGGACTACTTAATGTATTGGGAATTTAACGTAAAATATTCATGTATATATAGATATATGTACCAATATTCCACACACTCAGTACTATTTCTACCAATTCACATGCTATGACAATATATGAAAAGTTAATATACAACTTACAAAAGCTATTAACATGAGACATGAATTGAGTTTCACATATTGAGCTGCTGTTAGTAAACATTTCATTTAAAATAATTTTTTTGAATAACCAGCTGTGTAAAAACATGATGTTATATTTAGAGTAAACATGGTAATAATTGATAACTGCCTGAAAAAGCTTTCCCATGCCTTAAAAATGCTCACAGAGAAACTGTAAGTTTTAATGGAGCTTTAGAGAGTGCTGATATCTAAGAAACATAAAAGCCTTTTGCATAACTAGTAAAATGTATTTTTTGTTTATAGTTCTGAAATTGATCAGATTTGTTTTAAATAGTTGAGGATCTTCGATCACTATAGTATGTTAGATATATCACTATAGTATAGATTCCATTCTAAGTCAGTATTATTTAATTATAGATTATGCTCTTATCTCAAAAGACTAAAGAATCAAAAACAAGTGAAATATATATAAAACAAAACCCAAAACTATGAATCTCTATAGTTTATAGTAAACTTTATAGTTTACTATAAAGATTTAGATTTCCTCTGCTTCCTGTTACTATCAGGTGAAGTGATGAATAGATAAGAAAAAACTACTGTAGTTTTTAATCTCATCCTTTTGTCCAAGTTTCTCCATGAAAGCTAACTATAGCTGAACAGAAAACTAAGTCTAAAGAGCATCCCACAGATAACCAGAGACCACAGGTCTCAATGTTAAATGCCTTTCCCCATGAAAACACGACTTGGGGTTTTGGAGCTCCTCTTTTGTCCTAATACTAAGGTAAGTAGGCTATGATAATATAGCTTGAAAATCTTTAAAGTTTTTAAAGATACTTGCAGTTCTCCACTACACTCTAGAATGTGGGATGAGGCTAAACCTTAGAAGGGTGTCTTCATGATCCAGCTATTGCTTCCTAGGGAAAGAGAGAATGAATCTCCATATTCAGGATGTAGAACCTCTGCCAATGACCATGCTGCTGGTGTATCCTTTTGAGTGTCTATCTCAGTAAGTTGTCATGGTGTAGGAACTATGATTACTGCAATAACCTCACAGGAAGACCTTTTTCCGTACCTTGAACACCAGACCCTATATTACCTCACACCCTTTAAATTGTTGCTGACAAACATAAAGGACTTCTTCTCCCCTCCTGACCTATCAGTTTAGTTTGTATTAATAGGATTTCTTAGGGTTTTGAATCAGACCAAATTTAAACCATGAATGGGATATATGCAAAGCTGGGAGATACTGACTTCTTTCTGATAATTGTTAAACTCATCACATAGAGAACCCAAAAGTACAATGTTTAAGATACACTGAATCTGGTAAGATATGGGTGAGAATCCCTGTTCAGTCATTAATAACTACATAATCTTGGACAGGTTGTTTTAATCTTTCTGAGCTGCTTAAATTAAGTTACATATTCAAATTTATATTATTAAAAATCTGATACTATTTAATCTGTACTATTAAAAATTATATTCTAGCAGCTGTGAAGAATGGGCTCAAAGGACCAGTTAAGGAAAGTTAGGTTTTTTTTTAAAATTTTTGCTTTCAATAATTTTAGATGTACAGAAGAGTTGCAAAGATAGTAGAGAGAGTTCCCTGTATATCCTTCAGTCAGGATCCCCTAATGTTAACATCTCACCCTAATGTTAAAATGCATAATGATGGTGCATTTATCAAAACCAAGAAATTAGCATTTATACAATACTATTAGCTAAACTATAAACTTTATTTACATTGTGGCAGCTTTTTCACTAATGTCCTTTTTTTATGTTCCAGGATCCAAACCAGGATATCACACTGCATTTATTAATGCCACTTTTATTTTTTGTTTCATTTTTTTCCATATTCCAGCCTAAAGATACTGGTGGCCTGACTAGCTAGTAGCAGTGAAGATAGTAGGAAGTATATATTAAATACATACTGAAGCTAGGGACTACGGGCTAAGTTCTGAACAGACAGGAGTCAAGAGAAACATCAAGGATGATTTACAGTTTCTCACTTGAAGAACTGCATGGATGGTTGTGACTTTTATTAACAGAAAAACTGCAGGGTCGGAACCTATTTAGAAAGAAAACAGTGAGTTTCATCTCAGACTTGTTAAGATAAGATATATTAGCAATAATGTATGTAAAACATTTAAGTCAAGAGGTGCCTGCCACATAATAGGTATTAAATAAATGATGGCCATTATATGTTGCCTTTCTCCTTATCCCTCCCTTTTCACTCCCTTCCTCCCCTTCTCTTTCATCATCATCATCATCACTGCCACCACCACCACCACCACCACCACTATCATCAGGAAGGAACTTCAATATTATTTTAGATTGCAAAAAATCTTTCTATGAAGGTGCCAGTGAGAGAGGCATTCCTGTTTAGTTCCACACTTTTCTCTGTATGGCATTTTCAGAGACCTATCCAATGGGAGTTTAAGTTGGAAATGCTAGGCCATGTTTGGGGTTACAGAAGGACACATATACAACATTTCATTCTTCTCTATCCTAATTTGAAGTCCTAACTAGGTACTCTACAGTACAGGGGCTCCACTGTAAGATGCCAAGTTGACAGGGAACTGCACAACTGGGGACAAAGGCATGGGGGTCTAAAAGGATACAAAATGTTGAGAAAATAGAGATTTCGTGAGTTGAACAGGATGGTTAAAGATGGGATTGATAAGGCAAATTGGGCCCAGTGAGATGGGCTTACATGCATACTGAGGGGTTTGAAATTCATCCCAGTTAAGGAGAGATTATATAATTTTGTAATACCAATATCTTTATCAGTGGGAACACTACACCAATATAACAATGGATTTTCCAATTTTAAAAATCCTTATTAAGAACACGATTTCCTATGTTTAGGCCATTCCTAAGAATAGTGCTCGTCAGAATAGTAAGAATAGATATCTTGAGGATGAGAATGGTGACTTAGCAAAAGAAAAGGCCAAAGGATATTGTAAAGGTTCTATAATTATGTGCCTTACCTCTTATCCATCTTAAAACATGCCCTTCAAGTCAGAAAGAGTGAAAATACTAGTGTGCAAAAAATTAGGGATTGCTCCTAATTTCCTATGCAGCATGGTAAAATATTTAAGATCCTGCCATAGATGTTATCCACAACAAAATAAAAGAAGTTCATTCTGGCTGAGCCAAAAAACTGAGGCATCTGCAAAGCCAAAAAGATCATACGCATTCAAGATGCTACAGACACTTTCTTTGTGCTGTAAATAATCAAATGACCCAGACTTTGCTGATTAGCTTATTTTATAAGTGTCAGTATGTATCAAGCCTCATGCCGATGATAAGCTATTTTTATTGGAGTTGTAGAGCTTATATTTTATTTTTGTGGTGGGCTCATTCTACATGAGCCTGGGACATCAAGGAGGAACAAAAGGGTAGCTCCAATGTGCTGGAGGATATAAAAACAGGAAATGAGTTGTATACATACTAAAATATTAAAAGGTAAGAGTTATTCTACCATTCATTAGATGGAAGTAGGGTGTATATAAGCTAGTAAAAGGAAGCTGGTAGAAACAAATGAGCAAAGATTCCTTCATAACTATGAATAATCTTTCATACTCTTTTCATATTTTCCCTAGGCTTGCATTACAGGGCATTGTACACATTATCTAGAATTATTTCATTGTGCTGATATAGGTCCTGAGACTCAGATTCTTCAGTGTAAATGATATGGAAAGTACTAGAGTTGACTTCACTTATCCTTCTGTTTATGGTCTTATATTTACTCTTTTCTATGAGGCCTTATGTATATCTTATATAAACTTCTTAGATATACTTAGAATTTATTCTGAGTTTATATTCATGCTCAGCAGTAAAGAATAACAAATAAGGATTAAAGCACTCACAAAAAACGGAACGCTATTAATTTTCATTCAGAACTAGCATGGTATTATCCAGTTCATGAATCCCATTGGTAGATTCTGTCCTTTGTCTGCAACCCCTGGTAATAGATGAAATGCCAATAAAGACTGACTACACATAGGTATATGAAGGATAAGAGTAAACGTTTCAAAACATTTCCACTTCTTCCTCATCCACGGGTTATTTCACGGTGTTATTTGAAATAATGGTCTCAACTCTGCTTCTCTTTTCCTATGCAGATGTAGGCACCACAGTACTGAATGGAGACTCAGTTGTTTTCATAATTTACATATTGTTAGAATAGAAGTAGGACAAGAGCCTTCAATAACGTATGTACATAATTTAATATATATATCTTTGGAAGTTCTCTGGATAAGCTTCTATAAGCTTCTTCATTAATTAAAGCAGGAGATGCAATTTTTAAAGGCTTAATTTTAAATGACTTTAACATTGCATTCTTTGATACAACTGCCTGATTTTTCTTACATTAGTCCTGTTTCTGTACCAGTATTTTCCCCTACTTGTATCTGTTCTTGTTTTGAGTGAAGTTAAATTTTGAGCCTGCTATAAAATAGACAATAAAGGGGCAGATATTTTATGAATAAAATGATGTAACATGGTGCCTCTTAAATAATGTTTAAAATGTGACTTTTAAGTATATTCTAGGAACAATGCAAAGTTACTTATCAAGAAGTTGGTGAGGTACTGACAAGAATATATATTACCATACTTTGCATAAAGTTATTGAATGTCTACTGCTTCAAGGCTAGCCCCTGCAAATACAAAACTATATGATCTCAAGGAAATGATAGTCTAGTTTTGGGAAATGTGACTTACACATACAAAATTATTTTAAGGTATTAAACACTATTGGTATAAAAAGAACACACAATAGGAATTAATGAGGAGTTAAATTACAATTTGACAGAAAAGTGATATGGTATCTAATCCAATGTCCTCAACAACCAAGTCAGCATTGAGCAAAGACCTTTGGAAATATTGCAAAATGCAGCTTTTACTCCCTATTCACAGCTCATTTCTGTTTCAGTCTATATTAGCTCAAATCAGCTATTAAGTGTATAGAATAGAAAAGTCTGGAAATTACTTGAAGGAAAAGATTAACCAGGATTTTACACTTAAAAGTCCTTAACTACAGAATCACTTAATGAGAGTTATAATTATTCAAACTATTGCAATTTAAGAAAAAGGTTCTGGATTTGGAAAAATGCTGACTTGTTCAAACAACTGCATCTTAAATCATTAAGCATTCCTTTTGCAAGAAGAAGAGAATCTCTTATAATCATGGTTTAAAATATCCATTTCAGTATATTTATGGAAATAAACTCCAACTCCTTGAATTTGATTGTACTGCCATCTTTATCTCTGAACGGGTTAATAATCATTTCCATGCAGCCTTTTAGGAATAGTAGGAAAAGACCCACTTACATTGCTATGAGAGAATGGCTATGTAGTGGTTGTACAGTTAGAGATCAGATTTTTCTAGAATCTTCCAGATTGCTATCACTGTTCTCACCACTCTGCTCATAATCAACTAATTTCAATAAATATTAGTGATCTCTGCAGTAAATCTGTAGGAGTCAGCAATATTCTGCTCCTAAGAACTTAAGAGCCGCCTAAAGTAAAAATCTTAAGCATAATACAATCAGTTCATAATAAAAAACATTAGCCATCTTCAGAACAACCCATGCAGTTATATCTGTTGAGAAGTTTCTTACATCATTACATTTGGTCAGACTGATTTAGGTGCGATATCAGGAATCTATGGCAAGAAAAAGATAGCCTATTGATTTTACATCCCAAATATTTCTGGAATTATTTATGTCCATGTCTAAGACATCATAATTTACTCCTGAACTACAGCAATAGCTAATTATTCTGGCCATATTCACTTTTGACCCTATCTCCATAAACACCTTTTCAAAAGTAGCCAAACTGATCTTAAAAAGCAATTCTATCAGTTTCTTCCCTGCTTAAAAACCCTTCAACAACTCCCTGTGGTCACTCTCAGAAAGTCCAAAATTTGTAATATATTTAGGAATATTCTGCATGGTCTCCACCTCCCAAATTCTCACCGTCACTCTCTCATCATTAATCACTATTCCCCTCATTCACGATTCACTTTCTATTAATTATTTAAAATATCCAAGTTATTTCTCACCTGAGGACTTTATTCCATGTCCCCACTGTCTAGAAATCTCTTTCTGTACTTTGTCAGTATGTATTATTTATCCACTGAGTCCTAACTTAAAGATCACTTCCACAGGGAAGTCTTCCCTGATTCCCACAGAAAACCAGATCTTCTGTTTTGCCATCTTGTAACACTACTTCTTTTTTCTTCAGAGTATTGAAGACGGTTGTAATTAGTTATTTGTGTGATCTCTTTAATAACTGACTCCATCACTACACTGTAAATTCAGTGAGGACAGAGACCATATCTGCCTTGTAATTCTGTTTCACTGATTTACTCAGGGCTTAGTAACTGACTAAAAAACATCAGTGAGCAAGAACTTGTCACTGCTTCTCCAACACTATACTAGTGTGGTAATTTATGGATAATTTATTCTGATTCTCAGCAGGAACTTAACCTTGATGTTCCTCACCAGGCACCTACATCTCTGAGATAGTTGTTAGTCAGTCCTTGGTTTTAATGGCAATTCCTCTAACTTGATTAGGCTTTAGTTTTCACTTATTTGTTGATTAATTTAAAAAATATATTCAACACAGACCATGTACTAAACATTGAGTAAATCAGTGAAACATAGTATTAACAAGGCAGATATGGTCTCTTCCTCACTGAATTTACAGTATAGTGATGAGGTCAGTTATTAAAGAGATCACACAAACAACTAATTACAACTGTCTTCAATACTCTGAAGAAAAAAGAAGTAGTGTTATGAGATTGCAAAACAGAAGATCTGGTTTTCTGTAGGTATCAGGGAAGGCTTCCCTGTGGAAGTGATCTGTAAGCTAGGACTCAGTGGATAAATAATACATACTGACAAAGTACAGAAAGAGACTTCTAGGCAGTGGGGACATGAAACTACCCTTGCTTTGATTCTATGCTCACCAAACATACCCTCTTTTCAATTTTTTCTTTCTGTGTTATTTCCTCAGGAAGAAAAGCCACTGTGAACAGTTGTAACTATTGTGAACTCAGTGACATACTTCTTACTGTAAATAAAGATATCAATATTCTGGTTTATTCATTAACCCCTTGTTATTTTAATTTATATAACATGAGTCAGTCTCAAATTCCAAGTACCTCTCCTCAGTGAACAGAATGGGGAATATAGCTCAGAAGACAGGATTTTGAAGACTGCAACTCAGACAAAGATGACATGGACCTTAAATCACAGGCATGAGCACATTCTGACAGAAGTAGGAATCTAGGTTCTAGTAATATTTTTAAAAATTATGTCTATAAGAGACTTCAAGTATAAGACAGAAACTGGTGTCAAAGGCAGGATAAGCACTAGAAGTAGACTGTTGTGGCTGATAGCCCCTGTGATAGGTCAGCTGCATTTAAAGCACAACACACACACATAAGCAATACTAATAATACAACACAGTTATCACAGTAAATCTAAATGTAATGCTGTTAGAAACTGATTGAGGAAAAAAGGGGAATGTGGAATTAGATTGTGTTGATGAAGAGATGGGCTCTGGAGTTAGAATACCTGGTACTGAATTCCAACACTCTACCTTGGGCAAGTGATTTTACATTTTTAAGCATTAGTTTCCCTTTCTGTAAAACAGAAATAACAGTAACAATACCAGTACCCCCTTGTGAAAATAGGAAATTTATGTATACACTGCTGTTTAGCATAGTTCATGGCAAAGAACAATGTTTTGTAACTATAACAGCAATACTCTACATATATAATAGCCTACTATTTGGAAAGTAATAAACATTCACAGAGGGAGGCAAGATGTGGGTGAAGAAAGAGAAATGTGGAGATATATGTGACTGAATTCCTATCATATAGTCATTTACGATTTAATAAGGGAGATTTTCTGATTAAAAAGTCAAAAGCCCATACTGTCACTGTTGCACAGAACAAATTATTTTGGCAGATGGGCTTACTTATAAAAGAGGGAAAAAAACATGAAGTACAGAGATTATCTTGTTAGAACATGGATAATTTATTTAACCTTTAAAAACTTTATTATGATAAAATTAAATTAATAAAACTTACTAGAAGATAACTAGTGAAGTGATAAAGGGACATGATAAATAAAATTCCTGTTTAATCAGAGACATTATTTCATATTAAAATGAAGTATTGATGCAAAAGCTCACATCAAAAGTTATTTGTAGTTTTGGATTTAGTAATGTGTGTAATTGTATAATAACAACTGAATGATGCTCAACTCCTTTGAAAGATTCTGAGCACTATTTATGGAATGTTTATGTAATGGAGAAGTTTAAGATTTCAAAAATAGAAACTGCAATCAGAGGAAAGAGAAGAAACATTGTGATAGAAATAAGGGGATGGTTCTATTCACATACACTCTTACACATATCTTCTAAGCAGATGTATGACCATTTGGGACAAACTATAACAATAGTTCTTGAAATAAATTATAAGAGTAAGGCTATGAAGTCAATATTTTACTAGTAAAGCACAAAACAGTGATTAGGTAATAGGAAGACATCTTGAACTATTTGAAGCATATTGGGATAGAAAATAATACATAGGAGTAAACTGTAAATCAACCTAGTAGGAAGCTGCTATATAACTAAGCCAAATGTTATATTAGTCTCGAGTTTTTGGTTGAAACTATACTGATGAATCAAGTAAAATGGGGCTGAAAAGAAGGAATGAGTGAGGGATAAAACAGTGTGCCTGAGGATTTTGCAGGTGTGTGTGTGTGTGTGCAAAATAAGTAAATATTATCTGATATAAAACAAAAGGCTGAAAATAGAACTAATAATAAACCAATGATAGCAAAAATAAAAGATTGTATAAGGAACATCACTTAACCACATAAAGTGACCTTACATATACAATACAAAACTTCCCAGTTCCTAAAACTGCTGCATACAATAGACCAAATGAACTGTTTGATGGGTGTTCATGTGTATAAGGGAATACAGGCACCAAATTAAAAGAATAAAATTTAAATTCCACATAAATATTCTGCCCTGCTTTTTTATGGGTTTTCATTAATATATTACTATTAATATGTTAATTTTAATAGTAATATATATAAATATGTTAATATATTAATAGTAATATATTATTATATAATAAATAAGCATTATTCTGCTTAATAATTTCATATTTTTGGGTCATTATGCCACATGTTATCATCTAAAGTTATACCTTCCAAGCTTGTTGTAGACATCTGTGTTCTAAAAGCTTTTCAATACTAAGGCATCACATTTTAAATTTCAGTATATTAGTTTGATATTCCAGGTTGCACTGAAGCCTCTGCAAAGCTTTATTTTGTTTGTTTTTAAGGTAGCTTGTTTTTAAAAATTTATTTCTAATGAATAATAGAAGGCAATTCCATTTACCCCAAGTAAAAACTAAGTAGCACTGAATTCTCTTTTCATAGAAAATCTATAGCAAAATTAGATACTGGGGAAGAGACAGATACTGAATGTACCTATACAAGCAAAGATCAGAACATACTGAGGCCTTTTTCCCATTTCAATAAGAGTGAATGCCCATTAAGTCCATAATGATCTTGCCTTTCTCAAAAACAGATCTTTAATACCATGTTCAGGAAGTCATATTCTGTATTCAGTTTTATAGACTTCTGCTCTAGCTATTTAAAATGGGGTTTCAGTGGTTCAAGGAAAAGCAAAATCTATGCTTACCAATGTCCCACTGGAGGATTAAAAATACAGAATGTAGTTCTGAACACAATCTATTTACACAATCTTTTTACATGATATGAAATGTCCCAAACTTTCAAATTTTTAAGTCAAGGTATTTAAGACCACATTACTTATTTCATCTCAGATAACCAATTTCAATGTGATAGCTTTTTAAAGCAGTGTGTTTTATCTATCATCTTAACAAACTAACCATTGATGAAACATATTATAGCTAAGAAAAGGAAAAATTAAATCACGAATTCTTTTTAAACATGTATTTTACTTGTTTTAAGATTGAAATACATGAAGTAGGTCTGTGACAATAACAAAACAATTGTATAAAGGAATTGTTTTAGATATAATTTTAAAATACATGGTAATGGATATCATTCTCCTCTTAACTACAGGATAGTTCTCCTAAGGGGGAGAAATGCTAATGACAAAATACTTCCAATTATACTTTGTCTTCCAAATTTTGTCACTAAACATACTAATATGTATTTAAAAGGGAAACTTCTATTTTTACACAAGTGCCTGATATTTATTCTGGAATTTTGATAGCAATGCACTGCCAAGGTGTAAAAATCAGCAGAGTTTTACTTTTAAGAAGATTCTAAATGAAAAATTGCATCACTACTATCTAACATAACTAAAAAAATGCAAAAATCTATGAAAGTGATTCACCCTGAATGTGTATTCTAAAAAGGGGTAGAATACCTGTGGAAGATTGGGTTTTGTGGTTTCATATTTGTGGTGGTGGTACGTGAAGCCTGAGAATATATCGACTCGGAGGACTGGCCTTGTTTTTATAAATGTACTGTAAATCGAATATTCGTGTCCCTATAAAATTCCTATTTTAAATCCTAACACCTAATGTGATGATATTAGAGGAGGTGTCTTTGGGAACTAATTAGGTCTTGAGGGTGGGAGCCCTTATGAATGGAATTACTGCCCTCAAAAAGAGATCCCAGAGAGCTCTCTTGCCCCTCCCATGTGAGAACACAGTGAGAAGACTGGTCTATGACTCAGGAAATGGGATCTCACCAGACACCAAATCTGCTACTGCCTTGATCTTGAAATTCCCTGGCTCTAGAACTGTGAAAAAATTCCTGTTATTTATAAGCAATCCAGTCTATGACATTTTTTTGTATCATTAATCACAATTCAATTACATGAGCAATATTATGGTTACTAGACTCCCCTCCACCATCTAGTTCCCCACCACATACCCCATTACAGTCACTGCCCATCAGCGTAGTAAGATGCTATAGAATCACTACTTGTCTTTGTGTTGTACAGCCCTCCCCGTGCCACCCCACACACATTGTGTCTGCTAATTGAATGTACCCTTTTTCCCCTTATCTCTCCCTTCCCACCCATCCTCCCCAGTCCGTTCCCCTTTGGTAACTGTTAGTCCATTCTTGGGTTCTGTGAGTCTGCTGCCATTTTGTTCCTTCAGTTTTTTCTTTGTTCTTATACTCCACATATGAGTGAAATCATTTGACACATGTCTTTTTCCACCTGGCTTATTTCACTGAGCATAATACCCTCTAGCTACATCCATGCTATTGCAAATGGTAGGATTTGTTTTCTTCTTATGGCTGAGTAATATTCCATAGTGTATATGTACCACACCTTCTTTATCCATTCATCTACTGATGGACACTTAGGTTGCTACCATTTCTTGGCTATTGTAAATAGTGCTGTGATAAACATAGGGGTGCATCTGTCTTTTTCAAACTGGGCTCCTACATTTTTAGGGTAAATCCTAGGAGTGGAAATCATGGGTCAAATGGTATTTCTACTTTGAGTTTTTTGAAGAGCCTCCACACTGCTTTCCACAATGGTTGAACTAATTTACATTTCTACCAGCAGTGTAGGAGGGTTCCCCTTTCTCCACAACCTCACCAACATTTGTTGTTGTTTGTCTTTGGGATGGTGACGATCCTTACTGGTGTGAGGTGATATCTCAGTGTGGTTTTAATTTGCATTTCCCTGATGACTAGTGATGTGGAGCCTCTTTTCATGTGTCTGTTGGCCATCTGAATTTCTTCTTATAGCAATCCAGGCATATTTAAAGAAGGAAGAACAATCCTAAATGAATAGTCTAAAGACACAATTATCGAAATTGGGAAAAGAAGAACAAATGAGGCCTAAAGTCAGCAGGAGGGACATATTAAAGATCAGAGAAGATATAAATAAAATTCAGAAGAATAAAACAATAGAAAAAATCAATGAAACCAAGAGCTGGTTCTTTCATTGTGGTTTTAATTTGCATTTCTCTGATGATTAGCAATGTGGAGAATCTTTTCATGTGCCTGTTGGCCATCTGAATTTCTTCTTTGGAGAAGTGTCTGTTCAGATCCTTTGCCCAATTTCTACTTGGATTATTTGCTTTTTGTCTGTTGAGGTGTGTGAGCTATTTATATATTTTGGATGTCAATGCTTTATTGGATGTCATTTACGAATATATTCTGTAGGATGACTTTTTGTTCTATTGGTGGTATCCTTTGCTGTGTAGAAGCTTTTCAGCTTCATATAGTCCCACTTGTTCATTTTTGTTTTTGTTTCTCTTGCCTGGGGAGATATGTTCATGAAGAAGTTGCTCATATTTTTGTCCAAGAGATTTTTGCCTATGTATTTTTCTAAGAGTTTTATGGTTTCATGACTTACATTCAGGTCTTTGATCCATTTTGAATTTACTTTTGTGTATGGGGTTAGACAATAATCCAGTTTCATTCTCTTACATGTAGCTGTTGAGTTTTGCCAACACCAACTGCTGAAGAGGCTGTCATTTACCCATTGTATATCCATGGCTCCTTTATCGTATATTAATTGACCATATATGTTTGGGTTAATATCTGGACTCTCTATTCTGTTCCACTGGTCTGTGAGTCTGTTCTTGTGCCAGTACAAAATTGTCTTGATTACTGTGGCTTTGTAATAGAGCTTGAAGTTGGGAAGCGAGATCCCCATGCTTTATTCTTCCTTCTCAGGAATACTTTGGCTATTTGGGGTCTTTGGTGGTTCCATATGAATTTTAGAACTATTTGTTCCAGCTCATTGAAGAATGCTGTTGGTATTTTGATAGGGTTTGCATTGAATCTAGATTACTTTAGGCAGGATGGCCATTTTGACAATATTAATTCTTCCTAGCCAAGAACATGGGATGAGTTTCTGTTTGTTAGTGTCCTCTTTAATTTCTCTTAAGAGTGTCTTGTAGTTTTCAGGGTATAGGTCTTTCACTTCCTTGGTTAGTTTTATTTCTAGGTATTTTATTCTTCTTGATGCAACTGTGAATGGAATTGTTTTCCTGATTTCTCTTTCTGCTACTTCATCATTAGTGTATAGGAAAGCAACTGATTTCTGTGTATTAATTTTGTATCTTGCAACTTTGCTGAATTCAGATATTAGTGGTAGTAGTTTTGGAGTGGAGTCTTTCAGCTTTTTTATGTACAATATCATGTCATCTGCAAACAGGGACAGTTTGGCTTCTTCTTTACCAATCTGGATGCCTTGTATTTCTTTGTTTTGTCTGATTGCTGTGGCTAGGACCTCCAGTACTATGTTGAATAACAGTGGGGAGAGTGGGCATCCCTGTCTTGTTCCCAATCTTAGAGGAAAAGCTTTCAGCTTCTCACTGTTAAGTGTGATGTTGGCTGTGGGTTTGTCACATATGGCCTTTATTATGTTGAGGTAGCTGCCCTCTATGCCCATTTTCTTGAGAGTTTGTATCATGAATGGATGTTGAATTTTGTCGAATGCTTTTTCAGCATCTATGGAGATGATCATGTGTTCTTTTTCCTTCTTTTTGTTGATGTGGTGTATGATGTTGATAGATTTTCGAGTGTTCTACCATTCTGGCATCCCTGGGATGAATCTCACTTGGTCATGGTGTAATGATCCTCTTGTATTTTTGAATTCGGTTTGCTAATATTTTGTTGAGTATTTTTCCATCAATGTTCATCAGTGATATTGGTCTGTAATTCTCTTTTTTTGTGGCTTCTTTGCCTAGTTTTGGTATTAGGGTGGTGCTGCTTCATTGCATGTGCTTGGAAGTATTACCTCCTCTTCTATTTTTTGGAAAACTTTAAGGAAAATTGGTATTATATCTTCTCTATATGTCTGATAAAGTTCAGCAGTGAATCCATCTGGTCCAGGGGTTTTGTTCTTGGGTAGTTTTGATTTCTGGTTTAATTTTGTTGCTGGTTATTAATCTGTTTATATTTTCTGTTTCTCCCTTAATCAGTCTTGGAAGGTTGTATTTTTTTAGAAAGTTGTCCATTTCTTCAAGGTTATCCAGATTGTTAGCATATAGGTTTTCACAGTATTCTCTAATAATTCTTTGTATTTCTGTGGGGTCCATCACGATTTTTCCTTTCTCATTTCTGATTCTGTTTATGTGTGTAGATTCTCTTTTTCCCTTAATAAGTCTGGCTAGGGGTTTATCAATTTTTTTATTTTCTCAAAGAACTAGCTCTTGGTTTCATTGATTTTTTCTATTCTTTTATTCTTCTCAATTTTTTTTATTTCTTCTCTGATCTTTATTATATCCCTCCTTCTGCTGACTTTGGCCCTCATTTGTTCTTCTTTTTCCAGTTTCAATAATTGTGACTTTTGACTATTCATTTGGGATTGTTGTTTCTTCTCTAAATAGTCTTGGATTGCTATCTACTTTTTTTAGCATGGCCTTCACTGCATCCCACAGAATTTGGGGCTTTGTGCTGTTTTCATTTATCTCCACATATTGCTTGATCCCTGTTTTAATTTGGTCATTGATCCATTGATTATTTAGGAGCATGTTGTTAAGCCTCCATGTGTTTGTGAGCCTTTTTGTTTTCTTTGTACAATTTATTTCTAGTTTTATACCTTTGTAATCTGAGAAGTTGGTTGGTAGAATTTCAATCTTTTTGAATTTCCTGAGGCTCTTTTTGTGGCCTAGTATGTGGTCTACTCTGGAAAATGTTCCATGTGCACTTGAGAAGAATGTGTATCCTGCTGCATTTGGGTGTAGAGTTCTGTAGATATCTGTTAGGTCCATCTGTTCTAGTGTGTTGTTCAGTGCTTCTGTGTCTTTACTTATTTTCTGTCTGGTGGATCTGTCCTTTGGAGTGAGTGGTGTGTTGAAGTCTCCTAAAATGAATGCATTGCATTCTATTTCCTCCTTCAATTCTGTTAGTATTTGTTTCACATATGTCGGTACTCCTGTGTTGGGTGCATATATATTTATAATGGTTATATCCTCTTGTTGGACTGACCCCTTTATCATTATGTAAAGTCCTTCTTTCTCTTGTTACTTTCTTTGTTTTGAAGTCTATTTTGTCTGATACAAGTACTGTAACACCTGCTTTTTTCTCCTTATTGCTTGTTTGAAATATCTTTTTCCATCCCTTCTCTTTTGGTCTTTGTATGTCCTTGAGTTTGAGGTGAGTCTCTTGTAAGCAGCATATAGATGGGTCTTGCTTTTTTATCCATTCTATTACTCTGTGTCTTTTGATTGGTGCATTCATCATTCAGTCCATTTACATTTAGGGTAATTATCAATACATATGTACTTATTGTCATTGCAGGCTTTGGATTCATGGTTACCAAAGGTTTAAAGGTAGCTTCTTTGTTATCTAACTGTCTAACTTCACTCTCTTATTAAGCTAATAAACTCAGTCTGGTGATTCTTTATTTCTCTCCCTTCTTATTCTTTCTCCTCCTCCATTCTTATATGTTAGGTGTTTTATTATGTACTCTTTTGTGTTTCTTTTGACTGTTTTTGTGGATAGTTGATTTGATTTTTTGCCTTAAATTAGTATTTGATTTGTCTACTTTCTTTGCTGTGATTTTATTTTCTCTGGTGACATATATTTAAAAGCCTTAGAAATGCTTCCATCTAGAGCAGTCTCTTTAAAATATCCTGTAGAGGTGGTTTGTGGGAGGCAAATTCCATCAACTTTTGCTTGTCTGGAAATTGTTTAATCCCTCCTTCAAATTTAGATGGTAATTGTGCTGGATACAGTATCCTTGGTTCAAGGCCCTTCTGTTTCATTGCATTAAGTATATCTTGCCATTCTCTTCTGGCCTGTAAGGTTTCTGTTGAAAAGTATGATGACAGCCTGATGTGTTTTCCCTTATAGATGGCCTTTTTTTCTCTCTCTGGCTACCTTTAATACTCTGTCTTTGTGTTTGATCTTTGCCATTTTAATTATTATATGGCTTGGTGTTGTCCTCCTTGGATCCCTTGTGTTGGGAGATCTGTGGGCTCCATGGTTTGAGAGACTGTTTCCTTCCCCAGCTTGGGGATGTTTTCAGCAATTATTTCTTCAAAGACTTTCTATCCCCTTTTCTGTCTCTTCTTTTTCTGGTACCCCTATAATGGGAATATTATTCTGTTTGGATTAGTCACACAGTCCTCCTAATATTTTTTCATTCCTAGAGATCCTTTTATCTCTCTCTGCCTCAGTTTCTCTGTATTCCTGTTCTCTGATTTCTATTCCATTAATAGTCTCTTATACCTCGTCCAGTTTGCTCTTAAGACCTTCTATTGATTGTTTCATTTCTGTTATCTCCCTCTGGACTTCATCCCTTAGCTCTTGCATATTTCTCTGCAGGTCCATCAGCATGGTTATGACTTTCATTTTGAATTCTTTTTCAGGAAGATTGATTATATCTATCTCACCAAGCCTTCTCAAGCTATGTGAATGATTTTTGACTGGACCACATTCTTCTGCCTTTTCAAGGTGATAGAAGTGGTTGCACGCAGGTGGCGCATGTGTTGGCTGGGAGAACAAAGTTCCTTCCTGCTTGCTGGTCACCTTGCCCTTCTCTGCTGCCTGTGCCAGTTACCTGCACACCAGGAGCAGTCTCTGGGATAATATCCTGAGCTGCCATGGGTGGGCCAGCCCTTGGGATAGCCTACAACACTGCAGAGGGTGGCAGTCATGCTGGGTGTGTTCTCCTGTGAGAACGGTGCCCCTTCGTACCTTCCGGACTTTGCTCTGGCTTCCGCTGCCTGTGCTGGTTACCCGCACACCGGGAGCAGTCTCTGGGATAATCTCTTGAGCTGCCATGGGCTGTGCATCCCTTGGGATAGCTAGAGCTCTGTGGGAGGTCGCCGATGCGCCAGGTGTATTCTCCTGTGAAAATGATGCCCCCTCATGCCTTCTGGACCTTGTTCCGGCTTCCTCTGTCTGTTCCAGGCAGTTGCACTCTCGTGGCAGCCTCTGGGTCTGTCCCGGTTAGCTGCACGTTGGGAGAAGACTCTGTGTGGTTGCTGTGGGTGGGGCTGTTCTCCAGCTGCTCTGCAGCTGTGCTGGGTCAGCTAGTTTGCTTCCAGCATCAGCTGGGGGAAATGAATGGCAGGCTGCTCATCACTGTGAGGGGCTTTGGAGCTGCATTACCCACCAAGGTGTTAGGGCACCTGAGGTTCCTTAAGATTCCCAGCCTGCTGGGCTGAGTGTGCCAGGAAGATTTTGTCCAGCTATTAAGCCCTTGTCCCTTTAAGACTTTTAAAAAGCACCTGCTTTTCTTTTGTCCCAGGGGAGCCAATTCTGGGGATCTGCTTTCAGTCTCCGTCTTGGATTTTACTTTTCCATTTCTCTAATATCCAGTACACAATGCAATGTGTGTCTGTGCTCCCAGTGCAGATTACTAGGGCTGGTTATTTAGCAGTCCTGTGCTTCCACTCCCTCCCCCACTCTGATTCTTTTCCTCCCACTGGTGAGCTGGGGTGGGGGGAGTGCTCAGGTCCAGCTGGGTCATGGCTTTGTATCTTACCCTTTTCATGAAACGCTGAGTTCTCGCAGATGTAGATGTAGCCTGGCTATTGTGCTCTATCTTCTGGTCTCTCTTTTAGGAATAGTTGTATTTGTTGTATTTTCAAAAATATATATGGTGTTGGGAGGAAATTTCTGCCACCCTACTCATGCCAACATCTTGAGCCCCTCCCAGTCTACGATATTTTGTTAGGGAAGCCCAAAGGGACTAAAATAAAATGGCTGGGTTGACAAGGAATATTTTTTATTCTTTCACATTTTGTACATTTTGTATTATTCCACTTAACAATGCCTTAATAATTTCCACTTGAGCTTGGTCTTAATAATAATAAGAAAGTCCAGGAATGGAGGAAAAAACAGGTCATTACACTTTTTTTTTGTACCTATTACAATAGGATGTCATGCCAGTATTAACAAACCAAAGGTTTTCCTAAAAGAAAAGTCTCTTTTGGACACTTGTAGCTCTCAGAGTTTACACAACTAGAGATAATGAAAAAGATTGTATACTTGAATAATATTCCTGGGAAATTTACATTTTGGTGGGATCACTTATCTCCACTGACTGTAAAATGTATGTCTTTTGCCACCCCAAACAATATGAGAATATATTATTATAAAATCAGGGCTTTCTTCAGGTCAGATGAAGGGTAGAACACATGTGAACTTTATGTTAAATTTTGTTTCCTTAGTAGTATATGTTGAGGATGTAGACTTAAGAAAAGCTATAAAGAAGTTTTGAAGAAATTTTAGTGTTGTAATGAAACCTAACTAAAATTACTATGAAAGGATATACATAGGATAAATCCTGTGATCATATCTAAATGCTGTTGTTAGTGGCTTTAACGAGTATAAAAGGTGTCTAGCAACACCTGTGAGAAGTTAATACTCACAGGGATAGTTTAATGTCTTTAACAAATTCCATCAGTTGTCAAATCATTCCTGGCCCCTAAGGGATAAACAGTTCTATAGTAGAAACTTGAAGGCCTTTACCTATAGCTTCTGCTGATAGTGATATTGGAACAAGTGGCCCCTGTTCCTTTAGCTGTCTACCTTTCAATTTTAGGAGCCATCCACCTGCCAAGTAAGTACTTCTGGGATGATTCTGAAACACTGGAACCTAAAAAATGGTGGTGGGCAAAAGCTAAAAAGATGGACAATAGAAAATTTCCCTAAACTAACTGGGGTCACTGACATGGTTTGTTTCAGTAGACTAACATTCCACAGATTGGGACAGACTAAACTAAGATTTGGAAGGGATAAATTTTGCTAGACCAGGGACAAGAAGAGCTTTCTCCAAATATGCAAGAGAGATTACGCCAGTGATATTAGACTAAAGTGTAAATTGGAATTGGGGGTGTTTAAAATTTGGCCTGACTGGGATGACATAACTTCTACTCTCACAACTGAGATGAAACAAAACTTTTGAATTAGGTCACTATGTTTTTAAGGGAATTATTTCCTTAAACAGATGCTTAAATGTCAATAATTAGAATGAATAAGAGAATAATTAGTGCTTACCTATGTTATGCTTTCTGTTTCAAGATGTAAAGTTTTTAAGGTGTATTTATGGTAGATCATTATTCTGTAAAACTGCGTCATGCCATAAATCTGTGTTGGAATGCAACAGGATAAATACTTTACTTGAAAATACGTTGTCTGAATTGAATGCACTTGTTTCAGTTTCAGGAAGTAGAACTTAACATATTTTTAAGTATTGGGTAGTTACAAAGTGTCAATTCATTAAAAAAATAAACATTAAAACTAATTAAAAGTCATTTAAGTTCACTAGTCAGAATGTAGTGGCTCTCTGACTTTTCAGTACCAATTTTTTAGATGAAAAACAATAGGAAAATTAACTTTGATGGCACAATAGATGTATGTGCTATCTGTACCTAAAAAGAGTACTGCAAGTTCATTAGCTAAGAATACATGGTTAATATAAAAATTACAGAAATCCAGCCTCAAGGAAGTAAGTCATTTTAGCTAGTGCTTGAGGTCACTAAAAGTACAATGCACACCCTCACAATGTACTGTGGATAATTTAGAAACCATAAAATAGAGAGGACAGACATTTTCCAAAGGTTTTCTTTAGAAACTGGACTGAAAATTATAAAATATTTTAGCATAAAATTGGAATTTTGATATGTCTGCTCCACCCCAGATCTTGCTTCCTAATAGGGAAGCATGGGAGGGATCAGAAGAAAAATAGCCCTTGAGGTTCAGAAGTCCTAGATAGGTCCTGAATTCTATCTCCTTTAACTTGAGATTTAAAAAATATATATATATTATCCTATTAAATATTAGCTTTTTCACTTGACTGTAACCTCTGTGGTCAGAGGCTATCCACATCTTAGTATCTAACAGAGTTTATGGTGTATAAGACATTCAAAAATAGTCTTTTCTTGTTATTCTGGGTAGTTATGGTATATAAGTTTGGGGTAACACTGAATTAGTAAATATTGAATAGTTACTCCTGGGAGAAATGCACATATGTATATGTATATGTATATGTATATGTATATGTAGGTACCCTATGTACATACAAATCTCATATAGATTATAATCTTAAATCCTAAAAATAATTTATTCTGGTAGATTCTATTTTCATTATTTTACAGAAGAGAAAATGAAATTCAGAAATGTTGAGTGACTTTCTTGAGGCTGTCTCATTAATTGGAGCCAGAGTTGGGATTCAAATCCCATCTACCTGGCCCCAAGGATGGAGCTTCTTGCAGTAAAAGTACCCCCCCCTTACTGTCTCCTTCCTCTGGTCATGTCTGAATGAGAACTGAACCCAGTCAGAGAGTGGCCACATTTGACCTCAGCTTGGAATATGTATATTTTTAGCTGCTCTGCACATGTCCACTAATTACCCAGAAAGTACCTTAAATACTAATATTGGGGTTAAAAATAGACTTTAGGAGTAGGTGAATTCACAAATATGGATGCACCGTATATGAATTAATTGCATTCCATCTTCAACTGAAATGTAGTTAGTTTTTCCTCACTGTGGAGGTAGTCAGGCAGGAGTTACTGAGATGTAGACAGATAGAACTCGTGGCCCTGGTAAGAGATAGTCAGAGGTAACTAAGATCAGGGCTTCACAGTAATCAAAAAAACACTTCCTGGAAAACATAGCCTGAAAGATGGGAGGCTCTTCCCATTCCCATCTCAGTGGCAGCAACTCCCAGCCAATCACATGGGCTTCTTTTCAAAAAGAACCAGTCCAACTCATCCATTTGAAAGTACACTAAGTTAGACAGACCTTAGTTGTGATTGGTTACACCCTATGCAAATGAAGCATTGTACTTCCAGCCCATCAGGAATGAGTTGTGATGTCATTAGTTCAATTGTCTATTAGGTCCATGGGGCACAGACTTCCTCCTTTCAAGAAGCTTATAAAACCCTAGAAGCTGCCACCTTAATGATGTCCTCCCTTTGAACCCCTCCTGATTAGCAGGATTCCTTTTCAATTTCACTCTTTATTAAAATCTTTGCCTGTTGCTCCTTACTCTTTGTCTGTTGGCTTCATACCTCACTGCCTCTGAGACACAATCCTGGGAAAAACAGGATCTCAACCAGTAACATCTTTTGATGGCTCATCCAGGATTTCCTTGCTGCCCTGCTGAGGCCCCCGCATGAAGGCAGGATGAGTTATCTGGCTCATCCAGGATTTCCTTTGAAGGGTGGGCAACTTAGAATCTAAGACGTTTTGGTTACTACTCCTCTGTGATTCATTCTTAAAAAAAGGGAACACCTTTGAACCCCAAACCTTAAGGAAGAAGCATATGATCTTCTGCACCCATATTTGTCCCAGCTACCAGCTACGAGATGGGGGAAAATGGCCACCTGAGAGAAGTAGTAATTACAATAGTATTTCACAGAAAGACCTCTTCTGTAGGAAGGAAGGGAAATGGTCAGAAATTCTCTATATGCAAGTCTTCTTTGTCCTAAGATACAAGCCAGAGTTATGTTAAAAATGCCAGATAGACTCAAGAGTCCTAGCCATGATTACCACCAAGCTTGAATCCCCCAAGAAGATCAAGTCAACTTTGGGGCCACCCCTGGGTGCAGATGGGTCTCTCTCAGAAAAGGAGAAGACTCCTCCTTTTCCTCCTTACTCTGAACAGCTGTTCCCCAGTCCTGTGTCAACTGCCCCACCACCTCCTTTGCCTTCTCTAAAATCTCCCTCTATGCATCCTCCTCCTTCCCATTGGGTGCCACCCCTGCTGATCTGGCCCTTGCAGGAGATGCCAGGAGGGGAATTTGGCCCTACTAAAGTGCAGGTCCCCTTTTCCCTGTAGGATCTTAGGCCGATCAAGGTGGACTTGGGAAGATTCTCAGATGACCCAGACAAATACATAAAAATCTTTCAAAGTCTAACTCATGTCTTTGACATGACTTGGAAAGATCTCATGTTAATCCTGAACCAGACACTGACAAGCAACGAAGTTAGGACTGCCCTAGAGGCAGCCAAAAATTTCAGAGACGAGTTGTTCCTCTCCTATCAGGATTCCCACAGGGGTGCCAGTGAGGAAGACATATACTCCACAGGTTGTGAAGCAGTCCCTTGGGAAGACCCAGAGTGGGACCCTAATAACCCACTGGTGACCTGGCAGCATAAGCATTTCCAGATGTATTTCCTAGATAGACTCAGGAGGACCAGAGTCAAGCCCCTAAATTACTCCAAGTTAGGTTGTTCAGGAGGTGGAGGGGCCTCCCTTGGCTTTCCTAGAATGGTTAAGGGAAGCCCTGGTTAAGCACACTTATCTATCCTCAGACTCAATTGAAGGGAACTTGATGTTCAGGGATAAATGTATAACTCAGTCTGCCCCAGATATTAGAAGAAAGCTACCAAAGCTGTCTTTGGGACCCAACAGTACCCAGACCACCTCCTAAAGGTGGCTACAGCGGTTTTTTACAATCGGGATCAAGAGGAGGCTAAGGAAAGGGACAGAAGAGATAGAAAAGAAGGTAGCCCTACTGGTGGTTGCTCCTGAAGCAAACCCCTGGAGGACAACCATATGGCCCCATTGGGTTGGTACTACAGTGTGGGCATACAGGATACTTCAAGAAATAATGCCCCAACAGGACTGCCCCCCCCACACACACACCAGGCCCTGTCCTATCTGAGAAGAAGGACATTGGAAGGCAGACTATCATCAGAGGTGAAAGTCCCAGGGGGCAGGACAACCTGCCATCATGGTCCAAAAGGATTAAAGTGGCCTGGGATCTCCCTATATGGCTCATGTAACATGAGCAATCACCTTCTAGGAGCCCTGGGTAGTCCGTACAGTAGAGAGAAAAGAGATTTTCTCTTAGATACAGCAACTTCCCTTCCATTCATCTAGTTAAGTCCTGGCCCTCTGTCTCCTGCAAGTACAACCATAACCAGAGTCATGGGGAAAGCCCTGTCTCAACATTTCTCATGTCATTTAAATTGTAGCTGGGAGACCCTATTGTTTTCCCACTCCTTTCTCATAGTCCCCCAAAGCCCTACCCCATTGCTAGGTAGAGACATCCTATCTAGACTAGGAACCACCATACCAGTAGCTCCTGGGCAGGCCCTCTTTCTACCCCTTGAGAAAACAGAGATAGACCCCCAATGTGTGAGCCACCCAGGGAAAGACAGGCTGAGCTCGAACTGCTCAGCCAGTAGAAATTAGACTGAAAGATTCAGCTATCTTCCCCAACCAGAGGCAGTACTCCCTAAGGCCCAAGGCTCATAGGAGGCTGGAAGACATTATCACTAATCTGAAGTGCCAGAGCCTTCTGGTGCCATGCGACAGCCCATGCAATACCCCTATCTTGGGAGTTCAGAAGCCCAATGGGGAATGGAGATTGGTGCAAGATCTCCCCCTGGTAAACAAGGTAGTAGTTCCCATTCATCCTGTAGTGCCCAATCCATACACCTTATTGACCCAAATCCCTGAAAATGCCAAGTTTTCAGAGTTCACAGTCCTGTTCACAAAACTGATTCACCATTCTAGATTTAAAGGATGCTTTCTTTTACATACCCTTGCATCCTGATTTTCAGTATCTTTTTGCCTTTGAGGATCTCTCCAACAAGGCTACCCAACTAATGTGGACTGTCCTGCCCCAGGGGTTCAGGGATAGTCCCCACCTGTTCGGTCCTGTCTAGGGATCTATCAGACTTTTTTGTTTCCCCAAGTCCAGGTCCTACAATATGTAGATGACCTCCTCCTCTGCTCCTCCTTGGAAGAGGACTACTGTGAAGAAACAAAAGCCCTTCTCAACTTCCTAGCAGAAAGAAGGCATAAAGCTTTCCAGAACAAGGCCCAATTGTGATAAACCTCAGTAAAGTACCTAGGCCTTGCATTGTCTGAGGGATCCAGGGTCCTCGGCATTGACAGAATAAAACCCATCTCCACCTTCCCTCTGCCTGGGAAGCTAAAACAGCTCAGGGGCTTCCGAGGCTTCACTGGATTCTGCATATTGTGGTTTCCTGGATTTGGAGATATAGCTCATCCCTTAGATCAACTGGTCAAGTACATGCAGGCCAGTGATACACAAGTTCTAACATGGGAACCAGAGGCCCAATGAGCTTTTGAGCAGCTAAAGAATGCTTATTGTAGGCCCCCACCCTAAGCTTTACAACAGGAAACAGTTTCAATTTGTATGTGAAAGAACCGGAGTTGTCTTGGAGGTCCTGACTTAAGACTCAGGGTGTGGCCCAACAACTCGTTGGGTACCTAAGCAGAGGGCTGGACATGGTGGTGAAATAGTGGCCAGCTTGTGTGTGGGCTTGGGCAGTGGCAGCCTTCCTAATTCCCAAAGTCCTAAAGCTGACTTTGGGAAATGACCTGACCATGCTCTCTCCTCATAATGTTACAGTATTATTGAGGTGAAAAGGAAGCCTTTGGCTATCTGACAGCTGCCTCAAAAAATACCAGGCTATGCTATTAGAGGAGCCTGTCATTCAGATAAAGACATGTACCCCCTCAAGCCAGCAACATTCCTCTCTGAGGAACAAAGGTAAGTAGAACATGATTGGAAGAAGTAATCCTCCACACTTATGCAGGACAAGAGGATCTGAGGAAGCTCCCCTAGGAAAAACACATCTGCAGATCTGATTGTTTTCACAGATGAGAGTTCATTTGTTGAATTGGGAACCCAGAGGGCAGGATATGCAGTAGTATCTCTCACTGAGGACTATTGAGAGTTCTCCCCTTCTTCCAGGGACCAGTGCCCAGTTGGCAGAATTGATAGCTCTAACCAGGGCTCTAGAAGTGAGTAAGGGGCAGAGGGTTAACATATACACTGACTCTAAATATGCCTTCCTAGTCCTCCATGCCCATGCTGCTGTTTGTAAAGAGAGAAATTACCTCACTGCAAATGGGTCCCCTATTAAATATTATCATGAAATTGACTGACTACTCTGTACTGTCTTCCTCCCCAAGGAAGGCTGTTGTACATTGCCAGGGTCATCAGGAAGGAACAGATCAGGTATTAGAGTGAAACTGATAGGCCAACTATGTAGTCTGGGAGAAAGCCTAAGAGACACAGTCTACCATCACTATAGTGCCCCTGTTTAGGGAGCATTCCCTAAATCAAATCAAACCCCAGTAATCCCAACAAGAGACAGATATGGCCCCCTGAAAGGGCTTAACTTTGCAGTTCTCAGGGTGGTTTCAAAATGAAGAAGGGAAAATTCTCTTATCAACAACTAACAGGTAGAAATTGTTAAAGACCCTATACCAGTCTTTCCATCTAGGGAGGGATGGGACCTCTCAGCTGGCTAATAGACTGTTTTTGGGAACTGGACGTCAAGAGACAATAAAATAGGTAACATGCTCTTGTGAGGTGTGTTAAAAGAACAATCCTCTCAGTCATCAATTAGCCTTGGCAGGGATGCAAAGGACTGGGACGTACCCGGGGGAGGATTGGCAAATTGATTTTACCCTTCTGCCTAAGGTTAAGGGAGTTCAATATCTACTCGTAGGAGTGGACATGTTCACTGGTGGATAGAGGCCTTCCCCTGTAGGACTGAAAAAGTGAAAGTAGTCCAGACCTTGGTGAATGAAATCATCCCCACATTTGGACTACCCAGATGCCTGGAAAGTGATAATGTGCCAGCCTTCAAGGTGGCAGCAACTCAGGGAGTCTCTTCAGCTCTGGGAATACAGTACCACCACCACTGCTCTTGGAGACACCAATCCTCAGGCAAGGTAGAGAGAGCAAATGGGATTTTAAATTGACATCTTAGGAAGGTGACCCAGGAGTCAGTCTCCCTTGGATTGCCCTCCTTCCCATCGCACTCCTATGAGTCAGAAATACTCCTCAGTGAGCAGGTTGGAGTCCCTCTGAGTTGCTGTATGGTAGGCCTTTCCTGACTAATGACTTCCTTCTTGACACAGAGGCAGCTGCACAAGTAAAGTAAGTCACCTCCTTGGCCCAAATCCAATTAATCCTTTAGAAACTGGAAGGAACTCAAGACAGAAAGGAAGGAAATCTCTTTTTGAGCCAGAAGACTTAATTTTAGTTAAGACAATGCCCTCCACTGGTCCTTCTCTCGCCATTCCCACATGGGAAAGACCGGATACAATAATTCTCTCCACTTCCACCACAGCTAAAATAATGAGACATAAGTCTTGGATACATCGCCCCTCACTGAAGCCCTGGGTGTCTGAAAAAGCAGGCCTCACTCTGAACAAGGAGGATTCCCTGCCCCATTATTCCTGTGAGCCTGTACAAGATCTGAAGTACCTTTTTAGGCAATAGACACCTAAGAGAAGTATTCCAAGACTCCAGACTTCTGGGTCTTTTTCGGCACTACTGTGGGAGTGAGACTTGTAATTTCCCTTATGTCCTGTATTACTGAGATCCACCTCCTATTACCTGGCAGTATTTCTGCCCCTGCTAGGTTTAGGGTACCTCCTTTTTAACCTCATCTCTGAACTATGGCTATAGGAAACTTACCAAGACTTCACCCCCTTTCAAACTACCTTCTTTTCCTTCTGCCTCCCATTTTTTCTCTCCCAACCAGACCTTTTCCTTAAACATTTGGGTCCTCTTGGTAAACAGCATGCAATCCTACTTAGGTACCATCAACTCTACCTTAGCCTCTGATTGCTGGGCATGCATCTCTTCACAGACTCAGGTCGCCACCACCATCCCTGCTGACCTTTGAACCTGGACCCGTAGCAATACATCCATCCACATATCATATAGGGCTGACCCTTTCCCCAAATGGTTCTTTAACCTAGTTCTTCTACAGACTACCTTATTCCTCATTTCTTGGTCCAATGGCAACCTCCATCACAGAGCCAAAGCACACTTTTAATTTATAGCCCCTTTCCTAATTGGCCTAAGCCCAGCCTATTGGCAAGGAACCCCCATATATGGACCTACCTTCATACAAGCCACCCTCAACATGTAAGCCCCCCTTTGTATCAGCCATTCCTTTTCCCCACCCATAAATGGCTCCTTTGTAGGCAGCCTATCATCCTCTTTGTGCACTGAAACGCTCACCTTAAATCCTTCATCAGTCCACTAAAATAAAGACATGAGCCACCTCAGATAATCACCAAACAACTTTTTACAAGCCAAATTTAGTTTTCCAGCCCTGTAACTATCCCCTCCACCCAACCTTTGCTCTCCACTACCAACACTTCCTTTCCTTGCCAACAACACTCTCCTTGCACCATCTTTAAGGAACCTCCTTGGCTTAGATCCTGCACCAACACCTGTTTGCCTCAATGTCTCAGGGAGTGACCACGACCACCTCCAAATCAACCAAAAACAATTTTTTGGTTCACTCCACAATCACACCACCTATTATACTTCTTCTCCAACCAATATTGCATATCAGCCACTCACAGAAACCACCCTTTCTACAGAATACTACATCTGGAAGGGGCAAGAAAACAACTGGGGCTCCTCTTCCTCCTCTTCCTGGCTAGCCTCACTAAAATTAAAATTCTGTCTCAGTACCCTGGGTCTGCTCTTTCTCTGTGGCTCCTCCTTCTATTGATGCCTCCCAGCCAATCAGACCAGGATATGTATCATAATATATCAAGTCCCCTGGATAGATGTCCTGCCCAATAACCAATTACCATCCTGCTACTTCAATCCATCTCCTCATCAGCTGTCTGGTCCAAATGAGCTGTTCACCTTATCCCACTTCTTGCAGGCCTCAGTATCTCTGCAGCTCTAGGCATGATTTGTGGGAGTAATCACATCCACTGTGCTCGTCCAAAGATTCTCTCACGAGCTTACAGAAGCTTTAGACCAACTAGCCAAAGGCATCTCAACTCTTCAGAACCACATCGACTCCGTAGATGAACAGTCCCCCAAAATAGGTGAGGTCTGGATTTCCTCACAGCTGAGAAAGAGGCCTCTGCCTTTTTCTCCAAGAACGTTGTTTCTACATCAATCAGTTTGGCATTGTACAAGATGTTATTCAAAAGCTCCAAGGGAGACAAACATGGCCTTCTTTTTGATTAGGCAAACAGATTATGCTGTGATACCGAAGGCTCTTGGGAGCCGTGGTCCAATCTAATGAAGTGGGTCCCATGGGTTGCACAACTTTTAGGACCCCTCATTATAATTATAAATCTTTCTCATAACCTTTGGCCTCTGTATACTAAATCTACTAATAAAAATTGTTTCTTCCTATCTAGAATCCATCAAGCTCCAGATGTTGATGCAAATGGAAGCTCCCATGACAGTCCCTTGTGACTTCTACTGTGGGCCATTAGATAGGTCAGAGAGTGAACCCAGACTTCCATTCCCTGGTGTTCACCCATTGTCAGCAGGAAGCAGCTCGAGCAGTCTTTATCCTTTTCCCTAACAGTAGTTAGGGTTCCTCTTCTGAAGGGGGGATTGAGATAAGGAGTTAGTGGGATGCAGGCAGATAGAACTCATGGCCCTGGTAAGACAGAGCTAGAGGGAACTAAGATCAGGGTTTCGCAGTAAACAATAAAAACGCTTTCTGGAAAATTTGACCTGAAAGATGGGAAGGTCTTCAAATTCCCATCTTGGAACTAGCAGCAACTCCTAGTCAATCACATGGGTTTCTTCCTTTCAGAAAGTTCCAATCTAACTCAACCATTCAAAAGAACATATAGTTAGACAGACCGCAGCTTTGACTGGTTATGCCCTATGCAAATGAAGCATTGTACATTCAGCCAGGGAAAGAGTTGTAAGTTAGTTCACTAGTTGTCATTAGTTCAATTGTCTATTAGGTCCACAGGATGTGGACTTCCTCCTTTCAAGAAGCTTCTGAACTCCTAGACACTGCAACTTTAACGGCATCATCCCTTGGAGCCCCTCCTGATCAGCAGGAGTCATTTTCAATTTTACTCTTCATTAAAATCTTTGCTGGTTGCTCCATATTCTTGTCTGCTGGCTTTATTCCTCTGCTTCCAAGACACAATCCTGGGAAAAACAGGATCTTAGCCAGTAACAGTAGCAGAAACTGAAGGAACACTTTAACAGTCCATCTTTTGAATTAAGGAGTGAAGAAACTGTAGTTTGGAAGACCACTGGAACATTTTGGTTCCTGCTGGTAAGTAACCAATAATTCTATTTTCTACCATTCAGCAAACATATCATCAAGATGATTGTTCAGGTGGACTCTTATACCCTGTCCTATCTACAGCAGAATCAGAGTGTGTGTGCATGCGCATCTGTGTATATATTCACACACATACATAAATAATTATCATTATTCTTTCTGATATGCTATAAATTTCAAGTAATCTGAACAGCACTGCATAGTTGTTAACCACACAGACTGAGATCAAATTACCTGGGTTCAAAAGCCAGCTCTACAACTTCTATGAGACACTGAGCAGGGGATCATAAAATGATCATAATAAAGTTGACCTAAAAGGAATTCTGTGAATATTAAATGAATTGATTTATTATGATATGAAATACATATAAAATGCTTAGAATAGTACCTGGAGCACTGTCTTAGTTCAGGCTGCTGCAATAAATTCCTATGGACTGAATGGCTTAAACAACAGACATTTATTTCTCACAATTCTGAAGGCTTGGAAGTCTAAGATGAAAGGGTCTGCAGTTTCACTTCCTAGTGAGGGCCCTTTTCCTAGCCTATAGATGGCCACCTCCTTATTGTACCCTTACATGATGGAGAAAGAGAGCTCTGATTTTCTTACAGTGCTTTTAAGAACACTAATCCCAACATTAAGAGCTCCACCCACATGACCTCTTTTAAACTAATTATTTTCCAAAACCTCCACTTCTAAACACCATCACATTATTATGGGTTAAGGTTTTATCATATGAATTTGGAGAGGAGGCACAAACATTAAATCATTCAGTCCCTACATATTCTAAGTCTTATCTACACCTCAGCTATTGTTATTAAGAATTTTATTAATTAGAGAAATAATAGAATCTGCCCACACTTGCGATGTGAAATGTAATTTTTTAATTGGTTTTGGGAAGATAAGAAAGCGTCATGTTCATCTCATCACATCAAGGGTACATTCAATCAACATGATTTCTATCCATGTTGATATTGATCACCTAGTTGAAGTAGTGTCAGGTTTCTCCACTATGAAGTTACTCTGTATTTCCCCCTTTCCATACTACATGGTTTGTGCAGACCATACTTAAGAAGTGGGGAGTTATGTTCTGATTCATTTAGGGTAAAATTTCTAAGTAATGTGTTAGAAATTCTTCTACATCAGAGATTTGTCCTCCCCCCTCATTTATTAATACACTCATTTATTTATATCAGTATGAAATCATGAATATTTAATTTATAATTTTGGTTATAATCCAATACTACTTTATTTTGTTACTCAAATATTTCACTTGGTTTCTGTGCCCTTTTGATATTCCACCATTAATGTAACATTTTAGGCACTTTCTTAACTTTCTAGCACTGTAAGATGCTACTGCTCAAGACTCACCTTGTATATTTCCTACCATAGTCCCAACTGGAGAATCAGTCATTTCTACAAGGAGCCCTGGTTTCTTTTTGTGGTAAATGGTATTAAAAACCAAGACCTGGGTTCTAGTTGTGCTTGTTGTTACTGGTATCTCATTTCTTTCAGGCCCTCCCAACTGAGAGCAAGTAAATGTATCTTTGTATACTAAACCCCATATACACATATATCTATGAATATTTTTATATGTAACCATAGGTTAACTCAGTTAAAACAGGAATTCTTACTGATGACTCCAATTCTAATCCATTACCCCATGGATTAGCATCTTTCCCCTTGCTGATTTATAAATTCCCACACCAAAGGTAAAAAACCTAGTTTTCACCACCCACCATGCACTCACTTATTAAATTCTATCTTATGTGTACAGTAGTATCAGATTGCTAACTTGTACCTCTATGGAAAAAAAACTATCAACCGGAGTACAGTGCTCATGTGTAGTTCCTTTTGCCATTAATATTACACACTCCATTTCCAAACTTGCTTAAGTCAGTATCTTTTGCCCTATCCCCTACAATGAGGTCATTTCATACATTTGCAATATAGTTAGATTTTATTGTCACTATCTTCATTCTTTCCTAGGCTCCCCTGATTTTCTAAATGATTTTTAAAAATCTGCATACTAAAGTTTCACTCTTTGTGATGTAAAACTCATGGACTTTGACAAATGAATATCATATTCACTGTTTGGGCTCAGTTGTGCCCCATCCCCAAAGTATACTTTTGAGTTCTATCACCTCCATACCTCAAAATGACTTTATTTGAGAGAGTCTTTAGTGAAATAAAAAGTAAAACTAGGTAATTAGAGTGAACACTAATTATAAATATGACTAAAGTCCCTATAAAAAGAGGGAATTTGGATACAGAGACAGATACAGGGAGATACCATGTGAAGATGAGGCAGAGATCAGGGTGATGTATCTACATGTCATAGAATGCAAAGACTGCCAGCAAACCACAAGAAACTAGGAACGAGACATAGAACAGATCCTCTTCATAGTCCTCAAAAGGAACTAACCTGTCAACATCTTGATCTGAGTTCTAGCCTCCTGAACTGTGAGACAATAGATTTCCACTGTACTAAGCCACCCAGCTTTTGGAAATTTTTTACAGCAGCTCTAGGAAATTAATACATCCACCATTACAGTGTTATATAGAACAGTTACACTGCCTAAAAATGAACTGTGCTTCACCCATTCATCCCTCACTCTCTTCTCCAAGTCCTTGACAATCACTGGTATTTTTAATTTATCATTTTGCCTCCTAAATGTAATTTGTAAGTATCTCTTTGGATAATTATGGGCAACTACAGAAGGAAAGAGAGAGAGAAAAAAAGCACTTGGCTTTCAACTGTGACATCCCGGTATTTGTTGGAAGGTTTAAGAATAATTAAACATAGAAACTAGGTAGGATAAAAAGAACTGTCAGACCAAAGAATTCTTCCATTTTTTTGAGGCTATCAATGGAATAATATAACATAATAGGCCTATCTGACAAATTCTAAAACCTTAAGTACAAAATATTTTATGTCAATTATAAAACTGAGTAACTATTGAGGTCAAATAAAGCAGATTAATCCTCCTATCAAAGTAATGATAAATTAATTGAATTAATGGAATTCATAGTAACTGAAAACATCTGTTATTGCCTTTTGCTGCATTAGCAAGGGACTTACATTTAGATTTAAATTTATTAACAAACTATACAATGTATATAACATAAAAGATATAATGTCTATTTATAAATATGAAATTGTATTCAGCACAAGATGTCAAATTTACAATTTTACAATAAAGGCTCTTAAAACATGCACAGAAATAAAAGAGAAGAGTGGATTCTCTCAATGGGCAGAGATAACTTTACAATGATTATTAACTAAATTCAGTTCTTTACTACCTTTTTTATTGAAGTATCCTTGATATACAATCTTATATTGGTTTCAAGTATACAACACAGTGGTTTAACAGTTACCTGTATTATTAAATCCTTACCCCCACTAGTGTAGTTCCTGTCTGTCAACATAGGGAGATGTTACAGAATCACTGGGTATATTCTCCATTCTATACTACCATCTCTGTGACCAATTTATATTATGGTTGAGAATTTTTGTGCCCTTTAATCCCCCTCACTTCCTACCTACTCACCCCAACCCCTCCCCATAGTAACCATCAGTCACTTCTCAGTGTCTATGAGTCTACTGCTATTTTGTTCATCTTGTTTTGTTTTGTTTTAATACTCTATGAATAAGTGAAATCAATGGTATTTGTCTTTCTCCACCTGGCATATTTCACTTAATATAATACCCTCTAGCTCCATCCATATTGTTGCAAATGATAGGATTTATTAATTTTTTTATTTATGGTTGAATAATAGTCCATTGTGTATATGTACCACATCTTCTTTATTACCTCTTTTTCACTGATCATTCATTGTTACATGGAGAAGCACACACCAAAGTTTAGGCATCAACTGATCACTTTCTAGAAGTGAATACTGTTTCTAGTTGCTTCAAGTGAAAGTTGTTTCTAGATTTAGAAGAAAAAAGAGTGAAATATGCTTTGGGTTTAGCAATTCCACACAACTCATTTTGGTTTCACAAAATTATTTCATTAAGGAATGAACATATTATTTTGCTATCACCTAAAGAGATTTTCTGCACTATAGCATGAGATCTACTCTAATACATCACAATTAATTGTGTGTATATATATGTGATGTGTCTTCTATACTAGACAGTGAGATATGAAGAAGGCAACAGATATTTTTACCTTTAATTACCAAATACTTTACATTTGGAACATAGTAGGCATTCAATAAACACACATTTAAAATTTTTTCTTCTTAATCCAGACTAAAGAAAATGTTAGAAATACATAAAAATATAAAGTGAAATATTTAAATAACCAGTAGGATTGCAAACGTCTTAGAATGTAAGAGCATATAATATTATTGTGCCTTAGCAGGAATGTCTAATTTCAATGCTGTATTGCTTTATCTAGGTTTTTAAGAGTAGATTATTGAAATTGACAAACAGTAGGTCCAGGAGGAGGAGAAGTGAAGAAAAGTGCCTAAAGCACAAAACTTAAAGAGGTATTCACACCCCAGCGTGAATGTTGACTCTGCATATGCATGAACCTGAAAATAAATGCATTCTTATTTTCATTCCAGGTCCCTTCTTTGCCTCACCCAAGTCTTACCCCTGACAAGATGTTAATCCTAATTTTTGCAGCACCCTAAAAATATACTGGATGAATTTATCATCACATTCAGGATATTCTGTTTCTAAAATCTAACCTCTAATTTCACATACAGAAAGCATTCTTTGTAAATAATTATTTTCCACTTGGAGTTCATTTATATGTATCAGTACCTTTAAGTCAGGATTTTTAAATCTTTCTGTTATTATGGATATAGTACATGGCCTTTAATGTGAAGCTGATTATAATAGAACCAAAACAAACTTAGTGTTATTTTCCATTTCACTACTTAGGAAACTTTGGACAAGTTTTAGACCTAATAAATAATAAAGCCTACCACATAGGACTTGTGTAAAAATTATTAAATGACATTGTATATATAAAGCACCTAGCACAGGGCTTGGCACAAAGCAAGCACTAAAAATGGAAACTAACTATTAGTTATTACTATTTATTGACTATTGATATAAATATCTACATCCATTTTGCCTATCTTATAGATGGTTTCTTCTATTGGTGGGCATTGATTCTACCAGGAGTGCTATTAATTCCATGTTCTCTGCTCCCTAAACCCTGGGGCCATCAACAAAATGTATTAAATAGAATGTCAACACTTTTCCTTCACTTCTCAATCTGCCACTCATTTCTAAATGTGACTAATAGCCTAGTCCCTCAAACTAATGCAAAATGTACTGTCTTTGACTTCTTATTTTGCCGGTACCACTCTGCAGTACCAGACTATTTAACAGTACTTCCTTGAACCCCATTCTTCTTGTCTGGCTTCTCTAACAAACTGTTCAATCATGAATATCTTTGTCTCTAAGGATGCCTCTTCTTGGTTTTTCATTTGCTTGTTTGTTTCCTCTTTTGTTTGTTGTTTTTCCTTTTTGGAATGGCAACAGGTATACAGTAAGATTTGAAACATTAATATGATATAGTCAAAGGGGTTTTTTGGGATATACTTTGTAGTGGAGAATAGAAACAGGAATTATAGCTAGGTGGATGGAGATTACCGAAAAAAATAATTACTGGAAAAGGAGCTAACTTGAGAAAGGAAGTTCAGTTTGGGTGTACTGTGTTTGAGAAGGCTATGGGACATTCAGTTGGGATGATAAATAAGTCGTCGAAAATTAGTTCTGAGAAATCTGGTTGGAGTTAAAATTTGGCAGTTATTCAAGTCTCTTGTTGAATGGCATTTTCCAGAGACATAAAGTACAATAATAAAAAAAGAAAATGCTAGAACTCTGGGATGAAAATGGAAATCCTGAAATTGAGTAGCACCTGGTGGTTGGATAGCAAGGCCTTTGAGAGGTCTTGTAATGAAAGAGAAATGTCATTGAATTTAGCATTAATAAGGCACTAAGTGTCTGACCTTTGAGATTTCAATTTCAGGGATGTAAGCAGATATCCAATGCAAATATATACTGATAATATATAAGAAACTGAAGCATTGAATGGCAATCTAATAAGTTGAAGAAATTTGGTGGTATGAAAGTTTAAGTAGGAACTAAATAGAAATAAGGATTTTCTTCATTATGTGCATGTTTACAGATCTAATTGTGGATTGACATTTGACTGAGTAAATATAAGCACTCACTGGTACAGTTGAGGGCTTCTCTGAAGTTACTGATTTTTTTAGGGGATTCGATCAGAAATTAGGTGACTTTTCTGTAGTGTTCTGAATCACAGGACTTAACAATACAAAGAAGGATAATATAAAGACAGTAGAACTGAAGAAGAAGGAATGGGGGAATCTGAGACTGGCAGGAAAATAATTCTGATTTTAATATCATGGTAAAAGAGCGATCCTAAGTGGTAATCAGATCAAAGAGGCAACTATGTATGTGAGTTGTGGATGTTTGGAGAAGAGGACTTTCAGGTACCATAAAGGACACCAATGTGCAGCAGTATGGTAAATATAACTGGGTATGGCTATGATAAAGGAGACTCACACATTCTTTTAGTTATGGAGTTTGACCCTTGGTATTTTATCACAAATAACTAAATCATTAATAAACTTATCTGAATCATAAAATCATAAAGCCCTAAAACTGAAATGGATAGCTAAGGTAGATGTGCAGAACTTCCACTATTACAAATGAGGAAGTGGAGAAAATATGAGTTGTCTGAGGTCACACTGTTATGAGTTAAAAAAGTTAAGGCAACATAAATAATTTAATACTTTGCTACATGCAATTTAAATGGATCATATCTTACTGGATAAATACAAGTTTTCCTACTACTCTTGAGTATTCTAACTTAAGTCTTATAGTTAAAGCAAAAATTATAAAACTGTCTAATATGATTCCATTAGAATGACATTAAAGCATTTATATTGCAAATGGGAGAGGACAAGGGGATAAAAAGTAAATGAGAGTTCTATATGTCACAGGAACTAATAAAATGATCCCAGTTGACTGTGATAATAAGTATATATAAAGTAATACCTATAGCGACCAATAAAAAAAATTTATAAAGATATGCTCAAAAACAAACATCAAATAACACAAATAGAGGTGGGGAGAAAAAGCAGACTTAACATATATTATTATTCTAAATGTAAGTGGTATAAGTAGTGGCCTTAATACATAAATTAAAAGACAAAGATGGGCAGATTAGGTTAAACAAACATGGTCCAACTATATGTTGTGTACAAGAAACTCATTGTATGTATAACAATACAGACAAGTTGTAAACATAAGGGTAGAAAATACATATCATAACAACAGTAATCAAAGGAAAGCAGGAGTGGCAATGTGAATGTCAAATAGACTTCAGAGAAAAGAAAGTCACTAGAGACAGAGAGGGGCATTATATAATTATAAAAGGGTAAATCCACCAAGAAGACACAGCATCCTAAGTAAGAATTGAACAATAGAGCCACAGTATGTGAAGCAAAAATGGGTAAAACTGAAAAAAGAAATAGACAAATTTGCAACTATAATTAGAGCTTTCAATAATCCTCTTTCAATACTGATAGAACTGAACAGAAAATTATTAAGGATATAGATCTTAAAATATCAACAAACAGGATCTAATGAAAATTTATAGAACATTCTTCCTAATAGCAGCAGAATACACATTCTTTTCATGTCTCACAGAATATATACCAAGGTAGACCATATTGCAGGCAATAAAATAAGTTTTAAAGAATTGAAATCATACAGTGTTTTTTCTGACCACAACAGAGCAAAACCAAAAATCAATAACAGAAAGGTAACAGGAAAATCTCCAAAACACTAGAAACTAGAAACACAATTCTAAATAATCCTGGATCAAGGAGAAAGTCTCAAGGGAAATTAAAAAAAAGAATGGAACTGAATGAAAATGAGAATATAATGTATCAAATTTGTGGTACACACCTAAAGCAATGTTGACAGGGAAACTTAGGGCATTAAGTTCATATATCAGAAAGAAAAAGCCACCAATCAATAATCTAAGTCTAATCTCAAGAACCTGGGAAGAGATCAGTATAAACCGAAAGCAAGAAGAAGGACACAGTAAAGAAAATAACAGATTTAAATTCAGTTGGAAACAGGAAAATACTACAAAAATTAATGAAGAAAGAGTAGTTTTTTGAAAAGATAGATAAAATTTGACAAACTTTTAGCAAAACTCAAAATGGAACAGAAAATACGCAAATTGCCAATAGCAAGAATAAAACAGAGACTATCACTATTCACCCTAAGATATGAAAAGAATAATAAGGTAATACTGTGAACAACTTTGCACACATGAATCCACAGAAGGAAGAAATGGGCCAGTTCTTAAAAATCACAAACTATCACAATTCATTCAACATGAAACAGGTCATTTAAACAGCCCTATTAAGGAACTTTGAGTTCACAATTTTGAAAATCCCAAAAAAGAAATACCCAGGTCCTAGAAAACTCTACTAATATTTAAAGAAGAGTTAATGACAAGTCAAAATCTCTTCTTGATACCAGAGAAGAAGGGAAAACTTTCCAGTCCCAAACCATTCCAATTTGTTCCAACTAATTCAACTACTGAAGACAGTATTCTTTAAATACCAAAATCTAAGACAGTCAGTACACAAGAAAACTGCAGATGTGTATCCTTCATGAATACACAGATGAAAAAATCATTAACAAAATATTAGCAAGTAGAATTCAGTAATATATAAAATAATTATTAACCACAATCAAGGTTATTCAAGAGATGCAACTCTGGTTCAATATTTGAAAATCAATCAATGTAATTCACCATATCAAAAAAGTAAAGAAAAGTAACAATGATCAGATTGATAAATTATAAAGAGCTTTTGACAAATGTCAACATCCAACACCCATACCTGGTAAAAATAGAAATAAATTCTATAAAAAGTACTGCAAAATAAAAAATAAAAAAAAGAAGAAAGAAAACTACAGCTATCTTTACATTTAATGGTCAAAGACTGAATGCTATCCCCCACAGACTGAGAACAAGACACGGATGTCTACTCTCACCATTCTTATTCAACACAGTGCTAGAAATTACAGCCACTGCATAAGACAAGAAAAAGAAATAAAAGTTACAGAGATCAGAAAGGAAGATATAATGCTGTCTCTACTTGCAAATACATGATTGCTTACATAAAAAAATTCAAGGAGTCTACAAAAACATTAGACCTAGTGAGTGAAATCAACAAGGCTGAAACATAAGAGATAAAAAGTAAAAAGTCCATACTAATAATGAATATACAGACACCAAAAGTATGAAAATAAAACAACTGCACAAAAAATGACATGCTTATATGTAAATCTAACAAAATGTATTGGACTTCTATGCTGAAAACTACATAAAGCTGATAAAAGAAATCAAAGATGATCTAAATGAATACACAGACATAATATGTTCATGCATTTGAAGACAACACAGTAATGATGTCAAATCTCCCTAATTTGATAATAGTTTAATGTAATTCCCATTAAAATCTCATCAAGATTTTTTGTAAATATAGACAAAATTATCCTAAAATTTACTTTTAAGGAAAAGGCACTGGACTACCTAAAATAATTTTGAAAAAGAAAAAAGTGGGAGCAATCAGTCTACCAATTTTTAGATTTATATAGGTACAGTAATCACAACTATACATTATTGGTGGAAGAACAAATACATAGATCAATGGGTTAGAATAGAGAACCCAGATATGGGCCCATATAAATATACCCAGGTGATTTTTTTAGAAAGGTAGAAAAGCAATTCACCAGAGGTAGAATAATCCTCTCAACAAATGGACCTGGAGCAAATGGACTTACATAAGGGGGAGAAATTCTCACACCTTGTACAAAAGCTAAATGAATTACAGACTTAAAAATAAATTTTAGGAAAAAAGAATAGAAAACATTAAGGGGGGATATAGGACTAGTCAATTTGTTCTTAGATTTGACACTAAAAGCACTAACCATGAAGGGAAAAATTGATGAGCTGTCAACATTAATATCAACACTAAAAATGTTTGCTCTGTGAAAGATTCTGTCAAAAGATGAAAAGACGAGCTACCGAGTGGAAGAAAATATTTACATATGACATGTCTAACAAGCATGAATACTTAGAATGTATTTAAAAGTCTCAAAACTCAACAATAAAGAAAAATCCAATTAGAAAATGGGCAAAAGACAAGAAGAGACATTTCACTGATAAGGAGAGACAGATGGCAAATAAGGACATGCATGTTCGACAACATTTAGGAAATGCAAATTAAAGCCATAATGATATTATTTACCAGAATGCCTAAAATGAAATATATTGATGATACTAAATATCTGCGAGGATTCAGCAAAAGTGGATCACTCATACATTTCTGGTGGGAATGTAAAATAGTACAGTCATTCCCAAAAATATATTGCAATTTTTATCAAATTAAATATGCAATTACTATATTATTTAGAAATTATACTCTTAGGCATTTATCCCAGAGAAATGAAGACATATTCACACAAAGACCTGTATATTAATATTCATATCAGCTTGTCGGGATCTGGGGGTTGCCTTTGATGTTTTGGGGCAATGTGAAGGGAAAAGAAGGCAGCACGAGTCGTCATGGAGGGTGCTCAAAACAGGCGACTTAATTCTGCAGAAAGCTGTACTTCTTATACTGCTATAGAGCTAATTCATAGCTGAATAAATGTTGAAGACATTATGCATGTGGCCTTTATGGCCAGGTGTCTGATTCAAGGCCCTTATCTAGCTCCTTTCCCATGGGTACAACACACTGTGTTTTCAGGTTTCTCAAGGGCAGACATATTAGGCTTTATATATAAGGCCAGACATACTTGGGGTGAAGCAGCAGGCAGCTGTCCTCATAGAACAGTAGGGAAAGTGTTCGGGGGTGGGGTGCTCCTGTATAGCTTTATTTGTAATAGCAAAACACTGGGAACAACTCTGATGTCCAACCGGTGAATGGTTAAATGAGCTGTGATATATCTATACCATGAAAAACTACTCAGAAATAAGAGAGGACAAGCTACTGATACAAACAAGTTGGCTACACCTCCAGAGAATTAAGCTGAATAAATAAAGCCAATTTCAAAAGGGACTTACTGCATGATCCCATTTGTGTAACATTCTTGAAATAATTATTGAAATCAAGAACAGCTGAGTGATTGCTGGAAATTAGAAGAACATGAGGACTGGGAGTGAAGTGGGTGTGGCTATGAAAGGACCCCAAGAGAGATCCTTGTACCAGTGCCAATTTTCTGCAGCTTGACTATATCAATATCAGTATCTTGGTTGTGATATTGTCCAATAGTCTCTTCAAGATGTTACTACTGAGAAAAATCAGTAAAGGATACATGAAATACTGCTCTATTATTTCTTACAACTATATGTGAATCTAACATGATTTCAAAATAAAAAGTTAAATTGTACAATCAAATTCCTAGCTCTCTCCCACCCTTCCCTGCCACTCACTCCACCAACAAACTTTTTTTCTTTAGAGTGGAACTATGAAGTTATTCCTACTACATTCAAAAGGGAAAGAAAGAAAGCAATTTAACAGAGTATTGATTGTAAATGATCATAAATCTTTAGATGGGAAGAATGAAAAGAATCATGTAATACCCAATAATACATAATCCTCTGATACAGTGCTTCTCTGCTTTTATAAAACTGTGGGAACTTTTGATAAATATTTTAAAAATCACACATTTTCCCTTTAATATTATTGGAAATTTCAATATAAATTTTAATCACTAAACCATTCAAAAATAGTAATAATTTTTGATTATGTTTTTCAACCCACCTCCCAGAGACTGAATCCACTATAATCAATAAGATACCAATAAATCCCACTAGAATTCTTTTCCCCCTCCAGAATTCTCATACCACCTTCATTACTACAGTCCTAGGTCAAACCACCATCATGCCGCACAATTCTCAACAAATTTGCCTCAACTTCTGTAAGTGATATCCTGACATTTATTTTCCACGTGACTAAAGGGAAGTCAGATCGACTGTGTGAACTCTGCTCAAAACTGCAGTGGCCTCCATTTGCCTAAACAAAAGCCGAAATCCTATAATCATCTACAAAGCACAGCCGACCAGGTCCCCAATCTTCTCTGAATTCATCTCACCCGCGCAACTCTGAACACATCTGCGTCTTCCTCAGGCGAGGCCGGGTCCTGGGGTTGGTGCCCCCGCTTCCCACCTTCGGCTCCCTCTGCACGCCTGGACCCGCACTTTGACCCCAGGCCCACCTCCGGCCTCGCCACCCTCTCGCTCCCTATTTGCAGGGCTGACTCACCTCACCACCAGCCCCAGGACTGAATAGGCTCTGCAGGCCCGGAAGCGCGCTGGGCTCCGCGGCGGGCACGCGGCGTCTGGTACCCGGATGGAGATCCACGCTGGATGAGCTCGCGGCTGGCGCGGACCCTGTCTCCCCGCCCTGGGTGGCTAATGGCTGGAGGCGCCGGCGGAGCGGGGCGCCGCGGAGCGCTGCGGTCCCGAATGACTCATCACACGCCAGGTAAGTACCTGCTAGGTTCTCTCTTGCCTCCTGTCCTTCTCCCTGGGCTATTTGCCCCAGAAACGTCTGTGACTCACTCCCTAACAGACTTAAAGGTGTTGTTCAGATCCCATGTTCTCAAGGAGGCTTCATTTGACCAAGATATATCATTGTACAAACCCTGTCTCCACTCTTTAGATTTATACCCCTTCCCATGTTTCTTTTTTCTTTGTTCAAACCAGTATTCATTTTCTAAAGTAGATATTTTTACTTTTTATTAGTTTGCTTTTTAAATCTTTCTTTAACACTCTGCTAAAAGGTAATCTTTTTAAGTACAAGAAAGTAAATTATCTAGCATACCATCTTCAATTTTCAGGTCACAGCAGGGGACTTTGGCTCCTAATTCAGAGGTGGCTCTTTACGCTCACTGTCACTGTCTAGACTCAAGCAAGCATCCTTCACTTGGATTATCACAGTAGCCTTCAGACTTGCACTCCAGTGTATCCCATTACGTGCATTTAGAGAGAGTTTTCAAAGATGCAAACTTGATTATATTACTCCTCTGTCTGAAACCATTTAATGTTTTTCCATTGCATTTAGCATTACATAGAAGTTGGGTAAGAAAGCTCATTTGAGAAATAGAATGATGGTGGAATGTCCTAAGGACACAGATAAGCTTGTAAGTCATGGAATTATTCCTATTCTAGTGGGGTTTCTGAATATGGCCTTAGGGAGAAGGGGTAATTATAATGGGGCATTCTGGAATTTGTGAGCAACATGCACAAATATGTGCGTCAGCCCTGATCCGGTCTGGACAGTTAAATTTCCCCAGCAGCCTTTCATCTTTCCAGATTTAGGCACAGAAAAGGCAGTCAATGGGATTTTCCCAGGGTTTGTTTTGCCAGTAGCTTAACAATATTGAGGAACTTAGAAGTTTATTGGCATGAAAGGGAGACTTTGTGAGGACGAGGAACAAAGTGCAGGTAAGAGAAATCAAAGAGGCCAGTGTAAGAGCAGTTGTTCAGAGAGATTTAAAACATTCCTTGGTATTTAGCAAAGATAATATCCTCTTAATGACAGTAGGAGGGAAGGCAGTGACATCGGTATTGCTCAGCAGCTTAGTCTCCACATGCTGGGGGCAGGAATTTGAGATCATGTAGAATCACTGACATATGAAATGGTAAAGCTAGAAGACATTTTAGTAATATCTTAATATATACTTCTTAATATCTTTACAGTTATTTCATTCCAGATATACTATGTGAATGTTTTGCTAATTAAAAACACTTCTATCTCAACATGTTGTATCATGTAAATAATGTCATATTCTTTTGAATATGATAGACTAATTTCCATTAGAATATGGATCATATCTTTTTAGTTCCTACAACAATGCCTTGGAATATGCCTTTAATGTTTTTGAATAAATGAGTCACATTAATTGTTACCATTTTTATTTCAATCTTATTACCATTGTATGCACCAAATTGTTTTTAAATGTTTTACCTGAGTGAGTATTTTGCTATCTTATGGTCTATTTATAACATACTGTGAAAAAGATCATGTTAAGGACAATTTGAAGGATCGATGTTCATGGTAGATTGCCTTGAAGTTAGAAAAGAGGAAAGTCCTATTATGTTGTAATTTAACTTAGACTATGTAGTAGATAATAGGTAGTCCTTATTGTACAGTGAATTGAAAATACATTTATATTGTGTAAGCTGGAATTAATGAATATGATACTTTTTGAAGAGCATCATTTACATTATTTTAAACTCAAGCTAAAAGAAAATATATAAAAATTTGATAAAAACATATATAACAGATGAATCTTTTAGCTAATGGAAAGTAAAGTTGTTTAGGAGCTTAAGCACTAGTAAATTTTCGACGTTGGATATTAAAAACTTGTAAAATTTCAATTCAAGAAAATGGTAAGTCTGTGGCATAAGATTCAAAGGATAAGTTAGTATTTGAGTATAGCTGAAATATCAACACTTTTGGAAACTGAATAGTTTATTTTCTAGGATATAAAAAGATTTTACAGTTAAAGTTTAATGCAGAATTCAGGAACATGACTTCCTTATTATCTACCTCTACTAAGAACTTACAGGGTTATGGAGTTAAAACAAAGTCTCTATCTCACACACTCCTACACACCCTACAGCCTTCCTATGTATCCATATACAAACTTACATGCCTACTACATATATACATATGCCTATGTAATTACTGTATCTACTTACCTATACCTATATCTCTATCATATACACATATATACCTAATACTATAATTTGCATATGTATATATTTTTTGAGACTTAAAGGAAACATCTAAAATATGGAAATTAAAGCTGCAGACTAAAAGCATTGTGAATGTAAACTAATTTTATAATTTTAATAACATGAGTAAACATGGAGTTAAAAGTCATTATCTAAGATTTAAAATAAGCATAATACTGGCAAGTCTATGTTATTTTATCAGATGATGTTGTCGAAGCAATGGCAGCTTCAGTATGTAAATTTCTCCAGAATCGTATGTTAGATATGTACAAATATTCATGTTGGAAACTGTGCTCAATTTTTAATTAGTGCTTTGTCATAATTTTAATTGCATCTCTTCAACGATTTTGTGTTATTTCTGAAGGACATACCCTGCTAAAATGATCATTCAATTTTAAAAGCATTCTGTTTTCAAAATGTTATGAAAGAAAAGGAGCCATGTTAATAAATTATTTAGCCTATTTTAAAATGGCACTGCATAAATATTCTGCTAGACCCTCACTGTGCTTCCTGGAAACCTCTCCTTATGAGATGCATTGACTCGTTCGGGCCATCAAGGTGCTCTTTAGCAAATGGCTTTGCAGGGCATCAATTTCTATGCAAACCAGTGCTGATTGCTCCTCTTTATCAGATATTCTCACAAATATTTCATTAAAAATGACCCGAAACAATTGAATAAATGAAATGAATGAAATATTTATCTTAGTAAGTTTGATGTATAGATTTATATGCAAAGTCATTTTGTATTCTGATTCTTTTTGTATTAATTAATGCACGTGCCTTGTAAAGCACGTTTCTCTCCATGTGGGGGAAAAGCTGAGCCATAATTGTGTGCACTATCTAATCATTTTTATGGCTGATTATCATTGAATTTGTGTACCGGACAAAGATCAGTTTAAAACAAGCTCAGGAAAATAACATTATAATGTAGCTTCTTATTAAGTGGAATCAGTTTTATATCAAATCTTGTCCTTTGAAATATTTCAAATACATACTGTAAAAACTTGATAACTGTTCATGTGATATATTACAGATTAGGAAATACAAGAATGTGGTAAGTTTGCAGGGTAGGATGAAAAGTCAGAAGTCAGGAAAACAGGAGAAGGAGAAAGAGAAGGATGGTAAGCAGAAAACAGAATGTTAATATAAACAGATGAGGAATGGCAAGACTTCAACAAAATGATGTATTGTTACTTCTCAGTTTCTGGTTTCTTTTCACAGTTTCTTCAGTATTTGTGATAATACACATAACAATGTTAGAATTTTCTAATTTTAAATCTCTGTTTCTTACATACAAAACACCATCTTTCCCTTATCTCCCCCTTAATACCAACTAATTTTGCCAGCCAGGAATTACTCTTGAAAAACTGCTTCTTTAGGTGAAGGGAAAGAGGGAGGGAGATATATATGTATAAACACACACACACACACACACACACACACACACACGCACACAAACAGTTGACTAAAGGGAGGGACTATGCTTTAGCAATAGTGACATTCAAGGAAAGAATTATTGCATCTTTCAATTTGTGGCCTTAGTAAACCCTCTAAAGGAATAGTCAATCACTGTTAGATGGTTCTAGGGAAGGTTTCTAATAAGTCTCTTATTATTTGTTTACTTTGGTACACATGCTTTTAGAGATAGTCAACTTGACACTGTCACACAGGTCTATTTGAGACAGGGAAAAGACGGGGCAGCCCCTGTCTAGTTATAACAGGATAAGGGGTCTCGGTAAAGAACAAAAGCAGGATGCTTACTGAGGGCCTCAGGAATATACAAGAACACAATGCCTGTGGTGGGTATGCCCTTGTTTTTTTTTTTTTTACTTCTAGCAGTAAGGGTCACAAGAGCATACGAAATATGGAAATGTAGATAACTTTGAATTAGAATGGTTAAAACAAGGAACAGCATTCCAGCAGGAACAATATAAATTAGACAACTTAGCTAAGTCTGAGAAATATACTCCTAGACACAACCCAGACATGGGTACTCTTGCTCCCTCCTAGCATGTGCTGGGAGTTCTGTACTACCTCTTTCTCTAAATAAAAAACCCTTTTTTCCTCCTTGCCTACCTTGAGTATTTGTGAAATTCATTCTTCAACTCCGTGAACAAGAACCCCGGTATCACATTTGTGTTTCTGGGCCATGACATCAGTTAAAACGAAAGAATCTTCTCTTGATCAGCTTTAGAGTTCTTAAAAATATGAAGAGATTCCCCAAACTGTTTCAGCATATGAATTGCCTAAGAATCTAGTTGAAATACAGATTATTGGGCTACTGCATTTAAGATTTGCATCCATTATTCATGAGTTTGGGTCCAGGAGTCTCATTTTGATAAGTATCCCAGGTGATTCCTATGTGACTTCTTAAAGACCTCTATTTTAGCAAAATAGAGATAAGCCTTGAAAAGAACAAGCTAGGAAACTGCTTCTCTGGTAATATTTATTCTGGGAATCAGAAATTTCAGGTAATTGTCAGCATCTGTACTCAGTTTGGACAACTTTCTGTAATCATAATTGAAATGATTCAATAATTTGGAATTTGTGAAGATAAAAATAATTAAAATTACTGAAGCCACATTATTCAATGAGACTACATATTTAACTTAAGTAAGTGTTTATAACCAAAGCAAGTGGGTATTATAATGCTGTCCTGTGAACTCAGAAATTAATAACTGCTTGGTGTCCCAAAATTGCTTTTTTAAATTAGTAAACTTGCTTTTCCTAATGAGTAGTGAAATTATATAGTGCTGTTGTTTGGTGGCATTTTTTGTTCTTGTTTTGTTTTAAAGATATTAAATCACTTTCAAAATGCTGGAAGCTTTTTCTTTGTTTTTGTGCAAAAGTACATGAAAAGTTGGGAGGTAGGAATTCTAGTACTATTGTTATGTTATGCCTAGGAAGGTAACATTGGAAGTGCCAATGGCATATTTTTCTTTTCTTTCACTCCATTACCTGACGTAATGAACCAAAGAAGTAGATCTTTAGTCATTCCTTGTATTTATTCCTTTTTTTAATTCCTGATTTAGGATGTCATTAATGCCTATTGCCATATGTGGAATTCTAGAAAACAGAGGTCCATAAAAATTTTGAACAATTGAAAATATTTAAAAGTTGTTTAAAAAATTTGTTTATGTTTAAACATATGCTTGAAAATTGCACAGGCCTTTTTGTGAATGCTCAAGTTCGATAAACACTGAAACAGCATTAATGATGGATTAACTTGGTGAAGTCATGTTTATAAAAGTCTTCAAAGCTGAATCTGAGAGAGGTCAATGGCTGGCTACCAAATATGGGTGAGTCTCAGGTTCTTGTTCACACTGTTTCTACAGTCTCTATAAACCTTTTAAATTAAACTTTATTTAGAATATAACTTACATGTAATAAAATATATCCATTTTAAGTGTACTTTTGAATTAGTTTTGTCTATTCAATTGTAGTAATGAAATTCTTGGTACATATTAATGTTTTGAAGAAATATTTATTAATCTTTTAAAAACTGAAATAATTCTCCATATATATATATTTTTAAACCTTGATAGCAGGATGGCCCAGAAAATGCCTTGGGACATCGATGATAGCTTCTAGTAGTGTGATTATTTTTATAGTATGAATGCCTTCAAATCGGACTACTCAGTTAAAATATAAGCAGATTATTTCCCATGATGCATTTACATGCACTTCTTTCAGTGTTACATTGAATAAATTTCAGTATTTTCAGATATTATACTGAAAGCCATCACATCCACTAATTACATAGATGTTACATACTCTAATATTGAACAACATAACAGTTTCAACAATTTTGGCAAAAGAACTAAAATGCTATAGAGAGCATCTTTATAAATCACAATTGAATGCCCTTTATGTTACTTTTGGAGAAATTTATGAGTACTTTTGCCAATACTAAAGAATGCTGTGTATTTTGCTTTGTTATTTCTGAGAGTTATGTAACTCCTGCACATCTAGGGTACTCAAGACATGTTTATTCTAGGTGGTGTGAACTAAATAGGTAGTAGAAGGTACGCTGTACTATCAAGTGTCATCAAGTTCAGATCTTTCCCCAACAAGCTGATGCAAAACCAGAGCACACTGCTAACAACCCTGTATTCTATTACTTTATTTAATTTACATTTGCTTAACAAAAGTAAACAGGAAATTTCTTTGACCCAATAAATAGATATTCTTGATCTATGTTTTATCATCAATTAGTGCAGTAGATCCAAAATGTCTTCTCAAATAGAAGTTTCTTAATTCTGAATAAACTTTGGAAGAAAATAATGTAATAGAATGATTTACTTTGTCCTTGAATAAATGTCTATTGACTATAATGGAGTGCTGTTTTTTACATTTCATAGTCTTTTACTTAAACCACTTCGTACCTGAATGGAAAAAATTCCTTTGATAGTTCACTACAAATCTACTTTCTAAGACTTTTCTTCTACTCTAATCTATAATAATACAATTGAATCATGTTTTTCTGCATATCAATGAGGCTTTCAAATATTTTTTTAGTAATTATGTGCATAGGGCACTGCCATCCATTCCCTTTACTTTTCTCTTTGTTCACATGATTTTTCATTACCTAACTTTGCTTTCTGACCAATATTTATGTATGTGAAAATGTATCTTTTGGACAGTAAGACTGAGGCATAAATTCAACTTGATAAAACAAACTTACTAATTGAGTGTGATGATAGTAAGGAAAAATGTCATAAATGGAGAGAAAATTTGAGCAATGAAACTATTTGGTAGCTTTGACCTTGCATTTAGCACTAGGTGCATTATGCATTGAAACTGTAGATCCGAGTTCTTCAAGAAAACCATTTGCTTGGATTTTATACACTTTCTTTGCCCAAGTGACTGGGAATTACCAATGTTCTCCAACCCGTCATTTCTAAATGTTATGTTTATTACATAGAATTTTTGTACTGTTTTCATTTGAGGAATGTAAATATTGAAGTTACTTCAAATATTCCAAAAACAAGTTGAAATTTAAAAAAATGCATAGAAACATGTGCTCCTGACCAAAGCTAATATATAGGTTCAACTTACTAATTTCGATTCCATGTTGTACCATTTATCTTTATTTATCATGAAGCTTACTTCCAAAACCCCATTCTATAAGAATCCAAGACAAAATTAAATGCCACACTATTTATTTTCAAAATATTTTGCTAAATAATCCTTTTTTTAGGAGGCAGGAAAAATATACCATAAAAATGAATGATACATTGCACATAGAACATTTTCAAAAACAGATCATATAGGCCACAAAAAGAGCCTCAGTAAATTAAAAATGATTGAAATTGTATGAACCAGCTTCTCAGATCAAAAAAGTATGAAAGTAGAAATAAATTACAAAAAGAAAATGAAAAAGCCCACAAACACATGGAGGCTTGATAACATGCTCCTAAATAATCAATGGGTCAATGACCAAATAAAAACAGATCAAGCAATATATGGAGACAAATGACAACAATGATTCAACACCACCAAACCTGTGGGACACAGCAAAGGACATGCTAAGAGGGAAGTATATTGCAGTACAAGCCTACTTCAGGAATGAAGAACAATCCTGTATGAACAGTCTAAACTCACAATTAAGGAAACTAAAAAAGAAGAACAAATTAGGCCCAAAGTCAGTAGAATGAGGGACATAATAAAGATTAGAACAGAAATAAAAAAAAAAAACAGAGAAGAATAAAACAGTAGAAATAATCAAAGAAAGCAGGAGCTGGTCCTTCAAGAAAATAAACAAATAGATAAACAGCCAGACTTATCAAGAAAAAAAGAGAGTCTACACACATAAACAGAATCAGAAATGAGAAAGGAACCATCACTAAAGACACCACAGAAATACAAAGAATTAATTATGAGAGAATATTATGAAAAATTATATACTAACAAACTGGATAACCTAGAAGAAATGGATAACTTCCTAGAAAAATACAACCTTCCAAAGCTGACCCAGAAAGAAAGAGAAAATCTGAATAGACCAATTACCAGCAAGGAAATTAAATTTGTAATCAAAAAACTACCCAAGAACAAAACTCCTGTACCAGATGGTTTCACTGCTGAATTTTATCAAACATTTAGTGAACACCTAATACCCATCCTCCTTAAAGTTTTCCAAAAAGTAGAAGAGGAGGGAATACTCCCAAATTCATTCTATGACACCAGCATACCTCTAATACCAAAAACAGGCAGACACCACAAAAAAAAATTACAGACCAATATCCCTGATGAACATAGATGCAAAAATCCTCAACAAAATATTAGCAAACTAAAATAAAAAATACATCAAAAGGATCATCCATCATGATCAAGTAGGATTTATTCCAGGGGTGCAAGGATGGTACAACTTTCAAAAATTCATCAACATCATCCACCACATCAAGAAAAAGAACAACAAAAACCACATAATCATCTCCATAGATGCTGAAAAAGCATTTGACAAAATTCAACACTCATTCATGATAAAAACTCTCAACAAAATGGGTAAAGAGGGCAAGTACGTCAACATAATAAAGGTCATATATGACAAACCCACAGTCAACATCATACCTAACACCAAGCTGAAAGCTTTCCTTTAAGATCAGAAACAATACAAGAATGCCCACTCTCCCCACTTCTATTCAACATAGTTCTGGAGGTCCTAGCCATGGCAATCAGACAACACAAAGAAATAAAAGTCATCCAGATTGGTAAGGAAGAATTTAAACTGTCCTTGTTTGCAGATGACATGATATTTTACATAAAAAACCCTAAAGAATCCACTCCAAAACTACTAGATAAAATATCTGAATTCAGCAAAGTTGCAGGATACAAATTAATACACAGAAATATGTTGCATTCCTATATACAATGATGAACTAGCACAAAGAAAAATCAGGAAAAAAATTCCATTCACAATTGCATCAAAAAGAATAAAATACCTAAGAATAAGCCTAACCAAGGAAGTGAAAGACCTATACTCTGGGAATTACAATACACTCATGAGAGAAATTAAAGAAGATATCAGTAAATGGAAACACATCCCATGCTCATGGATAGGAAGAATTAGTATTGTCAAAATGACCATCCTGCCTAAAGCAACCTATGGATTCAATGCAATCTGTATCAAAATATCGACAGCATTCTTCAGTGAACTAGAGCAAATAGTTCTAAAATTCATATGGAACCACAAAAGATCCTGAGTAGCCAAAGCAATCCTGAGAAGGAAGAATAAAATGGTGGGGGGTATTATGCTCCCTGACTTCAAGATCTACCACAAAGCCACAGTAATCAAGACAATTTGGTGCTGGCACAAGAATAGAACCATAGACCAATGGAACAGGCTAGAGAGCCCAGATATAAACCCAAGCATATATGGTCAATTAATATACAGTAAAGGAGCCATGGATATACAGTGGAGAAAAGACAGCCTCTTCAATAACTGGTGTTGGCAAAACTGGACAGCTACATGCAAGAGAATGAAACAATTATTGTCTAACCCCATAAACAAAAGTAAACTCAAAATGGATCAAAGACCTGAATATAAGTCTTGAAACCATAAAACTCTTAGAAGAAAACATAGGCAAAAATCTCTTGAATATAAACATGAGCAACTTTTTTCTGAACACATCTCCTCAAGCAAGGGAAACAAAATCAAAATGATCAAATGGGACTACATCATGCTAAAAAACTGTATAGCAAAGGACACCAGCAGAACAAAAAGGCATCCTACTGTATGGGAGAGTATATTTGTAAATGACATATCTGACAAGGGGTTAACATCCAAAATATATAAATAACTCACACATCTCAATACCCAAAAAGCAAATGACCCTATTAAAAAATAGAAGATATGAACAGATACTGTGCCAAAGAATAAATTCAGATGGCCAGTGGGCACATGAAAAGATGCTCCATATTGCTAATTATCAGGGAAATGCAAATTAAAAACACAATATCACCTTACACCAGTTAGGATGGCCAACACAGAAAAATCTAGGAACAACAAATGCTAGCAAGGATGCCGAGAAAGGGGAACCCTCCTACACTGCTGGTGAGAATGTAAACTAGTTCAACCATTGTGGAAAACAATATGGAGGTTTCTCAAAAAAACTAAAAATAGAAATACCATTTGACCCATAAATTCTACTCCTAGGAATTTACCCAAAGAAAACAACTTCTCAGATTCAGAAAGACAAATGCACCCCTATGTTTATTGCAGCACTATTCACAATAGCCAAGATATGGAAGCAACCTAAATGTCCATCAGTAGATGAACAGATAAAGAAGAAGTACATATACACAATGGAATACTATTCAGACATAAGTAAGAAACAAATCCTGTCATTTGGAACAGCATGGTTGGTGCTAGAGGGTATTATGCCTAGTGAAATAAGTCAGGCAGAGAAAGACAAGTACCCAATGATTTCCCTTATTTGTGGAGTATAATAACGAAGCAAAACTGAAGGAACAAAACAGCATCAGACTTACAGACTCCAAGAATGGACTAGTGGTTACCAAAGGGGAGGGATGGAGTAGGGAGAGAGAGGGGAATTATGGGGTATTATGATTGGTGCGCATGTTGTGTGTGGTGTCACGGGGAAGACAGTGTAGCTCAAAGAAGACAAATAGACACTCTGTGGCATCTTACTACACCAATGGACAGTGACTGCAATGGGGTATGGGGAGGGACTCGATAATAAGGGTGAATGTAATAACCACATTGTTTTCCTTGTGAAACCTTCATAAGAGTGTATATAAATGATACATTAATAAAAAAATGAATGATACAATATCTCATCTTTCTCTGCTTTAAGACAATTAATAGGAAACTAAAATCAGCATACTGTAAATTCCCTAAGTATTTAAGATTCTCCTAAGTTATATAATAACTACAAAGTTCATGTTAACAACAATTTAAGAAAATTTGTGTACTTACTATTTTATGTTATTATCAAGAAAGTTGCTTGAGAATGTGTTCTATGATGTTGTGAATAGGCTTTTTTAAAATTAATCAGACAATAGAACTAATCTTTTCTATCTGCAACAATCTCTGTCTTTGACCAAATCACTTAACTTTTCTGAGTCTCAGTGTATTCACTGGTGCTGCTAGGAGACTGATACTATTATCCTTCAATAATATATTATGAAAATTAAGTGCAAATGGGTAAATTCACTTGTCAGTGACACAAAGCCAAAAAAATGTAGCACAGCAAAAACTTACATTTAGGTATGTGGTCTCAGAGCCCATGACCTGAGTTATAAATAAAACACTATTTTACATGAAAATAAGATTTTAATCTTTGCTTTATGCTTGAGTTAAATTTACGGAGAAAGAGGTTAGAGAAACCACCTAATATTATATCGTCAATAAAGGTCAAAGCTGAGACTTGCATACAGAGTTTCTAATTTTGATTCTAGTTCTTGTCTCTGCACCAAACAGTCTACCTAAGTCTATCTAAGTGGATGTCCCCTGAAGTTCAGCAGTAGTAAGAGGAAAACTCTAGAAACAATACCTGTGTGTGTCTGTGTATGTATTGCATATATGCACTGTATATTATAAATATATATATATATATATATGGTTTTAAGCAGATCCATTTTTCTGTTAGTACATGTACTTGTGCATGATGCATATTATGCAAACTATTTTATGCCTTGCTCTTTTTCCCTTGAAGTCTTGCCATATGAGACACTACATCTCTTTTTATTTTAAATGAGTATACAGTATTCTGTTTTATATGTGCACCATAAGTTATTTAACTAATTATCAACTAGTGAACTGATAAATTCCAGTTTTTTGCTATTGTAAACAAAACTGCAGTGAGTATACATCATTTTTATGCAATTATATTTGTATTTAAAAAAGACCTATGGATATAATTACAAGGCTAGCAAAAATATACATTTTTAAATTTAGTAGCTATTCCCAACTTCCTACCCAGCTACACATTTGAGAAGGACTATTCTCACCACACTCTCCAACAGTGTTATCCAATTATTTTATTGCTCAGGATGAAACATGATCTATTTTAATTTTTATACCTCATATCATTAGTAATTTTGAGCATGTTTATTGTCTAAGAATAGTAATTTTTTTCTAGATAATGTTAATTCATATATTTTGCCATTTTTTTGATTGGGCCATTGTCTATTTCTTAAAGATTTGTAGAAACTTTTGCTAATTCTAGAAAGCAAATGTTGGCCTTCACAGAAGTTTCACAATTTTACTTTTAATTTTCTCTTTGTTTAGGGTATTTCAAGCAAAGATCATTTATACTTTTATGTATTTGATTTATCAATCTTTTATCTTTTTAACTTCTAGGTTTTTAAATATACTTAGATACATTCCTTACTTCATTTTTATTTTAAAAATTAGAAGAGAATGAGTAAGAGGACTTCTTGTTTTCTTCTAGTACATCTACTTTTTTTTATGTTAAAATATTTATTCACCTGCAACTTATTTGGAGATGAGTCAATGTAAAAATTCAACACTTTTTCTCCCTATAATTACCCTCCTTTTCTAACCCTGTTTACTGAATAATCTTTCATTTTTCTGAAACACAAACTTAAGGTTCAAACTTTTTTTTTCTTTTTTAACAGTATTTTGTAAGCTATCTAAAAAAGTTGTCTGCCCTCTGTCACTCACGTTTAGCACACATAAAGGGGACATTGTAATTCTTCATAAGCTATTAGAAGTAGTAATGGACTGATTTGACATTTTTTAATTGTATAGTTAAATATTTATTTTAGTGCAATTTCCATAAACAAGATTTAGGTAATGATTAGGAGTAAAGAGAAAGGGTAAAGAAACTGAGTCCACAAAAGGAACACATTTCCATGAAAAATGTTGAAAATTGCATAATAGTACACTTAGAGTCATCTCTTCCTTAGGATGACTCAATCATTAAAATATACATTATAGTTGGTATTTGGGTGGGGAATTTTAGACTGTATAAACACCCCTGGTTATGAAATAATATTTATCTTTGTATGGATGCTTATTTACTTAATTCAAAAATTGTCACTCCCTTTCCACCTCTTCTGTCTCCATTTTTGAGAGAGAAACGAAATATGCTTTATTGACAAACTGCCACATTTGATACTAGTCACTATTACAACACATGATTCCTGAATGCCACTCTCACAATCAAGGTAATATTCTTATAAAATAAAAATGACCTGATGAACTCTGGGACTTCACCCAAGTAATTGAGATAAGTGCTAAGGATCCTATTCATGCCCACATTGTTCATGAACATGTTATTTACTGCTTAAAATATATTATAGGTTAAACTCCGTTTATTCATGGTTTGGAGATAGAAATCTCTGGTTTTTTATATACTGAACCCTACCTCTCTCACCTGTAACGCTGTTCATTTCATGTCCTATTTTTAAGGATAAAGTAAAATAATGAGGAAAGAATAGTGCAGTGTTTTTATATGAAATCATAGTAAATGTGAATTACCTTATTCTTCAATGGAGATGATTTCATTTCATAGTACCAGATATTTTACTTTACCTCAAGAATTTACTATAATTCTCCCAATATATTATTATCATTTGAAAGTATTTTTGCTACTTGAAATAATTTATTGTAGAAATTTGCTTTTAAATATAGACTCCTGTTTCCTTAAGAAAAAGACAACTTTGTAACATGACCTGAAATATCCAAAATATCTCAAGTACTTTATTCTATTTCAATCAACAAAGTTATTTTTTAAATAATGTTGCCAGACAGCTGCGTCTGGGGAGGTCTCTCTCCCTGTGGACCTGGTGAAACCTCAACCTATACAGGGGAGGGTTCTTGACTGAAAGAGAGAGAATTCTTGAGCAGGTTGGAAGAGTGTAGGTAAGGAAGGAATTTATTAAAGCGAGAGTAGAAATGAATGACAGCAGCATCGCAGGCGGCTGAGAGCAGGAAAATACAGAGGTGCAGAGGGGAGGGAGAGGAAGCCTGCTGCATAGGGTGTCCCAGTGACAGGAACCTGCAGGCAGCAGCCCCTCCCTACTTATCAGGGGTGAAATGGAAAATTGGAAATAGAATGAAATAGCAAAAAGACAAAATGCAGTAAGTTGAGCAATGAGAAAGCTTTATTTAAAGGCACTCACTTAAAGAGAGAAAAAGTGTGGGCATCCTTGGAGAGGAGGCACGCTAAAAGACTGAGAGGAGTTCTCTCTTTTAAGGTTTTTCAAAGGGCCAAGGTGTATAGACTTGTAAAGTGGTCTCAAAATGCTTATTTCTGGTGAAAGACATTAATTCTCTTTTTTATCAGTCCTCCACGTAATTCTGCAAAATTAAATTAACAGAAGAATTTGGTCAGTTCCTCTCCAGGATAAAAGCTTCCTTATGGGAATGTATCAATCAAGACCACCTTCCCCTGTCCCCATGGTTAGCCGGTGATTGTCTGTTTGCTAAAGCATGTGTTAGGAATCTTACCTCCTAACTTCCTGGCTTTTAAAATGGAATCTTAGCCTTAAGATAGAATCATTCTTGTTCTTACTATACTATTTATATATCAGCTTTTTTCATCATAGGCAGGAAAAGTTAACTATGATGCTTGTCCCAGGTCCCTGCCCTACATGAATAATAAGCAACATGGAGTCAAATAACATTGTGCATTTTCAGTACTTAAATGACTTTGTTGATTTCTGATCATTTTTCTTTATGTGTTGAATGGTACGTGTCTTTGTTACATGACTTTTAGCCATATGCCTTTTCAGATTTATCTTCTTTTGGCTATTTTCTTAAAATTCTCTTCCTATTAGTGTCTTGAAAAAGAAAATCTAGGTTCATGACATTTCAAAAACAATTCACTTGGTCTTTGTCAGCATTAACTTTAGTGTTGATGTTACTGCCATAATAGAACAGATTTTCTCCAAACAAATAGCATGTACTCCCCTCTTTATTGCTCAAAGTGACCAATGAAATACTCAAAATGAGTTTAAACTGATTTAATTGCAAGCTCATTTCTTGCTTAATGTCGAAAATAAATTTAGATGTTATTTATCACAACAAAACACATGTAGAAAATATATAATTTAAGTTTACATCTCCTACATTCAGCTTTATTTATGGTTCCTTTTCTTTCATTCTTTGTGTACTGAGAATCTTGAAACCAAGAAAATAATACTTCAAAGAAATGAACATAGTATTTATTTTGCATAATGGGCTTCCATTCTTGATGTATGCCTGTATGTATACCTTAGGAACAAAAGGATTAAATTCTCACATTATTTGGTCTTTATTCACAGATCTGATTTACTGATCTCTCTACTAGTCATAACCTGCATTCAGATTCGTATTTCTTGTATCCCAGTCACATCTGACCCACATCTGTGGTCTTTCTTATCCATAAAATCTTCTTTGGGCTATTTTCTTAAAACTCAAATGATAGTAACTGTCTTATTCAATGTCTATTACTTCCTGCATTCCTCAGTCACTCAAACTGCAAAATTAAACATAATTGTTAGTTGAGATAAGTAGGCATATCATCAGTAGGGTGACAGAACTGAGGGAAAGAAAAAAGGGATTAGTGAACTAGAAAGACATTTGCATCTTTGTAAAGGACAGAGCTATGGAAATAAGAATCTAGGAAAGAGAAGATGATTTCAGGTATCTGAAGTTATTTTGTCTACTTCAGACAGATGGATACAAAAACATTTGTATGACTATTCAAGAAATTATTAAAAAACAGATTACAACAAATAAGAATTTCCTAATAATTGGACCTGGTATTTTATTCTGGAGGCAAGGACAGGAAGGATTGAAAACAGTATTTGAAATGGAAAATTAAATCTCATACAGTGACAAAACATTACTTAAAATGGAACTTATTTTATAGATGAGAAATCTGAGGGAAATATGACTTGCTCTGTCTCAAATTTAAGCATTCAGAAGTTTGGCAAGATATGTCTCACAGACCAATATTCATTGCGCTGGACAGGAGAGCCAGTTCCATGAGGATGTTAACCATCCCAAGTTTATGCTGCTTTTAGAAATAAACATATGGAAAACAAATGAACCTCCCTACTGTTGAAATAATATGACATGAAGAAAGCATTTAATATTCTGCTGATTAATCATTTGCTCTCATTCAAAAGATATTTATTGAGAGCCTACTATCATGAAAATAAATAATCTCTGGGTATTAGTATCAAAGGGTACTTACATATATTCTTCTTTCTTTCCTCTATTGTCTGTCTTTTATCTCTGGCCAAAGGGCAAATTTATTTCTTCTTTTATAAATGTTGCTACTTAAAACATAATTTTTTAAATCTAATTTCAAGGAAAATTCAGAGATATTGGGAAAATAGTTATGTTCTCTTTCTTAGTTGTCTTGGAACTTTCTGTTCAAATATTTTCATCAGTTACAATAAAATAGATAATAAAGGAGAAAATTGTTTTTGTACTTTGATCCTCTTATCACAGTGAACTTTGTGTTGTTAATCAACTGTAATTTGTGTCCTTCATAGTCGACAATTATATCACTATCTTTTAATACATTATTAAAGTTTGTGAATTTAAAATGTTTCATTGTAATGTAGTAAACCAACAATTATACAATTATAAATTTTTTCTGCTACATGCATTTAATTTTTCCATATTTGATATTTTTCTTAGAAAACCAAATAGACAACAGAGAAAGCACATTATCTTATTCAAAATATTAAATCCTATATACAATGTACTGGCAGTTATAATTAAATCAGCCTAGTTAGTAGTTTTGAGCTTATTGCAATAATTTTTTCATATTTTCCATTCTTTCAATATTGAAGAAGAGAAAAAAAGATTTTCTCCGTACCTACAGCACGATGCACATTTGTCATTTATTCTCTAGTTACTAAAAAGTTTGATAAAATCTATTGGTCTTTATCAGAAAAACATAGTTTACTAACTAGCACAATATTTCCCTTTTTAACAGATTGTGTAATATAAAAATACTCCCCTCTTTAGTTCTGCCAGACAGTTTTAGCTACTCAGCTAAATTTTTTTCCAATTTTCTGGCAAATGTTTGTTAAGATTTTTTAACAGGGATCCCTTGTCATCTCTGACAAGATAATAGAACCTAAATCAAAAGATATTGTAATATTTACATTAAATGATTTATGTAAATCTTTACTAAAGTGTCTGATACACAGTAGGGTATCAATAAATATTCTCAAATGAACCTCCTGAAAGTCTGGATTCATCTATTTAAATTTGAATTCTCAAGTAATTGTGTGAAAACTTGATAATTTGTATGGATAAACACACATACACAAATTTCATATGTTAAGGTGCACAAGAACAAGTCTTATAAAGAACTGTTCATTATTGTTCTTATAAAGAACAAGTTCATTATTGCTATATCTTCTTGCCCTATTAATCTTTCTACTACATATCATACTTTTTTCTTCTTTTTATACTATTACATTGAACAAAGAACTGACATACTCTTGCTTAGGTGGAAAAATATCTTTTGCATTTAAGAGGACTTCAGTAGTTTCTTCTCATTGAATTGAACTATTACTCTAAGAGAACTTATCAAGGATTGGAATCAGTTCTTAGCTAAGGTACCAGGATTCAGAATCTTAAGAGAGCAAAATGACTTTGACTTGAACATTTTTATGCATTTTTATTTGTTTATTTAATCTCAAATGTAAATGACCCCTTGAAGATACTTGATTGTTAGTTGTAGTTAATCTTGGTGGGTTGACAAAAAACAAATCAGACCAAAGTATTTCAGCAGTTGAATGCATTGGCATTTGAAGATATAGCTGTCAAATACAATTATCTTCATTTCACCACAGCTAGTATTAAGTTAAATTTTCTAACAACTAATAGATTAACTGCTTTTTGCCTGTAATTCCTAAATTATTAGTCAAAATGAGAATGCTATGGCACATGGGCATGTACTTTGTTGCCATTATATCTGTATCACTTAAACATGTGGCAAATTAAAAGAAGGCTGAGAGAACATATGGTAAATTGAAGGAAAGCTTAAAACAGTTTGATATTTTGTATTAGAATTATAATTTTATCTATAAAATTATGTTTTTATATATACTGATTTTAGAAATATTACAGGCTTAGGAAAAACATTAACAATCCAGCATTTGTCCAAGACTTCAGAGTTTGGCTTGTGGAAACAATGTAAAATCTCAAGTACTGAAAAGGTCTGTAAATTTCATGTTCTTTCCAACCACCATACTGATGATTGGCTTTTATAATAGTTCTGCCAAAACATATTTTCCTTCATTTTTCTATTTTCAGAGTTGAATAATTTACTTCATAAAAGACTATGGAATTGTTGTTCTATATTAAACTAAAATATTTTTTACTGCAACCTGTATCAACTCATTATAATTCTAACTCATGGGAATAAGTGACAGTCGAACTTTTCATACTGATGATTTTAAACATATTTGAGTTTAGCTGTTATGTTCCTTTTTAAGTCATCTTTTCTTCCAACTATGTGTTGCTAGTTCTTCTAAACACTTTTATCAAAACGGTAACAAAAATTCATTAAATATAGTTAAAAGCGTAAGTTCTGGTCTTAACTGTATGCCCCTGGGACTCTCATATAATAAAAGCTGCAGAACTACATTTTAAGAATGCATACAATGTGTATGCCTGGCACATAATAAATGCAAAAATAAATGCTAGTTATTACTGCTACATTGTTTTGGGTCTAGTTTTATCCAAGTTTTTCCTATCTGAATGTGTTAACAATATTTATTTGATACTCTTCTAGTGAATTGAACAGAATTAGGGAAAGTAATACGATAAAACATGAGGGCAAAGGTCTTTACATACAAACAACCATCGCATATCTATTTACTATCCTGTCAATTTTGCTTTAGATGCTCTTGACCATTTCATTAGATGCATACAAGTTCATTATTGCTATATCTTCTTGCCCTATTAATCTTTCTACTACATATCATACTTTTTTCTTCTTTTTATACTATTACATTGAACACTAATTTTTCAAGTATCAAGATTGTTACTCCAGCTTCTATTTCATTATTTTTTCAAATAATATTTGCCAAATATAAATTCTTTCATTCTTTTATTGTCAAATTATCTTCATCTCTTTTTTTAAGTTTAAAGGAGTCCTTTGAATACAACATACAGTTTTTGAGATTTATGTAGTTTATATTTATACCATATATATGATTTAATATATATTGTATATATATATATATACACATGATCATATTGTATATAAAATATAATGTATATAATATCTGCATACATATTACATATATCTATATATAGTCACTATGTTAGAATTTATTTCTGGCACCTTATTCATATTTTCATTTCCTGTACCTTCTTTTCTCCATTCTAGATTTCAATTGAATAAATTATTTTTTCAATTAGTTTAAGATTCTTTTTCTTTTTAGCTTATACTTTATATGTTTGGTTTTAATTTTTTTAGTGGAAGCTCTTGAAATAAAACCCATGCTCGTATTTATTTATCCTTTTTGCTTTTTAAATTTTCAAATTCCTTAATATGCTCACTTTCTCCTTTGTCCTTCCTACTCTCTAAAATTGTTTCCATCCTCTAGAATTTTTGTTTTGAGTTGTGATGGATATATTTTTTCTCATCATTACTTCCAGTTTTTGTAACATTGTTGTGTTTATTTATCTTTAACTTTTTCACCAGGTATATTAAAAATAATTTTGTGGCAAAAATTCAAGACCCAATCTATCTAAAAATATTTTTCTTATAAACTCACAATATTTGATTAGGGATCAAATACTAGGGCTCAAATCTTGTTTATTTGAGAAAATCATTTGCACTGAGTTGATTAGTAAAGGTATTCCCTGAAAGGTCAGTTCACAAAGAACTAGAAGAGATTGCAATGTTTTATGTGCCATGTTCAATAATCACAAGTCAAAAAGAAACAGGGAAACGGGAGCAATTCAAAGTAAACTCAGAAAACCAACCTAATGAAAACAGACTTCAAATTCCATAATGGGAACTTTAATTCAACTGCCTTAAATATGCTCAGTAAATTAAAGAAGAGTATAGACACACAACTAAACAAAATCAGGAAAATACATGTAAATGAAATGAGAATATCAACAAAGAGCTAAAAATTATATGTTGAAAAAAACTTTAAAAATCTGGAGCTGAAAGTTACAAAAACCGTTTGAAAACCCCTTGAGGGTTCAACAGTAGAATCAAACAGGCAGAAAAAAAGAATCAATAAACTTGAAAATAGTCCATTTGAAATTACTGAGTTTGAGAATCAAAAAGATAAAAGATTGAAGAAATGTGAAGAGATTCTACAATTCTTATGGAACACTAACTAGTACACCAAAATATGCATTACGGGAGTCCCAAAAGGAGAAGAAAGAAAAAGAGGCAGAGAACCTACCAGAAGAAATCACGGATGAAAACTCCCCAAATTTGGAGAAGGAAATGGACATATAAATACAGAAATGTCAAATTCATAAGTATTATAAACAACAGAGGTCCACAACAAAACACATTATAATCAAAATGTCTAAAGTTAAAAGCAAAGAGAAAATCTTGAAAGGAGCAAGAGAAAAGTGACATTATATACAAAGATGTCTTTTTAAGATAATGAGCAGATTCCTCAGTGGAATCCTTGCAAGCCAGAAGTCAGTGGGATGATGTATTTAAAGTACTGAAAGAAAAAAACTGCCAACTGAGAATACTATACATGAAAAAATTGTTCTTCACAAATGAGACATTAAGACATTCCTGATTTCTAGATAAACAAAAGAAAAAAAACGGCCCACTGAGAATAGTATACATGAAAAAATTATTCTTCACAAATGAGACAGTAAGATATTTCTAATTTCTAGATAAACAAAGGCCAAGGGAGTTCATACAAGAAATGCGAAAGAGGATTATTCGAAATGAAATGAAAGGACACAAGATAGCAACTCAAAGCCTTATGAAAATATAAAGATATCAGGAAAGGTAAATATATAGATAAATTTCAAAAACTTTATTACAATGGTTTTGTTTATAAATTGACTTTTAATCATTTATAGGATTTAAAATAGAAAAGCATGAAATAACTATAGTTCTATATTAAATGGTATACAATATATAAAGATGTAATTTATAACATCAGTATCATAAATAAGGTGAAAGTAGAACTGTAGAGAAGTAGAATTTTTGCATGTGATTTACATTATTATCAGTTGAGGTTGTTATAACTTTAGGAAATTTTATGTAATGTGTCTATAGAATATGCACAAAAGTAAATGAAAAGGGCATCAGAATGGGTCTCTACAAGAAATCAACTAAATACAAAATAATTCTATTTTACTGTTAAGATTATTTTACTTCCCAGAGAAGATGTTTTCCAAAAATGGAAAAAAGTGGTTCTGGTGTCTGTCATGCAGTATTAATGTGTGAGATTAGTCAAGAGGAGAAGAACTTTTTAAAAATTTTACTCCAAATATAGTTTGTGAACCCCAGTGATTTTCACAAACTTCTCATTTAGGTCATTATGAGTCAGATATTTTTTCTTAAAGATTCATGTTCTTGATTTTTATTTTACCCATTATTTCCATCATTTAATTATGTGCTTTATAAAATTTAAGCTCTCTTGAGACCGATCCTTGGATCATATGAACTATATATAATCCATGGACTGTTTTCTCACTTTATTCTTCTGCACTATTATTTTATTTCTATGCTGAAAATATGTCAATGAGATATTCCCAACAATATTGAATTATTTCCTTTGGAGCATCCTGAATGGAATCAACAAGTTAATGGATAAAAGGCTATATAGCCATTCATTACTAATTCTTCATAAGTGAAATGAAACAGTTGCATCTGGTCAAAATCAGATGCTTATAAGTGCAAAAAGTTATTTTCAGAAGAAAGTATAAGTAACTGAATATAATTTCAGTTGATTGTCTTGCAATTTGAAAGCAATAAAGCATTTCATGTTTCAACGATGCAGAATAGTACCCTGTAAGACTTTGGGGGAAAGTTTGAGTAATTAAGTATTTCAAGATTTCATTAGCTTAAATAATCTAATGGAAATATCATTTCATTAGGTAGAAGAGATCCATCTATAAGTAAAATGGATTTCTTGTTCCTCCATTTCTATCCTTTTCATTTCTCCCAATTTTATTTTATTTTTATTTAGCAAGACTGAAACAGAAAATCATTTTGATTTTCAGGAATTAAAAAGGAAACTATTGAACATTAGTTTAAAACTGAGTAAAACAAGACAAATAGTAAATGTTTCTTCTCTTAATACCTCGAATTTCCAATCCCCTCAAAGTAACATTTGTATACCAATAAATCAGTATGAAGAGATTCTTTTCATAAGCTATCTGATAAAACTAGCATAGAAAGGCATTTAAAAGTAGATTTTGATTATGCATTTCATTTCCTTGAATATCTAAAGGAAGGATTCAATTGAAATTTCACATTAAACATATTAATATTTCCACTTTCATGAAAATACAGTCACCCTATTGAGTAAGCGTTAATTTTTAAATGTTTGTGTAATGTATTCTGTTATTGAGGAATACCAGAATATGGCTTGTGCTCACATGGAGATTCTAATTGATTATAAATTAGATAAGTAAACAATTATTGAGGATAATTGAGGATGCAGTAATTGAGGATGCAACCAAATAAACTGGTCATTACACTGAAGTGTCATTAGCAATGTGATGAAGTCATTGACATTTTAGCTACTGTGTTTCTTCAATTTAAAGTTAATTTGGTATTTTAAGAAATACAGTTTTTATCAATAGATTTAGTTTTAAAGTTGTGTGCTTCAGCACTTTCTTTGAATGTTTACAATGTACAAGACTTTAGAAACACAAAAGTAATTAGTTTGCAGTAGTATATAGTTTCTCATTCACAAATTAACTTGTTATTTAGCTTGAGAGACAAATTTGTAGATTGTCTATATTCTGAGGCTAAATAGAGTAATTGCTGTTTTAGAGATTTAAGAAAAAACACTGCACCTTAGGTGGCACTGTTAGGTGGAAAGAATAAAGGAAGGGAGGGGATTGAGAAGCAGACTGAAGGACATGGTAATGGTGTGAAATAAGTTGTATGTGGAACTGCTAATTCCTCCAAATTCCTGAAGCCTTGATACTGAAATGTAGTATTTATTATTTGTAAGCCTCCTCCTCAACCGAAGGGTATTGGTATTAACTGATTCTGCTCTGAAGTTCTGGTGACCTAAAAGCCAAAACCATTCGAGGTCTGTTTTGGTATAGAACGTTAAATATTAGCAATCAAGAGGACAAAGTATTAAAACAAGAAAACAAAAAGTAAGCGAAAACCATCTGCAAAATGAAGACTCATCCTTGAAATCTACAGCACTGTGATGGCCATTGATAATCAGATCTGTCCTATATGATTATCAAGCACTTCACTTCTTAAATTACATTATCATAGGATTTCCTCTGGAATACTTTTTAAATCATGATTGTTTTTCACTTCAAGATTTTTTATAAATATATTTTCTTGCTTTTGTTCCATTTTTACAAATAACATCAAAATATGCTACAATTGGCTGGATCATATGATCTTAGCTATTTTATATTAATTTTTCTTATTTTTGTTTTGTTACAATGCACTGTGAATCTATTTAGTAATTTTAATGTTATGTTATGGAAAATGTAGTTGAGCCTAATGAGTGTATTTTGTACTTTTCCATTATGTATGTATTTTTTCAAATAGCCCTTCCTTTTTTTTTTCACATTTAATGAAAAAGCTTCTACCTGTTTCATTCTAATTCAATTTTACATGTTTTCTTGTTGTCTTTATTACTATTTCCAAAGGATAATTTTTACAGTGTTTTATGATAACATAATTTATACTGCTATTAATAAAATAGGAATGAGAAAAGTCTGTAAAGAATTAACACAACATGTTAACAAAATTATTTCTTTAGGGCTTTGAAAGAAAACACAGGAAAAGACAAAAGACACTTTGTGCATTTCTTTTTTTAAAATATGTACTTATAAGGGACTTGATTCTTCTAAATGGTAAATGAAAAGCCAAATCAAGTTATAGGTATTATTCTTACTGCTCATTTTTCCTGTAACACAGATATGCAACATTTGATAGCTCACCTAAGCAGCTTGACGTATACCTGACTTTATTTTATTTTAAAACTTTCAAAGTAAAGATCACACCCATGATAATTCTTCATACTCCCCAGATATATTAGTAGCCTCAGGTTCCCAAAGGAATTATGAGGGGAGTATTATTGCCCTGAGGAGGTGGCACAGTAATGCCAGAAAGGATGATCTCAATCAATGATTTTCTCTTATGACCCTTGACCTTTGACACACCATTTTATTGTTACAGTACTATTGAAATTGATGAAAATATTTAAAAGTAAAATGTAGCAGGCACGAATATAAGAAGATGGAAGTTGCTGATCCACCCTAATAAAGAATAAAAGGTGAACAAACTAAACAATGATCAATTCTTCTTGTATCTGACAGAGAGATTTTATCACCGGGTAAACCATTACCTCCCATCTCCAACAGAGGTGGTAACAGTCAGATGCAGTAGATGGTTGCTTGTTGGAGCAGAAACCCAGGAGCACAAATTTCTATGGGAACTACTGCCAAGGTAAGGAAGCCTGAACTATGACTGATGAATTGCTAGAGGCTCAGAGTTGACAAGTCAGAGATAATAAAAACTCTTGGGAGACCCAGTCTTTGAGGACTCTCACACTTTTATCTCCAGGAGGTTGGTCAGATTGTCAAGATGAGTATCACAGAAAAATCCCCTCCTACTTCTAGAAGGAAGAGGGGAAAAGAAACCATTTTGAAATATTCCAAAGTATTCTGTTCTTAACACAGCCTGCCCTCAGGGGAAGCTTTTTAATCAAGGCCTAGGCTCCTGGGGTTTTATTGGAGCCTACCCGACTCAGAGGAATAGAAATATCCACCTTCAGCTGGTTCTAGACTTCCACATGGAGGAGGGGAAATACTCAACTCCAGCCCCCTCTAGCCATCCTGTCCCTCCAAAGTTCCAGAGGGTAAAAACTAAGAAGCATGTGTGAAGTACATAGTCCAGAGTTACAAGCTCACTAACAGTTTTTTTTTACCCAGTACATTATATCCAGCTATTAAGAAAAAATAAAAGGCTTAATAAAAGGCAAACAGAACAAAACACAGAAGAAACAGCAAACATCAGAACCAGAATCAGATATGTTAGACATGTTGAAATCATCACACCAAGAATATAAAATAAAGATGCTAAAGACTCCAATGGATAAAGCAGGAAGCATTTAAGAACAGATGGGCAATTTCAGGAGAGAGATGGAAAGCCTAAGATAGAACCAAAAATAAATGCTGAAGATTAAAGAAAAAAAAAAACCACTGAAAATAAATGAAACATGCCTTTGATGAAATTATTGGGAGATCTTACATGGCTGAGGAAACTCTTAGCTTGAGGATATCCAAACAGAAACTACCAAAACTGAAAAGCAAAAAGACTACAAAAACAAAACAAAACAAAAAACACAGACTGTGAGACTATCCCAGGACTGAGGGACAACTAGAAATGTGAAACACTCATAATGGAAATCCAGAAGAAAGAAAATTAGAAAAAAGAACAAAGGAAATATTTGAAACAATAGTAACTAAGAATTTCCCCCAAACTAATACTGAACCACAGATCCAGGAAAATCAGAGGACTTTAAGCAGTATAAATCCAATCCCCACTGCTCCCCCACCCTCAACAACAACAAAAAAATAATGAGCTAAACCAAGTTTGGTTCGTTTTGAAATTTTTGTTTGTGACCCTAATTGTGTCACAAACTTCAAATTTCTCTAGTTACCTTATGTTTGAAGCGTTCTCACTACGAAGGAAGACAAAGGAAGTGTAAAGTTATATAGAGTGTGTTCTTCTCATGTTTATTCCACCCTCAGCTTTAGGTCTTCTGCCTCAGCGATCTCCCTCCATGCTCTTTCCCTCTTCTGTTAATGGTAGACTTCTTTTTCCTGTTTCTCAATGCTCTTTAGCTAGGCTGGTGGCAGGAAATATTCTCTGTTGTTCTGGTTCAGCGACTATTTTAGGCAAGTGCCTGTCCTGGGTCTCAAGGCCTCGCTTTCTGAGTGACATGATTCTGCCCCATACCCAGATGCAGGGAGACCTTTCTAATGGTCTGTATCCAAAACACATTCCTGTCCCTTCCCCAGCTTCAATAGGTTTCTTTTCACCAATATCTCAAAGGCACCAGGGTTTATTGCCTTTTCTCAGGGTTTTAAGGCCTTTGCACTGTGAGGAAGTTGTGAGAGAAGGTGCTATATTGTGCCTTTCTTGAAGTGGCAGCCATCTCCCTCCACTATGCCTGCCTCACCAGGGAGGATTTTCAAAACTCTCCACCCAGTCCCCGATCCAAGCATGAGAAAACAAAAAGTAGGTGCAAATTCCCCGTGTCTTTGGATCCCACTGTTATTTTGATGATAGCTCACCCTCAACCTTTAGCAATTTATGACACATTTTAGCTAAATTCTCCTTAGTGGTCCACCCGTATGGCATTGCTGTCTGTGTAATCCGAAGTAAGCAAAGTTCATGTCTGTGTCTCCCTCTATTCTTCTAATTTAACTTAAATTAATTCAAATTAGTAGGTTTAACTGTAACCCATCAACTTCCTGGTGAGCTCAAGAAAAGTGTTTTTACAGATTATCCAACATTTTGCTGATGTAAAAGTGGTATCATTATGATTTTTCCAGATTTTTATATTCCAGGCAAAAGCCAAAATCTCCACAATTTAAAATGTGAGTAAAATGAACTACTTTTTGAGAAATCATGTTGCCAAAATTGACTTATCAAAAAGTAGAAATTCTTAGCAACTCAGTGTTCATGAAAGAAACTGATGTATTATTTGCTTAAAAACATGTCTTGGTGCAAGGAGTTTTGTTTTGTGCTGGCAACCTAGCAGCTCTCCAGAGCTCTTCCAAAGCTTAACTCTATCCAAAGTTAGCTAGAAAAAAGACAAAAAGTTAATTAGATATGTTTACTTAGATATAGGTGACATGAACACATGGACTCTTCCTGGATTAGGATTTAATATAATTCAAATAATGTCGTCCAAGTGTAAATTAACCCAAACTCCAATTATTAATCTGATTTTATATTGTAACTACAAATGTTCAGACATTATAGGGAAAATAATTACAGTACTAATATTGTAACCTTTGTCTTGTATATCCTGAAAACATCAAGGAAGTTTGCTAATAACATAAAGTGGTATCACTATGGCCTATGTTCTCATTTTAATTGGAAAGTTTTCCTATTGTGCTACACAGAATTTAATAACTGAAGACTTTGCACCCAGTACAAGGTTTCACATACTTTATGAGTCAGTGATTACAGAACCTGGACTACCACTCATCTCTTTATTCTCCTTAATGCAGAGCTGGCATTTGGTAACATATCAATAGGTTAGAATGGTCATAAAAATCTTAAAATGAATGAATATATTAGAGCTGGACAGAGTTTCTTAGTTCAATGGTTGTTCATTGGCTTGGAAAACTCATGAGTTAAATGAGCTTAGAGTCTATATTTTCCCCCTTAAAGCTTATGTTTCATGAAACTATTTCTGATATGGGTAATACTAAAATGAATATTGAAAATTATCTGATGTAATCTTAATTAAAGCTTTAGAAATGTTACTAGTTGGAGATGCTCACTCACAGGGACCACTTCATTACTTTCAAATTATTTATATTTAAATTGATTTAAAAGTCACTTATTAATTGCCAATTAATAAATGTTTCTGAATTGTTATTAGAAGCTGAAGTGTTTAGTCCATATTTTGTTGAAAACTTACTATCATTGTTAAAACCTTTATAGAATTAGAACTGGAAATTTGTTAAACTCAGAATTCTATGCAATTGTTATTGATTATTGTTAACGATATAGAAATTGCTTCAGAGAAATTTAGAAAATAAGTTTCTAAGCTGTTCCTGGCTTATTTGCTAAAGATATATGACTTTAAGCCTTTAGTAAATATTTATTAAAAGTAGGCAAATCTCCCAGTGCTGCGGGAATTAGATTGATTAATTTTAGAACAGCTTCTAGTCACTTTATTTTAATTTTTTTCTCTACTGCTATTTATAAAACTTCTCTTTCAGGATTGTATACATTAAATGGCCATTCCAGAGAAATCATGGACTGTTTACTTTAAATCTATTATTTATTGGCTATTTCTGGTATGTGAATGAATATGTCATACTTCACTATGGGGTTTGTCCTATAATAAATTCTCTGGAATCAAAATGTGGAAATAGGGTAAAGAAAACTGTTAACAACTGGGGAAACTTTAGGACTGTTTACAGGAAACATATCATTTTCAGTGATATTTACAATGTAATTTCAATGATATTTACAATACTGATGATAATTATGAAGACTATTCTTAGATATTCATGTTTATTAGTTCCATTTTATGTGAACTTCATAATACTGATAGTATTACACAAACAAAACTTTTTTACATATCATGTGATTGAAATTTAGTAAGTAGCAATCTATTTTATCTATTTTATCTATTTGTTCCGGTGATGATTAAATGACAGAATTTGAAAGTTAACTTACCAGGAATTTCCTGAGAACTTCTATTTGAAATAAACCAGCCCTTCCCCATCTAAATCTACATTTCATATTTCAACAATGCAGATTTGGCAAAAACAACTAAAATCTTTCCCATGAAATAGCAAAGCATGAATGAGACCCCTTTTCATTTTACAATAATTTATAGTGATATTATTAATCCTTTTAAGGTTTTTATTATCTCTTGTTAGTACTAGATGTTTATGCAGTGTATCCTGATTTGTAAAAATACTTGGCAAGCTACATAATGGAAAGCCAGTGCAGGTTATAGATAAAACACAAAGTCCAAATAGCAACCTCTTGATCTATCATGGACACACTTAACATTTCATCACTAGAATTCATAATTCAATAGCCATTAAACTATCTCACCACCTGTATGAGTATAACATGCTCCAATAAAGAGACTCAGATGTTCAACTGGCTCTAAGGAGATAGATTATTTCTCTCTAATTTAATAGTTCAGAGGATGGTTAATGATCTAGGGTGGGTGGGTAGGCAGCTCTGGTCCAAAACATGATTCAGGAATCTAAAATCTCCTAACTTATTTACTCTACTACCCCTGGGATATACATAGTCAAAGCTAACTTACTGATTCATATGTGCGTTTGACTCATAGAAAGAATTAATTAGAGAATGTGTAGAGCAAACAGTTTCTTCTTAAAAATATAATGTGTAAGTTTCATGCATGAATTCTTTTCTCATCCCACCGAGTAGAATTTAGTTACATAGACAAAATAAGTGTAATGAAGGACTGGAAAATGTAGTTTGTAAATGGATAACCATGTTACTCTATTAGGTTTGATTAGGTCTAATGCTGCCACTTAAAGGAAAAAAGAAGAGAAAATGAAAAATTGGCTCTGCTACTGGTGAGACTGTGATAAACAATGATTTTAAGTAAGCCATAGTTGTTTCGAAAATGGACTTGTGTGGGTGTATATGTGTGTTGCTTTTTTACCAATGACATCCCTAGTTCTACTTTGTTCTTCCCAGTGTCTGAATAAGGATTATGATACCTAATCATTGAACTGTCCTTTCCTCTGCACATTATCAATTCTTCTCTAATTTCTCTTTAGAGCTGCTTAGCTCAAGTCTAATTCCTATAATAAATTACTGTCAACTCTGTCTAAGACACCCTGTTTTTCCTCATCTGACTGCAGTCATGTTCTTGGTGGTCTTTGGCTGGTGGGCTTTGACAAGAGAGAATTGATATAGGTATACACTTGGCAACCACTGCTCTATCCTGCTCCATAAAAACCATGGTGTATGGCATTGTGAATTAAGTAAAGCTGAGGAAGTCACTGTTCTTACTCTCTAAGTGCTCTCAGTCTCAATAGAAGCAAATATGGATAGCTTTAATCTGAGATAAGCTGAAACAGTACTGTAATACAAGTATAAAATACACTGTTATGAAGGGGAAAGAGTAAATTAATGCTCTTGAGAGCAAGAAGGAGGATTTGAGGAGTCTCTTGGAAGAAGGGTGATGCCAACTGGTCCAGGAAAGATGGAAACAATTTGCATTAAGGAAGGAATAAGCATAAGTGTAAGTTTAAGAAAGTGGAAAAGCTCAGTGGACTGATATGGAAGGAGAGTGTTTTGCTTGTGGAATGTAAGATGAAATGGAAAACACAAAATGTAGAATTTTAAATGTAAAGTTAAGAAGTTTGGATCTTTACTTCCAGGCAGTAGGTATTATTAGAATACTGCATTAGGAATAAAAAAAAGTTGCATTATTTTGTTGGGAAGAGGTGGGTGGGTACTTTAGGAGAAAGAGAATTAGAATAATTAGGGTTTGTAAGAACAGCTAGAAAAAAATATGTAAAAATTAATGTAGGCTTTGTGAAAAAAGTAACATAGGCTTGAAGTTACAAATCACAGAAGCAGCACAAAGCAGGATTCAAAGTTTCTAGAATTAACAGCTTAAAAACATATCTATTCCATGATTATGGTTTATCTCTCCATTTATTTAGATCTTTGGCTTCTTTTATCATCTTTTTCAGAATTGAAGGTCTGCATATATTTTGCTAGATTTATACCCAAATACTCATTTTTCATACTATAATAATTATCTATCTAATCATTTATCTGTATATATATATATATATATATATATATTCTAGATAGATATTTATATGTATTATAGTTTCAGCTTACGAATGTTCATTACTATATTATACAGGAATATTACTGGCTTTTGTTTACTGAGTATATATCCTATGACTTTGCTCCACTTACATGTTTTGTTCCAGGAGATTTGGGTGATTTAATGAAATTTTCCACATATATACTTATGTGTGTACACATATGTATGTTTATAGAGTATATATGTATTATATATAATATATTTATTTGTAAATATAGTTTATATTATTATATATATAATTATTTAAAGAGTAAATCACTCATAATTTCTATTACACTGGACTTAGTTCTGTCCATTGAAACTATTGTAGAATGATTATAGTCTTATATCCATATCACTGCTCTTTGTATACTGGAAGTTCTCCTTTATATCTCCACTGAGTCTTACAGTAATCCATGCATGCACTCTTTCTGTTTCTCTTTTAAGTCATATTCAGGTTGTCTCAAAAAACCAGCTACTCTACTCTTTGTGACCACATTATTTTAATATATATTCCTTTGAAAAGGCAGTGCGCAGATCATGTGCAGAACTCAGATACTAACCATTTGAGAGTCAAATTGTACTATGTAAAAGCAGAGTTGCAATAATGATAATAGACTATGTTAGCTCATCTAAGTCTTACAATGATCCCGTGGGCATTTTTATCTTCATTTTGTAGATAAAAAGACTCGTGCTTAAAAAATTAATAAATTTGCCAATGGTTCCTCAGGTATATGTAGTACAGTTTGATATTTATAACCAGATCTCTTAGTCATATTTTTTGCTCTTAAACACTATACTAGCTTAAACCAGTAGTGTAATTGATACTATAATTTGCACTGTTTGAAATTATAGTTACAGTATAGTTTCTCATAAACTAGTTCTATAAATAATAAATAGTTAAATAAAATTAATTTATTTCATAATTCCTTATCTATGTATTTCTACTTTTACATTTTACCCTTATGGTTTGGTTAGTTCTTCAATCTTAAGATCTTAAGTTTGGTAATGAGACAAAGGAGATAATTTTTATTTAATCATTGGTTTTTTTGTGAAACATCATTTTCTAATTGTTAGTTCCTGCAAATGTCTTCCAAACCCAAGCTTTTAAATATGTTTCTGCTTTCCTGTGAGAATTTAAATTCTACACAGTAAAATAAAACAGTTATTTAAAAATCCAAATAAATAATGAAAGAAATAAAATTTGAAAAGAGAAGAAAACAATATAAATAAATATTTTTATGTTTAGGCTAGTTCATAACTTCCAGAAATCAAAGACTATTTGAGAGCACAATTATTAGTTGTTAGATTCCTAGAGAGAAATATTTATGCAAACAGTTTTCAGGGTTTTTACAATCTCATGTTGAAAAGGAGTTTATTAAATACTGATAGGCTGGTGAGAGTGCAATTAAAATTTATGAGCAGCTCAATATATAACTGAGCAGTTTTCCCTGATCCTTACTTTCACAGCCCTACCCAACTCTAGTACAACGTGCCAAGCAGAACAGGCCATGAAATAAGGTAAGCTTATGGATCGTATTTCTTTTTTTACTCTCATCTTTCCGAGTAGTTATGTGTTCCCTTAGTTATGTTACCAACATTTCTATCTATTTGCATTTGTTTAAAATAGCAAATATAACGTATTTTTTGCCATCTTAAATATATAGCTCCTTGTACTAAAAATGGAGGGAACATTTCTGATTTTTTTAAGATTGGAGAATATTTCCTTTGCCCAGCCTTTCACTATATATAATTTTTGTCAGACTTAAGTAGAATCATAGCAGGCTTAGCTTAATTACTTCATATAAAAGAAAATAAAGATAAAAATACTTTGAAACATAGAGAAGTGCTCTAATTTAGTATGATTAAATGTATTTTATTTGAGAAAATATAAGTATGCAGAGAAGAATGCTATGTTTATAAAACATTTAACCTTATCTAGAGTATCTCTTAAAGATCAGTCATCAACCTACCATCTAATAAAAGTATTACTCATTTTGAAAGTAAATATACAGAAAAAGGGCATCAATATATAATTTCCACCAAAATATTTTGCTTAAAATTACTATGATCTAAAACATGATCACTTTAATTACCGCCAATAGCATATGAATAATTTTAGTACTCATTATTTATGAGTACTTATATGAGTAATTTAATTTGGTACATAAATTTTGTTCTGATTCTTGAGGGTTTGCTTCATAACAATATGTATGTTGTTTAGACTTCCCTTAACAAAAGCACAGTCCTTTTTATTGCCTTCTTGATACCAAAGCAGGATGTAACTTTAAGTGATGCTTAAACTTATTTAAAGTTAAATACTAAACACACTGTGTCATTTCTCACCTAACATTGAGCAACTGGTTTCGTTTCCTAAATGGCTTCATTTATCACTTGGTTAAATTTAGCTTACATTTGGTTTCCCTCAAGATTAACAATGCAATAAATAGCTTATATATTTGTAACAGAGAATAATATGCTAAAACTGAATGCTGATCTTTAAAATTCATAAATAAGTTTTTAAAAATTTAGCTTGTACTTCCTTGATGTCAGGCTCTGAACTGCTCTCATGATTCTTGCTATTAAGAATCTAACAATACAGTGGAGAAAGTTAATATATGTGTAAATAATTGCAACAGATATGCAGTGTGCTATGGTAAAATGGAAAAAGTTTGGATTAACTCTGCCTCGAAGAGTAGGAAAGAACTCACAAAGGACATGGCATTTGACCTGGACATAAATTGAAACTAATCTAGAAGAGCAGATGTGGAAGGATTGAAGAAAGATCAAATCATGTGCACTAAAATGACATGTTATCCAAAAAAGATGTTGCAGTGGTGGGGTTAGGATGAAATTATAATTCTGAAAATATTTTGGTGGTAGAATCAATAGGATTTGTGAATGATTTACTGTGGTAGAAAGATATGGAAAAGGGAAAAAAGTTCTTAGGTTTGGACAACTGGGTATATAAAATGACATAGGTACAGAGGAAGGAGAACAAGTGTGAGAGACCAAAAAAAAACTATTTTAAACTCAACAATATATTAATAAATTCACCATGGAAATTCTACATTCCTATCTAGAAATATGCCATTAAATTAATATTTACATAAAAATCACAGAATACAGAAAAGTCATGGGAACATGAAGACTAAGAAAGAAGAGAGAGAGATGATTGAAACTAAAGTAAACAAATTAGCTTTTGGATGATTTTGAGGGAGCTTTTCCAAGTCTACATTAAAGTACCCTCTGTATGCTAACTCAAATATGTAATGTTCCCTGAAAAATAAATACGTATTTTAGATATGAGAGTTTGGTATATTTTATTTCCAATTTGAGGGAGGAACTTGGAGATTATGTAGTTCAAATCTTTTTTTTCTTAAAGCAAATCTGGCATATATACATTTATGTTTTTTTGTACAATATTTTATGCTCATATTATTTTATGTATTTATTTTCATTTTCACATATTTGTATTCTTTTCAATAATACAATTATAGGAAAACAGTGTTAGAATTGGAGAGACAATAGAGAAGAAGTGGTATTTTTTGATTTTGAGAAAATAATTTATTTTCTCTTAGCTTAAAGTTCCTAATAAGTAAAATGTGAATAATGGTATCTCCTGCATAGAAAATTATGAGAATTAAGGAACATAGTGCCAGTTTGAGGTTTCTTTGACTTGAAAAATGCTCTAAAAATGAGAGCAAGGCACACCTTTTTGGAGATTTTTCTTCCCTTTATATTTTTGTCTTCCTGCATTTCTATAATGTGCCTCACTAATTCGTTCCCTTTATTGAAAATTGCATGTGTTGTTTACATTTTTGCCACTGTATATTATTTTAGATTACAAACTGATAAGGTCTGTAGCTCTACTTATGTTGTGCTTAGTAAAAGAAAAAAAAGGAATGTATATAATTCCGTGATAATGATGGTGGCTTATTATAGTTGTATATTTAAAATTTTAAACATACATTCCTCTTCTTTCTTTAGATGGCAAGGAAGAAATTTACTGGATTAGAAATCTCTCTGATTGTCCTTTTTGTTATAGTTACTATTGTAGCTATTGCCCTTGTTGTTGTTTTAGCAACTCAGACACCTGCTGTTGAAGGTATGTGAAAATACTTATACATTATAGTGGGGTTAAGATAAAGTTTATGCCTTAATAGTTAGGATTTTTGAAAAGTAATCTATGTGAGATGAAACATGTGAAGAAATATATTGGGTAATTTACATAATTACTCCAACATTTTTATCCATTCTGTTCCAGTTATTTCAGTGAGGAGTGCTGGTAATTAAACAATTTATATGCTTTTGACATTAATGGCCTTCCTGTCATTGTGTTGCTTGAGAAATAGCAGAGGGGCCAAGGGGTCAAGGTGTTAATGGAAGGTGGAATAGTTGTCTACTGTTACCAGTAAGGTTCTTCTACTTAGTGGGATGACTTGGGTTTTTGTTCTGGCTTCCAGACACTTGCAAAGAGGGGTTGGAATATTAGACCCTCTTTGTCCTAGACTCTCTTTTTTTTTTTTTAAGGAGAGAGGTTGTGTGAGAAAAATAGATAGGAAAGGTGAAACAAGGCTTGAACCGTGAATGAACATTTTATCTTTTTTTCTGAATATTTCTAACCTAATTTAAAGTCGATGTAAACTACTCTGGTCTGCGTAATCTGTTTTTTTCCATCATTCTCTGTTGGCCAACCCAGAATTGGAAAATTATCTTTTAGTCTAACCTTAGTTAACATTTTCTACTGCTGTCAGTCTTTTGTTTTACCTTTCTCCAGTAAATTGAAAGTTCTCTATATTGTGAAGCAATCAATTTTATCTTACCCATATCTGATCACTAGAAAGTTCCTCTTTATTATTCAGTTGGGATTTATTTTCCATTCTATCCCTTGCTTTCTCTTCTATTCACTTCCAAGTATCTTTTTCCTCCTAGTTTTCTCTTTTCTTCTCTAATTCTTGTCTCCTCTCTACATCTTTTTCCCATCCATGTGTCTCCATCTTTTTTCTTCATTTCTAAAACACACATTACAAGTTGCTAGGGGAATGTGCATTTTGTTTCTTTTGAATCTACCTCAAGACCTTATGTGAAAATATTTGGTTTTTCTGAATAAACAGTAAGCAAGGCTCTGCATAGCCTATTTTTAAATATCATTTGGATCTTTTGATGACTAAGACTAATTTGTGGGTCCTTTTTTAATGGGAAATTTACTTTTATTTTCATTATATGTAGATTTATATGTCCTTTTACTGTATCAATTACTTTAAAATCTGGAAATATTAATTTAATACCATATTTTATTTTATTGATCTTTTCCAGAAACTAGTGATGCTATTTCAGCTGCACCTACTACTCATACAACCACTGTGTATCCTGGTTCTGGAAAATGTCCAAGTAACCCAAATGATCCTATCAATGAAAGAATAAACTGCATTCCAGGACAATTTCCAACACAGGTCTCCAAAAAAGCCCTTAGTATTTGTTACGAATAGATACACATTATAATAATTTTAAGACAATTCTTTAATATTGAATCAATCTCATATTTTTAAAGATCTAGCCATCAGTTAGGCAGCCTTTATCTTTTTATTGTAGTCCTGCATAGACAGATGATCAATAATAGAAAATATTGAGCTTGCTTTTCTGTACTTCAAATTAACAAGTTAATATTTTCTATGTTTAACAACCTAATGTTAATTTTGTAAACTTTTGTGAAATTCTAGCCTCTCAAATCTACTTAAAAAAACACATATAATCTTTGACAATATAGAACGTTTGGTAGAAAATAACTATGCTCCATTGGAGTATTTGTAATGATGGTTTTAAAAAGTATTTGTGGAAAATAAAGTAACACTGATTTTTTGAAAATGATTAGTATTTATTTTTTATTATTTTGTAATTGGGGAAAAGAAGCTTAAATGGAAAAAAAGAATAGTTGAATGGATTCATGTAACCCTAAGTTGAGTCTTCCTTTGTCTTCATAACCTACGTGTGAATAAAGGTCAACGAGTGCATATGTGTGTGTGTGTGTGTGTGTGTGTGTGTGTTCACATTTTTCAACATCTGTATATTATATGCAGTTCTGTAACATATTACAGCATCTAAATAATGTAAACATGATAGCATATATCAATCATAGTATATTACATATCTATCATAATATTCATATGTCTAATATATATCCTTTGTATGCATATAATATTCATAGCTATGAGATGGTATATTAAAATTATTATCTATAATATGCATTTCTGAATCTGACATCACCCATTCTCTTCACTGCTCACAAAATAACTAATGAACTAAATGACTGAAATTAGAAATAGTGGGTCCTTAGAGTCTACCTACTGATAAAACTGGGTAATAAAGTGTTAGCTGTGACAGGCTAGGTAAATTGGCCAGATACTCTTTTTAGCTAATATTCTGCTTAGGGAATGACTGAAGTTTATCACAGAAGTCTGTTCAAAACAAATGGGCTACTAGGATCTTAACATTGAAAAGCTAATGGATCAAGGTTTTGATGCCTACTCTTCATCTTTAATGTCGGCCTGTTAGGTTTCTAAAGACGGCTTTCAATGTGAAACAAACATAAATTAAACAGATTTCAGCAATATATTTTCTATTTGTCATTTAAAAAAGGAGAATGAACTTAAAATAGCAATTTAAGAGACAGTTATAATTCTACCCAGAATGTATCAGTCAGCGCAGGCTTCCATAATAAAATGACACAGACTAGGTGGCTTTAACAACAGATATTTATTTTCTCACAGTTCTGGACACCAAAAGTCAAAGTGCCATCACGATTGGTTTTTGTGAGATTTCTTTTCCTGGAGTGCAGATATCTGTATTCTAGCATCTTCGCATGGCCTTCCCTCTGTGAGAGAGGGGGTGGGGCAGAGAGACAGCATCTGTATATCTCTTCTTCATCTTGTAAAATATCTCCTATCAGATTAGAGCCTTGTACTTAGGACCTTTTCAACTTTAATTACATCCTTAAAGGCACTCTCTCCAAATACCATCAAATCAAGGGTTCCTACGTATAAATTGTGGGGCCTCAATAAGTCCACAGTATAGAGTCAACCCACTGTACATTATTAGATTTAATTCTCTCTACACACAAAAAATAATAATAATAATACAAAATAAGAACATAACAAATTTATTGTGTTTTACTGTTAAACTTTATGCCTATTGATGGAATATTTATGTCTTTTAACTTTTTAGTTTTTCAAAGGAATCAGAAAGAAAATTGAAGTTAAATTAGGAATTAAAAGTAAAAGGGGAAAATGCCTGAAAACCTGACAAATAGGAAGAATGATGAAACATACATAAACATTTATCAAATTTATGCAAAATAAACCAAAATTATTAATACTTCAAAAGCAATAATGGAAATACATGTTTCTAAACTAATATTTTGGTGTATATATGCAATGGGTTTAATGAGATCCTCCAAAAACTTAGGTTTGAACATGACCTAGGTTGAACATAGGGTCTCTCAGAATTAGTTATATGAAGTCATATTCAGTTAAGGTTAACCATAAATCCAATGACAGGTATCCTATTAAAGGGTTGGAATGATACACAGAGAGCTACAGGGAAGAAGGTCATGTGACGATGGAAGTAGAGATTGGAGTAAGTAAGGTATCTTCAAACCAAGGAAGGCTTATGATTGCCAGACCATGAGAAGTTAAGAACAAATGAGGAAGAATTCATCCCTAAGCTTCAGGAGAACATTCTGCAAACACCTTGAATTGGGACTTCCAGACTTCAGAACTGTGAGAGAATAAATTCATGTTGATTCACCTACCCTTTTCATGGTTATTATGATAGCCCTAAAATACTAATGTTTGTAGAAACTTCATGTAACTCCATTTTACTGTATATTTTTTATTTTAGTAAGGTGTGACTATAATTTGCTTTTCCCTTGTTTTTAAAATTTAGGACCTTTCCATATTTCTAAATCAGTTTATCTATATCTAATTCTACTTTCTTGTTTTGTACCATTTAAAAAATACTTTTAATTTTATTTTTGATCATTTTAAAAATACTGACTTTTAATTTAAAAAATTCTTAATGTCAGCTTGTACAAGTATTTCTTTATATTTCTGAAAGTAAGTCTATAAATACAATAATTAGAAGGAAAGTTGCTTGATCAAAGTCAAACATACTTTAGATTCTGATAGATAATCACTCTCCAATATATCAGATTCAGTTGTACTCCTATTTAAAACATACATGTATGTGTCTGTATATAGGTGTGTATGTGTATCTGATGCCATTTTAATTTTATGTTATAGGAGAGAAGTTAACATGTATAACATCAGCTACTAAAAGTAGAGACATTTTACTTTTTTTCAAGGCAAATAGCCAAGAAACCCCCACCCCCCCACAGGTGTTCAACTTAGGAAAGTGTGTCATATTATTAAATTTAAATATTAAGTAGATTTTTAATTATAACATTAACAGACATCATCATGTGGCTCAACTTTTCATCTAAGCATATATCATTTTTTTCCACTTCACATAATCTTTCCATATAGATTATAAAACTACTGAGAATTCAATATTTTGCTTAATTCATTAGGTATAACTAGTTGAACACCTGACACATAAACTAGTTTAGAGAGTTTAATTGAACATTGAACTAATAGCTGGAAATAACTATCTTAAACATTTTATGTAAGCTTAAATTCAGGTCTATATATTAATCTTTATATCCTTGCTTGCAGTTAGATACATAATTGGTATTCAACAAATACTTAGTTCTTCTGTCTTTACTACATGACAACAGAATAGATTATAATTATCCATAGTTCTAGAACCTTTAACATACTTGTGCTTACAATAATATGTATTAATATGTAAATTTGATAAATCACCATTCTGAGCATTATTCTCTGATATGGTGCAATTAATTCAATTAACCGAATATTTATATTTCTTCCAAGTGGCAGGAACAAAAAGAATAAATGATATTTTAACATATGTATTTGAAGAAATAAGCTTGCTTTTCAAGCATTCATTCAGCATTTGTTGGAATAAATGGTGTTTTTAAAATAGAGATTGACACATTTGATAACAGTACTAATCACATGATTCTTATAAATGTTTTATCAGGAAGTTTGTGCAAAGCGAGGTTGCTGCTGGAGTCCGTGGAATAACTCTCTTATTCCTTGGTGCTTCTTCGTAGATAACCATGGCTATTATGTTGAGGGAATGAAAAGTACAAATACTGGTGAGAAGTGTTTTCTATCATGGGATCCTATGTAATATATTTTAGATGTAATGAAAAAAATGTTTTACATTTTTCTTTGGAAAAACACTCAAGTAGAATCAAATGGGAAGTCTGTACACAAGAATGGTCAAATTGATTATATTAAGGATTATTTTTTATATGATTGTATCTTCCAACTTGAAGAGTCATTATTTGTGATAAAGGAATAAAATTATAAAAACATGAAAAATATTTAGTAATTATTAATCTTTATAAACAAAGTCATCACCCATGCCAACTTTTTCCTTTCTTTAAGGACTTGAAGCCAAATTGAACAGGATACCTTCTCCTACACTATTTGGCAGTGACATTAACAGTGTTCTCTTCACAACTCAAAATCAGACAGCCAATCGTTTCCGGTTCAAGGTTTGGTTTTTGAGATTGTAAAGAAGAGTTAATAATAAAAGACATGTTATGAGCACACCCTTCATCCTAACCAAGATATTTTACCTCTTGAGATATATTTATTGCAAATCCAAGTTCTAATTGGACTAGTTACTCTATTCTGATCCTGTTGTCTACTCCAAATAACAGAAGAAATCTCCAGCAGTTATTTTTGGAGAATTACCATGACTGTATAGTCATGGTAAAGTATTTGACACATAGTCTAAAGAAGAATAAATACTCAATAAACTTTAGTAGTTTTTTTACTATTTCAACTACAGACTATGAAGAGGGAATAGTTCAAAATTTAATTTGAGAAGATGTTAAGTTACTATATAAAAGTGACTTCCACTCACTAGTTCTTTTTACTGGTATCAGTTGTACTCAAGAAGAAAAAAAAAACTAGCTACTTTTTAGCAAGTAGTTCACTAGTATGGTCGTCTGGATTTGGAAGTGAAAATACCGTATCCCTTGTATATTACCTTTTTTAGCAACAATTTCACAAGAAATAAGAGATTCTTAAAATTCAGAATCTTTATAGGATTTTTAGGGGGGTGAACACAGAAAAGCAATAAGGATAATTAAATCCACAAAAATTTAATTTTTGAGAATCAACATTTAGTAATGCTATCATTAATTTTATCGATGAAAAAAATTTTATATATAGTACTTTTATAACCATATTCCTTAAGAATTTATACAATTTATTCTTTGCATAGCCATTCAACAATGTTTAAATTAAGTTTATCACTAGATTAATAACTCATCTATTATATTATTAGATGTAATTTTTATTGTAACTTGCATTTAATACTTAATGCAGAAGTGGAAAATTAAAAAATAGTTTTGAATCACGTATGTTAATTTGTTTAAATCTTTACAGATTACTGATGCAAATAATACCAGATATGAAGTTCCTCATCAATTTGTAAAAGAATTTACTGGAACTGTAGCTTCTGAAACATTGTATGATGTGCAGGTTAAAGAAAATCCATTTAGTATCAAAGTTATCAGAAAAAGCAATAACAAAATTTTGTAAGTCATTATCTTTTCTACATTTAGATAAGTTTAAATAAGTGGTCAATTTTATTCTATTATCATAGAATTAAGAAAGTCTTAACTTTAAGACATCTTCAGAAAGAATAAAGGTCCCCCAAAAGAGGGTGGGTGTACATCTTTGTAAAGATTATAATGGTTAACAGGATTTTATTCCCTGTGGATGGAAGGAAGGTGTGAGAATGTGAATGAAAATACACAAATTTGGACCAACCAAAGATGAAGGGGAAGAACATCACTGACAAAATTTTTGCCTTGCCTATATTTTTGCATACAAAGAATTGTGTCCTTTCTCCATCATTTATCACATTGTTGCCAATTTGTATAGGATCAAATAGGACTATATGTATAAAGTATTGTGTAAATAACTTCATTAAGAATGTATTTCAAGTAATATTCATAGCAAGGAATTTAGTAATTTTCAAGATAAATTTCCTTGCATTTTTGTAGATAGATTAAGCAATTGTCAAGACTGAATCTGATCAATACTACTTCTCTTCAATATATTTTAATAATTTGTGATTGATTTTAGGTTAAATCACAGAAGTGTCAAATGACATTTAACATTTCTTGTATTATGTATTTGATATGCATAAAACAAACCTTTTTCTTTTTGGAAAAATGATTGTGAACTTAATTTTAATATATATATTTGGGGTATGGAAGCCAATACATCTCTGTGTTTTCAAATCCTGTCTCTTGAGCAAGGCAGAACTGGGTTTGAAATCTGGCTCAGCTGTTTACCAGTTTCTCACCTTAGAAAAAATGAATTAACTTAGTCAATTTTTGTTATTTTTGAACTGGAATTTGTTAGTTATGCTAAAAAAATAAAGAAAAAAGAGCTGTGATGAAGATTTAAAGGACAGATGCCTGTGAAGAATCATATTAGTGATGATGAAGCAAATTGTGTTGATGGAATCAACAATTTCTGGTTAGGGTGTAATTCATGTGTTCCAAAGAAGTAATCATGGCTAAAGAATGACATATTTGAAATGAAACATTCTGGATAATAACATAGAACCATATTTGATAGAATATTTTATGTTTTTCAGATCATTTATTTCTTTTTTTCATGGTACAGATTTGACACCAGTATCGGTCCCCTGGTATACTCTGACCAGTACTTACAGATCTCAACCAAACTTCCCAGTGAATATATGTACGGCTTGGGGGAACATATTCATAAGAGATTTCGTCATGATTTGTATTGGAAAACATGGCCAATTTTTACTAGGGATCAACTTCCTGGTGATGTAAGGAACTTCCTTGTTAAAAGTAAAACCATATTAGGGCAGACAATAATGTTACCCTATTTGAAACCATCTTTTAACTGATGTCAGTGGTACCCAATCCAGAAGATTGTTTACTTAAGGGGTGAGGATTGATAGCAATGTCCTAAATTAACTCAATAAGTAACTGACAGATTTTATAAATGTTTAAATAGATTTTATTATTCCCTTTCTAATCACTCCTGTATTTAAACCTCTCCTTGGCTAGTCATTGTACTAGACTAATACTAAACATTTAACATGTTCTACGTGGTTTTGTACTATATGGTGCCTGCCTATCTTTTGGACAGCATATCATACATATCTGCCTACTTTTTCTTCTTCCATAACATATGATAATCTTCCAGAAGTACACACATTTGCACAGGGGGTTAGTTTTCTTTCTAAGTATGGAAACAAAGTTTTTTATTATTCATAAAATAGGACATTGAGAACTTATTTAAAGTTTTACCTCAAGAATTTCCCTTAAACTCCCCCATACATGATTAGTCTTTATTTTCTAACCCTTTATTCATATCTTAGTATGACAATTATCATGGTGTATTACTTACATATATATTGTTTATACTTCTAGATTATATTATTTAGGACAAAGACTATATCATTTAAAAAAATTATTTTTGATTGGTTCATGACTGCTTTAATCAAATGTTAGTGATTTTTTAAATGACAATGCTAAGTATTTCATTCCCAAAAGAGAGTAACTTGTTTTAAAAAGCCTCATTTGGTACAGATCTACTAATAAATTCTGCTAATCTTTACTTATAGCATCATTATCTGTAATAAACACTAGGTGGAGAACCTCGTAACTATTTTCTATACATTCTTTCCTTTGAATCTCCATATTTAATCAGGCAAGAAATCTCTTTTCTTTGGCCATAAAAATGTATTTTCAACTTGCTTCCACCATTTCATCTATTTATCAGCTCTCAACAAATGTACAACCAAAGTTCTCTGAAGGTGGGCATCATCTTAAAATTCACTGCTGTGTCTTCAGCATATGGGAGGCATAATGGGTAAAATGCCTTGTGAAAATAGAAATAGCATATTAAAACATTTAATTGTAATAAAACATAAAGGGAAGTTAAGCCACCTATTAGTAGTATAATGTGTATGTTAGCTATATATTTTATCTTAACATATTAATAATTAATACATGTTAGATGTCTTTTGCACTACACTGTTTCAGATGGTACATATAGTAGGAAAATTGGGATAGAGATTTCAGTATTAAATGACAGAAACAAACTAGAATTTGTAAAGGCCACTTTTAGTCATATTATCTTTTATTTTAAATATACTTAAAATTTTAATTTTCCAAACTTTGTTTCATAGAATAATAACAACTTATATGGCCATCAAACATTCTTCATGTGCATTGAAGATATTTCCGGAAAGTCATTTGGTGTTTTCTTAATGAACAGCAATGCAATGGGTAAGAGTATTTATCTGATAATATGTTTAAATGTGATTTAACTTGAAATGTTTTAACTGCTCTCTTTATTCCAATCATAGGTATGGTATACCAGAGTAAACTCTATTGCTTATCATTTCATATGTGAGATTATTATAAGCAAGTTTTGTTGTTAGTGAGACAAAGTTTTGCATATTAGTGCTTCTATTTTTGGCAAGAGTATGCTGTATTTTGATATTCAGGCACTTTCTTTTCCCTTCAGAGCATCATGGAAACACATTCATATAAATTAATGTTCCCATTCATTCAGCTTCATTTGTTAATTTACATGTCACTATAAATAAAAAGGAGAAAGGTCTGTAAAAGGATAGAAAGAAGGAAAAATTTTTAGTTTATCATAATTCAAGTAATTTATCATTTTTTTAATGTTGTTAGTCAAATACCTATATTTAGGAAGTAAATATTGATATTAAAAAGCTACAAAAATTAATATTCTAGCAAAGGCAGTATAGTGATCCAGGCAATTATTATGTCTTACATATAGAAAAACTGAAAACCTCTGTGTATTTATCTTAGAAATTAACATGCCATAATATGATCTTTCAGAAAATCTTCAACTGAAATAACTAATTGAAATGAAATTTCAGAGTGAAATCTTCTTGTTGAAAAAGAACTGAGTATCTGTCTCTTGCTGTGTGGTTCCTAAGGGTGCTTTTGCCAATATCTGTAAAAATATACACCTGAGATATCTTATCATAAACCTCATACACATTTGGCATTCTACTTCTCTCTTCTATTCTTTGTATATTCAGTATCTTATTTTCTTATAATTTTTTAAAAACTGTAAAAAATATGCGGTTAATCTGAAGTATTTTAAGTGGACACTGCAATTACTTTATCATTATGTACCTCCCTTTTTATAATTTGCATATGCTTTTCCAATTTTTATTTTGTAGAGGTTTTTATCCAGCCTACTCCGATAGTAACTTATAGAGTTATAGGTGGCATTCTGGACTTTTACATCTTTCTAGGAGATACACCAGAACAAGTAGTTCAACAGTATCAAGAGGTATGATTGATGTTTATTTTATTAAATTCTTTCTACCATATTTGCTTTCATCTAGCATGTCTACATGCTTAAGTAATTTTATTTGTGATATCTGGCGCCTCTTCACTAAATGTATTTTCAAATTTTACCATTTTTAAGACATGAGTTAGGTAGTTTCTATTTTTGTTTTAACTATACAATGTAGCCTATGTATATTTAAATTTCTATATTTCTGATATCAAATCATTTCTTCTAGGCTGCTGAGCTCAGGGGTTAGATTTCATTGAAACATTACATATTAAATCTTTACTTGTTCATGACCTACTTTGGTGGGAAAATGTAAAAGGAAGTGTCTTAATCAAGACTGAGGATAGGCAATGGAAGTACAGGCCATGTATTCCTTTGATAAATATGCTAGAGTTAACCGAGTTATGAGAAAAGCTAATGGACCTTGTTGACATATAATAGGTAAATTCCAGGAAAATTGGCTCTGACACTGAGGCTTAAAAGGGCAAATATTGAAACATAGTCAGTCTTACATCTTAAGGTTAGTGTCTAAGCAGCTTCTGCTTACCTATTAAACAAAATCCTAATGTACCTGAGTTCAGGATGGACCTTAGAGAGGTAAAGACTCCAGAGCATGCCCTGAGCCTGCTTCTAAAACTTTATTCCATATAATTGTTCTCCTATGACTGTTTCATGTATAATTCTTTGTGTTATCATGGGAAAAGTACATTATTTTTATTGGTGTAAGATTTAAAGATCATGCCTATTTTTAAAATCTTGTTTTATTGATAAATCTTTTGACATATAGTTTCTACTTCCTAAAATGATCTCAAAGGAGAAGTAATTACTATAAAAACTTTAATTAGGAAGCAAAAATCCAAAATGAGAGTAGCTAGGCTTTGATACAATTGAATAATTTTTAGTGTCTACAGTTCCCAAATTGCCATTCATAAATGTGAATTTCAGAAAAGCACACAAATTTAAATTTTCTGTAACATGAAATCATAATTAGGATGCTAGGATGGCCATATACAGACTTTGTGTATGGGTATCACACCATCTAAATGGGACAGCACATTTTTTTTAAATGATTTGACATTTGATTTGTGAAAGTGAAATATTACTTGTGATAGTTGTCGGTTACTTGCTGAGTAAAGTCTGTGGTCATCAGCGGTTAAGTTTGAATCACATTTGACATGTGAATGCATCATACACGTAGTAATGTACTTGTTTATATCATTTTATGGGTAGACTTGCAGAGGCTTGAATTTAAGTAATAAAAGATTAAGTAATAAAACATGTAGAATGTAGAATATAACACTGTTAATCACTACTGTGCTTGAACAAGAGTCAAATTATGTAGAGAGTAAGCAAAAGAAACTTTATTTTTATTTGAAGAAAAACAAATTCCTTCCTGTATTAGGTAATCTATTAGTGGTCTCATATGTAAAAATTTAAAACAATTCATTTGAGTGGCCAAATAGTTTTTATAAGTTTTAAAGACAATGAATATATATAAAGTATAAGATAAATGATATATAAATATATATAGCATACTATTAATATATTTTATATAGTTTTGTGAAAAATAAGTTATGTCACATATATATATATATATGTTACACATACACAGAAATACCACATCTAAATCTTAAAAGAAAATTCATGATGTTTTTGAATAGTTTAAAGTACTGATATTTTTAGTGTTTTATTTGATACCAAGTTATATTAAAAATAAATTCAATGCTTAAATTGAATATAATAGCTCAACGTGAGTAATTAAACAAAAATCAACATAGTAGCTTTTTAGATGACAGAGAAATCACAGATCCAAAATATGTATATATGGCTAAACCAAAGAAAAGCCGTCATACCAAATAAAGTTATTTGTCTTAATGTAACATAATACTTGGTTTTTGGTGAAAAAAATTGACTAATAAGGGTGAATGTAATAACCGCAGTTATTCTTGTGAAACCTTCATAAGAGTGTATATCAATGATACCTTAATAAAAATAATTGACTATCAATTATGTGAAAAAGCATGCCCTTTGTTTGTTGTAATGAGACATTAAAAATCTGTTATGGTTATGCACTGAGCCTTCTTGGGCCACTGAGGGAGTGGAAATAGGAGGTTCTATTGGCACCCGTAAGAAGGGAAGAAGTCAAAGTCTGTAGGTGAATGAGATAATTACCTTATGAAAAAAACAGGTGAAAGCCTTGTATAACATATATTTTATTAATAGTTTTGAAAAACAGGAGAAAAATAAGTGCCAAAGTGTAAGGGAATAGTAATTGCATACTTTAAAACATCTTTTTTCTTATAGATGATCATTTATTCATTCATTTTCTTGCTATGGTAAGTGGGAGCGTGGTAGAACAATTTCCTTTTTCTTTTATCTCTTTGATGCTATCCTATTCTTTTTAATCTATCATGCTAGGCAAAATATACCTATACAAATGCTAGTTTTTTAAGTGTTAATTTTCTAATTTTTAACACAAAATAAATAAAAGTGAGTGACAAAACATTAACTGGTTAAGTGTCTCATAATGAAATTCTAACAGAATATACAGGACACATTTCAAAATATGGGTAACACTAAATGTTTTAAATATGAAGTTTAATTTTAAGTTAGCTATATGAATGCTAGAGATATAACAGCATAAGAAGCATATTTAGTATTAGTATCTAATGCTCTTTATTGCAACTAATTAAATATCCGTTTACTTCAAGCTCATTGGACGACCAGCAATGCCCCCATATTGGAGTCTTGGATTCCAACTGAGTCGCTGGAATTATAAGACACTTGATGTAGTGAAAGAAGTGGTAAAAAGAAATCGGGAAGCTGGCATACCATTTGTAAGTGGGATGAAGTGTTTGTGGGACTATGTAACAACTTAAATATTACCATATAATAAAACAATTAGGAAATTATCTGGGTTATCATCTATATCTATGTCCATATCTTACCTATATAAGGATTATTAAACTGTTTTTTAATGACAAAGTGAATTTTATTTTATTTCCGTACGTAATACCCAATTCTGTCTAAAATTTTGAGAAATGATTGAGTCATACTAGAACAGAATACATATTTAACTGTGAAAAAAATCATTTGTTTTTAATTTAATTTTTCTAACAGACTATTTTTTGAAGCGTATGGACTTTTAAATTTTATAAAAATGTATTTTATGCAATGTGTAGGTAATGTGTATGGGATTCATTGTGTAGATATATTATGCATATATAATCATTTAATGCTTTTGTACTTAAGAATTGGAAAAACTAGTTTTATAAACAGAATCACTGCATCTTTAGTGAAATAAAGGGGACATAAGTTCATTTACTTCTTAATTATATTTGTATATACATTCATTGAACTTAAAGATTGAAGTGATTGGAAAGTTTTTTCAGTACTGTTTATTGAAATGTACTCTGTTAATTTTCAGGATACACAGATCACCGATGTTGACTATATGGAAGAAAAAAAGGACTTCACTTATGATGATGTTGCATATCAAGGGCTCCCTGAATTTGTTCAAGATTTGCATGATCATGGACAGAAATATGTCATCCTTTTGGTAATGACTGATTATAATATTAATATATTTTTAGTGTTTATATCATTGAAAGTTAATTTTCTTCAATTTTTTCTTTCTATTATTAGGACCCTGCAATTTCCATAAATAAACGTACTAGTGGAACAGCATATGAATCCTATGAGAGGGGAAATGCACAACATGTGTGGGTAAATGAGTCAGATGGGACTACACCAATTATTGGAGAGGTAAATTATGATATTCATTAAAGTTGTGTTGCTCAGGTTTTCTATTGTGCAACAATAAAGTTTTTGTATAGGTGTGTGTGTACATTTGTGTATATTTGTTTTCAAATCTGGATTTGATATTTTGATTGCATGGAGAAATTTTAGAAATATTCCAATAGTTCTAATAAAACAGTTATTTTAAGAAGACATAATTTTCAATGTTATATACACAACTAAAGCTAACAAATATAATTAAAATTATTTAAAAATTCTGATAATTTGATGTCGATGTCAAATAATTGCATATATAAATTGATTATTTTCTGCCAAGTATTAAGTTTTATTTTGCACATTTAATCCTAACAATAAAACAATGAAATAGCTATGATTAAATTCTTACTCTACAGGTGAAAAAAAGTGAATTTGAGAGAGGTGAGGTAACTTTTCTAATATCATAGAGCTAATAAGGAGCAGAGTCAGAAAGCTGACTAGCTTCCAAATGCATAATTTTTAACCAATCTAGATATTTTTTCAGAGACAACTTTGTAAAACATATCAAAAACCATGTCTAGATACACTGACTTAATAATTCCATTTTTATAATTTAATCAAAAGAAATAGGAGAAGTTTATAAATATATCATTTATAAAAACATGTTTATTTTGGCATTATTTAGAATAATGAATATTCTAACTACCATCTTTTATCATATTCATGAAAGTTAAAATTTCTGTTTGAAATGCTTCTTCAAATGATTATGAGCTCCATAAGGAAACAAAAACAGAACTTCCTCACAACAACCCTATACTTACTCTCATACAATACAGTTTGTTAATATCTGTTCTGTTGGATGTGGAGAGATCATATAGTCAGTATGTATAATTTGGGTATAAAACAGTATTATTTCACCCACCTATCTGAAATTGAATTCATCTTGCCTAACATCGTTATTTTAAATAATAAGTAAAATAATTTAAAGAGGCATAAAACATAAACAGCATAGATGTACAGTGTATTTTAAAGCATGAATTCAGGTATTGCCCAGGTTGGAATTCTTTCTGCGGCACTCATTAGTTGTGTGGCCTTCAGTAACTCACGTAACTTTGTTCATCAATTCTCTCCTCTGTAAAATGGGTTTATTTATAGTACCTACCACTTCTGTAAAAGTGATGAAATTAAGTTCCTATCTCCTAAAATTTTAGTAAAGATTCAAACAATTTAAAATGCTTGGAAGAGGGCCCAGCATATGTGTCATATTTATTTTTGTTAAAAAAATATGTATACAAGAAACTTTTTTTAAAGATTTTGTTGTCATTAATCTACAATTATATGACTAGGGTCCCCCCTTCACCAAGTCCCCCCCACAAACCCCATTACAGTCACTGTCCATCAGTGTAGTAAGATGCTGTAGAATCACTACTTGTCTTCTCTGTGTTGCACAGCCCTCTCCATGACCCCCTGACATTATACGTGCTAATCGTAATACCTCCTTTCTTTTTCCCCACCCTTATCCCTCTCTTCCCTCCCATTCTCCCCAGTCCCTTTCCCTTTGGTAACTGTTAGTCCATTCTTAGGTTTTGTGATTCTGCTGCTGTTTTGTTCCTTCAGTCTTTTTTTGTTCCTATACTCCACATATGAGTGAAATCATTTGGTGTTTGTCTTTCTCTGCCTGGCTTATTTATACCCTCTAGCCCCTTCCGTGTTGTTGCAAATGGTAGGATTTGTTTTCTTCTTGTGACAAGAAGCTTTTTACTTATATATTTTTTAAAGCAAATGTTTTCGGGAATGAAGTAATGTTTAATGAATGAAAGTAAGTTATTTTATCAGGCAATTTCTATCTACCACCAAAGATAGATATCAAACTATCAAAAAATAGTTTTCCTTTGTTTTGCAACCTAACCTATTAAAATGCTAGGAGATAAATTTAGTTACAGTGTAAATAGCAGCCTTATACCATGTTCTTATATTTTTTCCTTTCTAAATGCTTCATTAACATACTTGCCCTTTACTTTAAATTAGGACTGAGATTATTGTAAACATAGATGGTGAATCGATCACATATACCTCAAGAAATACAAAATTATAACTATAATATTTTTTTTACTATTCTTCATTCAATTAGATTGAATCCTTATTTATTTATTTATCTTTTTTATTTATGTATGCGTGTATGTGAATGATCTATACTTCCAGGTATGGCCAGGACCAACAGTATACCCTGATTTCACAAATCCAAACTGCATAGATTGGTGGGCAAATGAATGCAGCATTTTCCATAAACAACTGCAATATGATGGACTTTGGATTGTAAGTACCTATTTTAAGCCAGTGATACTGGACAATGAACATAGAATTATTTTTCTATAAAATAATTATTAAGTCTGACAAGATATGTTTTGTGTTGTGTCAAACACAAAGTTAAAAGCTTTTAAAATACTTCTCTAGATGTATAAATATTATACTTGTCATGTTCATGAGTTAGAATACAAACTAAAAACTTAAAACTGAGATTTTTCTTCTCCAATAATACATTTTATAGAATAAATTTAATGTATGTCACAAAGGTATCTCTTCTTTGACAAATAATTACTTAATATAAATTAAAAGTTTCTTTATTTTTTCTTGCTAGGAAAGAATTAGACTCCATTAGAGTAGAATTACAAGTATAAATGACACTTTAGAAATAGTGAAAGAGAATTTGGTCGTGCTATAGGAAGAGATCCATTTCCTACATCCATTGAAGGCTGAAATATCTGATCCATCCAAAGAAAGGGAGGGAAGGGGAGAAAGAAGAGCATCTGAAAAAGAGTTGTTCTGATATAATACAGATGCTTAAACACATGCACAACTAATAATCCATATAAGCTTCCAAAGGACATTTAATATCACTGAAGTAACACATAGAGTGTATAAGTTGTGGATATACAGCTTATACATTGAATTACTATATGAATAATTCCAGCTTTTATTTGTATTTGAATTATTGCCAAATCCTACTGCTAAATTGTTTCTTTAATTGTTTCACTTTCTTCAGATTATTTTTCTGATGGCATGGATATACAGTAAAAAGTAGTGTTGTTATTTAACTGACAAATTTTTATTTTTATGTCAAATTTAAAAATAGTTTTATAATTTAATAGATTTCTAATATAGATTCCATGCTGTTTTTGAATTTTAAGTTTAAATGTCAAAATCACTTTAGAAAAGTACATTAGTTTGAAAAATAGATTGTTGCATATAAACATATAATGCACTTGAATTCTCTTTTTCTGCATCACTCTTGAGATAATTTAATAATTAAGAAATAAGAGCCTACTGCATTTGGTATAATTAAGATCAAAACTGTGCTTTCAAAATAAAAGCATTAGTTAATATTTTAAAATTCAAAGACCATTTCCACTTTCTGAACAAATAGGTGTCTCTTTGTAGTCATGTTGCTTACATTTATTTCATTCTTAAAATCTAATAAGCAGCATTCTTTTGTAAAGAAGTCTAATAATTTAAAGTATAGTATTAGGAAACTTAAAATGCATTGAGAAGAAATATCCAAACACATTCCATATCGAAATAACTGAGGGCTCATTTGGTTATATTCTCTCCACATTTTATATAGTTCCTATAAAAATTGAATTATTTAAAAAATATGAGAAAAATGGGGCTATTTAAATTTAGATTTACTTTAAATATGAAATTATAAAAAACACTAGATTTTTTTTTCTACACAATTTTCAATGGATCTTAAGAAAAGAACATTCAGAAATCTCTCTATAAACAGTATTGACAATTCCTAGAAATAGCCATTGCTTGACTTCAGATGATTTGAACGTGACTTAAATATCTCTAGGTACACTAGTTACTATAAATCCACTGAGATCTTTGCCCCATCATTTACGGTGCTTTGAATCTACTGATTGTAAAATGTATGTGCTAATCAAATTTATTTTTACATGGCATTAGGGAAAGGTAGCATTACTTAAATTATTTGGTTAAGTTAGTGAAAAATAATTTCCAAGAGGGCAGATATACAAAATACATAAAAATACAAATAATTTCTATTAAATTGTGTGTAGTAACTCTAACCTATCTTACCAATGAAACAAGATATTTCAATAAATGATAAATAGCAAATGCTGTACTTATTATAAAATATGATTAAAATCATGTTAAAGTGTTATGTTTTTTTTTCCTTTAGAAGGTTAATAATTTATCTTCTTGAGTACAGAAGACTCTTTTCCCTAATATTGTGAACCAGTGAAAAATATTACATCTGATTTAATCATGTACATGGGTGCATGATAAAACTTCTAAATGTTTTTAATCTATTCTTTCACATGAAATCAAATACTGTTTTTCTTTAAAAATCATGTTTATTCTTAAATTACATAAATAATGTATATTTTGAGTGAATGCTGGAGGGTCTTGTGAATTTTATTTCATGTTTGCAAATATGTAATTCAAATAGACCAACACTAATTCCATAGCTAAATGTATTGCCCTTGCATTTCTTCATTGAATATTATATGCAGGAGGTGTTAACATAGTCTAGAAAAAGACTTAAAATTTAAAATAATTCAATTCTGTCCTCAATGTGAATTTTGGCAATTGAAGTTATTTTGAATTTAATTGATGGATTCATGAAGAAAAATTACATAGGTTTATCTAAAATTGTTGGCTGTGTAACTGTTAATGCAAAATGTTCCTTTGCATTAATATTCCTGGGCATAGGAAAACAAAATTGAATATAATATCCAGGGAATCTCAATAAAATAAACCCAATGTATACTTTATTTAGAATAATTACACACTTTTCCTTATTTATGGCTATTAAAAAAGTTTGAGAAATGTAAACGTTTTTTAAAATCTATGCAACAGGGAGAAATTTGGTCTTTTCCTCCCATGAGCATCCTTAAATATCTCCCATTAATTCCATCTAAGTGTGACATGGAGGGAAGAGGGAAGAGAATAAAGAAAATATACTTTTGTGGAAAACAAAATTAACAAGGAACTTGACTGAGTGTGATACCTTTGTGACAGCAAAGGCAACATATAGAGATGTGGGAAATAAAGCCCCAAAATGTGTGGAAGTCTATCAGTGCAATGAACAGGAGAAAAATACACATCTTGAGCATGTGTAGAGTGACATATAATTTTATATACACTACTTTTTTTTAACCCAAAGACTTTAATTAACTGGCTATGGTCATAGATCTAGTAAGTGGCAAGACAAGATTGGTGCCTAATTTTATAAGGCATAAAAGTCTGTAAATACAATACCCCACAACTCTGTTTCCGGAGATATTTAGGTTGCCTTTTCTCATAATGTGGTCCAGCAGCCCTAGGGTTCCCTGAGACTCTTCTAGGGATTCAGTAAGGTCATAAATATTTTCATTAGAACAGTAAACAGCTACTTGCTTTTCTCACTTTCATTCTTTCATGGAAATATAGGAGTGGTGGGCTAGGTAAAGAAGGCTGTGCCTAGCTGCTGGCAGTGCCCATCACAGAAACAAGATAAATGCCAGCTGAAATGAACAAACTATGTTGAGTAAATGAAATATGACAGAAAAGTGTACAGTGATAGGCTTACAATGAGAAGATTGATATAACTATTTAGAAAAGAATTGCTTAATATGTATAATGTGATTAATATTTTATATGTATGTTTAAAACTAGGTAAATTAAGCACATTGTGGTTGTATATAATCCCTGAATCCCATTTAAGATACCTGGCATATACATTTATGCAAGAGAAAATCATATAATTTTTCTCAGTACAATGACTTGTCCATACCTGGAGGGAAAACCAAGTAGAAAGCATAGTTAAGCAAGTTTCATTTTAGGCAGGTAAACATAGGAGTAAAAGAATATCATGGCTGCCTTAGATAAAATATTGTAAACAACTAAAGAGTTCTGTTAATATGGCTTAGAATTACTTAAAATGTGCCACTTTTCATTTTTATATCCATTTAGGATATGAATGAAGTTTCCAGTTTTGTACAAGGTTCACAGAAAGGATGCAGTGACAACAAACTGAACTATCCACCTTACACTCCTGGTAAATTTCATTTGGTTATCTACTTACCATTAACTGAGAATAATTTTCCTTGTTGAAGGATAAATTCCAACATATATTTCTACATTGCAAACTTTGTTCTAATTTTACAACACTGAAATCACTGTGTTTTTTGTTTGTTTTAACTTTGGCTAAAATATTGATGCATAAGAAAAGGAACTTGATTTCCAATCTACGTATAGGATATTGATTTATCTTTACCACTATTAAACTGCCCATGTTTAAATAATGAATGAAAATAAACAAAAGTTGTTTTGCTATCATAATTTAAGTGATCAAATTTTTTCCATGAGCACTCTGTTATAACTCTGCGCAGTTATTAAAATGTACCTAATATGAATAATCATATCTCACATATTCTAAAAGATGTTTCCTAACATTTAAAGTTAGTGAACAAATTTAGCTATAGAAAAAGGTGTGCTCTTAGAGGAGTAGATTGCTCTAAGGATATATAAAGAAAGATGATAATTACTGTATCCCTATATAAGCCTACAAATTAAGGCACAATAAAAAATTGAAAAGCAGAGATTTAAATGTTTTGTAATTGAGTAATAGGTCTACATGTGTAAAATTAGATTATATTTAAATTAGCTAATCTACTATAAAACTTTAAAATAGGCCTATAGTTATGCAATATACAATACAGTGTGTATATGTCTTATTCATTACTAAAGGCTATTTTATTCTATGGATTTGTTTATTAACAAATAATTAATAAATTATTTTGAGTAATTTGCTTACTCAATAGTGTAAGTGCAAATTTAATGGTTAATAAACAGAAGTAAATGGACTTAGCTTAAATTGTCCTCTTTCATCGTTTTTAAATGAAGTATGGTATTACATAGCATATCATTTAAGGATTACATTTAAAATGGCAAAGTATTTTTTAAGGAAAAGTTCTTATGTATTTTCTCTAAGATATTCTTGACAAACTCATGTATTCCAAAACAATTTGCATGGATGCTGTGCAATACTGGGGAAAACAGTATGATGTTCATAGCCTCTATGGATACAGCATGGCTATAGCCACAGAGAAGTAAGTGCAATTTCACTTAATCTCTTTCATATTTATTATCTAGAAATATATTTGATAATTTACTAATATAGTTGGAAAATAGCAAGACTAAGAAAGCAAAGAAAGATAATGTTTTACTATTAAAATTTAGGACATTAAAAACATCACTTTTTACTAATATTCACAAATTTGTAAATTAGTTATACATATACTACAAGGTATATTGATTAAACTGTGATTATTTTGAATTCGTAGATTTAAAATATCCTACAAAATTTCTATTCAGTTTGCTATGTCTGAATAATTGTGTTCTAAGCATGAACTTCACAGTTGACCTGGGAGAATGGTGCTGTGAGAATATCTTTAACTGTTTTTAAAAAACAAGGGTTTCAATTAAAATTTGGTTTTCTGTGTAGTAGTTCCCAATTTTCTAATGAAATATGTTCCCTGTATATAAGAAAGGAACATGTACAAAACAAAAGAAGCAGACAGTCATTTGATTGCCTACTACTTTCTGACCATTGTATAAAGACCTATAAGGCAATAGTCAATATGACCTAGACCTTGGCCTCAATACGTTTTTAATTTTCTCATTATAAAATATGATTGAGTTTTAATTTAAACTCATGTTTGTCTGGTCCAAACTCCTACCATGAAATCAAAACTTTTATACACTGTCTTCATAGTGTTTGTTTACTTCACTTTTTAAACATACTGTATAAATAAATTCTAGAAAGAAGAAGGGTATATAATATCAATATTATAAGGGTAATAATATAGAGAAGACACCTAAGAATACTATTGTATTTTTACTAGGGAAGTTTGGATAACTTTATATGCTGAATTTAAACATTTGTATCTTTCTCTCATTATTTCTCATTTACGAAACAAAAATTGTCAATAATACTCAAGTATTAATAGATATGAAAATGCTAGTAGTTATGGATTGTGAACTTCAGGAAACAAACAAAATAAAATCCTTCTCAGATATGTAAATTTATCCCAATATTGCTTGCTAATATTTGAAAATGCAGACATTAACACATGGTTATCATTCCTGGGCCACAAAAATGTATACTGGATTCAAATTCAGATAACTACATTTTATCTGATAAAGGAATTTCAGTGAGTTTAAACAATGTCTTTCAAAAACAAATGTTGAATGGATGCAGAAAGCACATGTTTGTTTAATTTGGTAAAGGAAGTCAAAGAGTGAATCATCTTTAGATTTCCTTTTCTATGTTTGATCAGAATATATTTAAATTAGAAAATAGCTAGGTACAAAATCAGTATAAAAGATTGACAAACTAGTTGTAAATATTATGGCTTAGCTCTAGGAACTATTACATATGCACTTAAGAATTTAGAATTTATAAATATCACTGACTTCTCGACTTTCTAAAAATTAAGGTACATACATAAAATGCCCAAACTTTAGTGTACAGTTTGATGAATTTTGACATTCATAAACTCTCACGTAACTATCATCCAGATCAAGATATCAAATATTCTCACTAATTTTTACCTATATCACTATTATTTTTAAATAAATCTTATTTATGAATTTTATTTTATTTTTAGAGCTCTAGAAACAGTTTTTCCTAATAAGAGAAGCTTTATTCTCACCCGGTCAACTTTTGCTGGATCTGGAAGGCATGCTGCACATTGGTTAGGAGACAACACTGCTTCGTGGGAACAAATGGAATGGTCTATCACAGGGATGCTGGAGTTTAGTTTGTTTGGAATGCCTATGGTAACTACTTTCATACAATGTGATTTATAAAAGCTGTGAATTACACTTAATTTTGTAATATCTAAAATCATTAAAGACATGTCAGAAATATTCCATCTTTATTCTTAGGAAAGTTAGAAGAAAAATAAGAATATGGATGATGTCTGTAACATTCAAGCCATTCAAGTAGGAAAATAGGATGACAAAATTTAATTAAATAAAAATAATTCACGAAGCGAATATCAACATAAACCAAGCAAAAGAAGTCTTATATAATAAAACAACTGATACGATGGTAGGGAAAAATCCAAATATATTGGTAATAAAAGTAAATGTCAAAAGTCTAAATATATTTGAAATACTAGGTTGTCAGTTGAGGCTAAAAAACAAAGGTATTTTCTCTATTTAAAAGGTAAAATATAATGATGGTGAAACTGAAAATTTTAAATCAGGGAAAATGTATACTAGGCAATTCCAAACATAGGAAATCTGGTAAGTCTCTGTTTATATCAAGCAAAAAAAGAAGTATGCACTGTTGATATTCAGCACTAAAAAGGACCACTACCAAACAAAAATAAATGTCAAATATAGGAAACAATAGTGATTCATTTATTCTTATCACGTGCACTGAACAAAATCAAAACCAAAAACCAACTAAATAAAAAAGCTAAAATACATATGCACACATACACACATACACACACACGTACACATGTCTTGAATTTGGAAATTAAAAAGAACATGATCAAGTGATTCATGAATTAATAATATAAACTGAATGGAAATGGTGGGAAGACCCCTTAGAACTGAATATTAACTTATGCTTCATATCAAAACTGTGGGGTATTAGTTAAATCAGCATTTAAAGGAAAACTTATAGGCTTAAATACCTAGATTAAAACCAAATGAACAAAGAAAGACTATTAATGAGTGAAATGAATGAAGGAAATGGAAAAGGGAAAAACAGGGTAAACCTAAAGAAAGATATAGATAATGTAAATAAGAAAAAAAAATTAATGTAATGAAAGCCAAGTCTCTAGAGAAAAATGAACAATGTACAAAGGTGACTGAAAATTTAAAGAAAGTAGACTAATTTATGGCAAGTTTTGCAAAAAAACAATGTTGCATTGTATTTTACAAGATATTATTTATTATAGCAACAAATTAATAAACAATAAATAAATATTGAAACTAATTGTAAGACTTTTTTGAGAACATTTTAAATAACTAAAGATATATCATTCATAGGGTAAGAAGGCTTAATATATTTGAAATAAGCATATTTCCTAAGCTTTTAACAAAATTGAGTGATATTCGTTTATCTGAAGGGAATTTGGGGCACATAAAGATTATTCTAAACTTCATGTGAAACATATTATAATTTAAAGAAGTAGAAAAGACTGTAAGGATTTGCCCTGCCAGATAAAACAGTAATATAACACAATGATACTTGACTGTGGATGTTCAAATAGACTAATATGGTAAAATAAGACACAGGCCCCTGTACTAATGGAAATAATGTTAAATGATACCACTATCACTATAGATCAGTGAGAAAAGTATCAAATATTCATATTGACAATTGATGGCCCACTTAAAAAAATAAGTAAAGTGAGCCTATGTCTCATACCATACACAAAAATCAATCCCAGATGGATTACATACCCATATGTGAAAGATAAACTTTAAACATTTTTGAAGAAAATATCAGTGGGTAACTTCATGACATTAAGTCAGTGGATAATTTCTTAAACAGAAAATAGGAGGCATAAATAAAGAAACATGTAAATTTGATTACAAAAAATGAAAACTGTCCATCAAAAGACTATATTAAAAGGCTAAAAATAAAAAGTTACTTATGTACTTGGAAATGATATTTCTAATTCATATAACCAATACATGGTTAATACTCAATTTAAAGTGCCTATTAAATCTGTAGAAGGTAAAAACAATAGAAAAATTAACCAAGAATATAAATAGGCAATTAATAGAATTAAAAACACTTTTAGATTCACTAAAAATATTAAGAAGCCTCAACTTCCCTGGTAAACAGAGAAATACAAGTAAAAATTTTGGTGAGATACATTTCGTATATAGGTGGTAAAAATGAAAAGTCTGAAAATGTCAGGAATTGTTAAGAAGGTGGAGCAATGAGAATTTTCCTATTTTGTCACTATGCTTACAAATGGGTACAACCAATTTTGATCAGTGTAAGCTTCCAATAAACCTAAAAAATAATCAGTTGATACATAATAAAGAAGTGCTTATTAACAGTAAATACTAAATAAAGAACAGTAGTTTTTTACTGGAGGATCCTCAAAGGAAGAGGAATGCAATTTGATATGGGTACTTACCAGGCAATATTTTTTACTATTTTATTCCTACAGTAACATATTATAAATGGGAAAAATTAAATCCTAGAACATGACTTTTATATTCAGAACCAACACATTTTAATAATATAATTTTACCTTTTACATTGAATCAACAGTGATTAGATCAAAGGAGAAAATAAATACATAAGGCTAAGAAAATACATAGAGACAATGAAAGAGTGTAAAAACAATACAAATAAAGGTAAGTTTGTAGCAAAAATGGAAAATAAACTAGATTAAGGAAGAGTATATGAAGAGGGTAAACACAAAGTTTGTATGGCAAATTAATCAGTAGAGCCATAAAATGTGGAAATTTGAGAATCTTTACACTATAAATAATCGATGTATATTTTATTAGATTGGAGCAGATATCTGTGGATTTGTGGTTGAAACCACGGAAGAACTTTGCAGAAGATGGATGCAGCTTGGGGCATTTTATCCATTTTCCAGAAACCATAATGCAGAAGGATATCAGGTACTTGCCACTTGTTCTCTGTGTTTCAAAATAAAACTTTATCCTATTTTTAGTGATGTACTTAATTTTATATCTAATGAATATATGGCCTTAAAGTTCATAGCATAATTCATAAAGAAAAGAAGTCCTCTATTCAAGGCCTAAATATTTTATCTATAAGAAAGGGTCAAATAGAAAATCAGAATACAGTATAGTCAGAACATAAATTCTTTATTCAAGCCTAAAACATATGCAAGTGTGTTAAATCACAATCTTTTACATTAAAACCAAAACTTTATAAATCTGGATTTATTGCATTCTAACAGTGTAAGTTCAACGCAACTGTTCTTTCATAAAAAGTACACTATTAAGAATTTGTAGTTTTTGTTTCATTAAAGAAACAAGAAATTAAAAACACTTGTGAAGCATGTTGAAGTCAGAGTCTTTTTTCTGTAAGTAAAACTGCAATGACAGGCTGGTAAAAAACAGAACTAATACTTTTTAAACATGCATCTGAACTTTTTAAACATGATGGTAACAGAAGTACATAGACATACTGAGCTATTTCACCAGCCCTGAGAATTCAATATGCTGCATGCTCTCATAGACATATTTTTCATAGGGAATGAAGGGATTAGGTGAAACCATTAAGCCAGTTAAGTAATTATTGATTAAGAAATTATTCACTGTTCATACATTGATACACATAGGGCATTAACTCTGTCTGAGAAGAGGGACTGACTCTGAGAGCTCAGTTTGGGAAGAGACATGATAGAGAAGTATAAGGCATCAAATGGAGATTAGTCACTTCCTAATCTACCTAAATGGTGCTTTCAAGAAATTTGTGTTCATGGGAGATTCTGATATGAATTACATTATACTCTGTTCATTTCTGTCCTCCAAAAAGCAGATGTCAAGACAGAATTAGACATTTTAGAGATAAAAATGAAGGAGCAGAAGAAAGTGGAGAGAGCCTTTGGATCACAATTCAGGTCTGATTCTAGTGAAGATGCAGACAAGGAAGGAGGCCAAAATAGTATTTCCCTCTATGCTCGTTGGTTAGCTGGAAACAGCCCCAGTGAAACATGGCTTCAGGGTAAACATGATGGTGAACCCAGGGAAGCAGTAGCTGGTACCCTCACTTTTGTTACCCATAGCAGGTCATCTAAGCAGCTTTGCTCACATCAGTGCACTTTGGCTGAGAGAGTCAGCTGATCTCTCTTGGGCTCAGCAGGAAGGGAGTCCTTCAAGTTATAAGCCTGCAAGCTGGCCAGGCAGCTGTATACCCTGTATCGTGGGCCAGAAGAAAACCTGGCCTCATTCTTCTGATGGCAGTGGCAAGGCACAGGCAGAAAGTCCTGAGGCAAGCACACTTCAAGCCCTTCCTTGAATGTGTCCCATGTACCAAGACTCCATTGGCCAGAGTATGTCACATAGTTAAGCACCAAGTCAAGTGATGAGTCAGTCCCTGTAGTGGTAGGGAGTGCAAAGTTATGGGCAAAGGTTATAGGCACAAGGGAACATGAAAATTGAAGCCAATAATTCAATCTACTACAAATAGCATAGGTGAAAAATTCTGTTAAAATGTTTTCTTAATTTCTCTTAATGTTTGTATGTAAATGGGAAATGTGTGCTTCAAAATAAAATTTAATTAAAACAAGAGTTGATGAGGATGTGGAAAAAAAGGGAAACGTCCTATAATGTTGGAAGTAATGTAAATTGGTTCAGCCACTGTGGAAACTAGTATGGAGGTTCATCAAAAAACTAAAAATTGAAATACCATACTACCCAGTAATTGTACTTCTAGGAATTTACCCAAAGAAAATAAAACCCCAATTTGAAAAGATATAAGCACTCCTATGGTTACTGACACATTATTTACAATAGCCAAGATATGGGAGCAACCAAAGTGTCCATCAGTAGATGAATGGATAAAAAAGATGTGGTATATATACACAATGGAATATTATTCATCCATAAAAAGAAGGAAATTATTCCATATGTGATAACATGGATGGACCTAAAGGGTATTATGCTATTATGCTAAGTGAAGTAAGCCAGGCAGAGACAGACAAATGCCATAAGATTTCACTTATTTACTGGATCTAAAAACAAAAGTGAATAAAACAGCACTTGACTCAGAGACACTGAGAAGTGACTGGTGGATACCATGGGGGAGGGAGATGGGCTGGCTGGGTGGGAAGCATAAAGGGGATGAAGGTGCACAAAAATCTCAATCATATCGTAAATTGGTCATGTGCACATGAAGAACATAGCCAATGGTTCTGTAACATTTTTCTGTTTTGACATATAATAACAGAAATAGTTGGAATGAGGATTTAATAATGTAACTGTTGAACCACTGTGTTGTATGAAAACAATATAATACTGTGTATCAATTATACCTCCATTAAAAAAATCCAAAAAGAAACATAAAAACTAGAAATATTCATGTACTTTGATGATGAAATAGAAGTAATTTCAGCTTTTTATAAACAAGCTGAAATATATACAATTTGCTTTTCAAAAATAGATTAAATGCTTATGTTTTAATTTTTACTTGGATTTCAATGTATTTCAATTTCTTTTTTTATCACAAGCATCAGGATCCAGCATTTTTTGGACAGAATTCTCTTTTAGTTAATTCATCAAGGAACTATTTGAATATTCGCTATACCTTATTACCTCACCTCTATACTCTGTTTTATAAAGCCCATAAATTTGGAGAAACAGTAGTCAGGCCATTTCTTCATGAGTGAGTACTACATTCAATCATTTTAATATCTTTTGAATTATATTCAGATAAATATTGAAAAATTAATGACAGTAAATCCGGATGTCATGTTGATTTCTGCTGCTTGTTTTTATCTTTGCATAAATTATTTGATGAACTGTAAAATGATAATAAATATAATTAATTTGGTAAATTGGACAAGATTAAGCTAGTATTGTGAGAATTGAATGAACAGAATAGAAAGAGATATGTAGAATATATTAAGGAAATTATATCAGTAAGATTAAATGCAGAAGTGTTGAAGGCATATCATATATACATTACAAATATCATCCAAATATAGATCAAGAGTTACTGTAGCATAGAATTTATAAAAAAGCAATTCGTGCTTGTCTCTGTATATCTTGACCAAAGCAAGACCCTTTCAAATCCACATCAAAATGGGAATTTATAATGAAAACATTTAAAAAGAAGAAAGAATATGAAAGGCTTCTGGTACTTTATAAACCTGTTACAGAAGAAAATGAATTAAACAGCCTAGTTGTTAATTACAGATAATAAGCAACCTCATCATACATGATAGATCTTTTTGAGTTTCAGATGAAATAATTTCTTCCCTTCTTCCTACCTTTCTTTTGTCTTCTATTTCTTCTTTCCTTCCTTCTTTTCTTCTTCCTTGAGTGCCAAATGAACCAAAAGGATGTAAGAACTATAGATTAAAATGACACATCAAACAAACAAAATTAAAGCCAATATCATTCCCAGGGAAAAAATGAAAGCTAAACAAAACAAGGAATTTGGATAAACTTATTTATCTTTATATTGTAAACATTATCATTGTTCATAGGTTTTATGAGGATACAAATAGCTGGATTGAGGACACTCAGTTCTTATGGGGACCGTCATTACTTATTACCCCTGTCTTGAAACAGGTAAGTTTCACAATTTTAATAAATTTACTGCTTAAAGGGAACTTTGTATAGCCAAATCCACACTCAGTTACAAAACATCTACTCAGTAGACTGTTTTAACCTGATGTCTAATTGAATTCTAAAATGTACAAGAAACTTTTTAAATTATAAAAATAAAAATATAAATATATAATGTATAACTGAGGAAAGGGAAATTGTATAAAATTTGCCTTCCTCTGAAAAAGAAAGCCTTACTTAGGGACTCACAATCAAATCTTGTAGTAATAACAATGAACTCTCATTTAAGTAAACAAAGATAGCCACTGAAATTTTGCAAAATTGTAAATAAGGGAGAATTTGAAAACTGGCTGATCATATAATGATGTTGAAAAAATAGTGGAAGTGAGATATTTGTTTTTTTATCTTTTATATAAAAGTATCTTTCCATGAAAATATACAGAAATGAATTTGTACAATTCACAATTACCATGTAGATTGTAACAATACAAATGCAAGCATGCATTTTTTACTTGTGTTTTTTCTTACACAGCAATAATATAACTCCTTTTGGTCCCTCGTCCTGATTCCGGTGTGTGTGTTGCTTTTGGGATATTTTTACCTAATGATATTGTCTAAAACTAATAAAATATGCTTAATTATTATTTTTAGGAAATATTAGAGTATAATACTATGAAGACAGTTTTTTTCCCTTGACTATGAAAACTCAATATTTGATATGATACTCTTCTCTGAGGTATTGTAGTAAAAAAAAGTATATGTGTGTGTATATATATATATATATATAAATTATCTTGCTTTATTTTAGGGAGCAAATACAGTGAGTGCATACATACCTAATGCTACTTGGTATGATTATGAAACTGTAAGTAACCTTAATATAATAATAGACTGATAAGTGTTAATATTGTCAAGTATCTATACATAGAAACTTAACTCCAAACACACAGCATATCTGTTTTCAGTATTTGTTATTATTATAAACAAATAATAATTCCAAATTGAATAATACATAAAATTTGTACAGGTTGTATATTTTATGTACATGAACAAGTATATGTTTTGTTGAACATAGTGTGAAATTATATCCTTTAAATATATATTACTCATACTTAAGTTGTGGAAATAAAAGTTTTTGTAATTTTACAAAGAGGTAATTATTTAATACTTTTCTTACTTTACATATTGATCTTATTGCCAGAAGAATCAAATATTGACCTAATTTTAAACGTTTTTTTTATGCAGTATATTTGGGAAAGATTTTCATTTCAACCTTGAAAAGTCAACATACCAAAATTCATAAACACAACCTGTTTTTAACTGACCCAGACCTTTTGAGACGTATTATTTTAAAAGGCATTATTTTATATATCTCTTGTATTTATTAAGCAGATCTTTTATTTTTATTTTTATAAGGATTTTATTAAAATCCTTAAAAGAATTTTATTATAGGACTTTATATCCTTTTAAATATTTTATTAAAACCCTTTCTAAAAACATGCTTAACATTCAACTAAAACAAAGAGTAAAACATAGAGCTAATTAAGAATATTATTAGTTATTGTAGCTGAAAATGGATTCTTTATATTGATTTTTTAATTTTTTAAAAGTTAATTTATTATTTTCCAACATTGTTCTGCAAACCAGAAAAAAGTTTTCTTTTAAAGTTAGAAAGCAACAGATTAGTATTATATCAGTGACATGAATTGCTCATAATAAAATTGTTTCTATGTGTAAATTTAAATTTTGTGAAATGACATTTAAAGTCTTTGCTAATAAACTTTCTTAACTTCCATATATTAGGGTGCAAAGAGGCCATGGAGAAAACAACGTGTTAATATGTATCTTCCAGGAGACAAAATAGGATTACATCTTAGAGGAGGTTATATTTTTCCCATTCAACAACCTGCTGTAACTACAACTGCAAGGTAAAATGAACAATCATTAACAGAAATCTGAAATATAATTCAATTTTTATTATTTCATATTTTTATAAGCATCAAAGATAAACATTCAGTTTTTTCACCAGAAGATATTGACATATGAGGGGAATTCTTAAATACAACCACCATGGTATAAAAAGAAGAATCAAATTATGCAATTATTAATTTTTTGATTAAAAAATGGACATAATTAGATTAGAAATATATTTCCTGTGCCAAAAATGTATTGACATTCTCTATAGATATTTATAATGTTAATTCTGATTCTTAATAAAAATATGAATTAAAGTAACATCCAATTGTTATTAAAGTAAGTTATACAATTGTTAAAAGTGTCAGTTATTACATATTTGGATTTTCATTACACAAATTTCACAATATTTTTCTTTCTGCTAAAATTTTTAATGTTTAAGTTGATAAATGAGGCTGACATTTCTCTTTACGTAAATAACAATTTTGAAACTAAGTTGTTCTGTAAGAATAAATTCCAGATGTATTTAGGATAAAAGAAGAAACTTAAAAATCCTGGTACTCCATCTTACAACATTCTTTCTGGAGACAAGGCCACAGAAAATGTTATATTCAATCCACACTATTTCCCAATATTCTGCAACATCCTGACAGCCACTCTCTGTTTTTATCCTTCTGTATTTTCTTCATAATATTAAGAAGATCTGGGATTATATTACCTTTTCTTATATGTAGTGCGTCTACTTCCCTAGACTATAGACTCCATGAAAGGAGGGACTTGACTTTCACTGCTTTAATCCCAAAACCAGTAATAGTGCCTGACCCATAATAGGCTCTGTATTTTCTTTAAATATTTGTTGAGGAACAAATTAATGAATGAATTAACATGTGTTAGTAATTCTGTTACTTTGACATCTTCAAACCTATTGTTTTCATGCTATAGCTATTTTCATGACTCTGATCTCAAAAAAAAAGAATATACCCTAGAACTATACTGACCAAGAAAAGCATACACTTTGCCATATATTCTGTATAGAGCAGATACATAGACTGTATAGCCTCAAGGGTGTTATTTAAAATTTTAAAACCTATGGTAATATATAACTAAGAACATTTTTTATAAATTATATGTCTAATTTTTCATGATAGAATTAGCTCCATTTGTAAGATGATTAGAAATTCCACTAAGCATTTAAAAAATTACATTGTACTTTTCATTATTTTAAATATAAAATATAACCTTGATACATTGCAATTTAAGGTTAATTGTTATGTGACAAATACATGACATGCTGAATTGAGCATTAAAAGATATATTTAGTTTTTTTTCTTTGAATTGAAATATAAATATGGTTTCAATTTTGTTGATGTCTTAGCCTACAAGAAATTCTGTATTATATTTATTATGTTTATTCCTTTCATTTATTTTCTAAGTATATAAATTGTTTTTCTCACTGAAAAAAGTATTAAGTGTGGATATGAATTTTATTTCTGTCAGTTCTCTCATGTGAATGGATAACTGCAAATCCATTAGGTTGAAATGGACTTATTTACGGAATATTTCAATACTATAAATTTATTTTTAATTATATGCACACCCAAACTTACTTAACAGCCGAAAGAACCCTTTGGGACTTATAGTAACATTAGATGAAGATAACACAGCAAAAGGAGATCTTTTCTGGGACGATGGAGAAACTAAAGGTAAATGTCACAGTAATATGCTTTAAAATGCTCATTCTGATGATGGGAAATTTTGCTTTTATTGATAGAAAGCTGCATCCTTTTAAAACCTGTTGCTTTAACTTTTAATTCCTGTTTTTTATTTATATTAAGGTTTTAAGTTACTATATGAGATTTAACATTGTTATCTAAATTATATATATTTAAAATTTATAATATTTAGTTTTGTCTATTGGTTCATTGTTTTTTGACAACTGTAGATACCTTTATTAGATGATTATTTTTAATTAAAATAACTAATAAATTTCCAGATATTTTCAACATTCTTAATGATTTTAGTGGTTAAAACTAAAATTTATTACTATAAAAACTCCAACATTTAACGCTTTAGTTAATTAACATCAAATTATTAAGGTAAAAATGTTATCATAAAATGGTTCCAAGTTTATCTCAGTTATTGTTTTTTATTTTATTTCATGAGTCTCAAACATAAACTAAGTCAATTTTTGCTAATATCTAATTATGCCATAGTAAATGTATTTTTTTAGATTAAATTAGTAAATTACAACTGCTCTAATAAGTGTATGTTTTAATCCCATTTTTTTAATAGATGTCTTTTAGGTATGTTTTTTATATATATCTGTAGAAAAGGAATTATAGTTTAGCCTCTATCTTCGCTCATTACTTCTCAGTTGTATGAAAGAGTATCCACATACCTTTATATGCATATGAAACATCCAAATATCTCTAACTTAACTGAGAAATAGTTGATGTATTGGTGTGCTCTCTTATAATTTGAAAATATGAAATCAATAAAAAATGTTCCTGTTCTTTTTTGTCTTATAGTGAAAATATAGAGAACCACAATATATCTACATAACCTACAGGGGTCACCTTGTCATTTGATACTAATTTCATCTCTACAAAATACCAAAAACCTGAGCTGACTCTTCTTTCTCACAACCTAGGCATTTCTCTTGGTTCTACCTTGATCTGGGTTCTCAGCAGTTCCACCTCTATCATCACTGTCTTTCATTTTAATTACTGCAATAGGTCCCCAACTGGTCTATAGGTCTATAGCTCTTGTCAGTCCCCTTTTACATTCTATGTACAATCCACAGGCAGAGTAACGCTTTAAAAGATAATTCAAATCATCACAGCTCAAAACCCTCTAATGATTCTCCATTTTATGCAGTTAAGTGTCACAGTTTTATACCAAAGACCTAGCGCACTTAAGTGATCTGTACTTTTGTACACACACACACACACACACACACACACACACACACACACACACACGCACACACACACACACACACACATACACAGTCTTCCTCTATTGCTCTCTGTTTCTCATTGTACTCCAGAAAACCAGCATTCTTGCTCTTTCTCAAATACTTTCGAGTATAAGCACGATAAAGTGAGCTCTCCCAAAAAAATAGGTTCCAAGCATTTATTACCTAGAAGTTCTGTAAAGTGGATTCCAGTATAACTAAATTATTTGTAATAATCAATTCAACAATGTTGTTGAGATAACACTTCTATTGATAACATGTGGGATTTGATATTGTGATTCCTATTTTTCAACTTTTATAAATATTCCAAAATGCATTCATTTCTTTTGTAAAAATTTATATTGATAATTTATTTTCATATAAGAAGATGGTTGAGTATGGAAATATGATTTAATCTGTCATCAAATACGGTATCTATATAGTTATGTGCTTTGAAAAGACAAAGTCAGAATTTTCTAAATAATCAGTTTGTAATTAAACTTGGAAACAATAAAATGACCTTCAGTTCAGGTTTGATTCTAAATTTATTTCCTAGGATTAAAACTATAAGTAAATTAATGTTATTGAAAGAATTATATATAAATCTTAAGATTCTTTTTCTTTTTTTTATGTGTCTTCCAAATTAGTCATAATCTTCAGTTTCTCTGTTAAAGAAACTGGCTGATGAATTTATTATATATATAGTATAGAAAACAGTTTTCCTCATTAAAGTTTTTTCTTCCATTTTCTTCATTAAAGTTTATTTCAGTCTTTAATATGTCTCCAGATTCACTTTCTTCAAATAATGAAAAAAAATTAAAAGATGCAAAATAAAATGGTGTACCATGTTTTCTCAAGATAAATTGAATATGAATGGCTTACTAGAAAGGCAAAATATCATTCAAAATAAAAATTCACAATTATGTAAATTTTACTGTAAGTTTTGCTTTCTCTGAATTTTCAGAAATACTTTGACAGTCTTTGAAAAATCAAAGTAAATATGCATTCATTACCTTTACTTACTGCGAAATAAACTACTTCTTTTGTTTAAATGCAATTAAGTCTTAATTTACAAGAATGATTTGTTTTATTTCCTTCATTAATAAACAGTATCTAATTTTATCAAGTATCTTAAGTATTGTTTGGTTATAAAAATTAGAACAGAGAATTTAACGTTACATTTTGATCTCATAACTTTTTTTCATTTCAGATACCATAGAAAAAGGCATCTACATTTTTTATGAATTTTCAGTTTCTAATGTAAGCAATCTCCTTGGATGCACAGTTAAATATATACCATATTATTGTCTGAGTTATGCCTTTATTATAGATTTTTTTAAAAATGTTTACATTTACCTCCAGACTTCAATGGAATAAATTGATAAATATGTTGTTAAATTTAAATTGTTAAGTTATAAATACATTGTTATCTGAAATTATTATATTTAAATGTAATAGGTATGCTTGTGATGAAATTGAAGCACTGAAATCTTCACACTTCTTAAAGCACTACATTTGGTTTAAGCAATTTGGCTAAGAAAATAATTCAACAAATTGAAAATGTTTTAATATATCAGTCACAGAAATAAATGTCATGTATTTTGAGTGAAGATGAAAAATCTAAGCAGAAGGTTAGATTTTGAATAATTAAGAGCAATGCTTTTTGTAGAAGCTGGATTTCTTAATATTTTCTTTTTTGCCAAAGAAAGCTAAATTATTCTTCATCAGTGTTAGAGCTAGAATAAGAAGGGATACACATGAATTGCATCATCAGTAGTTTAGGTTATCTCTGGAAATCAATTTTATGTCATGTATAAAAAAATTGAAAAGACATGTTTAGATACATATACATATAATTTTTTATTTTATATTTTATTAATTTTTAATTTATATGTAAAATGAGTATATTTGTATATGCTACTTGGATGTGGAGAGCTGGTGGGAATGGAGGAATAGCTGTTGGTTGTTTTCTTATTTCACATCTTTATTATTATTTCAGGTTTGTTCCAATGACCTTTTTAATATATAGTATTATAATCTTCTTTTCAGAACAAATTAAATATTACATGCACACATTCATCATACCAAGAGGGAACCACCTTAGCATTTGAGACTATTAAAATCCTTGGGTTGACAGACACTGTTACAGAAGTTAAAGTGATGGAAGCTAATCAGCCAATGAATGCTCACTATAATTTTACTTATAGTGCTTCTGACCAGGTGAATACAACTCTTAAAATTTTTAGCTGTTATATACTCTCACTTTTAACATATATAACTTTCCATGCTCTTGGTTTTGTGATTTGTTTTCTTCATGACATAGCTTTTTTTGCTTTTTTGTTTTCCTGACAATATTCTATCTTAGGTTATTCCAATTTATATTTAGATAACAACATTGGGTGCTCCTTGCTACTTCTCCCTCTCCGTTTCATTTTACCTTGGATATCTCTTATTTATGTCTTCTTAATATTTTTTCATATCATTTTCCTACCCTGAGCTCTAACTGACTCACCTGTTGCATACAATAAAAATTCTAAGTGTGTTAGCTTCTCATTTAGACTCTTTAAGATATTGACTTAATCAATTTCTTCATTTTCCCTGCTTATTCTTTCATGCCCTCTCATTGTCCTCAATATATCATGTACTTGTTCTCTCCAAATTTTTGTTTACCCTCTTCTCTTCTAATATGAGCACTTTCTTATCCTGTAATTTTGTCTCTTTTAAAAGGTATACTAGAGAGTGAAAAGAAGTAACAGAATTGGGCTTGAATTCCGGCCCTGCAGTCTGTACATTTCAACAGACAAATTAATCTCTTAGCTTCCTCATTTGTAAAATATATTTAAATCATTATGCTGCTTTGGGTAATAAAGTATTTAAAAATGTTAGACAATAATTTAAAACTTGAAAGTGGTTTTTATTGGCATTTATTTTTCCACCACTCATCTAATACTAAATTATTGGTAATATCAACATAAATACATTCTAAGTTATTTGAGACATAGAACATTTTCTTAGAGTGTTTTTGTCTAACTCCTGAGCCTCTGACCCAGAGCTTTTCACTGAGCAATTTTCATAAAAATGTATATCGGTTAACTTTTTTTAGTAAATATAATTTATATATTCCTGGAAATTAATCAATATAAACAATTATCAATATGATTAATAAATATAAGAATTAGTATAAATTAAGTAATGAGTTATTGAGACCTTTATGATTCCTACAAAGATTACCAAGAGGGCATAATACAAAAATAATTTTATTTGGCTTATGCAATCTCAATTTATATCTGTTTCTATATTTATGCTTATGTAAAGATTTACACAGACACTAAAAGATACACCTTCCTAATTTTTCTGTCCTTTGACAAGTTTAATGAGTTTTCATTCCTGAATGTTGAAATGTAGAGTGATGAAAGGAAGTTAGTGTCAAAAGAAAGTCAGCTATGTAGATGAAAATCTGGAATAAATTTTGCCCATGTTATTCCCTACATATATAAACAATAACCAAACCAAGCATATCTTAGCAATATCTCAATAATAGAAATAATTGTGTATTAGAATATATATGCAGGTATGTGTGTTCTGTGGACATACAAACACACATATGCATATATATGTGTGTAAATATAAAAAATATTTCTCTTTTTTGCATAATGGCATATTATTTCCCTTCTAACTTATTCCTCAAAAATGTAAGCAATGGATAAAATCAGGGACAGACTTAAAGTAATCCATACCTCTTCACTGACTTTGTGGCCTCCATATCAGCCAAGGTGGTCAACATTTTCTTCCTTGAGGGAACACTTATTTCATATCTAGTATTCCCTAGTCATTGTTTTAGGTGCTTTAAATTTCAATATTATTTATTTTGTAAACCCCTTTAAGAGTAGGAGTCATTATCCCCATTTTACAAGAGGAGGAAATTGAGGGCAATACAGGATACACAATTTTCCCAAAGACTCATGAGCATTAAATGGGAGAACTGAGAACTGGACTCATGTCTGTATTTAAAGATGTCTTTAAGAGTTAGACAAAAACACTCTAAGAAAATGTTCTATGTCTCAAATAACTTAGAATGTATTTATGTTGATATTACCAATAATTTAGTATTAGATGAGTGGTGGAAAAATAAAGAATCAGTATTCTACAATTTCTCATTGTTTTCCTGTCTTGAGGTTCTAGCTATTTCAGTGAAATTATATGTTTTCTCCTTTCTGTTTTGTCCTTTAGGTATGATATTAAAATTATTAATGATTTGATTTTAATAATTTATGTGGTTGCTGCATTTTATAAATGTTAACTATTTTTAAATTATGCAATGGTCAGAGATATTCTTTAATGTTTTCTTTGTTTCAAAGATTCTCCTAATTTACAATCTCAAGTTTAACCTTGGAAGAAACTTTACAGTTCAATGGAATCAAAATTTCTCAGAAAATGAAAGGTTTTCTTGTCATCTAGATGCAGACACTCCAAATAAAGACATGTGTGAACAACGTGGCTGTTTATGGCAAACGGTAATAAGGATTTTAATTATGGTTCATGAGGCTTTCATTTGAGCATTTCAAAGTAAGCTTTACATATAATTTCATACAGCATACGAACTAAATTCATCTAGAGAAACATTTGGAGTTTGAAATTAGTACCTCCAGTAGAGAATTTTATCTTTATCTTGATAATTAGCCAGAGACATTGCTTCATAAATGCTAGACTAAATGGATGTGTGATTTGCTTCCCAGCCACTTTGGATAGTATGATAGTATAACTTTTATTTAATAAAATAGTGCTCTATTTGTTGAACTCTATTACGTGTTGGTTATGGATGAATAGCTTAATTGAACAAGAAATTATGCCTGTAGGGGACAGTCTTTCAAAAGCACTATCTCAAGTTATTAAAACTTGTGAAATTGGTGGGCTATGTCTGTCCCACTGAGGGGTGAGAATTTCCAGCCAGTCATTTTAGGCATCCTTTTAACAGAATGATAGTGGCTATTAATGGCAGACATTATTACAGGAAGGGATATGGTAAGGATTCCCTCCTACTATGTTTATTTTTTAAATTCTTAGTTTTTGGTTACATCATTGCATTTTGTCAGAAAAAAAGTATTCATTTCATATAAGCAGAAAATTAAATGCATGTGTTATACCACTGAAGATAGTCAAGACACATCTGCCAGTAACTTCCAAGATGTCTGTGTTTTTATGAGGAAATACAGAGAACCTCTGCTACCAAAGAAAAGATTTTATTTAAAACATACCTTATTTCAAAGAAAATTTCAGAATGATGCCAAACAATTAAGTATATATATCAATATAAAAAAAATATTGTAATACAAAAGCATGAACAGAAAGTTGATAGAATTGAGAAAATTTTAGTAGGCAAAATGTATGCATTAGGAGTTCATTAGTCAGAGTTTAGCCAACAAAGCAGATGGCATTATAGGAATTAGACTTTCCCCCAAAGTGTGGAAAGCCAGGAAAGTTAAACCCTGAATGAGGATTCTGAGAATCATAGTAGTTGTTAAGTCACTTATCAGTTCATCGGAAGCACTGGTGTGAGGTAACAGTTTGAAGTGTTGATATCCTCCAGTGGAGACCAGCAGGACCATATCTGTAGTTGAGTTTATTACTCATTGAACACCACGGGGATGTTTCAGTAAGTGTGCTTAAAAGGAATTACTGTAAGCTTGGGTTTGTGTTAGGTGATTTGGGGCAGTTTATGCAAGCAGGTCTTTACTCCGGAAACATGGATGATTCAATGATTTGGTATCTTGAAAAATCTTATCTAACAGAGTGAGGACTAGTCAAATGCTGAAACTATAATTGGCAAAACAGCAGCAGCCACTCATATTAGCCAAGATTAGGGATGTGCAGTTATTTTTGTGGTTACTACAGTGTTCTGTTTTATATTATGTTCAGACATAATTACAGAGTGTTGTGTTTTTTTGTTTTGATCCATCAAGTCACAGCTGGACCTTGTCCATTGTTGACATCAGTGAACTTATTTATGTTGAACAGAAGAAAACCAAGACCTCATTGTGAGCACTAGGCCGAATTCCAGGTGTCAAACACGTTTCTCTTTCTCCATAGCTTGCAGAGAGATCCAAAGTGTGACCATGAAGGGTCACACTGTATTCCCCAATTTTGCTTGATAAAGCAACACAATCTTTACCCTTAAGAATATAGAGGAATTAAAAGAAGTGAGGAAAAGAAAAGATTCTGAAATCAAAGTCTAATAACAAAATATTTTCCCATGTCCCCAGTACCTTCTCTTTAAATTGCAGCTCTTCTTCAACCCATACCCATTTCCCATTGCACCTAGTGAATACTCACTTACTTTCATATAAAAATGAATGTAAAGGATGAGTACTAAGGCACAAATAACTGCTAATAGGAATATGTAAAAATTTTACTTTTCCCAGGATTATTAGTATTTTAACACCTTACAGATTTTTATGTTGAGTAAGTGAAGCTTTAACATTAGAATGTCAGGCATAAGAAGACCATTAAATATGATAATTTAGGATACAGATAACTTCCATACTATTTATTCATTGACTTATTTAACAAAGACTTACTGAGACCTATTATGTTCTAGGCACTGTTCTTGGTGAACAAAATAAAGAAAACTCTCTTCCCTGATAGAACTTATAGTCTAGTGTCAGAAAATAAACAAATAACTAAAAAATTATGTGTTGTGTTAGATAAGTACTGTGGAGAAAAATAAAGTAGGAAAGGAGAAGGGGGTGAAGAATGATGATGGTATAATTTTAATGATTGGACACGGGAAGTTTCTTTGAGAAGGTGACATTTCTCAACAGAGATGAAAGAAAGAAAGAAAGGAAGGAAGGAAGGGAATAATATTTCAGAAAGCCTCAACCTAAAGTGCATCTGAAGCAAGAATGTACCTGGTATGTCCACAGACAGCCAGGAGACCATTTTTTCTGAAACAGAATGAGTGAGGGAAATAGCAGCAGGATCTGATACAGACATGTGGAAGCAGATACTGTGGACCAATCACTTAGTCTACTTTTAGGATTATAATTTTTACTCTGAGATACCTAGCTACTGGATAGTCTTGAATGGACAAAGAAGAGGATTAAACTTTCATCTCAATGAACTTCCACCTTATTAGTTTCTGTGTTGAGAATAGACCATTAGAGGACCAAGACACCCAGACCAGGAGATAAACTGTTTCAGTAATAGAGGTAAAATATCACTGGTGTTTTGAGCCAGAGTGGTCATTGTAGAATTAATAACAAGTAGTGACTGATATTTGTGCATATATTTAAGGTTTTATAAATTGAGAGTTAATTGACATAAAACAATATATTGGTTTCAGTTGTACAACCAAAATGATTCAATATTTGTGTACACTGTGGAATGATCATTTGATGTGTATACACACACATATACATATGAACACTATATATATATTAAGATATAACATTTAGAGTCAGCATATATATGGTATATAAAGACAGGTGATGGGATGACATCAAGAAATAGACCTTGGATAGAAAATTAAGAGTTCTAAATCTAAATCCTGAGCCATTCCAAAATTTAGAGTCAGGGAAAAGATGAGGAACCAGAAAACAGACTGAGAAAGAATGCAAAGAATTAGATTAAAAACAAAGAAAATGTTGGTTCTTTGAGGCCGAGAGAATAAAGCATCTTAAGCTGGAGAAAATAATCAACTGTGCAAATTAGGCTTATAAATCAGCAAGGTAAGAATTGGAAACTGACGTTTGGGTTTGATAGCAATGAAGTCTTTAGTAACTTTTATAAAAGAAGTTTTGATGGAGTTCTGGGAGAAAAACCTATTTAGAGTGAGAATGAAAATTCATGTGAGAATAAAGGGATAAATTTGGTATAGTTTTCTGAACTCTTTACGTTTTGCTCTAGAAAAAGTATAAAAAAACAGGGCAGTAATCAGAGAAATTAGTCATGTGAAAGTTTCTTTTTTAAAAAGAATAAATAAAATTGAGAATAATCTATAATAAGTGCAGTGTTATGATGCAGGAGAAAGTTGAGAAATGCAAGAGAAATGTCTTTGTAGACAAGGAGGCATGGAATTGGGTGCCCAAATGAAATTGTTCACCTTAGATAGAAATAGAAGCACAAGCAGTATAAATCTTATGATAAGAGGTTAAGAGGTGATGGGTAGAAGTGGTGTTTCTGTCTTATGTTTGTTGTGATTGATTTTCTTCTTATATCTAAACATCAAGGAAAACCATTAGGTGATGACAATAATTGGGAAGGATTTGTTGGTGGTCAGAGAAGGAAGGAAAATATCAGCCAGAGCAGTGTGATAGTGAGTAAACTAGGGAAATATAGTATGGTTGTATCACTAAGACCCCCTCTAACTTACATGATTATATAAAGGGAGAGAAGTCTGCATGATTATGTATATTTCTCAAACCACATTCAAACACAGCTCCAGGCACTGAGAATATAGAGTTTTTTTTTTTCTTCTTATAATTGTTGTTTTGCAACTAACTTCAGGAATGCAAATAAGGGGGCACCAGGATTGAAATTATGTGAACAGGAATGACTTAGTAAAGAAATATGCTTTTTGAGGAAGGAAGTGAAGACATCAAGTAGTGAGGGACAAATAATGGTAGGATTGTATGCTCAGTCTGGTTGTGGTCACTCTGCATGAACTCTTAATTTGCTTAACTTAATAGGAAATTAAACATTAAAGGAAAAAAGTTAGCCTTTATTAAGACAATATAAAAAAGAATTCTTGATACATCCTAAATCACTGATGATTTAAGAAAAAAAATTTATCTAGAACTTCTAAGTACCTCTCTGATTCTACAAAATCACCTGTTTTCATCTTATTTTACATTTGTATGAAGCTGACATTAGATCATATTAACCCTGAGAGTCATGTTGCTCTTATGTCATCTGAAAACCTCAGATTTAAAAATCTCAGAAGTAATGCTCCAAGTAACTTCCTTACTTCTAAAACATAGATGTGTGGAAAAGGGCAGGTTTTAATATAAAAAAAAAACCCATCCAAACAAACAATTTACAAAAAAACTACAAAAAGATACATTTTACACATAATCTATTAAATATTACTTGGGTAAACCAACATTTTAAATAATGATCTGTTGAATCCCTAGCCTAGGTCCTTTTTAGAGTTTGTATAAATTGAGTAGTAAGATTATATCCATTTTAACTACAAAAATAGCAATGCTGATGAACCTTTAATAAAAAAGATAAACAAGAACACTTACAGAAAGATAAAGGGGAAGTGATACTGGGCAGAAAGTTAGCTAAGAGGGAGATGTATACAGACTTCAGTTTTTTAAAGTCAAGCATAAACCTGATTCTGTTGGGACTCAATTTCATGCATTTAGAAGGAGTACTGTAGTAATCCTATCAGTTAAGGATTGCTTGAAGCTGAGAGTATCAGAGACCTAACAATCTGATTTGGTTAAACAGGATTTACTTTTCTCTTACAAAAACCAAATAGGATTTTACTTTTCTCTAATATATTGACTCAATTTGCAAATGCAAACATACTCATGCTATTTTCTGAGTTGGAAAGTTATGACATTTTATCTTTCTGCTCTACTGGTATATTTTTGAGTCAAAATAGAAATATTCTGCATTAACATTTTAGTATATGGTGTCTCAGGTTGCATAATAGATACTTTGTGCCATGATTACAATTTAATTAGTATTTGGCAATAAAATTTGTAAATCGTGTGATGAAACATGTCTACCTCATTTTTTTTGACTCAAATATTACAGTGCTTACAGTTTCTGACAATGAACATGTACTGGTTTTTAGAAATCTTTTGGATCCCAAGCACCTGAGTGTTACTTTCCTAGACAACACAACTCTTACTCAGTTACATCAAGTCAATATTCATCAATGGGTATAACAGCTGACCTCCACCTGAGTACTGCAAATGCTCGAATAAAGCTACCTTCTGAACCCATCTCAACTCTTCGTGTGGAGGTGAAATATCACAAAAATGATATGCTTCAGTTTAAGGTATGTTAGTCATAAACTATCCCAATGGATAACTCATCTGTCAAGAGATTTTTAAAAGATTAGTTTCTTGAATTTTTAATGTAATTTAACAATTAGTAATTGGATTGATGACATTTTGATTCTATAAAAATATTTTTCCCTACACAGTTCATAGGATAGGTGCACAATATTCTGATTTTTGCTGAAATTTTGAATAATAATATAGTGGTGATTTTAAAAATATTTGAATTCTTTTTAAATAAGTAAGTTATTTAGATTTGGACAATACTGGTAGTCCCATTAAAACAAACAAATGGAAAAAATAAAACAGAACTCTTACTATTTCTGTTATTTTTAAAAAGTGATCTTAATTTTCTTACTACTATAATAAGACATACAAAGTAACAGTTTCTCTCAACAGTTACATTTAGCAGTTTCTTTTTACTTGAGAGCTACAAGAGAATCCATTAAGCAAACTTCTAGAAATGATAAAAAAAGATCAGCAAAATAACTGGATATAAAATATCTCAAAAACTGTTTCCTATATGCTGTCATTCACTGTTTAGAAGCTGAAGTTGAGGCAAATCCTATTAGCAAAATCAAATGAGAAGTACAATCAAATAAACAAAAGTATTAAAAATCATAGGGATAAGTTGACTATCTTTAAGAAAAACTGTTATAAAGCAATGGTAGGCATTAAAAAGAACTAAAATATCTAAATAAAACTAAGTTTTTAAAAATATTAACACATTTTAGATCAATTGATGAGTTTTATTTATTTAGTTTACTTTTTAATTAAGGTATCATTGATATACAGTCTTATACTCAGGTTTGACATAAGCAGCATTGTAGTTACTACATTCCCCCCTATTACCACATCACCACTACATACCCCATTTCAGTCACTGTCCATCGGTGCAATAAGATCCTTTACAGTCAATACTTGTCTTTGTACTATACTTTCTTCCCCGTGCCGCCCTATATTATTTGCACTAATCATAATGCTCCATAATCCCCTTATCCCTCCCTTCTCATCCACTCTCCCCAACCCCTTTCCCTTTGGTAACTGTTAATCCATTCTTGGGTTCTGTGAGTCTGCTGCTGTTTTCTTCCTTCAATTTTTGCTTTGTTGTTATACTCCACAGATGACTGAAATCATTTGGTACTTGTATTTCTCCACCTGGCTTATTTCACTGAACATAAAACCCTCTAGCTCCATCCATGTTGTTGCAATTGGTAGGATTTGTTTTCTTCTTATGGCTGAATAATATTCCATTGTGTATATGTACCACTCTTCTTTATCATTCATCTACTGGTGGACACTTAGGTTGCTTGTATTTCTTGGCTATTATAAATAGTGCTGTGATAAACATAGGGATGCATATATCTTTTTGAATCTGTTATCCTGTTTTCTAAATGTAAATTCTCAGGAGTGGAATTCCTGGATCAACTGGTATTTCTATTTTTAATTTTTTGAGGGACCTCCATACGGCTTTCCACAATGGTTGAACTAATTTACATTCCCACCAGCAGTGTAAGAGGGTTCCCCTTTCTCCACATCCTCGCCAGCATTTGTTGTTGCTTGTTTTATGGATGTTGGCCATCCTAACTGGTGTGACGTGATATCTCATTGTGGTTTTAATTTGCATTTCTCTCATGATTAGCTATGTGGAGCACCTTTTAATGTACCTGTTGGCTAACTGAAATTTCTTGTTTGAAGAAGTATCTGTTCAGATCCTCTGCCCATTCTTTTATCAGGTTATTTGTTTTTTGGTTATTGAGGTATGTAAGTTCTTTATATATTTTGGATGTCAACCCCTTATCAGATATGTCATTTGTGAATATATTCTCCCATACTGTAGGATGATTTTTTGTTCTACTGATAGTGTCCTTTGCTGTACAGAAGAAGCTTTTTAATTTGATATAGTACCACTTTTTCATTTTTGCTGTTATTTCCCTTGCCTGAGGAGACATGTTCATGAAAAATTTGCTCATGTTTACATTCAAGAGAGTTTTGCCTACATTTTCTTTTAAGAGTTTTATGCTTTCATGACTTACATTCAGGTCTTCGATCCATTTGGAGTTTACTTTTGTGTAAGGAGTTAGACAGTAATCCAATTTCATTCTCTTGCGTGTAGCTGTCCAGTGTTACCAACACCAGCTGTTGAAGCAGCTGTCATTTCCCCATTGTATAACCATTGCTACTTTATCATATACTAATAGGCCATATATATGTGGGTTTATATCTGGGCTCTCTAGTCTGTTCCATTGATCTATGGATCTGTTCTTATGCCAGTACCAAATTGTCTTGATTACTGTGGCTTTGTAGTAGAGCTTGAAGTCGGGGAGCGAGATCCCCCCCCACTTTATTCTTCCTTCTCAGGACTGCTTTGGCTATTCAGGGTCTTTGGTGGTTCCAAATGAATTTTACTACTGTTTGTTCTATTTTATTGAAGAATGTTGTTGTTGTGATAGGGATTACATTTAATCTGTAGATTGCTTTAAGAAGGATGGCCATTTTGACAATATTAATTCTTCCTACCCAAGAGCATTGGATGAATTTCCATTTATTAGTGTCCTCTGTAATTTCTCTCAAGAATTTCTTTTAGTTTTCAGGGTATAGGTCTTTCACTTTCTTTGTTAGGTTTATTCCTAGAATGGAATTGTTTTCCTGATTTTTCTTTCTGCTGGTTCATCGTTAGTGTCTAGGAATGCAACAGATTTCTGTGTATTAATTTTGTATCCTGCAACTTTGCTGAACTCAGATATTAGATCTAGGAGTTTTGGAGTGGATTCTTTAGGATTTTTATGTACAATATCATGTCATCTGCAAACAGTGACAGTTTAACTTTTTCCTTACCAGTCTGAATACCTTTTATTTCTTTGTGTTTGATTGTCATGGCTAGGACCTCCTGTACTATGTTGAATAAAAGTGGGGAGAGTGGGCATCCTTGTCTTGTTTCCGATCTTAGAGGAAATGCTTTCAGCTTGTCACTGTTAAGTATGATGTTGGCTGTGGGTTTGACATGTATGACTTTTATTATGTTGAGGTACTTGCCCTCTATACCTTTTTGCTGGTACAGAATGGGTGTTGAATTTTGTCAAATGCTTTTTTTTAGCATCTATGGAGGTGATCATATGATTTTTGTCCTTTTTATTGATGTAGTGGATGATGTTCATGGATTTTCAAATGTTGGTCAATATATGTTTTTAAAGTATTTCCATGGAAATTTTAATAGAATAACTTTTGAGACTTTAAACTCATCTGGAAAAATAAACACATGACAATGGTAATTGTTAAAAATGTAAAAAAAATAATAAAAATTATAGAATTAAGTTTAAAATTTCATAATCATTTATAAAATTAGAACTGTGGAACTACAGGTAATATTACTTGAAAGTTTACTGAATAGAGATGGCATAAATAAGTGTATATAATTATATGTATATATATCTTTCTATACAGATATGTGTTGAAAGATATATATGTGCATATGTTTGTGTGTGTATATATATATATATATAAAGATATATGTATGAATCTGTATAAAAACAATAAACAAATATAAGACCAGAAAATATATATATATATAGCTCCATATTTATTTTGTACCTGGCTAGTAAAGGCCTTTCAAACCACAGACCCAAAGGCATAAATTCCATAATAAAAATTTAACATATTTCAACATCAGCAAACACTATAAAAAATTAGCAAGCAAAAAATGGGTAAATGTCTAACACATACATGAGAAATGGAAGCAATTTCAACTCATAAAATCATGAAAAATTTTAAGGACTAATAAGCAAACATTTCACAGAAGAAATAAAAATTGGAATAAAAATATTAAAATATATACATTCATTAAAAAGCAAAGGATGAAAAGACTAATTCAAGAATGAGAACCTAAATATTGAATACTCATGTAGGAAAAGACTAATCCTCATCACCAAGGAAATAAATGATAATTTAAAAATAAATGCTTTTAGTTTAACTTAAGTTAGAGTACACATTCTGTTGAGAATATTAATTAGTACACTAATTTGGAAAACAGTTTACAAATAGACATCAAGGACCCTACAAATGTTAGTACACTCTAAACTAATACTACCACTTCTAGGAAATACTCTGAGGAAATAAAGACATGAAAAAACAAATCAGCATTAAGATTCATTGTAAAATCATATATATGACAAAAAATATTGAACAACTTCTTTATCTAACCATGAGGTGGTAAATAACTTTTTATTTCCATATAAGAGAGTATTTAGACCTAAACGTTTTATTTTTAAAGTTTTCTCATTGTATGGATGACTGAATTACAAAGCATTTAAAAAACATAAAACACAGAATTTCATCCCATTTGATATAGTACCATCATATGCATGTATAAGGATTTTTCATGTAGATATATGAGCTAAGGATACAGAATTCAGAATCACTTAAGTAAGAATTTTAAATAGTCTTGTTTGAACTATAAATTAGTTAATGATATTTATATATATTAGAAATAAGAACAAAATATATCTATTTTCATTATTTCTCGGCAAAAGATTTATGATCCCCAAAATAAGAGATATGAAGTTCCAGTTCCATTAAACATTCCAACTATGCCAGCAAGTACTTATGAAAATAGACTTTATGATGTTGAAATCAAGGAAAATCCTTTTGGCATCCAGATTCGAAGGAGAAGCACAGGAAGAGTTATGTAAGTGACTGATTTATTTGATATGAAGGATATTTTTATTTTCATTTAGAAGGGGTAAGGTAAGATGATTGTTTTCACAGCCTTCACTGTGCTAGAGTATCATTCATCACATAAAAATTGGTTAGTCTTATTAAATAACTTGGCCTGTTTTAACATTTTTAAACCAAACAATTAGCACAACCATGGGACTATCATTAGCAATTAACTCTAAAATTTCATTTACACTTTAGATGTGATTGGTTTCATTATTAAATGTCATACTCATTCTTCTAATCAAGTTGAGAATAAGAATCAAGATTCCTCTTGAGAAACATAATGAGTGTTGGCAAACTAAGTAATCTGAACTGTTACATAAATATTTTATTAAAACTATTGAAATTGGAGATTATTGGTTCTGAAATATGATAAAGTTAATACTTTCTCTGCCTAGTTCTGATGAAAGGAAATTAAGATATGTACATCTAAATATATTTTTGTTACAATGAATAAATTTCAAAAATTGTTAGCTTTATTTTAGTTAAAAGCTCTGCACACTCTATTCCTATATATGATATATGAAAAGGTAACATTTTATGCAATTAAATTTGCCATAGTATCCTCTAGAAAACGTTAAGCCATTTTTAGGTTGGGTCACGATGGATACAAATAATGAAGAAAAATATGTATTGTCTTTAAACTTTTGTTGTTATGGCAATACTTTTTTCCAAAAGGATAAAAAACTCAGTCATTTTGTAAAGAAAACCTGCTGCAAAGATATTTTTTTGTTGTTGTTACTTGGAAAGCATTATTCATTATATTAATGTTACTTAATATGTTCCAAATTCTTTGTAATAATTATGTTTCCTTTCCCCAACTTTAATTACTTTTCCTCCTATTTGTTCTTCTTGGAAATAACTAGAAAAACAGTGCAATCTCTGTAACACACTTTTTCTGGATTTCCTTGTAAACACTAAATTTTATAAATAAAAAATAAAAAAAGAAGGAAAGTATTAAGAGTAGTAAAGAGAGTTTGAAGTTAAAATAACCATTATGCCTTATAGTTCTTTTGAATATTGATTTCTTTTTATTCTACATGTAGAAAAAATTCACTGTGATTATCTCAAGGGGACAGAAAAATGGAGGACTTTGCATTTCTAGGACATATATTACTTCTAGGCCATATATTATTTATAACTTCATAGTAGTTTTATTTTAAAAAGCATTATTTTTCCAAAACTTAAATATATAATCGAGTATGATTCAGTGTTAATAATAGTGAATGTATTAAACATATTTCAGACATTTCTTAGCCAAATGAAAAATATCTTGGAACAATTATCTGTTTCTATTTAGTATCTGGGTACAAAAAGGTGTATAGAGAAAAACATTGATTTTCAGATCACCTAAGAAAGAATTACCATTATTCTTTTTGACACTACATTGTATGTATTTACAGTAATATAATTGTTTTCTTTTTTCAGTTGGGATTCTCACCTACCTGGATTTACTTTTAATGACCAGTTCATTCAAATATCTACTCGCCTGCCATCAGAATATATTTATGGTTTTGGGGAAGTGGAACATAAAACATTTAAGCAAGATCTGAATTGGCATACTTGGGGAATGTTCACAAAAGACCAACCCCCTGGTGTAGGTACCAATATTTAACTACCCATGAAGCAACTAAGACCATGACTAGGATGCAGGCCTTTTCTTTGTAGGCTTGTACTTCGGTAATGAAATAATGACAAAGGGGCAAGGGACCCTCAAGAGCTGTTACAATGATTTTCTGAAAAACAAACAAAATAGTCACCATAAATTACAGGAGAAATTAAAAAATTTGATGGATGACATCACTGACTACAGTGAGAAGTGAGGTTGTGATCCAATTTCTTATCCTGTCAATTGCACAGAAAGAATGTTGAGATTTAGTTTTCCCTGCCAAGTCCACATTTACTCTCAGCTTTTACAAAATAGCTGACTAGGGTTCTCCTTGAAATTTTTTTCTACTTTTTAAATAATGATTTGATGCTAACCACTTTTTAATGTTAGGTGTTCAAACAACTTTTATTTGTATCACGATAGTTCAAACTAAGGTTCTAAAGGCTGTTTTACATTTATACCAACTTGAAAGAACGTTTTACCAAAATTTACATCTGTAAATTTCTTCAACATTAGTATTGACATTTTATGGTTAACATATCTTGATTCTCAATATGCAATTTTTTTTCATATTCTGATCAATTATTGGGATTCAGTGTGGATCAAAGAAGTCAGTTTATAATGGATCATCAACTTACAAGTTTTGTGACCTTTGACAAGTCATTTTATGATCCTGAGAATAGGTTTTCTATTCTGAATAATGAAAAGATTTAGCAGAAAATGAGGTTAAATGTTTCATATATATGTTATTGTATACAAAAGATATTATTTAAAATACTATATAAAATATTACTATATAATACTATATAAACTTAGATATTATCCTACTAAGTATTTAATGAGTTTGAGTACTTTCATCACTTTAATCACGTGTAGGGCATTTTATTATTAAAAAGAAGCACCAATTTACTAATAAATTAGGATAGCCTGTGGAAATAAACACAAGTACTCTAATACCAATGGCTTTTTTACATTAGTGTGGCTATGTTTGTGGGTGGGTGCTGCAAATTTGTAGCCTATTCCTTTGCATGCTCTAAATCAGTAACTGTTAAAATAATGATGAAGTTGTTTTTGAGGGGAAATAAATTTATTTTAATTCATGCATAGTTTTTGTATGCAAAGAAGGAATATTTAAATTTCTATGCTCAATTTTATAATGAATTTAAACATTACATTGACAAAATTCCTATGCAGTTATTATTTAAATGTGTATTATACTTACTTTTTTAATTTTAGTATAAATTTACTTCCTATGGATTTCATCCCTACCACATGTCTCTGGAAGATGAGAATCACGCTCATGGAGTTCTCTTGCTTAACAGCAATGCAATGGGTAAACCAATCTATTGTTGAATTTCTCATATTTCATATGACTCTTTAATAAAATAATATCTTACATATAGATAAAAACTTAATCATATTTTGGATTTACAGATGTTACATTTCAGCCAACTCCTGCTCTCACCTACCGTGTAATTGGAGGAATCTTGGATTTTTATATGTTTTTGGGCCCAACACCAGAAGTTGCAACAAAGCAATACCATGAAGTATGATTGCACATTTAAAAAAAATTAATTTTCTTTATAATATAAAATGACTCTCTTAATTCACAAATAATGTTTTTTTCAAAGGTAATTGGCCGACCAGTCATGCCACCTTATTGGGCTTTGGGATTCCAGTTATGTCGCTATGGGTACAGAAATACTTCAGAGGTGCAGCAAGTATATGATGATATGGTGGCTGCTCAGATCCCCTATGTATGTATATCAATTTTTAAGATGGTGTTAAATGTATCAGCTATAAAAGCAGAAAGAAATAAATACATGTACTTTAAAATTATTTTAAGAATTTGGTGATAATCAATACTTTGTTGTTTAGTAGCACCGAATGAACTGGATATGAGATTTTTATAAAAAATTTATATCAGATTGATAAACAGATAATATCTTTCCTTTTCCTTCCTTATTTCTCCCCAGTTTCATGACTCTGAGTTGTGCTAAATAAGTCATTGTGCCCTTGACTTTCCCTCATAAACTTTGGGTCACATAGATAAACAGACACATACCCTGTATTTTCTTTAAATGAGACTCAAAGAAAACAGGAATCTATTTCATCAACTGATGTAACAAATTACAGAGAATGAATTGGAATTGTAACTCGGGAGTTTTGCCCTGAAATAGATAATAGTCGTAATGTTAGGATACGGAATTAGAAGGTTTGCAGAATATCCTCTTCCCTCAATGTTCAGGAAGTAAATATTCCTATGTAACCAGAAATAGTCAATCTCTGTGATTTTATTTTCTGCATTATAAGAAAGCCCAGGGATCCTTCTGGTAACACACTTTGAAATCTAGAATGCTTGGTATATAAGAACTCATTCTAAAAAGAGCTAAAAGGACCTCATTAAAAGACATCAATATCTATGTTAGAATCCAGTATATGGTTCCTGATTACAATCCTATGGGGAAATTAAGTATGTAGGTTGATGATACAGAAATGTGCAAGTGGAAATTTTTTTTATAAAAAAGGGGGATTTTCCATTATTAGGTTCATTGTATCAGCTATATATGTTTTATAACACCAAAAAGAAGACACTGAGTTATTTCTATTAGGAGAAAACAATTAATGAATTTGTTATTTAGGCTTAAATTAAATATTTCATGATAAAATTCAAACATGTATTAGATTAAGCATATTTGTAAATACCAAGTTGTAAGCAATATTTTCCTTATTTAAGCTTGTGCTAGTCCAAAAATGACTTTGGTGGATAGTAGAAGAATTTTACAATGATTGTTGGATTTACTAATAATTATTTCTTCCCCTTTGGCAATTTGGGATTATTTTAAATCATCCTATATTTGCTTTAAGTTTCTAGAAATATAGCAACATCTATTATTTACAAAATTCCAAATTGCCATTTAATAAAATTTCATGATTCATAATTCCTTTACTGCTGTGTCTTTGGGAATTACATAGCAAAAAATGCTGACTTGAAGGAGTTTTTACTTCCAAATCAAAAATACTAAATTATCCATTAACAAAACAGAACTTGTTCTTAGATTATTTTGCATCTTTACATGTTAGTTTTTTTCTTTGAAAACTGCATTACTTGATCAATTCTCTTTTAAGATCATGTAAGAAGGCATTGTAACTTTCATATTGCTACTATTTCCTCAAGTATGGCAATGTGATGCACTTATTGCAGTGATTCTTAGCCCACTACCACGATTCTTGTATCTTTCAGGATGTTCAATACACAGACATTGATTACATGGAAAGACAATTAGATTTTACAATTGGTGAAGAATTCCATGACCTTCCTCAGTTTGTTGACAAAATCAGAAATGAAGGAATGAGATACATTATTATCCTGGTCAGTATTTATATTTTATATTTTATCTGGGTCTTATTTTGATTTTATTAAGAGTTCCTGCCTAAAGTTGGTGGTGTGTGTGTGTGTGTGTGTGTAAGTGTGTGTGTACGTACATGTGTGTGTGGGGTTATTTCAAAGTAGGAAGTAGATAACCTTGAACCCCACTCCCAAATCTAAAACTTTCTTCCTTTAACACTTAATTTTATTTACATGGGTTGCCACCAGGCTGCCTTTACACTTAACCTTAGAGACCTAAAACTGAAGCTGGAAGACAAAAGCAAGCTGTTTTCTAGAATCATCCAAGCTCCAAACTGGCCTCAATTTATAGAAGCTATCACTAAGTGATGCCAGATTTTCTATTCCTATATAGTTCTCAAATCATTCTCTAGGATTGCTTCTTATGTTGTCATGTTTTAAAATTTGCCTTCCAGTTAGTGAATCAGTGGGGAGAATATTTTATCAATATCTTACAGGAAGCAAGCTAGATAATCAGAAATCCCCCTGGAGAAAAAAAAAAACACTCTAGTAATTTTGCTTGAAATCATAGTTAATGTAATTTCAAAAGTTCTTAAAATTTTCTTCTAAGGAATTTAGAGGACAGTCTAGCTAGAACACTAAAGTTTATACCATCACTCAATTTGTCAGGGCATAAGAGAGAACAGTATAATGATAAAGTAATAATGGATAATTATAATGTTTCATAACAGCTACCGAAGTGGCTACACTTTTATTCCATAGTTACCATGTTTGTATTTCATTTTAATTTTAGGATCCAGCAATTTCAGGAAATGAAACAAAACCTTACCCTGCATTTAAAAGAGGACAGGAGAAAGATGTCTTTGTTAAATGGCCTAATACCAGTGATATTTGTTGGGCAAAGGTACTGAGTTGATATTTTGAAATAAAATAAAGTGCTATTTTGTTGAAGGTTTCTGTTTAATTAAAAAACTATTAAAACATGCTCAGAGGGAGAAATATACAGGAATGTAATGATTTAATAGCTAATAAGTAAACTCTGGGTTCAATTCAGATTACTAGAAACAAAACTAATTCATGGAATTCATGTGTCTATTTTATCATTCAAATTGTAATTCATTATATTTCCTTAATTATAAAAGTACCATATATAAGATGACTATTTATTATTCTGTACTGAAGGAATCACTTAAATTTTTGTACTTCTCTTAAAAATATCTCATTCATAAAATAAATAATGTTTTAAAAGCTATTCTTCTATTACTGACTTGAACAAAAAATATAATTCACTGTATTTCATTCAAGCAATAATATTCAGATCTGGGTATATTAATATATTATAGAAAATACCCTGATTTAGCTTACATTTAAAAGAGTAAGGAAAATAAATGTTCACATCATAATAGAATGAAAAAATATAATAACAAATTCCCATAATTAGAGACATAATTAAATGCAATGTGGCATCTTTTTTGGATCTTGGACCAAAATAGGACACTGGTGATAGAAGTGGTTAAATTCAAACATGGCCTATTGTGTTAATGTTAATCTCTTGCTTTTGAAGACTGTACAGTATTTATAAATCTGTTAACTTTAGGAGAGGTAGTGTGCAGGGTATAGAAAAACTTTAGGTATAATTTTTGCAGCTTTTCTGTAAGTCTGACAATCTTTCAAAATAAAAAGGTAAAAATAAAATAGAAAAAATCCTATGATGAATTTAGTGAAAAGTCATGATCTTGTAATAAAATGCAATATAGAGTATGACATATTGGCCATAGAAAGGGATTATTTACTTTCTACTTTCTTCTCATTCTATATTCATATACATTTTCTCAAATTTCTACCCTATTTCCTTTAGAAAACTACTCTGTATCAGTAACTAATCCCTTGTCGGTAATTAGTCCTTTGGGGATCATTTATATCTTCTATGGAACTTTCTAATTTCTACAACATAGATTCAAATTCCAGAGCTTTTGGTGTGATTGAATCTGGGCTCTGTTTCGCGTGTTTGTGCTTGAGGTTGAGGAAAACACTGCTAGGCAGGGAGGCAAGGGCAGTAGTGGAGGGTGAGAGAGGAGATTCAGTATTAACTGTGAAAACCAGAAAAGTATATTTGTCCCTACATGACACCATTCAACTCAGGTCTCCAATTCCTGTCAAATAAAAATATATTCATTATTTTCAGGTTTTAATACTAGAGCAATTGTAGAAACAGTTTTAATATACCACATTAAATTAAGTTTAGAATATGCTTTTGATATTATTTCTTGATCCGCACTTTGCTTACATGCATTGCTTTCAAATCACTACTTACTACAAAGTTTGGCTTTCTTTTTCTTATTTGCTATATTAAAGATGAAATTAATATAGAAAAAAAGAATAGTCCACAAATTGTATATATATATGAAAACAAACCAAAAAAAACTAGTTGAATGAATTACTGATCTGGGGATTTTGAGTCTATAATATGCCCCTAAAACTCTATTATACTTTATTTATAACAAAGTCATAGTATACTGAATTTGTTTTGAACTGTTTTCCCTTTTTCTTTTCTTTTTGTAGGTTTGGCCAGATTTGCCCAATGTAAAAATAGATGAAAGTCTATCTGAGGATGAAGCTGTTAATGTAAGTTTTACAGTAATTGTGTAATTAAAAGAAACTCAGCACTTAATTTAATGATCACTTTGACCAATAATTCAATTAGAATACTTTCCTTAAGAAACTAGATGGCTTATTTTCTAATATTCTAATTGGACCATATTTAAATCAATTTATTTAATTATTCAGATATATAAAATTTAAGAATGTTAAAATCATAGAAAGTATGGTTTTTTACCATAGTGGAATGAAACTAAAATCATTATCAGAAGGAAAACCAGAAAATTTAAAACTGTGTGGAAATTAAACAACATGTTTTTGAACAACAAATGGGTCTAAGAAGAAATCTAAAGGGAAATTGGAAAGTATCTTGGAAAAACAAAAATGAAAATACAACATACCAAAAGCTTATGGGATGCAGTCAATTCAATACCAAAATGGAAGCTGATCACATTACCACCTACTTTAAAAATGAAGAAAATTTTCAAATAAACGACCTAACTACACCTCTAGAAACTAGGAAAAGAAAAACAAACTAAGCCAAAATCTAGTAGAAAAAAGGAAATAATAAAGAGTAGGCCAGAAATAAATTAAATAACATCAAAACCATAGAAAAATCAATGAAACTAAAAATTCAAAATCTTTTAGGTACATCAAATTATAATCATTAAATCATACAAGTTTATGTAAGCATGAAAACTTCGAGGTGCATTCATGCTTAAAACTTACCAAATTATTTCTAAAGTAAACTCAAAGAATTATTGAACCATGTTGTTGATAAAAGTCAGTGTTCTCTCAGTTGATGTTTTACCCATTACTCTTCTGGAATATCGATATACTGGAGAAGAAGGCATGGCTTCTTTACGTAGATTTTGGAGAGCATCATGAATTTACAGTAGCTTATATAGAATCACTTGGAATCATTTTCCAAAAAGGTGTTAAAACTGTTGGATCACACATTCCTGATGAAATTTCTGGATATAACCAATGATTTGTATTAAAGCAATAAAAGCAGTCCCCTGAAAGAATAAAATAGAGAGAAAAATGAATGAATTGCTGAAAGAGTAGAACAATGTAAGTTAACGAACAAAATATGGTGTTACTTTTCTTATTGTTTCTCACTGTGCTCTAGGGGACATCCTAGCCTAGAAAATATTCATTGACTATAAACCCATTGAGCCTTCTAACCTTATGAGTAAATGTAATTATTGAACAAAATGATAAAATGAAGTCCAACTCTAAAAAATGATATATGTATTTTGTAAATCCCTATATTTTCTACTTTGTGCATTTTCTCTATGCACAGTGCCCTTCCATATCCTGTTCATAGAGAAGCCTTGATCTTGCAGTTACTACATTGTCTTAGTATGACAGGAAAGTGTGCAGGTGGCAATGTTTTTCAGGTAATTGATCTACCTGCAGAAGGTCAATCCTGTGTAACATACAAATTCTTACCTTGGCAGTTATTTGGGCAGTCTGGCAAGTAGGGAATAGGTAAGGAAAGGAGTAAATCACTTGGATGGGAAGGCCAAGTTGTGAGAGAGAAAGACAAAGAGGTGGGGGTGGTGGAATAATGTGTTGGTCTGGAAGGGCAGAAAACTGGGGAAATTTTTTCAGAAAACATGCTAAACCAAGGTCCTTTCCTTCCCGGCCATACTCCACAAAAGTAAGCCAGCAGTATAGGACTCTATAAAGATCAGGAGAAAAACTTTCTTGTGACTCTAAGAAGCACTGAAAATATATTTCTATGTGTTTTAAACTGTTTCTTTACAATCCATATATGACCCCAAGACTGCTCTCTTCTCTCCCCTGTTTGTTTCTCCCTCTTTTTATTCTTCATTGCTGCTGGGGCAGTTAGAGGATCTTCATTGCTGCTGGGACAGTTAGAGGAAAATAATATACATCATATACTTCAAGTTGAGATCAGGTTGCCTTCATTTTTACTTGTGCACAATTTGTGAATCTGACAGATTAATAAATGTCTGACTTAGACACATGTAGTCTCTCTATCACTTTCTACATATGGGTCTGAATTTTGTTTTTACAGGCTTCCAGAGCCCATGTAGCTTTTCCAGATTTCTTCAGGAATTCCACAGTAGAGTGGTGGGCAAGGGAAATTAATGATTTCTACAATAACCAGATGAAATTTGATGGTTTGTGGATTGTAAGTAAACTTTGAGCAATTTTTTATTTTAAGTTGCTTATTGTGTAGTGATTATGAAAAATTTCTTACTAAATTCTAATAATATCAACAAAGTATACTCTGTGAAAATTAGCTCACTCATTTTATCTGTAGAACTTTCTTATGCAAAGGACTGTTAAAATACAGTTTTAACAACTCAATTTATGTATGTGTTATTTCCTATTGAATATTTTCAACTTCACAAAGAAAAGAAAATAAACACTTTTTTTTACCATTCATACATGCTCATAAACATTTATTTTATTTTCATTTAATGTACGAAAAAATCTCACATTCAATTGTCAGTCTTTGTTATAAAAAATCATAATCTTACAAGCTTAGCAAAATTATCCTTCAAACAACCTCCTAAATTTAAGGGTAACTTTAAAATACTAGTGTAAAGATTTTTAGTAATATAATTTTGCATAAAAAAGAATTTAACACAAGTAAATATTTAATGCAGGAGATTTTACAAAATACTTCTCAATTTTTTTGGAGGTGACATTTCTTACTCAGTAGATTTTTCAATAATCATGCATTTATTTACTCATTTTTTAATTGAGAAAACCTTTATAGAGGTACTGTTATGTGCAAGCCTTATACATAAATTTGTATAAAGCATAGTTTCTTAATTAATTAGAAATATAGGTTTAATTTATTTATAAAGTTATGTACTATAAGGGATTATATTAAATATACTCCCAAGAATGTTATCTTGACCTAGAAAAGATAACCTTTTTTCTCATGGAGGTATCACCTTTAAGTAATAGCTAATTTATATAGTTAGGTGATGGCTCCTTTATATGTCTACTGAAATCATGAAATGTTTGCTCAATAGAGATAATCTTTGAAGTTTCTGTATTTGTAAACTATATCTTTTGTTTTGAAAAATCACAGACCATGGCTTTTGGAAAAAAGCAGTAGATACAAGGCTTCAGGGTAGAGGTGGAAAGAAAGATATGGGGGACTATATATTATAGTAACTTAATTTTATGTCTGGAAAAACAGAAAACTATTCACTTTTATATGTATATTATATCTACAGAGAAAAATAGGGTCTTTTGTGTTTTTCAAAGGAGGCATGAATTGTAAAAAAGAATTACTGAGCTAAACTAAATTCTTTGATATTATTAAAATGCTGTTTTTGTTTTGCTTTTTAGAATAATAAATGTGCTATTATTCAAATATGCTATTTTAATTTATTGGCTCTTTTAGTCCTTTTGACAATTACTTTCCATATTTGTTTTTGTTTTTTCTAGTTAATTTTTTAAATTGAATTATGGTTGATACACATTATTGGTCTCAGGTACAAAATTGTGATATAATAGTTATATGCATTACTAAATGCTTACCATAATAAGTGTAGTTAACATCTGTCATAATACAGAGATATTACAATATTATTGATTATATGCCTTAGTCTGTACTTTCATCCTTGTGATTTTATAATTTTATAAAATATATTTTATAATTGGCAGGTTATACCTTCATCCCCTTTATCTATTTCACCCATTCCCATACCCTTTCATATGGAAACCTCCATTCTCTTCTGTTTATGAGTATATTCCTCTTTTGTTGTTTGTTCATTTTTTTTTATATTCTAGTTATAAGTGAAATCAGATGGTATTTCATTTAATATAATACTCTCTAGGTCCATTCATGTTCTTGCAAATGGCAAGATTTCATTCTTTTTTATGCCTGAATAATAATCTATTGTCTATATGTAACACATCTTCTTTATCCATTCATCTTCAGTGGTCAATAAGTTGATTCTATGTCTTAGCTATTGTAAATAATGCTACAGTAACACAGGGAAGGGCGCATGTATCTTTCTGAATTAATGATTTTGTTTTCTTTATATAAATACCCAGAAATAAAATTACTGGGTCATATGGTATTGTTTTCCATAGTGGCTGCACCAGTTTACAGTCCCACTAACAGTGCACAAGTTTCTCTTTTCTCTATATTCTCTCCAACATTTGTTATTTCTTATCTTTTTGATAATTGCCATTCTAGAATGGTATGAGGTGATATCTTGTTGTGGTTTTAATTTGCAGTTCTCTGGTGATTAATGATGCTGATCACCTTTCATGTGCCTATTGGCCATCTGTATGACTTCTTTGGAAAAACATCTAATTACATCTGCTGCCCATTTTTTAATCAAATTGTTTGTTTTTGGTGTTGAGTTGTATGGGTTCTTTATATATTTTAGATATTAGCCCATTATCAGATATATCATTGGCAGATATCTTTTTCTGTTCAGTAAGTTGTCTTTTTGTTTTGTTGATGTTTCCTGGGCTATGCTGAAGTTTTTTAGTTTGATGTAGTCCCACTTATTTATTTTTTCTTTTGCTTCCCTTGCTCAGGGAGACATAACTCGAAAAAAATGACTAGTGTTGATGTTCAGGTGTTTACTGCCTGTATTTTATTCTAGGAGCTTTATATTTTCAGGTCTTTAGTCTTTTTTGAGATCATTTTTGTGTATGATAATAAGACACTGATACAGTTTTATCTTTTTGCATGTAGCTGGTCAGTTTTTCCCACACCATTTATTGAAGAGAGTGCCTTTCTCCCATTGTATATTCCTGCCTCCTGTGTCACAGATTATTGGCCATATAAGCATGAGGTTTTTTTTTTCTTTTACTGGACTTTTTATTCTCTTCCATTTATCTGTGTGTCTATTTTTATTCCAGTAGCATACTGTTTTGATTACAGTAGCTTTTAGTATAGTTTAAAATCAGGGTTCATGATACCTCCAGCTTTGTTCTTTCTCTAAATTTGTTTTTTGTTTACTTTTCTCTTTTTCTTAAAGGATATGAATGAACCATCAAGTTTTGTAAGTGGAACAGTTACTTATCAATGCAGAAATACAGAGCTAAATTATCCACCTTATATACCAGGTACAATATTGTTGCTATGTCTTTGAACTTATCATGTTATTACTTATTATTAACCAGATTTATATATTTTATGATGTAGAGAACAAGACTCACATCCCCAATTCTCACTACCTATCTATACACAAGACTGCACCTTAACCCATTACCAATATTATTTAATACTCTTTAAAGAAGAAAAATCAAGAAACATGCTTTATCCATGTGAACACATTTTTAAGTTTGCTAGAAATTGTTATTTTGATTTCCTTAAGTATCTTTCCAGGTTTGAAAATTCTCAATATTCTTTAAGGCAAAAAAACTAAAAGCTTTCATAAAAGACTTTGAAACCTTTTTCTTTACTATGAAAAAAATGAAAGAATGTAACAACATTTCTTTAGTTCCTGACCTAGGGGGGAAAGGTCTATTCCTTCGATGTATATTCTCATGCTCTTATATAGGTAATAAAGCTCATAAACTGTTAACATCTAAAGTGATGGCAAAGCCCTGAAACAAATTTTTGACTGAGAAAAAGTGAATCAAAAAATAGTGTTGTTATACATTCACCTGGTGTTTAACCCCAAGGTTTCATGCTATCAAATGAATATTTTTAATAAAAATTTATTTAATCTTTATTTCTTGTCTAAATGTGTAAAATATAGTAAACATTTAGGAGTACACTCATTTTTCAGGGTTTTTAAATTCATGTCATCAATAACATTTTTTTTACTCAGTAAAATTTTTCACCTATTTTTCAGTCACGATTGTAATTGAATCAGACCTTTCATTTTTCATTGGTTCTCTCCAGATATCACAAAAAGAAGTGCTGGATTACATTTCAGAACTATGTGTATGGAGACTGAACAAATTCTTAGTGATGGATCATCAGTTTTGCATTACAATGTTCATAATTTATATGGATGGTCACAAATGAAACCTACTTATGAGTAAGCAATGCTCATAATTACTCTTAGTATCTTTGAGATATTAGATTTAATAATACCTACCTTAAGTGTTCTTCCCTACTGCCTTTATCTGATAACATTTTCCTTCTCAATATTCTCTGTGACTTACTTGTTCCATCCCACTTAGAATAATTGCATTTTTCTCTCTCTCCTTACTTTCTCATGTATCATTGTTTTAAGTCTTTACCCTAATCCAAAAAGAATACTGAATGATTTTTATTTTGTTCCCCACCATGTATCCACCTCATAGTAGCAAAGTGCCTAGCAAATAGTAGGTGCTCAATGGATTGTTTTTAATGAGGAAATGAGTAAATAATATGTAATTTGATATTATTAGTTAAAACATTAAAGTTGGCTAACTGTTATTTAAACCCATTATTAGCAAATTAGAGTATGTGTGAATGATCTGGAGCTTAAACTTCAATGTTATATTAAACAAACTCTTCTGTAAGGCCAGTGATGATGGAACACAGGCGAGTCTTTGAGTTTCACGTGTTTATTAGCACTGTCTAAAAATCTTCCTGCAATGATAGAAATGTTATTTAATTCTGGGTTGTCCAATATGGTAGCTACTAGCCATATATAGCATGTAAGCAACGAGACTAGTTGATAATTCAAGGATGGAATTTTAAATTGTGTTTAATTTTAACAAAGGTAAACTCAAATAGCCCCATGTTCTTAGCAGCTGCCATATTACACAGTGAAGCTCTAGATCACTGGTTCCTAACTGCACATTGTAACCACCAGGAGATTTTCAGTAAATGCTGATTTAATTGGTCTGTACTATAGCTTAAGCATCTGAATTTTTTAAAAATTTCCCAGGTTGTTCTAATTAGCATTCAGTGTTGAAACACTGCTGTAATATATGACTGAAATTGGTGGAAGAATGAAAAGCATTTTGGAGTAAAGACCATGGGAAATATTTCCTCACTCAGTGAAACATGCTTATCTCATTTCTAGCACCAGACTCGTTTTCAACCTAAAATATGGGAATTATTTAAGAAGTTGTAGGGAATTATAGGTAAATTTCTAAATAGTTGATATACAAAGGTATTTGGAGATGTTTAAAATCCACTTTAACTCTTAAATAACATTATGGAAAATATTGGTACAATCTTCTGAAGAACATCCCTTAATGTAAAAGCATAATACTTTTCTTTAATAATGTTAACTCTGCTTCTGTCCACAACGTTTTTCAGTAGAAGTTTCAATCACATTTTAAATTTAAACAGATTACTAAGTTTTAAATGTTGACTTAGAAATAGCCTGATTTACATAGTCATATATTTTTCATGTTTTAGATAAAAAAGATTCTTGATATCTAATTTTTTTAGTTATACAAAAAAATGTTGCTGAATTCTCCTTTAGAAATTTTAGAGACTAAATAGAGTCATCATATGCTTAAAGACACTGATAAATATTAAAAGGCACTGAAAGTAAATGATATTTATATTTAAGCAAACAACACAGAGGAAAGACTTTTTATTTATCACTGGGGAAACCTGAAAGGATTAAACACTTTTCTTCTTCAAGACATCCATTCTCTAGCATTTCATTGTATCTTCTTTGTGACTTTCTTTCAAGAAAGTTTGACATCCAACTATTCTTGCTACTGTGCTTTTCACTTAACATGAGACAAACAAACCAAGGAAAGAATAGAATGAGTGGATTCAGAAACAGAAAATAATCAGCTTGAAAAATTGAAAACAATTTTAGAGAAAGAACCTTGGATACCAGTGGAAATTGAAAAAGTTTCTTATTCAATCCTACTCAAAAAGTTTTCAGTTTTCAATTTAAATATATAATTTTTAACTAAATGCCTAATACTTTTATAATAATAATTTAGAATGGAATAAAAAGGTCAATAGATATAAATTATTTTCTGGGTTATTCCTAGACACTGGTGAGTTGACCACCAGTGAGTTGACCAATAATATTGATTTTTTAGGTTTAATGTATCTGCCTGGAAAATTAAGAGTGCATTCTTGAGGTGAGGAATTGTACACTATAGGAAGTGGCCTCTTCTTACAACTTTTTAAATGAAAAATTACACTAGTGTAGACAAAAATAAATGGAATTTGAAGTTCTCATGGTTTTCAGATTTACTTTCTATTAATTAACTGTTAGTCCTCTGAACAAATACTGAACATATGTCTCATAGATATTACTTTCTGATTAATATAGCTGAGTTTAATATTGATATTGTTTTAAAAAAATGAGACCTGAATCCATTAAACTACTTTCACACTATCTTCTCACTAAAGGAAATTTCAAATTTAAGGATTTTTATGCACTCAAAAACAATGAAAATATTTCAGTTACAAAAAACTTGGCTCTCCAACCCTGCAACTAAAACTGAAATTATATCTTCTGATCTAATATGAGTCTTTGTGATGTGAAATAGGCAAGTTACTGTTTCTAATAGATATTGAATATATAATACTGAATGTTTTGCTATGGATTAATTCAATAAAATCTTTACTCTTCAGAAAATTATTAAATAATATTGAGAAAAACAATCTTGTAATAACCTTCAAATAATTTAATACCATTAAATCAAAAATAGAAGTATCTGGTATATACTTATCATTTGATTTTACCATCAATTAAAAACAATAACATAATGTAGTGGGGGCACAGTATAGAACAGAGAAGACAAGTAGTGATTCTATAGCATCTTACTACGCTGATGGACAGTGACTGTAAAGGGGGTATCTGGTGGGGACTTGATAATGGGGAAAATCTAGTAACCACAATGTTGACCATGTGATTTTATATTAATGATACCAAAAGAAACAAAATGTGACTTCTGAAAAAAAAATAGGAAATTGGATTAATTTGAAATTATCTTTAGTAGCAAAGACAAAGTAAAGATATTTATTTGTTGTTAGAAACTATTAAATATTTTTAAAAATTTAATTTAATGTTCTCCTTTCACATCATCCACTCTTGTAAACACAGTTTTCCCTTTAGAAGGACTTTTTTCCAGTAATTTAAAATATTTTTATAATTTCCTAATTACTCTCCAAAAAAACGCTCATGTAGACAATTATAAACATTCAAAAATATTTCTGTAACACATTAAAATCCTATCTATAAGCTGAATTTTCCAGCAATCTGGTAACAGAGGACAAACTGTTTTATGGTTGAGAAGTATTTTTTAAAAATAAGTTCACTGTGACTAAACTAAAATATGAAACATCAGAAATATTTAGAAAATATTTATACTTATGGGACTTTAAATTATATATTTTCAGTGGCAACAAATGATCAAATGATATCTCACAGGAAATGTTCTATGAATGGTTATGGAGGAGATTCTTCTAATGCAAGAGATTAGACTTCTCATAAAAGGAAATTATTGAGAAAATACTTTATACATAATTCTCCATCAAAAATATTACAAGGCACATATTCAGTTATTAATTTAAAGGCTCAGTAAAGAAGTTTTGCAGAAATAATAAATACAATAGAAAAAAAATCATTAAAAAATATGTACCTCTTGCATGTGAATAAATTAAGAAATTGGGACAATCCATCCTTGTAAATAATCCTTATATTAGTTAACTAAAATTAATGTTTGCAGATTAAACAAACATTTTAATTTTTAATGATTTAAATTTTAAATTTGAGTTTGAATTTTTAATCTAAATTTCTAGGTTGATCAATTCTTTTATCCTTTGTATAAATACGCATTCATTTCTTATTAAATGTCAGAAAATATATGGCATGTATATGAAGTATATTGTTCCTAAATTGACTAGATCCTTTATATTTGTTACAGGATAGGAAGCAATAAAGATGATTTTCTTAATTGATTTTTTAAACAAGAGACATATATACTAGTAGAAATTTTGAGTTAGCAAATACAATGTCTCTATTATCAATGGGTAATTCAGTATATCAATTTATGTCTGTTTAAAACATTTTTAGTTTCCTATCATTTTGATTTGAGATATTCGTTAGTTGATAATAAGTTTCTTGAGCTACTTTTTTATAGGCCAAGCACAATATATGGTTTAAGTAATACAAAGTAGATTAAGATATTGTCCTTAGCAATCTCAGGAATCTCATGGTTTCACTGAAAAAGCTTTATATATAAACAAATCAGTATGAACACTGTGGTCCATGCTGTAATAGGGTAATGATTATCTTAGTGAATTGTAAAATCTTAACTAGGTATTTGAAGTATTTTTTCCTGATGTAGTTCTGGAAAAAAGCTATCAATTCATATACATTTTACTTTGAATAATATAAAATCAAACATTTTATTCCCAATTTTATAAACTGGAATTTTATATATAATATCAATTATAGGGAATATATAAAAATACTTTTAATGTATATTTAATTATATGTTGTATATAATTATAAATTATATGTATTATATTTATTTGATTTTATATTATGTATTTTTATATATAGTATAATTTATGTCTAAGTGTATATAAAATTATACTTGGCATAATTATATTTTATATATAGAATTAACATGATATTTTTCTATTTTAGATACTCTTATAGTATTAGAGAGAGAAATGCAGATAACATAAAACACTGCATGTATTATATTATTGTTAACACTAGAATATCTTATAAAATGCATAAGTCATTATGTCACTCTCTGAAGACCGATGAGGGGAGAAATGAAAAAAATATGACCTAATTTGTAAAATCCGTTCTCTTGAGATCTGGCTTTGGATAGATTCTGTGCTTGAAATAGAACAATTATTTTTATTTTTAAGCTCCTGGAAAGGCTTGCTCTCTTTGAACTACCCTCTAAAACAGGGAATATTATAGCATAGATTCTCTGCAGAGTAATATGGAGAATAAGTATTGACAAATTATAATTAAGATGGTTGGAGCAACCAATAGTTAGAGCCCAGATTTTTATTTAAGGTAACACATTTACATACAATAAAATGAATTTATTAAAAAACTCACAATATGATTAGTTAGTTGATATGATAATATCAATAGTTAAATACATTGTGCAGAATGATAAAGGCCACTTACACATGTCACTGGTGTATGTTGGAAGAAAAGATGTCCTTCATCCCTGTGAGGAATTTGTAGTGTAATGAGTATGACTCATAAAAAGCTAGCTGTAACAAGAGAAAATGTAGACACCATGAATCAAATATCTTTTTTAATGAATTGGTCATAAATAGAAATATCTGAAGAAAATACCTTGTGTAAAAACTCATACATCCTTCTTCATCTAATTCAGTGCACTGCAGAAGACAACTGGCAAAAGAGGAATTGTTATTTCTCGTTCCACATATCCTACTTCAGGACAATGGGGGGGCCACTGGCTGGGAGACAACTATGCACGATGGGACAATTTGGACAAATCGATCATTGGTATGTGAGTCACTATTTTTATCGTTATACTTTTGAGTTTTCCATTAGTTATTCACTTTTGCTGGTGTTAGTTCATATACCTTATAAGTTCTTCTCAGAAATAGGTCTTTGGCATCATGTTTTATGACAAAGAGCGTCATGAATAGGCAGTGTAGCAGGAAGCAGAATCTGGGGTGCTGTGTAAAAACTAATGGTATACAACTAGTTTATTTTGAGAAATAATTTCATCCCTTTTGGTCACAGCTTCCTGGCTAGAAATGGCAGGAGTTCAGAAAGATGCCATTTAGAGCTAAGAATAGAAATGAACGGAAATTCTTGATTCTATGGAATAAGAATCACTTATAAATCATAAAGAATTAGAAGCACTTCAACCTAAATTTTGACAGAGTTTTTGACCATGGTTGGAAAAAGTAAATAAAACATTATCATTTTAAAGGGCAAACAGATACTTTTCTGTTTCAGATCTAGTCCTAAAATTTATTTACTATTTATATTAGGATTCTAGGAAAGCACTTAATGTTTAGAAACATTCCTTTAAAAGAAGAACTGAGAAATCATATACATTCTATTTCACTGAAGTTTAAAAGGAATTTGTTTCAAATGGTGAAACCTATTGTTAATAATTACAGAGACAACATTTTATTTTAAAAAATGAGACCAAGGAAACCACTGCCACTTTCTTCTTATACTTCCATGTGTTCATAACAGTTTTGTGCTTTAAATATGTCATCTTGAAAGTGTCAACAAAACATATAGAGTCTTGTTTTTATAAAGGTCAACACTGTAAAGCAAAAAAATTTATGAATATTACAAGAAGAAATGTAATCTGAGAAATATTTTATTGAATTAGAGGTGATGTTAGAAATGGAAATTTTTCAAATACAAAAAAGAAAATATCAAAATAAATGAAATAGTAACTAAGACTTTTTTCCTAACGTTTTTAGGTATGATGGAATTTAGTCTCTTTGGAATATCATATGTAAGTAGCTCTATTCCTTTTATCTTCATGGCTTGTAAATATTAGGAAACAAACTATTGAAATTAATTAATATAACAATATATTTTAGACTGGAGCAGATATCTGTGGTTTCTTCAACAATTCAGAATATCAGCTCTGTGCCCGCTGGATGCAACTTGGAGCATTTTATCCATATTCAAGAAATCACAACGTTGCATTTACTAAAGTATGTAACTAACACATTTACTTGCATTTCTTTCCCTCCATAAGTTTAGAAGTTTTTCAATAGAATTCATCTTCCCTGGCTGGTTTCCAGAGGAATTCTTTGAAACTCTTCACAGTTACTGAGGGTATCTCAGCTCATTACTTTGAGAATATTCAGGTGTGGGTTACTTTTCTTTATACTTTTGGGTTCAAGACTTGGTTAACTGGCATACTTAACTGTTCTGTATAATTTCGGAGTAGCAGGGAAAACCAAAAAACAACAAATAAACTGTCTTCCAAACTGGGACAGAACAATTTTAAAAAATCAGCCTCCAATGAAATAATTAAAAGTGAAAAATCATTGCAAATTCTACTCTTAATTCATGAAGTGGACAGATTTAAAGGCAAAGTTTAAAATAATGAGTTGTGAAATTGAGGGAAAAGAAAGAAAAGTAATTATGAGAATTAATTCCTATGTGGTGGCACAACCATACGTCTGACTAAATTAGAGAAGCTAAATATTCTGGAGTGAGAATATTCTGGAGTAAAAAATATGGAAAAGTATAAACAACTAGAGGCAATATCTAACTAAGCTCTAAATTTGGGATATGACTTTCAGTGAAATTCAGAAGAAAGGGTCACCATGATTGTCTTTGCATGTCTCTGTTTATTTCAATCTAGTTTGCATAACAATCTATTTATATCCTAAACTTTAACCCTAACACTAAGTATCACCATAGGTGACAATGTATTTGTCACCTAGTCACATGTGAACTGCTCTTTACATATGACTACCTAAACTAACTTAAGCCATGGCTTTATTTGTATTTTTCTTATTAAAACATTAACATTGCACTTCCTATCTCCACTGTATGAAATAGAAATACTATTTCATAAGATTTTTATGAAAATGATTTAAACAAGGACAAAGCTTATGACTGTTTTGTTTTGTTTCAGAGACAAGACCCTGCTTCCTGGAATAAAACTTTTTCTGAAATGTCAAGGAATATTCTAAATATTAGATACACTTTATTGCCCTATTTCTATACACAGATGCATGAAATTCATGCTTATGGCGGCACTGTTATCCGGCCCCTTTTACATGAGTAAGTGCAAAGTTTATTTTCCCTACCACAGAGGGGTGCTTTCATTTAATTTATTCAATAATCTCTTATAGTGCAATATAGAATATTTTAAATAGGAAACTTTTTTATTGTTATCTTAGTGTACATTTTGGGTCAATAAGCATTTGCATAAATCAATTTATTAGTAAATGCTAATATATGCTATTAAAAATGTGACATTTATTAAAAAGTAAAGTTATTAAAAAGTTATTAAGAAGTATTTTATTACTTCTTAACAATAACTGTATACCAAATGTTGATATTAGATAATTTACCTACCTTATTACATTATTTTAAAAAAATTATTGCAGATAAGATCTCTGATTGAATTAGATGAAGTTTACAGCAGTTAAGTAAGTCTACCATACATAAATGCCTGAATGAGGAAGGCCATCCCACCCCTTCCTGGAGGTGCTCTAACAGGGCACCCCAGAACAGTTCTAACATTCTCCTGAGAAAACTGTTTTGGACTCACTTCTTAAAGCTCAAACTTACACATAAGCAAATCTGGAAATTCTCTTTTATGGAGCATAGTTGCAAGAATTTTAGTTTTTTCTATTTCTAAAACAAGTGCCAATTCTTATTGTGGATGTCATAAAAAAGAGAACATACATCCAAAGAAAAATTAAAAAAATACTTGAAATAATCATGGTATACTTAACTTCTATGCACCCTGTATTACCAAAGTAATTTAATGAGATGGTTTATTAGATTGCACTATTGATAAACCATTAAAAGTAAACAGTAAATACTCATATTAAACAATAGTACCCAAGATAATATTACCAAAATAGTAAGTTCATCAATATGCCTTCTATTTTAATAATAGGCTAATACAGTTTTCTTAAAAAAAAAAACAGCTCTTCCTAGATTCAAATTATTCTCTAGTTGTTTTATTTATTTGTCTACTATAATCTCTTCTTTATTTTTGGAAAAAAAATTTATTAATTTCTTGCTTCTTTCATTTCTAGACTTACCCCCATTGTCTTCTCCCTATTAACCTCCCAGAATAGTTGAAACATCAATCCTGAACTGAGACCCCAACAAAAAACAGTATTGGTTATGCAGACTCTCCTCCTTTTGAGAACACCCATGCCTTTGTTCCCATGGGAAGTTCGTAGAGGAGTAAATCCAACAGTCCAACTTGGTATTAATTTCAGTTTGTAGTAAAACAAAACAAAACACACGCAAAAGAACAAACAAAATTTTGCACTCCCATTGCAATTAGAAAAATAGTGGCTATTCTCAAACTACAAAAAACAGATTTTGGGTTTTCCAGGCATTTATATCTGAAATTCACATCTATTAACATAAGGAAGAACCTTTAAGGACATTTAAATACACTATTCATTGAGTTCAAATTTAAGTAAGATAAGCTAAGCAAACTCTTTTTAAAGTTACAGAATCAAGATTCCTGAAGCACAATTCCTGAAGTCTCACAATTCTTTTTGAGTGTTTATAAATTTTGCTTCCAAGTTTGCTGATCTTTTACTTGACAGTTAATATTTATACCTCTCTGAGTTCTCTTCAAAGAAGATTTCTCATTCAGTTGGTCTTATGTATCTATCACAATTCTATGCTTTTGGTCAGGACTTCACTCATAGTCTAGATTTAATCATAAACTATTGTACTACAGCGCATTGAATTTCAATTGACAAATTTTTTTTTTAAATTTTTTTAAAGTTTGGTTTTCATTTTAATCCACAAAATTCCACACTGCAAAATGTGACTTGGATAATTATTTTATGGTATTCATGAAATAGAATTCTTTCATTTAACTATTTGTAAATATTTTTTTAAGATTCTTTAAGGAAAAGCCAACTTGGGATATATACAAGCAGTTCTTACTGGGTCCAGCATTTATGATTACCCCTGTTTTGGAATCTGTAAGTCTTATCACATATTTTTGTTAACAAAATTTTTGTCCTTGGTTTATATATTTTTAACAACCCTATTTTTAAATTCCAGGATACTTACACTGTAAAAGGCTATGTCCCTGCTGCTCGGTGGTTTGATTATCATACGGTAAGAAGTTAAGGAATTCCACGGAATTGACTAAGCAGAAATGGATAATAGTTTGGTCATAGATTTTTTATTAATGATGTATTTTCTTTACTTTCCACCTAAAAAGAATAAGATATTTCTTGCTAATTATAGCTGAATCCAATTAATACTCAGTGAAAAGAATTAATTTACTCTTAGTTAGGTAGTCATTGATTTATTTTACCAAATGAACATGGAAAGTGCACATTATTCACAAAAAGGTCACTGTCTTTTATTTATATGTCCATATATCCAAAATGATCATTAAAGGTAATGTAGCCCTCCCAAGAATAATGTATATGGCAAGTCATAAATAGCTTTTGCGACCTTTCAAAAACCAATATATTTTCTGCATAAGAATACCACAAAAACAAGTAGTGGTAAACTACTTTCAAAATAATCAATGAACAAAAGACTAAGGCTTTAAACAACATGATTTCATAAATTTGAATTTTTATTATTTCTTAAATTGAAAGTGTATTATTTGATTTTATAACTGTGCCATCTCAAGTACCAATATTGCTGATGATTCCACTTCTTGCTGCTTTTGTGCTTCCTTCCATTCTTCTTATTTCCAGGGCCAAGATATTGGTGTTAGAGAAACATTTAAAGTATTTGAAGCCCCATTAGATAAAATAAACCTACATGTCCGTGGTGGTCACATCCTACCATGTCAAGAGCCTGCTCAAAACACATTTTACAGGTAAGTGAAGTTTATATAGAGATCAGATTAAATTTGGGGATGTATCATGTTGTAATTGTCAAGACCTGGGAAGGGTCTGAGATTTTACTCTACTTAAAGCACTCAAGTTAGCCTGCCAGTTTCATGGATGCTTTGTCACAAACAAAGGTATTTCTTAGTCATGCAATAGCAAAAGCTTTATGTTTCCTTCTTATTTCCCTGTACCCTAAGTCCCATGGGGTGACATGGAGTAGCTCAGGCGGATGTTGCACATGTAAAAGGTTTACATGTAAGATGCTGCATAGCTAACAAACTCCAAACCTTATAAGAAAACTCAATCTTTTATAGTGGACTATAAGCAAACCTGTCCATTTTTTGCTTTAAAGGAAGACATTACCTTTATTATACTGGACAGTAAATTTTTAAAATTAATTATAAAAAAGTAAATACAAAAATACATTAAAAGAATCATTTTCCACAGCAAGTGGGATTTATTACAGGGGTGCAAGGATGTTTCGATATCCACAAATCATTGTGATACATGACATTAACAAAAGGAAAGATAAAAACCATATGATCATCTCAGTAGATGCAGAAAAAGCATTTGACAAATTCAACATCCATTTATGATAAAAACTCTAAACAAAATGGGTATAGAGGAAACATACCTCAACATAATAAAGGCCATATATAAAAACTCATAGCTAACATAATACTCAGAGGTGCAAAGTTGAAAGCTTTTCCTTCAATATCAGGCACAAAACAAGGATGTCCATTCTCACCTCTTTTATTCCATATAGTAAGTTCATCACTGGAAATCCTAGTCATAGCAATCAGACAAGGAAAATAAATAAAAGTCACCCAAATTGGTAAGGAAGATGAAAAATTGTTACTATTTGCAGATAAGATACATGAAAAACTCCGAAGACTCAACAAAATAACTACTAGAAATAGTAAATGAATTCAGTAAAGTTGAGGATATAAAAATATACAGAAACCTGTTGCATTTCTATGTACTAATAATGAACTAGCAGAAAGAGAAATTTTAAAAAATCCTCACTTAAAATTGCATCAAAAAAGAATAAAATACCTAGGAATAAATTTTGCTAAAGAAGTGAAAGACCTGTACTATGAAAACTTTGAGACATTTAGAAAGGAATTGAAGACACAAGTAAGTGGAATAGTAGAGTACACTCATGGTGGTATTATTAAAATATCCATAGCATCCAAAACAATAAACAGATTCAGTGCAATTCCTATTAAAATACCAATGGCATTTTTCACATATCTAGAACAAATAATCCTAAAATTTGTATGGGATTACTCTAAATAGTGAAAGTAGTCTTGAGAAAGACAAAGCTGGAGATGAATTAAAATAAACTCAATATGTATTAAAGAACTAAATGTAAGACCTGAAACCATAAAACTCCCAAAAGAAAACATAGGCAGTATACTCTAGTTTATTGGTTTTAGCAATTTTGTCCCTTATAAAGATGAAAGATAACGCAGATCTACTCTCCATTACCATCCACAACTGATCGTTTGCCCAAGACTCTCCCTTCTTTGCCACAGGACCCTTTATCTGGTATTCTCTTCCTCTTGCTCAGCGGTGTGTCCAATCTACCAGGGCTCATGGGCCCACTCTGTCGTCATTTCTACTCAATTCCTGGCTTAGGCATTCAGATTCTAGAGGATTCATATCCTATTTCTTTTCTTTTCTCATGCTGTATCCATTCTCTTCGTCGTCTACATAAATATGGGATATCAAGTTTAGGTACATAGACAAGAAAAACCAAATTGTTTGTACAGTGAACATGGAAGCAGATATTTAGTTCACAGATAGGCCTCTGTAGGCACAAGCTTGGGAGGTAGTGTCCATTCCAAGGATAGGATTTATAACTTGCCGGCTACTCTCCATATTCTTATTAACAATTGTAATGACAATTCAGTGATTTTTATATGGAAATGTGAGGAATACTTACTCATAACAGATTCTTTTAAAATGCTATTACTATGGTTTCATGTTTAATATCTAAGGACAGGATTACCATAGAGAAGGATAAATAAATATATCAATAAACTTAATATGGTTTAAATTATTATAAATGAGGTCACTTTCAATTTGCTACAGTAGGTGAACCCTTGAGATCAAAAGATATGCATTATAATTTCTATTAAATATGAAGAATTTTATTTTTATATTTAAATCATTCCCATTAACTCATTAAAAAAGGAAAGTCCTTTAATTTTCTTTGTCTAGGACAGTTTGTGCTCTCTTTAGTTAATAGTCTTATTTGTGTTTTTTGAGGGTACTTGTATGATGTCGTAACACAAGTAAACACATGCTACTTTATAAATATGGATAAAATTGTACTTCTTTCTTATAGTCGAAAAAATTACATGAAGCTCATTGTTGCTGCAGATGATTATCAAATGGCACAAGGATCTCTGTTTTGGGATGATGGAGAGAGTATAGGTGAGTGTTCCATTTAGTACAAAAATGTAACTGAAAACACACCTATTATCTCATATTACTTTTATGTTACCTTTTGTAACTTGGATGCTGAATAAAAAACTAATAATATTATTCAATGCTAAAATAGCTTATTAATTAGTTGAATCACCTTTTAAAAATAGTGTTCTAAACATTTAAAGACTTTCCTTTTATCCTAAATATAGTTAATCCCTATAGAAAATGTCTGGATAACTAAGAGATTTGTATGAGCAGAGAATGTATATCAATCAATTTTGTATACTCTAGTCTTACACCGTTCACATAATAGACTCTCAGTATGTGTGAGGTCTACTGAAAAACCACATTCCATGTGCACATATTGATGCTAAGAAAACCTCTAAAACATTAAGTAGTCTATAAACAAACTTAGGTTTGGTCTCTACACTTTGTGGCTCTTGCTTTTGTGGTTTTCTTTTTAATTCAGTATGTTTTTACATGAAAAGTTAAAAATTTAAACTTAGATCTGTGTTTACGCCATGTTTCTCAAGACCAGACTGAACTACAAAGCTTCTAGCCACTTGTGCTCTGCTGACCATTATTGTCAGCATCACCAAGGGTAGTTTGTTAAGGATGCAGATTCCAGGGGCCACTCAAATTGTATTAATTTTGGGAGAAGCCAAAAAAATCTGGAGTAAAATGCCCCCAGGTGGTTTTTATACTATTAACTAGACACTGGTAGAAGATTAAGTTTACCAACTGTTCTTGACAGTGCCAGCTCTCCTAGAAGGGAGATATGAACATTTTCTTGATACAAACCTTAGTAATAAACAATGACATCTGTGTGAAGCTGAAGTGCTCATGTGGCAGTTTACTACAATTTAAGAAAATTATCTGCAGAAGAGATTTTTTCATTAGTATCACTGACATGTATCATTCATTTTTTCAGGTAAATCGTAGTTCATTATTCTGCAATCATAGGAAATAGGAATCTATTACTAAATGAAGTATGTTGGAAAGTTGATATAAGAATCATATGAAAGTAAACAAGACACTTGGAAAAAAGACTCTTGAAAAAAATCTCTTGGTAGTATTTTGTGATTTAGGTGAAAAAAATCAACTATTAGTTAAAATCCTATGCTTTTAAGTTCTTGACCTTCATTAACACATTAACAAATTTCTACAAAGTTTGCATCCTTTCTTTCTCACCTAGGCCTAGAAGGATGCACTTTGAATTTGCCTACAATTTCCAGAGGTGTAAAGTTGAGTTATATATAATTTGCATCATTGTCTTGGGATCTTTAAACTTACCACTAGACAAATTGAGTTAATTCATTATAACAGCAAGACAGACAAAGCTTCTCTTAGAACTTTTTTCTCCAGCTCTTCCTATCAAACTAAGATACAGATGAAAGAACTTGGTGTGACATTTATACTATTGAAGTTCCGTGAGAGATTTTTATTTTTAATCAGTGGAAAGTAACTAAGCATAATTCAGATATTTATGATATCTTCATGAAAGCATTCAAAATTGTTCTGGCCAATTATATTTGCTCCTTTGGTTATATTTCACAATCTCAATATATTTCTTATAATTAAGTATAAAGATTTCAAATAATCCTCCAAAATTTCTTGAGTAAACAGCAGTAATAATATACAAGTGCTTGGAGTCTTTTATTTATTAGATGAGATTAATTTGATTTATTAGATCGGTATCTCCAAGGACATTTTCTCTCACAGCAATCTCTAATTGATAGGCACCATCTAAATGATTTCATCATTTTTAAGGACATTCAAATTTTATGGAATACTGTTATTTGCTGACATATTCTTTCAAAGAAAATAAAAGATAAATCAAAATAAACTTATCTTGAAACTTGTGTACATTAAGTAAATTTTAACTGTCCCAACTAATGAAGTTGTAACTTAGTAAAATGCTACTTAATGAAATAGATATATGTATACCTTGATTAAGACCATCTGTCATCTTTCTCTTATTCATTAAAAACAACAGAAAAACTGTTCATATCTTCCTAATAGTTGTCATTTTGTATTTTTTTATCTCACAGTTCTATACTTAAAACATTTCTCTCAAATGTGCTTAAGCTACATTTACATATTTAAAACTTAAGATTAAAATATTTTGCCTCAAAATGTATGTTAACTAAGTCATGCATACATTATATTTATGGTGAAAAAAATTTTACGCAGACTATCATTTAATTTAAGATAGGCAAAATTAATCACAAATTAAGCCATTTTTCAGAGGACTGATTAATAGAAATAATGTATAAGTGGAAAAGGGAATTAAAATTTGTTGCTTTTTAAATGTTATCCTAACACTTGCTTCAATCATGCATCTGGCTCTACTTTGCCCCCTCAGTCTTACCCATGCTTGTTCGGTTTTACATATAAACCCAATCTTAGAAATCAATGTCATGGATTTTATTCCATGCATTGGTAATAATTAGTTGATACATTTTTGGCCATTTACTTTAGTTCTCTGGGACTCACTTTAGAATAAATTGCCATCGTGTTCATTTTCCATTGTAAATGTTACATTGTAATGTCCATCATTGGGGAGGCCCGTAAGTGTCCACATTATCATCACTCAATCCTATTTATTCTTGTACTTGTTTCACCATTCTTTTACTGATATTAAGGTGATTTTAGACCTGTCACTGCTTTAGCATTGCCCTCTTTCAAACACACACACCAATCTACTTCATATTTCAGTGCTTCTTAAACTGTGTTGGGACAAGATAAATAAAGAAAAATTAAATATGTACCTATGGTATTTGGTACCCTTTATACTAGGAAAGAAACAAAATATACAAATATTTACTATTCTTCTTTAGAAATATAAATATTTCACTTTTTTTCTCTCTACAGATACCTATGAAAGAGAGCAATATTTCTCAGTACAATTTAATTTAAACAAGGTGTGTATTCATACCAGATTATTTATATGCAATTGTGTAAACATTTGAAGTTTAGTATCATACTTTATATATTTTATGTTTATTATGTTTATTATATAGGGTCCTTCATTTCATATATATGAATAAAAAATTTGCTCTACCATGAAATAAATTTTGAATAACAGATATGTATTTTTAAATACATATTTATATATATATTTATATATATATTTATTTATTTTTTGAAAATGAAGGGTTTAAATTATTTCTTTTTCTTTTTCTTTACAGAACACCTTGACAAGCACTATTTTGAAAAGTGGGTACATAAACAGAAATGAAATGAGACTTGGATTCATTGATATATGGGGAAAAGGAAAAACTTCTGTTAAAGAGGTTAATCTGATTTATAATGGAAATAAAGAGCCACTTAAATTTACTCAAGAACCAGACAAAGAGGTAAATGACTTAAGAAAAAGTATTTTTTTCAGTGGAGTTATTCAAAACATATATATGAATGTCTTCTATTTCTCAGCCTTAAAGAAACAAAATTATGGGTCAGTTATGAGTTTTCTTGTTTATTCATTTTCATTTGACAGCCGTATCTATTGCTATACTATCATCCTTAGTAACCTGCATCTATTTTATAATTGTGATATAATCAAAGGAAAACTAAATTTACATTGAATATCTAAAACCATGTTAATCCTAATGGGAAAGTACCTCGAGTTTAAGGCTGCATCTGCACTGCTGAAACCATATGTGTGTGCACATACCAATTTGTGTTTAAAGTTGGATAAAAACAATTAGCTGTTGATCAGCCAGTCCCTTCATATGGGCTTAAGTTTCCGAACAGCCAGTTGTTTCACTAACTTTAACTTTAAAACATGGTGTCTTGGATACAGTCTTAGGTCCTCACAGGTTTCATGGGTTGTGAGAGTGCACAGCACCTGAAACGCAATTGCATCCAGTTGGAGCTTAACACTTACGCTCTTGTTCTTGCTGTTTTGTAGGCAAGTGAAATTTCACCCTTAATATAAAACGATGTCTTAATTACTACATTGACATTAAAATGTTTTTATTTCTTTAAATTATAGTAAGTTTGGGAAATTAGAGTTTTGTATATTTAATGTATTTTCTTGGTAAAATAGAAGTTGATAACCAAGAGCCTCAACTCCAATTTTCTTTTTTTGGAAGAATGTTACCAGTTTATAAAATTCCAAAGTAAGAAATGACTGATTTAGTCCAGTAGTCTTACATGCAGACCAAGAAACTGAGTCCCTGAAAAGGATAATTAATTCCTCAGATATAAATAGTCAGTGGTTTTCAGTATAAATTAGAAATCAGTGTTTTAACTTCCCAATGTTCAAATAATAGTATATAGTTTATTTACTAAAACAATGAAAAATAAAGCTCACGACTTTTATTATAAAAATAAACTAAATACAGTCCAGCTGAACAATGTCAAAAAAGATATTTTAACATATCAAGTATTGTTTCAAGTCATACCGTTATAAAGAAAAGCCCATTCCACTACTTTCAAACACTTTCACAAAGAATGTTAAGTATTAAGAAGAAATTTTTACAGTATTTTATTACCTCAGTGATTCCAAATGAAGATACTCAGTTTAACTACCAGCAAGGAAGCAATTTCTGCTAAGTGCATTTATATAAAACAAATATTTATGAGCACCTACTCTTTTCCAAACTTTCATAGATTTCTGGGAAAAGGAGGCAGAAGTCAATTTCTTTCCCTTTCCCGTTACCCTTCTCTAGGGGTGTGGGAATTGCATGCAAGGGATGATTTAATTGTTCTATCAATACAAATTTAAAACATTTTTTCTAGCAAAAATTATGCTTACTTGCCTTTCATACAGGTATTAAAAGCTACATAATGTACTTGCAGTTTTTCACCTTTGATGTATGAGAACTAGGTTAGGTTTTGGTTCAAACTAAACTAGGTCAGTTTCAAACCTGGCTATCAGATATTAAGAAAATTATTTAACTTTTACATTTTAAACTTTTCTATTATAGTGTGTGGGAAATAAATACTAAGACACTAAGCTTTAGTGAAGAATACATTTTATAAAGCCCCTAGGAGAGTGTCTGTTATTCAGTTAGCAGTAAAGGAATGTTGCTTGTCTTCTCTTGCATATTTAATGATTGAATCCAAACTTTCTGAGCTAAGGCACAGTCATGTAAGTGAAAAAACAAAATTGTTAAGGTCTAATGAAATCAGCATATAATAAAAATACCACAAATGATTGACTACAGCTGCTTAATTGGTCACCTCCACAATTAGTCCCTATATGGGCTAATTGCAACTCTCTCCAGTGAAAGAAAGTAACACACACAAAATTGAAATTATTAGCAATAAATTCAGCATCCTAAAACACTTTAAGATTCATACAAAAGAAAAACAAATTTCTAATCTTAATTTTATGTATAGATGGCTGGATAATATTTGAGGGCAAGAAGCAGATTTATTTAGTACACTTATAAATAACTTCATATTTAGGAGTCATGTAGAAAGAATAAAATAATAGAAATCAAGATAATTGGTTAATAGCCTTAGTTTTTCAGTTTTTGATAACCCTTCCACCTCTTGGAGATTTATTTTCATTTATCTGTATTACAGGTCGGGTTGGGTGAGATTATTACTGAAATGATTCTGAACTCTGGAATAAAATTCATCAAAATGTAGAAGAAAAAAAAGTTATATCATATTTACATAGAGAATATATACTTATGGAAATAGTCTGTTTAAAAAAACCCACTGTTCTGATTAAACAATTAATTACCATCTCACTTTTTTTTCAGATACTAAATATTAATCTTACATCAAGTAATGTTATTCTAAGTGAACCAGTAGAGATCTCTTGGTTATGAAGATCATTGTCAATTCCAGCTGTGAAAGAGAAATTAACCCCTGGATTTAAACTTCACCGGATTTACAATTTTCATCTTCATTGGTTTCTTGTGTTATATAAAATATGATTTTAACATATCTAAAATTTAATACAATGTATATCATATTAATACTCATTTTATTTATCAATGTGGCCTGGTTTCAAATTTTTAGACATATTTAGTAGGATTTAAATAGTTCTAGTTACCCTTGCTAAGTATAAGCTAAGACTGTAAAATAGTTACTATATATATATATATATATGTAACCAAAGATATAATTAAAATGGGTAATTTTCTAAAATTAAGTGAAATTTTTGTGTAATTGTATATATTTTATTCACTGCCTAGTAACTTTAAATCATGTACCAATATTTATCATCAGATTTAATATTTTTCAGTATGCACATTTAATTAGAAAACAGAAAATAAATGTATATAAATATATAAAATATACGTTTCTTTTTATTTTCCAAAAGGAATTTGTCTTATTTTAGGCTGCTGTTACAAATTACCATACAGTGAGTGGCTTAAACAATAAACATTTATTTCTCACACTTCTGGAGGCTAAGAAGCCTGATCAAGGTGCCAGCAAATTTAGTGAGTGGCCATCTTCTCATTGCACCTTCACACAATTGAGAGTAGAAAGTGCATTAGCTCTCTGGGGTCTTTTCTTATAAGGTACTAATCTCACTTGAGGGCTCCATTCTCATGACCAAATTACCTCTCAAAGGTACTGTCTCCAAATACCATCACACTAGGGATTAAAGGTTCAACATATGAATTTAGAAAGGACACATTCCATCCATAGCAAAAATCCAAATTCCCTTTTCTAGCACTGCTCTATACATGGGAAAAAAAAATAATTCTGTCTATTCTATCTGGTTAGTTGAATAAATCATCCTAGCTCATTCATTCAGGTTAGAGGACTTTCTAAATCATTTCTTAAAATAGTATTTACTGGTATTTTTTAACACTTGGATTTCCTTGAACTTAGCTAATATCTATAACTTGACATCATTATTTTCAATTATAAATTAGAATATTGATATAGTGCAATATTTAAGACAATTCACAACTCAGAATGCAATCACCAGTGGGCATAATAATAGCCATAATGATGACTACTATAAAAAAGAAAAGAAATACAAGTGTTGACAAGGATGTGAGGAAAAGGGCATCCTAGTGTACTGATTGGGGAACGTCAATTAGTGTAGACACTATGGAAAACAGCATGCAATTCCTCAAAAAATTAAAAATAGAACTACCATATGATCTAGTAATCCCACTTCTGAATGTTTCTCTGAAGAAAACAAAAACACTAACTCAGAAAGACACATGCATCCCATGTTCATTGCAGCACTGTTTATAACAGTCAAGATGTGGAATAAGTGCCAATCAGTGGATGAATGGATAAAGATAATATGGTATATATATTTATGTATTGGAATATTATTCAGGAATAAAAACATAGTAAAATCTTGCACTTTGCAACAACATGGATGGACCTTGAAAGCACTATGCTAAGTGAAATAAGTCAGAGAAAGACAAATACCATATGATCTCTCTTGTTATGTTGAATCTAAAGAAACAAAATAAAGCAAAACAAAAACCCAAGCTCACAGATACAAAGAACAGATTGGTGGTTGCCAGAAATAAGGGGGTAAAGGGGTTGAACAAATAAATGGGTGAAGGAGGCCAATAGGTAAAAAAAAAAAAAAATTAGAATATTGCTATAATGTAATCTTTAAAGCAATTCATAACTCAGAATACAAAGATCAGGGACAATAATGATAATAAAGCCAATAGTAATAATAATAATAATAATAATAAGTGTGGTTCTAAGAAATATTTAGTAATTGAAGTGATTAAGCAGATTATAAATTATAAAAACAGCTGTTGGCAGGGAATCTACAATCACTAAAGACAGCATTATAAATGATGGAGGACAATCACGTAGTACTCAGCAAAACTGAATTTGTGTATTCACTCTGACCCAGAGTTCCACTCTTCAGATGCCTTAATGGCCGTACACAGAGAGGTATGTACAAGCATATTCACTGCTTTTATTGAGAAAGAAAAAATCATTATTTGTTGTCAGCTTAGAGTTGGCTTGGCTCTGAGATTTAGGCCATGATGTTTTTCTGATGAAAATAAACATTCTCACCAACATCAGATGGGATCATCCTGTAACTACAATGGAGTAATACAAAAACAAGACCACTTCAAATAATTTTTCAGACAGAAAGCAATAAAAACATTCTTCAAATCACAAAATACCAAACACCTACTTCTCTGGACTGACACAAGTGCCTTGCTTTTTCAATCAATTGCAAATTTAGTCCTATACCATTCCTTCCACCTCCTAGAGAAAGAAAATTGCCAATATAAAGATCATCAACTTTGACTAGAGTAGCAAAGAAATGAAGATTACATATTGTGACAGAGTTCCTAATGACAATGCCCTTTATGAGGCCTATGTCACCTTGTAACAAATTTTGGTCCCCATGGCAAGGTTAGTTAAAATATGTTACTTTTAAATATAAAGCTAACTGGTACAATGTGATTATTACAACAGGAATTGTACCGAGTTTTCAGTGTCATATGTCACATATAAGATTGTGAAGGCTCCTGGGTATACATTTTAAGAGCAAATGATAAGTTACTTCTAGTTATCCACATAAAAATGAGATAACTACACTTGTGTCTCCTATACAACTTGAGGCCTTCTATGCGTGTGTCCTGTGCCACTGCTATTTTACTTTATAGTATCTCTAACATATTAACCTTCCCTTGTCTGGACAAGGAAAAAATTATTTAAGTTGGGGAATTTCAGGCTATCAAACAACTTCTCCCAGATTAGTTTTCTATTGCTATGTAACAAATTATCATAAATTTAGCAATTTAAAGCAACTCAGATTCATTATTTCACAGTTTCCAAGAGTCAGGAGGTAGGTCATCATTTAGCCAACTCCTTTGTTCAGGGTCTCACAAGGCTGAAATCAAAGCGTTGCTGGGTTATGTTCTCATGTTCTCATCTTGAGTCCAGAATGGTGAAAAATTTATTTCTAAGCTTAGGCAGTTGGCAGAATTCATTTAATCACATCAGTGGGACTAAATACCTGCCTTCTTGATGGTTGTCAACTACAGGCTGCTCTTAGCTTCTAGATATTTCTCTTACCTCCAAAGAGGTCACACATAGTTCCTTGTCATGTATGCTTCCTTAATATGGCCATTTAATCAGGCAAACTGAAGCAAGTCTGCTAGTAAATTGGAATTTCATGTAACATAACATGATTCCTGGAGTCACATCCCATCAACTTTGCCATATTCTCTTGATTAGAGTATTTGACAGGTCCTGTCCACATTTAGGGGGAGAAAAATCACACAAAGGTGTGAATACCAGAAGATTATGATTATGGGAGCGTTCTTAAATCTGTCTTCTATAGCCCAAACTTACCCATGTGCCAAACAGAGCACTACCAAACTGATAAAGTAACTCCCTGCCAGAATTAGGATCCCCCAACTGTAAAAAACAGCCAAAAAAAGTTATGTCAGTATCTGACAAAATGCTATAAGCATCATAAGAGCCACTTAACAAGTATTAACAACTGCAAGTATAACCAACAATACATAAAGATGTATAAGACATTATGTGGAACTTGGAATCAAATATCAAGCAGAGACAGAAGCAGAATCTCAACTTGTGTTGACAGCCACTCGTTCCTTGAAGAGACAATGCACATTATCAACACTGAAGGAAATGTTTGAAATGAGTATTCTTCAATTAAAAAGTAGTTTACTGAACATATATGTTCAAATTATGATGCTCTATTTATCTTAAATACCTAAAATCTATTTAGTTTATGTTCTTGCCAGTGAGATAGTAGGCAAAATACAGAATAGTACAGACTAATGGATTAGAAATATTGCCACCTTACAAACTAACATTTCTTCAGAGCCTTCTTCAGATAAATGAGAGACTTAGCAAGGTAAGTGCCCTCCCCATTTTCATTTCATCCTTGTTAGCTCTAGTTTATGTGATTTATGCATTTGATTGACCAAAGAGCATAAAATTGGGAGCCAAAAGAATTGAGTTCGAGTTCTAGTTTTAACATTTAGTGGTGTAATATGTAGTGAGTGGTATCTCCTGCACAATGTTGGGTATTGTCCATAGTAGTGACTAGTGGCTGTTATTTCAAAATACAGGTTATCTCTATAAAGTAAGAAATGTATGGTATTCACAGTCTTCCCTAGTAAATCACAAAATTGATGTGACAAATTTGATTTAAGGGCCTACAAGTTTAATTTGTTGATGATTATGTCAAAAGACTTACTTTGCAGTAATCCAAAATAAAATAACCCATATGTTAAAAAGTCTTATATTTTATAGTTTAAATTTCTCTCCAGTCTATTATCTTTTCTCTGTTCTTGCTCAGGTTTCCATTGTTTCTAACCTGGAAACATTTTTCAGAGTTTCATAAATAATTTTTTCTTCCACTCTCGTCTCCATCATTCTTTCCAATTACTGCATAATAATTATCATTGAATAATAACTTAACATTTTGTTCTCTTGATTGTACTTCTTCAATGATTCCCCTCAAGTAAAATAAATAAAAACTCTTATCATCATGCACAAGGTTATAATTTAATGTGAAAAAAAGAAACTGTAAAATTCTACTGAATAACATGATAAAATTGAATAATTTGGAAAGATACATCTAATTTTTGATGAAGAGTTTAAATTTTAACTTCATCTCACACACACATTTTGTTTTTTCCTCCCCTTGCTACTTAAAATGCTGCTTCTTTCTGCCTTATTATTTCAACAAACTCTTATGGCCATATCATAATTAAGCTTCACTGTCAGTTTAATGGTCATGATTTTCTAACCCCCTTAAACAAAACTAGTTTCTCTTTCTCCATGTTCCCATGTATTTCCTGTATTACATTAACCTGAAATTAAAACTGGCAGTTTTATCCTCCAAATCCTCCAACTCAGTTACAGGCTTTTGAGGCCAAAGACCAGGAACAGGGTATGCCTTATTTCTTCCAGTGTCCAGTATCAAATTCAGGACACAGTAGCAGGCACTAAAAATGTGGTGAATGAAAAAAAGAATTAAGTTCAAAACTGTATTAAGCTCTTAATGGTTAATGGTAGAGAAGACAAACACATCACCCATGAAGGCTTATTCCTGTGTCTGCCATCAGAAAAGAAGGGAATAGATAGAAAAGATCAAATATAGATGTCTTGCTTTTTGCTAGATCTAGAAAATTTCCAGTAAAAAAGACAAGGGTGAAAAGTGGACTATCTTGTGCTCTATTTCCCCAACTACAGTACACAAAAGCCCAGAGTGAAGAAAACTACATTTTGTACTATGAGGTGAGGAAAAAAAGAATTCAAGAATCCCTGACTCTTTGCCCATTGGGAATTGAGGGAGGAAACCAATTTTCAGTATAGGCACAGCGTGAGGTCTGTAACATCATCATCTCCATTTTATAAAGATGGACAGTAAGGAACAGAGAGTCAAATAACCTGATCAAGATCATATATCTAGTAAATATTGAAAATAAAAATTCTTCTGACTCTAGACACTACAGTCCTTACCAATACACTGTATAGCCACACTTCAGCTTACTGATCCTCATTTCTCTCATCGAATAAGCAATGGGAGTTAGAATGGAGCCTATTTAATCAGTTACATGAATGCATGTCATCTATTCAGAATATTTTTCTTTTGCTTTTTTCTCTATATTTGCCTTATTAAAATTTAGCTTTGTTTTATTAGTTTGTAGGTAAAAAACGTGATTACATTAAATTACAAAAACTCCTCATGTACAGTTATGGTAAAGTTTTCTACTTGTCCAGATGGTAATAAAGGAAAAATCGGACTTGAAATTAATTAGTTAATTCACTAATTAATGGTGTTTAAATTATCCAATAAAATTTTTAAATAAAATTTTAGCAATAAGGCTACAAATACTAAAAAATAATTTTAATTTCATATTTGCATGAAAACTCTATTTTTCGGCACTAAAAATAGTGTTATAAAGTGGTTCAGCACTTCATTACATTTTGGTTGCTAGAAATGATTTCAAGCATACTGATATCCACTGCTAGACTTTATTTAATACATGTTTTGTATATTCCTCTGTGTACCATGACCATCCAGAAAGCAACAGAAGAATGCATATCAACGCCTGAGAAGTGAATTTCTTATGTTAACTTATATAAAAGAATATAGAAGACCCATTTTTAGGTTTCTGCAATTGTATTTTAGGGCTGATATTTGTAAATGGAAATTTCTTTATACCTGGTTCATTTCAGAACACTAAATATCATATGCCAGCATGGCCCTAAATTTAGTGAATTCTTCCATCTAGGGAAATGCTGATATGTTTTTACTCATTTCCCTTTTTGAACTCTGGTAATTGCCAGGATGACTGGAATGTGGGCCTCTGGGAACTGCAGAGAACTGATTATTGGGCATGAGGAGAACAGAGATATTTCCAAATTTCCTAGACACTTGATTTTGGACATTTCCAAAAGGGATTGATAGACTCCTGTTATAACAGCTTTGGCTGTCAACTTTGATTAACGTAGATATATATATTTTTTTGTCTTAGGTCTTTAGATTCTTTCAGATTGCAAGAGACTCAGGCAATTTGTTTCTTGTATATAAAGGGGAGTGAGATGCAAACAAGAAAACACAGGAGAAAAGAAAGGAAAACAGGCAGGCTCAATAGAAAATGATCAGCTTTACCCGTCTGTCACTCCTCCTTCCTGTTTAATGATTGTCCTTTACAGACATGACCAGTGTCTTTTCTTTTTTAACTTTTGCCTCTGCTTACTCATGACTTCTAGTTACATCTTCTCTCTATATTTCTTGGTTCTGGTCCCAAAGAAAAATGGTTGTTTTATTCATCTGTTGTTCTGTAAAACAGCCCCTCAAAATTTTGTAATTTAAAACAATGATTTTATTATCGTTCATGGTTTTTTGAGCCTGCCTTGGGTGTGCCATGTGGTGCCTCACATGTAGGTTGAAACTAGAGTCAGGCTCGGTTGGCTGGGAATAAAGGATTGTATCTTCATTTACGTTTGGTGTCTCCTTGTTCATCCTCATTGCCTCTCATTGTAGTTGAGTTGCTTGGACTTCTTACATGGGAGCTCAGAGCTCCAAGAGGCAGGAAGTGACAGAATCAGTGGTAGTAGTCACAGACCAACCTAGATTCAAGGATGTGAAGGAATACACTCTCTCTGAGGAGTGGCAAATTGATAGTAGCATCTTTGCAGACAAGCTACCAAATTTGTGACTTTTGTATTCTTTCCCTCCAGCTTCCCTTTTCTGTCATTTGCCTCATTGTTGATACTGAAAGTCTTCATTACTTTCCACATATTAATTTCAGTGGGATTTATATTAGGACAAATTGTCTTATGAATATTAAGCAAGATTCTACCATTATCAAATTACTTCAAACTCTGTCTATTAATCATTCCCCTCAATAATTTGAAGTTAAACTAATTTGAGATTAGAACTAGCAAAAAGTTAAAAATATAAGATGCAATGATGTGGAAATTAAATCTGAGTTGTGTAAGTATTGTTCACATTTCTGGTTTTCTCCTCATTTGTCCCCGTTCACAAAATGAAATCAAGTCATGTCTCATGTATTTTCCTCTGATTATTAGGTCATCCAAATGACAAATTTTTGTTTGAAAAAAAAAATAGAAACAGTGTTTGGCTACATAATAGATTATTAACAAATACGATTTTTAATAAGTTAAAAAGAGAAAGTGGCTTTTTTGTATAGACTTGAGAAAGACATGTTAGGTGAGGAGACAACCAAGAATGAGGGAGACACAAACTGGCATCATGCTTTTTGCAGGAAACAAAATATGCTTAACTTAGTCTGTCTGAAGTTAATACTTTTACTTATATCAAAGGTGGGAGAGCAGCTGCACACTACACACTGAGCACTCTCTCCTTGGGAGATCTTTTTGTTGAACTAAGTAGGCAACTTTGAGACTCATCTTTTGAGCAGATGAAAGACTGCAGAGGAGATAGTGGTGTTTTTGTCTTTGGTCCTTAAATTTTTTATAGATGCATGCTTCAAAATTAATACAGACCGAGTAACATTCGAGGCAATGGAATATTATTTTATTAGCCCATAATAAGTTTTATTTTTCAAGATAACACCTCTGAGATTCCCGATTGAATGAAGTGAGGAGCTAATCAATAAGTAAATCCTCACAGTCTCTCTTGAGATCATGTGTAGTATCTATGGTTTGCAGTTATTCATTCTTAATGTTTTTCTTCATTTTTATATCCTCCAAAATATATCTTTCATGTATTCTCAAAATTTAGAGATCTTTCTCTTTATATTTCCTTTTAATAAAATTGTTCTCTTTTCTATTCCAAGTCTAATTAAAATTTGGAGAAATTGTTTGAAGTAGGTTATTTTATAAAATGCTTTTATTATGCTTCTAGTCTCTTTTTATAGCTCCTCATTGTATTCTTACATATTTCAATAATTCTGGAAATTCTTTGTGTGGCTGGATATAGGTTTGTTCTATTTAAGCTTGATATATCATGTAGAATTTGAAATTATTAGTCTTTCAATGAAATAATTATTCCCTTAGTTCCTCAGGGTTTTCACATTTTATTCCTAATTTATGTTCCTGCCACATGTCTGGTTAAGCTTTCCCTCCTTTGACATGTTATTCAGGTTCTTTAATGTTACCTAAGTAAAATTACTAACACCATTTTACTTCAAAAATGAGACTTCAAAAAATAGGATAAACAGAAAAAAAAGCACATATTACTGTCCCATTATCATTGTGGAATTTGTACTTATTATCAACTGGTATTTCATTTACTATTAGCAAATCTGGAAAAAATTAAAGCTAACCTAGATGAAATTCCTATTTGAATTATATGAATATTATGTAATTTATAAAAAAGTCACAATATATAATTATTTGGGGAAATAATTATCTAGGAGTATGATATGATTAAATAACATTTACCATATGTTCAGACTTAAATTTCATCTGATGTATTTAGTTAAAATGTGAAATTTATTATCAATACATAAGGGTTAATAATAAGGCAAATCATGAGAATGGAAATAAAATTGTCTCTAAAATCCACATGATTATCTCAGAGCAGAAATGTACAAATTAACCTTTAAGATACTCCATATCCCCAAAGGCTTTCTGTGCCCTTTCCCTGTCCTAGATCTTTACCTCTCCACCTCTTACCCCCTCTAAGAGCCTTCAAACATTCCAGCTTCCTAGTCAGTTAATGCCTAGATTTTCAATTTCTCTTCCAAATAGCTCAATACATTTTGTTGTCCTTAGCTGATGCCTAGCTGATACCTGATGACACTGCTCTCTGGCTGTTTTATTATTTCAAACTTCAGCAACCTTAAACTCCAGGCCAGATCTCTACCATGGGCTTCACACACAGGCATTCAGCTCCTTCCCTTTTAGGAGTTCCTTTTCAGCAGTTCCTGTGGAGAAATCTCACAGACACCACCAAGGTGAGCTTTTCAAAACTGAACTCATGATCTTACCTACCTTCTCCCCAGCTCTGTTTAACTGCTAAACTAGCTCTTCATCAACTCCTTCTTATTTCAGAATATGACCTCATCATTTAGCCTGTAGGCCATGCCAAAATTTGGGTGATCATCTTTGACAGGGGTGTCTCCTAATGTGTCACCAAATTCTGTTGATTCTTGGTCCTAAATCTTCTTTATTCTATCTCCTGCTCTTCACCTTTCCTGCTACCATCATGTATATGAGCCATTGTTATAGCTCAGCTAGAACAGGATAATAGCTCCCATTTACTCTACTTTACTCAATATTTTCAGTTCTTGCTCTTGGCCTTCTATTCTCTTTACAAAGTAGTTTTAAACAAAAACATAAATACAAGTATATTACCACCATGCTTACTTATCAATATCTTCCCTTTATTCTTAAGGTGGAAATAAAGACTTAAGTTAAGCCCAGGGGCCTTGCTGATCTGGTGTAGAGCTGGTTCCCCGCACTTAACCTTGTGTCAAGTTCTCCTTTGCTCTCCCTGATTCAGCTACACTTTGTGTGCCTAGAAATGCCATGTTTCTTCCCACTTGAGACATGTGAATGTACTTTTCCCTTTGGACACTTCTTGTTCTCCAGGCAATAGTGCATCTAACTCCCTCACCTCATTTGGGTTTTTGCCACCATCTCAGAGAGGTTGTCCCTGACCGTACCCGTACCCCTGTACTCCCTACCCGCATCCCGTCTTCAGCACCTATTACCGTAAGAGGCACTGTAATTTTAATTACACATTACCTGTGTATTACAGGTGTATTACCTGCCTCTCCACCCCTAGAATGTGAGCTGAGAGCAGCACTTTGTCTCATTTGCTCATGGCCTTATCCTTAACTCTTAGAAGAGTGCTTACCAGTGAGTAGGCCCTCAATAAATATTTTTGGAGCAATTAATCGATCTTATTTAACTCTCCTGACAACTTGAAGTTTCTATTTTTACCTTTATTTTTAAAATGAGAAAGCTGACTGACTGTTAAGGTCAGGCAGGGAGAAAGTGGCAGGGCAGGTATTAAAGTCTCAGCCGTTTGGCTGCAAAGTATTTTGGTTTGATGCCCTCACATGGACTTGCATGAATCACAGGTGGCAGAAAAGGAAGTGTTTCCTCTAATAAAATGGTTATTATTTCACGTGGTGTTCCTGGGGCACTCCATTTCCTTGTTTCTATCTATTTTAAATGATGTCTATTATAAGGAAATAGAAATCAGTATTATTTACCTTGGCATCGATGGGTTTTTGCATTTAATTAGTTATGTATGTGGTAAAATTTAGCTGACCTCAGGAACATTCTCAGCCCTGAAACATCAAAATACAGGAAACATTTGCATTTGACACACTGAAAATGCAGACGCCTCCTTTTTCAGTTCAACACATCCTAATAGGTGTAAATTGGTTTAAAATGGGATGCAGAAATGTGTTTTATCTCTTCGAATATTATTAACTTTTACAATAGACTTTTTCTTAAAAGGAACAAAATTTTCCCTGCTAGGAACAATGCTATGAAATCAAAACTTTGTAAACTGCATGTTACATTCTATATTTATAATAGTAAAATACCCACAAAACATTGCTACAGTTACCATCACAACAAGTACGTAGCAAATGTATTATTTCTTTGGAAAACTTTGCTGTATTTATTCAGACACAAGACCACAGTAATCAGGTAGCCATCCAGTTAAAGGCTGGTGATCTAAAATGTTACTCTTTGGTTTATGGTAGGCAGAATAATGGTCCCTTGATGATGTCCATAACCCAATCCCCAGAACCTATGAAAATGTTAAGTTACACAGCAAAAGAAAATTCAGGTTACAGAAGAAGTCAAGATTTGTAATCAACTGATCTTGAGATGGGAAAATTATCCTAGATTATCTGAGTAGTCTTGATATAATCACAAGGATCCTTGTTAAATGGAAGAAGGGGCAGAAGAGAGTCCGTGTTAGAGTGATGTGATTAGCCATTTTTGGCTTTGAAGATGGAAGTGGGGCACAAGTCACAAGAAATACATGCAACTTCTAGAAACTGAAAAAAGTAAGAAAATATATTTCACCTGAAGCCTCCAAAGAGAATACAGCTCTGCCAATACCTTGATTTTAGCTGGTGAGGCTCATTTAAGACTTCTGACCTCCAGAACTGTAAGATAATATATTTGTGTTATTTTAAGCCACTAAGTTTGTTTGTGATATTTTGTTACAGAAGCAATAGAAACTAATGCATTGATATTTAAGAGATAACCTAAAATGACACTCCAAACTGCTGTTTTGATATACGTAACTTTTGAATCTGTAAGTAATATTTTAGAGAGATAATAACAATGTATGTATCTAAAATTAAGTCTGTAACTTGATCTAGGAAGTGTCCTATCATGCAGGCAAAGTCCCATATCTACTTTCTAAAGATGTCCATACATCAACCCAAACCTGGCACTGTACAATAGCTTCTTCTCTTGATTCTGTATTAAACATAAGCTCCTATAACAGGAATTCTTTGTCAAGAAAGTCCAGGGAATATTTACAGGCCTAATGTTCCTATGGTGAGAGCTTAGAAAGAGAGGTGTGGTATTGAATATCAGACATTATTAGAAATATTAGCTGTATGACTTAGGCAAATTATGTAATTATTTTCATCTATAAAAAAGAATAATGATAGGATCTACCTTATTTAGATCCATGGATCAAAGGAAATGATTCTTGGAAGTAAAGAAAGTCTGATACACAGAAAGAGCTTAACAGAGCTTAGCTATTACTGTTTTAATTTCAGAAGAAAATACAAAAATAATAATATAAGCAAGGGTCAGTGAGCATAAATTAAATCTTGATTATTGTAACACTTACTGGTTGTATACATTTCCCAAACTACTTGCTTTTTCTAACCCTTCTTTCTTCAGCTGTAAAATGTCAACATAAGTCACCTATGAGGTAACACATGACTGGAATATTAAATGATCAACAAATTTAAGTCAATGTTATTATCAATATTATTATCACAAACAAGTTTAAACTGAATATAGATAAATTAATTTGCTTTGTGTATCAACAAAATAAGGTAAATAAAAATACATGAACTGTGAAGCAGAGCTTGCAATTACATTGTAAGTGTAGTTTTTTTTCTCTTGAAAGGGGATGTTAACAAAGATAATTCATGAAGAATATTTTCTCTCTATCTCTACCCCAGTCAAAAACTATTGTGCACTTTAAAGGTATTAGTAGGATTTTTAAATTTTTAATTGCTTCTTATTTTAGCAAACACAGTCATTGCCATTTTTTTTTAAATCAAGCAAAACAGAAAACTACAAAGAGGAAAAAATTTAAAATCATCCCTAATCATGCCACTCAGAATGACTTTTACATTTGATGACAACCATTCCAGTTCTCAATATTTCTATATTCAGAAACCAAATTTTTATAGAATATTTAATTTTCAGTGTTAGTATTCAAACATAAATATCTTTTATATTGTTTTATATTCAAACAATAGCTTTTATATTCTTCCTTTCATTCTTCTTTATACATTTTATAACTGTTGGTGTCTTGGAAAAATGTATAGACTTGTATTTATAGGGATTACCATGTTACAGTTTCACTGGAAATTCTCACTTTATAATAATCTGATCAGGGACTGCCTAACATTTTTAATCATTATTTCACAAATAAAAATTTAAGTTTGTCCATTGTCTTGCTCCTAATTATGTTGTAAAACATCCTATTTTCTGAGAGGGCAAGCTGGTGGTCCCAGCATTCTTGCTACAAGTATGTTTTGTTCTCTAATCCTTGAGTAAAAGAACAGTTGAACAATGAAGAGGTGGAGAACATGGAAGGTGATATGGTGTCTATTTCCAATCCCTGCTTTAGAACCTAGATTTGACTCCTACAGGACGAACTATCAGGAGAATGATGTCTCATTTGAGCTCAGAAATGAACAACAGGAAGGAGGCAACATGCAAAACCCTGGGAGTAGATGTAACAGCATGTGGAGGAGCCCTGAGACAAGAACCAGCATGTAGTGTTTGAGGAGCAAAAAGGCCAGTGTGTCTGGTGACAGATGATTGAAGAGAGAACATGAAGGATGTGGGAAAGGTACAGGTCATTTTGGGTAAGGTGTTTCTGGTTTCGTACACAAGAGTGTATTTGTTCTAATTGTAGTGGTTGATGGGAGAAAGCTGTGATCTGATCTGATTTATATTTAAAATAGCAAGACTACTCTTGATCATTGATTAGACATTTGAAAAAATGTACACAATGACAAAAATCTTTTCAAATAAGGAAGCAAAATTACTTTTTTAAAAAAGCAAAAATGTAACTCAAGTCATGTATAGATGCAGGAAGGAAATATTTTTCACTTGAACATATGAACTGGTAGGCTTTTCTTTGTTTTATATATATATATATATATATATGTGTGTAGCCTAATAATTCCTTGAGAGTCAATATGGTTCACAAATACAACTCAAAAGGAAAAAAGTAACTTTCTCATGCCTAGTTAAAAAACTTATAATTGAACTAAAAATACTTCTTAGCAATTAGATATCTGAGTAGTCTATAAAAGTCCTCATTTTAATTAAAATGATAATTAGAAATGCCTGTGTAAATTAACACAAAAGAACAAAGGTAAGTATAATATAACAACTGGAAAAGGGTATATAGACTTTTGAAATGGTGATATACATTTTTTTCCTTTTTTTTGTGGTAAAAATAATAGATATCCAATAACTATTTGTGAAAAGTATGTAAAAGAATATGAAGAATAGTTACTTGGAGGAAAGTGATAAAGTGATATACCTATAAAAATCTAAATAAAATCCAGAAAGAATGGCCGGCAATTACAGAACTGGACATGAATGCAGATCCTCTTGGCAAAGCAGAATATCACACTGTAGGTAAGGGATACAAGTGACTAAAGGGTTAGAACATACAGAACACCTAACATTGATATTCAAAATGTATAAATAATGGTAATCTGAAGTTATTTTCTTTACAAATGTCAAAATTTGTAGGAAACTGTGGTAATTGAGCTTGATTTATGTAAATAATTTTCATAAAGGGTCTGTGTGGAAATTAAAAGATACCATATATGCCATAAAACTTTAAATGTATAATTCATAGGAAAGGGTTCAAGGGTTTTCTTCTCCCCAGTAATAGTCAGTTCTGTGACTTCTGGGATGGCTCTGCCTCGTACCGGCTGAGTGAGGCGGCCCAGGACTAATTATCCATAAGAAATAGATGTTCCGTTCTTCCTGGCCCTCCTGATTAAAGCTTGAGTTGCTCAGTTCTTTGATATCCGTGACGTCCCTTGCCATCACTAGCTTTTCCATTGGAGAGTAACCTTTGCAATGACACTTTGCCAGTAGCGGCTCCTGCTGCGGTTCGTGGCTGGTCAGGAGTGGAGTCAGCATGCCTTCCATGGGCCCCAGGTTAATACCCTTTCCACTCTTTCAAGCTCTTTTAACTTTGTTTCTTCAAATATAAAGATTCAATAAATGATATTATTATGGGTTAAAGTATTAGCCCCCAGTGCCTGAGACTGGGACCTTATTTGGAAATATGGTCTTTACAGAGGTAATCACAATAAAATGAGGTCCTTAGGGTGAGCCTTAGTCCAATATGACAGGTATCCTTGTCAAAAGGAGAAATTGGGCACAGAGACAGGTGTGCACAGAGGGAAGTCTTTGTGGAGACGCAAGGAGAAGGAGATGTGATGATGAAGGAGGGGAATGAAGCGATGCCTCTACAAGCTGAGGAATAGCAAAGCCTGCCAGCAAATGACCAGAAGTCAGGAGAGAGGCGTGGAACAGATCCTGCATCCCAGCCCTCAGAAGGAACTAATCCTATAGATACCATGCTCTTAGACTTCTAGCCTCCAGAATTGAGACAAAACATTGGCCTAAGCTAGTTTGTGGTATGTGTGACAGTAGCCCTAGGAAACGAATACAGTATGTTTCTAAGAGCAAGTGACTAGGCACCATGACATTAGTCACTAACAAGTTATTTCAGTCCCATTTCCAAGCCTGTATTCACCATCTAGATCATAGCCTTTAATTACATTTTGAATATTTTAGAGATATGATCTGCAAATCAGTGGCTTTTAGTAGCTTCCATAAATCATTAAAGATAATGTCATAAGAACATGTTAATTACTAATGTTTCATTATTACTGTCTACATGTTTTATTCCTGCAATATTATTCAGCTATCAAAATATACTCTGATTTACTATGTTCAGCATTGTATTAAAAGTTGGAATGGCAAAATATTCCTCTTCTTTTAATAGAAATGGGACAGGGTACAATGTCTGAACCACTTATATTTATGCAAATGATTCATCAAAACAGTGACAAGGAATCACTTTCCACCCTAGAAATTTCACACTATTCCCAGGAACTACTTACAACGTACCAGAAATTCATCTCAATGGAGTGATCTGCACCCATTCAGCCTACCTCTTTTTTTTTTTAATTTGGTTGTAGGCAAGAATTAATGCATTTTAATTTTGTGGAAAGCATATCAGAAATGTTTTCTGAATTGGATCATATTTTTGTCTTTTACCATAAGATAGTTTCCTATAGTTTTGCATGGCATTTCTTTCATTTAGCATACATTATGCCAGTGAAAAGCAGAAAAGCAATCACGCACCTTTGGTTCTGGAAATCTGGAGGACAGTAGGCAGCTGAAGATCAGAAACCTGGAGGTAAATACTAAAAGAAAAGGAATTGGGGCCTAATGGTGCAGTCAAACATTGTAACTTGTTTTTTTCCAAAGTTATTTTAGTATATTCTTTGGGCTTTTTTTTTCCTTTATTAGGTAAGGGATGAGAGAATAGAAAGATGGGAAATATTTTCTTATGTTCTCAAAGAGCTAAAAATATAATTGTATCATAACATGGCAAAGGGCAGAAAACTGAAATTGCTGAGATGACTGTTCTCAATTGACAGCCAGAGTTATAACTCAAAGCAGAAATTTAACTTAGAGGTAAAACATTTTTATATGTTTACATGTATTTATAGACAGAATTTATGTAGAAACTGTATGTTATCCACCACCTATTTATGATAAAACTCTTAGAGAACTAGTAATATAGGGAAACATCTTCAACCTCATAAGGAACATCTAAAAGAAAAAAACTGTAGGTAATGTCATATTCATATAAGGTCTACGTTTTGAGGGCTTTCTCAGTATGAAGACATTTGGAGTTAGCTCAGTTTGGAAATAGATGCCATCTGTCCCTTTAGCTGTCAGCTCAGTCATCTACCTTCCCCTAGTCTTGGTTGGGGACATTTCCCTAAATATCCTTATTCGTCTCTTTTGGCCTGTTGAGGTCTAGCCAGTCTCTACTATGGCCCGCTATGCTTAAGGACATAGGAATTATTCTGCTCCTTTCAGTTTACACTGGGGCACAGAATTGTCTATGAAGTCTTCTTGAACCTCATTATAGACAGCTGCTTCTTTGAATTTTTCTTGAGAATCTCTAACGCATGCCCTGAGACTGGGAATTACGGCAAGGTTTCTATGTTGCAGTCTTAAGACAGAATACCTTTTTTTTCCAGTAGATCTGTTTTAGATCTTAAGGCTTTTGAATTATTGGATGAGGTCTGTCTGCATTACTAAGGGTGTCTTCCTTACATAATGTCAACTAGTTGTAAATGTCAATCACATCTATAAAATACTTTTACAGAGACATCTAGGGTAGACTGTGAAGTGTTTGCTCAAAGAACTGTACACCACAGCCTAGTCAAGTTTTCACATAAATTTAATCATCAAAGCCTCATTATTATAATTCTTCCTAAAGTTTTCTATAATATTTTTACCTGTTACTTTTTTTTTCTAAATTTTAAATTGTTCATACCTTTCATAGGCTCTTTTCTATAGAGAATAATACTTCTAATTAATAAAGTACTCTCAGGACAGATTCTAAGGAACTTGGTAAACTCAGAGCCAATTCTGCTAAATGAAGGATATACCTAATTCTATTATTCTGTATTGAAGTGTACAAATATTTTAGCTCAGATATTTCTACAGGCACTATTTTTGTCCCCACTGAATGGTTTTCTTCAGTTTTCTTGATTCATATTTGCATTGAGTGACAAGTCTAGATTCTGTAAAATCAGAGTAGAATTTTTCTGTCAACAAGCATTTTGCACCATTGTTACTTCTTTTGTTTAAAGTATTCTGTAATAAAATAAATCCTTATAGACGATAAACATCGTATGAAGAATGTTCAGATTAACTTTTCATGCTTTCAACAGCTGAACTCTGAGCCTCTGTTTCTAGGACGTGTTTCATACACCCCTACCCTGCAATTTCCCAAAGGCATCTTGGATTTCATGCATCTTGCATGACATTACATGGGTCAGAGCCTAACTGGCTATTACACAAATTGGCTGGCAGGGGCAGCAGTATTGAACTGAGCAAAAGGGTACAGGATAAATTCCAGTTTCCTAACTTCCTTGATCCCATTCTCTCTTTCATATTGATTGAAGAATATTTGCTTATGTCTATACATTTTGTTTTTGTTAAAATTTAGTAAGTTATACACTAAAATATTAGGAGAGCATTCATATACTTTACTCAATATATAAACATGAAATGGAAAGCATTAAGATAATAATATGCACAGCTTAAAATCAGCTTTTGTGTCTTCTTACTATTCACAAATTCTGAAAGTAAAAGGATTTATTTGTATACACTTTATTTACATGGTCTGTTCATTAATGTTGAGGACATTCAGAGATACCTTGACAAAGAATGAAATTAGAAAGACAGCACCACATTTGGTGAGAAAGGCTATAGAGTGACCTCTGACATCTCTACACATTTGTGGTGAAAAGACAAGATCACAGAAGTAAAAATCAAATAGAAGCACAAATGGAATTCTCTTAAAAACAGTAAAACATAGCTTTGCAGATAGTAGTCATTAGCTACAGAGCTTAATGATAGGGAACAGATAACATTTGGGAAAGATAAGTGGTAGAATGCTCTGATAAAGAATGGAACATTAAAAAAAGTTTAAAGTATTTAAGTGCTGCTTAAAAGGTTAGATAAAATGAATCAGTGATGTGACTCATAGATTTAGGTCTGCTTCACTAATTCACTTGTTGACTTGTGTAAATACTTTCATATATTTATTTAACTCTTTGGGAAAATAAGTTGGGGAGATGGAATAATAAGAGTGTTTTAGGACCCACATATTGAAATTGTTTTGTGATGGAATCTAGACTGACAGTAAAAAAAAAAAAATCTAACATGAGGAAAGCTGATGACTAAAATGAACATACATGGAACTAAAATATGATACATTAGAGGTAGGGGGATTTTAAATATCAAAATTTAATAAGCAAGAGTCATTTCTTAGGATCTCAAGTTTTGTTATTTGAATGTCACACATTATATCAATTGTTATTCAAGTATAAAAATAGGATGATTGTTGACAACTCAGAATACATTTTTTATAAAAAGAACCAAAGGATTAGAGATTTTCCATTCAGCCTTTAAATAACTTCAGAAAAATAGACCAAAAATGTAATGGTAATTATTCCTACAACCACTTGAGATAATGTCAACTTATTTTCTTGAATATGTGATTAATTTAATATTCATTAATTTAATATTCTGGGCTTTATATATGTGAATTTTTTTGATATCATTAATGTACAATTACATAAATACCATTATGGTTACTAGACTCCCCCTATTATCAAGTCCCCCTCACATACCCCATTACAGTCACTGTCCATCAGTGTAGTAAGATGCTATAGAATCATTACTTGTCTTCTCTGTATTTACTGCCTTCCCCATGTCCCCAACCCCCTACATTATGTGTGCTAATCATAATGCCCCTTATACCCTTTATCTCTCCCTTCCCACCCACACTCCCCAGTCCCTTTCCCTTTGGTAATTGTTAGTCAATTCTTGGGTTCTGTGAGTCTGCTGCTGTTTTGTTCCTTCAGCTTTTTCTTTGTTGTTATACTCCACAGATGAGTGAAATCATTTGATACTTGTCTTTCTCTGCCTGGCTTATATCACTGAGCATAATACCCTCTAGCTCCATCTATGTTGTTGTAAATAGTAGGATTTGTTTTCTTCTTATGGCTAAATAATATTCCATTGTGTATATGTACCACACCTTTTTTTATCCATTCACCTACTGATGGACACTTAGGTTGCTTCCATTTCTTGGCTATTGTAAATATTGCTGCAATAAATATAGGGGTGCATCTGTCTTTTTCAAACTGGGCTGCTGCATTCTTAGGGTAAATTCCTAAGAGTGGAATTCTTGGGTCAAATGATATTTCTATTTTGAGTTTTTTGAGGATATATATGTGAATTTTTTATGTCTTACTTCTACTCCACCAATATTCCCTCAGTAAACTACCTGACACTGAAGGATAAATATCTTCATTTCTTTATTATGGTATATTTACCTTCAGAGCATGCACAAAACAAATTAATTGTTAATCCTAGGATATCCCCAAGCTATGTGTATGTGTAATATTTTTTTGAATTGCCTGGCATTTTCATTTAGAGGAGCCATAGCATTATTTCTTTTAATAAGATTAATTGAAAATGGACACTGTCATTCAAATATTCAAAACTTCAAGACTCAAAAATGAAAAAAATTCAGTATGTTCTTCTACCAGAATAAGCAACTGTAAAATCCCTTTCTGTTGATGTAGCTCTGGGAGGAGGCCTGGGGCAAGTTCTCTATTAATTCAGTGAGATCAAAGAAAGGCAAGGGCAAAAAGCTGTGGGGAAAGCAGGTTACCATGTTTCTTCTCACTGCAGTCACAGGCCACTCGGTACACGCTGCTGGCCCAAACGTGCTGCCCAGGCTGGCTACAGGTCTGCTCGCCAGCATGAGCTCAATCCTCTAGGCAGTAGGCCTCAGTCTCTCCTCACTCCCCGCCCTCCAAGCTCCCTGCTCCCGGGAGCACTGGGGATCCATGGCTCGCTCTCTGCTCTCCTGGCATCAGCCAGTTCCCTGCTCCCACTCTAGGGGGCAACTCTGTGGGTAGGTTCCTGGTTACTGGCAGATGCCTGACCAATTACATTCCAGGAACACAGAGAAGAGAATGGTTGTTTCCTCTCTACCTTTCCCTTGGGTAGGTACTCCCCTACATGATCAGCCACTCTATCACCAGTAAACATCCCATAAAAGTGAAAACATGCTCTTATTATATACACAGTGGGCACTATTATGGCCAGGTGGGAATCCTGGTCAGAAAGCTCCATTTTCTCCACAACTGATTTATTTGAGTTTCTTACCTTACAAATTATACTGAAATTTGGAAGTGTAGCTACTGAGGTAGACTGGCCTTTGAGAATGTCAGGAGGAGTGTGTTCTCTTTACCCTGTGCCAAGTTTCTTTTCCTGACTTGATAAGATTCTTTATTTTCAGTTACACCCTTATTTCTCTTACAGGCAAGGAAGATACATTCAATAAATAAAACAGAAAAAGAAAGAAAGAAAACATGTACACGACAATGAGCAGGTGGGCAATGACAGAGGCATAAAAGAAGGAAATGATCCAGGTGATACACTGCCAGTTAACCTGAGGCATTAAAATTTCCTCTTTATCTCCCAGAAGGAGCCCTCTGACTTTCTCTTGTTTGTAAGAAATTTCTTTAGAAAGTGGTTAAGTAAAATGAAGTTACTGACAGTATCCAATAGGACCCAGATAGGTCAAAAAATAAAATATCTAAAATAACTTGTTGAACAAAGGAATTATAACACATGTAATTTTTTCTACTCTAATCCAACAGTGAAGTTCAAAAATTTATAAACATACAAGAACAAGCAGAACATAGGAGACATCAGATGAGAGGCATAAAAGCATTTTTTAAGACGTGACATAATCTCTACAGACAGTAAAGCATAAAGTCATTATTGGATATTAGAATGGAATTTCACTTAACAAGAATGGATGCTAAAAGATAATGAAGAAATGTATTCAAAATTCTAATACATATTTTTATGGAATTGAAGCTCACATAACCCATATATAATATTAGAGTAGAAAAAGAAATTTTCAGATGCATACAGACTCACAAAGTTTCCTACTGTATTAGTTTTCCAGGTCTTGTGACAAATTGCCATAAATATACCAGCTTACAACAATGCAGGTTAATTATCTCACGTTTTTTGGGGTCAGAAGTTCAAGCACAGCTGAGCTACATCTTTTCAGGGTATCACAAGTCTCCAATTAAGGTGATGGCCAGTGCTGAGCTAGGGAAGTATCTGCTTCCTCTGTCATGTGGTTACTGACAGCATTTAGCCCTGAAGCTGTAGTATTGAAAACAATAGTTTTTTTTTTTTCCCCTGGCTAGCTACCAGAATTAGTGGTTAGTCAGAGGTCCTGGTTGACCTCAGCCACTAGAAGCTGCCCATAGTTCCCTTCCACGTGGCCTTCTCCAACATGGCTGCTTACTTCATCAAATCAGCAAGGAGAGAGAAACATTCCAGTAAGACTGGTGCTTCAATTATATATAATAATGTACATCCTATCCTACATACTTTCTGGATTCCATTGGTTAGAAGCAAGTCAGAAGTCTTGCTCACTATCAAGGGAAGATTACTCAAAGGCATGAATAACAGGTGGCAGTAGGTCTGGGAGACACCCTAAAGTGTGGTCACCATGCTTACCGTGGCTATTTTCCAAGGAGAAATGCAATGTGTGCTCCTCAAAACAAGGGAATAAAGATGAATGTGTCTGGCTTGGAAACAAGAGACACGACACAGGGAATCGGCAAAGGGAATTCCCAGTAAGACCAGAACAGCAGAGGCACACCTGGCATCCTGAGAAATCAGGTCAGACCAAGAGGTGAGAACAGGAGCATCAGGATGGGCATTGTAAGAGCCATGTCAAGCACCTACTGAATGGGCTTTTATAGGTCTACTGGAGAGTTTAGGAACAATTCTTGGTAAGTGTCTAATCAATTAACAAAATGGGGAACAAAGCATTATTGACTCCATAAAATATTAGAATACATTATATTCAAGGAAAAATGTTATAATGAAAATGAAATTTAAATCATATAGAGATCTAGCTCCTTTAGTTATTTATTGTTATTTATTTCCATTGAACTATATTTATTCCTTCAAAAAAATGCTACTGAGTGTTATGTTCTAGGTATGGCTCAGAGCTGGAGATAGAGGAGGGAAGAAGATAATCACTGCCCTCATGGAACTTATTGTAAGAATGAAAGACAGAAGATGAACAAATATCCAAATTACTACATAAAGCAATATCAGGTAGTGTTAATTGTTAAGAAGAAAATTAAAGCAGGGTTAGGAGATAGGGTGATGGAGAGGACATGCCGTGGGAAAGACTAATCTTGGAATAACCAAAATCTTGTAATCAAACAGGTGAGATAAAGGAAAACAAGGTGATGCAATGATGCTCAAATCTCATCTTCCCTAGTAAATAATTGTAAAATTGCTAAAAACGTTTTTAAACATATAGCAAACCTACTATCCAAGACATGTTTTATTTTTTCCTAGCTTAACTTCAAGACCAGTCAGCTAAAGTCTATTTACCTTCAGCGAGTCGTATTGTCTTCAGAAGAACCCTGAGAAATCATAATGGCAGCTTGTGGTATCCCTTACTAGGGTGGTGGGCATGAAATTTGAATAAATGTGTGGGTTCCCAAATAAATTCTTATGTTCACTGTTTTTAATACATAACACATCGTTCTAAATTCGCTTGAAAAGTAAAACTATATAAAAATAAAATTTGAATTTGATAAAGCATGAAAGAATAAAGAGACTGTAAATATTATTGAAAACTAAGTTTGTAAAAAGTGTACTTAAGTTCATAGATGTAGCATTTAGTCAAGGGTATGACATTATAGAGTTTTCCTTATTGTCTCAGTGTAACTAGGGTAACTAGGAGCCAGTGTGGGACCTTTAATCTGAAACTGAATTATCTTAACAGTAGGCGGAATGGGATGAGGAAGTATCCCCTAAGCAAAGATTATAATTTCATTGACCAAGTGACTAAAATGTTTTATACTGGTTCTTTTGATAGTAAAGGCCAGGTGATGGCTGTTAAATGTGATAAGAGAGAAGGTAGCTTTTTGATTAAGTCACAATACAAAGATTGGTTGAACTTTGAATTATGGAGAGGGTGTATCTGTGTATCTTGTTCTATCAGGAAAAGAGAATTATTTCCGGATTGGTGAATTGGGAAGTTTAAATTCAAGGCATAGAAACAAGTTATTAAATTAACTAAGAACCTGTTTTAACCCATAGTCTGTTGTGATTATAAAGTTGATATATTAAGAAATTAAATATCAAAGAGTCTATACCTTCTGAAGATTTTTTAAATACCTTTTCAACTCTGTCCATGTCACTGTGGTATCAAATATGCTATTATACCAGTAACTTCCTGCAAGAAGCTTGCAGTCTAATGGAATACCCAGTCAAGGGTGGCAATGACTATAATATAGTATTGTGGATTCATAAAAATGTCTGATGAACAAGATGCTATGGAACAAGATAAATAGGCGTATAGCATTACTATACCTGTCAGAATAGCTCTTCTGAAATGTACCCTGGGGAATAAGACTAGCTGATATTGAATTCAATTATTTTTTAAAAAAGCACCATGAAAGCAGCTGTGTCTGTTTCAAAGATACTGAGATCTCTTTTCACTTCCCCACATTATGCCTTCTGTGTGGATCCCTGGGGATGTATCTTCTGTGTTGCGATCCAACATTTCTTCTACACAGTTAATACAGTTTTATCTCGGTGAAAATGGGACTTGTATTGTTGCAAAGTCCTGCTTTTCTAAGTTGGCTGGCAAAAGGACAGATTGTACAAAATGTACACCTAATGAAAGGAAGAAGCATAGAACACTGTACATTTTTTAGACTCAGACCTGACTCTGCTTTGTCCTCAACCTAGTTTTTCTTAAGTATTTAAACTTCTATTTATGCTATTTTGTGTATTTACTATTTATATTTCTACACTGTATTTTATATATCTACACTGAAATCATGTATAAAGTAAAGCTACCAAGTGACAAATATTAATAAACCAACAAATATGTAAGTTTGTGTAACTATAGTGAAGAGAACATGTAGGAGAGCAGCCGAAGGCATGGCAGGAAAGTTAGATCATTAAGATTTTGTGCATGGAATTAGGAACTTTGTGCTTTATCCTAAAACACTGGAGAGCTTCTAAATATATTTAACTAAAAGGGTTAGTCAAACTTGTTTTTAAAAGTAGGCCTTGTATAAATATAAGATTTTTGCATTGTTGAAGAAAGAACAAGTGAATTTCCTAATATTGAGTGAGAAATATGTTAAGACCAGAAATCTGTAACTATTCACTACCAGTCACATGGCGAGGACACATTTCATGTCAATTGAGTTAATTAACTAATCAGTGTTGAAGACTCTTCAGGATATAATCATGCTTCTGTGTCAACAATGTAGACAGAAGATTTAGGGATCTGACCATATACTAAATGTGAATAGCAGCTAAAAGAATAGATACTGCCAATTCTGAACTGTGATTAGAAAGTACCTGTGTTCTCTTTACAGATCTTGAAAGAGATTATAAAAGGAAAATAGATCACTCGGGCCTTCAGTCAACAAACACCAGTTCCCACCCTGTATGAGAGGATGTCTGTTCTAGCCAGCTAGCTTAAGACAATAGGGGGTAAACATGTTTCTAGTTCTTTGAGTTCTTTAATTGTTAAGATTCCAAATAGAGGAGATTACTGTATTTTCTCGCAGTTTGCACTAAAGTGAATTTGAGTTGACTACTCAATTTAGTTACAAATTTTTTTAAGTAGAATATTTTTTCTTAAAGATATCGTCTTACATTGAATTCATGTATGCATTTGTGATTGCAAAATGAGATTTTATAGTAATACCGTTTTATTGTTTTTGAAAGGCAAGCATGTGAAAACATTTTCTGTGTTTTAACCACAGTTGTTTTAATAAATCAACATCTAAAACCTAACTAAAAAAAAATTAGTAAGGAAAACCATTACAAAGTTAACAATTAACTAGACTTTCTGACTGCTTTGTCTGTGGCAGGCTTACTTGGTGTTATGATAAACTTTTAATCTTTATGATGAAAATACTTTCTATTGATAGGTTTGGTAACAGTAATGAATCTCTGCTAACTGCTAACATATGCACGTACTTGATCACTTGACAAAATATTGGAAAAGCCTAACTATGAGTTAAGTTTTTCACTTTTTAGTTTGTTCTTTTGTAGTTCTAAGAACACTTAAATTCTGTATTTCCTTAATACACTTTAATAGACTAATAGAAGTTTGGGCCCATCAAACTGGCATGGGTCAAACCTTATTTATAAATTTAAATTGCTGTACGAAGTTAATAGAGTAGTAGGAATAAATCCACCCTTTTCAAAAAAATATTTTCTGAAAGAATTGGGACATATGTTGCTGATCAGTTTTTCTTAAATTACTATGCATTTATTGACTCCACACATTCACTGAGTGTCTATAATGTGAAAAACAACTGTATAAAATCTTTGGAGGGCAATTAAATTGTTATAATCAAAATTATAAGTAAATCATAACATTTTATTGCAAGCACAGATTGATATAATACAGGAGTTCTCAACTGGGGAAAATTTTGTTCTTCAGGGACAATTTAGTGCTGAATTTGAGCAAACCTGGTATAGTACAATGTAACTTTTCTTGAAATTTTACATAGAGCTAACTAATAAGCAAGTTAATGCTGTTTCATTACTGCCACAAAGACTCTTTTCAGATTACCTCTTTAAAATACACAGATAAAATTGTAAGATGTTGCTCTACATTTAAATGAATTATAACTAGAAGTCTCACAAGGTTCAGTTAATTAAGGGTACAGTTTCATATAACTGCTTAAATTTTCTGTCAGTGATTTATTAAAATCTTTTTCAGTGGGCAAGGGAATAATTTGGTAAGGCCTTTAAAAATATTTCTGGTTGTTACTATTGTCACCATACTTTGAGGTATACAACTTTGGGACTTTAGCCCTTTCTGTAAGTTCAAGAGGATGCAAAATTGTTCTGAGGGAAATCTTTGCATGTTCTGAACCATGAACTACTTCACTTACTTCTAAGTAGATGTGGGATAGACCTAGATTTAGGTAGAGCTCATTGTAGCCTCCTCAGTTTTCATAAGAAGGTGTCACCCCAAGGTCTAGCTCCTTTGAGCCTTAAAAACATAACATGTACTGCTGGAACAATAACATACCTGTCCTCAGATGAGAAAAATAATACTTATAAAGAAATACTTGAAGCATATACAATCTCTCTATGTCTGTAAGGCTGAATTAGGCCATTCCGTGAAATGCTGCATACCTGGGCCTGTATTTTGACTATTCACAGAGGGAATTTTCGAAACTATGCTGTGGTATTACGTCATCAACCTAAAGAGAGATAAATAGAATAGACACAATTTCTCCCTGCTGTGTGAAACCAAGATTTTCTAGTAATGTCTTTAAAAATGTACACTATAGAAGTGCTTACGTGTGTGAACAAAGATGCCCATGAAAGATGCTCATGGTAGCAGTGTTTGTAAAGTAATGTAGTATATTAAAACCATGTCAACATTATGTGTCTGTCACTGCATTCTCCACACTCATAAAAATTTCTCCTTATTGCTACTTTTCCTATATGCTGTTTCCTGCAATCTTTTCTACACATTTGGTTAATACTTGTTTTCACGTTTTTTCTCCCCTTTCCCTCCCTGTACTTCACTTTCCTGCATCCCCTTTTCCTCCTTCCTCACATGGCTGTTTTTCTTACCTCTTTCCAAATTCTAAAATGTAGCTTAATTGTGAAAAGGTAGTTTTACACTTGGACGAAAGATAAACCATACCTCAGGCTCTATTATAAAATTTCCAAAGAAATACTGAAAAAACCAGCCTGGCTGCCCGCAGACTCTTTTTTCACCTGCAGGCTTCCTCACTACAGGGGTTCCAGTACTTTAATATCATAGTCATGGGATCACCGACACGGGGGACTGTTGAACCACTGTGATGTACATTTGAAACCACCATAAGATCATATATTAATGATAATTTAATTAAAAAATAAAATTAAAAAAATTTGGCTATATATATGCATGTATGTATATAAATTCAGGAAAGGATATAGCTACAGTTTGAAAGAAGAGCAAATGTGGATTTTATTTTCATTTGGTATTGTTTGTGGAAATTCTGGTCTTGTTATAAAACTTTACTGGAAATTACAGGCAAATTTGTAAATTATGGCACTTTTCTTGATGGTGTTCAGAAATATCTATCAAAACTTAAAATGCTCAAACTTTGTTCTAGTAATATCTTTAAAAATGTGCACTATAGAAGTGCTTACATGTGTGAACAAAGATGCCCATGAAAGATGCTCATGGTAGCAGTGTTTGTAAAGTAATGTAGTATATTAAAACCATGTCAACATTATTCAATAGGTGAATGGTTAAATAAAATACAGGACGTCAATATCATGAAATATTATCAACCTTTACAAAAAAAAGAGATCAGGTCAAATATGAATATTTGTTTGATTTTTGTACTTGATTTATATGTTGATTCCACATTTCTCCCTTTATTATTATTATTATTTTTATTTTTAATAAAATGCTGAAGTGTTAGGTAGATGCAAGATAAAGGTAGAAAACATAGTTTAGCACTGTAAGAGGGCAAATGTAGATGATCAGATGATCAGGTGTGTGCCTATGGACTAAGTATTAATCCAGGCTAGACAAGGGCAGCAAAACATCCACGGATGCAGAAGATTTCTCTCAAAGCAGGGGGGGGTGAGGTTCTGAGCCTCACCTCTATTGATCCCCCAATTCTCACCTGATGGCCCCCCTGCTACTGTGCCTGTCTTAGGTTGTTCCTCCCTTGAGGAATCTTACCCGTCTCTGGCTAACCATTCATCTTCTGGGGCCATACAGGGAAATGTAAAGTTGGTAAGTGAGAGAGAAGAACTGGCTCCTTTTTGAGGAGGAAATGAGAAAACTATGGGAGAACAAGCATAAATTAATTTGTTAATCACATCTCTTAACAATCCAATAAAATGTTTGTTGTTTATGAAGCCCTTCCATTGAAACGAGTACTGAGTAGACAAGAGCAGTCTGCCCGAACCTCTTCCAACAAGGAATGTGAAAAGCCACATATATTTCTTCCAACTCTTTTTAGTTGAAATCTAAAAATTTTTATCAAAGTTTAAATAGTTGTAGATTTAAAAATTTCCCCATAATGAAAATATTATACCCACATAGTAAAATATTTCTATTAAAATATTTTTTCATAACAAACCATCCAAAAAAATGCATGAACAAGGTGTTCTTTATCAGTTGGAAGTTTTACTGTTTACTTATTGAGCTTGTATTTATACCCCATCATTCCTTTACCTTTGCCATGGAAATTTTATCTATTTTTATGCCTGGGTGTCCTGTGTTGACCAACAGATCATGATTTTCAGCATCAAAATTGTATGAATAAATTGAAATTAAAAATTTATTTTACTTACTATTAAGTCTCCAAATGTTAGAAGTATTTCTTCCAGTTAGGAAAATATTTCAACTATAATTAATACAAAATTTCTCAAAATACCTTAGGTATATTACACATTTTACGAAAAGTAAAATGTTATTGAACATACATCTCTTAATGAACTTAATAAATTTTATGTAGGTAAAATTGAAACATTTCCAGAATTTCTCACCTGGCTTTGGTCATCTGCTTATCAATAGGCATTCAGAGGTGTAAAGAAGTAGGCTTTAGTGCATTTGCATCTTTCCTCAGGGTCTCCTCAGGGTCTCCATATCAGTGGGTTATTACCTGGGCAACAGAGGGCTTATCTGTACCTGAGAGGTGAGGGGGAGGGCCGGTGTAGTGACTGCTTGAGAGGGAGAGCGAGAGATGGGCTGGACTGCAGTTTTGTAAGCAATAAATGGGTTTTAAACTTTATTTCTCCCTTTGACTGATTTTGGTTTTTAGAGGTATTTTGCCCTTGGATTTCCTTTCCCCAGACTTACAATTGGCATAGTCGGCAGGATTCCTGTGAACCTGAAACCTGTCATAATGGGTGTGACCTTTGGGAGGGCTGCCTCTAGAAATGATGGGGAGAAGCGGCAATTATGCCAAGGGACATGCATGTACACTCGTGTGGTCGTGGAGGCACCACCACCACTGCTGGCCATGACGACCATGTCCCATGTCCTGATTCTAAGGCTACTGCTTCTGCCACTGCTGCTGCTCTTGCTGCTGGCCAGAGCCTGGCCACAACCATGGAAAGGAGCAGAGGTACGGGTCACCTTGAAGCAACTGGCTGCTGTGTACCACACCTTGCTGGCTACAGAGCCCATCACCGGAACAGCCCTGAACAAGGTAATAACTTCCTAACCCATCACAGGGTGGGTGCGAGCCTGGACCCAAAGGCCATGGAGTGGCATGGCACAGACACCTCAAAAGACAATGTGGGCCCATCGGTGTGACTTGTCTTTCACCTTTGAAGAAGTCAGCCGAGCCCAGAAGGAGTGCCCTGTACATTGTGCAGATCAGCAAACCACCAAGAGGGGCCTAGAGCATCTCTCTTCAGCCTATGGTCAGTCGCCAGTTACAGAGAGCAATCGAGGTACCCACTTTATTGGACATGTGTTGCAAGGATGGGTACAGCAATTAGGAGTAAAATGCACATGGCACTGGACATTTCAACACATGGATCGGTGATGGCTGGCTCTTCTGGCACTTTAGGGAAAAGGCCTGGAAGCTGGCCTCCTGTGTATTCCTGTAATAACAGCAAATTGGCCCCCGACAACCACGGTTATTTGCTTCTACGATCTTTGTGTCCTGAATGTGCCCCCTGGCTGCAGCTGCCACATGATGGCTGGAATAGACAAGCTTTGGACTTAATTTGCATGGGACTTTGAACCTCCCTGAATCCTCTGGCTTGAGAATTATAACTGTGCTGCTGTTGTTAAGAAAATAATGTTCAAAGAGAGGCTTGACTTTGTCTAATGTTTGGTAAAAGTTTTGTGAGCAATCTAGCATGATTGTTAGGAATGAGTAAACACGTGTAGAAACGTATTTTGTGCTTAGTGAGAGATTGTGCTGTAAAGTACATTTGCTTAATCTGCATAGGCTGAATCCTCTGGCTTGAGGATTATCAAGATTTTATTGCTGTTACTAGATTGGTCGGAAGAAGGGGATCGAGTAAATTGTAAGGCAAGATTTCTGGAGGTGTGGACTGTGCATAAAATTGAAACATTTCCAGAATTTCCCACCTGGCTTTGGTACATCTGCATTATCAACAAGGGTTCAGAGGTGTAAACAAGTAGGCTTTAGTGCATTTGCATCTTTCCTCAGGGGTGGAGAAGTTCATCTCCTTATCAATGGGTAATTACCTGGGCAAAGAGGGCTTATCTGTACATGAGAGGTGAAGGGAGGGCCCATGTTGTGGCTGCTTGAGAGGGAGAGAGATGGGCCAGACTGCTGTTTTTTAAGCAATAAACGGGTTTTACATTTTATTTCTCCCTTTGACTGATTTTGGTTTTTATAGGTATTTTGCCCTTGGATTTCCTTTCCCTGGACTTACATTTTGTTTTCAATTTTTGTATCTGTGAGTGAACATAAATTATTGATAGAATGAGGTAGAATTTAGTGTTGATGATACTGTTTTTTTCACCTTTAACTATTATTTGAATTGATAAACCTTGTTCACATAAATAAAGAAGCTAGCAGTTTTGTGACAACATTGATCACTCTGTTCTTTAAATTTTTCTGAGTTATGTCTTGAACAAAACACATGATTTTTTACTATCAGGAGAGTTATTTAAAAAAATGTATATTAATCAAAAACACTGTTATTTCTTTTTTTCTTTTTGTTTTTGAAAGCAAATAATTGGAAACATACAACTTTGAAAAGAACTTGTTACTTATTCATTAGAATTATTCAGACTATAAAAGTCTGAGTACTAATAATATTTGGCCAAGATTTAGCAAACTGCACTTTCATTTTGATTTACCTGGCTTAATAGAATATTCTTAGACAGTGTTAAAAAAAAGAAAATAACAGTAGCTTCAATAAATCTTACGAAAAAACTGTTTTTTATAATGTATCTTATAACATGTCAAAAATCCACGTGTAGCAAAGTATAAATACACATAAATATAGTATTTAGTAAGAGCTGATTGTACGTATAAGAACATTTCACAAAGTGGGAGTGTTCTTTTCAAGAAGGACTGATGTGAATCTAGAAGACATGATATTACAAGATGGCTTATAAAGTGAAAATGAGAAAGTCACTTAACCTTTACAATGATTGGTTATTACAAGGGGACTTTCAGATGGCAGGGAATTGGCTTAAAATTATGATCTCATACCATTTTTAGGAAAGTGACTTAAATTTCTTTATTGATTATCAGAGACACTTACAAGAAATAAACTGTTTTGCTTATGCCCATGAAATAAGCTAGATTTAGTTTTGCTTACATGGCTTAAATGGTTTTGGCTGCTCAGAGAAGTCTTAAGCCCAGTCTTCATTTTGTACATAATTTTAATAGGTGATTCAGATATACTTTCACAAAAAAATGTAGTTTATTTGATTTATAAAAAATGCCCTTAACATAATCTAATTGGTAAAACAGCCTTAGGGTCAAAGACACTTAAAGGAACAACAATAAAAAAAATACTGAGAAATAAATTAGGGAACATGTCTTGCCAGACAAATTACCAGAAGTAGAAGATAAATCAGAAGATATCAAGATTTATATATCTAGTGAAATTAAATAATCATTTTTATTATTATAAAAGAAAGTAAGACATCATACTTATTTTGAAATAATGCAATTTGGTATGTCCAAAATTTTTTACACTATCTTGAGGAATGCGATAAAAGACAGAATGCCAGAGTTTGACATAGTTACTCAGACATTTCACTGCCCTGCCCTCCACAACACACACACACACACACTACTAAAATGTTAGATAGTGGATTAGTTTCAATTGAAACCTAGGTGATATATAAAAGAAAAATTTACCAGATGTTTAAAATGATAACCACCAAATCTGATGTATTTTATTCTTTTTTTTCATCTTTAGAGGACTTTTAAAGTGCTAAAAAATATCATTTTTCAACATTTGTGATTTATCTTGGATATAGTATCAATGCATATTTAAATAAATTTCTCTCCTGTAAAATCATTTTACTGTATTTGATAAAGGTCATTAATTTGGTAAAGATCTTACTGCTCATTACATTATGGTCTGTAAATATGTAAACATATCACAGGTTGTGTACACCTGAGAATCTGGCTCTGAATGTATTTCCCCTTAAAAGCAAGTGATTTGCAAAGATGAGTTACTAGCAGCTTACTTTATTATTAGTTACATATATCCAAAGATAATAAACATAGACACCTTAGTTCAGAGTTTTATAATAAACTGCAGTAAGTTTCTAATTTCCAGCTGTATGTATGGTATATTTTGATACCAATTTGTTAATCATTTATTACATGCCATGTACCATGCCAACATTTACATGTATCATCACAGTTAATATTCATTCTGACCGTTTAAGCTAGGTAAAATGATAACCCGTTTAGATGTAGTGGTGGAGACTCAGATATGGTAAAGCTTGGAGGTGGAGGTATTTTACTTCAGCTACTTCTTTGCTAGTGTGGCAGATTTGCAGTTCCAGTCCTTGGCTCTTTGACATAAAGGTATCTTTTTTCCACTACATCCTACTGTGTTTCACGATAAAGCATATTTTCTGGAAAAGAGCAATGAGAATTTTCATTCACATGGACCAAATGAAGCTCTATGTGAAAATTTGAGATTGACATAATGGGAAATGTAAATAATGCCATTCTTTGTGAGGCTTGAGCAGGCAGTATGTGAACAGCAGGCTCCTCCTGGCATCTGCTGAATGTCTTTCCTTCCCTGGTACTTCCTAGCAGACAATCATGGCGAAAAAGTTAAGAAAGACAACAAATGCTGGTGAGGCACACTTTTCTGCACAAACAACATGCTCCTTAATTACGTAGACCTATAATGATACTCTTTCTCTATTTCTTTCTGTTTTTTTCCCCACCTCTATTTCTTTTAATGGCTAGAAGCCACATTTAGCAGGATAACTTCACCTACTCTGGAAATGATATTAACAGTGTTCTTCTTACAGCATGAAGAGATACAATCATTTCCAGTTCAAGGTTTGATTCTCAAGGTAATTAAATTATATTTTCCTTACATGTGCAAATTATTTATAAGAGGCTCATTTATATTCTTTGATAATAATAGTATTTTAAAACAGAGCGAGTTTATGAACTTCATTTAGAATCGAAACCTGGAAATTCAGAATTAGAACAATGGGGGCAGACACTTCTATATAAAATATGAAAGTTCTATTTTTTTCATTTTTTGGGGAAGGGGAGAGTTAAAGGAGCATAAAAATTCTCAATCATAATATGAGTTGGTCATGAGGATAGTAGTACAGCATGGAGAATATAGCTAATGATTCTGCAACATCTTTCTATGTTGATAGACAGCAACCTCACTAGAGCGGGTGAAGATTTAATAATGTGGTAGGTTACTGCTGAACCACTGTGTTGTATGCTTGAAACCAATATAGGATTTTATATCAATGATACTACAATTTAAAAAAAAAGAAAAAATATGAAAGTTCTACGTTATTCACAATGTGTCATGTAAAACTTGATAAATGTTGCTAGAGAAACAAATAAAAAAGACAAAGTAGAGATGGAAGATTGAGGAAGAGATAAAAATAATTGTAACAGTACAGAATTATATTTAGCAAAATATCAGAGATTAATGCATCAGAAATTGTATCTGGAAACTATCAGAGATTAAACTTTATTTTTTAACCATGTCTGTTTTTAAAAATATGAATGCACCCTGTAGGAAGTGGGCAAGTAGTGAAAGTTTATCATGATAATGACTATCTAAATCATCACTGACATTGAACAAAGAGGCAGGAATAATATACTAAAGCATAAAATAATTTCTTTAAAATTATAAATGCATTTGAATATGGCATTTCCCTACTCTAAAACACCTTCTAGAGATTAACAAATTCACAAATAGTGAAACCTGATTTTTTTTTCATTAGAGATTACTACTTCCAAATACTATGATTTCACTTATATTGACTTTAAACACAAATACTGCATTTGTCTTTCTTCCAAAGTGTTGCTCTCAGTTATAAAAATTCATATTGTGGCAATACCCACAGAGCTACTTACATTTAAAGAATATTCTCATTTAAATCATTCTGCTGGATCCTTCCTCCAGACTTACTTACGGCAATCATGACATAAATGGAGGCTGTGTCTTTTTCAGATTGTGACTCAGGTTGAAGTGAACCAGTCACCTAAAAATGCCTTTTTCCATTAGCATACTATGGTGTAAAGTGGCAGGGAAGGATTTTCTGGTAAGGTGACATCTGCACAGTGACCTGGAGAAATGTGATGTTTGAGCATCTGGGGAAGAGAATTTCCAGACAGAGGGACTGCCAAGAACAAAGAAGAGTTTGGGACAATCTTGGCTAGTGTGCTTGATAAGGATTGGGAAATGAGGTAATAAAGAAAAGGAGTCACGGGCAGGTTGTGCTGGTCAGTGGAAGCCATTTTCAGTCTTTGACTTTTTCTCTGACCTCAGGGGCTGGTACTATTGTTTGTGGGCAACGTGGTGATCTCTGAGAGCTATGTGAGAAAGTACTTCAATGGAGTGGGGTACAAGCAGCAGAACGGTAGGCTCCTGTTGCAATTATTGAAGTTCATTGGATTAAGGTGACAGTGTTGGAAGTTGAAATATGGATATATTTAAAGAAAGTATAGCTAGAAAGAAATAATTGCTGATATATGGATGTGGATTATAAAACAAGAGAGGATTCCTGGAACTCTTCTGGCCTAAGTAACAATATCAGCCACTGAGTTGTGGATGATTTGCAAAGTAGATTTGGGTGTGTAGCTGTGTAGGAACAGAAATCTAAAGTTAGTTTTTGGACATGTTATGCCTCAGTGGTCTATTAGAAATATAAGAGATGATGTAGAATAGGCAGTTGGCTTTTTCAGTCTGGAGACCAGAGGATGATGACTAGAGGTATCCCTTGGGAATCATCAGAGAATAGATGATTCTCAGGCATGATGCTGCTGTGAGATCATCTGAGAAATCAGTGCTCCCTGGGGCTCCATTTAGTGAACTCCAGCATTTATAGATCAGGAAGAGGGCAAGGATCCAGAAAAGAAGACAGAGAAGGAATATCCTATCAGAATGTAAGGAGAGCAAGAAACAAATTGTCTTAAGTCACCAACTTTTTCTACAATGGATAGTATTGCTGTATCTAATTGGACCAGTCTATGGACTTAAAATGGAAACAGAATTCTGGTTGAAAAAAATACAAGTGAGAAAGGCACACCCATTTCTTTAAAAAAAATCCAGTCTGGAAACACACACATCATTTCATCAAATACTGGGTTACCAATCTCCAGTCACGTGTTCATAGCTGGCTGCAGGAAAATGTAGTCACCAGCTGAACAGCTGCCTCCCAGGACAGGTTTTCATAATGTAAGAGGTGGATTTATCTTTGGCAGACAGCCTTCTGTAATTATGGATTTTTAAATATGTTATATGAAGAAACTTTACATAAGATAAAGATGAACAATTGTATGTATGCTGTGTGTTATTTCTTAAATTTATTTTGTGATTTAGATTTGACCCTATCCTTGAGCATTTAGTTTTTTCTGATCAGTATTTATGAATCACAGCTTAACTTCACAATGATAACTTTTATGACTTTAGGAAACACATTCACAAATTTTTTTTGTCATGACACAAAGAGGAAACTGGTGCATCTTTATTGGAAATGAGTTGGCTGATGACCTACAATACAATACATTTGCTACAAAAGTAATTGATATAAGACATACTGATTTTTCACGAGTTTCAGTTTTGTTTACCATTAAAACTATGTAGTATCTTAAGTCAATAATTGATGAAATTATTATTTAATTATATTAATGAAGTTATTATTAAAAGCACTTATAAGTGTCTGACATATTTTAAGTAGTCACTTTATTTTGTAATCAGGACCTTTTTATCTTAAAATTAATAGTATATGAAATCACTGTATAGATGTATTATATTGTTATTACATACAATAACATTCTGATTAAAGTAAATTATGAAATATCTATAGATACTATTATTCTAAGAAAAATAAATTTGGGGAGCATTATTTGGTTTTATAAAAATTTTGTTGCATTTCATATCTTTTTCCACTAGTCCACTACATTGAGTAATAATGATACATCTTAATTTTTTAACATGATATTTTTTCACTTAAAATTGACTTAAGAATTTTCCCATGTAATTATTTGGTTTCTATAAGCATTGTTATTAGTGGCTGCATATGGTTCCCATTGTCTGATATTATAAATAATAGGACAAATATCATTTGTTCCAAAACTTTTTCTGTTAAATGGCAAGTGATTTTGAACAAATCAATTAACTTCATATGCAGTTTCTTCTTTTGAATATGTCAAAAATTACTTGTTGTTAATATCAATATTAGCATTGGATGATTGCTTCTGTTTTTCATATTACATTGGGCTTTTTTAAGCCCTAAAAGTACAATTATTCTGACATTACTTTGCAAATGTAAGGCATGTTGAATATCTAATATAATATTAGCAGTAACAAAAATTAATTGCTATTACAATTCAAAGATAGTAGAACTTATTGAATAGATTGTATCAGGTATTACACATTCATGATAATGTCACATATTCTTCCAGAAATTTCTCTCCATTTTGATTTTTACTTGCTAAATGTTTTGCCCTTATTTTATCTTGTATTATTATATATTTTAAAACCATTTAAAGATGTTTGGGGACCAAAGTTTAGGGTAAGTGTAGACAAAGAAGACATCATTACAATCACATTAGGACACATTCAATTAGAAAATGAATTGCCTTGTTAAAATGACTTTCTGAAACAGTTTAGTTTGTTTTATGCATTATATGATTGAATATCATGAATAGTGTGAAATAGAGAAACTATATAAAAAATATAAAGTCATGAGTGCTAGAATCTGACCACTTTTTTAAATGTTCAACTAAAAATGATGTTTTTGAATATTTGTATTTCTAAAACTCTGCATTCCTTATGGAATAATCCCAGTTCATAAATTCATCACATTGTCTTCTTATGTCTGGAAGATGATAGTGGAAATTCATTTGATGTTTTCTTAATGAATAACAATTTTACGGGGAGTCATTGGTTGAAAATATGTCTAAATAAAACTTCACTTGTAAGAGTTCTTAAAAATTATATTTGAATATAATCACAGACATTGCTCTTCAGTGAAGTAAGATTTCATATGTGATTACAGCACACGCAGTTCTGGTATAAATGGACTGTAACAACAGTAAGACTAAAAATTGGAAATTTGGCCAGATTAATATGTATTTGTTTTCTGAATGTGGTTTCTGGGAACAGAGGTTTGGGATGAAGTACTTAATGATGAAGTTCACATTGCAATGAATGTTTGCCACAATTCTCCTGTCATCCTCCTCAGTTTGATTTGTATATCTATTTGACATCACCCCAGAAACCTTGATAACATTCTTAGGTTTTAGGGATTTAAAACAAAAAAAATCCTGCTGGGCTCATTCTACATTTTCTGCTCTGGACCTGGAATTTTGCATTTCTCCAAGTAGTAGTATTTATAATTCTTATTAGTGAGAAATAATATTTAGAGTCTGACATATGGATGATAGGGTGCTCATTTGCTCATAGAATTGGTCACTGTTCCAAAGCTTTTGCAATGAACAGAGCTAGGAAGTACACATGATTGAAAAGAGGGAGTATATAAGGAATTGTATTGATATTTCAGTTTAATTTTTGGAATGCAGGGTTTTGCTTATCTTCCTTAAAATACCTCCTAATTTTTCTCCCTACACTAAAAATTTTAGTTCCTAAACATTAATGTAATTATTTGGTATGCATATTTCAGAATAAAGATATTAATGTCACCTCTAATGGTATTACTAAATGTAATTTAAGGATTTTCCCTCCCCCAGCTATTTTTATCCATAATCAAATTACTGTGCTTTAAGGTTGCTTAAAATATTTCCTCTCTGCATGATGAATCCAACAACTCAAGCTTATTTGTTCTATTTTGCTCAAGGTTTTTCGGTATTACTTTTTTCCCCTTACTTTGATTTCAGTTTGCTTTTTTAGTTGCAAACTTTTTATATAATTCCAATGTCAAATACACAAAACAGACTGTATTTGAGGAAGTGTAACTTCTGTTTCCTAAACCTCATTTCTGTCCTCCGTATAACCATAGTATTTACTTAATAGTTTATTCTTACATTTAGAAAAAATTAAGCAAATAGGGAAATAAAATTTTTTTCTAAAAATACTTGATGCCATAAACAAATGTTTAATAATTTGCCTACTTAAATTTATTAAACATCAGAATTCCATGGGACTCATAATTGTTGTAAATGACAAGAATTCAGCAAAAAGAGACCGTTGGGATTATGGAACATCTAAAGGGTGACATATTACATATAAACACCCATAGATGAGCGGTATATGTTGTTAAACTCCCAAACAGTTTAATAAAATTAGTATCTAAGCACAATCCCTTTGTTTTGATCTAAAATTAACGGAGACTAAATAGAACTAAGGCTGATTTTCACATATGGTTTATGTAAGTCAAGTTGGAAAATCATAAAAGAGAAATGATAGTTTACCATGTTTTCATGTATAAACATTCATGAAATGCAGATAAAAGTAACAGAGAATAAATAGGCAGTAGAACTTAAGGAAGAATTTATAGTGAGTACATCCATATACACGAAGATAAAAGAAGAAAAACAGAGAAGAAAAAAGAAGGAAAGAAAATAATCTGGAAACAAGAAACTATTTGTTTTAAAAAATGTGCTTCATTTTTTCCTTATATTTATTGAATGCAGACTAAATATTTGACTATGATGTTTTAGCAGCTAAAGGAAAGGGGAGTCCATTATCAGATATAAGATTGTTTTAAAAATTATTGTCAATTGTTTATAAGAAGCAGTTCTTCCTGTCCCTGGAGACATAGTGTCTCATAAAATGGACATTGAAAGATGTGTAAGACAATATATTTGGTTGCATCACCACAGTAAATACCACAATGAGTTTCATGTGGGTGGCATTTAAAGTGCCCCATATTAAAGGTGAGAGCATTGGGCCATTGTGGTAGCAACCAAAGAAATTTGTAGAGAGTAGATCATAATGTCTTTATTACAAGAAAAATTTGTTAACTCTGTGTGGTGATGGATGTTAACTAGACTTATTGTGGTGGTTATTTCACAATATATGTGCACATCGAACCATTATGTTGTACACCTGAAACTAATATAATGTTATATGTCAAAGATATCTCAATTTAAAAAAAGACAGAAGAAATTTGGACAATGATACATCAAGGATGAAAGGCTACAAAAAAAGACCATGTGAGGGCACAGCTACAAACTGTCCCTCTGCAAGCCTAGGAGAGATGCCTCAGAAGAAACCAATCCACCAGCGCATTGGACTTAGACTTTCAGCCTCCAGAATGGTGAGAAAAGAAATTTCCATTTATTAAGGAAACAGAAGGAAAGAGAGAGAGAATGAGAGAAAGGAAGAGACAAAGAGAGAAAGAAAGAAAAAAAAGAAGGAAGGAAGAAAAGTGCTGTTCTGCAAGAAAGTTTTTGTGGTGAAAAACAATTTAGTTATATTTGTATTTTAATGTTATAAAAAACTTTTCAATATTATACATTTACAAATATGTATGCAAATTTATAAAAGAATGTACTTCACATAATTTAATATTACTGTGCCACCGAAGAATCCTTATGAGCCTAGCAGAACTGAGAAAATAAAGAAATATTGTGGTAGTACATTCTGTTCTACAAATGAAGAACCTAAGTTTCAGAATAGTAAGTGTTAGTAAAAATAAAAATTACAATGAAAAAATCAAACAAAAACATAAATTCCTTAATTCTGGTTTTTGTTGTATCATGCCATCACTGTTATGTATGCACCAGGAGAATCTGACACATTCATTTAGACAATAATATGTGATATAATAGCTTGCATTATTCCTGTGCGTTATCAAAATAAATGAGGACTAATTGTCGACTCACTGTGTTGTACACCTGAAACTAATATAATATTGTATGTCGATACTTTAATAAAAAAACTCTATCACAGAAGAAAAGAATTCACAATCATAATTTCAAAGTTAGTAAAATAATTTTGTATTCATTGTCTCATTTGATACTCATAGCAAGATGCAGCATTGTTGATCCCATTTGTTAGATGAGAATGAATCAGAGAGTGATGAGGTTTTCCAGACTCTCATGACTAATAAATTGTAGGAAGCAATTCATATTCAATGATTTTTAAACCAAATTAAGCATTTTTTATTAACCTATCATTTTCAATATCATAGCAATTTAATCTATTGGTTGAGTCATTTATTAAATAAACATTTATTAAAAATAGGTTTGTTCGAATTATGATCTGTGAGGTAGAAAATCATATAAACATATAAAGATTTAATTTCCACTCAACCAGAATTCACAGTATATACCTGAAATAAAATACTAGTCATTATCATGACCGAAGTTAGTTATCCAAGTATTCTAGCATTCAGTTCATTTGCTGTTATAAAGTTTGTGTCATGGGTAATATCAATTGGCAACTCACCAAAATTGGCTACTCAGGAATAAAATATATTTAATTTGCTTTATGTAAGATACATGAATGTGGTGGTAAACATACATTTTTTATTTTTATTATAAAAAATCTATAGTAGTATAAGTAGTTAGAATAATAGCAAGTACTTTTAATAAGTTGTTATATTAATAGTGAGAATTGTTAATAGTTATTTTAATGAAAGTAAGAACTATTAGTAGTTATTATATATGCCTGTTATTATGAAAAAAATCCCTCATTAAACAGTGTATGCTGAATGGAAAATTTTCACTAAGAAGTTATTTCCTCTCTATCTTTAAAAAATCCTATTGCCAATTTAAGAGGTCACATAAGAAACACTGTGAAAACAGGTTGAAAGGATTACTGTCATAATTCATCATTTACATATAATATTACTAAAATGTAACACTTTTTGAAAATTAATGAATGGTGCACTTGTCTTTGAATTTACAAGTGATTTGCTAGTCAAGATGTATGTAGGGTCTGATTCAGAACTTCTTTTTCAACAGAATATAAGACACATTTAAATGAATGCCAGGAAAAGTGGTCAACTGCATAAGACATGAAGGATTCCTTTTTTTCTTTTTCTTTTTTCCCAATTGAATTCCCACCTCTATTTTCCATGCTTTGGCCTGGTTCCCATAATTAAATGCATCAGCACAATGCTTAGTTCTAGGTACCCACTTTGGAACCAAGCAGACTGAGTCACAAAATCAAGATCTGATTCAAACTAGTTAGGTGACTACTGGTAAATTGTAACTTTTACATTATTCATCTTTCTTCTATGTAATGCTTTTTAAAAAAAGACTCACATAGTTATTACAAAGAAGTCTCTTAGCATATGTAGTAAATATGCTCTAAGGTATAGCTATAACCATTATCATCATCTTTAGTATAGTAAGAGTTAAACTGAGGGTTGTGAGGTTATTTTGAGTAGAGTTAAACAATAGAAGTATTGTTTGTTTAAATACTTAGTTATGATGTGAGGAGAGAGAGGGAGACCCTGACTCTTCTTCACCTACCATAGTACCATAGTTTTGTCTTGAGGAGAAAAGGGGGAAGAAACTAAGATCTGTGAGTTTATTTAGATTAAGAATAACAACTGTTAAAAAAAAATCAACTCAGTAAACTTGAAGACCCAATTGGCTTTATTCAAGGATTCATGAATCTGGCAGCATCCCATTTAGCAAGTAAAAAGGAGTTTGAGGAGTTGTATAAAATGGAAGGATTTTATAGGCAGAAACAGGGCAGGAAGTTATTAGGAAAAGAAAAGAAAAGTTTACTTCAGGCAGTTATATTCTATTCGGGAGAAAGGCACTCGCTACTGCTGATCAGGAAATTTCAGACTGATTGGTTTATTCCACTCCTGGGAGAGGCTGAAGCTGCAGTTAGCTAAGATATTAGGTCTTTGTGAGCCTTAGCAAAGTGCCTCCATTTGGGGCCTGTTGTTTCCTTTTACCATCGGGTAGCTTTAGTTTTGGACAAAATGCACTTAGTAGACCTTTCCTGTCTTGTTTCAGTTAACTTCCCTCATAAAGCAATACACATCTTATTAAACAAAAATTAAAAGTTTTCTAGAAATGCTCTAACCCTATTTTTTAAAAAAGTAGTTGTTGTTTTTTTTCCAGATAGTGTAGAGAACTGCAACTACATTTTCTATGAATTTTCAATATCTAAGGTAAGAATTATCTTTGGATAAAATTGTATAATCTTATATTGAAATGTTTCATATTTCATGCTATGTTTGCCTTGCTATTAAAAATATACTAAATTTTTCTTCAAATCACATATAAAATAAATATTAAGATGGGTTATTTATGTTCATTGAAGCAAAATCAGTAAACATTTTCCTTATCATTTTATTAATAGATTTTATTTATTCCTTAAGGCATTATGTATTTTCAGCTTGATACTTAGAAAAAGATGAGCTCTTAAAAGATTAATCCATGAGAGGCAAAGATTATAAAAGGAGGTAAAAAGAAAAGGCTTATAATGAAACAAATTATATAACAACTTTTAGACATATATGAAATTCTCAATGCATTTTTGTAAATTAATAGGTAGTAACTAACTATTCTTTTATCTTCACTGTGGTAAAGCAAACAAAAATAAGTGTAGACCTCTTTGGGTTAGCTCTCAAGGAAATTGGATAAATAAAGAGCAGAGACGTATCATGATTGAAATATTTATGAGAACATTGTCGATTTTTGAGGGGAACTTTGAGGGGAATGTGTGTGTTTAAGAATATTTAAGCATTTTAACATTGGGGAGCACCACTTCTTAAAGGAATATTTCTCCCTTTTCTTTAGGTTCCCAACAGATAATGTAATAACTAATGCTTAAATTCTTTTTTTTTCTTTTCTTTGGGAATCACTTACCATTGACTTGTACCCCATTCACAATACCTACAGGAACAAATTTAAGCCCTTCTGATATTAAAGTTCTTGGAAAAGACACCAGATTTATATCAATTGCAGTCAATGAAAATCAAGAAAGCACACCTGCTTCTTCATTTAATTATAATGATATGAAAAAGGTGACTAAAACCTAATTAAATATTTTATATCTAAAATACAGTCCTGGGCTGCCTAGATTCACTGCTTAGACAGACACATAAAGAATACTCTAAGTATTTGTTTCTACAGTTTTAATTAAGCTAATTTCTACTTATTTATATTCAGTTCAGTTAATATGGTCATCCTTTCTTTCAATACTCCTTCTATTAATTGTTAAATCACTCCTAGACTCTACCAATAGCATCCTAATCAGTCTCTTTGAATCTATACTCCATCTTGTTTGGTATCATTCGATATATTTTCTGAAGTATTAAGTTCGTAAAATCATTCACTTTGTGAAAAAATCTCCTCGAAGCCCTAAATCTCTACTGTATAAAAATCCTAGTGAATTATGTTGGAATTATGTCCAACCAACATTTCAAAAATATGTGTCAGGAGCAAACTTGTGGTACTTGTTTACTTAGCCCCCCATTTAGTAAGTCATGGATAATGTAGGACAGACAACAACTATAGTAATAGTTGTAGGAGTTATAACACATACTACTTATTTATACCAGATATTCCACAATACTTATCTTATTTAACTGTACAAAAAATATTTTTAAAAAGGCCTATTACCCTCACATTATAGATGAGAAAACTAAGATTGAAAAAAGCTATTGGTAACTAGCCCTAACTCATGTCGTGACAGTTGTCAGAGACAGAGTTTGCATCTAGGCCCATTAGATAGCTAATTACATTTTTTTTCTGAAGGGTTAAGTCAGAGTAATTTTCACTCAGTAAAGGACAATTGCTGGACCCTAATTCACTTTCTGTCCATTTAGAACACAGTAAAATCTATAATATTGTCAGTCCGGGGAAAGGAAATCCCGGGGAAAAATACCCCTAAAAACCAAAATCAGTCAGAGGGAGAAATAAAATTTAAAAGCCGTTTATTTCTCACAAACTGCAGTCCCAGGCCATCTTTCTTCTCTGCTCCAGCAGCAACAACACACCAGCCCTCCCCCTCACCTCTCAGGTACAGATAAGCCCTCTGTTGCCCAGGTAATCACCCACTGATATGGAGATGAACTTCTCCACCCCTGAGGAAGGATGCAAATGCACTAAAGCCATAAGTCTTTCCACCTCTGAACGCCTATTGATATGCAGATATACTAAAGCCAGGCGAGATATTCTGGAAATGTTTCAATTTTACCCGCAAATATATAACTTGCTTTCTATTGTTTATTATATTATGTAAACCCCACTTCAAGTGAAAGTCAAATTTGTTTCTAGAACACTGGTGTTTTGAAAACAATTCTAATGCCTTTAGTTGCCATATTCCATTTTCTGGAGTGTCTAGTTACTAAATTATTAGTTGTAATTCAAGGACCTCTAAAATGTAATTTTTCTAAGTGACTTTTTCCAGGTCACCAAAGTTACTTAAAATGATTTAGGAAACAACTCAGTAATCACATGTCTATTAGCAAATTATTTCTTTATTTTCAGTCTTGCTTTACTCTTCTACCAAATTAAGTGTTTGAACTAAATGATTCCAAAGTTATTTTTCTTAAATAGTATGATTTATTGTAATATTGGTAGGAGTGTGATACCATAACCACTTGAAATCATTTCTAGGTGGTAATTACTTTTTATTTTTATATATAGATAAAGAGAATATAAAGATGATGAATAGATGGATCCACAGATAAATGTTAGATGAATAGATGGAATCTAATGCTATAAACACATAACAAATATTAAGATATATGATATGCACATATGAGGATTTTTTTCCCTAGACTATAAAATACATAGAATTTAAATAGAAAAGAAAAGGAAGGATTTTCAAGGAATTAGAACAACAATTCAAAGAGACCAGATACAATTCAAAGATTGGTTGGAGGAGTTAAGACACTAAAGGTAGTTAGTTACCAGATGTCTATTTATCTTATTTTTCATATTCAGATATCAAGCTTAGGTTATTTGACACTTAAATATAGAATTTAGGAGATGAAAATATACAATGAAATTTATCCTAAAGCCTCATCCCTTCTTTCAACTGGCTATCTCAGCCAAGTACATCTTTTTTCCAAAGCGTATCATCTCGGTTTATAGCTATGGTGTTTATCTGTTTTCTTATCTTTGGTCTTCTGTTCTGAAGCAGAAATCATGCATATTTCATTTTCAACAAATCCTCGGTGATCAGCACTATGACTGAATCTCAAGGTTGATTGGTTTAGTGAGGGAGTAAATAAAGGCCTCGCTTTCATCCTGTGGCATTGGTTTCCTACATCAATAAAATAATAGAAACTGTCCAATGAGAATTCTTTGAAATTTCTACTTATTTTAGATTATTTTATTTTAGATTATTTTAGATTTTCTCATCTAGATTTATTTTAGATCATTTTATTCTCACCAGCTTCAGAGGAACTCTTCAGAGAAACATCGTGTATGTCTTAGCAATTCGGACAACTGGTCTCATCTCTGCCCACCCCTACCAGGATGTCCTTTTGTCCCTTTAGCTTCTCCCTTTTCTTCTTATTCCTCCCACTCAGCTTCCATGAACCCAAGAGAAATTCAGTCTTTGACTCTGATCTCCTTTCTTGACCTTCTATATTTAATGCTTTGAAAGCACAGACTATACTCTTTACTATTTTACAACCCATTCCATCAACTAATGTGGCCTCTGCCAATAGCCCTCCCTAAAATGTTTCTCAGAAAAGATTGATTTATCAATCACAAACCTCTCAAGATTTTTTCCTGGGAGCCTTTCCACTGCATTTGACTCTAAGACTGTTAGCTTGAAATTCTTTTCGCAATTAGCTTAATTTTGCTTTGTATTTTTTGATAGTTTCTCTTCTTTTACCCTTCCTTTGAAGTGTGGACACATTTTTAACTTAGATCCTGATCTTTTTTGAACTATTCTCACTCTGTTGACCTTATATCTATTTCTATATTCATCTCCATATAGAAGTTCCTTTCATTAACAATTATACTTTATATATATATATATATATATATATATATATATATATATATATATACTAAGTTCTCAATTAATGGTTTTCAGGTAGAATCAACTTGAATAATTGCCTTATTCCTAAACTTTGTTCTTCCAGATTTGAATCTGTTGAGTGGAACTGCACTGAAAGTATCTGCCTGTAGATAAGATCAATCTGAGTCAATGAACCCTTCTTTTAAAAATGACATAATTTGCTTTTTTTCACTGTGAAGCTATGACTTAATAATTGTAAGTTTTTACCTTCTTATTCCCTTTACCTATTTCACCCCTCCATCCCCACAACCCTGTGGAAACCACCAGTTTTTTCTCTGTATTTATGAGTCTATTTCTCTTTTGCTTGTTTGCTTGTTCATTTGTTTTGTTTCTTAGATTCCATATATAAGTGGAATCATATAGCATTTGGTGTTCTCTGACTTGTTTCATTTAGCATAATACTCTCTAGGACAATTCATGTTGTTAAAAATGGCAAGATTTCACTGTTTTTTATGGTTGAGTAACATTCCATTGTGTATATGGGGGGAAGAATGAAAATTGAAAAATGATTAGCCTAGATATTGTCCCTTTGGATAATGAAGTGATTGTAACACAGGGTGTAGCCCAAACAAGTAGTGGTGAGGTAGGAAGAGAAAAGTGATGGAGCCACAGGATCACCTGGACAGTAATAGACGTTGACAACCATAAGTCAGCTACATTTATAACCTGCCCCCTCACCTCACACCCCACTATCCACACATCCATACCAGCTGTGTGCTCTTGAAATGAGGAGCTCTTTCACTACTGATACACCTGGGTTTTCATTTGGGTGACAACATATATTCCAGTTGTCCATGACTGCTCTGATTCCCTGCCCCTGACTATGAATATGAAAAAAAAATTCCTCACACATAAACAAGACTGAGCAAACATTTGAAGAAAACAATACAAAGAGGAGAGAGAGTAAACTCTCAGAAGTGTAGAAAAGATCTCAATGAAACACTTAATAGAGGAATAGTTTCTAAAGACCATTATTACCAATCAGCTGCAGTAAGATTTTAATCTAAATGATATTAAACCTACAGAAGATTATCAAATTATCAGAAAGAATCTCTTCCATATGCAAAAAATCAAACTGGAATACTTGGGAATTGAGATACCTTTTCTAAAGGCAAATGTCTTTAAAAAGAGAGACAGAAACGATTGAATGAGTAAGCTAGGGAAGAGGTGGTACATTTTTGAGAAAAATAGTCTCTAAAATTCTCAAACATGTCTTTTCAAAAAGTCTCAGAATGCCTTCACACAAAGGCAAAGATATGAATACTCAATATTAATAAAGAAAATTCAAAAGCTATATTTCTGTGTGAATATAAACATCCACAAGGAAAGCAGAGAGAACAGAGGAAAACAAATAAAAAAATAATAGAAAATATTTCTCTGAGTTGAAAAAACCCAAAAGATTTTAGTTTAGTTCTAGGAATCCTAAGCAGAATTACTGAATCTTCCTTGTGTATGTCTTTCTGAAATTAAAAATTTCAGGGTAAAAGGAGAATCCTCAGAGTTCATTCATATGAAGGAGTCTCAGATTAGCAACATGCTTTTCACTGAACAATACTAGGAGAAAGTATGTTTATCATTTTAATGTATTGGATAAAAATGTCTAATAAGGGATAACTGAAATTATTGGATATCAGATATTTTGTATCACCTGGATTAAAGATACTGGCAGAATTGTTGAAATCAAATCTTACACACAATATTTACTTCATAATGATAATAGTGAACAAAATAGTTACCTATATAAAAGATACTAAAAGAGGTCTACCATATTTTAGCATTATGAAAGATTGTTTTATTGAATATATCTACTTTTATACATTTTATCATGTTGAAGATTGACGATGCAGGTAAAATAACAGAGGATCTGAAACACGCTAACTGCCTTTGTTCAATTATAATAACTATTTGATCATGCAAAATTGCCTTATACCCAAGAATAATTAGATATGTAATGGGGAAAGTTCTGTTTAAAAAAACAAAACCAAAATTAAGAAAATGGCAAGAATAAATCTGATGCCCCAAATGTTCAAATCAGGACTTATTATTAATTTCAAATTAAGGTCTTTGAATGTTTTACATGCACAGCACTCATCTTTCATCAGAAAGCATTTGTACTTAGGGATATTAATAAATAATGTAAAAACATATTGGCAAAATCTACAAATGTAAAGTAAAATTCTGCTTAGCAGTCACTATCAATAGTTAAAGTAGGATTTCTCACCCCTGCCTGCGCATTATCACCCCCTGGGGAGGTTTAAAAAGTAGTACTGCCGAGGACCCAGTCCCAGAGATTCTGATTGATTTGGTCTGGATGATATGCTGGAATGGTGGTGTTCAAAAGCTCCCTAGGAGATTCTAATGTTCAGCAAGGGATGAGAACCACTGATTGGAATTAATAGTATGGGTTATTAATCACTGTTAGCACATATATAAATATATAAAAAGATTATATTTTATCCTTTAAAAATATGCAGAAACCAAGTATGGAACAGGACCTTACATGTCGTCAATATTGACCCACAAATTAATGAAGCATTCTATATTTTTGTGATAATAGTTAATGTCTTGTATACCTGAAGATGGCAAAGGTAGAGTTGAAATCAATCTATACAAACACATTCACACATCAAAATGGTAACTATGCAGGGGTGATGTGTCGCGTGCCCTGTCCTCGCCGGCAAGAACAGCATGCAACAACAGCAGGATTCTTCTGCAGAAAGCTTTATTCTTCAGCTCTTTGTGAAACAAATGAGTTGGGCAGGACCCAGAGGGGAAGGAGAGGCTTGCTTATATAGTTCTCATGCTCTGACCTGGTTGGTGCGGCTCCATATGCCTTATTAGCATAACCATTTGGTGGGTCTCATTGGTCCTTATGCCAAGGCGCAATTAGCATGTAGTTTAGTGGTGTGGGATGATTTGTCATTAGGAAGTTCGGGGCCTTCTGGCTGCCCTGCATTGGGCGCTATTTTCTGAGCGCGGCTGCCAACATCTCCCCCTTTTTTGTCTAACAGAAGCTCAAGGCGGAACTTGCCAGCAGAGGCGGAGACAGAGGCCTGACCTCCATCATACTTCCTGATGCCCCCTTTTTGGAGAGGGGTTCTGGGCATCTACCCCTATGCAGTCAGGCATGCCTCTCAGAGGGGTCCAAGACCTCTTGCAGTGCTTTGCCTCGCATCCTCTGGCTGGCGTTGGGACCGCTTGGTACAAAGGGTTTGGACCCTTTTTCTCAACCCTCTTGCACCATGAGCTTCTTAAAGAAAGCTGTGATTAAGCATTGAGGTACTCGGGCCTGGTGCAGTGCCACATGGGCTCAGGGTGCAAGAGCTACCTCAAGCTAAAGCCGAGCTTCCTTCTTAAGCATGTTGAGCCACACTTGGGGAGAGGCGCCAACGTCTATCGCCATTAGGGCTTGAGCAAGGATCACCTTGTCCTGCTTATGTTGGTTGCGGAGTCTGCATAACAACCAGAGTAAGAGCATGAGACCTCCAAGCAGGAACACGCCCATCCCAGCCATGCCCGCCCACTCCTTGACGTGGGAGAGAGCTCTGAGGAACCAGGAAGAGAGTCCTTCCGCTACGGAGATATCTAGACGGGTGGAGTTGATGTGGATAATTTCTCGCCGCAGCTCTTCTAGTGTCCCATCGAAGTCTTGGGACCAGTTTCCTGAAAGATACTGGGACAGGTCTCGTGACAGATTAGCTGCCCGTGTAAAATTTTTATATTGAATGCTAGTGATGCAGAGGGCACGATATTTCCGCTCACATCCCAATTGGGCCATTTGCCAGAGCACCTCTATTTGTTCCTCCACGAGATCTATGCGTTGATTGAGGATCATTATTCCTCCTTTCAGTTTGCCATCAAGTGTGGACTGTTGGTCCAGGGCAGAAGCTACTGAGGCTGCAAGGTTATTGAGCTCTGTAGCCGATTTGATGGAGGTGTCTAAAGCTATACCAGCGGCGGTGGCTGCGACCGCGGTCGCAGAGATCAGGAGCACTATGGCGGCTGTAACACTGAAATCGCGCCTTTCTCGAAACAGAGTCATGGTGTTAGGGGCGTCTACGGGAACAGGGACCCAACGGGGGATGCGGACTACCAAAGCATTGGTAAAGTTAGGCGCATCCCAACACTGAGACAGAAAGCAGGTTTCATTGGAGCAGGAGTCAAAGCTACTATTGGATAAGATAAACAGAAATGGGGGGTATACGCATACTGGAGAAGGTGGAAAAAGGGAATTAGGTGACTCTGGACCTGATTTTGCTGAACACGTGTAGTTCTCGTTGTTATGGGTCATGATCATGTTCTAGTGTGCGTGCATGTGGTTATTCTCGCACCAAAAGGTGATATTTTTTACACCGATTCCCCCACGCTGGAGGGCGGAAAAGGGGGAGAGGTCGGTACACGAGCCATTGACTCCACACAGCATCCATTTATGGAAGGGGTTCATGCTCAGCTGCTGACGAAACTCGCCTTCGAGCACCTTTACTGGCCACCAAGCCTCATTGGCTGGCCGTCCCTCCATATCTGGGGAGATGGTAAACTCCTGCCTCTCAGTTGCCCACGTTACTACAGTTGACTGACAGTCAGTCCAGGGCCACAGCTCTCCCTCATAGTCGCCCACACAATGGGAGGCATATTTGGGTTGACGAGGCCTGTCGGTGGAATTGTTCCTGGGAGAGTGTACAAATGTGCCATTGATCCAGAGAACCATCTGGTGGATAGTCATGTTCTTATAGGACGGGCTCCCTTCCTTATTAGGCCCTTCAAATTTAGCTGACATAACGGGGAGGCTACTGGCCTCTAGAATTATGTCACTGAACCATCCGTATTTCCTCCGTTTCAGGGAGATACAGCCAGCTAGATTCTGAGTGGTGAAGCATAATGACCCATTAGTTACGAAGGATCGGTTTTCTCCCAGGGGAGCTACTAGGGTGTCTTTAACTAAGTAGGGCAAGTTCATACTAGTATTGGTAGTGAAAAAGCGCGGAAAAACGGCTGCATTGAAACGGACAGGCATAGGCTTAGGAAAGGCAGACAGGATTCCCCATCTCAATACTCCCTGAGTCGGGGTCTCCAGTGTCAGGAGCAGGGTCAGGAGGTATAGCGAAGTCATCTCCTTTGTTTAGGACTTTCCTCGTTAGGCGCTCCAGGATCCAGAAGGGATTTTCTTCACCCTGGGGGAAAACACACACAGCTCCCCTGGATCTGATTATGATTGGATCCGGGCCCTTCCATTGGTTAGATAACACGTCCTTCCATTTTACTAGTTCTTGTGGGTCTTTTGGCCACTGATTATGGCGATCCGCTGCTGTATGGCCTTGAGCATCCAGATTCAAAAAATTTATAGTGAAAAGTGCTAGGGCTATGGCAGTTTTTGGTGTGGGGGGTATATCTTCAATTCCCCCTTTTTGTTTAAGTAAATAGGATTTGAGCGTGCGGTTCGCGCGTTCCACAATCCCTTGACCCTGTGGGTTGTAGGGAAGGCCAGTGATATGTTTTATCCCCATGTGATGACAAAATTGAGCAAATTTTGTAGAGGTATAGGCTGGGCCATTGTCTGTTTTCAGAATCTGTGGTAACCCCCATGCGCTCCAAGCTTCAAGGCAGTGCTGGATGACATGGGAAGCTTTCTCTCCTGACAATGGGGAGGCAAAGATGACTCCTGAACAAGTATCCACGGATACGTGTACATATTTCAGTTTCCCAAAAGACGAAATATGCGTCACATCCATTTGCCAAACTTGTAAAGGCCTAATACCTCTGGGGTTGATCCCAACATGAGGTGTGGGAAGGAAGCTGCAGCAATGTTGGCAGCTAAGGACAATGTTCCTAGCTTCGGCCCTGGTTATGCTAAACCGCTTGCGCAGTGTTTCGGCAGTGACATGAAATTGTGTATGGAATTTTGAAGCTGTGGTGATAGGGTCTAGCAGGGGAAAAGCTATATTTCTGGTTGCGAGGTCTGCCAGGTGGTTTCCTTGGGTCATAGGCCCGGGAAGGCCTGAATGTGCTCTGATATGAGTTATATACAAAGGAGATTGCCTATGAAGTAGTGCTGATTGTATCTGTTTGAACAAAGTGGCTACTGGGCTGGACGCTTTGATTAGCCCGGCCACTTCTAGAGATTTGACTGCATTAACTACATAACAGGAGTCAGACACAATATTTAAAGGTTCAGGAAAGATTTGTAGGACCTCTAAGACTATGCGACATTCCACTATTTGTGGAGTGTCAGGCGTGTAGCCTTTTGTCACAACTTTGCCATCATGGACATAGGCACCTGTGCCTGTCTTAGACCCGTCCGTGTAAACTGTTTTTCCATGAGGCAGCGGGGTTAGGCTAGTGACCCGAGGAAATACTAGGAGATGATTTTTGGTGAAGTTGATGAGGGGATGTTTAGGGAAATGATTATCAAAGGTTCCTGAGAAACTGTAAGCAAGTATGGCCCAATCATCGTTCATAGCACATAATACTTGTATCTGTTCTACGCTGTAAGGGGTTATAATTTTAGCTGGAGCCTCTCCGAAATGTGTCATGGAGGTTTTTACTCCTCTCAAAGCAAGTTTGGCCACGGCTGCTGGATAGTACTCTATTGTCCTAGCCTGAGAGGCTTGGGGATGAATCCAGATCAGTGGGCCGTGCTGCCATAAGACTGCTGTTGGCAGCTCTGGGGTGGGAAGGACACACAACTCAAAGGGTTCATTCGATTGCACTCTATTTAATTGTGCTGTCATCAAAGCCTGTTCTACTTTGCGAATGGCTTGTAATGCCTCAGGTGTGAGGGAGCGCGGTGACGTTAGTTGTGGGTCTCCTTCTAGGGTTTTAAATAGTGGAGTCAATTCAGTGGTGGGTATCTTTAAGTATGGGCGCAACCAATTAATATCCCCTAGGAGTTTTTGGAAGTCATTCAAATTTCGCAATTGATTATGTCTTATCTCAAGCTTTTGGGGGCAAATTACATCTGTGTAAATGGTTGCTCCTAGGAATTTGCTAACACTAGATTTTTGGACCTTCTCGCTTGCTATATTCAGTCTCCAATTTTCTAGGGATCTAGTGAGATCTATATATGCTTCTTCTATTTCCGCTGGTTGTGGGGAGCAAAGAAGGATGTCATCCATGTAATGGATGATCTTTAGCGTGGGATAGGTCTTACGAATTGGGTCTAGCGCTCGCTGAACGTACAGTTGACATATGGTGGGGCTATTTGCCATTCCTTGAGGGAGGACCTTCCACTGAAATCTGGCATCGGGTTGTTCATGGTTAATAGCTGGCAAAGTAAAAGCAAATCTTTCCCTGTCCTTGGAGCTTAGAGGTATAGAAAAGAAACAATCTTTAATATCTATTATGAGCACTTTCCATTCTTTGGGTAAGGCAGAGAGGAGTGGCAGTCCCTGTTGTACGGGTCCAAGCATTCTCATTTGAGCATTTACTGCTCTCAGATCATGAAGCAACCTCCATGATCCTGACTTTTTCCTGATTACAAATATGGGTGTGTTCCATGGGGACACAGAGGGTTCTAGGTGTCCCACTTGGAGCTGCTCTTGCACTAAGCAATGAGCTGCTTCTAATTTTTCAGAGGATAGTGGCCACTGAGGAACCCATACGGCCTCCTCTGTGAGCCAAGGTATGGGCATGGCATCTTCAATGGCCCCTATGAAAAACCCAGGCCGTGACGGTCATTCTTTACTTTGGGCAGGATGGGCTCTATGTGTCCCTGTTGGTGTTTCCCCAGCCCCTTGCCAGGGATGTATCCCATGTCCATCATCATGCCTTGGGCGGGGGTGGAGTATTCATTAATGAGTTTGAGGCCTAAGTCTCTCATGACATCCCTCCCCCATAAATTGACCGGTAGAGGGAGTACATAAGGGGTGACTGTACCCTCTTGTCCTTCAGGGGCTCGCCATTTCAATGGTTTGGCACTAATTGAAGGGCTTGACTCATATCCTAAACCTTGTAATGAATGTGAGGATTGGGTCACAGGCCACTTGGAGGGCCACCAGGTTGCAGAGATAATACTTTTATCTGCTCCAGTGTCTAGGATTCCCTCAAAGCTCTTTCCCTCTATTTGAAGAGTTAATTTTGGTCTGTCTGCTAAATCTAATACTATGAAGGCTGAATCCCAGTCAGAGGAGCCGAAGCCCCTTTCTCCCCTCTCCGTGTTGGTAGCAGGATAATTGGCGTGGAGACTAGGTAAAACTAAGAGCTGGGCTATGCGGTCTCCCGGGGATATAGGATAGATTCCTCTGGGAGCCGAACACATGATTTTTACCTGTCCTTCATAATCTTGATCTATGACTCCGGGATGAACTACCAGGCCTTTCAATGCAGCAGAAGAGCGCCCTAGGAGTAACCCAATGGTATTTGGTGGTAGGGGGCCTTTAAAGTCTGAAGGGATAGGCTGAACTCCCATCTGTGGAGTCAACACTATTCTGGTGGTGGCACGGATGTCCAATCCCGCGGAACCTGAAGTGGCTCTCCTTGGGGGGCCTGGTTGTTCCCGAATGACACTTGCGTGCTGGTTGCCCCATATATTTGCGGGCCCTGGTGACGGGGGCCCCTCTGGGCGTTTTTTGGCAACTCTAAGGGTTTCCCTTCTATATCTTTAATAGACCGGCACTCATTAGCCCAATGCCTGCCTTTCTTACACTTAGGGCACAACTCAGGGGTCTTTTGGGTTGTTTGTTCTGAAGCTGGGCTCCTACACTCTCTCTTTATATGTCCTAATTTCCCGCATTGAAAGCATTTGATACTTCTGTTAGTGATCCTGGCTTGTTTGTGGCTCTGTAATATGGCCGCGGCTAGGCCCGCATTGGTGAGTGGCCCTCCTATTTCTCTACAGGCTTTCAACCAGGCATGTATCCCTTTTTGTTTCCAGGGTGTTATCGCCTGTCTGCATTCCTTGGTACATTGTTCAAATACTAATTGCTCCACTAGGGGCATTGCTTGTTCCTGATCTCCAAATATTCTGCCTGCGGCCTCCATCATACGAGCGACAAAGTCAGAAAATGGCTCGCTCAGCCCCTGAATAATTTTTGTCAAATTGCCTGATACTTCTCCTTTGTTGGTGAGGGCTTTCCATGCCTTGGCGGCGCACGTGTTTATTTGTGCGTATACCTGTAAGGGGAAGGCGGTCTGGTTGGCTACCCACTGTCCTTGGTCCGTCAGCATATCATATGACCACGCAGGCTGTCCTTCGGCCGCGTTTGCGCGTGCCTGGGTCATGCTGATATCATGCCACAATGCCTTCCATTCTATGTATTGCCCCATACTAGAAAGGCATGCCTTAGTTACATATTGCCAGTCTGCGGGTGTCATGGCTGTCTCTGTTAATCTCTCAACTTGTGCTATGGTATAGTTAGCACTGACTCCATAAGCCCGAACGGATTCTGCTAACTCCTTAACTTGTTTATGGCTCAGGGGCTGGTGAGAGCGTACACCGTTATCCTCAAATACAGGAAACATTTGTCTAATTGCCTGAAGAGTATCTGGGTGGCAAAAGGAGAGTGCGCCACTCACGTAAGGTGGCGGGGCAAAGGGCGTCGGGGGACACCCTGCTTTCATTTTTTCCTTGGTCCGCTTTTCAACTTTGCTGGTTCCCTTACTTCTACACTCTGCGGTTTTATTTTCTTCCCCTTCCTCTGCGGACGTTAATTCCTCCTCAGATTCCCTATTGGAGAGTTGGAGGTCCCTCAACTCTTTCCAGGGGTATTTACTATTTTCTCCGAGGCGATTGTCACTCGCTTCTCGGGGCTCTTTCGCTTTTGCCCTAGGCGGGCTTTCTCCCTCACTCTGAGGTTTCTTTACCTTCGTTTTTGTGGCCTTTTTTCGGCCGCGCGCGCTCTCTGTTTCCCGTTCCGTTTCTGACATGCTCTCTTGGATATCTGTCAATGCTCTCTGACCTTCTTTTATTACCTTTTCACATCTCTCATCTTGCAGACAAGCTCTAATCAGTTTCCAGAGGGGCCTGGTGCCTCCCCTCAGGCTACCCTCCTCCTCCTCTCTATCAAGATCTTTCCCCAGTTTGTCCCAGCTCGGGATTGAGAGGGACCCTGAACAAATGAACCAGGGGGCCACACGGTCTATCTCCTTCACAAAAGATCCTAAGACTTTGCTGGAGACCTTCAAGTTTCGCTCTTTGAGAGCTGTCTGCAGTGCCGTGACTAATGACGGTGCATTCCCCATGGTGCCTCCTTATTTACAGAGAACCATCAACCATCATCCTAAAAAGCAGGGGCCTCTCGGAACTTACCCCTCCGGGCTTTCTTCTGACCTGCAGTTCTGAATCCTCTCCAGATGTCTGAAGGGTCCTCCCTGTGCCGGTGATGTTCTGGTTCCCGGGATTCGGCACCACTTGTCGCGTGCCCTGTCCTCGCCGGCAAGAACAGCATGCAACAACAGCAGGATTCTTCTGCAGAAAGCTTTATTCTTCAGCTCTTTGTGAAACAAATGAGTTGGGCAGGACCCAGAGGGGAAGGAGAGGCTTGCTTATATAGTTCTCATGCTCTGACCTGGTTGGTGCGGCTCCATATGCCTTATTAGCATAACCATTTGGTGGGTCTCATTGGTCCTTATGCCAAGGCGCAATTAGCATGTAGTTTAGTGGTGTGGGATGATTTGTCATTAGGAAGTTCGGGGCCTTCCGGCTGCCCTGCATTGGGCGCTATTTTCTGAGCGCGGCTGCCAACAGTGATGGATGTTAATTAGCTTAATTGTAGTAGTACTTTTGCAATACTTACATGTGACAAAACATCAACTTGTACACCTTAAATATATACAATTTTTTTATATGTTAGATACCTCAATAAAACTGCTAGAAAAATATTTTAAAGGTAAGGTTTGTTGTTATTTGGAACTTCTACTCAGTCTCTAAAATTCATGGATCACTCATTCTAAAAAAAAAATAGAAAATTAATGTTCATCCTATATGAGACCTTTCATATACTATTCTGGATCAGAATAGTATATGTGTGCTGAAAGGAAAAAATAAGTTGTAATCAATAATTTTGATTATTTAAAAAAATATACTTCTAGTTTTCATTTTCCTCTTTATATGATATCAATTTCACTGCAATGAAGAAAAAACATTTTTATAACTAATATTTATAACTAATATTTCAATCAATTGAAAAATCTGATTGAGTTTTCTGTGAACAACCAATTGTCATTCATTTGCATTGCTGAGGCCAGTGTTATAAATCAGTAATGAGAACATGGTTGTTTTTCTTTGATGATAGATCTCTTTTTGAGGATCAACCTAGCCTTTTTTTCTGAATTTCAGAGAGACTACAGGAACCTAGATTCATTTCCAGGTATTAGTAAAGAACTAGAGGAAAGGAAACATAATTCCGAGTGTCCTGAAAATCACCTGTTGTTCAAAAAATTCAAAATCCATTAAGTCTTCCAGACCAAATGCTGAGCCCAGAATTAATTTGGAAGAGCATTCCAGTGGTCCACAAATCTATGGAAGTAATTGTGTAGTGTTTTCTCTATCTATTAATATGTGAGTTTTAGTGTTTGCCTAGTAAGGACTAAGGCCCTCAGCTACTCCAGATGTCAGGACTGCTGATGGCTGACAGCTCTAAACTCAACCTCTCTCCAGGAATTGTCCTCAGTTGAGAAGATGCTTTTCCTAAATGCAAGCTCCTTCTCCAGTGTATGGATCTAATGACTGCTCTGTGGAGGTGGATAAAAGACAACTCCCCTGTCTTAAAACAGAATGAGTCTCTAAGTCCATCCCTGATCCAGAACTTCCCACAGGGTTTGCTAAGGCCTTTATTATGACTGCATTGCAGGTCGGCTTCTTCCCAACTCAGCCCTACCCCTTTCTCCCTCATAGTGGATCCCCTGAGCACTTTCCAATAAACCTGCTGCATGAAAACCTCAGAGTCAGAGTCTGTTTCCCAGAGAAACCTCCCTGTGACATGGATGTATAGATAGATAGACGAATAAAGCACAACATTCCTTCACACTGTGTATTTAAACAAATCCATCTTCTGTGAACAAATTTATAGTCAGAACCTCTTGGTGGCCCCAAAGGAAAGCACCCTGAGTTGTATCATGTACATTCTATGAATTTCCTTTTAACAACCACCCCACCACACAAAAAAATTAACAAATAGGGATACAGATACTGAAACCTCATCTATTAGTTATAGAAAATAATCTGCTCACAAGACTAAAGGCTTCTTTTGGGGTTGGACAAACCAAAGATTCTTCAGTTCAAATAGAATGTTTCTAAGCCAGGTTGGGGAGTTCTAGTAACTAACCTACAACCTAGATTTCTAGGTAAGTATGACAAACTCCTTCTCCAGAATGAGAGTTGAAATCTCATAGCATCAAGCCACAGCAGAGAGTCCCCAGTAGCTCTGTATTATCAAATGTATATCCAAGCTTTACAGGCAGAGTGTGAAGTTTGCATTTCCCTTATGTCTTTACTATTTACGTAAAGAAACTAGGCTGGAATGAAGATGAACTAAGATAAACTATTTCCTTTGGTTTTCCCTAAACTGTTATGTGTAGCTAAATGGTTCTTCACCAGTGATTTTGCTCCCAGAAGACATTTGAAATTATCTGGAGACGTTTTTGAATGTCTCAGCTTTGGAGGGGAAATGTTATTGGCATCTAGTGAGCAGAGGCTGGAATGCTGCTGAATTCCATGCAATGCACTGTGCAGACTTCCTAAACAAGGAAGTATCTCCTCCAAAATGTCGGTAGGTTGAGAAACCCTGCTGGAAGGCACTCAACAATTAGAAAGGGACAGAGTTACTCCACTCCTCCTGCTCAAGACTACTAAATTAACCAAACAAGTTCTGTAAACACTGCACTCTTTGTAAACAGCTCCACAGTTAACTTTGCTTCTTTTTTTCATATGCTACAGACTTCCAAAGATCATACAGCATTTTCAGATTTCCCAACATCAGCAGCTGAAGGAAAAATGATGCGAATTGCAGAAATGCACAATACCATGCTGATCTGATGTTTGATGGCTTGCAGAGTGTGAGTTTTGTTTATATATAATTGTATATATTATGTATATATATTATTTATCTTTCTGTTCTTTTGTACATTAGTGATTATGTGACAGTGAAATCCATAACATCTGATAATAATGCTGATGATGTAACCTCTGTGAAAATAAAAATACATGTTTTTCTAGCAGTCTTTTCTTGAGGTAAAAATGCTGTTGAACTGCTGCTATAGCACTTCAATTCAACAAATATTTATTGTGCTTACCATATAAAGTTTCATAAAGTAGCTTATCATTCCTGCCTGGACAATTTACATTTTTCCTTGTGGCTGACCACTTAGAATTGTGACTAATCTGTTTAAACCAACTTAAATTTTATTTCTTTTTAATAATCTGCTTTCAGAGGTACAAAAAAAAAAAAAGATTTCACTTTCCTAGCCCAGACCACTAGCACCACAAGAAAAACTTTAGAGGAGTTTGTTTAGATATGGATTTTTTTTCATTGTAAAATACTATTTGCAGAAAATTAGCTGATGAGCTATTTGTCAGATCAGTTTTATTTTTTTAAGAAACAATTTTTTGTTTACAATAAAAAATTTTTTATTGTTAGAGAAACATCTTGTAATCATCTATTTTGGGGCAAGTTAGATTGTAAGGCTTGTTAGTCTAATTGTATTACAGAGACTACAGGCAAAGCACCCGTCTCAGGCATGAGGATGGATTCTCTCCTAGGAACTGGACTCATTCTCGCCACTTCTACTACAAATCATGATAGTGTGACTTAGATACTAACTCCCTATAGCTGTCAGGAGTTTGACATTTTTCCCTATGAAATTTCCGTTGTCTGCACAAAATAAGGATATTTGTTAAAAACAATTCTCCATTTGTGACCTCAAAGATGGTTTAAAGTTTACCGGAATGATACTATGTCACTCTTTTTTATGTTAAGTCCATAAATTGTAAGACTTGATTTTGGTTTGAGTTTTTCAGCTCAGAAAATATAGGCAATCCAAAGTCAGGATTAGCCTTCAGTGTGTGGAAAAGTAGCCAGGATAACTTGAGGACAGTCAGGCAAAGATGTTAAGTCCTAAGGTTATGGCAGTGGAAGAGCTCAGGCTGTCAGAGCGCCTGGGTCCCGCTGCCTATCAGATGCAGGGTATTTGGTTAGGTTCTAGTAGGTGCCAGCCAGTAGCCCTATGCTTGTTACAAATGTTAGCAGGAAAACACGTGAGGGTTGTCTTATTTCTGGTGAAGGCCAGGAATAGAAACCTAATAATGAAAAATAGAGAGTGGAATATACAGACTGGCTATATTCAAATCTCAGCCCTACCACTTGCAGATTATATATAGACAAATATCTTAATCTCTTTGTATCTTAGTTTCTTTACCTGTGAAATTAGAAAATAACAGTACATCTATGGTTGTGAATGAAAGTTAATGTATGTAGCAATAACATTCTACCTCTTAGCTACTATTATGGTAAGTAGTTTAGCCTCAAATATTAACCTGTAAAATTAGAGGAAAAAAACACTTCCCATTTTCACAAATGAGTTTAAATTTTGTGTTGGTATAGGCAATAAAATGATTCTAACCGGTACTTTTACTCAAGGAACATTTTATTAAGAAATGTTAATCTTGATAGTTGTTCTGCACTTCAAATGAGCTAGGGTTCAGGCTCTAGTCATACCACAAATAAGATTGGCCCAAATTAAACAGAACCTAATTATTAAGTGTTTTCTAAAAACAGAGTTACATTGAATGTGAAAGTAATCACAAATCATAAAGTTCTATTACAAAGACTTTGGCCTTGGGATTAAATGGAGAAAATAAAAGGATTACAGTGTTCAGTCCTTCCATGGATATCATTAAAAAGGAGTTCAGGATGGAATTCTAAATAGGCTCAAGAAGAATTTACATAAATCATAAATAATGTGCCAAAAGAATTGTGGATATTTGGTTTATATAATTATATTTTAGGATTCTTTTTTTAAGGAAGATTGCTTGAAAAGAAATAATTGTCTTCCCAAAGCAATTTTTATTGCCCCTGTAGAGACAAAATATTATCCCAATTAGATTATTTTAAATGAGCAGGATGATTATCATGAACATAGAAATTATTAGTGAATATTAGACCCTACAGTATAATACAAAGAACAGTGAATCTGAATCAGAATTGAGGTGCCTGTCTGGGTTTTGCTTCTGTGCAACTATGTGGGTATAGATAAGACTATGTGGGTATAGATAAGACAATTCATTTCAGTAAGCCTTTTTCAGTTGTAAAAGTAAATAATAATTCCTACCTTTACTTCACAAGTTTAATTAAGACCAGATGAAAACAACTTCATAAGTCTTTGTAAACAGTGAAACTGTATCAAATACGTCATAATAACCATAATTATTATCATTTTGCCTTAATTAAGGGAAATCAACCCACTGATCCATCACTATAGTCATTTTTAAATAAATCACGTCCATTCCAGGTTACTTAATGATAATTTAAATATACTACACTGATGGAGATTGGTCTGAATGATCCCATATAATTTATGTTTTAGGCAAATTTCAGTTAAATGAGGAAACGATCTTTTTGAAAATTTTAAAATACTGTATACTTCAGTTTTTTAAAATTTCCTTCAGTTTATATTTAAGTTCCTAAGACTTGAAAACATATAATTCAAAATTCAGACATTTTGGTATAACATCAATTAGTTGAGGAATGAACAACTTGAGGGAAAACTGTGGTGGTCCACCCTAATGCAAAACTATGTCCTAAGAATATGGACCATTTTTGAAAGTGAGAACTTCAGTTCGAGGAACCTAATATTAATAGACATAGATTTTTGTATTTTCTAAATATCACTCAATGATTTTAATAAGGTTAGCTTTGCTGTCTTTTACATGATTATTTTACAGTAGATGCAAATCATCAAAAATACGCTTAGCAGCTCATTTTCAAGTAAGACCAAGAGAAGAAAATTTTGTATGCAGAAGATCAGAGTAATTCACTGATCTAGTCCTGAGAATGAGAAGCAATTAAGCCTACAAAAAATTTTGAATTCTTTCTGCAAACAGCTCTACTTTCATTACACTTTCTAATTCTAATATATGCATATTTGTCCAATTTGTAAATTTTGTTTGTATGCAAGTCATATTTTGAACAAACATTTTAATTGTTGCATACATAAAGAAAATATTTTTATTCTGCTACACTCTAACAGTGTCCTCCTCAGTGAGGTGGGCATATGTTCAATCACCTTGTCCTGTTCTTCTCTTGACACCTTTTTCAGTGTAGGTACCAGGGTCCCTGCTGAACAGAGAGTGAGCCTTATGACCCCGTCCCTACTGTCAGTTGATTCAAAAGGGTACGTTCTGATTCATATTTGACTAATGGGCTTTTTTGTCTATGGAACAGGAATTTGTATTGAGGCTATATTAATTCTACTTAGGGTGTGTTGACACTAGATTGAGGACATGACCGAAGTAACAGAGAAAGTAAATAAGCAGAAAGAGAGGAAAACAAAATAAAACAAAAAACATCCAAATAAAACCACCATCAAACTGAGAACACAACAGAGAGAAGTCATCAAGTGGCTCCAGAGAGACTATTGTTCCAGTAGATTTCCAGTTCCGTGCAAGTCCCTGCTATACTTTATAAGCTTGCTTTAGATTAAGTACACCCTTTTCCCTTATATTAAATCCCCATTTCTGCTTAAGCCAGTAGGTGTAACTAACTTGCACAATTTACACATTTGCAAATGAAGAAATGGATGTACAGATCCTCAGAGGTAAAATTCACAGGTTACACTGTGCCAAAGATGGACTAGGACTCTGTTATTCCACTGTTCCTTCTTTGTTCAGTGTTCATTTAAAATAGTCCATTCCATTTGCCTTCATGTTTTTTTCTGTTTAGATTCTCCTATTACTTTGTCTTCCCACCCCTTACTAGATCTCATGTAGCCTAAATCAAACTCTGCACATTTTATGAACTATAAAGTCCCACAATTTAGTGAGGAAAAATAAACCCAAAACAAAACACTGCAAACATCTAAAAGACTTCAATTAGAGGAATATAGCATTCAGAGCACATGTTTTTAAATGTAGAGCTTTTAATTGTCCATAAGCAACAGAACCTTTCTGGAGGATGCAGTATTACATTCATACCATTATTCCTGGGAGGGGCATCTCTCTGAAATGTAAGAAATTATATACAATGTATAGTTTATTAAGTCATAACAGAAAAAAAGAGCAGAAACAAGGATTCACTTGTTCATTCATGAACAGTTTCTACCTATTTTCTTACAAGAGAAAACCAGAGATTGAGGGTATAAAGAACAAAATCCAACCAGCATTTTTAGCACCTTACAATTAAGATCAAAGCCTTCTCAAAATCCAGCTGTGAATTATTTTAATTAGCTTGCTACTCAGTATAACACATATTGCAAATATTCCTTCTTGAATAACTTCCTTGAATAATGCAGCTGGGAGTATAGTCGGTTAAGCATTGATGCAGCTGGGTAGCTGAAAAGATGAAAATCAAATGTGAATTCTGATGAAGTAATTTCATTTTGAGCCTTTCATATTTCTTCCCCCCTAAATTAAAAAAGAAATGAAACCTCGAGTTCAGCTGGTTCACTGCCTACTCCATACCAATTCACATTTTCAGATAATCAGAGTATTTTGCCCAAAATGAATACTAAACACAAAATTCTATTTTCTCACCTAATGGTGAGAAATTTTTTTATGTATGGAGCTTATAGTAATTTTCTCTGATAATGTAATAGCTGACCTGCTTTGTGAAGAGAGGTGAACATGTTATTATTGCTAATAAAGCATAAATGTTGCTGTAATTTCTCATTATGAGATGTTATCTTCTCTACAAACATTCACTTATAGCATATTAGTTTCAATATGAATTCTATTGTGAAACAGCTGCAATGATTACCCTGGGATAATCTTTCCATTGTGAAATAATATCAGAAAGGCTTCAGGGACCATTTTTTCCCCTATGTACTTTTAATGCAATGAATATCTGCAGGAATTCAATCAGCTGATAACTTCATAATTTCAAACTGCCACAAAATCCAATAAATACAATGGAATATCTCCTTGTTTTAGTTATATGTATGATAGCCCATTTTAATTACAGTATAAATTTTAGTTTTAGATCTCATTTGTTTTGTGTTAATATGTTTAAGTACATTGGAGTTAAAAATTTTTGAGCCATTTTTTTGACGAGCAAAATTTTTTATTCATTAATTCATTCATATACTTACCAATAAATATTTATTGAGGACTCACATGAACCAGGTGGTATGTTAGACACTAGAAATACAGAAAATAATAGTATAAATGTTGGCTTTCTGATCCACAGTTTTTCAGAGAAAGAGAGACCATTTAACAGATAAAAAGAGTCTGCATTCCTTTCAGATTGGCTGAAAAAAAATAAAGTGACAATACAAAATGCTGGCAAAAATGTGAAAAATGGGACCACTCTTCATTGCTGGTGGGAAGGCAAAGTAGTCCAGCCACTGTAGAAACTTGTTTGGCAGTTTCTTACAAAAATAAGTATGCAACTACCCTATGACACAACATTTATACTCCTGGGAATTTCTCAGAGAAACGAAAGCTTGGATCATGCAAAAGTCTGGACACAAATGTCTACAGCAGTTTTGTTCATAATAGCCTAATACTGTAAACAGCCCATATGTCCTTCAAAAAATGAATAGTTAAACAAACTGTAACATACATGCACCACGGAATACTATGTTTATCAATAAAAAAGAACTAATTGTGATTTATGCAATGACTTGTATGAAACTCCAGGGAGTTATGATGAGTGAAAATATCCAATGAAAGTCACAGGTGGCATTACTCCACTTGGGGAATATTTTTGAAATAAAAAAATCATTGAAAAGGAGAACAGATTAGTGGTTGTCAATGGGAGGAGGCAGGCATGATTATCAGAGGGCACCAGGAGGGATACTCATGGTGAAGTATGCCTGTTCAGTACTTTTGTGCAGTATCTTGACTAGGGTGGAAGATAGATGAACATGCAGATGTGATTCAATTGCATAAAACTAAATACAAACACACACTCAAGTGAGTACAGACAAAAGAGGGGAAATCTAAATAAGATCAGTGGATTGTATCGGTTTCAGTTTTTTGGTTGTGATATTATATTATTGATTTGCAAAATGTTACTATTGGAAAAAACTGAGGAAAGTGTACAGAGGGTCTCTTTGTATCAATTCTTACAACTATATTGAATATACAAACCTCAAAATTTTCAATAAAAATAGTATAATAAAAGGTGGGAGTTATTTTCATAGAAATTTGCAGGGTATATAGTACAACTACATGGAGACCAAGGAATATTTGTGTATGCAACTATGTGCATCTTTTCCATTGCTGATTGATTCATTCACTCATTCAGTAGGTATTTATTTAGCACCTAGTATGCTCCAAGAACAGATGATTTAGTGAGTAAAACACAATCTTGGTCTCATGTTGCTTCCATTCTAGTGGGGAGAGATAAACAATTTTTTAAATATAGGTGATATATATAGTATATTTAATTGTGAAAAGTTATATGAAGAAAAATAAAGCAGGGAATGGTGAACAAAAAAAAACAAGAGACATGGGGTGGGGTAGGTGATAAATACTTTGACATTTACTCTGAATGAAAAGGGTAATCATGGAGAGAAATACCACTTTATTTCATTTTTCATTTATTTTTGAAGAATAATGTAATTACATACAGTACACCTATCATATATGTAAAGTCAGATAACTTTTTATTGAACCTATTTTGTAATCAACACCCTGATAAGAAACAAAATCCACCTCATGGATTCCACCTCCTGCTACCCTTTGGTCACAACAAATCTAGCAGAGAAACACATCAACAGATACAAACAAAATTAACTCTTCCAATTTGGAGGCCCTCTTGTGGATCTGGAGCTAAAGATCTGTTCTGAATTCTGGCTCCAACTCTAGATATTCACATGGGCTTAAGTTTTCTCATTAAATGACAATAAAAATGAGCTTAGTTTACAGGATCTTACAAACATCAGGGATAATGATAGGTCTTTAAAATTGTTAAGGTGTGAATACATTAAAGTTATTAGAACAAATATAAATCTTGACTTACTAACAGCTACAGGTCTTTCTTTTTAAAGAGCTTTATTATTTTTAAATTATGAGGTATTACATATTTCTTATTTAATTCTTACACTCCTCTGGTAATTCAGCTACCACTTAGTTTGTTTTCATTAACAGTTTTCAACACATACCAATTTAATAATGACTTCTCTAGATATATTATTGCAATTGACAGATTTTGAGTAATATTCCTGTTCTTAAAATTTACTGAGTAAATATGGCCAAGGTTTGTATAAAGCTAATTTTTTTCCTGAAATGACAAGTAACTATTCACATCCTAAGAAAAGCATGTGATTTTTCAAATAAAATGTACTATCTTCCACATTGTTTCCATTAGTTTTTTTCTCACCTTAAGGGGTTTGTCTTTCTAGTGAGCGGATGAATGAAAAATCTGTCTACTTACAAAATTCAATAAAGTTCATTAACGTTTCTTAAATTATTTCAATTTCATTTATGTGATAAGATTTTTTTTCTGTTATTCTATTCAGCAGGTGTTATACACTTCACAATTTTTTTCCAGAACACAGTAATAGCATAATAGCCATGTTTTACTTCTGATTTTTGACTTATTTAAAACTTCTCTTTTTTGATCAAGCTGTGACAATGTTATAATTTTGAACAGTTTTACAAACTGCAGAAAATGCTATAAACAGATCTCCCACAATGCTAATTAGATTTAACTGTATGTTGCAATTAACTTTAAATATGAATGTTTCAATATTCCTAGAATTTAAATGAATGTAAACCACTCATTTGGGAGATAAATATTGAGTGGTCAAATGTACCTTATATATTCTTTCCTATTAGAAATCTTTTCAAATTACACTTGGTTTGCTTTCCTGTGTAAATTTAAAAGACATACTGGTGGTATTAATAGCAATTTAAAACAGACACCAGTGAAATAAAATAAGGGCCTTAATGGCAGAGAGTAACTGGATTCTGATCTTTCAGCAAACAATTAACAAGCTATTAATTAATCCTGAAGGGGTGGTAAACTCAAATGCTTATAATGACCAGAAGACATTTGTCATCTTTGTAATTTTGAAAAGTGTTCCAGTGTAGGCAGTTACTACACTAAGAACATGCAAACACATGTGTGGGTGTTTGTGTGCATGTGCATGTGCTAGCCTGGGTTACACTTCAGGTGAATTCATTTTCTCAGATCAGTTACTCACCCTTTAGGGTAGTCAACATGTAGTCAAAAAGACTTCATATGAGAGATAGCTACTAAAGATGGCTACTTTATTATGGTACTTTGAGCTACCTATCTACATAGGAAGTTTTCCTAATTAGCAAAATAAATGCCACAATTTTTTGTGTCAATATTGCAATCCATATTTTGCATACTGGCTAGAATAGTCTTAGGACAATCCTTGCAAGAGGTTCTGCCTGTGACACACCTCACATCCTTCTGGCCTCACCTAATTCTAGCAGCTACTGCAATAAATATTGCATGTTGGCTTCCATGCAGTTTGTAACGACCAACATCCTACCAAATTTGGTATGTCCTTTATTCTGGTTAAGAAAATATATGAGCGAAGTATTTCATACACCAATAATTTGTAGGCATATTTAGCTGACTGGTGATCTGTGAAACGCTGTCTTCAGTCAGGTGTTAAGTTTTTTATATTGTGCTCAAATATATTATGAAAATATTGGTTAAAACAAAGTTAAATAGATTAATTTATTGTAGGACAACACAGAATCCTTAATATGGTAAAGAATACTGTGACTTTCAAAACAGAGCTTCTACACAATGTATACATTACACCCAGAAAAACACACACATAGTAGGGAAGCAGCAATAGCAAAGTGTTTATAAAGTACTCACCTATGACAAGCTCTATCTAGTTTCTAGATTATAAATTCTCAACAAGGTAATGGGCTACATTTATAAATAAAGAAAAAAACCTAAAATGTTAAATATTTTTATTTTCCCAATTCCTAGTCTTTTACTTCTAAAAATTTTTATTTTCAGGGGAACAAAATTATTTACTTAGGTTAAGGTGGTTGACCTCCATTATCTTTACCAATTGCAGAAGGATTTTGTTAAGCTCCTCAGGAAATACAGGAGGGGTTTTACTTGATTGGATTTCTCCAGAAAACTGGAAGTGATTCACTGAACATATTTATTTATCCCTTGCAAGGTGCATGATGTCTGATTAAAAATAGGGCCTATCTGAATTTTTCCTTAGAACACCAGAAGAGTTGTGTACCAACCTTTTTGAAGCGGTGATGCAGGAGCAGGCCAGACATAGCAATAAGGAAACAGTATTGATTCTAACCAAAGACAGCTGAACCCAGAAGAAGTCTGTGACCCACAAAATTTTTCAGTTTGCCAGATCTAGTTAGAACTTTCCACAACTAATTTTTTTCTCCATATGGATACCTTCCTGTGTGATGTAATCACTTTGAATTTTCCACTCAAATTTTCCTCTGAAGTGTAACTACATGTGAATCCTAAACTAGTTAATATTTACATTGAAAAAAGTGATTTTATAGTTATGACTTTATTTATAAAGTTGTCCTGTTTCTCTGGAAACTAGTAGAGACCACGCACCATGAGACATCCAGCCATCCTCAGTACTGTGGATGAAAGAATGCACATCAGTCCAGTTTGGTCTGTTTTCTTTGTATGTTTTGCCTTTCTCTTCCCACAAGGCTCTGCTCTCCTTAAGATCTAATTGATCTGTATATTTGCTTCTGAATATACTAACTTACCTGCTGGAAATATTTTGATCTACTCATGAATATTGATTATATATGTTTAATAAGTAAGTAACTGCAGTATCCAATCTAACTTCTTATGAACCCTTCAAAAGGATTTTTATGGACTCTTCAAAACTGTATCTCAAAGACAGTAATACTTTAGATGGACCATAAGTTTGGTCTAGTTAAACAGTACCCCACACTGAAGTTGCCTGGAAGTACTCTAGTGCTTCCACAAGGACCCATGCATTTTTCAAATTATCTTTTGTGATTTAGTTGCCTGAATTTTGTCAGCCAAGTACATTTGACAATCTTAACAAACCTATATTCAATATAGTAAATATTTTCCTTATAAGAATATATGGACATAACATTATATTATTGATCCTTAGAATAATAAAGAGATAATTATTACAAAAAGACTCATTCCCTTTGGCAGAATGTAGTATAAACTGTTAATAGGCCTCCTCAATTATCCTTTGAAATGCTTTCTAGAATCAAATTTCCCAATGTTTTCCATTTTTCAAGAATTTAGACTGGGACCACTTAATTTACATACTATTTGTACCATAGAGTTGCTTGTTCTGCAATATGCTAAACAAATACGTTGTTTAGTGTATGCACAGACACTTCTCATATGGAAAAGTTGCACTTTTGATCATGCACTGTCTAAATCTAGCATCTTAGGTGTTGCAGGTACAGCTAAATTCAGATTGACCTATCAGATTATTGCAATTTAGTGGGCCATTGCCTGCATGTGTGAATTATTATTACAACATCACAGATGGCTAGAACAGATCTTCACTGACTGTTGGAATTAATAGTGCATCAACTTACTGTGACATAAACTGCTTTGGCAAGGGAAAGGGTAAATGACTAGATGTAGTAGGCATTTAATTTCTAGACATTCATATGAGAAGCAGTTGTGGAGAATCTATATGATTAAAATTGGACATTTACTTAATTTAATAGATGCTAGATGTAAGGAAAACTTTTATAAAGCCTATACTGAACCTGCAGCAAGAATGATTTTCAAGTAATCTAGTTTTATGACTTATCACTATAAATGGCTAGGACCTCCAGTACTCCATTGAATAAAAGTGGTGAGAATGGGTACCCTTGTCTTGTTCCCTATCTTTCAGTTTTTTGCTGTTAAGTATGGTCTTGACTGTGGGTTTATCACATATGGCCTTTATTATATTGAGGTACTTGCCTTCTACACCCATTTTGTTAAAAGTTTTTATCATGAATGGATGTTGAATTTTTTCAAATATTTTCTCAGCATCTATTGAGATGATCATGTGATTTTTGTCCTTTTGTTGAGGTTGTGTAGGATGTTGACAGAATTTTGAATATTGTACCATCCTCACATCCCTGGAATAAATCCCATTTGATCATAATGGATGATCTTCTTAATGTACTTTTGAATTCTGTTTGATAGTATTTTGTTGAGTATTTTTGCATCTATGTTCATCAAGCATATTGGTTTGTAATTTTCTTTTATTTTGGTGTCTTTTGCTTTGGTAATCAAGTGATGCTGGCCTCAGAGAATGAGTTTGCAAGTATTCCTTCTTCATCTACTTTCTGGAAAACTTTAAGGAGGATGGATATTAGATCTTCTTTAAATGATAAAATTCAAGTGGTGAAGCTATCTGGCTCAGGGGTTTTCTTCTTAGGTAGTTTTATGATTACCAACTCAATTTCATTGCTGGTAATTAGTCTGTTCATATTTTCTGTTTCTTCCTGGATCAGCCTTGGAAGGTTGTATTTTTATAGAGTTTTTCTATTTCTTCTAGGTTATCCAATTTGTTAGCATATAATTTTTCATAGTATTTTCTCTTAATTCTTTGTATTTCTGTGGTGTCCATAGTGACATTTCCTTTCTCATTTCGGATTCTACTTATATGTGCACACTCTTTTTTTCTTGAAAGTCTGGCTAGGGTTTTATCAATTTTGTATTTTCTTGAAGAAACAGCTCCTGCTTTCATTGATTCTTTCTATTTTTTTATTCTTTTCACTTTTATTTATTTCTACCCTGATCTTTTTATGTCCCTCCTTCTACTGACTTTGGGCCTCATTTGTTCTTCTTTTTCTAGTTTCATTAATTTTGAATTTAGACTGTTCATTTGGGATTATTCTTCTTTCTTGGGGTAAATCTGTACTGCTATACACTTTTCTCTTAGAACTACCTTCACTGCATCCCACTGAGTTATTTTCATTTGTCTCCATATATTGCTTGAACTCTTTTTATTTGGTTAATGATCCATTGATTATAAGAGCATGTGATTGTAGGTTTTTTTGTTTTCTCCATATAATTTTTTTCTTGTGTGGTCTGAGAAGCTCGTTGGCACAATTTCCATCTTTTTAAATTTACTGAGGCTCTTTTTGTGGCCTAGTACATTATTTATTCTGGAAAATGCTCCATGTGCACTTGAAAAGAATGTGTATCCTGCTGCTTTTGGGTGGAGTGTTCTGTAGATGTCTGTTAGGTCCATCTGTTCTAATGTGTTGTTCAGTGCCTTTGTCTCCTTACTTATTTTCTGTCTGGTTGATCTAACTTTTGGAGTGTGTGGTGCATTGAAGTCTCCTGAAATGAATACATCACATTTTGTTTCCCCTTTTAATTCTGTTAGTATTTGTTTCACATATGTAGGTTATTTTATATTGGTTACATAGATATTTATAATGGTTATATAATCTTTTTGTACTGACTCCTTTATCATTATGTAATGTCCTTCTTTGTCTCTTGTTACTTTCTTTTTTTTAAAGTCTATTTTGTCTGATATAAGAACTGCTACTCCTGCTTTTTTCTCCCCACTAGTTGCATGAAATATCTTTTTCCATCCCTTCACTTTTAGTCTGTATATGTCTTTGGGTTTGAAGTGAGTTTCTTGTAGGCAGCATATAGACATGTTTTCTTTTTTTTATCCATCCAGTGACCCTATGCCTTTTGGTTGGTGCATTCAGTCCATTTACATTTAGGGTAATTATCAATAGATATGTACTTATTGCCATTGCAGGCTTTAGAGTTATGGCTACCAAATGTTCAAGGGCAACTTCCTTACCTTCCTTCCTATTTAACAGTCTAACAACTCATTTATTATGCTATTATAAACACAATCCAGAGGGTTTTTTCCCCCCTTCTTCTTCTTCCTCCTCCACTCCTTATATATTAGGTGTCATAGTCTGTACTCTTTGTGTATCCCTTGAATGACTTTGTGGGTAGTTTGCATTTGCTTACTAATTAATTGATCAACGTCCTTTATTGTGGTTTTATTTTCTCTGGTGACAGCTATTTAGCCTTAGGAGCACTTCCATCTACAGCAGTCTCTCTTTAAAATACACTGTAGAGATGGTCTGTGGGAGTTTAGTTCCCTCAACTTTTGTTTATTTGGAAACTGTTTACAATCATTGCTTCAAATTTAAATGATAATCTTTCTGGGTAGAGTATTCTTGGTTGGAGGCCTTTCTGTTTCATTGCATTAAATATATCATGCCACTTCCCTCTGCCCTGTAAAATTTCTGCTGAGAAGTCTGCTGGTAGCCTGATGGGCTTTCCTTTATATGTGATCTTTTTCTCTGGCTGCTTTTAATAATATTTCCTTGTCCTTAATCTTTGCCATTTTAATTATTATATGTCTTAGTGTTGTCTTCCTAGGGTCCCTTGTGTTGGGAGATCTCTGTACTTTGATAACCTGAGAGATTATTTCCTTCCCCTGTTTGGGGAACTTTTCAGCAATTATTTCCTCAAAGAGACTTTCTATTCCCTTTCCTCTCTCTTCTTCTTCTCATGCCTGTGTAAGGTGAATATTGTTCCATTTGAATTGGTTGCACAGCTTATTATTCTTTCATTCCTAGACATCCTTTTTTCACTCTGTGCCAGAGCTTCTTTGATTTCATGTTCTATAATTTCTATTTCATTTACCATCTCCTCTACCTCATCAAATGTACTTTTAAATCCCTAATTTATATGTTTCATTTCAGATACTGTATTTTTCAAAGTTTCCATCCCTTTCTTGAAGTCTTCCATGAGATCTTGAATATTTTTCTGTAGCTCTGTGAGCATATTTATGATTTTTATTTTGAAGTATTTATCAAGAAGATTGGTGATTTCATTTTTACTTAGTCCTCTTTCTGGCATCTGGATTTTTGTGCAAAATTTTTTTTCCATTTCAATTTTCTATTGATTCCTATGGAATAATAACTTTGTGTAAATATCACCCTCTAGTGCCCAGAAGCTCTACTTTCTGGAGCTCCCCAGGACCTGGAACAATGATGGGGTTGCAGGTGAAATGCACCAGCACCTGCCAGGGAGAAAGAGATCTTTCTTGTTTTCCAGCTGCAGTAAGTGCCTCCATTGCCAGGGACAATGGACCAAGAGCACAGGGAAATGCCTCTGCATTATGCCCCTGTAGCTGCCATAGGCAGGGTCACCATCCAGCTGGTCTGGCTTGATGGAGGGGGCAGCACGTGTGCAGACCAGTTCCTGCCTGGAGAAAGGAGCACCAGGCTGTGTATTGCAGTGGGGGGCCTCAGGGCTGTGTTGCCAGCCAGGGAGATGGAGCATCTGAAGCTCCTGAAAGTTCCCAACCTGCTGGGCTTAGTGTACCAGGACTATTTTGTCCACCTGCCCTTTCTCCTTAGCAGCAAGCTCTGTGTAACCTTTGCCCATTTATAAACCCCCTTGCTTTTGCAAAGTCTTTCAAAGTGCCCACCTTTCTTTTATCCCAGAGTAGCCATTTGTGCATACGTGTTCTACACAAGTGGCTGGAATCTCAGTCTTTCTGAGTATTTTTCCTGTCTTTGCATTTCAACCCCACTAATCTCCAGAGCACCATGTAATATGGGTTTGTGCTCCTGGAGCAGACCTCCAGCAGTGGGTATTTAGCAGTCCTGGGCTTCTACTCCCTCCCTGCTCCTTTTCTATTCCTCCTGCCTATGAGATGAGAGGAGGGGCAAGGCTTGGGTTCTGCTGGATCATGGCTTTGCTACTTTTCCCTTTTTTGTGAGGTCTTCTCTTTCCCCAAGATGTAGGCAGTCTGTGCTGCAGTCTTCTGGTCACTCTTTCAGGATTAGTTGTATTTGCTGTTTTTGTGTTACATGTGGTTTTGGGAGGAGGTTTCTGCCTCACTTCTCATATCACCATCTTTTTTTTTTTCTAATTAATGATTGATTCTTTTTCATGTGGGTGTCCAGTTGTTTCAGTTCCATTTGTTGAAATGACTTTCTTTTCCCCATTGTATTGCCGGTTCTCCTTTATCTATAATCAGCCAACTATATTAATATGGATCTGTTTTCAGGCTCCATTCTGTTTACTTGACCTAACTTTCCATTCTTTTGACAATACCACACTGCTTTCATTCCATACTTTTATAGTATATCTTGAAATTGGGGTTTCTGTTCTCTTTCAATATATTGCATTGGATCTTCTGGATCTTTTGCTTCTACTTTAATATCAATTTGTTTATATCCACAAAATAACTTGTGGTTTTTTTTTTATCAGGATTGCATTGTATTTATAGGACAAATTGGGAAGAATTTATGACTTAACATATGACTCTCCAGAAATATGGAATATCTTTCCATTTATGTAGTTCATCTTTGATTACTTTTATCAAAGCTTTCTCATTTTACTCATACAAATATTGCACATATATTATATTTAAGTATTCATTTTTGTATGCTAAATGATCCTGTGTTTTTATTTTTTAATTCTACTTACATATAAGAAAGCAATTTTCATGTATTAACATCATATCCTGTAACACTGCTATAATCACTAATTAGTTTCAGGAGTCATTTTGTAGCTTCTTTTCAATTTTCTACATAGATAATTATATCATCTGCAAAGGAAATTTTATTTCTTCCTTTCCAGTCCAAATGCCATTTTCTTTCTTTTTTGTCTTACTACATTACCTAGCACTTCCAGTACAATGTTGAAAGGAATAGTGAGAGAAGATATCCATGGCTTGTTCATGATCTGAAGAGGAAATCTACTTTCTTACCATTAAGCATCATGTTAGCTATGTTTTTTGTATATATATATACTTTAACCAGGTTGAGGATGGCCCCCTCTATTCCTAGTTTACTGAGTTTTTATCATGAAGAGCTATTGGACTTTGTCAGATGTTTTTTCTGCATATATTGTTTTTAGCCTGTTGATGTGCTAGATAACATTAATTGATTTTTGAAAGTTTTACCAGCCTTGCATATCTAGGATAAGACCCACTGGTTGTAGCATGTAATTCTTTTTATACATTGTTGGATTAATTTTGCCAATATTTTCTTCAGGATTTTTTTATCTGTGTTCATGAGAAATATTGGCCTGCAGTTTTCTTGTTATCTTTACTTCTAGTAATATGCTGGCCTCAGAGAATGAGTTAGGAGATGCTTACTACTTTCCTTCTATCTTCCAAGGAAGATCATAGAGAATTGGCTATATTTTTCTTTAAATATTTGGTAGAATTCAACAGTGAAACCATCTGAGTTTAGTGCTTTCTCTTTTAGAAGGTTATTAATTATTCATCAATTTCTTTAATAGATACAGGCTTATTCAGAATTTTTATTTCTTCTTGTGAGAATTTTGACAGATTGTGTTTCCCAAAGAATTGTTCCATTTCATCTAGTTTATAAAAGCTATGGCCAAAAAGTTGCTCCTGGCTCTTCTTTAGTATCTTTTTGATGTCCATTGGCATTATTACTTTTCAGTAATAATATAAACAATTATTTACTTATAGCAAAATAAATAAATACTAAAATAAAAATATATAGATTGATAATGACTCATATTTAGAAATAAAAAAGTATAATTTATTGGCTGGTAATACAGGTATACTACATTTTAATCAATGTATATTAATGTGTAATTATGAAAAGACATTTGACCACTAGGGCATTCAAGGTTGTTTTAGTGAAACCTAGGATAAATTTGTTTTGTCTTAATTAGGTATGAATCATCCTCATTTTGCGAGAACCTTTTGCTGTTGTCCTCATGGTTAGGGCTGTGTATATTTTCAATATTGGTTATAAGGATTTCCTTATTCATTATTCATTTGCTGTATTCAAGCAATCTAGCAATGCTGGTTTTCCTACTTTAAAGAGAATGCTTAAAATAATAATATAATTCAGGTAGCTGAAACTCTGTAATCAACATTTATGTCCTAAATGTAGTATTTTATGTATTCTCAGTTAATAGTAGATTCAGAAATGCTGTCTTTGGAATCTTTATTCATTATCTTTTTATTCCCTTGTATTTTATTTAAATCCTTGGAGACAGCTCTATTTGTATATTCAAATTATTCTTACCTGTCTCTACTGTGCATGTACTCTTCATCTATGTTGGTTTATTGATGTCTCTGATAAACTAATGGACTATATGGATCTATTCCATTCCATAAAAAAATTTTAATGTGTTCACTGAGCTCACATGTTTAAGTTATTTACATATACATTTTTGCCTGTGCATCAAGGTGGTTTCCAGATATTCTGAAGCCCATCCGTATTCCTCCTAGGAGACTGTGGATTCTTGGAAAAGAAGCTGTAATCAGGACCTGCAAGCTCTTTTTATGAGACTCCACTGTTTGTCAGTACCATTTGTTTTATTCTATTTATTGATTCCAACCACACCTTCAAATTTTGAAATAAATTTTCTGTAGTCTTGATGTCAATTCATTTACCATTCAGAATTATTCCAGTTAAAACCTGGAAAATTATTTATAGAAGCGGAAGCTAGGACAAGATGGCTAAAAGAAAGGACAGGTCTGCTGTTGGCTTTTTGTTTTTCCTATATATTTGTCATGGTCTCTTGGGCATAGCTATCTACTGGGATCTGTATCTTACCTGTTTAATACTTGATCAGAAACCTGTATTTTTGCCCTCATCCTCACCTGATATTTTTCAAGCGTGGATTTAGAATCCTATTATAATTCCATATTAGGCAGTATATATGATACTGAAGTTTTATTTGATATGAATCTTTCAAGCAACCTTATCTAGTACTCTATACCCAGGATATTAAAGGAACTGTATTTAGGATTAAGAAACTTGTTATAAATGACAAGGGATTAGTTGTAAATGTTTCACTGGTAACATACAAATATGAATTATGTAATTGTTCATGGATGCATTAATTATGAAGTTTTTCATTTCATTTCTTTACCTTCTAAAAAATAATTTTTAAAAAACATAAATGCCAGAAAAAAAGGTACTTTAAAATACAAATTATGATCTTAGTGAACATAGTAAATATATATATTTTAAAAACTGTTACTTGGGAAAAAATAGTGAAAATCCATTTTGAAAGGTCACTTTCAATCTGATGATTTCAATTCTGGTCAAGGTCTCTCCAAATACCATTTTGTTACCTTGTGCATAAATTATGCAATTTAGATTTACTGATCTTTATAAACATGTGTATTTTATTTAGAAATTTGAGGGTGAATACTTCTTTAAAAATAGCTGGATCATTTTTATAAGATAAACTATGGGTGAACTCTTACTACCTGATTGGAGGTGAGAGGAGTGAGACAATGAATAAAATCTAAAGTGATATTGAGTCTACAAAAGATTTTGGAACTGTAGTTCCTTAGCATTTGCAGATTTAGCATTCATGAACATAATAACCACATATGAGCGTAAGGGGTCATATAGAATTCTTGTTTTATGGAAGTATGAAATAGAGAACTGGTGTGGGGGCATTATCTACAGCAGAGTTTGAGGCTAGAATTGAGTTCAGAATCTGCTTTTCAAGCCAATTCTTATTGCTATCAACTTAGCATTATTGAAGTTTTTCATTTAAATGGAGAAAATTAAAGATGTCCTGGTATTCATATATTTGAAGATAAGAGATTCTCAAATATGCACCCCAAGTATTAAGACTATATTATATCAACACCAGCTTTTCTAGCTTCAATTTTGGAGGAAAAATTAATCAAACAACCTAGGGAAGACTGGTATAGGGGGAGGTGCACAGATGTCCAGCATCACCAATCAATCCCATGATTCAAAGAGTGTTGAACAGCAAAGAATTAGGCTAAGTATAAATTCTTTTTGCATTTATTTTCAATAATAAGTGAGGATGGTAATGGTTATAACACAGAATATTTATTTTGTTTTAATAGCTCTGGACTGGGAAAACTAAACATGACTTTATGGAGGTCCCTAAAGCGGTATTGTTTTAATGCTCTTGGGCTGCCGTAACAAAATACGAAGACTTGGTGGCTTAAACAGAAAAAATTTATTTCTCATAGTTCTGGAGGCTGGAAATCCCAGATCAAGAGGCATCAGGGTTCAGTTTCTGGCGAGAGCTCCCTTCCTGACTTCAGATGCCCACCTTCTTGCTGTGCCTTCACATGACCTTTTCTCCGAATGCTCATGGAGAATAAAGGAAAGAGCTCTCTGGTATCCCTTTTTGTAAGGATACTAATCATACTGGATCAGAACCCCACCCTAATAACCTTATTTGACCATACTTGCCTCCTTGTAAGTCACATTGGGGGATTGAGCTTCAACATATGTAATTTTGGAAGACACAGTTCAGTCCCAAACAGAGAATTTCCTGCGAGAAATATCATAGCTAAAGTTTGAAGGACCATCCATTATACAGTTGGCAATATTGTGACATACAGAACTTGACTAATATTTCTAAAGGTAATTAGCAGCAGAAAAAATATTTTGGCTCAAGTATATTATTTGGTTTCCATTCTTTGATAATTGCTACCTTAAAAACGATGACATTTTGTGGGATATAATTAAGCATATCAATTTATAGTATTCATTGACCAGACTGATCTAGTACATAAAGGGAAAAAAAATATGTGCATCTAGCTTGATTTTCCCAATAAAGGCTTTAAAAAGCACTATGAGTCAGACAATACTGTAGAAAAAGGATCATTATAGTTCATTTCTAGCATACTTCAAATTTTGTCCTTTGAATCAGAAATACATGCTCACTCTTAAAGAGAGTTATTGCCCATATTACCGTGTACTAGCTGAGTTTCTATTTATTATGACATGTGAGTAGATGGGTCCTACTAGAATAAATATTAGGTGATTGACAGCTGAGAGCAAGGCAATATGTATGAACTCTACATGCTATCCAGTCTTTCATTTTCAGATCTCAAAAAGGCACCTGTTATCTTCTAGGTACTTATTGAAAAGTTGAGGGGGAACTGACTTGGGTAAAATTTTCTAACAGAGGACCTGTAAAGATCTAATATTGAAGAAAAGATTTGTGGAAAAACTTTTACAACTAGTCCTTTCCAAAAATAAGCTCAAATCAAGTTCAAAGATGAGTAAAAAGAAAACATGAATATGATAATAAATAAGAATAGTATTTTTAAGGGCTGATAGGAAAATGCAGTCATCAAAACATAAAATATAGTTGAATCAATAATTTTTTTAAGCAGACACAGTTGAGTGCCCACTGCACGATAGCAATATGCTGAGGCCTGGAGGTACAATAAAGAAAAACATTGAGTTGAGGGTCTAGAGGGTAAATGAATAGTTGTATTAAAAGCAAATAAGATCTATAATGGAGGATATTTATTGTGCTAAAAACTATTTTGTTATTGTTTTTGTATTTTGTTTTTTCCAAAATAATCCACTTAGACTCACTGAAGTATCTAGTAAGGAGCACTGACCTGAAACCCTGAAAGAAGTGATATCTAGGCTGAGTCTTGAATCTGAGTTGGAGTGAGACATTCAAAGGCAGAGACACTTCTTTTAGTTTAGTGGAAAAGCATGTATGAAGACTCCATAGTAAAAAAATGAAAAGAATACAAAGAAGTAAAAATGAGTTCATTATGTATAGTTAGATTATAACATTTCTAAGGAAGGGAGTATAACAAAATTGATGACTACTTACTTAGGTTACGCTTTTGTTAAAAAATTATATAAAGCCTATAAATTTAACACTGATGATTATTTTGAGCACAATCTAATATATTCAATGATCATTTTCATCATGTCTAAACATTCTGGTATTTATGGCATTATAATAAAAGATATTATCCAAAAGGAATAAAGAGCCCTTGAAGGACTTTTTAAAGGTGGATCTTAATCAGATATCCATGCTGAAGAACTTAGGTTGCAGAATAGGCAATAAAAAGACTAGAGGGAGGGATCCCAGTTAGGAAGTGCAATGGAAGAAATGTCCTGAAATAAGACAGTGGCTGGATGATGAAGCAAAGTGGGTAGATTAGAGAAAATTTTAGGAAGTAAAATAGACATAGTGATTGATTTAGGGATGACCAAAAGTTGATGTTTTGGTTTCTGGCTTGAGTAGCCAAGAAGACAAAAGTAGAGAAAATGAATAAAAAGTAGATTGCAAACACCTGCTAAATTTAACTTGGTACATGTTGATTTTGAGGGATCTGTGGATCATCCAAAAATAATTAGATAAGATATTGAAGGTTAAACAAATTTGAATTTAATAAGTAATTCTTAGTAGAAAAATTCTTTTCCACTAATAATACGTAAGTTAAAAAATGTGTCAAACTGTTATATCAGATTATTTACAAAATGATTTTCTTTAGATGTGGGCAGACCCAACCTATCTTTTGTTTTATACATGCACACAATTCACTTTAATCTTCTCTCTAACCAAAATAAATGCCTCCCCACCAAGAAAAAAAAATGCTTAACACATTCTGAGAAATCATCTTTTTCAAAGCCTAGACCAACATTTCCCAGACTTGGTCCAAGTATGTCTGAATCCTGACTTCAGGCACACTAGGACACACCTCTCATATTAAAAAATGGACTGAAACTATGGAGTACAATTATAATCCACTGTGAGTATTTTGAGAGGTAAGATAAAGGAACTGTCCATTACAACTGTCTTTTTCAAAGCCTCAAATCATCTATCTCATGCAGAGCTGCCCTCTCCTCTCTTTAGGCATTTATAACTTTAATTTATGGCCCTCAGTTTCACTGAGGTGGGTCCTGCTAAGATCACTAGTGATCTTGATGGCTTCAAATCTAATGCTTACTTCTTGGTCACTACTTTTTTACCTCTTAATATGTGAAAAGTTAGCTACTCTATGGTACCTGGGATTTTTCCTCCATATGAAACCTATGGTATTTCTCTCTCTTTGCTTCCCTCCAAATGAACTGACTACCCCTTAGCATCCTTCACTTCTTTTCTTCTGATTGATCTATAAATATTGGAATGTCCAGAGAACTTGAGTATTACTTTCTGTCTAGGTGTTCTGTCAATTCTATAGTTTTTAAATAACTTTTACCTGTTGATGGTGTGCAAATTTTTATTTCTATCCTTGACATTAATAGCTATGTATAATAGACATTTCATATCTCTAAACTTAATGTGTCAAACTATATAATACTTTAGTTAAACATAGCAACCTTGATCTTCCTCCCCAAGACCTTATCCTTCTTTGTTCTTCCTCCTCTCAGTGAAAGGCATCAACTTCCATTCACTTTATTAATCAAAAATTCTAGTAGTCATCCTTGATTCTTTCCTATCATCACTCCACCAAAACATATCTGTATCAGCCCACTTTCCATTTCAATTCTTGCAATCCCAGTCTAAACCATAGCCATTTCATATAACAGTAGCTTCATTATTGGCCTACCAGTTTTAACTCTTTCCTTATACTATCCATTCTCAAAACAATACCAAAATAATCTTTAAAAAATATTAATAGGAGCACCTAGTCTTATTTAAAATCTTCTATGTCATGTAACATTTAGCATAAAATCCAACTCTTTATCACATATTCCAAAGCCCATAATGATCTGACGTCTGACAGTTTCCTGATATTCTTTAAGATCCTCAGATATATGGAGCTGGCCCTAATTTAGAGCTTTTAACATAGTTATTTCCACTGCCTGGAATGATCTTTTCCAACTTACATGCTGGGTCACCTTTCTTATTGAGGTTATGTTATGTTCTCAGACAGACCTTCCTAAACTTCCTGACCACCGAAGCAGAGGTTAATATCAATGTGCATAGCTGTATAGTTTATAAAACAAGAAAGCAAAAAAAATAAAAATAAAAATCATCAGTAATATGGAATGGTATCAACTGAAAATTGCATAGCAACTTAAATAACATATGAGTGCTTATGTAGTCTATAAAAAATATTTTGCAAATGTTTAGTGTCGGGTTCCTTCCCCGTCTCTGACTCGCAGATGGGGGAAGAGACGCGATGAGTCGTCGAAGACCTGAAAGGACCAGCCAGGGGACTCAAGGTGTGACAGTGCAAGAGTGGTGCTGAGAGGGCACCTCTCATATTTATTGATTAAATGATTGTTAACAACAATAAGATCCTGTATAGAGGTCTCCATGCACAATCATTAATCAAATCCAACTCTCAACAGTTTCCAACCTTCTGAAACATAACAAACAAGTCCTCATGGTGAACAATACAAGAGCACTCATATCACAGAAACTGTTTCTGTCTTGGCTACTGTTTCTGTCTTAACTATGAATCATGAACTATAAACAAACAATCAAGTCAGATATGATTATTCATATGATTTTTATACTTTATATATGAATTCCCACCGTTTAGGGATTTTAGAATTACAATTATGCAATATATGCAAGCTTCATAAAAGAAAAAAGAAAAATCTTAATAGTTATTGCATTATTGGAAATTTTAACCTTAAGGTAGTTATAGGTACTGTTTGCTTATACATTTTAACAAGTTTATTGAGTAATGCTAGTAAATGATACTATTACTTATATCATGAAAGAAAACTTTGACATAGTAATTCAATATGCCATTTATATATCCATGTATGCTTTTTTCTAAATTGACATAAGATCATATATAGGACTAAAACTGATAATAACTTATAACAGCTACATTTTCTTAACTATTCCTCTGTGCCAAATAACTTTCTAAGCAATTTTTATGTAATAACTTTTTAATTTGATCTTCACAAAACCCTATATATTATGAACCATTATAGTTCTTATTTTATTAAAAAGCAAACCAAGACATAAGATCAATCACCTAGTAATTAGTACAGCAAGAATTTGAATACAGAGAATTAGAATTCAGGCAATCCAAGCTTACAAGCCCAAATCACTTCTATACTTCTTCTTTCCACTATTAATATATGCTTTTCCTTAGGTTCCAGAGATAAAGAAGCATTTAAATATACTCAATTGACTTTCATATATGTATACATACATACACACATATGTATACATATATATATACATACATACACATATAAATATTACACATTTTCCTTATCCATTTATGATGGACACTTCAGTTGTTTTTGTGTCTTGGCTATTGTGAATAATGCTTCAGTGAACATGGGAATGCATATATCTCTGTTACATAGTGATTTTGTTTCCTATGGATATATACCCAGAAGTGGAATTGCTGTATCTTACAGTAGTTCTATTTTTAATTTTTTTTAGGAACTCCCATGATGTTTTCCATAATGGCAATACCAATTTACATTCCCAGTACAGAAGGGTTTCCTTTTCTCCACATCCTCACTGCATTTGCTGTATTACAGCTTTTTGATAATAGTCTTCCTAAGAGGTGTGAGGTGATATCTCACTGTGGTTTTGATTTGCCTGTACCCAATGATTAGTGATGTTGAGCATCTTTTCATCTACCTATTAGCAATTTGTGTTCTTCTTTAGAAAAATCTATTCAGGACTGTTTCCAGTTTTTAATTGGGTTATTTATTTTTTGCTGCTGAGTTGTATAAATTCCCTGTATATTTTGGATACTAATACCTTATCAGATATATGATTTGTAAATGTTTTTACCATTCCATAGGTTGCCTCTTCATATTGTCGATTGTTTCCTTTGCTGAGCAGAAAATTTTAGTTTGATGTCTAACTTATTTATTTTTGCTCTTGGTGCCTATGCTTTTGATGTCAATTCGAAAAGATCATTGCCAAGACCAATGTCAACATTTTCCCTATGTTTATTTCTTGGAGTTGTAGAGTTTAGGGTCTCACATTTAAATCTCTAGTTCACTTTGAGCTTATTTTTATTTATGGTGTAAGATAAAGGTGCAATTCCATTATTCTGCATATTGATAACCAATTAAGAACACAATTTATTGACAAGACTATGCTTTCTCCATCATGTATTCTTGGCACCTATGACAAATATTAGTTGACTATATAAGCATGGGATTATTTCTGGACTGTCTATTCTGTTCCATCAGTCTATGTGTCTGTTTTCTGTCAATACTATACTGTTTTGATTATAATAGATCTGTAATATAACTTAAGTCAGGATGCATGATCTCTCCAGTATCATTCTTCTTGCTCAAGATTGCTTTAGCACTTTGGAGTCTTTTGGGGTTTTAGAGTTTCTTTTTTCTATTTCTGTGAATATTGCTATTGAAATTTCGATAGTGATTTTATTGAATTTGTAGATTGCTTTTCAGTAGAATGGAACAAAATTATTCTAATCCATGAACATGGGATATATTTCCATTTGTTTATCTCTTCTTTGATTGATTTTTGGTTGTTTAAATAAAAATACTTTACTGATATAGCAAAAAGAAAGCATATTCTGAAAACTGCTTTTATCCTTGTGTGTATAAACTTTTTATATTTTCATGGCTTAACAAATTACTTAAGGAGAACCTAATTTAAATGTATCCCAGATAAAGTTCTGGAAAAGATTCTCAAAAGTTGAAAAAAAAACAATCCCCTACCTTTTCTTGTTGACATTTTGACAGATGACATGCTAGAAAACCTTTGTTGATAGACTTTAAGATGCTGAAATGAATGACAGTTTCTACTCAGCTAATTGACAACTGGAGACAAAAATAAATCAAATGAAATGCATTATGATATTACTCAAGGGAACAGTCTTTTAGGAAATGTACAATGTTTATTTTTTTAAATGAGACTGCATTTTTTACTAAGTATAGTTGATATACAATATAATATTGCTTTCAAGTATATAGCACAATGATTCAACAGTTACACATATTATTAAATCCTCACCCCCACTAGTTCAGTTACTATGTCAACATAGAAAGATGTTATAGAACCATGGACTATATTCTCCATGCCACACTTCCATTGCTATGACCAATTTATGTTATGATTGAGATTTTGTGCCTCTTTATCCTCTCACCTTTCCTGCCCACCCACCCCAACCCCTCCCCCATGGTAACCACCAGTCACTCTCCTCATTGCCTATGAGTCTAATGTTTTTAAAATTATTTTTGTTTTGCTTTTAGATTCCACATTGAAGTGAAATCATATGCTATTTAAGACTGCATTTTTTTACTTAAATCACTGAACTGTTGGCTACCTCTTGTAAAGAAAAGCAGTAACTGCAGAAATAATGATTATCCAATTGAGAAGGTAATAGGCACTGATGGTAAGATCATGAAAGTTCTTCCTTGAAGTATTTAACGTGATCCCATTTAAACAATTTAACAGAATTCTATACATTGTTTAAGATCTATCTATTCAAAGAGATCTTAAAATTATAGTCAAATATTGTTAGATAGTTTTGATAGTTAATATTTTCCTGCAAGTATAATAATCACCATATTTCAAAATCCCAAAGAAATTCCTTGGGTTTCATGATTTCCATCCTTGTTTTTCCTTGTAATGCATATGATAGAAATTCAAAAATAAGTTGCATATTCTCAAATAAAAATTTTCTGAGGAGAATGTGAATATTTATGAAGGACTCACCCTTGAGTTTCACTATGTGATAGAGTAAATGTAATAATAAAAATAAGTACTTATATCTGTACTTGTCTAAAGAGTGAGTAGGGAAAATTTAATCTTTTAAAAAGGAAAATAACTTTTCTCCTGAAATGTCTAGCTAATTGAACCATTTGAAAGGAGGAGAACTAATCGGCCTTGAACACCTGCTCTCTGGCTTGTATTGTGCTGTATGCATACTGCTCCATTCATGACAAAGTGTTCAAAAGTCCAGAGTGAAATAATAACATGTAAATTAGAGGTTTTAAAACGTTTTAAAAAAAGTTTTAAATTATCAGTTTCTATTTTTGTTCTGTTTATATAATTTCTTGGTGTTAAAATGGCTTCATTTCATTATATGGTAGTCGTGGAGCTTGCTTTCATTTTTTATTTAGAAGAATATTGAAATCCTACATGAGTCCCTAGAGGTTATGGGATGCGATATGGGTTTCATGGAATGTAAAATTATAGAAATTATGATTGGTTCTCACAAGATGACCTCATACTGTTTACTATTAGCCCAGTAGAATAGATGATAAATTAAGACTCAAAGAAATAATGAACTTTTCCAAGGTCATCCAACAAATAACGAAGAGGTGATGGCAAATTTAGAGAAACAAATTGAAATCAGTTGGGGGTTGATGAATTAATCTATCAGCTACAGTTGGCTGAACTATTCATGGTTATTGTTCCCTCTCCTGTAAAATCATCTTTTTATACATAGATTAATTCTCTATCATATTTCTTAGAACCAGTTTGTGATGTTTAAATGTGACATATTGCCTGTTGTTCCTGGAAATTCCTCTTATCTCTTTCAAAGTTGGGATTTGATGGCTAGACTGCGATACAGGAATAAGTAATGAAAGGTGCAAAAGGAATTTGGGACAGCCTAGATTTGAGATATGTATATTGATTCTCCTTTCTTGAGAGAAAGACCAGAGGTTTCAAAAATTAAAAATAGGTCATTAAAATAAGGAAAGTCATGGTACAAAATGAGAAAGTTTTCTTGCAAGGTAATTAGCTAAAATAAGGACTAAATCTGAAAACCATAATGATCAGCACAATGGGGGAAAATAGGTAATCAGTGGAAATCCAAGAAGCAGACAGGTGTAGTGAATGAGGCAGGTAGGCCATGATGGATAGCAGGGTTTTGTTTGTCTGAGAAATTGTAGTTCAGGGCAAAAAAAAGAGAAAAAATCCAGTCCTGAAAGGCTGAAGGCTTGGTTTGGAATTTAGTAACAAAGTTTCTAAGTGGAAATCATTGAGCTACTAGGAATAGTCACTGTCTAATTCCTATCTAGGGAAAAGACTATTCTGTATTTGGAGCAAAACTGAGAACTTTGCTGATAGTGAAGGGGGCACTTGCAAGTGTTCTTAATTTAGTTTCTAATTAGAATAGTGGTTCTTAACTGATTTGCATTTTAGCATTGGCTGTATTGTCTTTTGTTCTTTCTTTTTTCAAAATGTGCATGCCTAGAGAACCTCATACTTCCATTTAATTAAAATGTCTGGGTGTAGAGGGTTTATTATTAACAATTACAACCAGTTACCTTTGGTGATTTCTTATACACATCTAGTGCTAAGAACACTGGGAGTGTTGCAGGCCCAGGGAACTAAGTAATCCTTTAAAATAATAATCAATACATTTCAGGGTGCAATAGATACAGATCCTAACACACAAGAAATAGTTACATTGATTATTTTGTTATCCTATTCTTGGATTAAAGACTTCTGGTAAACAAGATGCAATATCCAGTCCACAAATACTACTTAAGAAACAGAAGAAAGTTGGGAAGTACTGTGGAAGTAGAGAAGGAAAGCCCAGGTAGCACCACATTAAGTATAAATTCATCATGAAGTTCCACAGATGTAAAGTAAAATGCTTATACCTGGCATGCTCATTAGAAGAGCCCATTCATTTGGATTATACATGAAAATTCTGAAAGCAAAATAAAGGGTGGGAGGTAATGTTTCTGAGTGTAGTCATTTGGAAACATCTGACAATTTATTGATTGAAGTACAAAACCTTGAAAGGACTAAAAATAGGTAGTGCATGGTTATCACAGTGTTTCTCAAATGTTAATCCTCTTGGGATCTTGTTGAAATGAAGATTCTGATTTGATAAGTTTAGGTGAGCCCCAAGATTCTGTATTTCCCTGAAGTTTCTTGATGATGTCATTGCTAATGGGCTACATAGCATTTTGATTAGTAAGTGTATCTGATTAGTAAGGCCATCAAAATAACAAATAATCTAGATTTATAGTTGAACAAGGAAAAGTAAAGGTATGTATTTTATGTGTTTCATTCTGTAATAGAATTAGTGACCCACTCCTTTCCTGGATTTTTTTCAGGTATTTAGGCAGAAGGGATGAAATCAGCCACAGATGACAACAGAATTTCATATTAATGTACTTGATGAATCTGAACATGATGATCATCTCCTGTAAGGAGGACACTAAGTAATCAGTACTCAATTTTATGTACACATGGAGACTTTTAATAAAAGAAATTTCAGAATAAACTTTTTGGTATTTGTGACAGCAAATTATCTTTCAAGGATTAAATTTGTATCTTTCCAGGAAATTTGAGTTTTTATTAATCCCAAGATTAAGACTCAAGTTAGAAAAATAGTACAGTTTGGTTTGTGTGTTGGGGATGGGGGTATAGATTATGAAGTGACCAATACACATCATAGAGCAAATTTTCCAGCATGAGCCAAAACTGCATTCATTATACCAAGCAAAAAGGTCATGCGCTGAATGATGGGGCTGTATTTCCATGTTACAGGACTCTGCTAGGAAAGATCTCAAATTTGTTTTAAAAAATTGTGTAAGCCTTAGAAGACTGGGAATTATAGGCAGTCCCCAATTTACAATGGTTTGCCACAATTTTTCAGCTTTATGATGGTGCAAAAGTCATAGGCATTCAGTAGAAGTGATACTTTAATTTTTGAATTTTGATTTTTCCCTTGCTAGCAATATGCACTGTGACGCTCTCATGATGCCAGGCAACAGAGGGAGTCAGCTATGCAATAATGAGGGTAAACAACCAACACACTAAAAACCATTCTCTACTCATACAGCCTTTCTGTTTCTCACTTTCAGACAGTGAGAAACAAATTGCATGACCTATTCAAGAATTTTTTATAAAATAGGCTTTGTGTTAGATGACCTTGCCCACCTGTAGACTAATGTAAGCATTCTGAGCATGTTTATGGTGTTGAAACTATGATATTCAATAGAGTAGGCATATTAAATGCATTTTCAACTAATATATTATCAGCCTACTGTGAGTTTACTGGGATAGAACCCCATCATAAGTCAAAGAAAATCTGTATTATAGGAGCTGTACATTTCTTATCTTTAGAATGTATACTGGCCCAAATAGGGTGGGAGAGGGTGCAATGTTAAGAAACTGCAAAACAAAACAAAACCCTGCAAAAAAATATGTGAAACCCAAAGGAAACATTTCTATTTAACATCTGTGTGACAGAGAAGTGCAAAGTCCGAGCAGCATTAGTCCCAGCATGAATAGTGAGGCCGAGATGGCAGTAGGTCGGTAAGCGGGTGCTCAGTGCATGGAAAAGAGAAGCAGTAACATTGGTGGCAGTTACAGCTACTCTTAACCTCCTCCCCCACCCTGCCCTTAACGCTGGACACTGATACTATTGTAAAACCCACTCTTCTAAACCTTGAGCATCTACAGACTGGAATAAATGAGCCCAACAGCACTAACTCAATGTTGTCTTTTACTTAGTATCAGTGAAAATCAGATGATTCAAAACACAGAGCAGGAGCAGAAGAATATTAATACAGCAGACACATTGTTAGAAAACTCATTATTGGAGCCCAATCTCTCTCCAATGAGCAAACTATTTTGGAGGAACCTCATGGAGCTAGTTTGCCTGCAAGTGGGAGAGAGAGAGCTGCTCAACAAGAGCTTTGTTGCTGACACTGGCATCTCTAGAATGGCAAAACCGAGGAGACATACATTTCATGCTTTTTTAAAATCTGAAGAGACAAAGTGTACTTTATATATGCTTTGTTATACTTTCATCATTAAGGAACATCTCTAAAGACCCAAAAGTCCTAATTGAGAAGGAAGTGAAGAATTTTAAAAAGAATCTCCCAAAGTGATGATTTCCAAAATCAAGGGCAGGAATGTAGCTGCTTTTGGTTTGGAAATTACTTCTTGAGAATGAAAGTCGTGCATATAAGAAAATGTATTTGTACAGCCAGTATAAAAGGAAATGTGAGTGACATGATAAGAATGCACAGGTTCTGTGTCTGGGAAGCATTAATGAAAAGACATTGTGTGAGGAAAGAAATGAAAAATCTTTATCATGTGCCTGAAGAATTAGTGATATTAATATTAAATATAAAAATTATCAGTCTACTTAGAAATCACTTTATAGCAGTGGAGTCAAGTAGGCAATAGAATAATTTTCTAAATAGTCTGGAGAATTGGCAACTTCCTTTTTTTTTGTTTAACTTTTCTTGTTAGTATAGATAGAATTGAATTATAATGTAGCATATAAATTAATAAAGTGGCATTTTTGAGGACAAATGGGAAGTGTTTTAGAAACATGAGACTATTTATATTCTATATTAAAAGAGTATTCGGACTTACTTGTGAGTTGAACCCATTTCTTACAACTTAGCTCCACTTTGCTCAATCGTGCTAGTAAAATTACCATTTGCTTTTGGAAGTCAGGGCTACAGCAAACAGGATTGAACACAGTGTAAGAATTTGCCGCTAGTTAGATTTTCTTTAGACTAATATTATGCCATTTGAGTCATTGATAACAAGCACTTATAGAATGCTTTATATTTTTCAATTTCCTCGCTGACTTTACAAAGCAGTTATTAATTAATTTGCCCCCAATGCTTTTAAATTAGAATAATCTACAAATGAGGAAAATGGATACAGCTGCTATTTCTTTCATGTTTTATTACAAGATTCATATCTTTCTCCAGGATGTATAAGAGCTCGGCTGAGCTGGGAGAGAGAGAAGTGAGCTGTTGCATGTCAAAGTAGCTGATTGAAGCAGCAAGCCAAAAATGAGAGCTACACCTTTCATCTCTTACTATGATGGGATGAGCAAGAGTCTAAAGCTGGAGGAAGTACCACTCGCCTTGTTCCCACCTGCCATGGAGCAGCGCACCTGGCAAAGGGCAGGGGGTCTGCTAAGTGCACCTTTCACTGTTGTGGGGGCCCCAGAACAAAAGGCCCTGAGGTCGACAGGGTAGGTGAGAGGGAAGAGTTAGTACTATAATAACACTGAATCCTAAATCAGATTGGGGAAGGTATCTTCAGGATTTCTGCCTCTTCCAATGGGAGGTCTCAGCAGAGGTGCCTGAAGCAGGCCCTACCCACAGCCTCATAATTTTGAATGTCTGCTCCTTGACATTAGACATGGAGAGCTAGAGACTGGTAAACTTATAAATTCTGACCATTAGCATCTAAAATTGCTTTCTTTCCTTTATTTTTATTTACAAATCTGCTTATCTTTTATGTTTGCTAAAAAGAGACCTCAGATTTTTGTTTTACCACCATTTCTATAATCATCTAACCAATATAATATATTCTAAAAGATAACTATGTAACTTCTGCTTCATTTTCTACCATAAACTCCCCAGTATGTTCTGAATTTTAAAATAAAATCTTAATAGTAACTATATGTAAGCACAGTTAAAGCATTGAACTGGATATAGAAGGTAGATGTTTCCTAGAATCATTATTTTAATCCTGTTTCAGTAATTTCTATATGAGTATTTTGATAAATAGTGAATTTATGGAGCAGATACTGTGTGTTTGATCTTATATTGGCACCGAGTAACTGTATCTTTCAAAGTTTGATAACTAACCAGGGCAGAATAAAACCAGGAACTTGAAGGAACAAACTGATAGGAACAGACTTTATTCAGTGTCAACTCATAGGAAAATGTAGTAACCAACTCTACCCTGACTGGATGATGAAACCACACAGATTAGACAACATAAGAGGAGTTGGTAGGTTTATAATCCTGGGGAGGATGCAAGATGAAAATCAGAAATATTATCCAAGTAACAAAATTTCAAATACCATTAAGGACCTTAATGAGAAGAGACTAAAATATACATTCTTGGTTGGATCAAATTAAAAAAACTTCAATACATATTATAGATCTTATAATTGTTTCTAATGATTTATTTAAAAACATGATTTATGTAGAATTACAGAGCTGCTGGCTGCCAACTATTATAAGAAATGACTAGATAAAATTTGAGTAAATGAAGCAACCTGTTTTATTATTTATTCATTAATTGTTGAGTGTTCTTCGAAAAATTGAAGACTGAACCCAGAACTTAATTAACCATAAGTGGTAGACTAATGGATCAGTTTTACACACTATATATTCATGTTTTACAGTTCTTTTCTATAACAATCCACATTAGAAACTAAGTTTTATCTTCCACTTAAAAGTAATTTTTCTGGTGGTTAGAATTTCAGTGTATGTAAATATTCTGCAATGTCTGCCTCTGAGATAATTCTTCCTTTGCCAATTGTACCAAATGCTCCTTTTCCTTTGGTAAAACCTGTGTAACAGATTTGACATTTGTTTCCTGTGTAAGTCTATTTATTTAAAAAAAAAATTCAGTCAGTGCATCCTTCCTATTTCAAAAGCCCTTTGAATTAAATACATATAAAAGCCTTTTAATAACATAAAGGTGATAGATATGTACATATCATCCAGATTAGTCCATGGTACACTTTCCACTAAGTATGGCCTCAGTCATTTAATTGTTAAAAACTGTGTGTGCTGGAGCAGGAAGTAGAGGGCACATTCCTGCCTACACACACACACTCAAACACTGATTACTCTCTTTATGGTAAGAAAATTGTCTCTCCCTTTTTTTCTAAATCGTAATCAAGATGATACATGCATCCTATATCACTAGCACACATAATATCAAGACTGCTGCACCTGCATTCAGATTTTAAATGACCTCACAGGTTTTTCTCAGAATATTATGTGGATCATCAATATACATTTATTTTACTGAAGTACTTCTATTGAGGACTTTTCTAAAAGAAATCTGTTTCATGTAACTATCATTTACTTGGGAAAAAATACAGATGCTGAAATTGACAGTGAATATGACCAGGCACTGTTCTAATTACTTAACATGTATTATTGACCCATTTATTCCTCAAAGCAACATTATGAGTAGGCTTTCCAAGGATCTTTGCTGGTAAGGAAACAAGTGTTGAGATACTCCTAACTTCCTCGGGTTGTAGAGGCAGCAAGGGGCAGAGTCAGATGTCCAACCTGGCAGTCCGGCTGTGAAGCACAGGGCTTACCCACTATATACTAGTCTCTCCTGCACCCCACAAACAAGTTGTTTGCAACTTCCCAAACAAGTCCCACTGTCCTGGCACAGAGCATCTTGTTATTTGGAGATGAAATCCAATTTGGAATTAAATACAAAGGATTAATATGCAGATTAGTTTTTATGAATTTTGGTTAACTATCCATCCATATGCATTTTAAAAATGGAGCCCCAGTCTTCACGGTGACACCCTACTGCCATACAACTCAGAGGTAATTTGTTCTTGGTTGTTGTGTTATCCTGCTGTCAAATGTCCTGATATATTTCCTTTTTTCCTCCTTTATCAATTGTCTTTATGTTCTATTCATAGTATCTGATTTTTATTCTATTACACTTTTAAGGTACATCCACTCATTTGCTTTTTGGAAGCAGATGGCCTATAAATAAGCAAGTACCTTGATTTATTTAAAAATTAATCTTGACTTATAAGTTACCTTGATTTATAAAAAATTAATTCAATTATTAGAAGCTTTTCCTACATATGACTGACAACCAAAAGTAGAGAAAAAATTCCTAATGATGTAATTTCTTATTAGTATTATAAATGGCTTGCTGTCAGTTTACCCTTGACTGATTTGGTTACTGTAATTGAGCAAGGCTCTTTATATTTATGGTGACACATTAATAGGGCAAATTATTTGGAAAAAATGTATTATTTATCCCATTTTACTAGGGAAGGAACTAAAATTTGGGAGTTTAGTTGGCACCAGTTCTGACAGCTTCTATGTAACAAAATCAATGGTTGGGACAAGATATTTTGATCCTAGACTAAATGTACTTTTCACATCATGGGTATGGATAAATGACTCAGCTTTTTTTTTTTTTTCCTGTGACATTTACTTTTCAAATGCTGGTAGAGCACAGGAGAAATTTCAAATAGGAAACCCAGAAAAGTCCAGGAGATAAATATTAGGTTGGAATTTGTACAAATGACAAGTACAAATGAAGGAATGATAGAATTGTGGACTAGTGAATTATACTGATGGAAGTTTAGGCAAAAATACAAATGACTTAAAGAGCTCTAGTAACTATTATTAAGTAGGTCACCTACATGATCCATAAGTAGCAGTAATAACACATATGGATAATGGCAGTTCATTTCAAGGAAACAAAGTCAATAAACACCACCTCTCCCTACTGCCAAATTCTCAGTATATGAGAATTCTCAGTTTTGAGAATTACCAATGTGTATTTAGCAAATGATGGCTATATTCTGAGTCATAGCCAAAGCTAGGAACGTTGTTGTATTTCAGAATTGATGTTCTCACTCTCTTAGAGAAGTCCTTTTCCCTCTTGACATGAACATCATATACAAGCAGCTGGAACTTTGAATATGTAATTTGGTTAAGGTGTTATGTCTCCTCCCAGGCTGGTTGATTATCTTTTTATAGTTTTGTGTGTGTCATGTTGTCAGTTTCCCACACTGTGCACTCATTCATAAACTCATTGCTTAGTTTGGACTTTATTTTTTTAGGAATATATCAGAATCAGAGCAGATTAAGTAGATTAAATTTGAAATACAGTAATTGCCTGAAATGTCAAAATCTACATTAGGAATTACCAGAGTCATTCCAATGGAACTGGGATTCTTTTCCAACTTGACTATGACGTCTTCTTCCCTGAATGCTGGGTAGCTGCTGTTATGTTAACTTTCCAACTCTGTTTTGGTGGTAGACCATCCACCCCTACTCCTTTATAAATCCATTCTTTCTAAAGATTAATTAAGTTTAGTGATATTGCCATAACCTCAGGAGGTATTTGGACTCCCTCGGGAGAATTTTCATTTCTTTGCTCCAGTTCATTATGCTAAGTGATTTCACTTTTTTCTTTTTTTTAAATGACAGAATGGAAAAGAGACCCGTAGTAGCTTCCAAATTCTGACAAAGATAAGACCAACAGCAAATATAACCATTTTTGAACCAAAGTTTTCAAATATATATTTCAGTTTTCTCCTAAAAATTGTTTAAAGCCCCATTAAACTCTGAAATCCTTGAGAGACCCTACCAGTAATCATTTTTGCATTTCCATTGTCCAACATGGCATGTCATATGTGGTAGACACCCAAAACAGATGTATAGAATAAATGCCTCTATTATTTATATAGCTCTGAAAATATTATTCACCAATTATTTTTTGTCTTTAATTGGTCAGTGTGTATTGTATATATGTGTGTGTGCCTATCGTGACACTTCCCCAGAATTATTTTTAACATGTTTATTATATATCAGAAGAACAAAGTATAGAGTAAAAACAAAAGCAATCCACTGACAATAGGATACCTTTTCAAGTAAGAACAGATGACATCACTTCCCATACTTCCCTATATTTACATAGCAGCTGGTCGAATTTGCAGCAGTAAAAGAAAACATTTATTTATAAATAAGAATGTGGTGCTACACACAGGAACTTCCCGTAGCTACATACATTAATTAAAAGTAAAATAACTGTTGAGCTCCAAAATCGTGCAGCTATAGAGTATCTACTGTTAAAAGAACATATGGGATGTGAACAGTTCCCAGGAATGTGTTGTTTTAATTTGTCTGATTTTTCTCAAACTATTCAAATTCAGTTAGACAATATCCATCATATTATTGAAAAGTTTTCACAAATACCTAGGTACCTAACTGGTTTTCTTGGTTTCACTGGATATGGCTGGTAATTGCAGGTCTGCTTTTGTTATGTATCTGTATTCCTATTCTGTTAATGTGTGTACACAATCTAATTAGTAGTTTGTTAAAGCCTATACATGCTTATGTTACTCTACAAAAAGTTATGTCAAAGAAATAATCAATCTTCCCATGTTTTCTCCATCTGCTACTTCTATAGCTTTTCTTCTTCCTTCCTAATTACAGCCCTTTAGTAGAATTCGTGCCTCATATCGAAAATTACCGAGTATCATAATTCTTCTAAGTGGTAAAGATACCTCAAGACAAATGCTGGGCATAGAAGCCACAGGGCATAAATCTGCAAAGAAGTAAAAAGCTAGCCTTTTCAGAGCATATTGCTTCTCTCTCACTTACCAACTTTACATTTACCTATATGGCCCTGGAAGACGGCTGGTCAGCCAGAGATGGGTAAGATTCCTCAAGGGAGGAACAACCTAAGACAGGCATAGTCGCAGGGGGGCCATCAGGTGAGAAACTGGGGATCAACAGAGGTGAGGCTTAGAACCTCACCCCCCCTGTTTTGAGAGAAATCTTGTGCATCCGTGGATGTTTTGTTGCCCTTGTCTAGCTTGGATTAATCCTTGGTCTATAGGCACACACCTGATCATCTACATTTGCCCTCTTACAGCACTAAATTATGTTTTCTACCTTTATCTTGCATCTACCTACCACTTCAGCATTTTATTAAAAAAAATAAATAAGGGAGAAATGTGGGATTCACATATAAATGAAGTATAAAAATCAAATGAATAATCATATCTGACTTGATTGTTTATAGTTCATGATGCGTGATCAAAACCGAAAGTTTCTGTGATGAATGCCCTTGCACTGTTCACCATGTAAGAACTTATTCACTATGTAAGAACTAGTTCACCATGTAAGAACTTGTTTGTTATGCTTCAGAAGATTGGAGACTGTTGAGAATTAGGCTTGGGGTTGATTAATGATTGTGCATTGAGTCCCCTATACAGAATTTTATTGTTGTTAACAACCATTTGATCAATAAATATGAGAGTTGCCCTCTCAAAAAAAAAAATAAATAACTGTTGAAATGTGTTGTTTTGCAAATAATAGCAAATGATTTAGAATTTTGGTGTAGTATCTTCTACCTAATGTAGCTTATTAATAATTGTATATCTTTCTGAAACTCAATTTTCTCAAATGTGTAGTCACCCAGGATGTTGAACATCATATTGCAATGCAAGTCTAACAATATTTAATATCACAGGATAGTTTATGCATCATATTTTATCAAGTTAGATTTTGGTTACTGATGTGAATTTATGTAATTAAATTAAACTCATGTCTACTATTAAAGGTAACCGCTAAGAAATGTTTTGTGATTCATTGTATAAGATACTGTAACATCATGCTAATATAGTTTGATGAGATTAGTATTATTTAATATATGATGAGACATCCAATAATGCCAGATGGACTAGGCCAGATCAACAAGTCCTGAGGGTATATAAAAATCAAGTAGAAGAAGAAATATAATTACAAATTATAATTATATTTAACTTGAGTTTCTCCAGGAAATGAATAAAACATAATTGCTCTTTAAGTATATACTTGTAGTTAACGAAGGCTGTTTCCTGAGAGGAGAAAATATGAAGGGCTTTTTACAATAAACTCCAATGGCAAGGAATGCTGAATTAAAATAAGAAAGGGAATTTTTGGCAACATATAAACTCTTAGATTAAAACTTCTTACAGAAAAGCCAGTGATGATACAAACAATGGTTTACCTCTAGACTCTGAATAAGATTAAGAGGTTACATAAATGAAACACAATGGTCGAGTGGGACTGTTGCCGAGCAGTGGACAGATATCACAGATGTTTGGGGACATTTCTTATTATACAAATGGATCGTAGTTCCATGGAATTTCATTTTTTACATAAGCAAAATCAAACACCCAGAGTCTGTGATGAAACCTTCAAATTGCAATGGTTATTTGTATTCTGACTTTTTTCAAATCAAAGATATGAACAAGTACTTTTAAATGAAAGAAAAATGATAACAACAAAAATATCTGTGATAAGAATGTGGTTCAGAAGAATCCTCCTGGTGCTGGACTGGAGAGAAACAATGACATCTCTGGAAATATATCCCTTATTTCTACTGTTGAAAAAAAAAGCCATAATATAAAACGAGAAGAGCAACAGTTCTTGCCTTTCCATTAGTTCTCTAAGGGCAACAAAACAAAACAATTGCCTATAGGAAACCCGTTTCAGTTAGGGAAAGATTTTTAAAAAGCTCTGTTCTCATGAGAGACGGACAGAAATACATGCCAACCCCAGCATTGTAACTGAAGAAAGGCAAAATATCTGTAAAGGCCATATATCCTACCTTCAGGGACACAGCGTCTTCCTAAAGCTTAATCCAAATACCAGCCTCACCAGTAGGCTAGCACGCTTTGTGTAAAAATACCTATCAAATATAACTGGGAGAACTACAAGAGACAGATATTCTCTATGAAACAGTGCAAAGAAGAGTAAAAACCGAGTGTGGACATTGGGGAAAGAACTTGTAACTGGGTAACCCCATCCTAAACACACTATGCCACTAAAAGAATTTGATGGCTTTAGGTCACTAAGGTTAACCATAACAAAAATAAACTTCAAGTCTAGTTTAATTCTTTACTAGATGAGCACAACTTCCACACTAAAGTCCAAAATTATTTACCTCTCTCTTAATGGTCCTATACAAGATATCCAGCATTATTAAAAAAGAAAAACCGTAAAGCAAATTAGTTAATGCCAGTGGTCATACCGATTCTAAGTGAATTTAGAATGTAAGTGTGACAAATGGTGCTGCCAAGTCCTCTTACTTACTTAAAGGAGTAGTTACTGTTTATCTTGAGAAAATGGATGTAATGGGTTGTATCTGCTTGTCTGTATGAAAGGGTGAGATTTCTTTTTGTCTTTGCAATTGACTAAGATGCACATCCCATTCTGTTTTAATGTTTATTCAACGATACAGCCGTTTTCTTTCTCTTCTATTTTTTTGTAGTATTTTGGTTTGGGAGAAAATTTTGTTTTTCCTTATATTGACCCAACAATTCTGGTGAAGAGGATCAAATGTCTACTAGTTTCTGAACTGAGCAGAATAGCTGATGGTCTGTGCTCATACCACAGTCAGGTAAGAAACCCCAGATTATTAAAAAGTCTCTGTTTTATCTCTCCATCTTCTGGAATACTAGCCACATGAACTACCTTCTCCAAATTCAAGATTTTACTATTGAAGAAATGTAGGTTATATGGGTTCTAAAATCCCCTTAGGATCATCATATGGTTGAAAGATATAGGAAGACAGGAATCTTGCCTGTAGGTCTTCCTCTTAAAGAACTAATATTTTTCTGTCATATTTGGAATGGGTGTATGAGAATCTAGTTTTGCAGAAGACTAAGGATAGTTCTTTAAATTTGAATAAATCACATCAGTTTCCCTGTGTGGCTGACAGAGCCACTTATTTAACTGGTAATGAATTACCTGCTCTGCTTAAGGACAGAGGTTTGTGTTTGGTGGCTTTCCCCTGAGTCCACTTCATACCTAAGCCCAGATTCCACCTGCAAACATCGCTTATCACCCATACACCACAGAGCTAGGAAAGCAGACATGATCAAGGGATCTATCTGGTCAGGGAATAATTGAGAACTTGGATGAGACACTATGCCCTCATATGAAGGCAATGGGATGAAGAGTAGCTAAATTAGTCACTTGTAAAGAGACAAACAAATAAGGTATTAGGCTGATGAATATTAACCCAGGAAAGAATAACCAAAGTATATAATTTACATTTTTTATCTCTGTGCGTGAAAAACCAGTCCTTCCTGTTTGGAATATTAGCAAAGTTGATGAAATTGAGAAGCTACCCAGAATTCCTGAGTTATCCACATGCCTTCCTCACCCATAGATATTACTCATTTAAAAGCTTCTGTTCCCTTTGCAGAAGTACTATGAAGTGTATTTTCAGTTTACAGCCCCCTGCTTGGAGATATACACTGACTACTGCTCTTGTGATGCAGCAAGCACATGGGGGTCCACAAGATCATCACATAAAGGGATACTGTGGCCAAAGGAAGCTGACTATCCACTGCCTCCCACAGCTACGGACATGAGAAACCCATCAAGAAGGGTTTCCAGTAGTAGTACTTGAAGCCTTTTTGGTAAAGGTTAGCTGGGAGAAGTAGCAGTATTCCTAGAAGATGGATGAGTCTCCGTTGATTTGTATTAGCAGTATATATCAAGACTCAAAATTCACTGGCATGGACTCTGGGGCTCATCAAAATCACTCTCTAGTCTTGTCCATCTGTCTGGGCTCTCTTGCTCACTGTCCAAACCTAAGTTAAGGCAGTAGGATGGTGAGGCAGATAATTGCTCCAAACTTGGCAGCACGTACTCAGTTTTAGGAGTAAAGATAGAGAAAAAGATAAAAGAGAAGAAAAACTAAGTCTTTGAACTGGTGAACTGCTGCTCAGTTAGAATTCTTTACTAAAAGGAATAATCCCTACTCTGGCCAGTCTATAAAGGCAAGAAACGAAGAAGGGAGACTGTATGTCATTTTTGCAAGAAGTTAAATTGTTGGAAGAAGGACTGGAGAAAGAGACTCTATAAGATGCATGAATTAAAGAGATAAGAAAAATAGAAAAGTCTGAAAGGACAAATTTTCAGCTAAAAGATAATTGGCAAATAGCTCAAAATTGACAGATTGAGGGAATCTTGGAGGTGGGATCTTGTGAATCATACAATCAACGTTTCCTCATGCAAATCTGCCGTTGCCTCTTCTCATAGATATTGGTGCTCTTATCCTGCAGTTCCCTGAGAAATTTCTTGCTTTCCACTTGCTGTAAATCAATACAGTTGTTAGTATTTTGGGTCAACCTTCTGCTTGTTCTTCCGCCATGGTTCCATTATAGGCAGGTCCTCCTTATACAGTGTATGTGTAGACACATTACCATTTATCCTACTGGGGAGAGAAATGATGTGCAGTTTAAAGGCTACCATATTCTGTACTCAACATGGAATATCTGTGGAACTCTTTGGAGAAAAGGCACCTGAGTAGTTATTAGGTGCCTTACTTTTTTTTAAAAAAAAGAAGGGGAATGGCAGAGTGGCAGTCTCATACCATGCTGGAAAAGCATCCTGATCTGAATAGTAACCCTAGGAAATAATGATACTGGTTTAATTTGAGATATAGAGCCAATGAAGATAGTTTGCCGAAAGGATAGGCTATGGCTATTTGTAAAACAATATTATTTGCAGAGAGCTCAACGAAAAAGTTATAAAAGAATTAGGCAAACAAGAAATTACTTAAAAAGAGGTGCTCTATGATACTCCCATACTTCCAGTAAAGAAGAATGGCAAATTTAATAAAGAGGGTCAATCGCTATATAGATTTGTACAAGATTGTAGCCATTAATCTCTTTCGTTTCTACCATGTAACTGTTCTGAATTATCCTGACTTCTGACTTCTGACTTTGCTATCCTTGTCTTCAAAGTTTAGTTCTGTAATTGATCATTGTTCTGCAATTCATTACTTCCTTCCTCCCTCCCTCCCTCCTTCCCTTCCTTTGTTTCTTCCTTCCTTCCCTCAATTCTCCCCTCCTGTTCCTTTAATTGAACAGTCTAAATTCCTGTTTACTTTTGTTTATGAAGGGGTCCAGTATTTACGGTAAAGAACACTTCAAGGTTTTGGGGACTCTCCTACTATTTTCTTTAGATATGTAAAGACAAAACCATATGCAATTTATGGGACTAGTAGAGCAGCAGTGGATTCCAGCTTTGGCATAACAAACAAAATGTGTGCCAGAAATAATTCTCCAGATCTTCTGGTTTGTGCCTTAAAATCTGAAGAGGTTTTTGAAAAGCTGACATTAGCTATAGCCTCTCCTCTAGCTTTGGGATCCCAAATTTTGAAAAATATGTCCTTATTTTTCTGATATTCCCATTCCCATTGCATATTTGATCATTTTGACTGATGGGTCATGTTCTTAGGATGAAAGTGGCCCACTTAAGGCTTCCTGTGTTGTGGTGATGACTTATAAAGCCTTGACAGCTTATGTTTTGCCTGGAATTAAGTCTGTACAAGTAAAGTTAAGAGCAATTACCATAGCTATAATTCTGGATTCCAGATTTTTTATGCACACACACACATATATAAATACACACATATTATATATATGTGTAGTGTATATGTGTATAATATGTGTGTAATGTACATGTGTGTGTATATATATGTAATGTATATGTAACACCATTTTTAAAAATAGATGATTTTCTGTTTAAAATGAGAACTAAAATATTTCATGAAAAATTTATGGCTGTTTGGTCAGAAACTTTACAACTACCTACTCTCAGATATCAGTAATTCATTGTAGAGCTCACACGGGCCAGAAGGATAACATTATAAAGGCAACCATTTTGCTGAAAGAGTTGCCAAAGCTGTTATTAAAACATGGGAAGCTTCAAACTGAGAAACTCCATTTTCAATACAATAAGAAACTTTTGTTCATTTTCAAAAGCACACTTTATGAAAGGAAATAGACAAATGAATTATAAAAAGGACTAAAAGAAATGTGACAGGACTGTAGGAATTACCTAACAAAAAAACTTCTACAGCATAGTCTCTATTTGCTTAGTTAATATTGTGTCACCAATAAAAAAATCATCTGGATAAAAGAAGGATTTTAAAGACACTAGATCCTTTTTTGTCTAATAAGAAACAAAAATATTTAAAATATATTAAAGAGACTTGTGATTTGTTAACAGAATCTTAGAAATAATGGAAGTTCTCAATGATTAACTTTACCAGGAACCTCGTAGGAGATGGATTTCATTGAACTAATGCTTGTGAAGTCAGGAGATACTGCCTAGCTTTGGTGTGCATGATGTATGGATAGTCTGAGGTCTTTCCCTCCTCAATAGCTGACATAGTAGTAAAAGGCCTTTTAATAATTTCCACTTCGGGACACCAAAGCATTTGAATCAAACAGAAAAGTTGGTTTTTTACTATCATCCAGAAATTATGCAAATATTTACATATTCCTATCCTAAATAATGTCAACTTACAATTCAGATTTCAGCACAAATATCACCAATTTGCATCCCTTTTTATAGACTTAGGACAAGGTATCTTTTCTTCATAGCTTTACAGTTATATTCTCATATATGTGTGTTTGCATGTATGTTAATGCTTATTGTAGGTATGTATATAGATTATATATAATGAAAATCATATTTAATTATAATTTATGTTTTTACCCTGAAACTCTTTATAAGAGAGAAATAAATTTGTTTAACACAATGGCTAAGAAAAATGAATGCTTAATAAATATTTAATAAATGAATGGGTTTACAAATGAATAATTTATTTCTCTTCTTTTAAGCACCAACTTACTTATTTGACAGAAGGGCTGTGGCTACAGATATTGACTCAGCTTCAAAATGGACAGCTGGTTGTGTCTTTAAGCAGACATTTTAAAGAAAGGTGCATTGAGTTATTAGTTCAAAATTGAGAGTAAGAGCTATATTCATAATATTTAAATTTGTAGAGATGTTAGTGTCATATTAGATTTTAAATATACTGATAATTAATAAAGAAGCTCTGCTGCGTATATGGCTTTGCTTTATATGTATATAATTCAAGTGGCATATAATCAGATAGGAAGAACACTTAACTCATGTGGGTTGCTTCCTGTTTACTGTGCTAGAAATTCTTCCATAATTTAATACCTTTTTTCTCTGTCAGTCTAACAACTTTGATTTCTATGCTGTTTTTCTGTGCCAGTGTTTTGGTACATGTAATTCCCTGGTTTTCCCCTTCAAGCACACGTGCTCTTGCTCACTCAAATGAACATTTGAAATAGAAAAAAGAAGTCCCAGCAGTGCTGCCAGACTTGCTTCCTCAGATTGAAGCAGATAGAAACTGACTTTTTAAATGTACATTTAAAAGTAAAAGCAGAGCATTCTTCTGTCAAGTTAGAGGTGGAAGAGGTGAAAGAGGTTTTTATCCTTATGATTCTGGGCTATGTTTTCTGATAAGAAATCAACCTCTATTGTGGGAAGAAGGGAGCAACATGAAGCTTTTGCACCCCTGGGCACAGAGACTGAGATGGAAATGCCACAGAGGTAGAATAGAAAAAGAAAGGAAAAGTGACTGGACGCTGGGTCCTTAAGACAGCCAGAGATGTAAGGTCATCCCGAGACAAGTTTCAGACTGGCAGCTTGGGGGCCTGTGGAGACCAGGATGAGTCGGCCCAGTGGAGACTAGAGGCATCTGCCCGAAGGAGTCCATCCGAGCTCTGAGTGGAGGCGGTCATCAGGTGTTGAACTTTTGCCAGTACTTCACTATGAATTCACCACAGTCTGTTACAAAGCCAATATTTGAGGATGCTTTTCTAAGCTCCATTCACCAATCTGACCACAGACGCACTTAGGGAAAAGAATACAGAGAACAAAAAATATGAACAAAGAAATTGTTTTTAAAATGTTGAGAACTAATGAAAGAATCTCCATATTAAAAGTACTTACCTATTGTACAGCTCCAAAAAAATGTAAGAAAGAAAGAGGGGAAGGGAGGGGAGGGAGGGCAGGAGGGAGGAAGACAGATGGAGAGATAAAGAGATAGAGAGATGAAGGAAGGAGTCAAGCTAAAGCATTGTCAAATGTCAAAACACCTGAAATAAGGAAAACATCCTAAACTATTTCAGAAATATATACAATAAACAAGTAAAATAGAAAAAAAAACAGATCACATTGAAAGAAATCACAATGTTATTTTTAGTCTCAACATCTGAAAATGATGATGTAGTAATGTCTTAAAAATTCCACTAATAGGTTATGTTATTACTAAATCCATTAGTGGGAACACACACACACGCCTTCCCTCACACCCCATACACACGCTGGGAAGATGATATGAGGGAATATGGGATCAGTGCTAACCAAATCTTCATCAATCAAAACGTAACATCAATGTAATTGTTTAAATTGATAGAAAATTTTATGCTATATGATTTTAAAAGGAGGATAAATCCAGAAAAGAACAAATGAAAGTAACACAATTGCTTTTGGGAACAGGGCTGTGAAATAGAATAGCAGAGTCACTTTTCTTAAAAATCTGTACTGTTACTGCTCCTTTAAAATTACATTTGTGAATTACTGGATAAATATAAATATTATATAACATGCAATTATTAAATACTTTTCAAATATTCCAAATTATATTTCACTCAATTGAATTATTACTGCCTGTATGAATCAAATATATGACTTGGTACTTTTCGTGTATGTATATTAAAAATATGGTCCCTGCTCTCAAGTAGCTTATAATTTTGAGAGTATTGTAATCATTATTTAACTAGTTACATTAAGAATCTTCCGTTTTAACACTAAGACCTTGACTGCTTGTGAAAAGAAAATAGATTTTTATTTGTTATAACATTTGGGATAAAGTAATGTGCTTCAATTCCCTTTGCTTCTTTTTTTAGTAAAGTAATTTATTTCTAATTACTAAAAATTATGTATGCTAGTCATAGTTTAAAAAATTGTAATAATGTATACATGCAAGGTGAAAGTATACTATAATTTCATAATTTACAAAATAATCTCACTTCTTTTATAGCACATTCATGGATTTTTCACAATCACTGCTATTTGCCTTTGTTTATTATATGTTTAAAATTCACATTCACATGGAAGTACATATTATTTATTGGTAAAAATGTAGCACACTAAGCACAATACCTTGATATTGGCTTTGTGTTTTATTTTCTATTCTTTGGTAAATTTTACTTATAAAATTTATTGAAAGTACTTATAAATCTATAATTTTAGGTATGAAGGACTAGTTCATTGAAAACACTGTAATTCATGGCAAAATACCTGTTGATGAGCCTTTGCTTCCTTTAAATGTTTTGCTATTACCAACATTATTGAATTGAACATTTTTGTTTTAAACAATTATTGCAAATGCTTCCATATGACACTTTTTAAATGTAGAAGTGTTCAATTAAATTGTGAGTATTTTATATTTTGATATATATTACTAAATTGTTCCAAATGGTTATAGCATAGTGCATATCTTCTAGATATTAGATTTCTTTTTTCACCAAATTCTGCCATAATTAAGGGTTGTTAATATTTAGTAATGTTCGTAAATCTGATCAGTTCAAAAGTATATTTTATTATTTTAAATTAATTGGTTTATTTAGTACAATTTATATCTAATTATATCTTCATCTTCCACTGTGTTTCTTTTAATATAAATTGACCATTTTTTTATCTAGTCAATCATTTATCTGATTTGTTGGAGCTTTTTTTTCTAGTGAAATTAGCACTTTGTCCTTTTAAAATATTTTCCTCAATATGTTAACTGTCTTTCATATTTATTTAGAGCATTTTTTGAAGTTTAAAAATATTTTTAAGTTTAATATTTTCCCTCTTTCTATCTTCAGAGTCAGCCAAAGAAAGGCTTTCCACAATTCTAATTATGAAGATATTCTGCCACATTTTTTCTAGAACTTTTTGTTTGTTTTGCAGTAGATTTTTGTTTGTTAGCTGCTTTGTCTGTTAGTGGAGGTCTAAATTTAGGTCATTTAATCTTCAATTTGAAATTGAAGAAAGAGAAATACGGTGCAAGGAATGGACCTAATTTTCCTTTTTTCCATATAGTAATATTATGTTTGACTGATTTAAAAGCTAATTTAAACCTTTTAGCAATATAAAGAACATTATTGTCTTACATCCTTAAAAGTCCAGTGCTGGGTCTGACTTCAATCTGACCTTCATCTCAGAGTTTCGGTGAACTTCATTCTCAGGGTTCAAACAATGCCATCAGTATCTGGTCTTTTTTAAATTTTCATTTCTTAGTTTTTCCTTGGTTTCATTTTCAGACTCATGTCAATTTGGCTAATGAATCTTAAGTTCATAGCTCCCAGTTTCAAATCCAGTCACGGGATTGCTTAAAAAGGTAAAGTCAATCAGAGTTCACCAGACACGCACTGCCTCAAAGAACTTAAAGGTGATGACTAAAATTAGCTTTATGGTTTGAATTTATATTCCCCTCCCTTTACATTATTTTCTGGGATGGCCTCTGCCTTACCCACAGAGTATTTTGTGATGTTTAATAAGCCTCATGTTCTCCTTTCAGACACCTGCATTCCCCTTGTTTGTACAATACATTGGGGATATATCTAAGTGTTAGAGGGACTTAAGATAGAAATTGGTCATATTCTATTTATTTATTATACTAAACTCTCATAACTAGTGTATCATCTTTAGTGTTGATGTACAGCTTCTAAAAGCACTTGAGCAGTTCTTAAACAATGTACCTGTAACTCTGAGGGGAAAATCCCAGGGCAAAATACCTTTGAAACCAAAATCAATCAAAGGGAGAAATAAAGTTTAAGAAACCCGTTTATTTCTTACAAGCAGTGGTCCCATCTCTCTCTTGACCAGGCTGCAGCAGAATAGATCATCCAGCCTCTCCCATCCAGATAAACTCTGCTCGCCCCTGTAATTACCTATTGATATGCAGATGGACTAATTCTCTCCACCCTTTGGAAACACCTGCTGATAGGTAGATGTACTAAAATCAGGGGAGAGATTCTGGAAATATTGCAATTTACCCACAATACCAATGTTGGGACACATTGGTTGGAGATGCTCTTTCTTTCTCTTAATATAGTGCCACATAACTTATGATGGAATGTGGTTTTCATAGTATTGAGAAGGGGACCAATTTGGCAGAGTTGTAAATGATGTGATTGGTAAGGGATTTAGACTACTTAAAACTTATTGTTTTAGAACATATGTGTCTTTCCTGTGAATCACATGTGAAATATTCAAAACAGAGCTGATTCTTTTGGATTCTGGAACAAGAAGTCTGCCTAGAAGTCAAGGAGCTCTCAGAAAAAAGAAGTTGAATGCCAGAGGAAACAATTTTAAGTGACCAGGTGGAAAAATTATGTCTTTTTATGTTGTAAAACAAAACGGTGGGTGAGAAATGGCCAATGATGGGGTATCTTTAAAGAATAGGTATCAATAGACATGAGAGAAAAGGTTTAAACACTAACCAAGCCCATGAAGCACAGAAATCAGCTTATGATAGTATTAGTCAACAAATAAAAACATTTCCTACTCCCTTACTTTTATCCTGCATCCTTGTTCCAAACTTAAAGCAGACAAAAGTAACATATTGAATGAGAGAATGGGAGTAAAAACTCCTAAATTTACTGGTTACCCTTTCAAAAAATGTTACTGGATCAGAATTACAAGTATGTGGTAACAAACAAGCAAACAAAAACTTCCGTAAACACAACTATGTGCTTTTCAATATTTTTCAATGCTCTGAACAAAATCGTCTTTGGTTAAGTCTTTGTCCAAGACTGAGGAAGCAAATTTCCTGTTCTGAGGCAGCCGTCTTCTGCGTGTGTGGCTCAGAGGCTCTGCAGCTGTCTACGGAGCAGTGCTTAGTCTTCTCCTTTTAGGATCTGAGCTTTTGCTGTAGTTTACTGCAAATCACATTAACCCTCCATGCTTCTCTGCTTAGATCACACTCCCATTTTTAAAGCACTTTCAAAGTTCATTCCAATACATTAGAGCTGCTATGCTACACTGCCCCCTTAAAAAGATTTTTGTTTTACAAAGTCAGTTTTCTTGACTTTTTTACCTTTTGCTTAATACTACACTAGTGTAGCATCATCCATATAAAAATTTTTCTGAGGTGATTCTTTTCATTAGGAAAGTTGTATGTCTTTTGTATGTCATTGACCTGGGATGAATTGGCCTTATTTTATTAAATTGCTACATCAAGATCTCACCTATAACTATTCATATCATAAAACTAAGTACTGCTCTGTTGAGCACCAGCTCTGATACACTAACGGCTGAGTCATATTTCTAGCTTAATGCTTAGTATTCTGGTCTGTATATATTTTAAAGTACAGTGTGAGTCATTTGAAGGAGGCCAGTAAATGTAAGTTGAATATATTGGTATTGATGCCGATTATAATCAAGGTTCATTAACATGTAAACTGGATAAATAGGTTGGAATTGGGAGTCAAGGACTAGCTAAAAACATCAATATTAAATGCATTGAAGTAAAACCCTAATCAGCAGTGATTAATATATATCTCAGTTATTTTTGCCTCAATTTCTAATGGTTCCCCATTATGTTTTCCAGAATTTATTTAACTCATTTTCCACTTTCCATAAGTTTGACCCTTTGCTCTGTGAAGATGACAACCCTCTTACTACATGGAGGGGATCAGCGAATTTATATCAGTTCTTTCAATTTTTTCCTTTCTGCCTCAAAATTTCTTTTCATTTCTCTTCTCACAGGAAGGATTTTCCCTTTTTCAAAAATTTTTCATTTTATTTCTTCTGATTTTATTAATAATTTCCTTTTCCTTTTGCATTCATCCACCAAATCCTTTTCAACTTACAAGTTTTCTTAAAGTTTTGCTATCATAAGTGAGTCACTGATGTTTGTTAATTGAACTTACTATCTATTTACTTCTAAACCCTTGCTTCTTGGCTTCTGTCTCCACCATTTTATTAAATGGTTCTTTTAATGGTAACTAATAATTCCTTTCCTCAGTCCACATCCCCTTTGACAACAAGAAGCTATTAATACAATTGGTCATTTTCTTACAGTTCAGTTCAGGTCAGCAGCTAGCAATTTTCTACTAATTATGTCCCTGGAACTGTTTTAGCCAATTTTATTATTTCTTTACATGCACTCTCTGATTACTTTGGTGACTTAAGGTTTCAGGGCAGTTATCAAATGAAACCTCAACTACCCATGTTTAATTTCTCAGAAGGCTGCATCTTGTGCCTCCAAGGCTGGCATCTGTAAGAATGTCCCCTATCATACTGGCACTTCTGGTGGGCATCTCTAATTCACACACCAGTTTTTCAATGAGGAGAGATTACAGAGAGGGAAGATTTCTGTTACACTTGTGCTAGAATTCTCTAAGAATATATAAAACATTTTGATGCTGTATTCCAATATACTGATTTATATATTTTTAATTGGACTGTTCTACCCTAGTTCCCAAATCTTTGAAGTTTCACTCTCCTAAAAATGCCTCAAACAAGTCTTTAACCCAATTCAATTGCCTGCTTCTTGAAGAGATAACACATTTAAAAAATCCATTTATCATGAAATTTACATAAAATCACATAACCATAAACCTAACAAGATTTTTAAAGGTTATTTACAGTATTTGCTACATAGGTGGATCTGATAATGTTGGACATCATTATCTAAAAGTTTAGCTATTATTTAAAAAGCCAGGCCTCTTCTTCTCTCTTATGGTGCAAAGATCTATATATAATATGCCAAGGGTAATATTTTACAACAACTATTTATTGATTGTATAACTTTAATAAGCTCTGTATCCATTTTAACTATCTGATAATTTTCAACACAATTATGAACCACCAAGGACATTGGCTACCAAGAGATTGTCTGTGTACAGTCTTCCTGTACCTAGCTCCTTTTCTTTTGCAGATTTAAATAAGTGGATGACTCAGACTTGCAGCAGCACCACAGTATTTATCTAAACTTGTACTGACTGTGCAGGTATCATTTGGAATTTTTGAAATGGTTGTGTTAAAACAAGAAACCTACATAATCAATTTGCAAATCATCCTTCATTATTCCAAGTTTAAATTAAGAAAATAATGCCTGAAGGAAATCCAGACTAAAAAATTGCTTCTTGGTCACACTATTTCCACAGGGAATTTATATTCTATCAATTTATTGGGGACATCATTGCCTTAATTTAAATCTGAAGAAACGAAGGATGAGTTCTTAAAATTACACTGTATATTTGCAGAATTGAGCATTTACTATTTTTTTTTATGGAACATAAGTATAACTTCTCAAACATTGATTTAATTATATTTTTTGGTCATATATTTTTGTCTTTTTCTTAAACTTAACTATAAAAAAATTCAACAAAGCCAACAATAAAAACATTCCTTTGACCCATTTTAATATCATTTTTACCCATTTTTGAAGCCTCTATAATTAGTCTTTTTTTAGGCTTATGCTATCTCTTGTGGCATGAGATGACAAATGTCAATGAAATAGGTTAACTTAAAAGTCTCTGAGACCTAGAATTCTGCATTTCCTATAAACAGCATATGCTACTGGGAACCTGAATCATCTTATACTCACTGAAAATAAGACCTAAAGTGATATCTAGAAAGGATAGTGCCAGAGAATGAGTGGAATTCTAAACTATACATATACATGGAATGTATGGCAAAACATGACAAAACACTTAAAAGGAAGACTAATGGTGTCTAGCAGCAGGAAGTCTGACAGGAGTGGGCAAGAAGCAAAGACTCAGTAGTCAGGCAGCAAGAGAGAAGGTGTGCCATAGAGTCTGAGCTCAGATACTTGGTCCTGAACCTGAGAACATAAGCAACAGGTAAGAAAACTACCCTCAGTGGCAGGAGGGCAGGACAGAAAATGCAACTAATGGCCCAAAGTTAGGTAAATAAAGAAGCATTTGAGTAACTAAAGCTTAAATACAGGGCAAATTATAAGTCTTAGAACAAGCATAAGTTCAGTAATAAAACTGAGGCATGAAGACAGGGAAAGCAGCAAGTTTAACTTGAACAGTCATTTAAATATTGAAATGAAGTTTTTTTGTAAAGATATTATTGTACCCAGAGACTTGACATGGATAAACTACAAGTTAGCTACAAATATATATTGGTAATGAGAGATAAAGGCCTGCAGGATAAACAGATACATAAGGTATTTTGGTGAAAATGTTAACATTTTAAATGATATAATTTAATATTTATGATGAAAAATAAATTATTGTTATTCTTTTATTAAAGGTAATTTTACTTTAAAAGAATTTAAAACTCTATTTTGACATAAATAGCACATATTAAAATGTGCAATTTAATACATTTTAATAAATGTTTATTTCCATGAAACCACCAAAATGTATATATCCATCATCCCTAAGAAGTTTCTAAGTCTTTTTTTAACTCCTCCTTACTGCCACTCCCTATACCCTTATCCAGTCTCCAAGCAATTTGCTTTCCATTACTTTATATTGTTTTAATCTTCTAGAATTTCACATAAAGGAATGTATACAGTATGTATCTCTTTTCTCTGATTTTTTTTTTTTTTACTCAGTGCAATTGTTTTGAGATTCATCTATGTTGCTGCCTAGCCAATAGTCTATTCCTTTTAACTGCTGAGTAGTGCGGGTGTACTAAAAATTGTTTATCTGTTTACTTTTAGTTGACTTTTAGGCTGTTTCCAGTTTTCATGTGGACAAATGCTGTGACATATGAGTGAACTACTGGGTCATACTGTAAGCGTGTGCATAACATTTCAAGAAACTGCCAAACTATTTTCATAAGTGGTCTTATCATTTTACTTTCCCACCAACAGTGTAAGAAACTTAGAATTGCTCTTTATCTTTATCAACACTGGGTAGAATGAATATATAGATATATAGAAAGAGCTTTTTAATATATATATTTTAAAATGTTACATTTTTTTGTCTCATAGAATCTTGTAGTTATTTTAATTTGCGTATCCCTAATGATTGATAACCTTGAAAATATTTACACATGCATATTTTCCATTTGCATATATTTTTGGATAGAGTAGTTCAAATTGTTCATTTTTTAAAATGGGTATTTTCAGGTGACTGATTCATTCTTAAGTGAGATTTATCAGCTTTGTCTTTCTAAGCATATGCTTGTTTGTTTAAAGTTGGTTTTATTGAAATGAACTTGTTTATATTATTCCCTATTATCACTTTCCCATCTGTTGAATCTGAAGTGATTGCACCTTTCTCATCTCAAGTATTAGTATGTGTTTTCTCTTTTTTCTTGACCATTTTGAATAGTTTTCCAACTTTACTGACTTTTTCTAAGAACCTGTATTTTTGTTTCATTGATTTTTATCTATTGCTTTTCTATCACCTATTCCAATTACTTCTGGTTTTATCTTTATTGGTCTCTGTATTCTGCTTATTTTGAATACAAGTTGATCTGCTTTGTCTAGTTTCTTAACTTTGAAGCTAGATCATTGATCTCAAGCCTTTATTCTTTTCTAATATAAATTTTTGTGTGATATGCATTATTTAACTGAATCCTCATACATTTTGAAATAGTATGTTCTCATTATGTTAAGTTTATGACACTTTCTAATTTCCCTTTTTATTGCTCCTTTAATCCCTGCTATTAATTTAGTAGTGTATAATTTGGTTTTCAAATATATTAGTATGTTCCAGATATCCTTCTATTATTGATTTTCATTTAATTCTTTGGTGATTTGAGAATATCATTTGATTTTATTTTTTTTAGATGTACTGATGGTTTTGGGGGGATAACAGAACATGTTCCATCTTAGTAAAAGTCCTTTGAAAACTTTGAAAATATATGTAATTTTTTATACTGCCTTTTTTTTAACTTTATTTTTTTTTAGAGCAGTTTCATGCTCACAGCAAAATTTATAAGACACACTGATTTTTCACACATATCCTGCCCACACAAGTGCATAGCTTCCTGCACTATCAACATCCCCCACAAAGTGATACATTTGTTAACAATTGATGAACCTACATTAACATGTCTTAATCAACAAAATCCACATAGCTTATATTATAGTTCAGGTTTGGTATTGTACATTTTATGGGTTTTGGCAAATGTATACTGACATGTGTCCATCATTATCGGATCATGCAGAGTATTTTCATTGCCCCGCCCAAATTCTCTGTGTTCTGCTTATTACTCCCTCTCCTACCCAAACCCTGGCAACGAGGGATCTTTTTCCTTTCTCCGTGGTTTTGCCTTTTTCGTAATGTCATATAGTTGGAATCATAGCATGAAGCTTTTTCAAACTGGCTTCTTTCACTTAATAATAATGCGTTTATTTAAATTTCTCCCATGTCTTGTCATCTTGATAGCTCATTTCTTTCTAGTACTGATTGATATTCTATTGCCTCAATGTTCCACAGTTTATTTATTCATTCATTTACTGAATTACATCTTCAGAGGTTTTCACTATATCGTTTGCTTTAACATTTGTGTGTCCATGATTTGTTTTTACTATATGTCATCTATGTCCTTTCTCTGTGTTTCTCTGTCAGATCATCCAAGGTTATTTGTATGTTTTCATGTGTACAATAGAACTGACAGTCTTTTAAAATCTGTTCTTCCTCTTACACTTATTCTTAGTCCCTCTGATGGTTTATAGCATATTCTTGAGTTCAGTCATTTTCAGTTAGAATAAGCTGATCAATTTTTCTAATAGTTACCTTATCTGTAAAACTGATATGTTTATATATTTTTACTTACTGAACATTACATGAACTCCTGATACTGTACCATGCAAGGGTTATATCAGGTCTCTTCTTGTTGATGCTCAACTCCTATGGGACCTTATCTTGGAAAAATGAGTTTAAAGTACCCCTGTACATTTACAGTCCCCACCTTAACACTCCCCTGCATACCAGACTCCTTTATATACTTAGACTTATGATACACATCTCAAAGTCTACAACTGAACTCTTGACTTACTCTCATTGAATGTGCTCCTCCTACAGGTTTCCTCATCAAAATAAATGTTAGTGGGAATGCAAATTGATGCAACCTCTATGGAAAGCAGTATGGAGTTTCCTAAAAAAAACTAAAAATAGAAATACCATTTGACCCAGAAATTCCATTCCTAGGATTTTACCCAAAGAAAACAAATCCCTGATTTGAAAAGATACATGTAACACTATGTTTATTGCCACACTATTTGCAGTAGCCAAGATATGAAAACAACCTAAGTGTCCATCAACATGAATGGGTAAAGAAGATGTGGTACGTATACACAATGGAATATTATTCAGCCATAAAAAGAAAAGAAATCCTGCCATTTGCAACAACATGGATGAATTTAGAGGGTATCATGCTCAGTGAAATAAGTCATGCAGAGAAAGACAAATACCATATGATTTCATTTATTTGTGGAATATAAAAACAAAGCAAAACAGAAGGAAAAGAACAGCATTAGACTCATAGACACTGAGAAGTGACTGGTGGTTACCAAGGGGGGAGGGGCTGGGGTTGCTATGATGGGGAGGGGGAGGCTGATAAATGGGCATAATAATTCACAATCACAATATAAGTTGATCACTGGGACTATTAAAACACTGTGATATACATTTGAAACCAATGTAAGATTGTATATTAATGATACTTCAGTATAAATAAATAAATAAATGCCCACATCTTTTCAATTGCTCAGACCATAAGTCTTGGGGTCATTCTCTCTCTTCTATTCTTCTATAGTATTCCATCATAGAGCCAATTCATCAATAAAATGTGTTGGCTCTACTTTCAAAATATATTCAAAAATCTTTAACTTCTCACAAACTTCATCTCTATGCTCTGGTCTGAACCTTCTTGATCTCTCATTCAAATGGTTTGAAAAGACTCCAAACTTGTCTCCATTTGACCCTCTCCAGTATCTGCTTTTAAAACATGTATTCCAACTAAACACCGTCCCATCTCTCTGCCTTCATCACCTACTCTTCCTCCTCCTCATTCATTCTCCTGTAGTCACTTGGGCTCTGCTCTTCATCTGCCTGAAATATTTTTAATTTAGGTATTGGCATGGCTTAATCCCTTACTATTTTCAGGTTTCTTCTCATGTGTTATCTTATCACTAGGCCTTCCTTGCTGACAATAAATAACAATATAACCCCTTCTTCATTCTACCACCAACCAGTTCCTTTTACACACTGAGCAGGAGATGAAATTATTTTTTTCAATTATTCACTCCTATTCCATGTAAGAGGATTCTATATCTCTACTGCTGCCAAGTGGTTTGCAATACCACCCGATGGGAGGAATACACTTGCCTGCTTCATTTAATCATACTTGGCAATATGACTTGTTTGACTAATAAAGTGAGCATGAAAGTTGTAGTGTTCTAGTTAGAGCAGAGGTTTTACCACTCATTTTATGGTTTTTGTTTAGTCTCTTGCACTTCTGCATCTGTAAGAATTCTTTGTCTCAGGTTGAGGTTAGTCCTTTAGCCTAAATTCCAAAATGAATAAAATACATAAAGCAAAGTCATAGCTAGAATAGAACCACATCTGATCCCAGTCAGTATGAAGCACAGTGATCTCAGGATTGTTGACTATCACAGCATAACTTAACAATTAAAGCTGAATATTTATACATATTATATATGTATCACATGCTATTTTATTGTTTTCCTTACAAAAGTGTTACTACTATGGGAGCAAGGACTGGGTATGTTTTATTTTCTTTCCTATCTCTAGAGCCTAGTATAATGTTTGATACACAGTGAGATTCAATAAATGTTTACATAATGAATAAGAGAATAAATAAGTGGATATACTTGTTTGACCCACTAATACAGAAAGTGCTTACTAAGTATTGGCAAATACTAATTTTCTAATACTAAATTAGCATTGTTAAACTACCATGACTTTTTAACTTTCATAACCTCAATAGCATAGAGATGAAAGCTTTGCACAGAATATGTGCTTAATAGAAAATTTCTGAATATAATTAAATGGATACTTATTTACCATCAGTTTGTGTCACAGGGTAAGGAATTTCAAACATGCTTTTGATTTATTAATGACTTTCTAAAGTAGTGTGAATTTTAATTTCTTTGCAGATTGTGAAAGATATACTTTAATTGACTCAAGCTGTCTACTGGTGATTTGAATACTAATAAGTCCCCTCTAGGCTCATATTGGTAAGTTCATGAACCTTCATTCTTATTAGAATTAAGAGCATTAACAATTAAGAGCAGATTTAATTCAATATGTCAACAAAAATGTACTGAGTACTTATTATGTGCAGGCATCATTCAAGGAGCTGTGAAAATAACTTAAAAAGGTTATTATAGATGCACTAGCACTTGGGTTTGCTACTTGAAAGGCCCAAGATAAAGGGAAAGATATTATATTTGAACTAATATATACAATGCACTTTTTCTTTTACTTCTTGACAGAAATAAGAAATCCTATAAGGACTTCAAATTTCTTTTGCATGGTATTTTTATTTGCAGGATTCTAAGATAGAGTTAATAATGAATTCATTAACATATAACCATTAAGTGTATATTAAGTTCAAGGCAACCTGCTAGGATCTGTGTAATAAAATGAGGCATAAATAGCTTCTCTCCTCAAGTAGTGCCCAAACAGCCATGTCCTACAAACATATTGTTAGAAAATAATGAAAAAATTCTCTCAAAAAGCTAACCAGGAAACTGTAAATCACCTAATTCTAGGCTGATGAAAGTGGATTTATTTTCTCCAAATAAAGAGAAAAGAGCAATTTATAAACCAGTGTACCTGGGAGACTGATTCCCCCAGGGAAGCCAAGCAGGTCCAGAGGTGGCCAGATCCTTCAATACAGCCACTTCAGTACAGCCTAGAGTAACCTCATTAGGTTGCTGCAGTGAGCCATATAAATATGATTTATTTCTACACATATCATACTGTGAAAAAGTTTGGGAAGTGCTACTTTAGAGTTTTACACTGTCATTGGAACTGTTAAAGTTTTGGCTAGCAAGTTACCTCACATAGGTTAGCTCTCTCAGAAATCTTACTCTTACAGGAAAACAATATGACAGACAGCAGAAGACAGACAACACTGAAAGAGGAATAGACTTCCCTGGTCTCCCTATGTTTGTAAATTAAAACTTCCGACTTGATGGTACTTGCTTTCTATCCCCCATCTATTTTTCTCTCTGACTTCAAAATTTTGAATTTTTGGTTTTGAAAATTCAGATTACTGAGAACAAACATTTTACTCCATGTCTAAGTACTTCTGGGTCCTTTAAAAATATACACGTGTACTTCAAACATTTATCATGGAAATGTGAATTAGCATATGAGTTATGTTTTTCAAATTACGTGTCTAAGTTCGTAGTTCCTTCACAGAGAAATTGTATGTCCAGCGGCCAACTTCAGAAGTGTACCATAATGCTAAGTAAGACAGTATTTCTTTTTCCTACAGAAACTTTCAAGAGCTATAATATCTTAATGTGCCTACAACATTTTATCAAAGCAACTTGTGAGTCCAACCAAGATTCGAACAGAAGGGTAGTAGAGTACATCCCATTATGGGAAAAGCTAAGAAGAATTTGTGGCCATTTTTAACCTACCATGAAAGAGAATCTTCAAGAGGAACGTAAGGTTGGAGGGCTATATGAAGATATCAAAATCTGCCATTAAGCTACAGTAGTGAAGACTAACTGTGTATTAGCGTAAGGACAAATAGACCAAATGAAATGAGTAAGAGAGTAAAGAAAGAGGTTAACACTTGATTTCCAATAAAGATGAGACTGGAGGACAGTGAGAGAAAGGCAGAGGGTATCTGGACTTCTCTCTGTTTTGGATTTACTTTTGTAGGATATTTTTATTAGACATGAAATTTTGTATTGGAGCTTATTTTCTTTAAGCACTTCAAATATTTTCTATTTGTCTTTAGCCTTTAGTGTATTTACTAGACTGCGTCTAAGTATGCTTTTCTTTAAATTCCTTCTTTTTGGGGTTCATAGCTAAAGCCGAATCTAGAAGAATCTTAGCTTCAAATTAAGCAAGGACAGTAGTAAATTAGATGAGGATATTAGTAAATAAAGGCAGTAGTAAGCAGAAACTATAATTAGTAAACTCCAACTGAAGAAGAGAGTAAAAGTAGTAGTAAATTAAATCTGTTAATATAAAAGCAATCTGTAAGTTCATATTCACACTAAATATTTAGAAGATATAGATAACAGTATTAGTCTGCTAGTGCTTCCATAACTGTATACCACAGGCTGGTTGTCTTAAAGAACAGAAATTTATTTTCTCCCAGTTTTGGAGGCTAGAACAAGGTGTAGGCAGGTTTAATATCTCCTGAGGCCTTTCTCCTTGGCTTTCAAATGTCTGCTTTCTTGATATGTCTCCACATGGGCTTTTTCTTTGCATGCGAGCTCCTTAAAGGAGCAACAGCCCTATCGGATAAGAACCCTACCCTTGGGACCCTTGAAGAATCATTTAACCTCAACTACTTCTTTAAAGAGATGATCTCTAGCTACAGTCACACTGGGGGTTAGAGAAACTCAAAGACTCTTTGGGGAATGCAACTGAGTCCATAAAAGATAGGTAATTGATAGATGGATATAGATGATAGATCCATAATAGATGCTTAGGGCAATTTACAAACATCATAGTAAATGTGGGAAAAAATAATCAGTGGGTGCTCAATCTCAGGAGTTGAAATTTTTGTGGATAGCAGGGTATTTGTATGGTGTTATAATACTTTCTTACAGATTGCTTTAGTTGGAAGGATGAAAATAGTAACTAACTAATGAAGAAAACATGCAACAATTTGACCAGGTGATCAGAATCGACATCACCAGTGCAGAGCAGAGGGACATTATATGCTACCAGATATGATACCCTGAGAAAGACACAACCTCCCTTTTATAATACCTGGATTGAGGATGTATAACATGAATCTGGAAGAAGAATCAGACCATCCTAACTTGAAGAAGATTCTATAATATAATTGGTCTATGTTCTTCAAAATTGTCTGTGTCATAAAAGATGAAGGAAGTCTGAGTTACTGTTCCAGATGAAAGAAAAATAAATAATATGACAACAGAATGCAATACATGATCCTCAGCTGTATCCTGTACTCAAGGGAAAAAATATAAAAAGAATATTATTGGGACAATTGATGAAAATTGGAATATAGACCATAAGTTAGATAAAACTATCAGGTTAATTTTGCATTTCCTGAATTTAATAAGTATACTGTGGTTTATATAAGATATATCTTTGTTTTTAGGAAATACTGAAAAACTTAAGGATCAAGGGGTATGATATGTATAACCTGAGTCTCTTCTGAGATTCAACTGGACATTCAGACTCACAAGAGCCTTCTTGAGAGCCACTTGACTCCACTCTAACCAGAAACAACAGGATGGGAATCTCAGCCTGCTTGAAGGAGAATGTCAGGCATTTCTCTTCTCCAGGAGTCCTTGCTGTAGTCCAGCAAAAAAAAGGCTATCAGACATGATCCAAATCAGGAGGTTATAGGATCTAGCTTAAAATGCGCAGGATCCAGAGGGCCCACATCTCAAAGAACAACTCCACAAGCAGTGCTTCCAGGGTCTCTGCAAAGGATATGCCAGCTAAAAGACTCAAGGAATAGTTGAAAGTTGTAACATTCAGAGAAGCCTAAGATACATTTACAATCAAGTATTCACATAGTTTACCAATTAGAAGTCACTTTTTACCATAGTACAAAGTAACACAATTGACATTCCAACATTTATCAGGTAAATCAGAGCCACAGAGCTAGAGTTCATCAAAGATCAAATTTTCATACAAAAGAGAAATGTTTTTGCTAAACCTTTTTTCATGGCAACCAATACTAAGGTGGTTTGTAAGAAATAATAACAGTGGTGTGTGTATATGCATGCACACACACATGTGCAGGTTAGATGAAACAAATGTAGCAAAATAATAACAATTGGTGAATCTGGATAAAGGGTATATAAGAGTTATCTGTACTATTCTTGAATCTTTCTGTAAGTTTAATAAATTTTTAAAGTAGTTTTTTGCTAAGTGGAACATCATATCAAAAAAGGTAAATGCATTAATTTTAAAACAATGAAACTTAAAAATATATATTTTTGATAGTTTTATTTTTGAACAACCCAGAAACAATATGTAAATTTTTAGGGAAAACAATAATCTCTCTTAACTTCCATGGTACCTATGAAACGTGCAATTTCTCTGAGCTAACATAAAGACTTCACCTTTCCAGAAATCACTGATAAAAGACAAAATATAATCTATTTAGAACAAATAGAATAATGGCATTCAAAGAACACATGTTTTAAAGAAATCTGTTTCTTTTTTTCTCTGAAGTGGTTTGAATATTGTAAATAAGAATCAAACTTAATTATGTAGATGATAAAAGCATATTCTGTCTTTCCTAATTGGTGCAGAAAGTTGTCTTTTAAGCTTTCCTGCCTGCAATCTATAAATCATCTGGAATTCTAGACACTTTCAGAGAGTTCAAAAGTGTAGTCCACTTCACTTCTCATCCATGAATATCTAGATTGCTCTTCAAGCTATTAAAGAAAATGAGAGCAAAAGCCTGCCTTCAAGTAGTGAGGCCAGTCAGCACTGGGTAGTGATGAAATGAGATGACTCCCTTTTACTGACACTGCTCATGTAAACTCTTTACTGATCAAATGTAATGAAAATGTGCTGTATCAGAGAAATGAATGTGGAAATAAAAGAAATAATGGTGTTTTAAATTCCCTTCATATGGTCCAATTACTTAATAATCCCACTTAAAGATTTTTGATCATAGACAATGCATTAAGAACATATTTTAAAAGAGCATGGTACTTTACATTTTCTTAGTAATGTATAGTCTTTAAACACTTCATTAGAAATTCATCCAGTAAACATTCTTTAAACATGTATCACATCTCAAAGTGGGAGGAATTATTTTGAAGAAATCAGTCTTTCTGAGGTAGGTGTTTTCATTCCCATTTTATAGAAAATAAAGCGAAGGGTAAATATTGAAATCTATTCAGATAGGAAAAGAATGATTTTTAATGTAGAGAACAATACTTCTACTTTTTACTTTTGATGCACATATATTTTCCTTTTATTTTGGCATTATAAGACGATATAGCAATGCTGTGCTTAATACATGCTGATCTTCACAAGGCATAGAAAAGTCACCCCTCTTTCAGCAGCTCCTCCTTCTTCTGTTTCTAGCTCATTTTAAGTGAGTCAAAGATAGACTTTATTATTGTGTTACATCGAAATGCATTTCTATGTAATATGTCGCTTTTTTTTGTAAAAATTGTTTGGATATAACCAACATTACATTAACATGAATATTATATAACCATAATAATGGAAACTTGTTATTGCAAATATTATTGCTTGTTATCCTCACAACAATCCTAACTTGGGAATATATTATTCCCAAGTTAAAGATGAGTAAACTAAGACTCAGACCTGCTCAAAGACATAAACTTAATAAGAAGTAGATATAAAAGCCATATCTACATTCCAACTCCAGTATTCTTCTCACCTCACCAAAAATAAATATATTGTTCCCCAGCCCCCAAAATTTTGTAAAGTAAGAAAGATGATAAATTTGCTTTCTAATTTTCTCAGGTTAAACTTTTTGGAAGGAATAATACTAGCCAAGACTTTATACCTAGCAAAATTTGATTTTATCCCAAGAGAGACTGAAAAGTTGTCAATTTTAAAAGGCTGTGCTATAGCAGTTGTGCATAGTTATCCCTGAGTTCTGCCAAGAACTGAAGGAAAACACATGGCCTGATCTCAGAGGCAGCTGCTTTCCCCCAGACACACAAACAGGTAATCAGGGGCTGAAAATGCATCCTATTACCACACCGGCCACTTGCCTGAAAGTTGGTGTAGAGGATGTAGTTGCTCACCACTGGTCAATAAGTGCCCCGAAAATTCAATGAAAATGCTTGTTCTAAGCTTGGCACAGGGAGAAAGTGGATTCCTTGAGCTGTAGAACCACCTAAACTCCCTTAACACTGTAGATCCAGATGATGAGCAGCCCGGCACTGTCTTTCTTGGACTGAAGAAAAAGCCCAACCTCAAAAAATACACTGAGCATATTCTGGAGTCTGTGGGAGCATGAGTTCCTCAGAAACAGAGTTTAGAAGGACTTTATTGGAAAATGTGATCCAGGGAGCCAGAGTAAGGAAGATATGTGATGCAAGAAGGGAGGGGGAGCCAATACAATGGTGCAAAAGTAACTGGCCAGTAACTGCCTGTTCATTCAGGACCTCCTGGAGTCATAAAATGCATCTCAGGACTGAGCCTCAGTGAAACGAAAGAACATTATACATCATTGGTCAAATGTTTTCCTCATGCGGCATAAATATCACCTGTTTAGGAAATGCAAAACCGGTTCTTTTTAGAGTCTCCACTTCTACATCAATAACAAAACCCTAGGGTAGAAGTAAGAGGAGCTTTGAAACAATGGCCAGATAACTAATTACAGGAGCAGCAGCTGAAACAAGAAAACTGTGAGGCCAAGAGCACATTAAATAATGCAGAAGAGTTTCCATATCAACTATTCTCATGCAACTCAGATACACCCTATGCTTTATTAAATCTAATCCTGAAAACATTTAAGGTAAGAGGATTTTGGGAATGAATCTTTACTGCTGCATTTGCTTGTGGGGATATTCATCTCTCTTCTCTTCTCTCACTTTCATTTGCTTAAACTCTTAGCCAGCATTCCAACTGGCCTGCATTGTTTGCCTTGATCACCGAAGGATCTGAGTTCACTTGCTTTACCTAGGTCAAACTGTGATTGCTTTAATTATGCATTTGCCACTTGGTCCTCTGCATTATAACATATTTTCCCATGCTCCTGCTGTCTATCAGCAATCCTGGCTCCTGATGGAAATCAGGGTTTATTTATTTCTGCTAGTAACTTTATTCTGTGTGGGCTAGATTATCAAAATTAAGAACTTCAGCATACCCAGCTGTCAGTTCTGCCTTCACGTTCAGTGAAACCTTTGCTGAGTTTCCTTGAAGAGGAAGCTCTAATCCTGGGCCTCATGTTCTGTTAGATGAGCTGCATATGGGTGCTGGAATATATGTAAAAGCCAATGGAGCCTATGGCCATGCATCCACTGTATCACTTCCTTTGCCATAAAAATGTATCTCCTGGTAGGAGACAATGTTGTGCATGATATTATGTCCATATAGTGATCTCTATAAGATCTAGGTAGGGCAGTGATGCTGCCATAGTGCAGTCAGGGAAGGCAAAAAAATTATATCAAAAGCAGATGTGAACTGAGAAGCCCAAGGGAGAGAAGGACTGGCCTGGGCCTGAGATGAAGTATCCTCAGGCTATGTCAGCATGAACTTAGTCAGAGCTCACACAGCCTGGGTTGCTATAGCAGTAGCTTTATGTGTGTGAAATAGTCTACATATATGTTTAATACAAAGTTCTAGGTTTCAAGGGAGAGGAAGGAGGTTCAAACTGCTGAGATTTGATTTTTAACCCACCTAAATGGCACTCAAGTTATGTCATTTTATTTGGAAATGTGACCTTCCTTGTAATAAAGTATCTTATTTAAAAAATCATACATTTTACATTCAGTAATACCTATATGTATGATAAGTAATAAACTGGATCAAAGAACCTTTTATTTCAAGGAACAGGGTAGAATATTGCTAGATTCATAGCCTAAACAATCCCAAAAGCAGCTACAAAGGAGCTGACAGTCTTTCCATGGCTTCTTGAGTATGAGATCTATGATCCATTTGATCATATTGGGACAAAACTTTCAGGTACTCATCTCAGAGTGATAAGTTTTAAATACAAAGACAGTGCACTGAAATGCAGCAGCCACTAATTTTGGTCTCTAAAAGCTACCTTCCCTATCTGCAGACACCGCCTACCAGTCAAGGAACCGTGGTAGCATTAACCCTAAGAGGACCGCCTTTACTGTGACAAACTCTTGGTCATTCACTGCTCTAGTCACAATTCTCACTCCTTGTTTATCATAAAATCAAACAGCCTGACACTTCAGCAACTGACATTTGTTTTTCTATAGGGAGAATTCAGCTCACAGTAAAAACCAGACACCAAATGCTTCTCTTGAATTGCTCAAATTCCTTTCTTTGTCTTACCCTCTGATAAAAATATTGCCAAGTGCTTGATTATTTATGGTTGATTGCTTCTAAAATGTTTATAAGAGTAACTTCTTAGCTGGAATGAACTGAAAGAAAGTACATATGCACCTTCTAACTCCTGGAATTTTCTTCTGTGATTGTAGGAAATGTTCACATCTCCAAAAGCTGGTAAAATTGAAAATAAAATTTCAGCATTTCTCTTGTGCGCCAAGTCAATTCCTGGGTGATTTGAAGAGGAAGAGTAAGGGATCTCAGAGGTAATAGTTTAGATTGTTTAATATAAACACCCTTCTTTTAGAGAATGGGAGGAAAATGATCCAAAGATCCAAAATATTTTTCAGGAAGTAATATACGCAAGATAAACGAAGTGTTATTAAAGAACATAGCACAAAATGTGAGCAAAAGAACTATAACATGAAGCTGAATAGGAAGACTTAAAAGTAAGGATTTTCATCATTCTGCATTTATTATGTAAAATTAATCCTGTTCCAGTCAGACTCTTTATAGGGCTGCTTTTGTTATTTTTAACTTGATGAATTTATAATTAGATTAATATGGAATAATAGATGTTTAAAATAGCCAAAAATGTTGAAAAGGAAGAATATATGTATATCATGTATTCAAATTGATTTTAAAATTTCAGTAGTTAAAATAATTGATTTGAGTGCTACATTGCAAGAATAGATAAAAAGACTGAAGCTTCTAAAACCATGATGTTAGGGTAGAAGCCTTTATGAATGTATTTTGTGTGAAAACTGGCATTTGTTATCTAATACATCTGAAATTAAACACCTCAAAATAAAGAATTGCTTTATCAACTTTCAAATGATGCATATGCCCTTTTGATATTTCTCTAAAGGGATACAGAAAGCATTATATCACCTGGAGCCACTGATTGAATATGTGGGCTGGAAGAGTATGTGTGGGGAAAGGAAGTCACTAGCATATAAATTCATGCCATGGCAAATAATATCAATAATATAAAACTTGAACATTCAGTCTTAGATTTTATGTACTATGGGCTGTACAATACTTAGAGGTTTGTGAAACAAATTGTGTAGTGCCACCTTGACTGAATTAAACAAGTAAAATCTCGCAGTTTTAGATTGGATTCCCAGAGAGGCCGATAGTTATTTGAGTGTATGCAACTGACTTGGGAATTGACTCTTGGGAGCCCTGATACGATGGTGGGGAAATGACACAGAGAAGGAAGGAAGCCAATCCAGGTGGTTAATGAGCAGATTCCTGCCGTGGGCAACCAAACTCAATCCCACTGGTGACTTCTGAGTAAGTGAATGTGACTGACTCTGAGTTGTCTCCTCCTAGAACAAGGAATCTGAAATATTTATTCACTAACCCCTATCTCTGATTTTTGAGGTATGTTTCCCATGTCATTAACCCCTTGGCACCTTTGAATTACTCTATACGTGGGCTGAGGATGATTTTGTAGGCAGCAAAAGATCTTACACAAAGAGGCGTTTGTGTTTCTGATAGAAGCCTTTGACTTGTGAGGAACATGATTTCACTGACCTTTAAAAGGGCAACATGTAAAGAGTTAGTGTCTGCTAAAGAATATTGGCAAGACATTGACAGCATCCATTATACATACTATGTAAGACTATTTCTTGATATTTACAATTCAAACAATGGAGCTATGGCCCATCATTATCACAATGCCCATCAGAATCACAACATTCCTACCAAGGAGAGTGGCTTCCCTTAACACTTGGGGAAAGAGGTCCAATACATAGAAATTTAGCCTTTGTGTTAAATAACATTTTAAATTAGTCTTAGAAATGGTTCATCACATTATAAAAGAGTGATAGGATAATTAGTTCCTAATAGGGGATAATTATTTTTCTTGCAGTTCAAATCCATTTTCCTTTCTCTTATAAAATTACTCAAATTTTGTCTGGAGTTTACTCTCACACAGCTGAAGGGGACGTACATGCCATTTAAGGTGGAAGGAGAAGACCATTCAGTAATACTTCATGACTCAGATCATGCTTGCTTGGGGAATGAGCTATAGACTCAATGAAAGTCAGTGAGAACCAATCCCAAGATTTTTGTTCCAACTGTATAAACAATCATGTGTTTTTCTGTATTTAGTAAATAAAAACAACATCAACATAATAAGATAAAGTATAATACTATTGTCATCAGTGAGCAAAAAAATCATAGCCATTCTAGTACTAGAGCCATAAAACAAGTAGAATAATCCAGTGTTAATCTAAGGACAACAATATTGACAAATTCTACTGTAATTGATGGGCTTTTTTTAAACTTAAATTTTCTGGAGTGATTTTATGCATCATCCCTTTAAATAATGGTTTTCAGCTTTGGCTTGTGATTTGTGTTTTAAAAAGACTATCTGAGAAATATTACCATTTATATTTCTTAGAAAATGTAAATATAAAATGATTTTGAACAATAATAGAACTGATTTTCAAAAAAATAGCATGGAGCAATAACTACTCATTGCCTTATGGTTATTTAAAATATAATAATGAAATTAAAAATTATATAATTAATTTTGAAACATGGGTTTCTAGAAATTGCCTCATTATTAAGAGTACAGTTTGTATCTAAAGTTCAACAAATGATTTGACTCTATCAATATTTCCATTGCAAAAATCAATTTAGAGATTCAATAGTGTTATTGGAAATATCTAAACGGGCAATTAGGAGATGGGATAGATCATTTACTAGACAAAGTATACAGGCCAAGAGAGTTAGTTACAAAGGATTCTCTTCTCTGTTCCCATTGACTTTATACCTGATTAAACAATGCTGAACTTGCAAACCTATACAACATATGACTATTACTTCCTCTTCTTTCACAAACCCATTTTCAGTATTCAAAAAAAAAGTATATTTTATGGCCATACTTAAACATTTTTTGGTATAATTTAATGTAATTAATCAAATCTTAATTAAATTATCCCTGTTCTTATTATAAAGTTGACTTTTGCTCTTATAGTTCTAATAATTTATATCCAGTAAAATATTCTGGCATTTGATTAGTTATGTATATACTTATCAAATTTCTCTTTGGAGGGAATAAAAACTTGCAATCAAGACAAAATAAATGCAAAATCAAAAAGCATTTATTAACAATCTAACTGGATGTTTTGGGCAGACATATCTGAAAAAGAGAACTGTGTGGACAAGTATCTATCCATGGTCTTATTAAGTGGAACCATATGAAATTTACATTTTTTTAGCCAAAAATAGTTGAATATCAATAATTTTGGATGGCTTTCTAATAATAATTTTAATTAGATCTAATTATAATTTAAGACTGAATGACATGCAACAATTTAAATTATGTATGAGAAGTCTCCTTTCTAGCCTACCTGTATAGACCCAAGGACTTCATTTCATGTAGAAACTTGTCACACTACTTCTGGCAGAACCAGGTAGACTCTGCAGCCTTAAAAAATAAAGAATAATCTTTTCATTTTTTACAAAAAAAAAGACCTAGACTAAGATCTACAATATCTCTTCTCTCACTTTCATGACTATCTTCTCATATGATTAAAATGTGACTATCTTTTGGGACCTTTTGCCCCTTTTAGGCCTGTGACGGCTGCAGACTGGAGGTTTCCATCCATCCTCATTACTTCTGCATTTGTGGCCTAACTAGCTTCCCGTGCACACACTCTTGGCCCTAACTCCGCCTCCCCACCTAACCCGAAACTTGCCTAAAGACCCTAGTGACAGATGAGATAATCAATTCCCATTGGTTTCTGTTACTTCCTTATCTTCTCATATATAACTAAGCCTCTGATGAAATAAAGCTGAGTTTTGCTGCGCCCTTGAGGCTGACACATCTCCTGGCTTGGTGTGGTTTTGTTTTTCCCCGGGTCTCAGGGGAGGGTGTCTAAGCCGCCAACACTTGCCCTCTCGCTCAGCCCTGGGGATAACAGGCTGGTCCTGCTTGTCCCCCTGCCTTCTTGTTGCTGAAGAGCAACAACTATCTAATTACACTGGGAATTGAAAATTATATAAAGCTTGAAGAATTTGTGATATAAAGCCAAATCTTCCTCCCCTTCTCCAAATAACAAAGTCTTGCATGTTAAGCCTCACTTGCTATGGTAAACTCTATGTCTCTGCTCATAATTTCACATTGAACAATATCACACATCTGGGAAAGCTCACGAAACATACTGTACCCCTCCTAAGGAAGCAAGGTGTTCCATTAAATTTGAGAAGCAGCATGACACCCATTATGGATTATTTTCAGACCAGACATATAAGTCAAAATGAATCAAGATCTATTACCTTTTTAAATGATATGATGACAAATTACTTGATGGAATTTGACATTATTAATGGGAAGCTTTATCTCTATTTAGTTCAGAATCTCTCTATCACTTCCATTCCCCAAATAATTTCTCTATTCACAATTTGAATACAGATGCACAGTTTCTACTATTGAGTAATCAAAAAGGAGACTGACATCAAATAAATTCGTCTTACATTTTGAGACTAACAGCCCCACCATAAAATAAATCCTGTGTCAGAATTAGTTGTATATAGGGAGTGGGAGTGCATGTGTACAAGTTGTAAAACTTGATTTAATACTTTAGTTGAACATTGACAATAGTCATTTAATAAGAGATAACATCATTTAGAAAAATAAATGAAAGTACAAATTTGATGCCATTGTGCCTTGATTCTCTACTTGAGAGTGGAATTTAAGTGCTGTTTTCCTGTGAAATCTCATTCATTCTCTTTGAAATCTGTATTTCTCTGGGATAGTACTATTTTCACCAAAACATGCTCTATATAATCAGATCCATTATAACCAAGTGTTCATTTTATTTGAAACATACATATGCATTCACAGTAATACATCAGTGTATAATGATGAAGATGAAACTTCTGCTGACATGATATTTTAGTAAGATAAAACAAGTGAGTCAGTCAGGACTGTATTCTAAATTTGATCTTGTAACTAAAAGTGAGTCTGAAAACCTCATTTCAGAATGGAATGTCACAGAGAATTTTTATATTTATTAGTTCTACTAGAACTTGTTCTCCCATAATAATAAATTCAACTAAGACATAAACTCAATTTTCAAATAAAGTTAATACATTCTTTTGGGATAGTCTAGCTTATAAATCTGGAAGAATATAAAGAGTCTCTATTCAAATGTGCTTCCTGAAGGTAAACTTCCTCATCCATTTCATGCCTCTGCACAGATGTCTGGAGTGGAGTTGTCACTATGTGAAAATCATAGTTTGAGATATCACAAGGACAAATCGGTGTCTTGGAGGATATAGAAAACAAAAGGTTTCTGTGATTTTAAGTTTTTTTCTAATTCAAAGTATATGTGGTTCTATACTTTTTGGTAAAGGTAAGAACTGTATTAGTCTGCCAAATAGTTTTATAGTGGGATTTATATAAATCCTCTATTATATATTTTAAGATAAAATAGATTTTAAGAAATGGTCTTTGGTAAATTGTGAAGACGTATTTTGCAATAGGTCATTTTATAATTCAAAGTGAAAATGTACCCACACTATTCCATTTGAAAATTTTATAAACCTTTTTTGTTGTTGCATAATCATTAAGATATATATGACTGAGTATGCTTCCACTCATTACAGTTTCAGGATAACTGTACAACAAAGGATTAATCCTGACCAAAGAGAGGTTCAGTCTTTACCCTCTGCATCTAGGAAGCAATTTCAAAACCTTGGAATGTCCTACCTAAGAAGAGTTTCTTTCTTTACCTGATGGCCTCTGGCCAAGCCTACTAATCTATGCTGACAATGTGGTTTCTAGTGGGAGCCCTTGCACCACTCTTTATCAGATCAAATTCTATAAAGGTTGGAAATTAAGGTTAGAAATGTGGGTGGTCAACCATGTTTACATGACCCAGTGTCGGTAAAAATTCTGTACACCAAGGTTCAGATGAGTTTCCCTGGTTGTCCATACTCTATGCATATTGCCACAGATTATTGCAGGGAGAAATAGATGTTGTCTGAACTACCTGACTGGTTGAAGACAGCTGGAAGCTCTGAGCCTTGACGTCTCCTGGACCCTGCTCTATGGACTCTATGCTGATTTTCATTTGTATCATTTCAAGATAGTAAGCCCTAACCATGAGCAAAACATATTTTTTGAGTTCTGTGAGTCCTTCTAGCACATTATTAAACCTGAGAGTGTCAGATGTGAAGGTGGTCCTCAGGTTCAGATATTTGTACTTTCAGAGGTCACTGTACCTCCTAGCTGCACCAAATCATGAATGAAATTCATTTGCTGGAAACATTTCCTTATCTCTTTTTTGGTGCTTAGGGAGAGGGAAAGAAAATGCTTAAACTTTATCTCAATGTTCTCATCCATATAATGAGAATAAAAATGTTTACCATATAAAATATCTGTTACAATTAAGTTTCTATAAATATGTAAATGTCCTATAAAATAAGTCTCATGTGCTATGAACTAAGTAAATGTTAGAATCTAGACTTCCATTCTGACTGAAATAATATACAGTATAATAATTCATTGAAATATATAATAAATATGTTTTGATTTGTATGCAAAAGAAAGTTGTTTAGTTGTGTTAATTTCACCTAAAGTATTTTCTGTTGCTGAAGTTGAAAATCAATGTGTGTGTGTGTGTATGCATATATGTATGTACTAAATAATATAGAAATATAACTGTAATACTTTTCATTGTTAGGAATAATCTGTTTTCCATGACTTTTTGGTGACTGCATCTGCATAATTGTGTTGATTTTTCTCTTGAAAGGTTCTAAACTTATGTAAAGAAAAATATATATAACTCTGTGCAGTACTGAGACCTGCCGTGACTGTGCTATGAGCTATTTACAGAAGATCTATTTCTTTTGTTGGGAATACATAGCACAAGTTTTCTTGTTGTTCTGGACATCTCATCTCCTAAACCATTTGTTTTCTCTGAGAAGAGAAGTAAATAGCACAATTTGTTTTCAAAGATGACTAGCTGTTTCTGAAATGTGAGGAAGCTCATGGTATATGGGCCGAATGTTAGAAATAAATAAGAAAAATGGGGCAACAGACATAAATCTTTTATGATGCCTTCTCTTATTCATTTATATGGAAGAAGTCTTTTGCCACAGCTACAGGTGACAGGAAATACAGAAACTGCTAGTTTGAAATATTCCTGAGAAAAATAACTTAAGCATCAAATAATTTCATCACGAACCTCAAAAGGTGCTTATGTAAACCTTTTTTAAAAAAGTGATAACTGAAAATTGATTTATAAAGAACAATGATTTATTTACTTACAATCCTGGGAATAATATTTTATTATTATTAAATTTAACTCTTATGATCATTTTCTGCAATAAATATTATATAATTCAGACATCAGAAATGAAGGAAAGAAATATTGGGATTTCCAAAAACGTCATAATGGTTTTCTGCAACTGAATACAGCCATGTATAAATTGTAGCTTTACTACTTGATAGACAAAAAAAAAAGAGTTTTATCATCATTTTCCCAGGAAATACTTCCTTCTCATCCAATGTAACTGGAACAAGATACATTGTTCTTCTATTTGCTGCATGATCAAAAAATAAGGCAAGTAACATCTCCAGCATGAGACAGAGGGGTAGAATTAGGATTGGTCAGTACTTAATCGGGCTGAAGAGACTGTGGCATATTGTATTTTCCAAACATGGCAACACCCATATGTATTCCATCTAACATGCTCTTATAATATGAAGGCTAATTTCTCTTCCATTGAATATGTACTATTATTAGTTATGCTCTTCTAATATATAGAATACAGCAGAAAAGATATTTTATGACTTCTGAGGGTAGCTCATAAAAGACAACTCAGCTGTCACATGGTTATCTTTCTCTTGTGAGACTCATCTCAGATCTCAGCCTCATTACCGTTAAGAAGCCATTCTGTTTCATAGAAGGAGACATGAGGGTTTTCTGGTGGCAGTCCCGGCTGATAAACAGTTTCAAGTAGCAGACGCGTGGGTGAGAGAACTTCTGATGATTCCAGCCCTCAGTCTCAAGAGTTTCTGATGTTAGGTGGAACAGAAATGAGCTACCTCTTGTGAGCCCTGTCGAAACTGCAGATTCCAGCAGACATAACATGTCATTGTCTCAGGCCATTAAATTTGGGATTTTAAAATATCTATCAATAGGTAACAGGAAAACTAAATTTGAGGCAAAAACTTTAAGACAAGATTATTCTTGTGTATTATCCAAATAGTAAAGACAATATAGTCATGCTGGAAATATTGTGAATTATGATTATCTTTGCTGACTTTTAGTTATGATCTTTGTGCATATTTGGGCATAGCCAGTAATAAGTCTACAAAACTCCGTATAACCAAATAACACAAGTAACTAGGGATAAAATAGTCACATATTTTATAATTATTAGGTAACCAGTATTTTAAAATAAATTGGGCAAAATATACCATAAGCCTAATTCTATAAATCCCTTAAATGGTGCAACAATTAAACTTGATTCCTTTGTGTTGACTATTATGTAGAAGATTGCTTTATTTTAATAACTTCTTTTGAAACAAGTCACACATTTAATTACTTTTTGTCCCTGAGAATGTGACATTTATTCTTCATCATAGTCATAATATTTATTCTAAAGTACAGATCACTCCCATTGAAGAAGTAAATTCAAATATTTAAATGTCTCATCTATTTTACATAAATCATGTGAACTCTAAAGTTATGATATACAAGTTTGAGTATAAACATTAAAAATAAATATTAAATTTTTAAAAGGAACACTTGAGGAAAAGTTGTTATATTCTCATATATAAGATGAAGATATTAAAACTTGTCTCTCTACACAGAGAAGGTTAGGGGCTGGTATAATGGGTCAAGGAATAATATCAAAGTTTGTATTATTTCTTCCTTTCCAGTCCAAGAAGGCTCATTTTGTAAGTCACTCTTGTTACAAACAAAAACTTTTCATTACATTTTATTCCACTTCCAGCAAAATGAAGAAATTCAGATTTTACTTATATAGTCTTAGAAGTCCTCCAGACAAAAATAATTATAAAAACACTAATAATACCACTGGCCTCAAATTTAGATAAGATCTACCAATGCTCAAAATAATTTCATGTTCCCCTCAAGTATCTTCAGACTTTCTTTAAAAATAAGCAAAAATTATCATTATTATTCTTATATGAATATGGAAAAATGAATTCCTGGAGGGCACAATGTTGTGATACAGTAGTAGAACATAGAAATTTATTAAGAGAGTTGTGTGTTAATGACTCATTAAGGATGAATTGCTCTTTTTTCATCCTAACTCCTTCCCTGTCTCTCTTTCCCTCCCTTCCATCCCCAGATGTTAAATGAATCCATGCTATGTCTCTAGCAGTTAGTCTCTGGGAATATCAAAATCATTTACCCATGATCTTTCATTTATTCATGCTGTCAAAATGATGACTATATTTTTGGAAAAAGGAGACCAAATCACACACAGTAAATTAATGTTACACAACAAGTATGAATGAGGTGCTATGGAAGCATGTAGGCAAGACTAGATAATTCTATGAGGACCTGGAAGAATACAAAGCAGAGAACCATGGAAGAGCAAATAGAAGACATGAATAGAAGTAAAGTTGACCCTCGTTACTGGCTGATTCCATATTTGCAATTTGCCTACTTATCAAAATATATTTGTTATCCTAAAATGAATACTCATAATGATTTTATGGTCATTTAAGGAAGTGCAGAGTGACTAGGGCTTCCCAGACCAGATTCCAATGTGGGAAGAGCAGTTCCCCAACACAACATCAAGAAATTTTCAGACACTAGCAGGATATCTGAGAATTCAACTCGATTTTGACATTATGTACCTGGAAACAGCACCAAACTCCATAGGTTAAGGGTTCAGTAGTCCAAGGCTGCCCCCGACTTGCCACTTCTGATGAGAGTTGCAAGCCTCAGGCTGCTACCTGTGGTTCTGACCTACTAGCTTTAAGTTGGAGGTTCCAAACTACTTCTCCTCCTTAGATTGCATTAATTTGCTAGAGCAGCTCACAGAACTCAGGGAAACATTTACTTATTTTACCAGTTTATTAAAGGAGATGATAAAGGATACAAATTAACAGCCAAATAAAGAGATACACAGAGCAAGATCTCAAACAGAGGAGTTTCTGTCTTTATGGAGTTTGGGGCCTGGTTCAAAGGCACATCTAAGTATGGACACTCTCTGAGAAAAGGAAAAGGGCCAGATCTATGTTCTCTTGCGTTTTTATGAAAAGGGGCTTTTCATAGTCATACTGAGTTATTGGTCATTAACTAATTTAACCTCTAACCCCTCTCTTCTCCCTGAAGATTGGGGGAACTGAAAGTTCCAATCCTCTACATGATCGGTCCTCCTGACAAGCAGCCTGTCCTTGGGTGGGGTCCAAACGTCATCTTCTTTAGTAACAAGACAGCCATTTTACCTTAGAGCTCTGAAGCATTTTCAGAAATTTTGATGAAGACCAAATATATCTGAGAAATATATTTTGGTCATTTTAATAACCAAAATATATTTCTTACAAATCATTATCTTGCAGTGAAAAAAAAAATTAAGATGCCTAGCAAACATGTTTCCAGTCAAGGTAAAAAATGTGGTATCCTACCTTCTTGGTTCAGCTCTCATACTATAAGTAAGTTTCCTTTTCATGGCCATTTAGAGCCATGTTTTACACATTTTTGTTCTTTTTGTTGGTGATTTCACTGTTTAAAATGGTCCCCAAGCATAATACTGAACTTCTTTCTCTAAGTGCAAGAATTTGATGTGCTCTCTGGAGAAAATACATACGTTAGAAAAGCTTTATTAGGGAGTGAGTTATAGTCCTGTTGGCTTAAGTATATTAAATAAAGTCTCTTCAGACAGAAACACACATAAAACAAGATTATGTATCGATCAGTTAAAGAAATGTTGTGACCAGAGGCTCACAGGAACCTAACCATGCATTTCCCCTACCTACACAGTGGTTCAGTATTCACTAATTCAGTGTTTGCAAAGCCATCGTGGAAAAGAACTACTGTGAATAATAAGAATCAAGTGTTTGGGGAATCCCAGGCATGGAGAGAGAAGAAAAGAAAGAGGTATTTCAGAAAAAAAGAATGATCTTTATAGATATACTAAGTCTGAGAGAATGATTTATATCCATGGAATTGCACGACACGCCACTTGGTGTTTTCTGAGGAGCTCTTTCTGTCAGTCTGGGTTAGGTGTCTCTTACATGGATCCCATAGTTCCTCTTTCTATAGATCTTTTAAAATTGTTTCATAGTCAGTTATTTTTATGTTGCATGCCATATTTTGTCTGATATGACACTCTTACTGTGGGACACAGTGAATTAGACAAGGAACCAACATTCTAGGCAGAGACAGCTATCTATAGGCTCAAAATGAGAGAGAAAAATGACATATTCCATAGGAACTTACTGACCCAATCATATCTTAGTCTAGCAGGAAAATTAAATATAAGGTACTCAGAGAGGGAGTGATAAAAATAGTGACAAAGTAAGAGAATCTGAGAGTGGAGAGAGAAACAAAGTCATGTTCAAGGGGAAGTAAAGGAAAGACGGGATAAAATTCCTATTTTCTAGAGGATAACAAAAGGCCAAGTCACCAGAGCTGCTATTGGATGACTAGGATTTCACCTTTATATGTTTATTTCTAGTCTCCATAAAGTTCAACTGTGGTATGTTGAGAAGTTTTTATATATTATTTAAATTTATATATATTGTATATATAAATATATAATCTGTATACATACATATGTTTTGTTGTCATACATAGAAACTTAAATTAGTAATCAATTACTTCTCATTCATGAATATACTGGCTCAGCCAGTCTCAGATCCAGGCTGGGGGTCAAACTCCAATTTGCTGCTCGTGCCTCCGATTCCAGAGTGCAGGTTGAAAGCTCACTCACTGCCTGGTTCACGATCTTCTCAGATGGATGGGAGGAGACCGAGAAGTCAAGCTGAAATACAAGCATATGTAATAATCAGCGTGCGTAAAAGCTGATGGTCCAGAATGTTCAGTTTGGAGGAAATGTATTTGAGAGTATTACACGGTTTATTAGCAGCTAAAACTATAATTTTAAACTTATGAAATACTAGCAAGTGTTATATATAAATCATTTTAGTAACTGAGTATTCAAATACCATTTAAAAATTGCCATTAAGATTTTTTAAGTAAAGAATATTTTAAATATTTTCTTTTAAGTCTAAGTATTCTGTTTTATTTTCCACTGTAAAAGAAAAAAAGAGACACATTATATTATATGAGAGCTAAATATTATCTGAACAGTGTATATATGTCAGCCGGAATTCACGTAATAACTTGATGTATAAAGATTCAGAAGGTAATCTATTTTAGCACCATGAGTCATAAGGCTTTGCTAAAAATCAAACATGACTAACATTGTCCCACCTTGTCACCTTTTCACTTGATATTCCCTCTACAAGGACTTCTTTCTACCCAGCTATCAGCATGGTGCTTTGTCTCACTTTATTCAGTTTTTTGTTTTGTGTCATTTTCTCACAGGGGTCTTCTTCTCTAACTACCCTCATTAAAATAGCACAATGTGAGATCTCTGCTTTGTTTCTTCAAACAGTACTTATCACAAACAAATATTGTATTATAGCAAATACTTATTTGACTTTTTTCTCCTAACAGAATGGAAACTACCTGAGGGCAAGAGATGTATCCATTTTATTTACTAAATTGTTACCAGTGCCTATAATAGTGCCTGACACATAGTTGGCACTCAGAAAATACAAGTTAAGTAAATGAATTGCACTTTTGAGTGTTAGAGAGATAATGATAAATTCATATTTAAAATTAGAAGTGAAGATACATTGGAATGGATATGAAATGTATATTGTAATTTTATCTGTTATTTCTACTCATCTCAACATTAGTTCCATCAGTGAACTGTACTCATTAATTGCTTTTCTGCCCAGGACTTCTTTTAATATAAATTACTATAATGACATTTAAATCATGACAGATTTGCCCTCAAGGAATTATATAGATTACCTAAGGATAAAGAATAGATTCTAGACATATTTAAATAAGCATATCAACAAATCTGAGAAAAACTTGTTTTATGTAATCTTTACCACAATATATGTTTTAAAAGCCAAAACTTTTCTATTTAAAAAGCTAAGTACTATTTTTAATTGTGGCTTTAAAAAAAATCTCTTTTTAAATTTAAATTCTATACATGTATGTATCATTACAGAATTCTAATATGTATATATTAGATAGATAGACATAATCAAAGATATAAACAGAGGTTAAATTTCTAAGTCCTACCTTTATAACATTTAATATTCTCATTCAGCTGCATGGAGTGTTAGTGATAATTCTGGTTAATTCATGAAGATTAGTGATAACTCTATTTAATTCAATACATATAAATATAAATAACTACAAAATTATAGTAATTTATAATATTTGGGCCTTTGTAAAAAAATTACAAAATTGGAAGGAAAAAAAATGTATACCAACAATAAATTTACCCTATAAATAAATACTTGTGAATGTTTATGTTTATTGCATAAAGTCAAGGAGGCTCTCTTCCCCAATCACAGTAAAATAAAATCAAGACAATGAAAGGATGTACACTGACTGCTCAGAGTTGCAATTAAGAATGGGCTTTGCCATTTTGGATCCTTCCATTTTTGGTAAAGATTTACATCAATACATATATACACATACATGAAGAAGAAAAAGCTGTATTTTTCAAGGATAAGATACTGTTAAATCTATTAGAAAATCTAAAAGGAAACAGGCATCATTATCTTCAATTAGGGAAACCATGTCTGTTATTTTGTAGAGCAGATGAGTGCTTTGTGAATTGTTTTGTCTCTAAACAGATTCTCGCTTTCATCTTGCAAAATTAAAATGTCCATCAAGGGCATTTTTCCACAAAAGTAAATATTTCCCACCAATAATAGGATCTTCTCCCCTAGATACAAGAAGATTTCCAGAAGCTATGGATGCTACATCCCTTAACATTGATTTCCAGGGGGAAGGGATCTTCTTTTTCTCCAGCTGTTCAATGATTAATAAATTAAATAGTCAGAATTCCAGATTAATTGGACCATCTCAGGTCAGAAACAATCACTGTCACCAATCTGAGGAAATATTCCTCAACAAAGAGGTGTGATGAACATCAGATTTCACAGAGCTTTAGGGGATAGGCTTTTCCAAAGTACTCGCCAAGAGTGGGGAACCCAGTCCAGAGATTAATATGACAGAAAACATACATTTCCTTTCTACGAGGAGCTTTTCAATTTTACATTAAAGCACATTTATTTTTATGTATGTATGTGCATTAAATATTCTTAAAGCACGTATAGAAAGAGAAGTATATGGAATAATATACTTTGCTCAGAATAAAAAATTAAGTTTGATGTCTTTGTAATGGGTTCACAATTTAAATCTTTCAAAAAGAACCAAGCCAGTAATTACTGAAGCTTAATTGGGGACAATGTCGTCCATTGCTCTAAAATACAGTGAGTCAAGAAGAGTCCTAGTTTTGTATTTTTTGTTCCTTACTACGTTTCATTGGAGAGAAAAACTGAACCAGAAAAATAATCATTTGTAAATAAATAATTTGAGTCTCAAAATTCATAGTTTATGTCTAAATCTAAGAAAGAAGAGATACCTTAAAGTACTTTTTTTGTTTTTGTTTGAGTATTTGTACTATGTTATTTTATTTGAACTATGATTTTGTCAACTGTAAGACAGTGTTATTTTATGCTTTATTCAGAATTAAAATGTCACTGATTGTTAAATATATTCTTATTTTGGAGATGTCAAATTTTGAAAACATGAGTGACTGAGAGTTGAAGAAATATAATTTCATTAGCTTCTATGCTAAATGTATAAAACTATGCCAAAGTATTATATAAAGAAATAAATGCACTCCTCTATCCAAAAACAACAACTCAGTGTAAGAACATGTCTTAGATAACAATTATTATTTGGTAACTAAATTTTTGGAATACTTCCACGTACACTTAAGATACAGGTAATGCATTTCAACAGAAAAGATATTTCAAATAAACTAGTATCATTTTATTTGGTAATTTTAAGATCTGTAAGATTAAGATAAAATTTTAAAATCCAAATTTTAAATATTTGGATATTTAACTTTAAAATTTTTAAATATTTAATCTTATTAAATTGTTATCTTTGGTAGTGTTAAAAACGAGATGGTGAAGATAATTTTAAAAAGTCAGTCATTATCTTGAACAATGATAAAGGTCACACTTCAATGGTAGTTTATTATGATAAAAAAGAATAAATTACCATTCAAATCCTTAACAGAGCTTTAATGAAAATTGAAAGGAAGAAAGCAATTCATTTTCAAAATAAATATTATAATACGTCTATTGTAATTTCTTTACTTTTCTCTCCCTCTGGGATTGAGAAATCCTGATATGTTCATCAGATCAAACATTGATTTAACTTTTCTCAGTGCACTCACTATATTTGTACAAATTTATTTCCTGTACTAGTGTTAATTTCAGTAGTGATTGTCTAATAAACACAGTTATAAAAGTCTGAGTGTTCCTTCACAATCATCATGGAAAGAATCAATTATGCAACAAAAAGCACATTATTTACCAAAAATTCTTTTAAGGCTACTTGGCAATCATACAACAAGCCTCAAGTAGAAGTTGTTACTATATAAGTACATCAAAATCAGAAGTTTAAATAGTACTCACTTTGCTAATTGCACTTTGTAGCAAAGATGCAGTAATACAAATGTCTAATCAAGCTGGTAGAACTAGGTAGAAGGACAGAGCTGATAGAAAGGAAGTGAGGTATCTGCATACCTCCTTTCTCTGAAATATCTGAAGCTGATTCCAAAAGACTACAGAAGGGAATCATAGTAGCACTAGAAAATAATGCTCCAGGTGACCCCTACTTTATTCCCAATTATCCCCTTACCAAATCTTATTTCAATGTAGCTGTTGATGCTAAACAGAAGAATTGACTGTTAATAAACCATTGTCTTTATAGTTTTTATCCCCCTTTCTGTATTATTTTTTTTATTTTTTAATTTTGTTATCATTAATCTACAATTACATGAAGAACCATTATGTTTACTAGGCTCTCCCATACCCCAAGTCCCCCCCACAAACCCCATTACAGTCACTGTCCATCAGCACAGTAAGATGTTGTATAATCACTACTTGTCTTCTCTGTGTTGCAAAGCCCTTCTCTTTCCTCCACCCCCCACATTATACATGCTAATCATAATACCCCCTTTCTTCTTCCCCGCCCTTAACCCTCTCTACCCTCCCATTCTACCCAGTCTCTTTCCCTTTGGAAACTGTTAGTCCATTCTTGGGTTCTGTGATTCTGATGCTGTTTTGTTAGTTCAGTTTTTCTTTTATTCTTATACTCCACAGATGAGTGAAATCATTTGGTACTTGTCTTTCTCCACTTGGCTTATTTCACTGAGCATAATACCCTCTAGCTCCATCCATGTTGTTGCAAATTGTAGGATTTGTTTTCTTCTTATGGCTGAATAATATTCCATTGTGTATATGTACCACATCTTCTTTATCCATCCATCTACTTATGGACACTAAGGTTGCTTCCAATTCTTGGCTATTGTAAATAGTGCTGCAATAAACATAGGGGTGCATCTGTCTTTTTCAAAATGGAGTGCTGCAACCTTAGGGTAAATTCCTAGAAGTGGAATTCCTGGGTCAAATGGTAAGTCTATTTTGAGCATTTTGAGGAACCTCCATATTGCTTTCCACAATGGTTGAATTAATTTACATTCCAACCAGCAGTGTAGGAGGGTTCCCCTTTCTCCACAACATCGCCAACATTTGTTGTTGTTTGTCTTTTGGATGGTAGCCATCCTTACTGGTGTTAGGTGATATCTCATTGTGGTTTTTATTTGCATTTCTCTGATAACTAGCTATGTGGAGCATCTTTTCATGTGTCTGTTGGCCATCTGAATTTCTTCTTTGGAGAACTCTCTGTTCAGCTCCTCTGCCCATTTTTTAATTGGATTATTTGCTTTTTGTTTGTTGAGGTACGTGAGCTCTTTATATATTTTGGATGTCAAGCCTTTATCGGATCTGTCATTTATGAATATATTCTCCCATACTGTAGGGTAGCTTTTTGTTCTTTTGATGGTGTCCTTTGCTGTACAGAAACTTTTCAGCTTGATACAGTCCCACTTGTTCATTGTTGCTTTTGTTTTCCTTGCCTTTATTATGTTGAGGTACTTGCCCTCTATACCCATTTTGCTGAGAGTTTTTATCATGAATGGATGTTGAATTTTGTCAAATGCTTTTTCATTATCTATGGAGATGATCATGTAATTTTTGTCTCTCTTTTTGTTTATGTGGTGGATGATGTTGATGGATTTTCGAGTGTTGTACCATCCTTGTATCCCTGGGATGCATCCTACATTGTTGTGGCATATGATCCTTTTGATATATTTTTTAATTCGATTTGCTAATATTTTATTGAGTATTTTTGCATCTACATTCATCCGGGATATTGGTCTGTAATTTTCTTTTTTGGTGGGGTCTTTGCCTGGTTTTGGTATTAGGGTGATGTTGGCTTCATAGAATGAGTTTGGGAGTATTCCCTCCTCTTCTATTTTTTTGAAAACTTTAAGGAGAATGGGTATTATATCTTCTGTGTATGTCTGATAAAATTCTGAGGTAAATTCACCTAGCCCAGGGTTTTTTTACTTGGGGAGTTTTTTGATTACCGCTTCAATTTCTTCGTGGGTAATTGGTTTGTTTAGATTTTCTGTTTCTTTCTGGGTCAGTCTTGGAAGGTTGTATTTTTCTAGGAAGTTGTCCATTTCTTCTAGGTTTTCCAGCTTGTTAGCGCATACGTTTTCATAGTAGTCTCTAATAATTCTTTGTATTTCTGTGGGGTCCGTCGTGATATTTCCTTTCTCATTTCTGATTCTGTTGATGTGTGTTGATTCTCTTTTTCTCTTAAAAAGTGTGGCTAGAAGCTTATCTATTTTGTTTATTTTCTCGAAGAACCAGCACTTGGTTTCATTGATCTTTTCTACTGTTTTATTCTTCTCAATTTTGTTTATTTCTTCTCTGATCTTTATTATATCCCTCCTTCTGCTGACTTTAGGCCTCATTTGTTCTTCTTTTTCCAATTTTGATAATTGTGACATTAGACTATTCATTTGAGTTTGTTCTTCCTTCTTTAAATATGCCTAGATTGCTATATACTTTCCTCTTAAGACTGCTTTCACTGCGTCCCACAGAAGTTGGGGCTTTGTGTTGTTGTTTTCATTTATTTCCATATATTGCTGGATCTCCATTTTAATTTGGTTGTTGATCCATTGACTATTTAGAAGCGTGTTGGTTGTTAAGCCTCCATATGTTTGTGAGCCATTTTGCTTTCTTGGTACAATTAATTTCTAGTTTTATGCCTTTGTGGTCTGAAAAGTTGGTTGGTAGAATTTCAGTCTTTTTGGATTTACTGAGGCTCTTTTTGTGGCCTAGTATGTGGTCTATTCTGGAGAATGTTCCATGTGCACTTGAGAAGAATGTGTAACCTGTTGCTTTTGGGTGTAGAGTTCTGTAGATGTCTATTAGGTCCATCTGTTCTAGTGTGTTGTTCAGTGCCTATGTGTCCTTACTTATTTTCTGTCTGGTGGATCTGTCCTTTGGAGTGAATGGTGTGTTGAAGTGTCCTAAAATGAATGCATTGCAGTCTATTTCCTCCTTTAGTTCTCTTAGTATTTGTTTCACATATGCTGGTGCTCCAGTGTTGGGTGCATATATATTTATAATGGTTATATCCTCTTGTTGGACTGAGCCCTTTATCATTATGTAATGTCCATCTTTATCTCTTGTTAGTTTCTTTGTTTTGAAGTCTATTTTGTCTGATACTAGTACTGCAACACCTGCTTTTTTCTCCCTATTGTTTGCATGAAATATCTTTTTCCATCCCTTGACTTTTAGTCTCTGCATGTCTTTATGTTTGAGATGAGTCTCTTGTAAGCAGCATATAGATGGGTCTTGTTTTTTTATCCATTCAGTGACTCTATGTCTTTTGATTGGTGCATTCGGTCCATTTACATTTAGTGTGATTATCGATAGGTATGTACTTATTGCCATTTCAGGCTGTAGATTTGTGGTTACCAAAGGTTCCAGGTTACTTTCCTTACTATCTAAGAGTCTAACTTAACTCACTTAGTATGCTGTTACAAACACAATCTAAAGGTTCTTTTCTATTTCTCCTCCTTTTCTTCCTCCTTCATTCTTTATATATTAGGTTTCAAATTCTGTACTTTTTTTCTATCCCTTGATTGACTTTGGGGATAGTCAATTTAATTTTGCATTTGCCTCGCAATCAGCTGCTCCACCCTCCCTACCATGATTTTACTACCTCTCCTGACAGCTATCCAGTCTTAGGAACACTTCCATCTATAGCAGTACCTCCAAAATAGACTGCAGAGATGGTTTGTGGGACGTAAACTCTCTCAGCTTTTGCTCATCTATAAATTGTTTAATCCCTCCTTCAAATTTAAATGATAATCTTGCTGGATAAAGTAATCTTGGTTTCAGGCCCTTCTGCTTCATGGCATCAAATACATCATGCCAGTCCCTTCTGGCCTGTAAGGTTTCTGCTGAGAAGTCTGATGTTAGTCTGATGGGCTTTCCTTTGTATGTAATCTTATTTCTGCCTCTGGCTGCTTTTAGCAGTCTGTCCTTATCCTTGATCTTTCCCATTTTAATTACTATGTGTCTTGCTGTTGTCTTCCTTGGGTCCCTGTGTAGGGGGATCTGTGGATCCATGGCCTAACAGATGATGTCCTTCCCCAGATTGGGGAAGTTTCCAGCAGCTACCTCCTCAAAGATGCTTTCTAACCCTTTCTCTCTCTCTTCTTCTGGTATCCCTATAATGCAAATATTGTTCCTTTTGGATTGGTCACACAGTTCTCTCAATATTATTTCATTTTTAGAGATCCTTTTTTCTCTCTGTGCCTCAGCTTCTATGTATTCCTCTTTTCTAGTTTCTATTTCATTTATTGTCTCCTCCACCATATCCAACCTGCTTTTAATACCCTCCATCGTGTTCTTTAATGATTGGCTCTCTGACCTGAATTCATTCCTGAGTTCTTGGTTGTCTTTCTGTACCTCCATTAGGATGTTGATGATTTTTATTTTGAACTTCCTTTCAGGAAGAGTCATGAGGTCCATATCATTTAAATCTTTCTCGGGAGTTGTATTAACAGTTTTACTCTGCAAAAGGTTCCTTTGGCATTTCATGTTTGTATATGGCACCCTCTTGTGTCCAGAAGCTCTATTCTGGAGCTGCTCAGCCCCTGAAGCAATGTTGGGGGTCGCAGGGGAGCGGTACTGGTGCCTGGGGGTAGGAAAAAGCTGTTCCCTGCCTCTGGGCTTCTGTGCCTGTCTCCACTGCCTGAGCCAGTGGGCCGGTCACACAGGTATAAGTTTTTGTCCCAGAGCAGCCAGATATGGATCCCTGCTTTCCACAAGCAGCTGGAATCCCAGTCTCCCCAGGAACTCTGTCTGTATTAACTTTCCAACCCAGTAGTCATGCAAGTCTCATGAAAACACCATGAAATGTAAGTTTGTGCTCCCAGCACAGGACTCTGGAGCTAGGTATTCAGCAGTCCCAAGCCTTCCACTCCCTCCCTGCTCCGTTTGTCTTCCTCCCGCCAGTGCTCGGGTCCCAAGGAGCCACAGCTCTGTCTTTTGTTACCCCGTTCGCTGAGGTCTGCTCTTTTCTGCAGGTGTGTGCAGTCTGATGCCATCCTCTTTCCTGTTGCTCTCTCAGGATTAGTTGCACCAATTAAATTTTCTAATTGTATCCAGTTTTAGGAGGAAGCCTCTGTCTCTCCTCTCACGCCGCCATCTTTTCCCTTTTATAAAATAAACAAACACTACTGTTGCTATAGAAAATTTTCAGCTGCAACTTTGAAAGCATTTTGAATTCTTACTTGTGCAGTTCATTTTTTAAACCTGGCTTTAAAAATATTCATATCAAAACTGTGGCTTTCTATGGTCAAGAAATGTTGTACAGTTGTCTTAAGAATGGTAATTAAATGAACTGAAACAAGAGCAAAATGCACCTAACTTTCACCTTCTTTCTGCAAGTGCCCATTAGTAAATGCAATGTAAGTAATGTAAGTGCTTATTACTCTTTCTTCTCCTAATATGTGTCAACCTCAAGGTAATAAATAGCATTCTGAATTTAAACACTGTTTTAGGCACTGCTAGGGATACATTAGGTAAGTCAGACATGATTGATACATTCAAAAATCTAGCATTTTAATTCAAAAAGTTAATATTTCATGTAAAATAAGAAGCAAAAGAAAACAAGACAATACAAAATAAAAGGCTGAAAAGTATGACCGAAAAGTAAGTAAGGCCAGGTGACAAGTAAGCAAAGATAAGGAGGTCCCTGAGGAAGTAACAGATAGTGGGGCGTGCAAATCACCCTCCAGAATGCCTGTAGTCATTCAGTCTTTCTTGGGTCCAGCACAGATCCAAAGAGGCCTTCCTGTAATGGTGAGATCTGTTAAGCCTTGGAGCACTGCAGGAAGCATGCAGAGAACATGACATTCTGAGTGGGGGGGGGCTTAAGGTGGAGCAGAAGAAATCTATCCTCTGTTGCCACAGCAACTTCTACGCCTACTTCTGCACAAAAAGAAGGTTGAGGGAACTCCTCTGGCCTGCCTGCATTATGATACCCATTACTACTTACTGTGATCTCAAACCCTTCTCATTGTAATGATAAGAAAATTAACAAGGACTGTCCACAGTGAAAAAGGTGGAAACTAGGATCAGCTGGGACCCTGCTAATGGCTTGGAGTGGGCATTTGTCTCCTTGCAGGTAGTCTGTACTATTAATAATAGTTTATCAAACTTATAAATTTGGGTTTGCAAATCAGCTGAGAATCTCCAACACCCAGTCTAATATAAATGTTTTCAACATTAATAGAAAATGCCACTTGAAAAAAGCCCTTTCAATTTTTATTGCCATTTTCATTTATATTTTGAAAATGTTTGATTTGCAAGGAAAAAAACGCATGAGATGAGTTCTAAATTATAGCCTAGAGCACAGGGTAAGGAAATGAGGATTAGCCTGGGGTTAAAAGCAAAAAAAGCAAAAGCAAAAGAAAAGAAAAAATAAAAACAAAAAGTAAAGCAAAAGGCTTTCTATGCTTTTCTGTCATTAGCCCGAGGAAAATATGTCTGGCTTGTCAGTCTAAACCCAGGAGTCATCTGTCTAACATTTTCAAAAGGTAGGTAGATTTTCTCATTCCTGCAAGATTCAAACTCAGAGAATGAGTAGTTGTTTAGCTTCACTGTTGTTATTACTTCAGAAATATATCTCTTATATGTATTTTTGAATCAGACCTTTTGGGAATAAACCATCCTGAATAAACCTTGAAAAGTGGAGAGAAAAGCAACTTTGAAGGTTCCTGCAAAGAAGGAAAATCTCTGCCGTTAAAGTCTTAAGATTATATTCTCCCAGCATCAGACTCAAGGAATCGACCTCTACTTGACTATCAAGCTAAGTATATCAGTAGATACCTAGTAAATATTACCAAGTAAATATTAATCTACAAGAAATCTAAGGAAGTGCAGCCAGCTTCAGATATATCTTGGTCCAAGGCCATCAATCACCATTTTAGGATTCCCCTTTTTAGTACTGTTTTCAGGAAATCTCTCTCCATGGTGGTTAGCAAGACTGGCTGGCAGCCAGATTTCTCTATTGCCTTTTACAGTTCTTTTCCTGAAAACTAATAGTTTGACAAAAGTTGACATCTCCATCAGTGAACTAATTACTATGCATGAGGGTTAGAGTAAAATTCTTACACTTGCCAGATGCGGGGAACTGACTGCATTTTGGTCTGGAATGGTAGAAAGGAAAAGATTCTGAGGTGAAATGTGGATTCATCATGTTTGCATACACTCCCTAAATGAGGGTCAAAGATTTTGGTAAATCTGATCTTTACATGTAGAGAGATACAGAGAAAAAATGTTTGGAAACATGTTAATTACATGCATATTATTTTTTTCATGTATTTATTTAGATAGGGTCTATGAGATACCAAAATATCCCTTCTATAGGGCTTAGCACATTATCTTATCTTATAATCATTCTTGTACAAGAACCCCTTCACATCCATCTTTTTGTCTCCCAAATCACCTAGCTACCTGTTTTGTACATAGCAGATATCATAGTATATATGCAAATAAATGAAATGATAAATACTTTCTGAGTGACACAACTATATTTAAATGATCATGTTCCAACATTAAGAATCTAGATGAGTGAGAATAAAATAATTCTTGAAAATGTGGCAGGAAATTGAGAAAGGACCATTTGGTTTTTGGCAGTTCCATTTTGATGTGCTCAAGTGTTTTGCCTAGAGATCTTTCTTCCTCCTTTGCTCAATTTATCTTGCTGGAAGCTGGGCCCACACCTGAGCTGAGCTAGAACAGGGTTACTGGTAATGTGACTCAATCACCACTGAGCATCACTGCTCACAGGAGACATAAAATGAGGCTGATTCTTAAAGTGACAAATAAATGTTATAAATTCTTGACCTGGAGAGGAAATGGGATCTGAGACTGCTTTTCTGCATCCAGAGAATTTCAAATCTTCTCTGACTTGCCCCAGCTTCATTCAACATTAGCACCTGACAGAGCAGAATGAGTGTGGCACTGTGAGTTTGGGGTGAGGAAATCCTGGGGCAAAATACTTCTAAAAATCGAAATCAGTCAAAGGGAGAAATAAAGATTAAAACTTGTTTATTGCTTACAAACTGCAGTCCAGTGCTGTCTCTCTCTCTCCCCCTGCTCTGGAAGAAGCAAGCAAGCAAGCCCCTCCCCTTAACCTCTCAGGTTCAGACACACCCTCCGTTGCCCAGGTAATTACCCATTGCCAAGAAGACGAACTTCTCTCCACTGCTGAGGATATGCAAATACACTAAGGCCAGGCATGATATTCTGGAAATGTTACAATTTTACCCACAGGCACACAGCAAAGGAAAATGAGCAGTGAAAGTGACTGAGGGACTGTAAAGGTGAGTAAAAAGGAGAAGCCCCTAAACGGGGATGTCTCATGTGATGGCATAATGATTAAGAAAGCTAGAACTGAAAACATACTTCTTGGGTTCAAGTTCCAATTTTTCCATTCTTCATCTCTGGCTCTTTGGACAGTTTAACTTCTTCTTGTTTCAGTTTCTTTACCTGAAATTGGGGTCTTTACATCATTTGATCGCTGTAAGAAATATTTGTGATAAATGATAAAGAGCAGTTTCTAGCATGTTCTATTCGAGTAGGTTTACTCCTATAACTTCAAAATTCCAGTGGTCATTGGTGACTTAATAATTAAAGTTTATTTCTCAAACCCACCTGAGGTCAAGGCAGATGGAGACAAGTGATTTCCAGAAGGTGGTTCTGTGTCACACAAGACCCATTGACTTGGAGTTCCTCCACTGCATTGCTCTGCCCACTTCTTCTATGTCATGGAAATCCACAAGCAGATGAGGAAAGAGACTGAGTATCACATGGAACATTATTTTCAGATTATCTGGAACTGTCCACTTCCATTCCAGTCAGATTCCATTTGCCAGAACCCAGAAAAAGAACCACATTAACTTTAAGGGAAGTGGAAAAACCATGCTTTGCTGTAAGTCCTAAAGGAAGAAGAGAACACAGTACTGCAGCTCACTTGCAGGCTTTGCCATACACATTATCAGTCCTTTATAATTGTTAACTAGTTAGAACCAAAGATCCTATCCCATTTATCTGAATATAGTAGAGACACATGCCCAACTCTCACCATCTGTAAACTATACAAGGGCTTAAATAAAATCTGAAATTAAGAACAATATTGCATGCTTTTCTGGATTGACTGGTTTGTCTGGGTAACAGTTAACATCAATATTTATGAATTGTACAATCCATATATTCCACTGTTAAAGGTATAAGAGGGGATACATACTTAAGATTTATTTGCAACAAGACATTGCATCGGGGATAACAAGGACAAAAAAAAATCATACTTCAGAGAGTGTTAAGTTTCAGTATAACAATATGGAGGTCTTTGAGTATCAAGGCAATGTGTGCAGGCAGAAGAAATCCCTACAAAACAATTTATAGCAGAGGAGAAAAAAAGATCCCATAGGGCTTTGGTAATAAGCATTAATATATTTATAAAGCATTTAATAAAATTATGTTACTTGTTAGTGCTCAAGATTTTTAGTGAGTGCATGCATTGACTTTGATCAAGAGAAAAGTGTTTTTCACAATTAAAATCACATTGAGATAATAAAGTATGAATAGAAGTAAATATAGCAACATTTCAAATGTAGAAACATTTCAAATCAAGTTTGGAGACACTGCTTGTATATGTATGGCAAATTTATACTTTAGATTATTAATGATAAGTAGTGGACTCTACGGCATTGCTTCTCTCCACACTATTATCTGAATTCAAATTTTATTGCAAGGATCAGTATTGACAGTTAAGTACACTTCACAGACTTGGCCACGTGCTCTAGAACATAACTTGGCAAGTCTGGATTGGGCAAAAGTCAGTTTATTCTCTCTTAGTTTTCTTCTCTTCGGCTATGATGATATGGATATGTCTTTTTTATGAGAATGAAACTATATAAGATTTGGATTTAGGCTTGGCATGGAAGTGGGCAATCCAGACTATTTGACCCGAGTATCAGTTAGCTACGGTTAAATTAAAAATAATGGAAAATATCCGCAGTGGCTTTCATTATTTATGTTCACTCAGTGATGCAGGTTTACATTAGAAACTGTCTCTTAAGCACCACCAATCTTGGAAAAAGAAAGGAGACTATGGCAAACTGTATGTTGGCATTTAATGTTTCTTCATTGAAGTACTATAGGTCATCTCTGCTTACCTTTCTTAACTAAAGCAAGTTCCAAGTTCTAGCCTGATATTAAAGGGTGGAGATATATATTCCACCCTTAGAATGGTGAAGAAAATGATTTTGAACAATAATATAGTCAGGACTTCAGTGAGATGGTGAAAGAGGAGGTCCCATGTTCATATTTCCCCCAAAGCAACAATAATTTGGCATCCATAGGTAAAAAGGCCTTTACTGGACCATTGGGATACAGGTAGGATATTATGAAACCACAGTGGAGCCCAAGCCCAAGGAGCGATGCTTTGAGATGGCAGACCTATGCCCAGGCAGTCAACCCACCAACCAGGACTCCAGTTACAGACCTGGAAAAGTTCCTATACCCTGTGGACTTGGCTGCAGTCCCATCTGACCCTGGCTTTGCCACTACTACCAACCTCCAAGGGACCCAGGAGATGTCATGCCAATATGTGCCTCAAGTAACATGCCTGCCAACCTCAGTCTCAGCTTTGGACCCTAAAGCAACCTGTGATCTGACATTGAAGAGCCATCTCTTCAGTGTCTTTTCCCTTTAGTTATTTTGTACTATTGAAAAGATCTATTGGGCACAAGCTTAATGGATGCAAACATCTTTTCCATGAATTAAATTAGCCTTTCTTTCTCAAAGATCTCAGTTTTATTTGTACTGTATGGAGAGAAGAATCAGCTCCATATTCCAACTTCCCACATTTCTCTAATTTCTAGAATTACTCTAATTTCCTTTATATTAATTCCTTTTATTTTTCTTGCAATTATTTTCTGAGCTCAGTTATTTCTTGTAGTACCTTGTCAAATGCTGCCCATAGCAACTTAGAGACACTCATTATATCTTGTTTCCCAACCTTTTTGAATAAAGTTGCCTTTAAAGATGACTGCCTTCCATTTTTACAAAATGTTTTACCACTGAACAATAAACCTTGCAGCCTCCATTTAAATGTTTTTTTCACCATCCAATATGAAGCCTTGAAACCAAAGCCATACAAATATATGTTTATTTTGAGCCACTTTCTGTATTAATTAGCCCACATATGTATTCTCTCAGAGCTTTTTAATACATAAGCTTCCTCAAACTAGGTAAAGGCAGTTCTGTGCACAGTCCTGTATAAATCTGTAATTCTTCAGATGGCTTGCTTTGCTTTTTGTCCTCAGTTATATTTTCCCTCAGAGTTCATAAACACTGCATAACCAGTGACATGGCTTATTATAACCTTAATCCGAAACCAGCATTCCTAAGGAGATTCACATACCAATGAATTCCATGACAGTGACTCTTGGAAGATTTAAATCTGCAGATACAATAAAAAAAAAAAAAAAGAAGTTTAAATAAATGTCATACATGTTGGCCCTAAAAACTTAAAATTAAAGTTGGAATATATGTCATTTTTTTTGACATACTTTAATTTTTATTGATACAGTATCAGAGTTTAACAATTTCAGTGTGCATTATAATGGCATATTTCTTTAAAGTATTTGATACTACAGATATACAAAGGCACGTCAAAAATTGGCTTTCTGAATGGAACAGTATCAAATTTGCCTCCCAGAACAACACAAAATAAAATTTTTAAAACATTTAGATAGATATCAGAATAATCTTAGCTTGACACTAAACAATCATACTACATACATGGTATCACATGAGGGAAACATGGGGAACAAGCTATGTATACGTGATAAATGGGGTTCAGGGCAGTCCAAAGACCTCTGTGTATCGTGATTTCACAGAGTACATGTAAATGCTTCTAGAAACATGGAGAAATCATTTCAACGGTTGTTATTAATATACACTGGCTCTCTGCCAATACCCACCATCTAATTATATATGTGCAAGGACTCTTAACTCACTCTAGATATATATTTTTTTTTTTGAGAGGGCATCTCTCATATTTATTGATCAAATGGTTGTTAACAACAATAAAATTCAGTATAGGGGGGTCAACGCTCAATGTACAATCATTAATCCATCTCAAGCCTAATTCTCATCAGTCTCCAATCTTCTGAAGCATAACGAACAAGTTCTTACATGGTGAACGAATTCTTACATAGTGAATAAATTCTTACATGGTGAACAGTACAAGGGCATTCATCACAGAAACTTTCGGTTTTGATCATGCAATATGACCTATAAACAATCAGGTCAAATATGAATATTCGTTTGATTTTTGTACTTGATTTATATGTTGATCCCACATTTCTCCTATTGTTATTACTATTTTTATTTTTAATAAAATGCTGAAGTGGTAGGTAGATGCAAGATAAAGGTAGAAAACATAGTTTAGTGCTGTAAGAAGGCAAATGTAGATGATCAGATGATCAGGTGTGTGCCTATGGACTAAGTATTAATCCAGGCTAGACAAGGGCATCAAGACATCCACGGATGCAGAAGATTTCTCTCAAAGCAGGGGGGGTGAGGTTCTGAGCCTCACATCTGTTGATCCCCAAATTCTCACCTGATGGCCCCTCTGCGACTGTGCCTGTCTTAGGTTGTTCCTCCCTTGAGGAATCTTACCCGTCTCTGGCTAACCAGTCATCTTCCGGGGCCATACAGGGAAATGTAAAGTTGGTAAGTGAGAGAGAAGCCATATTGTTTGCAAAGGTTAGCTTTTTACTTCTTTGCAGATTTATGCCTTGTGGCTTCTATGCCCAGCACTTGTCTCGAGGTATCTTTACCACCTGGAGGAATTATGATACTCGGTAAATTCGATATGAGGCACGAATTCTATTTAAGGGTTGTAATTAGGAAGGAAGAAGAAAAGCTATAGATGTAGCATATGAAGGAAACATGGGAGGATTGATTATTTCTTTGACATATCTTCTTGTAGAGTACCTTAAGTATGTATAGGTTTTAAACTACTAACTAATTTGTACACACATATTAACATAATAGGAATACGGTGACATAAACAAAGCAAATCTATAATTACCATCCATCTCCAGTGAAGCCAAGAAAACCATTTAGGCACCCTAGGCATTTGTGAAAATTTATCTATGATATGATGGATATTGTCCAACTGTACTTGAACCATCAGACAAATTAAAGCAGCCCATTTCTGGGATCGTTCACATCCCATATGTTCTTTTAACCATAGATAGTCTATAGTCATGAGATTTTGGAGTGCTACAACTTGCACCCCTCCCAACTCCTGGTTGAGTTCCAACAGTACAGATCCGGTCAAATTCGTTGTCTCACTGTATGCACATGCCAGCCTAGACATCTCCCTCCTCATTCCTATGGCAAGCCCAGGAGACGGTGGGCTGGATGCAGCCACAACCGCAGCATCGTCCGGATCCCTGTAGAGGCTTTTTGATGATCATCCCCCGGCACAAGTCCTCCAGAGAGTGCTGATGCCGGAAGCTCCTCCTCATATCGTATCTTAGTTCATTTTCTGGGTATCCAAGCTAGGCCTTGATCTTCTGCGTAGAAACAAACAGACCCTTTGCCCACACTTTGACATGCCCTCTATACCACTGTGCAGAACTCATTGGAGGTCAGCACACAGTAACTGCTTTTTTTTTTTTTTTTTTAATTAAGAGAAAGGAATATTATCAGAAAAGAGTACCTCCATAGCTGATCATCTGACACCCTTTAAGTGATCAACATTAAGGATATTTAAAGCATGCGTTGATCTTTGATTTACCAATAGTTTTATCCTGTTAAGGAGTAATCCCCCTTTTCTTTCTTTCTTTCTTTTTTTTTTTTTTTAATTTTTAATCTACACTTACATGAAGAATACTATGTTTACTATGCTCTCCCCTATATCAGGTCCCCCCTAACAACCACATTACGGTTACTGTCCATCAGCTTAGCAAAATGTTGTAGAGTCACTACTTGTCCTCTCTGTGTTGTGCAGCCCACCCTCCCCTTTCTCCCTCCCCCCATGCATGCTAATCTTAATACCCTCCTTCTTCTTCCTCCCCTTATCCCTCCCTGCCCACCCATCCTCCCCACTTCCTTTCCCTTTGGTACCTGTTAGTCCATTTTTGGGTTCTGTAATTCTGCTGCTGTTTTGTTCCTTCAGTTTTTCCTTTGTTCCTATACTCCTCAGATGAGTGAAATCATTTGGTATTTCTCTTTCTCCGCTTGGCTTATTTCACTGAGCATAATACTCTCCAGCTCCATCCATGTTGCTGCAAATGGTTGGATTTTTCCACTTCTTATGGCTGAGTAGTATTCCATTGTGTATATGTACCACATCTTCTTTATCCATTCATCTACTGATGGACATTTAGGTTGCTTCCAATTCTTGGCTATTGTAAATAGTGCTGTGATAAACATAGGGGTGCATCTGTCTTTCTCAAACTTGATTGCTGCGTTCTTAGGGTAAATTCCTAGGAGTGGAATTCCTGGGTCAAATGGTAGGTCTGTTTTGAGCATTTTGATGCACCTCCATACTGCTTTCCACAATGGTTGAACTAATTTACATTCCCACCAGCAGTGTAGGAGGGTTCCCCTTTCTCCACAGCCTCGCCAACATTTGTTGTTGTTTGTCTTTTGGATGGCAGCTATCCTTACTGGTGTGAGGTGATACCTCATTGTAGTTTTAATTTGCATTTCTCTGATAATTAGCGATGTGGAGCATCTTTTCATGTGTCTCTTGGCCATCTGTATTTCTTTTTTGGAGAACTGTCTGTTCAGTTCCTCTGCCCATTTTTTAATTGGGTTATTTGTTTTCTGTTTGTTGAGGTGTGTGAGCTCTTTATATATTCTGGATGTCAAGCCTTTATCGGATCTGTCATTTTCAAATATATTCTCCCATACTGTAGGGTTCCTTTTTGTTCTATTGATGGTGTCTTTCGCTGTACAGAAGCTTTTCAGCTTAATGTAGTCCCACTTGCTCATTTTTGCTGTTGTTTTCCTTGCCTGGGGAGATATGTTCAAGAAGAGATCACTCATGTTTATGTCTAAGAGGTTTTTGCCTATGTTTTTTTCCAAGAGTTTAATGGTTTCATGACTTACATTCAGGTCTTTGATCCATTTTGAGTTTACCTTTGTATATGAGGTTAGACAATGGTCCAGTTTCATTCTCCTACGTGTAGCTGTCCAGTTTTGCCAGCACCAGTTTTAATAATTGTGATGTTAGACTATTCATTTGGGATCGTTCTTCCTTCTTCAAGTGTGCCTGGATTGCTATATACTTTCCTCTTAAGACTGCTTTCGCTGCATCCCACAGAAGTTGGGGCTTAGTGTTGTTGTTATCATTTCTTTCTATATATTCCTTGATCTCTATTTTGATTTGTTCATTGATCCATTGATTATTTAGTAGCATGTTGTTAAGCCTCCATGTGTTTGTGAGCCTTTTTGTTTTCTTTGTAGAATTTATTTCTACTTTCATACCTTTGTGGTCTGAAAAATTGGTTGGTAGAATTTCAATATTTTGGAATTTACTGAGGCTCTTTTTGTGCGCTAGTATGTGGTCTATTCTGGAGAATGTTCCATGTGCACTTGAGAAGAATGTATATCCTGTTGCTTTTGGATGTAGAGTTCTATAGATGTCTATTAGGTCCATCTGTTCTAGTGTGTTGTTCAGTGCCTGTGTGTCTTTACTTATTTTCTGCCCGGTGGATCTATCCTTTGGGGTGAGTGGTGTGTTGAAGTCTCCTACAATGAATGCATTGCAGTCTATTTCCCTCTTTAGTTCTGTTAGTATTTGCTTCACATATGCTGGTGCTCCTGTATTGGGTGCATATATATTTAGAATGGTTATATCCTCTTGTTGGACTGAGCCCTTTATCATTATGTAGTGGCCTTCTTTATCTCTTGTTACTTTCTTTGTTTTGAAGTCTATTTTGTCAGATATTAGTACTGCAACCCCTGCTTTCTTCTCACTGTTGTTTGCCTGAAATATGTTTTTCCATCCCTTGACTTTTAGTCTATGCTTATCTTTGGGTTTAAGGTGAGTTTCTTGTAAGCAGCATATAGATGGGTCTTGCTTTTTTATCCATTCTATTACTCTGTGTCTTTTGATTGGTGCATTAAGTCCATTTACATTTAGGGTGACTATTGAGAGATATGTACTTATTGCCATTTCAGGCTTTAGATTCGTGGTTACCAAAGGTTCAAGGTTAGCTTCTTTAGTATCTTACTGCCTAACTTAGCTCGCTTATTGAGCTGTTATATACACTGTCTGGAGATTCTTTTCTTCTCTCCCTTCTTATTCCTCCTCCTCCATTCTTCATATGTTGTGTGTTTTGTTCTGTGCTCTTTTTAGGGGTGCTCCCATCTAGAGCAGTCCCTGTAGGGTGCCCTGTAGAGGTGGTTTGTGGGAAGCAAATTCCCTCAGCTTTTGCTTGTCTGGGAATTGTTTAATCCCACCATCATATTTAAATGATAGTCATGCTGGATACAGTATCCTTGGTTCAAGGCCCTTCTGTTTCATTGCATTAAGTATATCATGCCATTCTCTTCTGGCCTGTAGGGTTTCTGTCGAGAAGTCTGATGTTAGCCTGATTGGTTTTCCTTTATAGGTGACCTTTTTCTCTCTAGCTGCCTTTAAAACTCTTTCCTTGTCCTTGATCCTTGCCATTTTAATTACTATGTGTCTTGGTGTTGTCCTCCTTGGATCCTTTCTGTTGGGGGTTCTGTGTAATTCCATGGTCTGTTCGATTATTTCTTCCCCCAGTTTGGGGAAGTTTTCAGCAATTATTTCTTCAAAGACACTTTCTATCCCTTTTCCTTTCTTCTTTTTCTGGTATCCCTATAATATGAATGTTATTCCTTTTGTATTGGTCACATATTTCTCTTAGTGTTGTTTCATTCTTGGAGATCCTTTTATCTCTCTCTATGTCAGCTTCTATACGTTCCTGTTCTCTGGCTTCTATTCCTTCAATGGCCTCTTGCATCTTATCCATTCTGCTTATAAATCCTTCCAGGGATTGTTTCACTTCTGTGATCTCTTTCCTGACATCTGTGATCTCCTTCCGGACTTCATCCCACTGCTCTTGCATTTTTCTCTGCATCTCATCCCATTGCTCTTGCATTTTTCTCTGCATCTCTTTCAGCATGTTCGTGATTTTTATTTTGAATTCTTTTTCAGGAGGACTAGTTAGGTCTGTCTCCTTCTCAGGTGTTGTCTCTGTGATCTTTGTCTGCCTGTAGTTTTGCCTTTTCATGGTGATAGATATAGTTTGCAGAGCTGGTACAAGTGACCGCTGGAAGAGCTTCCCTTCTTGTTGGTTTGTAGCCTTTTCCTGGGAGAATAGCGACCTCTAGTTGCTTGTGCTGGGCAGCTGTGCGCAGACAGGGCTTCTGCTTCCTGCCCAGTTGCTTTGGGGTTTATCTCCGCTGTTGCTGTGGGCTTGGCCTGGCTGGGGCTGTTCCTCCAAAATGGTGGAGCCCCGTTGGAGGGGGAGCGGCCAGGAGGCTATTTATCTCTGTAAGGGGTCTCTGTGCTCCCTGCTGCCCAGGGGGTTAGAGTGCCCAGAGATCCCCAGATTCCCTGCCTCTGGTCTAAGTGACCTGTCCTGCCCCTTTAAGACTTCCAAAAAGCACTCTCCAAACCAAAACAACAACAACAACAATGAGAGAGGGAACAGAAAGAAAGAAAAAAAAAAAAAAGGAAAAAACAAACGATTTTTTTTTTCTTTTTTTGTCCTCAGGTGCCGGTCCCAGGCACCCGCTCACTGGTCCTGCTGCCCTGTCTCCCTAGCACCAGGGTCCCTGTCCTTTCAAGGCTTCCAAAAAGCACCCACCCACCGGTCCCGCAGGGAAGGAACGCTCGATATTCTTTGTCCTCATGCACTGGTCCCAGGCACCCGCTCACCAGTCCTGCCGCCCTGCCTCCCTAGCACCGGGGTTCCTGTCCCTTTTAGGCTTCCAAAAAGCACTCGCAGAAAAGAGAAAAAAAAAAGGGGAAAAATGCGCGATTTCCTCTGTCCTCAAGTGCCGGTCTCAGGCACCCACCCACCAGTCCCGCAGGGAAAAACGTGGGATATTCTTTGTCCTCAGGCGCCGGTCCCAGGCACCCGCTCACCAGTCCCGCCACCCTGCCTCCCTAGCACTGGGGTCCCTGTCCCTTTAAGGCTTCCAAAAAGCGCTCGCCAAAAAGAGAAAAAAAAGGGGGGGAAACGCGCGATTTCCTCTGTCCTCAGGCACCGGTCTCAGGCACCCGCCCGCCAGTCCCGCAGGGAGAAACGCGGGATATTCTTTGTCCTCAGGCACCGGTCCCAGGCACCTGCTCACCAGTCCCGCCACCCTGCCTCCCTAACAACAGGGGCCTGTCCCTTTAAGGCTTCCAAAAAGCGCTCGCCAAAAAAAAAAAACGCTCCGGTTTCTTTCCACCCACCGGGAGCTGGGGGTAGGGGCGCTCGGGTCCCGCCGGGCCGGGGCTTGTATCTTACCCCCTTCGCAAGGCGCTGGGTTCTTGCAGGTGTGGATGTGGTCTGGATGTTGTCCTGTGTCCTGTGGTCTCTATTTTAGGAAGATTTTTCTTTGTTATATTTTCATAGCTCTATGTGTTTTTGGGAGGAGATTTCCACTGCTCTACTCACGCCGCCATCCTGGCTCCCTGGAATATATGTCATTTTAAAATTAGACTTCTCATTTTAACTGGATGATTTTAAAACCAAATGTGTCAAGTTTTTAGTTTCAAATTCTCTTAATTTGTCATCTAGCTACTTGTTAAAATGAGACCATGCAACCGTCTCTGTAAAATGCTTTCATGCTAAATGAATTAATTACTTCTTTATTAGACTGTAAATGTATAGACATTTAAAAGCAAAAAATATACCACATTTTCCTCTTTTTATGCTAGTAAAGATTGTGTAATTTATGTATTTTCATCAGGTCCACTGGAAAAAAAACAAATATTAATTAAAACTTAACTTTCACAATAATCCTAGAGTTAGGTGTCATTATTACCATTCCAGCTAGACAGATGAATAAATTGAGGCACAAAATGTTTCAATGTCTTTCACAAAGGTAACAATAAGAGAATTTAGGACTTTGACTGCAGACTATAGCTACAGAGTTGTGTTTCTACCAATGCATTACATTACATTGCACTGCCTCTTGAATATATTAGTGAATACATACTATTTTTTTATAATCATGAGAATATTAGGTCTACAACAATGCAAGTAACTATGAAACATACTCCATAGATACTAAATTTCATGTGAACTAAATAATCCAACATCTAACAGTAAAATTTATGTTTGTACCCAATAAATGTATAGTATATGAATGGATGAATCAGTGATTACAGTCTAAGCAGCAAATGTATAAACACATTTAGCATTTTTAATTTATTAGATAATAAACCTGATGTTTTGAGAAAAACTTTTTTGTTGGTGGTCAGCTTGTTTGCATTAAAGTAAATGAAACAAAAAATGAAAAACAATTTGTTCCAAATGAGAAAAATAACTGAAAAGTATCTATTACTCAAAAATATTAATTTAAGACTGTTTTGGAATTTCCATAGCTAATAATATCAAAATAACTACAAATAAAAAATGTTTGGCCTTTTGAGACCTAAATACTTTAACCTGACTAAAATTGTTATTTTGTTTGCTTTATAAGTCTCATCCAGTTATATGACTGATAATGACTTTTCTGCAAAATGATGTGTCTGTAGATGTCAGCAGTGAATGATAAATTATATAATGAGGAACAAAATAACTCAAAGAGACTGAATCATCCATATGTGGTGCCACATTATTCAGAAATTAATGTTATTCCATAAATGAATAATGATTTTAAATGTACTCTTAATTGTTAATGCACAAGCATTTTCCTCCTCCTATAATCAGAAAAGTTGATGAGGACTTGGCTAAACTCATGTTCTTTTAAAAGTTTTCAACACTGACAAAGAAACAAACAAAAAGCTGTCTCTAATATACAATACATCAATGTAAATTAAATGGCAATACTCAAATTTCCCAAATCCGATGTTCTGAGATTTGTAGAAAGAACAGTTTTAATATTAGGGTCTGTAAGGGTATTTGTCTCTGGGGAAAGCCATTGTTAAGTATGATGACACTGATTATGTTAAGCATGATATATAATTCATACAATAAAGAGCTTGAATAAGTACACAGATTTTTCATTGTTCAATAAAAGACAAAAATGCAAAAATAAAGTTAGATCTCAATTAAGTACAATTCAAGAGAAATGCAGATGTTATGCTACGATTTTGGCTCATATTTATCAAACATTTGTGCAATGCCTCTTTTTTGCTAGTTCATACAAGTATTCATAATACAGAAATTTAAAAAAATAATATTCTACCATTGAGGAATTTATTATCTATCAGGGAGTCTGAGAAATTTCAGAAGATGTTATGATGAGATAAGCACCATGATAAAAGTGTATGTTAGTTACCACAAGGGCAGAGAGGAGATGTGACTAGCCCAGATTTTGGAGAAAAAGGGGTTGTTGAACTATCATAACTTTGTGAGTGTGAATGTGTCCGTGTGTTCATCTATCTAGTCTTCTGGCTTATTAGGATATCTCCATTTCCCCTCCATAAGATTTTTATGAGACTGCCAGTTATTATATTTCTCTACCACCTATGTGTGAGCCTGTGACAAGGGTACCAGGAAGTGTCTAACTCCAATAACACAGGATGTGTGGGTCTGGGATTTTCTGGCCTATGCAAGTCTCCTCTGGTATTGGGATTGAGATACAGACATTGGGAAAGAACTGACATCACTAACCTGGGATGATAGGAACGTGGGTTTACCCGCAGTCACACTGCTCCCTTGGAGAAGAATGAAGCTAGAGACCAGCAAGGAAAAGAGGTAGAGGGACAGGCTCCTGATGGCATTTGTGATCCCCTAAGTTAATTCACAGATGGAACCAAGCAGAAGCAATCTGTATCAAGAAACTAGAGACAAGTTTCTTAAAATGTAAACCTCTGATGGCACCCCCAGTCTGTTTTTCAAACCTAGCTTGTGCTTCTACTTGTAACTGAAAGTACCTTGCTGCTAGTATGGATGGAGATAAAAAAGTTGGAAGGAGGTGGAGACATTGAAGCTAAAAATTGAAGGATGACTGTCAATGAACTATTTGATGATTCAGTGGGCATGGGTATGCTCTATAAAACTGAACGTAAATGAACAGCTTGTACAAATTATTAAATAAGAAAGAGTGAAACATTCAGAAAATTATGTGATGGTGCATTTTAGAAAAGAATGGTAAACAGGGTTTAGTTTTTGAAAAAACTTTGATAATATATTGAGGATTTAGAATTTATATTGCAATTATTGGAAAGATCTTAAAGGGATTAAGGAGGGGACCGAAATGATAAGAATTGGATTTTTATAATGATCACACTGGAGCATGACAGGGAAAAATATTGGAGGCAGGGAAGCTACTCAGAATTCTGTTGCAATTCACATGAGAAATAACTAAGGCTTAAATTAAAGCATTTGCCAAGACATTTAGGAGGTGGAATCTACAGTATTTGATGCCAGCCCATGTGTGGAGTGAGAAGAGTTTAATTTAATACAATTACCAGTTTTCTGGCTTGGGTAATAAAGCAGTTTGATGGTGTCATTCATTGAGATGAGGGCACCAGGAAGAAAGGAAATATAAATATAAAGAATGGATAAATCTTATATGTCAAGTGATGTACCCATTATCTCTGCAGAAACTTATGTTTCAATGATTCTTCTGTTAACCCCGTCCATGGCAATCCCTGTGAAGTCCCCATCTAAATATATTTGGCCTTTCTCAAAACTTTACCCAGCAGCTATCACATGTTTTCAGCCACTTTTATCCTCAAAGCTCCTCTTTGACCTCTTTTATTGAATGTTTCATAAACATCAAGTGCGGCTTCCATTTCAGGATGCAACAACATCCTACCAGATACAGATACTGTGTGGTTTCCTGGGTATAGACCTTGTTTTACAGTTGTCCCTTTTGCTTCCTCTGGACCATGCTGAATCTTTAAGCAACTGCCAAACTGCACTGAACTCTGCCGTCACTGCCAATGTTCTGGACTTCTTTGGTATTGACTGAAGTGGTATTTTTGTACAAAAGCCACTTTCTATTTGGTACAAAAGTTAAAAGGCAGACTTCCTCCTTTGAGAACCTTTTTCCTCCACTTGAGCACCAAAGGAGCATTGCCTACAAGCACCAAAGACTCTAAGAGTTTTAGTGAAGAACTTTGTTCCATTTTACTTACCCAGCTCTGTTCTTCCCAAATCTGGGCTGTGACACAATTTTCAATGACAGTCACCAAGTTGCGCCCTTGTAATTTTAGGCAATGTTAATTAATGAGCTTGTCTACTTGGATTTCTCTGCTTTAACAGCTAGTCTCACATAAGATACTCAATGAAGCAGATTTACCTTGCCAATTTGTCAGAGCTGCTCAGAACTCTTCAATTTTACTCTTACATGAAGCCCTTATACTCCTAAGGGTATGACTTGCACATGTGAACATGTAGGTATCATACATAGTACTTTTCCTCAAGGGACCAGAATGAATTTGACAAATGAATTAAAGGCAGTCTTAACATTTCCATTAGATAATTAAAGTTTTAAATCACTAAAGATGAGACTATGGCTTTTGTAGGTTTTACATGTTCTATAAAATCACAAATAGTACTTTTCTCAGAAGTAATCTGAATAATTCCTAATAAAAGAGTTTTGCAATAATAAAGTCTGAAAATATTTTAGGTTTTTTTAATATAGATATCTTCTTTAAGAGATTTTAGCTATATTTTCAGCCACCAAATTAAATTACATTATATGATGATTTTAATTTGAAAATTTCTGAGGTTGATGGGAAAAAGCCAGTCCTATGTAGTCTGTTCAAGCTGAGTCAATATGAAGTCACATAATATGTTCAAGCTTTGCTGTATTTCAAAGATTTGGGGGACGCAAACCTGTCAGCAAAAATGGCAGAGCCTGTGTTCAGGAAGCTTATATTCTAGTGGAGTTCATGGGCATTCACACTCTACAAACACACCAAAGCTCAGCTTAAATGATATAAAAAATAATTTAAATTCCAATTTGTGAAATGACCAATTCCTTCCTGCACTTGCAGTATAATGTAGTATTTATTTACAGAGATAGGCTTAATTAAAGGTATAAATGAGAATTACTTTAATTATATCTCTAGTTCTGAACTTTTCAGGATAAATTCAATTGTAGGTCTCATTGCTTTATTGTGATTTGTCGATGGTAAAAATTATGTCCACTCTAATATTTTTTGTACATTAAAACATTCACATCTAATTCAAAGCTTCTCTCCTCCTTCAGCTGAGGCCTGTTCCCATAACTTGTTCTTTTACTCTTTCCCTCCACTCGCAGTCTGTATATAATGGTTCTAGAGTTTGAACAGGTAGTGGGGTGGAGAGGCACAAGAGAAAAGTTGTACTTACTAGAATAGTTATTTGGTTTTAGTACTCTGTAGGTAAAGCATTTTCTAAAATTCTAAATGCTTATTGTTCACTTTGTACTGTGCTTTGGAGAGTTTTATTTTATTTTATACCTCCTCTAGTCTGGGAGTCTTTCAACCTTAGTTCCTTGAAATTAGTGATTTCTCTTTTCAAAACAAACAATATGAATTAGACATTGTCATAGTTCTGCTTCTCACACTTCAATGGCTATTAGTCTTAGAATAAAATAAGAACTCCTCACCACTGCCTCTAACACCAGTGTCATCTGCCCTGAGTGTCCCCCTGCTCTAATGGCCACCACCTTGCTCACCCTTGTTCATGGGGTATGGACATAAGACACTTGTTTCCACCCTAGATCTTTCCGTGCTGTGGTTCCCTCTGCATCCAACTCTCCATATTTCTTCCATTTTTCATATTTCTTCCACTTCTTCCATTTCTTCCATATTTCAGTTCTCAGTTTAAGTATTAGCAAGTTAGATAAGCCTTTTATGAAAATATAATCTAAGTCAGCCTACCCCTTTAGTTTTCATTTCAGCACATTAATTTGCAAATGTACATTCTTATTTAATTAACTGTTTTCTAGCTCATATCATTAAACTGTAAACTTCAGCATGTCATGGCTTTGTGTTCATGTCTTGATTAGCACATACTTGTAAATAGGAATGCATCATTGATATTTAGAGGAGTACTTAGTTGTGTGTAATAAAAAATATTGCAGTATATAAGTGAAAACATAGAAAGATGAAATATTTACCTGTAGTTAACATTTCATATTGAAGTCAAGTAATGCATGTCTTTAGCATGCATTGCTGTGTTCAGCATACAACAAAATAAGAGCCTATTACATTTTTCTAATTTCTTATGATTCTAAAGTAATGCTCTACCATTAAATATACACCTTATAATTGAGACTTTACTTACATTAGTTAAGCTTAAGTTTATTTGTTAACACTTTTGTTAGGAGTATGTTTCAGCTTTTATAACTTTATAAATCAGTGTTCCAAAGGTAAAACATACAAGCCATGTACAATGAATTAGATAACATTTTAATCAATATGTTATATCTATATAAACAGTTATTTACTTTGAAAACTATAAAAAGTCCTGTATCCTAAATTACCTATCATTAGAAATATTAAAGAAAGTATTATACAATTGAAATAAGTATTCATCACTATAGAAAAATTGGCAGAGACATTTTAAGTAAAACAAAATAAAAATGAAAATAAATGGAAATTGTTCTTCTCTAGAATGTAATAAAGACTAATTTTGTTATCAATCCACTTATATTAATATTGAACTAACATATTGATATATTTTACTGATGTGTTATTAATTTAATTAGGTTTATTGATATGATTTATTAAAATAATTCATAACTGCACTGCACCTTACTTCATCAGTATAACCAGCATCAATAGATTTATTACCTACAAGTATCTGATAACTTAATTAAAACCCTAATTCTGTATATAAAAGGGGGAATCACTACCTTTTCAGAAGAAAGAGGAACCAATAATAGGAAGGGCTGTATCTCCCTTTATAAGGAAGGACTTGATGAACTGGGCTTTATAGACATCTTGGAAGAAATGTAGGGTTAAGACGTTACGGTGGAGATGAGTTGGCAGGAACAAATGTGTTCATTAGTTAAATTAAAGGAAAAGAAATTCAAAAATTCTAAATGAATAAGATGTTGATGTTTTAAAAAAGAAGATTGGCAAGAAGACGGGGCGTAACCTAAGTAGCCTTTGAATTAATCACAAGATGAAGACGATTTAAAGAAACTTCAGATTCAAATGTGGCAGGCATGGCACTCACTGATGAATTTAATTTTTAAAAAACAAACTCTGGAATGAGGCACATAGCCAATTCTCAATCTAAATAAGAATGATAAATTTGTATAAGGATATTGTCAGAAGACTAATGTTCAGAATATACTAATGTTACAAGGAAGGAAATAATTAAAATTAGCTTAGATTTTTGAATATCTAAATAACAAATAGTTGTGGATAAGATGAGCCTTCGAATCAGTGGACTCAGTAAAGCAGACCTGCCCTCCTCCAACACAGTGGACACCATCCAGTCCATTGTAGGCTTAAATAGAACAAAAGGTGGAGGAAAGAGAAATTAGCTCCTTTTCTTTCCTGTCTCACTGCTTGAATGGAGACATTTCATCTCAACGAATGAGGCCCTCAGACTGGGATTTACACCACTGGCCGCCCTGTTTCTCAGTCCGTCAGACTCAGACTGAATTACTCCACTGGCTTCCCTGGGTTTACAGATTGAAAACAGCAGATTGTGGGATTTTCTCAGGCTCCACAACCATGTGAGTCAGTTCCTCATAATAAGTTATATAAATCTCTATCTCTATCTCTGTATCCATATATATCTTACTGGTTCTGGTTCTCTAGAGGACCTTGACTGACAGCATACAATACCAATAGAATCCTTTATTTTTATGTACATATTTCTTCTAAACTACTACAGAGTTTTCCAGCACAATTTTCCTGACTTTACAGACACAAAGATAATGTATCCTAATTTAAAAATTTTTCCATTTTATAATTACCTGAATATTGGAAATAGATGCATTTGTGACCATATTCTCAGATAGTTATTAACTCTTGACTATACAAAATTTTCAAGTAGAAGCAAAATCATCAAATGTCACATACATATTTTTATATCTGATGCCTAAGAATTATTATTCATTTGAAAATTTGTGTAAAACATCAGAAATACTATTTTCTCTCTTAATACCTTTACATTCTTTTTTTTTTTAACCCTGACTTTAAACTAATTTGGATTCTGTGGTCTGAGAGTCTTAGAGACCATTAATCACTTTCATAATCATAGGCAGAATATTCTAAGATAATGATGTTTAAAGCACATTCCTTTTCCATTAATTCAATTTTCCCACTGGGAAACAATTTTTAAACAAACTGGGATGTTTGTTAAAGTGAGGTCATTTGGACTTGGAGTAGAGCTCAGAGCCTCTCAATTAAATATCAGGAGTCTCTATTAGAAACTGCCCCTGTGTTAAAGAAAACTACCATCTCCTACACTCTATTTTCTTATCTATTAAACCAAGCTACTGATAATTGATATTTACTTAGTTTAATTTTGATTTTCACCTTTCCTCTAATTGATATTGAGAATCTGGAATATGTTGTATTTACTAAGATATGAGCAAAGAAGCCAATGATAAAGAGAGTCAGTTAATAGGAACCCACAGTGCACATGTGCAGCATGACATAAATATCCAGAGACACAAGGAGAAGATGCAGATATTTCCTAGGTATAGATGACTTTTACAATGGTGATCTGTATATCGTATCTTAATTTATTATACACTTCTAAGCCCTTGTTATATCATGTTTTTTCATCTTTTTTTATTTCATTTGTGAGCATTTATTTTTTTCACCTCTATTGCAGCTTTATATTTAAACTTTATTGAAATATAATTGATGAATACAATCATAAGATATTTAAAGGGTATATCTGTTGACTTGGTATACATACAGATTGTGAAAAGATTCCCCCCAGCAAGTTAATTAACATATTCATTAGTTCACATATTTCTCCCATTTTTTTTTTTTGTAAGAATTTTTGAGTTCTACTCTCTTGGCAAATATTTATTATACAGTATTTTGCTATCAACTACATTCACTGTGTTACACATTACATATCCTCAGACCTTAGTCATCTTATAGTTGAAAGTTTGCATCCTTTTACCAATCTCTTCCTATTTCCCTACCCCTATCCCTGCAACCACTTTTCTACTTTCTATGAGTTTCTATGAGTTCATTTTTTTGCATGTATATCTAGGATTCCACACACAGGTGATATCATGAAGAATCTGTCTGACTTATTTCATTTAGCCTGGTGCCCTCCAGGTTCATTCATGTTGTTGCACACAAGAAGACATTCTTCTCTTTTAAGGCCAAATAACATTCTGTCTTGTTCTATTCTGCTATGTTCTATTCTATTCTATTCTCTCTATATTATATATATTACATTTTTATCTTATACATATTTTTTTCTTTATCTGTTGATCGATACTTAGTTTCTGTACCTTGTCTTTTGTGAATAATGCTGCAATGAACATGAAAATGCAGATATCTCCTCTATATAGCAATATTATTTGCATATGTACCTTGAATTGCTGTGTCTATGGTAGTTCTACATTTAATTTTTTGAGAAACCTCCATACTGTTTTCTATTGTGGCTGAACTAAGTTATTTTCCCACCAACAGTATATAAGGGCTTCCTTTTTTTCACATCATTACCAAAATTTGTTATCTTTTGTTTGCAAAGTAGTATGGCATTATGGTTTTTATTTATATTTCCCTGATGATTAGTGATATTGGGCATCATTTCATGTATCTGTTGGTGATCAGTACACCCCCTTTGGAAAAATGTTTTTTCAGATCCTTTGCCTATTTTTTAGTTGGGTTATTTGTTTTGGCTAATGAGTAGTATGCATTCCTTTCATATTTTGGATATTAACCCTTTATTGGAGATGTTGTTTGCAAATATTTTTACCCATTCCATAGGTTGCTTTTTCATTGTTGACTGTTTCCTTTGCTGAACAGAAGCTTTTCAGTTTGATGTAGTTCCAGTTGTTTATTTTTGATTTGGTTGATTTTGCTTTTGCTGTCATATTAAAAAAATCATTGCCAAGACCAATTTCAAGGAGATTATTCCTCATTTTCTTCTAGGAGATTTATGGTTTCAAGTCAAGCATTCAAGTCTTTAATCCATTTTGAGTTGAACTGTGTGCATGATGTAAGACAGCGGTCCAGTTTTCTCAACACCATTTATCAAAGAGAATTTCCTTCCCCCATTGTGTTTCCTTTGCTCCTTTGTCTAAAATTAATTGAACATATATGGGTTTATTTTTTTACTTCCTATTCTGTTTCATTGATCTATGTGTCTGTTTTTAATGCAAATGCCATACTGTTTTGATGATGATAACTTTGTAAAAAAGTTTGAAAATCCGGCAGAAGTACGAAGCCTCCAAACTCTGTTTATATTGCTCAGAATTAGTATTCATTCTTCTTTAAAGGTTGGTAGAATTCACCAACCTTTAAACTTACCTGTAGAACTACTAGATAGTGAAGCTATCTGGTACAGAATTTTTCTTGATTGGGAGGTTTTTGATTACTAATTAAATCTCTTTAGTAGTAGTTGGTGTGTTAAAATTTTCTATTTCTTCATGATTCAATTTTGGTAGGTTGTATGTTTCTGGGAATTTATTCATTTTTCTAGGTTATCCAATTCGTTGACATGTGGTTGTTCACAGTAGTCTTTTATGAACCTTCATAGTTGTGTGATCTTAGTTATGATGTCTCCTTTTTCATTTATAATTTCATTTATTCAAGTCCTCCCTCTTTTTATCTTGCTATATCCAGCTACAGGTTTAATTATGCAGTTTATCTTTTCAAAAAATATTAATTTTTTCAAAAAAGCTCTTGGTTTCATTGAACTTTTCTACAAGTTTCTATCTTTATTTCATGTATTTCCCCTCTGTTCTTTGTTATTTCCTTCCTCCTACTAACTTCAGATTAAGTTTACTTTTTTCTTTCTTTTCTTTTTCTTTCCTCTAGCTCCTTTACTTGGGGCTTTTCTTTTTTCTTAATGTAGGCATTTATTACTGTAAACTTCCCTCTTGGAAGTGTTTTTGCTGTTTCTTGTAAGTTTTGGCATGTTGTGTGTTATTTTTCAATTGTCTGAAGATACTGATTTTCTTTTTATTTATTTTTTGACCCCTTGATTGTTCAGTGTGTTATCACCTCTTATATTTCTGACTAGTGGAATTGCTTTCTTGCCAAGTGTACTTGTGTACTCATGGAAATACTAGTCCACATAAAGGCAATGGAACCTCATATCTGATTGAGTGCAGAACACAGAAAGATTTCCCAAGTCCTGCCTAGGTATAGTTTTCTTTGCCTATGCTAATTGATAAAACTGTTTCCCACTTCCTTTTATCAAACAGATCTCCTATCATGACATGGCTCCCTCCATTCGCTTTTGTCTGTACACTATATTCTTACCAAAAGTTGCTCTTGGAATTACACCAGCTGGCTGTCGTGGGCAGCCAAGAAAAATAATGCTCATGTTGGTTATTCCATCTCCCTTGCTATTCTTCTGTTTTCTACAGAAGAGAATGGGTAGTGTGTCTCCATCTATTTGATGTTTTCTTGTTTTAAATTCTGATAATCTGGTGAATGCAAATTTATACATCATTACATATGTCCTTGTCAAAAGTTCAAATTTGAAGTAGGGTTTGGCATATGATTGCCCACATCTTATCCCATAGAATGGCTTCATAAATATATGAATTATCTCTGAAATTACTGTAAGCAACCCTACATTCATCTTAAGTTTCTGTAAGACAATGCTCTCAAAATGCTATCCCTGGAACAACAGCATCAGTATCAGTGCAAATACAGAGCCCAAACCTAAATTGACCTGGAACAGAATTTTGAGGGTGGCACCCAGCCTTCTGAGCTATTACAAGCCCTCCACGTGATTCTAGTTCAAGCCAAATTTGAGAGCTTTTGTGTCAGAGTATCAGATATAATTCTAATACAAATAGCTAACAATTCATAAGAAAAATCAACAAAGTTTAAATCATTATAGTGAGTGGGAAATGTCAGCCATTACTAGAGCCTAAGGGAAAGAAAAACCACCACTCATCCATTCATTTAAAAATATTCATAAAGCATCTATCATGTTTAAATCACTGAGGCTATGTGCTGACTTTAAAGATGTGACAAAAACCTGTTCTCTTCAAGATTATAATATAGTACAAATGGAGAAGAGTAACACTAAACACAAAATATATATAGTTATACATTTGACTAATTTTATATAAAACCAAAATACAGGTTGCTATGTAAGATATACAAGAAAAATGTATTTAGACTTAGGGATCCAAGTGAAGCTTTTTGAGGAATTTATAACTTCCAAAATGACCTCAAAAGTGAACCAAAATCTCCAGACAAGGGTGGTAGGGTGATGGAGGAAGGGAGCATTCCAGAAAAAAGAAACAGAAAACATGTGGAAAGGCCATGAACTGGAGGAGATGGTTGTCTTTTCAGAGAAACTAGCCACAGTGGATGCTGTTAGGCACTGTCTAGATAACCTGTTTAGGATGAAGGCACAGGCCTGGGCTCCTTGCCTCCTCTATGGAAACTCTGAAGGGCCACTGAAGCTCCAGTGCTACCCATGGGACCAAATGAAGCTTTGGATTTAACTGTATTGCTTCACAAATTCTTTTGCCTACTGCTTCTTCCTTCACTTCCTTTTAGCTCCAGCAGAACTCTACAATAAACCTCCTGAGCACATCTCTCTTTTGGAGTCTGTTTAAACTTGACCCAGGGCAAGAAAAAGGTTCTTTTTACTGGAGGGTGGTTAGAAAGAGGTAGAGCAGTTGTGAGATGGGTATGAACAATTAGGCACAAGACAGATGCAAGCTTATGTTAAAGAAAATGCATTTTGTTCCAAGTGCAATAGAAGGCCATATTGAAAGGTTTTAACAGAGAGAGTTACTAAATATAATTTAAGATGGTCACTCTGGTCACTATATGGAAATAGAATGAGAAAAGCTTTCTTCCTACCTGTTGATGTAAACTAAGGGAATTGTCATGCTTTTCCACTTATGATGATACTGTAATCTTAACACTATGTTGTCTTTTATATTTAGAATTCACAATCATTACCTTTCTTAAAACAAGAATAAAACTATCTCATAAATAGATTTTAAGTTCTTTGGAACAGGACCAAGTTTTCTAACTCTGAATTTTCAAGAACTATCATCATGATTCTGAATACATAGTACACACTCAATATGGAAGTTGAAATAAAAGTTGCTTTGGGCATATGAGTTGCAAGAAAGGCATTGACTCTCACAAGAATACCTCATCTGTCCTCATTATTTTTGAGTGTTCACTGCAGCTGCCTGCAGCCCATGCTTTAGCCTTGGCAAGCACAAGGACTGGATGTATCAACACAATAAGAATAGATCTGTCTCATGAGAGCAGGCACACATTAACCAAGCCTCCAGAGACAGATGTTTAATGCCTGAACTCAAAGGTGGATCAGCATTTTCTCTCTCCTTTAGCAAGCTACTCTAAAGGCCCTACTCTGTTTATTAAGACCGGACAACAACTATCCTGGTGCTGGAATGAGCATGCACAAAATATGCTTTCCCAGTATTTCCAAAGACAAGCAGAGCCTTTGTTAAAGAAGTAAACTTTTTCAAATTATGTTTACTTTAATGAGGCTTTAGTCAATTTTTGCTAGAGTAATTTTATGCCTTTGGAGTGGTTTTCTCTTATCTCTAAATAACTTGATGATAATTTAGTCATTTAACTCACAATGTTTATATTATTTATGTTATATGAGGGAAGGGGAACTTATTATTTCAGTGGAAGATACTTTTTGCCATTTTTTTACCATTTCTATGGTAATTAAACTCTAATACTTTAGAGTGACAATTCTGAATGCATAACAGGCAATACAATTTGAAACCATTGTATTAAGAGCTAATATTGGGTAACAATATTGATTTCTTATGTTAGGAGGAATAATTTTCATCTACTCTTCAAACTTATCTGGACTAAGAATGAAACTGACATGAGACAGATTAATAGAAGAAAAAAACAAAGATTAATTATGGTTTCTCTGAGACCCAATTATGAAATTGAGACCCAAAGAAATGACTGAGACAGGCAGTTCTGTACATTTCAGACAAAGCCATGATAAATCTGTGAGGACTTGAAAGGACAAACAGAACTTATGTTTGGGAGTTTAAATTAATAAGGAATTCTAAACAGCATTTGGACTAAATTAGTAAAAAAGTAACACAATTTGTTTATGACTCTAAACTCCCTATTTGTGTTGAAAAGTATCCTTTACCCTTCAGGTGCAGTGAGGGTACCTTTCACTTAGGAGATTTATTTTCTGGTTTCAGGAGTAGACAGAAGAGGTTCAGACAATCCCTTTTGCACTGGCTAGTTCTCTAGTCACCTTAATTCAAAGTAATCAGTAAGCCATTGTGGAGTGTTTTGGGTGGCCTGCCATTGCTTCTACACACAAAGAAATGAAAAGTGAAGAAAATGATTTCTCTACAGGGTAGTGCAATATTTGCTGAATGTTAATTATTGGAATTTGTTACTAGCTAGGAAAGCACACAACTACCTATGCTGAGACTCAGAGAAATACATAGGTTAGAATATGTCCTCCAGAAAGATTTTTGATCTTTGCTTCTAAGTTCCCTTTTGTCACAAGAGTGAGGAAAAGGATCAGGTTATACATCATTAGTGTATATCTTTATTCAGGGTAATAATAATTACCTAATACAATTCTTGTGTTCCCAAGGTTAAAATAAAATAGAATTTCATCCATTTAAGCCTAGGTAAAATGTTTTATTTTCAATTAGGTCAGTCAAGAATTTGGACAAGTTCAGTATTTCAATGATAAAGTTTAATTTGGGGCAGAAGTTAGAGGAATATGTCCCTAGTGAGAGCAAAGCAGTAGGAAGAATAGCAGTGAGGTAGAATACAATAAATATAACTTCAAAGACTCTAGTTCTAAAAAAAATTGGGTGCCATGGAATTATCTAGTATCTCTGATGAGTAGATTCCCTATCTATAAAATAAAGATAATAACATGTGTCCCATACAAACACTTTCTTAGTGAGACTAATTGAGTTAATGTAAATGAAAACAGAAATCTTTACAAAAAGTAGAAAGTGCTATTATTAGTAACAAAAATAAATTATTACTAATATAATAATAACATTCACAATTTTTATAATAGTAATGATAATAAGTTGAGAACATCTAGATTATCACAACTCTGAACCTACTAGTTTAAAGAAAATGAGATGAAGCTGAGGAATAAGAAGAAATTAATTCCTTCTTATCTTTTTTATCCTCAAAACAAACATTTGAATGTTAAGCCTCTTGCTTCTTGATACTTTCAAAATTAGGCTCTATGTTGAGAAGCGTATTTATAATAAAAGGCAGAATATTTATGACTTACTCTTTTTGTCATTTGGTCTTAGGTTCATTTTTGTTAATTTTGTTTCAAGACTAAAATTCAAGAGCAAACAGTTTTTCTTATTTGGGCCTCCATTTTCTGCAGACACAGGAACACTGATGTCAACTTTAATGTAAATGTAGAACAGATTTTGCTGCCTAATGTAGTGGATACAAAGCCTTTCCTTCCTGGTCCACTGCTTATGTAGAATGTAAGTACTATGATATCAGCAAGATATCATAAGGCATAAATGTCAGATTGATTCAATTTATACTGTTTGTAGTGTTGGACTTTTTTTTTTTTGCATTTGAATGCATAGCTGATGAAATGTCCAAAGCATGGCTGAGTCAAGCAGCAACCTCCAATGGAAATGCTTCTACCAACAGTGCCATGTAATTATTCCCCTACTGTCATCTCACATGACCACTGTCCAAATAAGCTTCTAAAATTTCATCCTGCCACTCTGCTGCTTAAGGAGATACAACTGATCCATACTGCACACCACTTCAAGTCACAAATCCGTATTTCATTTAATTACTGAGTCAACAAATATTTATTGAGCTCCTACTAAAAGGTGGAACCATTCTAGGGGCTAGAAATACAGGGATGATTAACACAAAAAAGCTCAATAGTCTTGCATTCTGTTTATCTAATTCTTTAGAACCTATGTCTAATAAGCCTAACTCAAGTCTATTATAATTATTCCATTTGATTCTTGGTATATCCTTACTGCTCTTTACTTACAGATGCAGGGTTTTTAGCTCTCTGACTTTCAACTTACTCTTTTTTTTCATATTTATTGAAGTACAATTGACAAAAGTGTAAGTTATTTAATGTGTACAGTATGATGATTTGATATATATACCACTCTTTCAGCAAATTTCAATCATACAATGCAGTGTTATCAACTATACTCACCACATTATACATTAGATCTTCAGACGTTATTTATCTTACAGCTGAAAGTTTGTACCCTTTTACAACCTCTCCTTATTTCTCCACACCCAGCCCCCGGCAACCACTTTTCTACTCTCTGTTTCTATGATATTGAATTTGTTTTAAAGATCACTTATGTAAGTGATGCCATCCATGCAATGTCTGTCTGTCTTTGTCTGGCTTACTTCACTTAGCTTAATACCCTCAAGTTCCATCCATCTTGTTGCAAATAGCAAGATGTTTTCCTTTCACGTGGCTGGTTAATATTCCATTGTATGAGTATCTATAAATGTATATGTATCATCTTCTTTATCTGTTCATCTGTTCATGGCCACTTATGTTGTTTCCATATCTTAACCATGTGAATAATACTGCAGTGAACACGAGAGAACAGACAGCTCTTGGATATCTTGTTTCTATTTCCTTTGGATGTATACCCAGAGGTAGGGTTGCTGGGTGATAAGGTAGTCCTATTTTTATACTTTGAGGATCCTCCTTACAGTTTTCCATAATGGCTGTGCCAAGTTACATTCCCTCCAACAGTGTATGAAGATTTACTTTTCTCTACTCATAGTCAACACTAATCTCTTTTCTTTTTGATAAAAGCTATCTTGGCATGTGGGAGGTGATACCTTATTGTGGTTTAATTTTCATTTCTTTTATTATTAGTAGAGCATCTTTTCATGTACCTGTTGGCCATATGTATGCCTTCTTCGGTAAAATCTCTATGCAGTTCCTCTGCTCAGTTTTTTAATTGGATTGTTTGAGGGTTTTTCTATATTGATTGTGTGAGTTCTTAATATGTTTTGGATATTTATACATTATCAGATATATAATTTGCAAATATCTTTCCCAGACCCCACAAAAAAACCTGCTAAAACTAGTTAATGAATTCAGTAAAGGTGCAGGATACAAAATCAATACACAAAAATCAGTTGCATTTCTATACATTAACATAAACTACTAAAAAGAGAAATTAAAAAAACAATCCTATTTATAATTGCATCAGCAAGAATAAAACACAGGAATAAATTTAACCAAGGAGGTTAACTTGTTCTTAATTGTTACTTGAAATGTCCATTATTTCCATTATTCTTTCTTCAGTTCATCAAACTTATCATAATTATTCTAAAGCACATTTTCTCCACAAAACTCATTATTAGTTTCTCTATATCACATGTGCAAGAGATCCCAAAACTCATTTTATCACTTAATTATATATTATATATATATATATATATATATAAAATATGTATGTCCACATCTATTCATATTCTCTTCCTAACTAAATTATTGGCTGCCAGGGGTATGGTCATATCATTTTAATGTACTGAATTCGGTGCCTCCCTATTTTCTAGGTGTTAAGTGAATATCTTTAAAAGCAGGAAATAATTTCAATGAAAAATGCCAATACAGACTTAAGATGAAAACATCTTACTAAATGTAAGCTTTGTTGATTAAAAATAAATATATTTTAGATTATGGGGTGTTCTGCTCTCTTTTTAATCACATACTGAAATACATTTAAGAAGTTAATATGCCCTTTTTGACTACTCTTCAGATTGAAAACCTAATAGTGTCTGACATGATTTCTGTGGCAAGAACTAGTGAGTTGATGACATGGAATGCTTATTTTTATGTAAAAACTTGATCTTTTTCAATTCTCAGTTTTGCTTGCTAGTTTTCAGTAAAGATTGAAAACTCAGATTCATGGGCCCAGACTAAGTTACTGCTTAAAGAATAGTGAAGTTGCAGTTCAGCTTTTTTAAATCATATGTGAAGTTGGTCATTATGTTCCTTATGAACATTTTCTTCTCACAAAAATTGTCTAACATGCAGTTCTTGTGTTTTAACTTCTATGAATATGGATTTTGTTTTTAAAATAGGGTACGTAAATGTGTCAAAATGTGTAAATATTCTCAGTAAGAATGGCTAGAGGAAATAATTTCTTTTTTAAAGTTTGGAATATTTCATTTGGCATTTGGAAACAATAAGCAATTGTTTTAAAAAATGAAATTCTGACCTAGTTCTGATATTTATGTTTTAGGAAAATTATTAAAGTACATTTCTACACACAAGTAAACATTTGCTTCAAGGCAACTATAACTATACCTTTGAATTTCTAATGATAGAGTGAATTTTTAAAATAGTTCTGATAAATTCTGAATATAGTGCTATAGTGAAGAGACCAAATTTCCCAGTGTGATTAATGACCATTTTATAATCTTCATTGCATTTCTTTCTTTATGAGTAACATCTATTTTAAAATATGGCATTACTGGAACTTTCCTGTTGAATTGAGTCACTAGGCAGATATTAGCTACAGAAGAAGAAAGTAGAAAAGAGGCAAGAAAATAAAGAATGTTGTGGAGTTAATTTCCCATAGAATTCTTTATCGGTTGAAGATTGCCAGCCTAAACGACATACTAACTTTCCTAATGCTATGGTTCAAGGGTTTTATTCCATTGTGCTTTTAAAAACTTTCCTTGGAGCATTTATAGTACATTCTATCTTCAAAATAGTTTAAAACTGTCAACTAGCTAGTCCTCACAACACCCCTTTGAGGCAGGTAACCATTATTATTCCCATTTTACACTTGGGAAAAAGGGTAGATTGTTTGAAAAAAAGCATAGTTAGTGACTCAGCCAGAACCCTGAAGCTGAATTCTTCCCTATTACACAGACCTATTTCCACTAAAGTTTTCTTTTAATAGCTTCCCTAATAATCATATAGGTTTAGTTAATTCAAATATTCAGTAAGTAGTACTTGAGCAACTATATTATGTCTTAATATAGCACTCAATATCTGAATAAATTTGATCTTACATCCATGAAGAAATTTTAAACAAATATGCACATGCACATTCATGTCTACACACAGATATGCGTGTGTGTGTGTGTGTGTGTGTGTGTGTGTGTGTGTGTGGAAGATGGCAGTGATGCAAAATGTAAACAAATAGTGATCATTCATGATAATGTGTCTTAAGCTTCATGAGCAAGATACAGTGATTTGAGAGATCCCTTAAAATGATTAATAGAAGCAGATTCCATTTATACTAACTCTCAAATATGTATTGTAATTATCTTCACTTTTATCTCCAGTCCTACAACTCTAGATGCTTAAATCACTTCTCCCTACTATTCCAAGCGTTGCTAAAATCAACAACCCTCAATTCTTGCTATTTGTATATGCCAAAATTATGCCTAACATCTAAACTTGATTATGTAGTTATTCTTGTTTAAAATTCTTCGAAGGCTCAGCACTACAGAATCTCCATGGAAAGACTATCCAGCTTAAGTAGCCTTGGTGAATTTTGTTTTCAATCAAATGTAGAAAGATGAGCCTTGAAGGATAAGATAAGGCCTTTTTTAATTGAAGCAAGCAAGATCTCCTTGTCCTTTCTCTTTGACTACAGCCTCACCTAATAACAATGCCTACCTAATAACAATGGTGCTTTTGCACTATACTTTTAGATACCTTTATGATATCAGTGGCCATGCTCTTCTAGAACTGTTTGCTTACTAGTTCGCTTCCCTACTAAGCTGCCAGTCCTAAAATATAACAGTGTCTCAAGTACCGATGTAATGTTGTTAAAAGAATGAATGATCCAGTTGAATGCTGAACTTCTGTGCACTCCGAAGTGTAGGGAATGCCTCTAGAACATGTTTTCAGAGATGACAAATTCATAACATAATTAGAGAATAGCAAATAATTCTGTGTGGCAGGAGTACTGGGATTAAGTAAAGGTAGAAAATGACAGAGCTAGAGAGGTTACATGGGATCAGATCACAGAGAATTTTGCGTAGTTGTATCTATTCACAGTTCCCATTTGTCCTATGACCCATTCTCTCTTTTACTTTAGTCTAAGCATTCTGTACCTCATTTTCTGCATTTAATAAAGAATCTATTATTTCTTTTGATTCAATCTGTCTATAGATATGGACATCCAGGTATCGTCACAAAATGACTTCTACACAGATCTCTATTAACTGGTTCTCATTCCGTCAAACATTAATTTATCCCCCACACACAGACTACTGGATTAAATCTCCCCACAGTACATCTTTTATCTTATCCTTCTTTACTCTAAAAAATGCCTAACTGATTCTTTATTATCTGCACAATACAAGCAGGGCTAATAGATTTCTGCTGCTTGTTTGCCTTTATCTGTGTGTCTAAATATTTTTAAAAATTCAAAATATTATTGAACTGGGAGAAATATAGTGTAGTAATATTTTAAAAGAAAGATTCTTTGTCCTTAAGTACCTTTATTCCCTATTAACAAACTGGCTGAAGATACATAGTGAAGAGGACACATTCTGTGGTGAAAAAAATATAAACACAAGGTTTGGGGACGTATTAAGAGAATACTTAACTTCCTAAACTTTTGGGGGGCTAAGGATTATTTTTAGGCAATATGTTTCTTTCTTTTTAATACAAATAATATGAGTAATTTTAGTTAACCAATTTTACTACCATAATCTAAATTTAAGAAAATCGTTTATGAAGAGTAATAGCTTCTCTGGATGTAATATCCTTAATACCTTGTTAATCATTCCTTATTTCTTTAAATATAGGAATTTTTTTTTCTTTTGCTGCTATCAAAATTTTATTTTTGTCATTTAGTAGTTTTAATATAATTGTAATGATGTGAACCACTCTGCTTGTCCTGCTTAGAAGTTTTTGAGATGTTTGGTGTAACTCTGGGGAGGACAACATTTTTGCAGCATGGGGAAAATTATCTTTGAAACAAAAATCAGTCAAAGGGAAAATAAAGGGGGAGAAATCCATTTATTGCTTATAAGCAGTCTTCCACTTCTGCTTGCCAATGTCTCTCATGACCCGGCTGCAAAAAATGGACCCCACCCATCCTCTCAGGTCCAGATATACCCTTGCTCCCCTTTGTAATCACCTGTGATATGGAGATGGGCTACTTCTCTCTACCCCTTGGAAACACCTATTTATATGGAGATTCTCTAAGGTCAGGAGAGAGATTCTGGAAATAATTGCAATTTTACCCATAGCCCACCCCTTCAGAAATCTTGCCTCACAATCTACTCCCTTACCATCTTCCTCAAGAGCCCATGTACAAGAAAACTGGAGCACTGTAACCAGACTAATAACATATAATAATAACAGTAATAAAATCATGATAATCCTCAAGCCAGAGAATTCAGTTAAGTTCAAAGTCCTATGCAAATTTACTCCATAGCTTGCTCATTTCTCAGGTGGTGAGTAGCTGAATGGGAAAGTTCAGAAAATCATCACGCAGCAGTTGCAGCCAGGGTGTAGGTCCAAGCCACAGGGACTGTAGAAGAAAAGAATCTTAACATGTTTTAATGACACCAACATAGGCAAATCTTGTCCATCAGGTAGGATGCATTCAAGAAAGTGGTCCTGTGATAAGACAGTGGCCAAAATGGGATCTCATCCTGGTCTAGAATACTAGACTTTCACCCATCTCCCTTTGGGAGTCACAGATCTATGAGAGGTACATGCACTGGTCATAAAGATAAAACAAAATGTCCCTGTAATATGCTTTTACCATAGACTATTGGTGTCTGAGTGGTGTCAGGCCAGATTTCAACAAACTGTTGAACCTGTCTATCATGCCTGTCCTGGTAGGGTTATATCGTACATGAAACTTACACTTTATTCCTGATTGCTGCACCCATCCATGTAACCATGTCCAGTAAAGTGGGTGCCTTGATCATTCTCAGTCACCTGCAGCCAGCCATAGGATGTAGTAGCTGTGTCACACAAGTCATGGCCTACCTATATCCTTCTGATATGGGCAGGGGCCCAATATACTGTATCTGCCACCTAACAAAGAGTATTAGGATAGGTGGTTTACATGAAATGTGCATAATGTAGTAAACATCTAGCCAAATGTAAACAGTGGTCAAAGTTCCTCTCCCCTTCCTTGCTCTGGTCTGGCTATCTACCTACTATAATAACCATCTTTGTTTCTTTGCTCTTTCAATTTATTTACAAGTCTTCACTTAGTCTCTGCTTTACCCCTGCTAAGTAGAGAGGGGTACTTCTGCTGAGAAGTAATTCTGCTGATGGGGTAAATCTGCTGAGACCTCAGATTTGGGCCTCCGAGTTCCCGTCGCCTGGGTGACAGGAGGGAACTGCAGCTGCAGGAGCCTGCCTGAGAATCTCCCTTCTTTGGGAAGTTCTCAGAATACAATCTCACCCCATCCCATGCTCCACGGCTTTCCAAATCCTGAGGTGGTGGGGGCCACGCAGTGCATATCCAAGTGGGCATAGGATGCCAAGTGACCCTCACTTTAAGAGATGGCAAGGGAATCTGCCCCAAACCAAGAAAATACTTAGCAAGGTTTCCCTCAGTTCCTCTGCATTTTCCTGCTCTCAGATGCCTGAAAGGCCGCTGCCACTCATTACTACTCTCGTTCTAATGAATTCCTTCCTTACCTAGGCTCTTCTGATCTGCTTAAGAATTCTTTCTCATTCAGAGTCAAGAACACTCCCCTGTCCAGGCTGAGGTTTCACCTGGTGTGCAGGGAGAGACCTCACAGACACAGCTGCCTGGCAACAATAGCACAACAAATTAAATACTACACTGCTAATAGTCTGAAAACACTGCAGAATACCCTTCATGAAAACTGTATAGCTTCCAATTTTATGCATCTGTGAAATAAAAGTCTTAATCCTTTGCTTTGTATCCTAATTTAGAGCCCTCAGTAAATTCTAGATATGAGCTAAACTCAATATAAGAACATGTAAATTGCTATTCTTCAATTAGATTGTTATTATGAAAATTTTCTTATTTTACTCATTATCAGATTCTCTCCAAGGGAAGGTACTTAATTTAGAAAATAACAGGATGAGCAATTTACAATATTTCATTGATGTTAGCATTAGTATTTTTCCTATTTTAAAGTTGAGAGATGTTTTACAATTTAAGGTGTCTGAAGGTTATAATTGATTACCTCTCACCTTAGTAAGGAATGTGATGCCTATACACCAGGTGGCAATTTAGATTAAACATAGATCATGCAAAGTGTGTCTCTATAAGTCAGTGAGAAAAACAATATATGATCTAGCTAAACTCCTCCACATGAAATAGAACGGGTGTTTGCAGTTAGGGTCTCAAAGAAAAGAAAACAGAAGAGGCTGTTCAAGCAACATGACAGTACAGCGAAATAACAATTAAAAACAAGATTGTCTGAGAACATGAACAGCGCCAGCAGTGCCAGGGGGCCAGAGGCTGTGCCTGGCTAGTCGGCTACGTCCAGGGCATGCAGGTTGAGCACCTTGGCTTCTGTGGCCCAGGTGACATGGCTGCCTTGAAGCTGCCCAGTAGATGCCAGCACCCATCCTGTGAGGTGGTATCCTGGAACCAGGCTACTTTCAGGGCCACCCATGCAGCCTCTGCTTTCTGAATATAAGGTGAGACAGAGGGTGCTAGGAGGGGAGGGGAGATGTGATCACACTGAAGGAAGGTTCTATGTATGTATGTGCTTGTTTTTGTGACCAGCCCACAAGAAAAAAAAAAACTGAAATATAAATGAAGAGATATTGTGAAATTACTCACACAATAGATAATGCATCCTAAATTACCACTCTAAGCCTAAGGAAAGTATATGAAAAATATTGGGAGACTCATTGTTAAATATGGTGATAGTTCATTACCTTTGTTTTCTCCAGAACACATCACTAAAATGGCAGTCAAGGAATAAAAAAAGGCATAGACACTGAACAACAGAAAAAATTAGAGTGGAGGTAGAGCAAAGATATCAATACTTGAAAACTGTAGAATGGGGAAGACAGGATAAGAGGTAACCAACAAATCAGAGAGAGATGAAGATTACGTCAATAGGCTAAAACAGATGAGAAGCAAGCCTAATTTGGACCACAGATCATCCTACCTTTCCTAGAGCAGTATGGAGCTGAAAACAGGAGTGGTTTAAAGTCTTTAATAGAATCAGATTCTGTAATGGTTAATTCTATATGTTACGTTGACTGGCAAAGGGTTGCCCAGTTAGCTGGTAACCCTGGATGTTTCTGGGTGCCTGTGAAGGCGACTCAAAAGATTAGCATTTCTATCAGCAGACTGATACAGTAAATTTTCCTCATTAACGTGGATCTGATCACAAGTCTGACTATATACCCAAGTGGGTTGTGATGAGAAAGAGTCCAGAGACTGGAGGAAAGATCTGGAGACACCACATGGACATTAGGCTTATTGGAACTTACATACCGGGAGTCCAGGACTGGCTGGCTAGACACGGTTGGCACTGCTATCCTGGACAGGGAGGGAACTGCATATATGCATTGGTGAGAAAAAGACTACGTGCTTTGCTAGAAGAGATCGTTCTTGTGTGACCAGTGCCCCAAGGAGCAAAACCTTGGTTAGAAGGGTCTGCCTCCCAATAAGATGTTTCCATAGAGAAGGAAGGGCTAGATTGTGTGAGTCCCAGTCTATCAACATACAGCATACTTAGCACACCTTCCAAAAAAAGGGACCATGTGGACACATGGTTATTCTGGAATAAAGATTACAAGCAGATTACCCCCTTTTCTATTACAATAAGCTATCTCTCATCCAACAGTGTATTCAATCAAACAAAATTTATGCATGGGTAATTGTAAAAATAGTTATTCCATTGTAATAGTCATAATTGTTGATTCTTCAAGACTCAATCCATCCCAAGTGATTAATCTAAATCATTCACGGTGATCTCTTTCTTTTTATTTTTGTGAATACATGACTTAGGAATAGCCATGCAAACCATTTCTTGCCAACCAAAATTAAGACAATGTACACTGGTTGTCTTCTGGGAAAATTTCCTTTGCCCAAAATAAGAGGCAAGAAAAAGAGAATCCATGTTCTTTTCTACTCAAAAGTGATTAAGCCATAGGTGATGCCTATATCTGATTAACAAGCTTAAAGAGGAGTAGACTTAATTAACAGTAGAGATGGCAGAGCTGAGAAATGGAGTTTGTACCTTTGATGACATCAGTGGGTCAGTTGACCCAGCTTTGTATCACTGCCATGCCCCAAGACTCCTTGTTAAGTGATATAATAGATTATTTTATTTTTAAGATAACTTTCATGGTTTTTGCTTATTTTTTAATGAAATCATTAAACTTATACAATTATTTTAATTATCTATCTATTGTCTTTCTATCTTTCTGTCTATGTATTATGCTCTTTCTCACACATATGAGATTATGTAGAGTTGATTACAGGACAAAAATGAAGACTAAGTAAATTAAATATAATGTGCTTGAAAATTCTACACATTGAAAAAACATACTTTCAATTGAACTTTACATTTTGATTTTGCCCTGTTGCCATATGTAGATGAATACATCAGCTTTAAAGAAATAAGTCACTGGAAACTGTAATTGCCAGAAAAAAATAGATTGTTTCAGGTCATGTACAAATAATTCATTGGCAAAGAATCAAAACAATTGAGCTCTTTTAAGGCTATAATTATATCATATTAGTATTACAAATGCTTTGATAAAGATAAGGATTTAAAAAGGCAATTTTAACAGCATATGCTTCAAGCCTTATCAAAATTATTGCAATCATTTATTTCGTACAGAGGCAGCCAACTCAAATGCCTACAGGACAAAGTAAGTATGGTATACCAATGAAATAAGTGTTTGGGAGACAACAGAGATTTTTAAGCATACAAGGCCTATTTAAAGTGATCACTTCTAAAGGCCCCCACACAGGAAAGCTTTGATAATCAATAGCCTCAACTGAGCTCTCACCCTTACCTCCTGACGACTCCTTGGCTTCTCATTTTACAATTAAGACATAAAATAAATCATTCTAATTCACTAAACTCGGAGTGGTTTATTTCTCAGAAAGAGATAGTTAGACACTCCTCAGATTCAGATTTTGACCTCTTAATTTTAAAAAATCACCTTATTTTTACACTATGGATGATAAGCAGGATAAATATAGAATATGTAACCTCTACTCTAGTTCAAATGTCCCATTTTACTGAAGAAAGGATATCCAAGAGGTCAAATGGTAAGTTTTCAAAATTAGTGGTAGAGCCAGGCTACAGTATTAGTCTCAACAAATACGTGAATATCTATCAGATGTTAGATATCGTATTTAGACTAGATGTATTCACAAGCCAGTCACAGACTGGTTTTCCAAGAAATTCTGGTAAAGGTGAAAAATATGTAAACAGATCATTATTGTACACTATAATAGATGCCATACTAAACCATTTCCCAGTTTCACCTACTTAAGAGAATGGTTTTCTCAGCAAAGATGACTGGTAGAATGGTGGAGTCAGCCTAGAGTAGAAGGGTGATTTCTTTAAATTGCTGGATAGAAGACTTTTTTAAAATCCATCCTTAGTTTCATTTAGAATCTACCCCTTCCACTTTATGAAATAGAACATATTTGTGTTCCTTAAATACTGAAAAAAATTTCTTTAAGAGTACAATGTCTTAAGGTACTCAGAATACCAATCCTAAATCATACCCTAGCATCTTACCATATGTATGTTTCATTTTCAACATCTTTCTTGTCAACTAAGTGTAAATAATTCTAAGTTTTCTACCCCTGACTGGTTTGTGAGCAGAGGCTTAGAATAGTCTGACAGTCAGCAAAAACTGTTATAAAAGCTTCTGTTATGAGTCACAGGAGGAGATTAAAGCACAGCCCTGTCACTCCGCAGAAAAAGAACATGTTGCTCATGGCTGGTTATTCTCTTTTCTGAGCACTGAACTTGGCAGTAAAACCAGTAGAAGTAAATGGCAAAGGCCTGGGACTGGCAGGGATACCGCAGCCCCTGTGGAGAGGCTGTCTACACATGACATAACAATAACCACAGGATCTGCGGGGCAGCAGCATGCATACTGGCTTTACTGGAGAAAATAATCAAGTAGTAAGAATAAAATTGAAGCTTCAAAATAAAGGTACTTGGTTGCTTAGAAGCATAAACTGGGTGATTAGAGGAAAGATGTTCAATAAAATGTTTAGAGATGTTAACTGAGGACATTAAAATGACAGAAAAAACATATATTCAAAAACCCATTGTATTTATTATTAAAACTGCTTACAAAGAGAATGTTTTGTCTCTCTCCATACCTTTAGATGTGTTTGATGATCATTAGGTCTTTTATTCTACACTTTATTATTTCAGGAATTTTTAGTATGTATTTCTAAATTATTTTTATTTCTTTCATATTTGTTATATTATTTCAATTAGGCTTATTTAAAATAAGCTATATTTGAATGTAAAACAATTTGAATAATTTTTTTTTTTACCAGGGCCTCTGGCCACTAAATATCACTTCCTACCAAAATATGTCCATCTAATAACATGACGTCTACCATACGTACAGTAACAGAAATGTAATGGTAGAGCATGTGCATTTGCATACTACAGAACAGGATGCAGAACTGGCTTTTGCCCTGAGGCTCTACTTACTATCACTGTATGTTATTGTGGAAGAGTTAGTACCATTTTATTTGGTGAAGAGTTAATATTTATGCTTTCAAATACCTTGTGAAAATAATAAGGAATATGTCATTTTTAAGGATGATTTACTAATTTCATAAATTACATATACTTAATTTTTAATTTGGCACAAGCTGTGAGATTTACACATAACCCCATATACCTTCCAATGTTTGGCCTGCTATGTCATGGGAACTCACTTTCCAGTTGTAACAACATGTAAAGGGAATAATGCAGTATGACCAAGGGTTTCCCAGGGAGCATATCTAGTCTTCTATTTGAAAACCAGTTAATAAAATTTGCCATGTTATCAGTCAAAATAAGAAAAACTGTACAAGGATATAAATAAATTTATAAAAAGCATTTGAGAAAATTAAAATTCATTTATAATATCTTTCAGCAAGCTAGGAATAGAAGGAAGCTTTCTCAGTCTGATAAAAGGAAGCTAGCAAACACAAGTCATGGTGAAAGATTTAATCCTTTCTCCCTCAGATCATGATGAACAAAGTATCATTTCCACTCTCCCACTTCCATTCAACGATCTAGCCAGGACAACAAGGCAAGAAACATAAATCAAGGCTTCTATGTAGGAAAGGAAAGAGTAAAACTCCTTATTTATAGATGACTTGATCATTAATGTAGAAAATCAGAGGGAATCTACAAAGCTATTAGAACTAGTAAATGAATTTAACAATGTTGCAGGATACAAGATCAATTACAAAACTCAAATATATTTCTATAAATTATCAATAAACAATTGGAAATTGAAACTTTAAAATGACATTTATAATAGCACTAAAATATGAATTAATTAGGTATAAATTTGGAAAAATATATTAACATATATATTATCTATGTTTTATATATATATATATAATAAATATGTATATTACCTATACACTAAAAATTACAAAATATTGGAAAGAAAAACTAAAGATCTAAATGAGTGAAGAAATATATCTTGTCTGTTGGTAGAAAGGACTCAGTATTGATAAATTGTCAGTATCTTAAATACAGGTACTGATTCAGTTCAATCCCTATCAAAATCTCAGCAGGCTTTATTTTTATAAGAAGAGCTAGAAAATTATAAAATTAATATGGAAATTCAAAGGACCTGAATAACCAAAATGACTTTGTAAAGAAGAACAAACATTGAGGACTTATACTACCTGACTTCAAGATTTATTATAAAGCTATATCAAGACATAGAATATTGGTAGAAAGAAAGATAAAAAGAACAATGTAACAGAGGAGTCTTAAAATTAAACCACACATATGGTGTCAAATTGCTTTAAAAAGTGTCAGATAAGTTTAATCAGGAAAGGATAATCATCTAAACAAGAAGTGCTAGAAAAATTGTGTAGTAATATCTTAAAAAAAACTTTGTCCCTAACCTCATACTGTATACAAAAATGTACTCAAAATGAATTTTTAATATAAATGTAAGAACAAAAACTATAAGATATTATATACTGGCAAAAACCTTAGTGCCTTGGGTTTTGCAAAGACATATAACAGAATGTATAAAATATAAAAGAGAAAATCAATAAAGTGTACTTTATCAAAATTTTAAAATTGTTCTTCATAATACAGTGCTATGACAGTAAAAAGGTAAGTCATAGACATGAGAAAAAACATTTAAAATATATATGTAAAAAACTTACCTGACAAAAGGCTAATGTCTAGAATATACAAAGAACTTTTACAATTTGAAAATAAGAAATCTAAATTCTCAATTATAGATGGTCTTAAGATTTTAATGGACATCTCAATGAACAATAGATATAAATGGTAAGTAAGTACATGAGAAGATGCTCAACATTACTAGTCATTAAGAAACTCCAAATGTAAATTACAATGAATAGCACAACACCCTTAACTAGAATGGATAAACTTATAAAGATTGGTCATACCAAGTCTCGATAGGGCTATGGAACAATTGGAGTTTTCATGTATTTCTAGCAGGAATGTAAAATGTGAAAGTAATGTGAAAAACAGTTTTTCAGTCTCTAAAAAATTTACCTTGCCATACAACCCAGCAGACTTATATGTGGATATGTATAGCAGATTTACTTCTTAAAGAAAAACACCCAAATGCTCCTTAATAAATGGATAAGCAAATTATGGTATAAAAGAACAAATTGAATGACTGACATAATGAAGGTTTGACAAGGGTGTAGAGCAATAGATACTTACACATTGCTTGTGGTTAGGAAAACTAGTTCAACTATTTTACAAACCGACATTATTGTCTTATGATAAATATACAACTGCCCTAAAAACCAGGAGAAATCACTGATTAATATCAAAAGTGTTTATAATAGTGCTCATTTCAGCTTTATTCATAATAGTAAAAAAATACAAAGACAAAAAGTAAAACTGTGTCTGAAATAGACAAGCATGGCTTGGGTTTAACTTCAAGAAAGGACTTTCTGCCTAGCCTTCAGAATCTGCCCGAGCTAGTTGACCTATGAGTACTCTTCTTAGGGTGACCCCTGTCAATTAACTGAGCAAAGTGATGTTATCTTAGGTCTTCTCTGAGCTGTATCCAGCCAATATATGAACAAGGCAATAGCAGCCAAGATTACAGTCTTTTAATCTTGAACAACCCCCATGTAATGAATTACTAAGGACCTCTCCATCTCCCAGCAATGCAACAACTTCCTCTACTGAGCAATCTTTGCTCTGAACTTCCCTACTGGTCTTATTCAGAGTGTGGTCTAAGGATGCTCCCCTCCCTTTTATTTCAAGTGTTATTCTCAAATATTATTTTTGTGCATCTAATTCTACCTCAGTACCTGCTTCCCAGAGAAATCAACAAGCACAATCCCACACATCAATTAGTAAATACTAAGCAGACAGTAATATGTTCATATAATGGAACACTCCTCACACTCCTCACACTAAAAAAAAACACTCCTACCACTAAAACCAAGCCACTGATACACAAACCAACATAAATGACTCTCACAGGTATTTTCATGAGCAAAAAGAGCCAGACACAAAAGAATATATAATGTGTGGTTCCATTAATATAAATTTCAGAAAGTGGTAGCCTAATTAGTGGTGATATAAACTGGAATAATGATTACTGCTGGGTTGGAAGTCAGTTGGGAAGGGGCCTGTCAGACATTTCTGGGTTATAAAGATGATTTTTATATTGAACTGGATAGTGCTTCATAGGAGTAAACCTATGATAAAATCATTGAGTTGTACTCCTGTGATCTGTATACTTTATGCACTGTATTGAATGCATTTTATATTTCATTTTATTCCCCTGTACACACATACACAAAAGAAATTTTGAATTAATATTTAGCCCTACTTTGTTTAGTCTGTATTTGGGGTAACCAAATATTGCCAGAAAAATTCTCACAAGTGTACATTTCATTAGAAAAAATAAATTCATGATCTTTACCTTCTACTACACCTTAAATTCCACCCTCAAATCTTCTTACATTTTTTAAAATTATTTCTCCTGACAATTTTTAATAGTGACTACTTAACACATCTTTCAGATTTCTAATTGTCTTAAAACTAGACTCTTATGAGCTTTCTCTCATCATCTTTAACATCATAAAATCTTACCTCCCATTTCAAACAGAAAATAGAATTGAAAAGGGCATAATTTGCTTACATTAACAGCATTATAAAAAATAAGAAGTATAAGAATTATAAAAGGGACTTTCAATTATTACAGATGTAATTACTAATACAAAAATACACAAAAAAATTGTTAAAATTCACAATGTATTATAGCAAGGTTGCTGGACATAAGAGCAATACAAACATACAGTTGCATTTTAATGCCAGCAAAAATTAGTAAAAAACTAATTTAGAAGAATGACCCAAAAAATACCCCTTAATATGGAGAAGAAAACAACTGAGTAAGGTGTTCAAAGAACCAGTCCTTCCACAGAAACAAACATACCAGACAAAGACTGACAAAACCAACTTTTTGGATCTCTGAAATCTAATCCCAACTCACAGCAACCAAGTGATTACCTAATGAAGAGAAGGACAGCTGAATTTCAGTAAGAGTGTTGTGGCATTTGTACTCACCAGCTTCCCATACCCCAATCTCTGGTTAGGTGGTGGCCATGTGGATGGTGGCTCTCATTCCTAGTGTAGATTGCTGGTGTCAAAAGGCTAATATGGATCTTCTAGTTAACATACTGTTGTGTGTTTTGACCTAATTGGTGATTTCCTGAAGGACTGTCAAAAGAGCTGACTTCTGATTCATCTTTCCCCCACCTGGACTGCTGTGTGTCTCTGAGTGTTGGTGTTGAAAATTAAAATATATACACTGCTCATGCTTGCTTGAAGAAGGGCACAGCAGATGGGCAAGCAGAAGACAGAACCAAAAACCCAATAACGTAGAGCCTGAAGAGAAAGGTTCTTGCAATAATAAGAGCTCAGAAGGGGCACCACATATAATGGGGCAAGTAGAGTGCATTTGCCCCGTATGTGTAAGACCAGGGCAGATGCATGCTCAGTCCTGAGATCACTAAACTTGCATCTCTGGCATATCTGTGGGCTTTGCAAAAGCAGGTTGTAATGTGACAGAGTAGTAGTAGCCTGCTTTAGCAGTGAATGCCCCCAACTCAGAGTTAAACTACAAAGACTGGGAAAGTTTTTTCTTTTCTTTTTCTTTTGACTTCATGCATTTAGGTAAATCTCTGACAGGTGATTGATGACCAGTTAGATAACAGAACAGAGAAGTCAGTGACCACACATGACAAGGTACATAGCTTTTGAAAAACAGTTTGGGAAAGTCACTAAACAAATGGACAACTCCAGTGTTAAAAATCAACAACAGTATATCCTGGGGAAGGGGCAGAATCAGTAAAATAAACACATGATTTATCATCAGAAAGAATGAATGTCAAAAGACATCAGATGACATTTTCAAAGTACTGAAAGAAAAAATCCTGTTAACCAAGAATCCTATATCCAGCAAAGCTGTCTTTCAAAAATGTAAGCAAAATAAAGACATTCCTAAATAAAAGCACCAAAGGAACTTTTTGATATCAAACCTGTATACTAAGAAGTACCAAACAAGTTATTCAGGCTGAAAAGAAGTGACACCAAAAAGTATTCAAATCTGCATGAAAACCCAAAAATCATTGGTAAAGGTAATTATATAGGTGATATAAAACACAGTAAAATAAGTACTTCTTCCACTTTCTTGTGTTATTTAAAAAGTAATTGCATAAATGGTACTTATAAAATTGATCATTAGGCCTAAAAGTTATAAAAATACAATATACTTGATAGTAGAAGAGGGTAAGAATGAAACCATATTGGCATAATGATATAACATCATATGGTAAATCAAGTCCATAAATAAAAAGGAAGAAAATCTGAGATGATAAATATGAAGGTCAACATAAAAACCATGTAAATATATATTTGTTCTTCTTTATTCTCTTAGCTTTTTAAAAGTCCTCAGATTTCATGAAACAATACTTGTAACTAAGTATTATTGAGTTTGCAATAGTAATGGTTGAACGATTGCATAAACATACTAAAAATTCATTGAAGCATATATTTTTAAGTATTTGAATTTTGCGGTATGTAAAATATACCTCAGTAAAGCTTTTTTTCTTTAAGAAAAAATAATAGGAAGATATGTTGTGGGAATGATTCTTCTGAGGATACAAACTCTTTTAAAAAGCTAAGAGAATATTTTAGAAATAGCAAAAATCTGAAGAATTTACCTATGGAAAATAATAAAATTTTAAAATTCTAGTGTTTAATTCCTTTATTTCTATGGGCTAATTTATTTTTTCCATTTTGGAATTTGTCTGAGTTTTGTCACTAGAAACATAGCAGGGAAAAATTAAGTGAGAGAGACTTACTGATAGTCCTGTTGCAATGGGTTATTTTATGTCTAATTAAAATCCTTATATATTCAGCTAAATGTGATACAAATGCACATTTGCATAAGAAAACTTGAGGTATCATTTTTTCTTAGCCACACTGTAATATAAGATATCTACCAGCTGAATAAAAATATAATAAAATTACTACTGCTCTCTTTTCTAATTTCTACCACTAGCCCTGTACTCTGCCCTGGAGCCTGCCATATAGAAATAGACTTTTTGAAAATCCCACTCATTACGTTTATTTTTAGAGTAAAAGATGACTTACAGGAGGTTCTAATTAATATTTGTACAATATTTTAGTTCAAATGTCTTCAGATTAAAGAAAAGATGCTTCTGATTTTAAGAATCTCTTCTCACTAATTAAAGGAAATATATGGGCCGAATTACAATGCTGCATCTCGATTGGTATTGAACACAATCTTGCAGCTCCTGTTAGTTTTCTAACTCACTATTTTGATGTTGTGGGTGAGCTTTAAAAGGATGCAGTGACATTCATTATAATTATTTATATGAGAAAAAGGCTCAAGAAAAAGAAAAAGGAAAAATTGTGTCTGTGGATATACGTCTTATGGTAAATTATGTTGTGGTTATATTTTTAATTTTTTTTTCATATTTTCAGTGAAATAAGTTCAGGTTCAAATAAACATCAAGTGTGTATTCACAAGGGAAAGAGATAAGCTAGGAAAGGATGATTGCTGGGATGTAGTAAAACACATGATGAATTTGTATGTTTGTGAATTGCAGCTACATTTGTACTTGGTTTGTTTATTCATTGACCTAATAACAGAGCTCCTTAAATTGTTGTCTTCATGGATGTGCTCTAAAATAGATATACCTTAATGAATAGTAACTCATTACTATTCATGGTTTAAAATTAACCCATCCTAATTGATGCTACAGAGTTAGTGTGGTCATGGTCTCTCTGTCTCTCAGTCACACTCTCTGATTTATTCTTCTATCCAATCACTTGGAACCTATTTAATGAACCTATTGGTTTGTGCTAGACATAGGCTCTAGGGATTCAGTTGCCTGAAAGATAAGTTCAAATAAAACAAGACATGATTACCATAACATTATTTTCTGATCACATTATTTTCCAGCTAATTCTCTCCATCTATTAAGGTTACTAACCAAGGAGATCCTTGAATTTGGACATAGACCATCAGTACTTTTTAAACAACTGATATTTCATATTTCCTGTGTTCTTTCTTGCAGCTCCTTCTCTCAAGTCCCTATTGTTAGTAAGGTAGTTGGTGAAGAAGAACTCCAATCAACGCTTTTGGTCCTGGGCTCAGCAGAAATGCTAGACGGGTTGCAAGAGAAAGGTGTGTAATCGTAATAATAATGGTGATAAGTTAACAGGTGATGATAATGATGATTATAAAGCTTTCACTTATTAACTTTTATCATATGTATTACTTATGGTACCCCATAATTTCCTCAAATGAGACATATGAAAAAACATTATTATCCCCATTTTAAAGATGAGGAAATGGATGTGCAGAAAATTTAAGAAGCTTTCCCAAGTTCACACAGTAATTAAATGGAGAAGGTATATTTCAGACACTATTTTCCTGAATCCACTTTGATTTGCCGCTTCTAAAGGAGTTCTAGAATTATTCTAGTCTACCTTAACACACACACATACAATTATATCAGTTATATTTATTAGTCAGATATATTTCTCTTAGTAGAATAAACACTATATTTGAAGACATTAATTCTTTGCATCATAAGCAGAACAAAAGTAGTTTTATCTTTTATCCACACATAGTCAAGGAAGGGCTCTGCTTAATAAGAGGGTAAAGACCCTTTAGTTTATATTTTATATATATATATATACACACACAGATACATATATATATATAAATAAAATGATGTTTGGGAAAAGAGTTTTGTTCTGATTCTGATACTTTTTACCCTCCTCTATTTTTAAAACTTATCCTCAGAAAATGACCTAGATTTTAGCTATGATCTCCTAGGATGTTTTAACTGACTAGCTATTTCTGAGCTGATCCATTGTGATCTAAGGCTCTCACTGTGGAATCAGTACATGCAAAAACAATCCATTTTATTTAAGAAGATTTTTAAACATTGCCTGATTTCCATGGTCAGGGTAGAAAATGCTGTGGGAAGCAGAATCTATTCTCCTTGATTTTGTTGTATCACCAATGTAAGGAAAACATTAGAAATTAAAGAGGAGAAACATCAGAATGACTGACAACAGTGACTGAAGACAATATAATGATTGTTTTTAATACCACATCATTTGAATGTAACAAAATGATATGTTGCAAGGGTAACATCTCTCAGTGATAAACATTTTAAATATAAAGCATAATCAACCAGCTTTTCCAACTTCAATTTTAAAATAAATATTTATTTTTCTGTTCTAGAGTAATTTTCCCTTAATGATTATTTCTCAACTGCTGCAAATTTGCTTATCCATTATAAATGATAAGCCTAGGAAATATCTAAAGTGAAGATCTTTTCCACTTTCATGTCTGGATCATTCAAGTTATTGTCTATTTGAAGACTCACATTGAATCCTGAGCAATGTGTCTAGATGGTGAGAGCTAGATACTTAATGTTCAAATATAATAGAGTCCAACTCAAAATAGGATCTGGGAACTCAGAACTGAGAAGAGTCTTACTCAGCTTTTAAGAACATTTGCCTCCTGTGACTGACGGCCTAACGTGCTGTAGGTAAGCATTATTTTGAAGTTGTGCATCCCCTTTATTCATCCCTTAAGACTCTTTTTCTTTTTTAGTTGCCCTAGAGGGCTCAGATCCTACCACTATCTTTCTGAATTCCAAGTCTCAGGGATTATACTCAGACTACATCTTCCCAACAAACTTTTCTATTTCAGAATTATTCTTCTATCTTGTCTCAAAATCAGAGGATCTTTTTATTTCAATTTTTATATTCTCTATTAACAGGTGTGATAAATTAACCCATCCTAATTGATGCTACAGAGTTAGTGTGGTCATGGTCTCTCTGTCTCTCAGTAACACTCTCTGATTTATTCTTCTATCCAATCACTTATTCATACATTTAATGAACCTATTGGTTTGTGCTAGACATAGGCTCTAGGGATTCAGTTGCCTGAAAGGTAAGTTCAAATAAAACAAGACATGATAGTTGTATAAAACAAGTAACTAGAATATGAGATAAAGATTGTCACATAAAGGTATGTGTTAAAGTGTTTTAGAAGAAAATATTTATTTGTTTTGAAAATGAAAAAAGGAAAAACAAATTTAATCTGGCAACAGCTGGGATTTTTTTTCATGGAAGTGTCATTTTTAAAAATTAAAAAGTGAATGTAAAGAAAAACAAAGCTAGGAAAAGAAAACAGCAAGAACAAAGCATGTAGACGTGAATGTTTAGAGAAACAGTCCTCAAATTATGCTCCCAGGATCAGGAGCATCAGTTTCACATAGTAACTTGTTAGGAATGCAAATCTGGGCTTGGTCCAAACCTAGGGAATAAGAACTCTGGGCATGGGCATGGGCACTGGTGAGATGAATAATAATCATACCTCCCAGAAGATTTTCATGAGAACTACAGAGCAAGTATTAAAAAAAATAGCTATTTGATATAGCACCAATGTAGGTCATACAGTTGTGAATTGAAAACAGATCTGGGTTTAATGCAATAGGCAGTTAAGAGATGCAAGATTGTAAGCTTAGAATTCACATGTCCATAAGAATTTTGAAATGATAACTGATGGTATTGTTGGCATTCAATCAGGTTGATGAAGAGGCTGGAGACTATCAGTAGGATATGAATAAAGTTTTAGCATCAATAGTGGCAGAAAGGGAGGAGGGGAATGGATAAATCTAAGAGAAACTGAAGATGTAAAATTTTTCAGATAACTTATGTCTTTCAGCAGAATTATCTGGAGAAAAGTTTTACCAAAGAAAATCCAATACAGGAAATTTTAAGAACCAGAGCATGTTGCTGAGTAGTATAAGGTCACTGGAAGGAGCTTTGTGCTACCCTGCAAAGAAAAACTGATCTCCTCATGGCAATGTGCAATATAAAACATGGAAAAAGCAAAGAGAGTCATTGTCTTCTATTCTTTGTGTTCTTCAAGTAAATTAGGTAGATTTGTGCATCTCTAAATTCCAATCATGGGTTAGATTCAACTCAGCTCCCAAATGGTTCCTAGACTCCATACAAGCCCACATGCTTCTGTAATCCAGGTTTCTGTCTAGCCTGGCCAAAAGTATTGTAACAGTTAAGTAGTTTTCTGGCAACATTTGAAAAACGAACTCTTAAATTTGCCTGCAGAATTCAGAGAAAACTTCAAAAAAGGAACTGGCTTTTTAGTTGAATCTTTAATATTGCATAGATGTATGTTGACAGAAGAAGAAATAGGATATTCTGGAGAAAGGAGCTATATGAACAAGATCATAAAACACATGGATTTATGGCTACTTAGCAAAAATAATTATTAGATTGAGAGGTGCTATTGTCTGGGTTTTGACCAGCTCATTCTGGCTTCACAGTATATCATTTTCAGGAGGAATACATTTTGAGGTATAGAGGACAATAAACAAATATTCTCAGTACTCTAAGTAAGAGATGAGTGATGATGGAAAGGCATTACCAGTAGAGATGGTGCGGTTATTAGATTTAAAAATGGACAGGTACATCTTCCAGTTAGCAAGCAGCAAGCAGTCCTGAGCAGTCCACTTTTCTACTTTGAGTGTATTTAGTAGTGTATCTTGAAAGCAACACCTGTTCACTGCCTCTCAAAAATATTTGTCACATTGAATTTTTAAATTTAACTTCACTTTGCACTGAAGAGGAAACCATCACTCTAATCTGTAAGGATTTTGCTTATTCTAAGGCTCTCACATACATTAAAAGGAGACCCTATTATTATACCTTCTTCTAGGGAACTTGTGTTTGAAGCTTTATTTTGCTCCCAGTTCTCTCTGGGTTCCCATCCAAACCCCAATAGTAGGTAATGTTATTTAGCTGTTTTCTCCTCCCAGAAGAAGGTTGCCAGGGACAGCAAGCCAGGAGCTTGCAATAGGGCTGCTCTATGCTCAGCCTTCTTCAATCTGCCCCTCCATTCCCATCTTCCTTCCAAGTATGAGATAGCTTGAATACTGCAGATAAGTTGTAATATTTAAAATTAAGACCAACATTCTCAACTCCAAATGTAAGCTCTTTGTGAAATACCTAGGATATGACACAGAAGTAAATATGTAGGTATAACATATTGTGTTAAGAGTAAAGACAGCTACTGAAATGGATTGAATTGTATCCTCCTATCTTAAGCAGAAAATATATATATGTTGGAGTTCTAACCTTCAGTACATCAGAATATGACTTTATTTGGAAATAGGGTCATCACAGAGGCAAGCAAGTTAAGATGAGGTCATTAGAGCGAGTCTTAGTCCAATATGACTGGTGTCCTTATAAAAGAGGCAGTTTGGACACTCAGACGGGGAGAATATCATCCTTGAACTGGAGTTATGCTGGCACAAGCCAGGGAGCTGCCAAAGCTAGGAGAGGCTCATTCCAGATCTCTATGTAGAGAGAGCATACCACCGCTGACATCTCCATCTCAGACTTCTGGCCTGGAAATGGGAGATGATAAATTTCTGTTCTTTAAGACACTCAGTCTGTAGTACTTCGTTACAGCCATTGCAGCAAACTAATACACGAACCTAATGCTTCCTTAATCTTACTATAATGTTTTTAGAACTCATCTGTTTTGTTGATTCTATTTATTTCATATGTTTCTTTAACTGTTAACCTATGCTATCAATGTAACAATCATGTCAAATCTATTCCAATAAAAATGAATAAAGCCACAAGACTAGTTTTCCAATATGGCAAAATAGTATCTTCAGATACTAACTTGTATTTGTTCTACCTCTACCTTCCTATTATAGAAATGTAACCTAAAATTTTACATTTTCTTATCTCAAGGGAATGGATGACATGAGGTTTAAGAATTTATAAAACATGAACCAACAAAAGATACATTTCTAATAGTCATTTGTGGAGGCCACAGCTCATTCAGGAGACTATGTTTGGAAAACCACAGAGGAAAGAAAAGGAAGAGAGGATAGATTTCCCATAGACTAAGGATAATAAAGAAGTCTATGGCTTACAGATTAGTAGGAACTTTATCTCCTTGAAGAGCCCCTGAGAAGGGCAGAAACCTCATTACAAAATAGCTGTGCAGATGAATGGATTAAGTAAAGCCTAGACATACAGGTTCCCATCCTCATTCAAGATGTCCATGTACGTTAGGTTCTAAAAATGTCCAGGAAAATTCTTGTTCTCTGGTTACTTAATCAAACACTAATCAAAGTACTATTGGAAGCAACTTTGACTTTGTCATGGAGGTTTTCACCTTAAAATAGGGAGATTATCCTGGGTTAAGTGGGTGAGTCTCCTCTAATCACATGAGACCTTAAAATCAAAAAGAATTCACTGACTGGAGTCAGAGATGGGGCAGAAGATAGGTGGAAAAAGAATGTGTGTGTGAGAAGGATTTGACATACTCTTGCTGGCTTTGAGATGCAGGGCCAATTTCTGATACCTCAGAGACACCACTGGGAGCTAAGAGGATCTACCAGCTGACAGCCAGCAGGGAAACTAGGCCTCGGTCTCACACCACGAAGTGCTGGATTTGGCCAATAACCTGAATATGCTTGGAAGTACACTATTACTGAGTGCCCCACCAAAGTCCAGCTGCCTCACACCTTGATTTGGGGCTTGTGAAACCTGGAACAAGGAAAGCAGGCAAACCAAGTTGGACCACTGACATACAGGATTGTGAGACGGTGCTTACATGTTATTTTGAGTTTAGTTTGTGGTACTTTTTGTCATGGCACTAATAGAAAACAAATACACCATGCTTCCAGGGGGGCATAGTCAGAGTTGCTGCTCCTCAAGGCACTGAGGTGTCTTGGGCAAAAGACTACATCATCAGTGAGCACAACAGGATGAAAACTGGAGATAGATTTCCTATTTGGGGAACCTTAAGCCTCCAAAATTATCATGTAACTTCAAGAATTAAGAGAAGGCCAATAATTATGAGCTGGGCTTGAATTTAAACAGAACAAGGAAATGTTACCTTGCATGTCTGAGTTTACAAACTTTGAGGTAAGTTTATTAAGTGCTTTTCACCTCCTTTGTGCTAATATTTCATATGCCAAGGGCTTTCATATTTATATTATATGGTCTGCCAGCCCCAGCCAATTCCATCATCTTTACCCCATAAGCCCTTTTATATTCTTCCCAGAGCCTCCTGCTACAACATCACCAACATATAAAGTTTGTTGCTTGGTATTTGTTAGATTCAACTAATATATTTTGATCACCTATTGTGTTAAACAACTTCTAGTTCTGTGTGAGAGCATTTAATTGTCTCATTCATTCTATAAATGAAATATTCTTTCACTCACGTAAAGGTGAATCTTTACTCAGGATGTTACATTTAGTAAGAAGGAGAGCAAGGTTTCAAATGTATGTCTGTTTGTTTACCATCCTAAGATGTAACTACTTACTCAAGCATCAGTTGGAAGGTAACCATTTAACAAAAGAGTCCTGTAAAAGAAAAGAATCATCGGCAACCTTATAAATTACTCTTCCCTGTGGTCTTTTCATTCCAGTGAGGCATAAGACATAAGGAATCAAAGTCCAAGAACAGAAAATCCACCCCGGAGCACAGTTCAAGCATTTTCCTGAACACTGCACTACATAAAGATGAAGTCTGGTGAAATGGACTTGAATTCATTTTTCTTTAATATCCCCTCCCCTGGAGACAATACTGCTTGCTGTAACTTGAGTTTATAGTGCTATTACTGCACCTCCTGACTCATGTGTTCCTCATTGCTCTCTCTTCTCTGTGCATCTCTATCTAGTCAGCTGTTATGCATAAGCCAAAGGAAAGTCAGCCCAGGCACGGTCCTCAGCACCTCAGGAAGAGGATGTTATTACACCTGCCTCTCCAGCATGGCCTTTAGGTGAAGACAGGCTTTCTTTTTTGTCGGCTAGCTCTGAAATACTTGACATGTGCCCTAATTATCCTAGGTGTTTCCCTGAAATAAATAACAATTATGAAACAATAATGGTTTCAAGCTAAAACCAATGGTCTGATTTTAAACACATTAATATTCTTAATTAGCTTAAAATTATTCCAGTAAACTTAATTAACAGAGTAACTCCTGCTTTTAGTTTGAATCACAGTTAAATACAAGCTGCCAATTTAGTATGAAGAGGTGAATAATTAAAAATTACTGGAGTGGTTCTATAAAATTTGGGGGGAAATTAGGAAGAACTCCTATTGTCAAAATGCAAACATTCAAATTTTGAACTTTTAGCTTTAACACAGGATAAACTGTTTTTAAGAAAAAAAGGAGTGGCAAACACTGCATTGTAAAAACGCAAGTCAAATCTACAAGAATAAAACAGAAGAAGTATAGTATTTCCAGTTTGCTCAAATAATAAACTAATCATTTTCTTAAACTTGACATGATGCAGAACAATATTTCTCTAAAGTTTGAGAAGTTTGAATATTAACCTGGGTAAGTTGACTATTGTACTCTTTCTCTATTTCCAAAGATGTTTGGGCATCTCCTAGAAAGAGAATATTTTAAATAGCATTAGTTCATTATAGTTAAGAAAACTGAATGACTGATCAGAATATATTCTTTGAGGGGCATTAGTTCTCAGATAGTAATTTTCCTATAAAATTTTTAGTAGTGTGAAATTCTCAGAGAATTCTGTGATATATCTTTAGATATTGGGAACTGTTATTTTTTTATGGAATATTTGAAGCCAAACTTTTTTCCTGAATGACTTTCATCAGAGCAGTGAAAGAAATATTAGACTTCTGAATCTGTATTTTGGATCTACAGTATATTAATTTTTTAAACATGGAATTTTAAAAAGTGTGTTTGTGTCTTACCTCTCAAATCTCAAAAACTTTATGCTGGTAAAAGTGAGAAAATGATTACTACTTTATAATTTTAAGCTTTTATTGGCACAGAACTACCTTATTCTCTCTTGCCCTTAACACTGTTTTTCAAAGTAATTACTCAAAATTTTAAAATGTTAGCATTCAAACTCAGTCAGTTTAGCCATTTCTTTATAGCTCGTCTCAGGAAATGTACACAGATGGTTGAGCCAAATCCTAAATGCTCTCCTTTACTCCTGTGTGACTAGTCTTCTGGGTTCTACATTTTTGTTCCTCATAGTCTGTTCTCCAGCAATAGTACGGTCTTTCTAAAACTCCAACCAAATCCTGTTACTTCCAAGTTAAAATCTGCAAGTGACCCCTTTCATTGAAATATCATCTAGATCCTATACCATGACTTTCAATGCCATACATCATGATTTACTTTCTTCTTCAACTTTTTTTTTGATAAGGACATCAGTAGTTTATTTCATTTTAATTTTATTTTATCATGGTAAGAACAATTGAGACTTTTCCTCCTAACAGATTTTTAAATGTAGGATACATGATTCTAAGTACAATGTTATACAGCTGATAGCTAAAGCTTATTTCATCTTGCTTAACTGCAACCTTATGCCTTTTGGTTAGTGACTTCCATTCTTATAACACAGGTCCTGCTCCTCTTCTGTGACTGAGCTAGACTTCAGTTCATTTTGTTCCTGAAACCCCCAAGCTTGTTTTAATGTTAAGCCTTTGGCCTTGATGAACCTCATACCTACCATGTCCTTGACTTAGATTCGAGCATGGGTGCATCCAACTTGTTATTAAGTCCTATTTAAAAGTCACTATCTGAGAGATCTTCCCTGTGCATTTAACACTGACTTGCCATGATTCTTCATCATGTTACTCTTTTTTCTTCCTACCTTTGTTTACACATTCACTAATTCATTCACTCATTCATTTTACTTCTCAGGTTCTCTGATGGGGTGAAGTGCCAGAAAAGCAGGAAGCATTTTTTAAGTTCACAACTATATCCCTGATGTCAAAAATACCTCCTGGCACCTATGTAGTAGTTACTAAATAAATATTTGTTGATTGGATGAGCAAATAGATGAACAGATGGATGATAGTAATCATAAGACTTTAATAGAAGCAAACTTTTTAACCTTCATGCTCCAAGACAAATTTTTTAAATAAATTCTATAAGAAACCTTATGTAATATTATACCTCAAAAAATGAAGATGAGCATTTGTTCAACAAACTGAAAAATCAATGTGAATTGACAAACTGATGAAACATGTTATGAACCAAAAGAGAAACAGGTCCTATATCTTTATACCAAACTTATAGAGATAAGATATATCTTCCTTTACATGTTCAAAAATGATAAAAGATAAGATCAGGCATATATCAAAAATATAAGATGGCAAATAAGCTTTAAGTGAAATCACAATTTCTCTGCCTATTATTTGCCATGCAAGACCAGAATATATACTTTCTCTCTCTTCTCCCTCCCTCCCTTTTTAAAAAATCAATAAAAAATTGGGTCCAGATAATGTTAAATCTCTTCCTTTGGCCTAGTTTTTCTTTGCTATATAACCCAATATTTTTAGGATAAATATTAATAGGAATTTTAAAAATGTAGGTCTTTTGAGCAATTAATATATATTTCAACCATTTAAACAAATGATTTTTTTAGCACAATGCACTATGATCATCATTGTAAATAACAAGTTTTCAAATAGTCAATACCTATATCAGTACATTTTAGGAATGCTGAGAGCCCTGACTGAGTCAAGACAATGCCATTGTTTGGATGACAGGTAAACACACAATTTGTTAATTTGAACCTATGTTTAAAAGTTCCTTTTTACCTGTGAGCAGAAGACAAATTGACCTTTTAACAGGCAACCTCATTATCCACTTGTAAACTTTTCTATGGACAGAATTCCTTGCTGGTAGTGACTTAGGTGCTTAGAAAGCCTATTAACTCTAAACCAATAGGGTACCACTTAATGAACTGCAGCATTAACCTTCCAAGTGGTTCCCTGTGGACTGAAGAGATTTGCTGCCCTAGATGCCTAAATACTACCAGGGAGGAATTTAGATGCTTGGAAAAATACAGGCCAGGGAAACTGTATCTACATAAGCAATGCAAAGTCAAGACTTAGAGCAATTTCTAGATGATTCACAGTAAAAGTGTTTAGCAATTGAGATAACAGCATTTCTCATTAAGAATTCCTTGAGGGGACTGATCTGTGATCTTTTATTTCCTTAGTGAATTGCAGTATGTAACACATAGTAGCCTCTCAATAAACATTTGTTGAATAAGTGGATGATGTACATAATTAAAAGTATTCATTTCATTTGACTTTTATAGATCAAGCAGTATTGAATCTTGTTTTCGATTTTATAAATATGAAACTAATAAGAATGTAATAATTATTTGATCATAATGTATTAATTATCTAAATCAGTAAATCATGATAATTTATGTGTCACACATAAGGTTATTTGATTTAGTCTCACTTCACTTTTCCTATGAATGTTTTGTGAACAATTTGTACAGTGAAAAATTAAATTAAGCCTATTTTTAAAATCCACAATTTCACTACAGTTTGTATCCTGAGTTTTATAGTGTTTAAATGTAAATAGTTGTGTATAGCATAAATAATGTTCCAAATTATAAAATTTAGATATAAAAGTCATATTCCTTTAAAAAGCTGCTTTTCTACACACAAAAAAATCAGCATTCTTTTTCTTTTGTAAAATTTTTTAATTTAAATGTTGATTTTAGTTCTTGAGGTCATAGATTTGATAAAATCCAAGTCCATAGTATTTCATTAAATATTATTTTTCCATGTAATTTTATTTTAAACTTCTCTGTATCATCCTAGATTAAAGAATTCTAATATCATAGCCTTGCTTATATAACTGTTTTGTTGCTTTGATGATTTAATCTTTCTCTTTAGCTAATTTTAAATGAGAGAGAAAGACTCTACTGACAATATTTCTTCATTAAATAATTAGAATCCTGTGAAAAATCTATTGTAGGTAAGTTTCTAGCATATGCTAATCATTAATTATGTTGCTTTAGCTGCAGAATTATAGAAGACTGATGTCTTCAAATAGCTAATAATTGCCCTTGACTCTTGTCTGGTAGTATAATTTAAAAGATTTTAAAATCTTATCTCATCCTGCAAATGTAATTTGAATTATTATTTTCCTAAATGCTTTATCTGAATGAAGTAATCTGAGAATCTGGTGTACTTAGAGGACTGTCAGAGATTTTTTTTTCATTTTATCTTAATACAGTTCCTCTTGCATGCCCAAGGAAAGCATAATATCTCAAAACTTATCTCAGTAAGTTTTTGTAAATATTAACTGATGTGCTTAAAAGTATATGCTTTGGCATAATAATTTTTATATATTGCTCTTACCAACAAAAATATAATGTCCAGTTCAATGGCACTGGTATTATAAAACAAAATATTTTAGTCGGACTTTTTGAATACTTTCTAAAAGTATGAAAATTATAAACAAATTTCACTTTACATAGGCTTTTTGCTTACGCTCTTTATTAACACTCCAAAGAAATCTAACAAATCATTCTACTATATTATTAAAATTTTAGAAAATATGCTTTCCCTATAGTGGTTGTGTAAATGTTCTGTAATTCTACATTTTAGGTGTGTTCAAATAAGTTAGTATGCATTTTAAGTTTCTTTTATTGAACAGTTCTAAGATATTTCAATGTAAATGTTTCCACTAACAAACAAATAAAGTTTCAATAAATCATTAGCATGGGTCTGCTAAGAGGTTATGAATATACATTCATACGTGAAAAAGTACATTGAGTATTAGTTTACATACTGATGAAAAGATCACTAAAGTCACCTTAAAATAGAGACAGTTTTATTTGAGCCAAATTAAAGACCAGCCGACGAGACACATCTTCTATGTAAAGAAGCAGCAGAAGTGTTCCCAAGGGCTATAGTCATATGAAGGTTTGGTATCCTCAAGGAGGCAGGCAAGAAAGACAGAACTTCAAAGTGGTGTGTTCTTTTACATAAGATATGCAATGCTATATAAAAGGTCAAGTTTGGCGTTCATCCTGGTGCCTAAGGTGCTTAAAGGAGAAGGTGACCTTTCTTACTTATTTTATTGATGCTGACCAGAAAATTCCTGACTAACTACATATTTGGGGGAGGTTGAAACCACAAGTAGGTTAGGTTTGAAGCCCTGATTTGGTTGCTTGTCCTGGCAAAAGTGACTGCCTGCTGGGCTGATGGTTTTCTTTTTAACATTCATGTGGTACTATAACTATGTTGTTTAGAAAATTGAAGAATTTGGTAGGGTTTGTTTTAGAATATGGGCCAACCCTTTATGTTGTGCTTTAAAAGGAAGCTGGATAGTATAGATGCAAACAAGGGCTAAGATTCTTCTTTGAAACTACTTTTATGTGTCCTGAACAGGTGTGTGATCAAAGATAGCCCAAGGACTTGATGTCTGGTGATTTTTATATGTCAATGTTATTTGATAATTTAAAAGGATTGTTCAAATATAAGGTAATATTGAACATTGAATATATTTGCAAACACAAATGCATTGGTATCTTAAGTTGTATTTATATTAATTTCAGAATTACTTGATGATATATTTTACATGTATTGTTGGAAGGCAAGTAATTTTGCTCAAAGCAGTAAGTTGTATTTATATTAATTTCAGAATTACTTGATGATGATATGTTTTACATGTATTGTTGGAAGGCAAGTAATTTTGCTCAAAAGTAAATGTACTTTTGCTAATATTTATTGAAAGGAAAGGAGCGACACACAGCAGCAATTCACCGGAGAATTCCGCTTTATTAGGGAAAGGTGCTGGGTTATATAGGAAGGGGCATGAATTGATTGAGGTGTCACTTCCACGGGGCTGGTGGCTGTTGGCTAGGTGCTGGGATTGGGAGGGGGGCGGCGAGAGGTGATTGGGCTTCAGGTGGTGCCGGCGGGAACCGAGGACCCCGAAGAGAAGCCGGAAGTTTGCCATCTTACTGGTGGGGGCCCTTCATTTATAACCTATGATTTAATATATTTAAATATTCATGTAAATATTTGGAATTCTTCAAAAAGCAAGAATCCCAGAATTACTGGCCTCTGACATTTACTCTTCAGACTACTTAAGCACTGAAATAACTTTTCCTTAGAATCATGTTGTTATGGTGATGGTTCATGTAATTTCAGACACAACAGATTTAAGACACATTTATTTCAGAGGAATTGTAGAATTACTCTAAATATGGTTGAAATCTGGAACATATTTGATGGACCTCAGTTAATATACTTCGTCTTTTATAATCAGATAAGATGTTGCAATTTACTTTTAATTAAGGTATTCATACAAGAGCTAGTTTTAGGTTTAGTTGCTCTTGATTTCAATTTTGAAACTTCATGGTCCAGAGGTGATATCATTATACAATAATGCAACTCTTAAAGGGTGTCATGACTTTATTCAGGAAAAATTTTTAATACTATTCAGCCTTAGGCTAACATTTGCTTCTGATGGAATGGCAGACCTTTAACCTTGTTGTAATATTGTGTATAACATTTTACACGAATGTCTCAAAGTGCAAAAACCTTAACCTACATTAGAATGAAGACCTTTTAATATTTAATTTGAAATATGACAATTGGGACCAATCTTCTGCCTTCTCAATTCTCCTAACTTTGTATATAGCTACTTAGAATGAAACAAAAAGTACAACTCATTCTGTGCAATATGAGTGTAGCAAAAACCATTCAAAATCACAAGGACTTCTCTCCTTTGGGGAAGGATAGTGGGAGACTCAGGAGATGTGTAGCTATGAGCTTTAAAAATGATTGGGAGATGATCAAACATTTTGTAATGTTTTGTTCATCATTTTTTTGAATTTGGATGATAAGTATTTTGTGATTTAAATATATCACAAAATTTAAAAAGTAGATATTAAGTAAATGACACTTTCTCTGCAAATATCATTTAGCTGTTTAAAGTAATTCCTTGTGTGAAGTAAGTTATTTTCCATTTTTCTATTTTAATTATTTTGTTTTATTTTATAAAGCAGACTTATTTCTGTTAAACATATACATTTATAGGTTAAGTGAAATATAAACAGCTAACATCCAAGTAATTGTTTATTGCCATGATCATCAAATCCAGGGTCTAAATCTAGATTATATTTTTATTTTTATTTTTTCACTCTGCCAAAACTTAATTTCTCAGACTATAAATGTTTAATATGAGCTCTCATCTTTCTAAAAGGAAGGTCATTCATAAGAAAACTCTGTATTAAAATAATACACCATATAATGCTAATTTTCCAATATAACTTTCTTCTGAACTGCATATGCTTACCTTGAGAAATTTTCCGTTATTTTTTTTTTCATTACAAAAACCTCTCAAGAGAGACAAAATAACAGAGTGCTTACTGGCAAGTCTGAATTAATTATGAAGAAGGAAGATGTATATGATAGAAGCATAAGGAAACCTGTAAAATTCAATTTTCCCCCAATTCCAAGCATTACAAAGCAATTGTATTGAATAATGTTTTCCATATACTTCCATGAAAATGTCAGAAAAAAGAAAAGTGTAAGTGTAGTGATAAGAAACAGGGCCTACACTTCTGTTTTCAGTATGATAGAAATCTTTTTTTTTTCATACAAACTTTAAATGAGTTTTACCATAGGAAGACTTTAATGGCTTAAATTTTGAATAATAAGAAAATGCCAGTTAGGTCAGAGTTTGTATTTGTGCAAATGTGCATTCTTAAATTATTTTAAGCAGCATCTCATACTTGCCTGCTACATCTCTCAAAAATATAACACCCCAAAACTCTATTCAGAAAGTTTTTTTGAACTTCATAAATGAATGATTTCTTATATAACTGCAATAAAACCTCTGGGAAAGAACCTATTATGAGTACTGTATCAGCAAGTTTTAGCTTATTGCACATGACTTATTCCCTTTCCCACATAACTATTTAATGAATTTAAACCTCAGATTGTATAATGCCATAGTTGATAGGAGCCTTTAGCCTCTTTCTGCATTTTAAAAAGTAAGATTCCTGATTACTTTGGAAGAAGATTTAATGAAGAAAATAACTTGTAAATGATTCTGCATGTATCTGCCTGTTATCATTTCCATAAGAGTAGTGCCAAATGATTCTGTTCAACATGTCTTTATGGATTTTGAAGCCCACTTCAAAAATTCTTTCGCTACAAATAGGCTTGTAAGTTGATGGTCACAGAGTATCAAAATCATTAGTCAGCATATGGGTAAGAGGAGAAATGGAACCACAGGGATGGCCCAGTGTAGTATTTGGGGCTTGTCATCATTGTTAGGGAGTTGGTAGGGTAGAACCCTAAGGAAACAGAAGAATTGGCAATTGCAGTTCAGCATAAAAACATGCAAAATAATCTGTTAATTGTCCTAAGAGTAGGTATGGTCTCCCTCCTTCCCTCCCACCCTCCCTCCCTCCCTCCCTCCCTCCCTCCCTCCCTCCCTCCCTCCCTTCCTTCCTTCCTTCCTTCCTTCCTTCCTTCCTTCCTTCCTTCCTTCCTTCCTTCCTTCCTTCCTTCCTCCCTTCCCTCCCTCCTCATAGAAAGAAAAGGGCTTAAATTCTGTGGATGCAATGCAGTGCAAGGGGAAGGAAGTGAAAGCTACAGTTCAAGGGCTTGATTCTGCTATTTTACTGTATGCCTTTGACAAGACATTTGCCTTTTCTGAAACTACATTAACTTGATAAAATGGTAAAGCAGCTACCTACTCTCTTCACCAGACAGTTTTGATGGTTAAAAGAAGCAAACACACATACAAGGACCATGTTACAAGCACTTTACTGGGTGCAGATTGCTATCAATATAAGCCATTTCAAATGGGAACTGCCAGGTATTTGGTGTTTTATTCCACATTTAATTCTGGCACATTTGGAAAGGAACTAGCAAATCTTTTATAAGTCTGTTATGGAATGCTCCAGTCAACTCTCATTCCTCGGTTGAAGTATGCCATAATCTACTAAGTAATCTGCGTTATGCACTCAGGCCCTTAACAGCCCATTCCCCACATCACAGTCATGGTGATCTTTGCAAACCTTGTGATGTTATGCAGCCTGCTTAAAATCTAAATTGCTTGCATGACCTTTAGAGCTCTGTGTGATCTGGTCCCTGCCTCTCTGTCGAGCTTCACCATGTATCACTCCCCTGGTGTAATAAGCTCTAGCACAGTGGCATTTGTTGTGGTTCTCCAGACTTGCCATGTGCTCTTTTCCCACTGAGCATGTGTTCTTTCTTTGACTAGTAAGACCTTCTCCACACTCCAGCCTTGCTTCAATTTTAATGTCCGGCTACTATTCATCCTTATACTTCTGCTCAGGTGCTGCTTCTGCAGGAAGCTTTCTCTGACTCCTTGATGAGCTCAGGTCCTTTTTATAATGTACTCATAGACCCCAGTGACTTTTCATCCAGAACACCGATCTTGGTTTGTCATTAAATATCTATTATAATGACTATCCACTAATATCTGTCTCCTTTACCAGACAGTAAAGTCCTTGAGAACAACATTCTATTTTCTGCTTACTGCTAATCAACAAAATATCTGAGAAATTAGGGGCTCAATAAATTTATATTTCTATAAAACTATTCTAAATATTTGTGACACCATTTTATTACTTACATTAATTTGAAATATATTCTTATTGCTAGATGATAAACTATTAAAATGGAACTCTCCATGGGTCAGGCTAGACGAAAGATGAGAGGAGAAACTCAGGTACACAGCAGCCTAGGGCATCCTCTGAGTATAGTTAGACATGCAGTAGTTGGTCATCCACGCCACCATGAATTTCCAAAAGAAGGGAGCAAATTGAAGAGGCATATGTTTGTATCTAGCAGTCAGTTTGTTGGTGTTTGACAGACTTAAGAAAAGTAGTAGAGACTTAGCTATGCATTTTATAGGACCCAGATGAAGAGCCAGTAAGAGGAACTGGGCTCAGTGAAGAAATGACACCGGGGAAAGAGAGGGACTTACCACTTCTATAAATAGACCAGCAACAAAGTGGAATTTATGAGGACTCACCTGAGCTGTTTAACTAGGGCTTACTAAGAATCAACCTAATTAAGGACCAGGAGAGTCTCTGAAGCATAAAAATTGTTTATCCTGGAGAAGAAGACAAAGATAAATCCATAGAGTAGCAGAGAATACATTAAATATAAGAAGCCATGAAGATTATTACATCAATAAGAATTTATATTTAACATGAAATATTTTAACCAATATAAAGTGTATAGGAATGCTCTGTGTGTAGTAGCAGGGTGCATGATAGAGGGAATAGGTGGCAAAAAAAGTATGCAGGGAAAAGATAAAGGAGGGAAAAGGATAAAGAATGAATATGTAAAAAGAAATTAAGTTCTTTCTCTCTTAGGGATTTTGAGAATAATCTTCCTTTATAGGATCAGAGAGAGTTTTTTACAAGCCAGAAAAGTTCAGTTGTAGTTCAGTCCAGTAAACAATCAGGGCTTGGAACATCAGTCAGTCCAGGCTGAGGCTAAGGTAGTTAAATGAGCCAGAGTAGAATTAAGTCTTTGTTAAGAAAGACACCAAAATAGAATACAATGCTTTATGACAGAGATGCTAGAGGCATGGGGAGAGAAAAAAGAAAACCCTTTTACCTACTTCTTACAGCAGTCACTATGTTAATGTGCATTTTTTACTATGTTTCCTCCATTAAACATATTAAAATAATTCTATGTCACTAGTGATGTAAGAGTGCATATGTGAGATTATGATATGCTCCACACCATTTCATATCTCCCTGGATAACAACACACTACAAGAACTAAAACATATTCTTTGCATATACCCCTGTCTATAAACAGGAAAAATGGAGATTACCTAAATAATATATAATATATTTGGTTATTATACAAGTACAAACATCATTAATACAAATAACATAGATAGATAGAATAGATAGATAGATATAGATACACACACAGACATGTATATATATAATTGGCTGCCAGGCAGTTCCAATCTAATCATATGAGTTCTTAAGAGCAAATACCTATCCTGGCTGCAAAGAAGCAAAGAGATGACACCATGCCACGGACTCAGCCCACTGCTGTTGGCTTTGAAGATAGAGTAAGGGGCCACAAACTTCAGAATGTGTGACTTCTTGGAAAAGGCAAGGAACTAATTTTCCCCTAAAGCCCCCAGAAAGAATGCAGCCCTGACAATACTTGGAATTTAGTTACATGTGGCCCAAGTCAGACTTCTGACCTATACAAATGTACAAAGATAAATTGTTTTAGGACACAATCTGTTACAGCAGCCAAAGAGAAAAAATAATACATACATAACAAGAACATATGTGTTTGTACAGCAACTGAAAAGTTGAGGAGAATAAATGATAAAATTAAATGAAAGAGAAAAGGAAAGTTAATAGAATCTAGTGGGCAAGAATTTAGAATTCTAATAAGTGCTATTTTTAGTTCCTTTCATCATTGAGATAGAATTAACTTCAGTTTTGTATTTCAATTTTACCCCAAAATGTAATTCCAAGAATGTGTAATTCCAAGAATGTTCTTTATTTAAAATGAAGTTAATTTCCCAGAGATTCTGTCAATAAAATACATTGTTTACTTTAAAAGTGCATTATCTATTAGAGAAGTAAATATGAAGAGCTCCATAAAGACTGTACTTTGTTAGTCCAATTTAAAAAATAATTAAACTTTATGAATCTGAAAGCTTCTCATAAATTAAGATTAGCCAACTTTCAGGAAACATGCTTCCAAACTTGCATAGATAAAATGGTTAAATATGTCTCCATAGGTTGCCAGATTGTGACCAATAATCAGTAGGTATGAGCTTAGACCACATTTCACTTATCATCATGGTCATATATATTATATATGGAAGTATGAGAAATACGGTTATTATCAGCCATCAAGTGTTGATCACTTCCACTTCTTCAGCATTATATCAAATCATAAACCACATCAGATGAGAAAGGATTTCATGATAACTGATGATTCACTGAAGTAATATTACTCATCACAACATCTATTATAGGATCTGTCTTTTGTAGTTAGCAGATTCTTGGTACATAAGTCAGTTACTTATTTCAATCAACTCTTAATAATCGCATAGTCCATGTATGCTACAAGAGATGAGCATCTTACCTCCTTCCTGCCCCATGAGTCAAACAACATTTGACACAATATGGATGTTCAATAAATATTTATTTAATGAACAGAAAATCTAATAGGTACTTTTCATTGTTTGTTTTTTATTTATTTCTCCCCATTACAGAAGAAGAAACCAAGACTTAAATCACTGGAGGCCATTTGCAACAGAAGCAGTTAGTTGATTCTAGTTAGTTGTTCCAGTGTCCAAGCTGTTAAGTACTTCTTAAAATTATTTTTGAAATTTCAATATCACTTTTATTATAGCCAAAATAGTGGAATTAACTGTACATAATATATAGATTTTAATATACAGGGAGTAAACTTTACTTTGGCAGATCACGTTAAACAAAATTAAAGTTGCATGCATTACTAACGTAAATCAATATCCTTAACTTAGTGTAAGTGTGAAACATTTTCTTGCTTTCCTGTGTTTTGTTAAATCACCATAACCTAACCTAAACTGCTCTATAAAACTGATATGATGAAATTTACTTTGCTGTTTTTCCTTCTCTAATTCTGACAAAACTTTTCATAAGCCTCTTCTGTCTCTGGCTCCATCTCATCAGCAATACCACCCAGGTATGGATCACCAGTCCTTGACAAACCTGTTCATTTTCTTTGTATCTGGAAAAAAGTACTTTCTTTCAAGTAGCTCTTGGTATTTCTCTTGGTAATCTGGATCAGCTGCAGTGAAAGGAACTTCATCAGATGCATAAAATGTTGGGTCATTCATCAAATAGTTAGTTCACTCACAAAGTACTGAATTTGGTATCACCAGTGCCAGTTCAAGTGGAGACTGCCTCTGAGCCAGATCCACACTTATTTCCATTATACCTCAAAGAAAACTATGGTTCCCAGCTTCTGTATTTTAACAAGATTATTCAGTGTTTGGTTTGTTCATATGTTTATATAATAGGGTCAACTGCAAGTGAAATTTTCTCAAACCAAATTTTTGTTTCCATCTGAAGTATTTAGCTCTTCAACCCACATTTATCGAGAAGTTCCAAACTCTACTTCACTTTTAAGATGTTTGGGAAAATATTTTACTCAAAATTGGGTCTACAATATTTGATGGGTATATGCTTTGATTTATCATGTGTGAAAAAACCCACAAATGACTGTGGAGGAAATCATCTTTCTGTTTCATTGCCTCATTGTTTCATTTCCTCTCTTTGTTTGCCCATACTGTTATGAAGACACTTCAAATATGTTCATATCTAAAATACCATACTCACTTATAATGCTGCCTTAAACTGATGCTATAGATCTTATGAGTTAGAGTGATTTTATGTGTGTTTCTTTTTGCATTGTTTTACTAGTAGTGAGGTCTGTGTGCTTTTCATATGGTTCATATGACAAAGCTGAATCACAAAACTGTGAGTAATAACTTTAATTTCTGCTAGTGTATTTTACTCCACTAATATATCAATACATAGAGACTTGATGAAAAACTGATCTATTTGTATTATTTGCGGACTTGTCTAACTCCAAGAGAGGTTTACAAATAGCTTCTTAAAAAATATAAGAGGCCCATGAGTCAGTGTTTCCTTTCCTAATAGCCAATTCTTCCCACAGGGAGTTCAAAGCTGCCAGTACACAAGCTCTGCCTAGTGTAAATGCATCAGAGAAATCCATGTAAGAATGTAAAGTGATGGCCAGTTCCTTCGCTTATCTGGATTACAAACTTTGTGCTCATTAGATCAAGATCACAATGCAGGTTCCAAAAGACTGCACAACTAGTTATTGAAGAGAAACTCAGAGTTTTGTGAGTTTGGTTGTCACACAGTGTGTAACATAGAACAAAGGAGACCTAGATGGCAGTGCATGCATGTTACTTAGTACTTGTGCCTAAAAAGTACTACCGAATGTATGTGAGTGGGAAGTCATCGACTTTGAGAGAAAGTGTTGGAAGCAAGTAGAAGTTTCCAAATATCTATTTGGCATAAGTAGTTACTGTTTCTTTTATAATCTCAGATCTGTATTTTGCAAAGACAGGAAAACCAGGTACAAAGCTGTTTTTTTTCTTATTATAATCGTTAAATATATTAGATTTCATAGCATAATTTAAATTATTGGAAATAATATCGACTTGCTGGTTGCAGCATGATCACAATAGTATTATCCTCACAAAAAGATGTTTTATCATTTATCATTAAATAACTTTAAGCTGCAAATGCTAACTGAAGACAAGCTATTTACCCCAAGATTGACTGTTTTGTTTGTAAAACCAGTAATGCACATAAGAGAACACTGGTATGGATCCTGTGAAAATATCGAAGTTTGCTTGATTTACAAAATAAATTTCAAAGTAGAGTAAACATCAGTCAAAAGCAGTAGAAATTACATGTATAAACACAGCAAATAGAAGTTCTTTTATGATAGAAATTACATCAATTTACCACTTCAACAGCAAAGAAAATTAATCTATTTATTTAAGAGATATTGCAAAACTTCCTGGAATACAGATCTCCATGTAGCTCTGTTTATTATTAAAATATAAAATAAAATAAGACCTTATTTAATAAAGCTATACTTCAATTGGAAATAAAAGAATGATTTGTTGCTGTGGTCCCATTACGTTCAACTTTGAAATAAAATTAGAGTCTCAATAATACAAAACCATAGTATTTCCTAGTTCAGCTTTGAGAAATCTCTTTGACCACATTCTTGTAAGATAAACACAGACAAATTTTATCTTATCTGTGCTCCATGACATTTGTTTTATTTCTCCTCTCCTGCATTAGCTCTTTATAGCTTTGCAATTTATTCTACTAACCACTTATATGTGTATTTTTAAAAATATACACTCATTACCAAGCACTATGCTAATCACTGGGTCTATGGTAGTAAGACAAAAAAAGTCTTTACCTTCATGGAGTTTACTATCAGATTAAGGACACATAATCTTTTAAAAAGTAATTAAAAATTTATTTAAATGCATTGAAGGGAGAGAGCAGGATGTTAAAACATACAGATTATATTTAGTTCTGAAAGACTTTTGAAAAATTATATCCCTGGTAAGCCCCGAGTTCTTCATACAAATACAACTCTCTGATCATCAGGACTTTACATGAATGCCTGAAGTGTAAATACACATCCTTTAAGATCATAAATATAAAAATAGTAAAAGTAACAATGCAAAGACTGAATGATAATTCAAGATAACCTTGTGCAAAATAATTCAGGCGATGATGTCTAAAGGCCAAATCATTGGTATTGTTTATTATTGTTCTAATATTATTAAAAATACACTTTTTTTGTATTGGAGTGGCTACAATAACCTTAATGGCAGGTGCTTGCATTTAGCTGGAACAGCACACTACACAGTGGCTGAAAAAAGGAGATCTTTGCACATATAAAATACAGTACTTTGCAAGAACCAAACTCAACCAAATATAACAAAGAAAATCACATACAGAAGATGTTGACACTTTTGAAGTTTTGGGAACCTTTTCTGCCTGCTAAATTTAAATTTCAAGCAATTATGTCTGTTCTGCTGTCAGCTGTCTCATTTTGCAGCATCACATTATGTGTATGAGGCAGCAAATAGGACAGAAGAATCTGAAATCGAGGACAATTGGCAAAGCAACTTATTCATTACATCAAAGTATCAAAACAAACCAAAGATTTTATATGTCCTGTGCAAAGTGAGGCTATTTTAGCTTCAAAATACACATAATATGGTAAGCAATAAGCAATTTCGGTGTCTCCACAGGCTCACCTAAATAAGTATTTCTCTTCTTTTCCATGTTCAGAGGAGCCCTGCAGAGCAGAGAGTCTGTTCCATGACAGTCCTGACTGAGCCTTCATATCACAGTCAGTCGTGATCATCCACGTACTCATGTCTAATACTCTTGCTGCCCCCGAGTGATGCTGAGCCTGGTTTTAGAGAACCCCTCCACAACTTGCAGACCAAGTTGCCTGGCATTAACCTTCATTTGGTCTAATTGTTTTGATCAATTAATTAGTCTTATTTTTTAATAGTACATAATGCTGACTAGAATTTGAAAATCTGCTATGTTCATGTACTGTCGTTTACAATAGTGAAAAACAAGGGAAAATAATTATTCTACAATGGGTGATTTTGCTTAATGAACTGCAGTAAGTATGTGAAATTGAAAACAGTGATGTGGAATAATATGCAATGGCATAGAAAGATGTTTACAATATAGTGTCTAATGAAAAATGAAGACATTATCTAGTACTTAGGTACAAGAATATACTACTGAGTATGATTTAAATGAGAATAAAAGAAAACAGTGGAAGCAAATATGTGGCCCAGAAATCTAATGTTTAATTTGAATCTATCACAGGACTATACAGCTTCAGGTAATTAGAAACCCCAATAACTGTGGTTTAAATAAGATTTTTTTTCTTTTAAGAGGCTTGTTTAGGGAGTCCATTGCTGGCAGGGAAACACCATATAATTAGGGCCCAATCCATTTCTATCTTTACTTTTTATCATCATGCTTTATTGTCAGTGTAGCTACCTTTAGCATATGGAAGCTGAAGCCCCACCCTTCTTCTCCACATTTCAGCTAGAAACGGAAGAGGGAGGACAAAAGGGCATAACTTCCACCTTTAAAGGGTTTTCCTCAAGATCTTTATGTGAACAAAGGTGTCTTTGTTTGGGGTTAAATAGTGACCAAGAGAAAGACAGTTTTGCAAAAAGACATCTCAGAACACAACAGCCCCTTAGACAACAGAGTGATTTGTTACTTTATGTATTATTCTCACCTCATATTACCAGCTGGCATTGGGGAACATGTTTTAAGTACTTCATATTTCTTGGGTGAGTAGATGCATAAATATGAATTTCCACTAAAAGAAAACAATGATACTGCATTTGGAATTATATGGACAGAAATTAAGTATGACATCACAGAAAGTAACCTCTATATTCTATCAGTTCAGGCTGGAAAGAGACAAAGAGCATAAGACATGACTCTGGTTTGTTTCTCTGTATTGCATATTGCTCATTACAAGGAGAAGAGGTCAATTTTGCTTTGTAGGGTAACAAAAAAACCCTTCACACAACTTCACCCCTGCTCTGACTACGTCACACTCTTAAATTTGTTATATTTGGTTTTCTTCAGTTTTAAAGCTCCATCTCAGAAAGTCCTTTTGAAAGATTATGCATAGTCTGGAATATTCTACAGCTCCAGTGTCTCTTTTATCTATCCCTTACCCTTCACCCTTCCAACCACTGTTCAAGTTCAAGCTTTACTTATCACCCAACAAGTGGTCTTATTTCTTCAGCAATCAGATTAAGTATCAATGATGCCAGCAAAGTTATCAGTTTGAAACAGTTATGGACATGTCAATCCATGTTTAAGATATCAAATAGCTCCTAACTGACTTCTGGGTAAAACTCAAACCTGTCTTCAACACAGGCGCTTATGGCCTACATTTGAGCTATGTGAAATTATCACTTATTTAGGCTTGCTCTGTAGCTCTCAAATTTTCTCATGCTTCAGAATCATCTGGGGATCATGTAAATGCACAAATTACTAGTTTCTATTCCCAGAATTTCTGAATCGACAGATCTGAGCTGGACCAAGAATTTGCTTTTGATGACGGACCAAGGAGCAAAATTTGGGAACCATTTCTCTGAACTTTCACATTTCCATACTTCCGTTGTTGCTGTTTTCTTTGCTTTGTATCCCTCTATTTCTCTTCACTTTTTCATTTAATAAAATATCAAATGACACTTTTAAAATAAATCCTAATTCTTCTGGGCAAAATATTTCTCCTTTAGGTGTTTGCCTAACTTTTTTTTTTCTATAACACTTTGACAAATACCTTTGACATGATACTCATCCCACATTACAATTATTTGTTTATGTAATTGTCACATCTGTGAACTTCTCTCTTTTAGGCAACTGAATCCTTAGTGATGTCTGTCAATGAGCTTGGACTATTTGAAAGAAAAGAGGCCCCTGAAATGAAAATTACCATTAGGAGTAAATGTGGCCAGTGAAGTAAGGTGGTGGCTTGATTTCTTGACCTGGATGCTTCTTTCAGGGTAACTGTGATTGAACCCGACACTCACCTGACCATGCAACCTCTACCCCTCCCACTGTTCCCCTTAGGTGTACATACAGGCAGATGCACAGACACACCTCCATGAGAGTCTGCAAAGAAGGATATGGTACAAAGGAAAGAACTGGTCCCAAGAAACATGTCTGGGAATAAAAAGGAGAAAAGGACTTTTTCTGTTAATTGGATGGTATGAGAGTTCTGTTCTAGAGTATGTAGGTGTTGGTCTGGTGCGGCTTTGCTGGGGAACCTGCAAACACATCATGCAAGAACCTGCAGAAAACAGAGTATATAGTATGTGAAGAATACAGTGTTTGGTAATTATAAGACAAAGATCATGGCATTGACCAAATCAGAAAAAATTTTGATGCTAAAGAAGGCATCAATTTACACTTAGTGACATTCATTTGCATTATACCCTCTTGGAGATTCCTTTCTCAGCTAAGCAGATGTTAATCCAAATGTGTTTTAACATATCAAATATATATATATATCAAATACATATATATATGACAACATCGTAAGACTTCCTTCAGACCTAGAAGGAACCAAAGATATCAGGTAGTGAATTCATTTAGATTAAATATCATGGAGGATCTAACAATTCCTAGTGGTATAGAAGAATGTAGCAAAAATGATGCTCTACCTTTATTACTAATTGTCAATGCATTTTCTGTTTTTTAGGAGAGGAATGTAGTTGGCAAGATGAAGCATAATGTTTTTGCTAGGCATCCTTTAGTTTTGGCAGTAAAAAATGGGGGCACAGACATTGCATTACAATTGCATCCTCCTCAAAGTTAAGAATTAAAAGTTACTTGAAATTTAAAATATAGCAAATTTCAAGGAACTTCTATAACACAGTATAAAGTCAGCAGAAAGATTGTTTTGCACATGAATTTTTAAAATATAGCTCTAAGAAAATTAGACTTTAAAGAAAGTATCTCTAAAATGTAATTTTCCACTTCCTAGAATTACAGATACAGAATTCAAGTGAGGTAAAGTTTTCTTTATAATATTGTTCATATGTTTATTTGGTAGCAAAAAGAATTCTGTTTCTGTTATTTCTGCTTTGTTTTGCTTTGTTTTGTTTCAATGTTATGTAAAGCTTTTCTACCAGCCAGGTATTCTAAGCAAACCTCTTTTTCTGTTTGTTAAGTTTCTGCTTCTTAAACTGGTGTTTGTCACCCCCAGTGGTTACATATTGGGGCACCAAGTGGTAAACTAATGCTTATTTTTCTTGGGGCTTCCCACTTTCTTAAGAAAAATTTTTATGGGGGAAAATAAGTGTTATAACTAGTGAAAATTTGCAAAAACAATGTTTTCCAGAATGGATTAGAATATTTACATGAATTTACTTTTTACAATCAAACTCTTGATTCCTCCTTAAAACCAGTGGGCACTTTGGGATTCCCCCACTAGATGCCTAAGGTACGAGGTTCAATTTCCTCTGCCATTAAGAGGGCTTCAATTGCAATATTTAAAGATAATTTTTAAATAGTATCTTTCTTTGCTCATATATAGCCTTTTCTTCAAGTTAAATTAAAAGTGACCTTTCTAAAATATAAATGTTGTCAGGCCTTTTGAAAGCCTTAAATGGCACCACATTTCATAAAGTACAAAGTCCATAGTGCTTAGCAGAACATGCCAATCCCTCCCTAAGCAGTTCTTACCTATTTGTTCAGACTCATATCCAGCTATTCCTCCAAGCACACCTGTACTGCAGTAAATAGAGGAAGGCTTTATGAATGTGTCACATTTGTCATGCCTCCATGAAGTTTCACAAGCCCTCTGCCCTTCCTTTTCATTTGTTCTCCCCTCAAACTCTTCCATTTCAGTGGATTTCTATTGATCTTCCAAGTCTCAGCTCATATTACTTTTGTGAAGTCAGCCAAGTGAGGGCTGAGCATGGTCTTCTCTTTTCTTCTGATGTTTTCTGACAGAGTATATCTCAGTTAAAGAACTTACTACATTTTGTTAAAATTTGTATTGACTTGAGATCTAGGTTCAAGAAAAACTGGCCTACAGTGTATGGTACAGCAACACAATTACACAATTGGATCAGCTATTTCAGTTACACAAGCCTTAAATAACATTGCGAAGCTAGGTATTTCATTTTAATTTTGTTACCACCAGTACAATCTTATAATCAAATGACAGAATTTGACCTAAATATTTGTACTAAGTGACTGTTTTACTGAATATTAGGTAAAACATTGGTATTGTATTTGTATCACATTTGATTTTTCTATTTTAGAAACTTTAAAATTATAACAGGAAACTTTTTCCTGTTATAATATTCAGCTTAAAAAGAATCCCAAAGTCTGGGGTTCTAGAAGATTATTTGGCTCACTAAAGCCTTAGACCAACTCATAAATATTACTTGAACTTAAACCAAATTAAAGAAATTTAATTTAAACCCGATTTTTAGATATTATAATGCCATTTCAGTGAGAACAAAGCCATCATTTTTTCTTATGGGAACTTAGTGTATAGATACAGTAACAACTTTCCTCTCCTGTACTCACTCTTTTGATGTGACTTCCTCTAGAGAGGCAATTGTGTAAATCTATTGCTTGTTTTCTAGAGAGGGAAAAGAAAATACCTTATTATAACTAAAAGTTAGATTTATATATCCAGTTGCACATACTTGTCATTTACTTATCCATTCATTCATTCACATATTTTTTATCACCAACCATGTTCTTTTCACCTTATTAAGTACTTTATATTAAAAAAAAACAGACAGAGCCCCTACACACATGGAATTTAAACTCTACTGGGGGATTTTGACAATGAGGAAATAAATTTATAACATGAGATCAGGAAGTGCTATAAAATATTCAGTGATTAAACTGACAGAACTATAGGCTATGATAGTTATTTTAGATAGAATTGTCAAGGGAAGACTTTCTTAGGAGGCGGCATTTGAACTGAGACATAAATAAAGGAGTGAGCTGAAGAATTTTGAAGTGTATGTCTCACAGACAACTCATATCTGAACCTTTAATTTCCCCTTTTAGACATGTTGCCCAGCCACTGCCCAGCCACCTCAGTGAATGGTATTATTACTTACCAAGTTTAAGTTAAACTCTTAGGTCATCTTTTATGCCTACCTGTTCCAACCTCAGATATCTTGAATATCTCAAAAAATCTTGAATCTTACTGCTTTTCCCTCCCCAAGTTCACTATTGCAACTCCAGCATAGTCCATTATCTTGCAAAAGGGATGTTACAATAGTCCCCTGATGGTATGCCAGCACCCACACTGGCACCTTCTTATCTCTTCTCTGGACTACACACTGAACTATTTGCAAACTTTAATCAGAGCACGTGAATTGCTGCTGCTCAAAGACTACGCATTGCTCTTATGATAAGGATGCAACTCTTTGGCAGGGCCTCTGAGACCACAGTGGCCTGGTCCCAACCTTTCTCTTCACTCTTGCCATACAAGCTTTCCTCACTGGCCTCCTTTTACTTCCTTGGACTTCCTATATACCTCTCACACAAGGTCGTTCTACATCTATATTCTTCTCTTTGGAAAATGTTTTCATTCTCACTTGATTAAGCTAACTCATGCTCATTGTTAAGATCCCAGCACAATTTTCACTTCTTAGGGGTTTTCCTTAACCTCCCTGGCAAGATCAAATGCTCTATTGTAGTCCCCAAAGCAGCCTTTTCTTAATAGCACTTGTCTTGGCCCTGTTATATTATATTTGTTTGTGTGGTAAAGAGATTACTATATATTTTTTTCCCACCATAGTTTCAAAGGTCCATGCCAGACATTTTTTCCAAAACTGGTTTACTGGTGAATAAATGAATGTTTACTGAATGAGAGAACTAATTAGTTAATTGGTGGACCTCCATTCCAGCACGCTCCCCTTAGGTACTACAATTTATATACTTGGTCTTTTTTGCTGAAATACTCTAGGCTCTTTTCACTGCAGGGCTTTTGCACATGCTATTGTCTCTCTCTGGAGCAGTCTTTGCACTCAGGGTTCTCTTCATTATTCATGTCTTAGCTTAATTAACATTTTCACAGAGAAGGCTTCCCAGCTCAATTTCTTCAAAGTGTTATAGCGCTCTTCTCCTCCTGTTCTGCTTGTCAGTTTCAAATTTGTATTAATTTTACAATTATACATTTTTCATTTCTTTTTCATCACTACACAGTGAATTCTACAAAGGTGGATACCATGCCTATTTTGATACTGTTTTTTCATATACAAAGAGATGTGTATTCCTGAGCATGAAATTAAATTTTTCATTCTACATTAAACACTACAGTTGGAAAATGATATTACCTAACAGAACATTTCTCTTCATTTACTGCCCAAACATTCTCATTGATTCAACAAATTTTCTCACTCATTAATAGAAAATGTTACTTTTCAGTACATGCTAAGGAAAATGTGACAAGGGTCATGCCATTGTAAAATCTACTTAGCTTGTAAAAAGACCCAGCTTATTCTTTAACTTAATCTATATGCTGTTCTTCCTCTTCTTCCAATCACCTTAATCAATTAAGTTACTTTGTAACCAAGACAAAAGACAGATCTTCAGATTGTAAAGGAACCTATGTAGATAAAGAATACTGAGATCTGGATCAACACAGTCACCTCAATAACTCTTTTCCTTAAGACATAACTTCAAAAGTGTACAACATGCCTTACTTATATTGACCCCCACCCAAAAGGCCCTGTTAAACCCCAGACCTTAAACTTTAAGTGTGCCTCCCCTCTGAGGTCACCCACACTCCTATCTGAGTGTGTACTGTTTCATCAAATAAAGTTTCTTGCTGCATAAGCCTATTACACTTCATCAAAGAACTCACTCACCTCCACCTCTAGCATTCAATGTTTCTGTCACTTTGCTATTTCATTCAAATTTCTGGTTTTTATCTGTCCCCCTGTTTTATTTTAGATCAGTAGGGAAGCCAAAGTTCTCAGAACATAATCTTACTCCAACCAATGCTCCATGTCTCCCACAAATTCTGGAGTCGTAGGGATATAATTCCCACACCATACAGATCAAATGGACACTGGACACCATGTAACACTGACTTCAGGAGTTGTCAATGGATTTGCCCTATGCTGAGCAGGAGTTCAATTAACTTTCCTTTTCTGCCTCTGGTCTGCCTTGCTCTCTACTGTCTGCATGGCTGTTGACATTCACCACTGCTCCTGCTCTAATGGATTCCTTACTTGCTGATACTTGTTCAACTTGATTGCAAATTCTTTCTTGATCAGAGTCAAGACTCCCTGTCTAGGTTAAGGTTTCCCTAGTGCACCGGGAGAGACCTCCCCAGGCACAGTTACCCGACAACAATATGGTATGGTCACATTATTATGTAGTTATGCCATTCCAATTGCTTTTCTGTTTACATTTTAGTCAGTTATAATCTGTTGAACAAAAAATGTCTATAATCTCACCAATAACTATAAAGATTGGTAGTAAGTAGATGTTACTGAAATTTCTTTGAAAACACACCTGCTTGTTCCCATGTAAATTATATGCATGGTTGTTTTATTCTAGATTTGCACATTTCATATTGAATAAAATAGATGAAATTTTAAAGTACTTTAAGTAATTTCATAGCATGCATTAAAGAACCACATACCCAAGGACATGTGTATAAACATTCTATAGCTTGTATCGCTTTCTCTTATGCATGAAAAGAAAGCATAATGTTACCCAAATTTTACCTAGAATCCAAGTATGTCACACAATTCTAGAGTATATATAATCCAAATATATATGATGAAAAATAGCAAGAAAGAGAAGGAATGAACAAAATCTTTCCCTTTATGGGCATCATGCATTCTATTAAGTGCATGTGAACTAGGTAATTTAATAAAACATCCATGTTCATGGTAAGAGTTAACTAATAAAACACTATTTAGCTACAAACAGAGGTGTCAAACAAAATATGAGGCCCATTTACTGTCCTAGGATGGGAGTTAGATTTGTTTTCATTTTTAAATTCTTTATTTTGAAATAATTTTAGATTTAAAGAAGAGCTGCACAGAGAGTACAAATAATTAATATACACTCTTCACTCAGCTTTCCCTGAAGTTAGCATTTTATATACCATCATTTCTATAACAGTACAACACTATTAATAACAAAACTATAGACTTTATTCATATTTCATGAATTTTCCCACTTATGTCCTTTTATGGATCTATGAACCAGTCGAGGACACCACTGGCACTTAATCATCATGTCTCCTTAATTTCTTTTCATCTGTAAAAATTCCTAGTTTTGTCTTTTATACTTGAAGATTAATGTTGTAGAATATCCTTCAGTTTGAATTTGGCTGATGTCTTCTCATGGTTAAATTGGATTTATAGATTTGGGGAAATTATGTCACAGAGGAGAAATTCCCCTCAAGGTACATCAGAAGGCACATGATACCACCCTACTGCTAGTAAGGTTAAACTCAGTCTCTTGGTTAATATAGTGCTTGCCAGGTTTCCCACTGTGAAAGTTACTGTTGTTTCTTTTCCATCCTTTATTCATAAGAAGTGAGTCACTAAATGCATCATACATGCAAAAGAATTAAGCTCTATCCAGTTTGTGGATGTGTGTTAAAATCATAACAATAATTAATTCATATGCTAGGAGACATAGTTTGAGGATTTGCAAATATCCTATCTCCCCTTGAAGTTTAGCCCCTTAATTTTAACAGTTGTAAGTGGATAATGCCTATAGCAATTATACTATGGTGTTTTCATGGTGAATTTCTATTTTCTTCATCCCTTTTACACTTATTTGAAATACTTCTTTAGGGAAAATTTCCTTTTTTTCCCACATTTACATATTTCTTCAATAATTTACTTCTATCATTATGGACTCATAGATATTTATTTTACTCTGGTTTTAATCTAAAACTATTCTTATTTTATTACTTTAATCTTTCCAGCTTTAGCTACTGAGGGCACTCTCAAGTTTTCTTTTAACATTTCCTTACTAGCTCTACACATTTCTACAGGTTCATCCTGTATTTTCACTGTTGCAACCATAAAATTACTAATTTTTCCAAAAATCCTTTGTCCCTTATTGAAGAATAATATGAAGAAACAAAGACCTGGTGTCATGTAGGCTCTTTGCTACTGAGGTGCTGTTGCTCTGAATCCTCCCTGACATTTGATGAGGTTAGCATTTTTTATTTTAGTCATTCTAATAAGGATGTACTACATGTCATTATAGTTTTAATTTGCTGAATTTAGTTGAAAACCATCTGGCTAAGTACACTTTAAGGATATTTTGGCTACATGTTACCTTTTCATAAATTAATTATTTCAGATTGTAACTATATAAACCACATTGTAATTATCAGCTTAGTACATAAAATGATACTTTAAGATTTATGAATCTGTCCAAGAGCAGTATCTCTCTGTTACAACATTACCATTGCTTCTAGCCTAAACTTTCTAATTTTGATTAATCCCTTATAATTCTTAAGTTTCTTTCTATGGTGCTATTCATTCAGATGTGGACAGCTGATCAAACTATGAAGAGTCATTTTATTATAAATTATAGTTTGAACTTACCTAGACAATATTTTAGTGTTATGTAATTTTTTTATTTAGACTTAATTTTTTAGAGCAGTTTTAGGCTCATTAATGTGGATTTTGACAGGTTATTTAAGTTTAATGAGAATATTTTTTATTTCATATAATGATTGATCAATTAAAAAATTCTACTTAATGATTTTTTTAAATCACTTGCCTAAAGCTGCATTTGAAACTGAAACAGAAAAATCATAATTAAAAGGCAGAATTGAAAGATATACCTATTTAAGAGGTTTAAGATTTAAAAGAAATCTTTATAAAGCCAACCACTATCCAAAAAATTTTTTTCTCATAAAAGTCAAGATCCGAATAAAAATTTTTATTCTTTGTTTTGGGTTAGCTTGAGCTTTCTACATTAACGTTTGCACAACTGATAACATTAACTAATGTCATTAATTAATCTTCATAAAAACCTGCAAATTTTTATATCAAAGAATGATCTCAGTGTAAAAAATTCTAAGTTCCTAATCAGTTTTTCTCACAATTTTTGTACTTGGTTTCCAGCATTTTAATACAAGAATTTTGATTCTAATATAATTTCTATTCCTTTAACTCATAGGAAACTTTTTGAATATTCTTAAATTTAGGGGGTCTGATATTTCCATGCGGAGTGTGTCTTTGGTTGTAAACTGTTAAGATATTAATTTTAAAAGAAAGTATAATTGTGGCTCTTTGTCCTGATAATGGGTTTCAGCTAGGGCAAGTTCGCTATGGATTCAGTGTGACCAAAGAAATTGACCTTAAAATGCCCTTCGGGGTGAAAGGGTCTTACAAAACTGCTGTCTGGCCCATCTCTCTCTCCTGCTCCAGCAGCAACCACCGGCCCTCCCCCGTCCCCCTCAGGTACAGATAAGCCCTCTGTTGCCCAGGTAATTACCCATTGATATGGAGATGAAAGATGCAAATGTACTAAAAGCCTACTTCTTTTCACCTCTGAGCACCTGTTGATATACAGACGTACCAAAGCCAGGCAAGATATTCTGGAAATATTACAATTTTACCCACACTCTTGCAAACACAACAATTAAACTTCTTAAAGATTTCATCTAGCTAATTAATTACAGAGAAGACCAGTAAGATATTGAAACAGTAAGGTAGTAAAAGGGGAACTTCAAATTCTGTTTTATACAAATGGTTTTGCATCTGTACATACTCGGTACAGATAAAGAATGCTGAAATGAATTTACAAAATTGGTTCAAGGGAGAAATAATGTCCCTTAAACAGAAATAATTTATTTGCTTATCTGAAAGAACAATTAAATTGATACTGCTATCAAAAACTACAACTCACAGAATTGTAAAGCCCCTCAAGATAATGAAAGACAGCACTGGTTGGTTGATTGGAAGGCTCGTCAGGATACCTTAAAATCTCGATCTCTTTTTCTCTCTGTCTCTCTTTCATACCAAAGTCTTTGATGGCTTTCCCTGAAATACACAAATAATAAATAAATAAACATCTGATCCCTTGTGACTCAGTCCTTAGATGAACTCACATTTAAATAAATGGAAGTCGACAAACTGCATTTAAATTAATAAAGGCTTTTCATTCTTGCCTTTCTAGAAGATTTCTGAAGGGAATCCAAGTAAAACTCCAGTGTTCTCAAAAGTTCTTCCCTCTGCCTCCCAGTCTGGAAGCCCTGTGATACTCCAGAATTTCTCTAGCTTGAAGAAGCAAAACTCCTGTTTGACCAAGAGTTAAAGTTTCCTGAGCTTTGTAACTGTGGGTGGGCTTCCTCCTGACAATAACTTCCTGACCTCTCTTTTTTTAGAGTACTTATTTTAGTAACTTGCAAATGTAAATTTTTTTCTCTGCTCCTTTGAGGGATAAATCTTCATTCCATTCACCTCCAAATTTTACAACCTGAGAACGTCTTTGTCAAGGACCTTGGGAGCCATCCCTTTGAAATGTAATCAAGAAAGATAGTGCCCCTGTCTCCCAGCCACTGTGAAGAGTAGAGGCCTGAATTCAGTAAGCACCAATTAGGAAACACAGATGTTCTGGCCACATTGACCAACCATACCCTAACATCCTCCAATATTGTTCTATTAGCTTACCTCAGGGCTTAAAAACTCTTTCACCTTTTGTTTCAATTGAGTTCAATCTCTATCCTTATTGCAATAGTCTTGAATAGTCTTCCTTCCCCTGTTTAATTGTAATGTTTCTTTGGCACTTTTCAAGGATTTATTTTTCTTTCTCTTACCATATATTATGAAGATCATTGTTCTCTATCTTAAATTCAGTCTGCTTTCACTGTTCACCAATTCTGTACCACGAAACTGGTCCAGAACTAGTCACAGAGCAGGAGAATAAAAAAATTGAACAGGCAAAAACGTGTTTTTTCTAAGCAGGCAAAGAGATTAAGAATGTCAACACCGACTATATATAATAAAAAAGTAGACACCCTTATTACATTTTATAATGTATATGTTACTTTATTTTTCTCAGAAATCTCAAATTTACTTTCATCTCATTTTCATGGTCAGTGTGGATTTGATACTAACTTTATGAACTTGACTTTTAAATTTCTGAATTCTAATTGGAAATAGTTTGTGCTCTGGTGTGTATCTTCATTTTTTTCCTGAACAAATTTTTGTGGCATCTATTTCTGCAAAGTTTCATACCTAAGGACATTTTTCTGCTCCTTTGTACATGAATTAATAAATTGTAAAGAAACAGATTTCTTAATTCTAAGCTTTCCTTCTTGAATCTCAGTATATATTACTTTATTTTAACTTGTTAATATAATGGGAAGAATTGGGACAAACATGATATGTATTACTATATAAGTCAAATATAAATTGATTTTTCTTCTTTGCTTATATGGATTTTTGATGATAAAATGACAATTTCATAAAACTGTATGTAAATGTTAATGTTTTTTCAATAATTTTGCCTGAAATGTAGTTTCTTCTTAATTAACTTGATCAGTTTTAATATATTGATCATTTTTAGCTCAAGGAAGTGTTTTTATGTTACATTTTTTCAACTTTTATCTCTTGTTTATTCTCTCTTCTAGGAATAGCTCTGAATTTTTAGTTGACTATTTAGAGCATATCATCTATATATATGTGATTTTTTAAATCGGTTTTTTCCTCTTTTTTATTTTGTGGGAATATTGTAAAGTTTGAGTTCAATAATTTTACTTTATTATTAGGTCTAGAATTTATAAGCTTCAACTAATTTTTAAATTTTAATGTAATGTTTTAGATTTTAAAGTCTGTTTCTACACATTGTAAAGGAATGCAGAAGATCAAGAATCAGGATAAAATTTAACTGCACCTTAGAACAAAACCACCCAGTTTACGTAGAAACTGCCTGAGGCTAACATTCCTGGACCCTGCCCGAAGTTAGATAACTAGGAGTGGGCGACCCCCTAGGGCCGAAACTCGTGATAAGTCACAAAGGAATAGGCAACCAGTGTGTTCCCCTTTCAGTTTTACTGGCTAAAGTATAGAATGTGTTCCAAATTCATTGGTTGTGGTAACGTGGGGGCTTCGGTGCAACAGCTGTGAAAACCCTATATAATCCATACCTAAAGTTGCTTGGGGGTCGGCAGCTCGGACTCTACCTGCGAGTCAGGAGAGGTGCTGTCGGCCCCAGCTAGCTGGCTGATTAAGGACTTTGCTTGAATTTACATCTCCGCATCCGTGTGGTTTGTTCTCTGGAGGAACCTCCACATAATGGACCCTAACAACATAATGACTGATAAAAAATGGGGATGAATTAAATTTTCTGTTTTTAAGATGCAGCTATTTTCTAAAATTATATTCAGTTGTATACACTTCATGTGGATTTTTCTTTTAAGGCTCACCTTATGAAAACAAATGTCACAGACTTAGTTTTACGGGTGAAATGGGATTTAAGAATTACCTATAGCTTTTTAATAGGTGTGATTAGAGCTCTAATAGTACCTTTTGCATGTAGATATTCCTCTTTAAAGAAAATAATTAAATGATCTTCCAATTACTAATTCATAGATGAAATGCAAGTATGGGGGACAAAATGGACTAACTTCTCTTCAGTAAAATTCCATAGCCCCTGCTGGGAAAAAAAAGTATAATGAATAGGATCACACTATAAGGCAGACAAAGTAGCTAAATTTAAACAGTGGGGGATTCCAATTTTAGTATATAGAAATCTATTTAGATGCAAAATTTTCTGATACTAGGCATGTAGAAAAAATATAATAAGGAAAAAATATACTGATATATGTATATTTGAGAGCACAAGATAGAAAATTAAGTTTCTAGAATTGAAACAAAGGGGGCTTCCAGTTTCAGTTCTGACAGAGTTGAAAGTTGTCACTCTTGTCCTTATACCCAGAAAAAGGTAGAGAAACTGAAAACCAGTTATTTGAGATTGACAGACAAACCACCACCCTGAAATCTGGAGACATCAGCTCTTACAAAGGGAGCAAACATCTGCCTTTTTGGAATAGAAGTGATAGGGAGCACTTTAATTGTTAATTTTGGTAAATTACTGAAAGCTGTTATGGAGTAGCTTGACAATGAGAAACTCCTGTGTGCTATACTCTCAGGGACTTCCCCACACTTTTATGGGCTTTATCGGCAGGAATCTAATTTTCTCCCCGGGAATATTTGAGAAATACTCCTTTGGCAGTGAGAGGGGAAGAGTAACCATTGTAAAATAAACCCAGAGTTTTCATAACAAAAGCCTACATTCCAGGGAAAAAGAATTTGACAGAGCAAACCAAAATCAAAGAGAAAATTTTGAAATAATCTGGGGAAAGGGGGCACCCTTCCAATAGAAAACCAAAGGCAAGAATTACAGAAGAATTCTGTCATAAGCCATGTAAACAAGAAACAAGTAGCATGAAACAATTAGTCTTAAAAAAAAAACAATGAAAACTAGAATTGTATATCTAGCAAAATTATCCCTCAAAGGTAACAGAGACATAAATACTTATTTAGACAAATATGTCATAGAAAAGATACAGTAAATTATGTCTTTTTAGTTTAGGGATGTATATCCATGCAATTCAAATAATTATAACCTATCTCTCTTGGTGACTTGCCCCACTGTGGTTAAACTGGTTGAATTGAAGTGCATTGTGTGGCTTTCTTCCATAACAAGCACTATGGAGTTGTTACAGCAATACAAACTTAATCAGACATTAATTGCAGAAGATATTCAGTGGGAATATTTCTCCTTCTCATCCCCACCACCACAATCTTCATGATTTAGAAACTCTTGGTATAAAATTTAATACAGGGCTGCCATGCTTTCTTCTAACACCTTCCATGTACATACGTACATAATTTGGTCCTCTCTGTTTCGATTTCTGGGGAAGAGACCACATGATAATCATCATACGATCTCCCTTTTGAGCCTTAGATGCTTTGTTTGCTTAACAGTGCCCATCCTCTTTTGGGTAATTATCACTGGTAATGAGGCTGCTCATTACACATTTTCCAATGACTACCTTCAGATTTGGGGAGTAAATCCAAAGTATTTTGTGTTCATATTTCCTGCATCCCTTAACTCTCCACTTATAGATTTCATTACTTATATGTACTTACATATTTGGTATTATTTAATGAAGAGTATATGCATGTATGTGTGTGTGTATAAACTATTAATGTCAGTGACTTGAAAAATGATATTCTTATAATTAATTAAACGCATATTAAATATAAACATTACTATAAGCTAGCTCTTTGAAGACTAGGTGTTTTTAAAAAATGCTCAATCTCAAATTTCTGCATTGCTTATTGAATTATACTTTATAAGTAAATACTCACATAGGTATTTTTTACTTCTATCCTAGAGTCTGTAACTTATAAACTTTTACAAGCTTTAAGGTCCTCTGGGCCCCAATATGCATCACTGAATAGAATTAATTCATTTGAAACCATTAATATTTTTAGTCAATTTTCATGCTTAAATAGTCATGAAATTGAGGGGGCTTTCAGCTTCAGTAAATCATATACATTTTCTATTCTCCTTAACTCCCTTTCTTTGTGCACATGTGGCATGGGAAAACCCTTTTGGTAAAAGGCACCATTAGGAAGAATTCTGTTAATTTATTTTGAATTGCGGCTAAAGGAAGTGAACAAAAATACAAAATGCCATGAATTTAAAAGTTATATAAAAAAGTCACAATTAAAAACATACAGAACAGAATTTGTAATAGCTTCATTTTGAGATCAAAGACCATAATAAGATGATGCTCAAAAAAGGATATTATATATAGCAGAATTATTTTATTTTCTATTTTGAATAACTTGTCACATTTTCATTAACAATACAACATATGAAATGCCCATAACATAATAACTTCACCAAGCAATTTTTTATATGTGATTTTCATTTATTATTTGTTATATTCTCACAACAAATCCACCGAGGCAAAAATTATTATTATCTCCATATTATAGATCAGGGAACAGGCAGGGGGAATTCCTATAAACTATACCAACTCTAGATTAAATGTGCTTAATTCTCACACTATATTACCCCCTCTACCAATATATATTTTATTACAAATAATCAATGAAGGCATAACAGTTATTCAGTGTCTAATTATCCTTTTCTTCTGAAGTGATTAATGTACTCACACACATATTTGTCATTATAATTTTTATTTGTGATTACTTAGATACAGCATGCACATTAACTCTTACTTTATTTTGCACATGTTGTGAATACAAATAGCATGAACTCCAAACATTACAGAGGTTTAATGCTACAGAAATATTTTGATAACCACAGGGAGGTTTAATATTGTAACAGAAATTTTGTAACCATAGTGCAGGATAGAAAATGTATTCCTTTTCCTTTTTTTCTGTGGCCCAGCTGGGAACTTGACATAATTAGACACTCTAAGGGGCTAACTGTCGGAAACAGAATGAAATTAAAAGGAAGTTGAAGACATTATTGTGATTTTTATGGCATCATGTTTTTTTAAGAGGTTTTTAACAGAACTTTCTGAGTGTAAAGTTGGTTGAGAGTGATACCACTTCAACGGTGTCACCAGGCATTTTGTATTTAATAATAATACAAGTTTACACAAACCATTGAAATCTCTTCTGATACATTATGCTAGGAAACTTTTAAGAAAGTGCTCTGGGACCAAAAAATACATTTTAAAAATGTTATTCCAAGAAAAGATTCTATAGAATACATGATTTTCCTGTTAAAATTGGCTCTGAAGTATTGAAATACAAATTAAATACACATTGAAATACAACACATTAGTTTCATAATTTCTTTGTGGACCAGAAGGTACTGTATAAATACACAGTATTAATAACTAGTGATGGAATTTAAATAATACATTTATAACAGTGTAAAAATGTTCCTTATATGATAGCTAAGTACTATGAAACTACTAATATCTGTTTAAATAGAATCCTTTCCATAAAGTAACAGAAAGACATCATAGTCTTCAGGACTCTGTTTTAACAGTTTATACCTATGTAATGATGTAAGCTGGTCACTAGAACATGATTTAATATCTTAACATTTGTGCACCACACTAATGCACTTCAACTTTAATAAAAGAATATTATCTTGAACAATGATTACTGTGAGGAATTTTCAAAAGCAAACTTTGAATGAAAGAAATTACCTAATAATTATTTCCACTATTTGATATATTGTATTCCATTTTCTGAGTTGCCTGAATATCTGTGAAATCTCCTTATTCATTTTTTATCTTTCTTTTCTCTAAACAAAGTTTTCACAGAGGGGCATTGAGAAAATATCAGTACTATTTTAGGAACAAATACAGATAACATCAATAGATGAAGAGAATTGATTTTAATACAGAATAAAATTTGTTTTGATTAGAACATAATCATTTGTTAGGCAAATCTTACTGTTCAAACAGTTCAGATTCATTGGAAATATTTTTTACATTAAAACCAACTGTTTTTTGACATAAAGAAGAGCTTTATTTTTTGTGTTCCTTTTGTGAAGATATGAGAAGCAATTCATTGTAGGTGTCCTCATCAGCAATGAAGGCATGTAATTCTCCATAGCCTCTATATAAATCAGGATTTAGTCAGGATTAGTAGGTAGTAGTACCCATACTCCCTTTATACAAAACTCACTGCTTTACATAAGTTGTTCATATGTCTCTTAAAGTATTCCTCAGAATAAATTTGTCTAAAGACATTATTATAAGGAAATCCATAGGTTAACATGAAATCTCATTGATCTTTTATGGTGACTCATATCTAATATTTTCAGGTCCAGGAGGACTTCATACCCTATGTCTAAATACTTTAAAAATACAATTCATGCCAATAAATTACTAAATATGTCTTATGCTTTGACAAATGTAATTTCATTATGACATACTGAAAAATACAAGAACGTGATTATAACTGTCAAATTTATCAAAGAATTATATTTATTGTGATTCATGTATGGACTAGTGATAATTGTGTCAAAGCAAATATTGCCCCTGGCAAAGTTGAACAGGCAAAGAAGACTTTATTAAAGGCTGTTGTAATCGGGGAGAAAGATCAGAACAAAGTCTGTGCTCAGCTCCACTAAAACAAAGGTCTGGAGATTTTTAAAGAGCTGAGGTAGAATAGAGGGGTGGGGGATCATTGGCTTATTTGTGTTTGCTAGTGATCCTTTCCTAAAGGAAAAGTAAAGCTTTGCATATCTGCATGAATAAGAAGTAGTTTTACAATTTGATGCCAAAGGAAGTTGGGCTCCTTACTTCCTACCGACACTGGGAGACAGGGGAGCTATTTTCTTTGATGATTATATTTCAAAACAATGGCTCCCAGGTTCTTGAGAAAGTCCTGGGTCCTGTTATTGGAAAGAGGATTTTGAAGAGATTTACATCTCAAATGGACAGAGAAAAATTTGCAATTACAAGTTTTTTTAAGTAGATGTTTCCCTGAAAAGAGAGGAATAAAGATCTCTGTGGTTAGGCCTTTTGGATTTGGTAATAACCAGTATGAAAGAGAGAGATCAGGACCTTAGAACCAGGACAAAGTCTTATTAAACTACCTTGAATGATAATGATCTAAAGAATTAAAAATACAATATAATTGTGTTTAAAAACATATAAATTAAACATACATTTAAAAATTGGAAAAATAATATTATTTTGATATTTTCTTAAACTTTTTCTTCCAAATGATTTATCAATATTACAAGGCAAAATGCAAGTTCTAATTGAGTATACATTTTTAAATAAAAATTATTAAAATCGAATATTTACAATTGAATTTTTGAAAATGTACTTTTCAATCTTATTAAATATTTTGATATTTGATAAAAATGAAACTTCACACCTCTAATACTTAATGTCCACTAGGTAACTATGTTAGGAATCAATATCATATTTCATCAGTGCTTTATCTAGTTCTTTCTATCTATCTACCCAATTTTCAGAAAGCACAGTTCATAAAATAAGACAAAATATTTCTCAGCTACTTTCTACAAATGACTCTGAGTTCTTCCAGACCAACAAACTGGAACATAAAAAGAAGCAGGAAAATGAACATTAAGCTCAACTGGGAAGTTATACATTTTTTGGTTTGTTTTGCTTTGGAAGAATGTATTTCATTTCTGCTGAGAAGAAAAAAATGATAATAAATGTTTTTTTTCCTCCTACCTAAGTGCTTCTAGAATTCAAACCCTCCACACTTACAAGCAGTGTCTGCTTCCAGACGGTAACTCTGGGGGAAGAATCTATGCTCCCAGCCCAGGGACAAATAACCTTTGAAGCAGAAATCAGTCAAAGGGAGAAATAAAGTGGGAGAGACCTGGTTTTTGCTTACAAGCAGTTGTCTTCTGTTTGCCCATGTCTCTTGTGACATGGCTGTAAAAGGAAACCGCACCACAGCTCTCTGGTCCAGGTGTGCGCTGGCTCTCCACCCACTTGTAATCACCTGTTGACATGGAGATGCACTAAGGCCAGGGAAAGGATTCTGGAAATATTGTAATTTTACCCACACAGACTCAACAGCAGCACAACCCACAAATTTTCACATGTTAGGACTTCCATCTTTTGCTTTGAAGATGTGGATCTACATTTCCCTGGGGTGTGATGATGTTGATAAAGGTGATATTTATGATGTTAGATGATGTTAGTACTTGGTGTCCTAGAGCTGAGCACTGAATTAAAATTTCATCCATATTTTCTTTAACATTATTTACTTTGTGAGTGTGTTTGTACTATACAGATGGACCTTAAGCATGCCCTAAAGCATGAAGTCCGTGACAGGGGTCCCTCATACCTGAGTCTATGTAGAGAATTGATGAAGGCTGAAATCTATGGGCTATAGAAATATTACTTTAGCTTTTCATTAAAGTTTTAAAACCATTTACCTGAACCTTGTTCTAATACTGCTCTGGTTTTGATAGCAGGAATATATTTAAAACCTGTTTTAGTCTCAGTGAAATGTGTGACATAGGTAATACTTGATTTGGTATCTTCAACTCTCTGAATGCTGCTAATTAAAGGTATTAATACATCTGCATTTGGCTTATATCTTTCTTAAATACACACAGCACTTTCTGAACTATACAATTAAGATAAATTTCATATTCTGATGAAGAACCCATTTTAGTAATTCATATCTATCAGCCAATTATGACTTTGTGAGATTTTGTGTCCTTGACATGAATATGAATATTTGCTAAAACAATGCTGTCATTTGTCACACACTAAAAATATTAGTGATGCAAATGATAGAAGACATCCACTTCAAACAGAAGAATTCAGCTTTTTAACTTTTATTATAAACTAATCACATGTACTAAAAGAATCAGACCAATTAATAGAGGTTTCTGATATAGGAATTACACTGGCATCAGTGAAACCACCCACTCCCAAAAGTAATGTTTTTATCCCATGAAGCATGATAGTTATCAAGTCATAAAATGGTATTTTAATAGACTAACTTGACTTAGGGTTGTAAATATCTCCTATCAAGCAAAAATGGTGTGCTTTGCTTAAATGGAATATCATAATTTTTATTTTTTAAAATGTATGGTGTAAATCTATTGTGAATATTTGAGTTATACATTGGAGTATTCTAAGCATAGTAGTAATATGTAAAAGAACAATCAAGAACATGGTAGGTAGAGGGGTAATTAACCTCATCAGAAATATTTGAGAAAATTAGATCTAATTTGAGAAACATTCAAATTTTACAATAAGATAGTTATTGAGTAAAAATGATATCAGACAACAAAGTAAAATTTGAAGCTAGATTCAAAACTCAAAAAGGATATGTAATTGTCAGTTATTGCTACAATTATTACAACAATTTTATGGAAGATGATTTTGGTTTAAAAATTTTGATTTTAAGGTAAAGTTAAAAACTAAACATTGTTTACTTATATTTAACTAATAATTTGTTATCACTGGAGACTTATTTATTGAATACTTAACATTTCTCATTTACTTTATAAGGCAGGCTAAATTATCTGCCAGGATGAATAGAGCTTTGTTATACCTTGCAACTTTGTTATCAGAAGTATAAATTAATTGTGATGTTTGTTGACATTGCCTTCTGTTACTGACTTTTAAAGTAACATTTTTTTACTTTTACAATTACATTAGATTTAGTGGTAACTTTATAAAGTGGGAGTGGAGTGGGGAAGCCCTAAGGCAAGTTGAGTAGGACAATCCTCATGAGTAAATAGGTTCTTAGTTTCTGGGCTAAATTTCAGGCAAGAATGATTATGGTTTGAATGAATCTACATAATTATCATTACACTGATAAGTATCAGTGTTTTTCATCTTGCAATAGTTGAGATTGATGGTTCTAAAAGATATAATTGAATATCTTTCAATGATAAATGAAAGTATTGAGATTAATATAACATAATACCCATATAATGTTATTATTCATGTTATTAATATTTCTTTCTTAAACCTATCAATTCCTAAATTAAGTATATTTAAAGGTTTATCTTTCAAACAAGCATTAAGTAAGCTTTTATTTTGTGAGACTCAAAACCTGACTTGTTAAGATGAATAGTATTACTTCCTGCCCTAGAGGAATTCATGGACTCCAGGAAGAAAATAAATGCTAATTTTACAAAGCACATGACATCTACCATTTATTCTGTTCTGCATTAATAAGAGCACAAATTTTCATACAAACATTTTAAAAAATTAAAACCATATGTGTCCACAGATAAGTCAGGAAGGTTAAATATGGGTAGTGTGAGATCAAACATAAATATTTTCTTGTTGACAACAGCAAATTTTGATATTTTATGTTTTAATTTAGAATGAATATATACTATTATTGTATTAAAATGTCATATCATTAGGATATATAATAATATATTTGAAATTATTTATAAAGATATATTCCATATAGAATTCAATCATATTTAATATTAATATACTATATCACATTATAAAATCTTACACATAAAACAGGTTAAAGGAAGGTACCACCAGTGCATTTAACTTTCTTTTTGAAAGAAAAATGTTTTTCTGCCTCTGTAGGTCTTTCCACTTGAGAGGGTCATTTGGAGACCTGAAGTTCTCAGACACTACACTTTAGGTCAGTCATCTGTGTAGTTTTGAAGGACAGGCTGGAGAAACTCAATGGTTTGTAATTATTAACTATTATGCAAAGTTAGAAGACCATATTAATCTTCTATGATTGTATTCCAAATTGAATGTCACTATTCTGTACTCAAAACTGCTCTCATAAGATGTAGCTATTGCCTTGTTTTATTCATCACCAAATCCATTGTGTATTTAATAAAAGTTAAGATTCTTAGCTATTTCATATTAAAATAATCAAATCATATCCATGTATAGGATTAAGATACTGTAGAGTCATTGACTATGAATTACTTCCACAAGTAATAAGGTACAAAACCCATCTCCCTCTACTAAAGATTAACCCATAGTTACTTGCTTTCTTTCACTCAACAGCACCAGTTAGTGTACCTACTCCTGTGGGAAGCAGAGGAAGCAGTGACTATGAGGAAGCTACTTTTATGAGGGTTGGGATCAGGGAAGGCAGCTGCATACACAACCAGGCAGCAGTACGGGCAGTCCTTTCAGCAACACCTCTGGCCTCCACAGTTAGTGACGTCAGAGGTGCACTACAGAGTCTGTTCTCAAGGGCACTGGAAAGGAGTGTTTATGCAAATGTTACAACTATGGCCCCTTTGTGATACAACTTTGATGTTACTTCTGGCTATATCACCTTCAAACTTGATTCTAGACACGTACCAAAATTTGTGTGAGCTGCCAAGTTTTCTTTTATTAAATTCCCTTTCTTTTTAAATTAGTCAAAGCCAGTATCTGATGCTTGCTATTAAAAATCCTGACTGATAAAGGGGAACAAATGAGTTAAAATACTTAAAATACTGTATGTCCTAAAGATGAAGATTTCTCTTTGTTTGAAGAACTTTTTACATCCTTAATTAGTTAGATAAATAAATATAATGTTGTACACTTATATATGATGCTTTCTGGTAGAGCTTGCAAATTTGTAGTATCTTGAGCCTCCTGCTCATTGTGTTATTTTTGCATTTAATTAAATTCTGCCTCTTTACAGCTGGAAAGCATTCACTCACATGACTCCTTAATGAACCAACATTTTTTTTAAGTCAGAGATTTTATGAGAAAATACATGTAAAAATATTCCCATATCTTTTTATTTCATTATCACCATATACGTTTGTCATTATTATCACATATATGTATACGCACATGTATATGTATATGTAACTCCGGGGAAAAAATCCCAAGGCAAAATACCTTTGAAACCAAAATCAATCAAAGGGAGAAATAAAGTGGGAGAAACCCATTTATTTCTTACAAGCAGTCATCCACTTCTGCTGTCCCATGTCTCTCGTGACCAGGCTGAAGAAGAAGCGGCCCCACCCAACCTCTCTGGTCCAGGTATGCCCTCACTCCCCCTTATAATTGCCTATTGATATGGAGATGGACTACTTCTCTCCACCCCTTGGAAACCACATATTGATAAGGAGATGCACTAAGGCCAGGTGAGAGATTCTGGAAATATTGCAATTTTACCCATGTTACATCATATATATGGGTGTATATGATGTGCATGTCATATATATGTACACAGTTTTTATAAGCATAGTAAAGTAAAGACGTTATTTAAATATTTGCAAATTAAGTTTCTGAAGGATGAATTGTCCAGACAATGTCTTTACATAGTTCCCTTCCTATTCCTGAGGCTATGGGTGCCCTACTAAAATCCCATCATGCAATTTAATCTTTTAGTCTGAACGTTTTGGTACACAAACTGTGTTTAAGCACCAAATGCTCTTTTCATTTGTCTCCCAGTCTTAATTCCTTTGCTTGGTAATTAGACTTTCAACCTCTGCCCCTCTGTTTCCCCTCTCTCTCTCTCTTTCTACATGGAAGTTTGGTTTTTAAGATTTTCCTGCACAGAACTGTGGTTTCTACCCAAGATGCTACCTTTTACACACTCCCCACAACTCCAGGAAATGCAACCTGTGAGCAGTACCCAGCTCTTCTGACCTTGGTACAGCCTCCCCGCGGGCTATACCCTGCCTGAACCTTACTCCACAGGCTCCAGCCTGTCTGGGACAAGAGTAATCTGACAAGAATAACTTAATAGCCAGAGGCGCACTGCATACCAAGTGCATAGTTGCTAGAACAGCAGAAAGGCTAAGTTTACGGTAAGGGATGAGCAGCTTTTTAGAAGTGTCTAGCTGCAGGGAATTAAAGCTTCCAGATGGCAGAATTGCTGTTGATCTGCATCCAGACACTCCACCCTGCAATTCTCCAATACATAGTCCCATTCTTAGCAATTCTAGGTTTAAACTCGAGGCAATTTTCCCCCCTTGCCCACCCTTCTTTCTTCCCACTGTTAGATGTGTAAGTCATTCTTATTTTTTTCTGCTGAAATTATAGGTACCAACTAAAACTGATTCAAAAATAGCATTTCTTGTTTTGTCTGGTAAATAAATAGATTTAGAAGATATAGAACTATTTATTCTCATCCACACTTGTGCCAAATTGTGCACATAATTATACCTGGTCTAAGCTTCAGGACAATCTTCTGAAAAATTCACTGTTTACAGTGTTCGTGAGAGTGAATTGTGTAAAGGAGGGCAGAGGGCATCAAGAGTCAGGAAAAAGGACTAATAACATTTAATCTAACTGCCTAAAGCATGGGCCACCCAGTTTTGAATAAACAACCCGAGGCTAAGCTTAGAAATGCGCCTGCTTTAAGTTAGATAACTAGAAGTGGGCAACAGCCTGGGGCATGATCCGTGATAAGTCACATAGACATGCTTGGGTAAGCAAGAGATAACAATTGAAGCGGTCAGGCAACTGGAGTGTTCCCTAAAAGGTTACAATATAGAATGTGTTTTAAAATTATTGGTTGTAGAAATGCGCGGGCTTCGGTGTAACGGCTGTGAAAATCCTATATAAGCAATACCTAAAGTTGCCTGGGGGTCGGCAGCTCGGACTCGGCCTGCGTGTCAGGGGAGGTGCTGTCGACCCCAGCTTGCTGGCTGAATAAAGACTTTGCCTGTACTTACATCTCCACGCCTGTGTGCTTTGTTCTCTCGGGAAAACCCTGAGTTCCTGGACCCTAACAGTTGCAGGGCTTTGATTTTAAAAATAGCTACTGTAAAAGGCTCTAAAATCCTAATCTAAAATACAGTAATGTCCCACGATCTTCCCATTTGGAGATCAGACTTCTAGCAACTTAAATCACAGACAGCTCAAAACCCAACAGGAGTTTACAAAGGTTCTCGGGAGTGAATATAGACTGGACATGTCTGCAGACCACGCATCTTCTTTCATGGAGACACAGTGCAACAATCATCAGACTTAGAAAATTATTCATTAAGGAGGACAAAAATGAAATATTTCATTTCTAAACAAAACCAGATAAATATTAAAGAGATGTTAGCACTGTACCTTTTTAAAACACTCTGAAATCCAATTGTTTCAGCACCATTTATTAGGTAAACCATCTTTTTCACACTGATTTGTAAAATCACCTCTGTCATATATCAAGTTTCTATAAATATGTGGGTCTGTTTCTTGGTTTTATCTGGAAGGAAAGGACACTGCTCAGTGTCACAGGGAAGTCAGATACAGTGAGACAAGAGACCAAAGTCAAGAAAACAAAGTAAGTTTTAACACCCTGCATAGAGTAGCAGAGAGGGCCTGCCTAAGATAAGACAGGCCCAGATGCTCATTCTGAGGCTTCTTTGATGTGGTTTTGGCAGGGCAGAGAAGTCTCTGATTGACAGCTGTCGGCTCTCTAGGCTTGTTCTGATTGGTCAAATGAGGACAGCAGCTGTGCCGGGCCCATGCTTCTGATGTTTCTTTTCTGGGGGGACCCTGGACATTTCCTGAGTCACTTTCGGACCCCGTGGCTTCATCCGATTAACTCCCTGAGCCATTTCTGGCTTCCTGGTTCCATCTGATCAACTCCTTGAGTCATCTTTGGGGCACCCTTTCTCCTTTTCATCCAGCTCATTTCTGTCATTCTGCCTAACAGTTTTATGCTCTCCCATTGATCTATTTCTCTATTCTTATTCCAAAACAGCATTGTTTTAATTATTAAGCTTTATCGTATGTCTTGGAATTTGACAGGGAAAATCTCAAATTTTATTCTGCAAAATCATCTTGCCTCTTCTTGGTAATTTAATTTTACACGAAATTTAGGACCAGCTTCTTAATTTCCATTAAAAAGAAAACAAATTTAGAATTTTGTAAGTATTTCCTCAAAGTTATAGAACTTACAAGAAAATCAGCATCTTTATTTTTTCATATATGCTTTTAACAATACTTTGTGTATTTCTCAATAAAGATCTTAGATGTCTTTGGATACATTTATTTCTCATACTGTAAATTTTTACTCTATATTAATAGCATATTTTTAATTACTGTCATATAAAATTATTAATTTTTAATGTGAGTTTTATATCAAGTTCACTTGTTGATATTATACTAACTTATTTTTAAAAGCTCTCTGGGATTTTTTATATGGAGTTTTCTATGTAAACAGTTACATTATATAAAATTTGACTTTTTCTCCTTTACAGTTACATGTCTTTAACTTTCACTTTTTTATTGTCTCATTGCACTGCTTAGGACAATGTGTAATAGAAACATTGAAACAGAGACCGACCTCTTACTCCTAAATTTAATGGGAATTATTCTATAGTGCCTTTACTATTAATGATGCTTGGTGAATAGATTATTAGATTACCTTAATTATGTTAACGAAGTTACTTTCAGTTCAGTGTGCTAAGAACTGTTTTTTCATATCATGAATGAATACTGAATTAAGTGCTTTTTTGCATCTATTGAGATAAACTTTTCTTTTAAATCTATTAATTTGGTAGATCACATTGTCAGATTAATGAGTTAAGCTATTCTTTAATGACATAATATAGTAGTATCTGTTTCTACTTGTTTGACTCTGTTTATTGAATTATTATTTAAGATGTCTGTATCTGATTAGTGAATGAGATTCTCTATCTATCTATCATCTATTTATCTGTGGCCCAATCATCCTAAGTCAATCAGGAACAAACCTATAGCCTGATAAAGTTAGCTTTATTGACCCATAGCAATAAGAGAAATCACAATATAAACCTACCATGAAACATGTCACCAAAAACTGGAAAAGATGGAGAAATTATGAGATTTGGAGGTAGAATGAAGTTTTGGTAAACTTTAAGTGAAGTGTTTTGATAGGTTCAATACAAAGTAGGCTATATGTAAAGGGGTCAGTATTCACTCTGGACTACAAAGAGAATCCAGGCTTCTGATTTCTCTGAAATTTATGAAGGTGCAATAAATATGGAAAAGTGTGTTTAGAAAATCCTTATCTAATATTCTCCATCTGGATTGGAAGTCAAGGCTGCCTTTCTGTGTCAAAACCTATAGATACTCCAGGATACAGAAAGATTTAACATTTGCACTGACATAATTTCAAACAACAACAAAGTTTGTAGTGAACAAGAAAGTATTCATTCAAAGAAGAGATTGTTATGATACTTTAAAGTTGCAGAGTGACCTTGGGAAAAAAATTGTTTCTTAACTAGGCAGCTGGTTTTATTTGTATATGATATCCCAGCCTGATGTATGGAAGAGCATATTTTTGCTTTCTCAGTCAGAACTAATTCTGCACATATACCAGTAATACTGTATTTATATTATAAATTAATGAGATTTTATAAATATACACACTCACATACATACATATATAATTTTAAATTTTTACTGTTCCAGACTATTTTTGTACCAAAATTTTAATTTCCTGAAAGACATCAAGTTGTATAGATGTTCCACTTTACAAATGTACAGTCATCCAAATCATTAATGATGTGTGCCATCTGTCTGTTAATTATTTTTTTATTCTATATTCTAATTTCAATAATACAGAAATGTAACAGGATGATACAATAATGTAAAACAATCTGTGGTCCTAGTAAAAACTTCAACAAATACTGACATTTTTCAAAAATGCCTCAGATTTGTTTTCCTTTATAGAATAGAGAATTACTGACATAATTAATATCACCTAATCTGAATCTCTCCAGTGTTAGCAGCAGGGTTTTACACTGGTTTAGCAACTGGTTATACACAAATATGCGCACACATATGTGGATATGTATGTAAACATGTGAGTGTGTATTTAAAATGAAGAACGCTCACTAAAAAAAAGTATATACACATATACATGCACAGATATATTCTTTTTGTTTTCTAGTGACTATTTTTATTTTTTCTGATGAGTAATTGGTAGTTTTCATGCCCATTGTTACTTCATTTCTACCTATTGTTCTATAACATCTTGAGTTTCTTGTTTGATCTGTTTTGTTTTGTTTCATATATTATCTTTTCCTTTTTTTGTTTTAGAAAACTAACAAAGTATCTTTGTTTCCTTTTCATTGATATATCATATTGATTTGTCAAAATTGTATTTCTATTTTTAGTTTTGGTAATAGATTTATTTATGTGTTCTTTCAAAATCATGACTTTTCATTTTCAGTTTCATCAAGGATGGAAAATTTATTTTCCTGTCCTTTTTGTCCTGTCTTTCTCATTCACTTTTATTTGTCCAATAGTTTTGTGTTTGCTTACTTTTGGTCTCTGTGGAGTCTCCATGTTTGAACTAGATTTAAAGTCTTTGGCTGCTTCCCCTTTCTTACGGTAATGGGATATTATAAATAAATTGGACCCAGTGAGCAAGCCTGTCAGGTAATTAGTCAAGTCCTGGATTCAATTCTACATTTGTGTTGTTCTGCCCTACCATGTATAAGATTTCAAATAAGTCATTTTTCAGTGTCATTAGTAAAAACTTTCATTTAGATGTGCTCATGAATGGGGGAACCCTACCCCAGTTTTGAGTTAAGCATTCTGTCTCAAGCTCCCCCTCTCTGCCAAGATAAACCTCTGGCTTGAATCATTTCTCATCCTCACTACTTTGTACTTTTTGCCCTATCTACTTGCATTCAAACGCCAAAGTTCAGGTGACTACACCTCTGCCTTGTTCAGTACTTGGCTTTTTTTAAATCACAGAGATGTTTCTATCTTTAAATATAGCTCTAAGCTTGTAATTTTCTGTTTTAGTTATTTATAAACCATTGCTATTTCTTTGCTGGAGCAGATAAGGGAGAACTCTCCCAAACGTAATCTCATAACATCATCCCAAAGGCAAACATTTTACCTTACTTTCATATATATGGTTAAAGTTACAGTCCCTGTGACCACCTTACCATTTTGTGGACTTTGCATCTCTGCTATATTACCAATGGTGGTATTTGTTGAATATATGTATGAAAATTAATAAACAAAGATTTCTCAGATAGTAGAGCAATCTGAATATAAAGAGATGTAATTAGTAACATAATCTACTGACAGATAATCCAGTTGCTGTATCTTATTTGATAAGTGAAATTATGTGTTTTTTAGATTTCTTTTCTCTTACTTGGATTATTTGCTTTTGAAAATGACTCAGTTCTCCATAAGGTTAGGTGGATAAGCCAAGGAAAATAAAATAATATTATCCTAAAGATATCATTGCTTAGAAACTGAACTTGACATAAAGGCACAAAGAAATTATTGTTTTACTGGAAAAGCTAAGTACTTTCTAAACTCTTTCTTAAAACATAATTATTGTAGGTCTTTTGGAGAAAACTCATTAGAGAAAGAAATTTTTTAATATTTGAAAAGGATTTGAAAGTGTTTTTAAGTAAGTATAATTCTCTTAAGTAATGTCACTTAAAATTTGTTTTCTGAAACAGAACCTTAATTTAATACAAGGATCTCATGGAAATGTTACTTAACATATAAAAATGAAATTATCCAAGAATGAAATCATTTGGATGTAAATGAATTGTTGTTATCTTAAATTTAATTTTATAAAATTGTTCGATTTAATTTTTGCCTCATTCAGTGGGCTAGGGATTTAATCTTAAAAATATTACATAGCATTACACTTAAAAGAAAACAATTGTATTTTAGTGTCTTTCAAACACTCTGCAGATATTCCTGCATTATTTCCTGACACTTGAAGGTCATAAATATATTCCCATATCCATTTAAAAGCAGTCACATTCTTCTCCCCATTTCTTTGTAGTTTTTCTTTGCTGTTTAGTCCCAGCATGAACTGCTTCCTGATTGATGAAACCCAGCAGGCTGTTACAACCATTCAGAGAACTAGCTATGTCTTTATTTATATCTTATTAACTTAAGTGCCAGAGTACATTGGCATGTTACAATTGCTAAAACACAATCTGATCAACCACTTGGGGGGAAAAAAAGACTGAAAATTTACTCAGGAATCTCTGGGTGTATAAGTATCCAAGATACTAGTTATGGAAGGTCTCTGGTCCAGAATAAACGATTCACCATCTTATAAATCCAATGGCATATTTCACAGTCACTTGAATGATTGTACTTAAGAATAAACACAAATCCAATGCCCCGTCTCTAGTCAGAAATAATATTTGGCCCCACTGAGTCATTTTATTTCCAGAAACAAACTGTATAAATTAAAATTAATTGTGATCTCCAAACCTAACTTCTTGCTCTTATTTTACTGAGCTGTATCTCCTCCCCATCTCTGGAAATCCTGTTCTACATTGTGGTAATATAGACCATTTATATAGTTCTCCTTCCTTGTCACACATATTCCTTCCATTTCTTTTTGATTTTTGGAATGCTCTTCTTTTCTGTGCCACAACTAAATCCCTACCCATCCCTCAAGGAAAAGTTTAGAAGGTAAAAGCTACGTGCAGATCATCTTGCTTTCAGAAAAGAAACAGAAATTGTTCTTTCCTCCTCTACAAATGATACCTTATCTACATTAATGATATTACTTTAATTTAAACTGTTTTCAATACAACAAAAAAAACACACCATATTCTGAGTGCTATTCTACTCTAAGCACTTATGCTAATCATATAAATATATAGTCTCCCTTCAGAGAATTTACAGTTTGAGAGAGAGACAAGTAAATAATTATTTGATCTTCTGTATGTTAAGTGCAGCAATAAGCAAATGTGTTACAAGATTAGCCTCTGTGGTCGACTGAAGATGAAAGGGAATTAATACTGTTGAAGGTTAAAGACCCAAGCAAGAAATTGCATGAGATAACTACAGAAAAGCTTTCCTTATAACACTTTTAAGTGCTTATCTCTCTGTAAGGGAGGTAAGACTGAACACTATGCTACAGTCATGATTCTGGAGCCAGAATATCTGAGTCCAAATCCTACTTCTCCATAGACAAGCTGGTTAAATTTAGACAAATTACTCAACCTCTGGTGATGCCTTAGTAAAACAGGCATAATAATGGAGATTCATGTACAGTGTCTTTGTAAATTAAACTAGCTAATATAAGCTTAGAAAATTGTCTGTGAAAATAAGGCTTAAAAAATATTAGTCATGACTCCAATTACTTTTGGTGTAATTAATACCATATCTTAAATGAAGACAAGAGTAACATGTAACTCTGGGATACTGGGAACATTAAATGAAATTATACCTGCAAACTACTTGAAGAATGTCTTCTGCTAGTGTCAGACATTATTATTACTATTGCTGTTAATATATTGTTATTCACTACTCATCTGCTAATTTCTACACCTGTGTACCAGGAATACATTATTATTTCCTTTGTGAAGTAATAGTTAAAATTTTTTCCACATGTATGATTTAGAAATACGGAGATGTAGGATTCTAGGGCAATTTGAAAACTTGCATTATTTAATTCATCTTATTCACTGTCTTGTCATCTATTATTATTTTATAAATAATCAGTTATAAAAATCCAAAATAAGTTAAAAACAAAATGAAAAATGCTATTTCTACTGAAAATATTTTCAAATTGAAGAATAATTTACCAAATATCATATGAATATGTATGTGTGTAAATAGACACACATTAAAGCCAGATAAAATTTAATACCATTACATATAATTGAATAAAGGTGCTGAAGTAAATGAAATATTTTATTCAAGATGTCAATAGATAGAATAAAATTGCATGAAAATAAAAATCTGTACATATTTTACATCTTTTTCCTTTCCACATACATTTTAGATGTAGCTTATAAATATCTTCCTAAAATCTGATGCTGTTATGGTTGTGACTGAATTGAATTTATACACCAATTTAGAGATTATTGATATGTTTAAAATTTTGAGATTTCAAATCCATGCTTATGTTGTATCCTGATTTACTTTTGTCCTCTTTAATATTTCTCATTTTTGTTTTGTCCTTTTTAGTGCAGAAGACTTGCAAATCTTTTGTTGGATATATTTCCTAGGATATTAAGGGTGATTTTGGTATATATAATTGTTTGCACATTGCTTATGCAACATATGAATTTTCAAGTAGATCCACTCTGGTGGTGATACAGAAAACCAGGAAACCTGTACTGGATCGCTGAGAGAGGAACCAAGCGGCACTCAGAGGTCTTGGAAGGTGGAGGTTTATTTTACACCAGCCGGCTCAGAGGAGAGTGATCTCCAAAGGTCTGAGCCCTGAGTACAGCAGGGCCATATGCCTTTTATACATTTACTCCAAGCTAAAGGAGGAGTCAACACCCAGAAACTGTTGCAGTAGAAGCTATTAGATCACTAACGGTGTATTCAGGATTGTAGTTATATTTTAATCCATTTCTGTAAAGGTTACCTGGATACAGTATTATAAACTAATGAGCTTCCATGACTATGATTAATAAGCTGTTCCATACCACTGAGTCCGGGGGTGGGGGGCGGTGGGGAAGGTGAGGGGATACATTGTTACATTGTTTCAATCTCAAGCACCCAAGCACCTTGTGATTCCTTTATATTCTGGAAGCCTTAACAGAAACTTTGTTTCCTTGTCTTTCTTAGCTTTCCTGGCTTCCTACCAAACCCGGGGGAGGGGAGGGATTTGAGAACTTTCTGTATATTTCATCATCAATGGATTTACACTCAGTAAATGATTGCAATCCTTTTAAATATAAGTTTATTTTTTCTATGACTCAATATATAGTCAATACTAGTGAGTGTACCATGTGCACATTAAAAAAATTTTATTTAGCAGTTGCTATGTGTTGTGTTCAGAAATATCAATTAATTTAAGATGGATGGTAGGCTTGTTTAGAGTTTTTTATGCTTCCATTCTTTTTTTCCATGAATTGATAAAACAAGGGTATTAAAATATTCAATTTTGATTGTGGAATAGTCTGTGAATCCCAATAGCTCTTTCAATTCTTGCTTCATAAATTTTGAAGCTCTGCTTTTTTGTTCCAATATACTTACGATTATCATATCTTCCTGATGTATTGAAACCTCCCTATTTGTCTCTGTTAATACATTTTATCTTGATGTCTTCTTTCTCCAATATTTATAAATGCATTTTGATCCATTATTTTTTTTACTGTTTCCATATTATATCTTTAACTTTTTATTTCTTGGAGTTTATATATGTCAATATTTAATTACAACTCTTATAGGCAATCTCTTTTTTTATTTAAATGGAGATTTTAGTTTGTTATTACTTAATATGATTGATTTGTTTAGAATAGTTTATTCTTTTCTGCCTCCTCACCTTTCTTGCTTTTTGTATTATCTCCTTTTTTATTTAGAGGCTAAATGAATATTTTTGAAATCTAGTTTTACTTATTTATTGACTTTTTAGCTATATCTCTATTTCATTTTTAAGCTGCTGCTCTAAGAAATACATATGCACACCCTTTTCACAGAATACTTAGAGTTAAGTCTGTAGCCCTTAAAAAAAAATAGAAACTTTACCATCATAGTAATCTATTTACCACCCACCAAACATTTATGCTCAAAGTATCAATAGTGTTATACCAACACATTTTAAAGTTTCCTAAGCTATCCATCTAGATTTACTAAATAAAATGCAGGATGCTCATTAAAATTTCAGTTCCGGGTAAACATCAAATAACTTTCAGTGTAAATAAGTCCCATCCAATATTAGAATGATTTAATTTTTATATGAAAAAGCAATTGTTATTATTCTAAAATTCAAATTCAAAGGGGAATTCCTTACTGGCAGTCTCAGTTAAGATCATATTTTATTTAGTCTTATTTATTTTAAAGCAGTTGATGGAAAAAAATACCTTTTGTACCTATCAAGATTTCTTCCATTGCTTTTCATTCCTACCTGAATGACCAACTTCCCATTGGTATCATGTCTCTTCAGCCTGAAGACCTTTTTTTTTCATTCTCAGGGTCTGTAGATATCAGATTTCAACAGTTGCTTTCAGTAAACATCTTCAGTTTTTCTCTGGGAAAGTGATCTAGCTTGTATGAGAAAACTTAATTAAATAATTTTCTCTAAGCCCTTTGCTATAGAATGAATATTTGGTCCCCCAAAATTCATGTTGAAATCTTAACTCCTAATGTGATGACATTAGAAGGTGAGGCACTGATGCATGATTAGGTTATGAGAGCAGAGCCCTAGTGAATAGGATTAGTGCCCTTACGGAAGAGATCCTGGGAGAACTCCCTTGCTCTCCCACCTTGAGAGGCTACAGATGCATCACTGCTGTCTATGAACCAGGAAGTGGGCTCTCAACAGACACCAAATCTACCAGAAAGTTGATCTCAGGCTCCTGGCCTCCAGAACTGTGAGAAATGAATTTCTGTTGTTTATAAGCCTCCCAGTCTGTAGTACTTGTTAGAGCAACCTAGATGAGCTAACATATCTTTTGAATTTTTGAATTTACTTTTTGATTATTTAATAACATCTATCTGAGTTTAAAAAAATGTTGTCTCTCAGTTAAATTCACATTAATTTTTAGATTTTACTCTATTATTTTCTGGTTGTTTAGTGCTTTTTTCTTTGCCTTTGTTGTTCCTCTGCACATGTGTTTAAAAGTCCATCTGTGGATTCTTCAATTCTAAGAAATGTCATCAATTTTCCCTTTAAATATTGTTTTTTTTCCACTGTCTCTTTAAGTTTCTTCTTAACAATATTTGGAACTTCTCATTCTTCCATATATCATTCATATTTCTGTCTCTGTCTCTACTCCATGTGGATAATTTACTCAGATCTTCTTTATTACATCTCTCTGCATTTAATTTAATGCATTCTTTAGCCCATTAAGTTTTTCATTTAAATATATTATCCATTTTTAGACATTCTCTTTAATTTATCTAGGTCTGTCTGTTCTATCATTCATGATTTGCTGTTTTTCATTTCTTTTTCTATTTCCACTTAAATAAGCAAGATCTTCCTCCTCATGAAAACATTGTAGGAGTGGAGATGACATGACAGAAATCTGTTTTTATATATGATCATCTTTCCCCAAATCCAAGCTTTTACAGTACTTTCTGCCTAGAGACCATCTTTACAGAATTATTATATCCTTTTTCCCTAATTACAATAAGAATATCCAACTTCTAGATTATTACACAGCTGAAATCCTCATACAGATATTTAAATTATTTTTCTGCTCCCATTTTTCACCCTTACCTGACTCCTGAATTTCTATTGTGTTCCATGAAATCATGGTATTCCATCAAAAAATTCCTAAATCTATTGTGAATATTACTTTCACTTTTTACTTTAAAGTATCAATCACTTCTTTGGTCACTCTTTCATCCATAACCCTCTAGAGTTATGACTTGTCTCCCTCCCAAGCTCTTTGTCATCTCAGTTTCAAGTATCCTACTTTGGCAGTCACCTACACTCTTTTCAAATAGTTTCTTCTGCTCCCCTGGCTCCAAGAATTCTTGACCCTACTAGAACCAATATCTCATTGGGCTTACCATCTTTTCACTGCTACTCCCCTCTCTACATCACTTGGAATTTGGAATTTTAGTCCATTATTATTAATTTAGTCCATTAAAGGGGAAAGAAGTTATGTTTCCCCTTTACAAAATAACAATTACCTCATAATCATTTAAATAACTCAACATCTGTATTTTTCCCAAAGATTCCATTATAATCACAAGTCATGTGAGAAAAAAAAGGATCCAGTTTTTAAATCAGATATAACTTTAAGATAAGATAGACTAATATGGTTTAAATAGGGCTGAGATACAGTCTTAAGTTATTTTAGGGAGTATCGTAACATATAAACAAATATAAACATTTTTATATTTGCACAAACAAAACTCTTTTCCTTACACATGGTTAAAATAGACACAGTAAAATAATTTCTTGGAAATACCTCTTATTTACATTCAGAAAATCATTATAGAACCATTTCTCTCATTTTTATGATTTTCAAATTCTTTTTTGTTTAGAGCCATCTTAATAAATTTCAACAACTCCTATAGTATACATTTCCACATATCCATTATCATACACAATTATGTTTAATTCACAAAAATGAAGTATATGCATTATACTTTATTTAAAACATCAAGTTTGCTAAATACTATTATAAGTTGAGAGTGTGTGCATACAAATATGAAAAGAAGAGATTTGCCCTGCTATTGCTTTGAACCATTTAAAATGTTCCAACTTTGGCTTATATAACTAATGCTATTTATGGCTCATAAAAGGAGATTCTCAAAGGAAACTAAAAGTGTAAGGTCACACACTAAAGATGTTAAAATGTGTGCAACAAATGCCTGTTTAATTTTCAACAGCATAGATGTGAAATATTCTTTCTTTCCCCTGAGTTTATCGTTTAGCTATGAAATATTTATGACAGAGACAAGAATAAAATATGAGAAGGTTGCAAAGGATGGAAAATTAAAGGTGTTGAAGTAAACTTGATTGATTCTAAAACAGAAAAAGAGCTAAATACTGAACACTATCACAAAGTCTTCTCTTACAGATAGGAATGCACTGAAATACAAATGCAATTATAGATCTTTCCTGGCTATAAATCTGTTTAAAGAATATTAATAAAGAACTATGAATCAATATTTTAACCTTGATATAATCTTTAACCTATTTTGCAGTAATGATGAGAGAACTTCAGAAATGACAGCTCACACACACACACACACACACACACAAATAGCAACGACTTACACACACATCCCTTTAACTAACCTTGAAAATCTGATTTCTAGTGAGTAAGAGCTAATAATCTTTAGAGTATATGACCTTCTGTGTCCCTTCCTTAAGATCTCTAACCCTATTAAGTGAGAGAGCAGAGAAATATGTTTTTAGGTCAGTGTAAGGAAGGTATGCTCATAAAACTGTGTAGAGGTAAAAATGGGCTGTTTTGTGAGTTTTCCCAGTTGGAAAACATTCTAGCATAGCCAAAACTACCACTTGATTGGAAATGCAGAAAGATTACAAATGTAATAGGTATAAATTACACATTTACAAAATTCAGACATGAAGAAAAAGGGAACTTTATATCTCTGTAAATGAGCCTAATTTAGCTTGTTAGTTTTCCACTTACATTTTGGATCACGACATTCTGAACTAGTAGTAAACATTTACCATGCAGGGTTTTTTTCTCAGCCTTCTACACTTCTGTTCAATGGGGATCTACTTTGCAGAGCTTCATGTATTATAATGCTATCCAGGAAAATTGGACATATGGTTCATTGCGGTCCTCTGTCCCCTACAGGTCTCTGCAAACATGCATAATCCTTTCTAATCTTTGGTTGCCAGGAAACGTTTGTGCTGCCTTTGAATCTTTAATGCTTCTGTTAACTCTTCTGCTTTTCTGTTGCCATGTCTACTTAGTTCTTTTTGTGTTATCCTCTTTCCAAACATGATGCCTCTCCAAATCGATTAGCTCATGGGTAGCCAATTTTTTGTTTCTCTCTGGAACATAGGACTATTAAGATGTACTATTGTAAAAATTTGGGAGCCCAAAATTGTGAGTCTATCTTCAAGCTCATATACCTACTTGTTTTATTATCTCACTGAGTTGCTATTTAACTAGGCACTACATACCTGTTACTCAATTGCTCTGGTGACAAGCTAGATAAATTTTTAAACTTCTCTAAGAGTTTTGCTGGCCCCAAGGTTTTTCCTTAGGAAACAAATGTCATATTGCTTACATATTCAGGGATCCCTAACTCTACCTAGGTTTCCTATTTTCCCCCATTTCCCCTATCACTTAGGTCTTGGTCTAGTATAAGACATGATAATGACTATTGCCCTCTCTGGAACACCATCCTATATTTATTACTTTCTTGGTCAGAAGGGTGATGAGAAAAATATAAATATTACATTTTAATGCATACTTTTTCATTTATTTCTATGATATATTCTCTATGCCTTTATAGTAGGTTGAATAATGGCACCAAAATATATCCCTATATTAATCCTTGGAACATATGGAAAAAGTGTGTTTGCCGATGTAATTAAGTTAAGGATATTGAGATGAGGAGATCATTCAATATTATCCAGGAAAGCCTTGAATAAGATCCTTATAAAAGGAAAGCAGAGAAAGATTAGACAAACATAGGAGAAGACAATGTGAGGACAACGGCAGAGACTGGACTGATGCAGCTATGAGCCAAAGAATGTGATTAGCCCCCAAAACTGTAAGACACAATCAGCAGATTTTCCCTTAGAGCTTCTGGAGGAAGCATGGCCCTAACAACCCCTTAATTTCAGACTTCTGGCTTCCAGAGCTGTAAGAGGATAAATTTTTATTGTTTTAAGTCATCTTATTTATAGTAATTTGTTACATATCCACAGGAAACCAATACAGCCTAACTTTGCTAAGGATTAGCTTTTGATAATTATAGTTATCTAAAGAAAACCTTTTAAGAAAAACATGCATGTGTTTATCTCAAAATGCTCATGTTCTCATGTTATGCAAATAAAATGGCTTCAAAGATTATGGTTATTGTTATAAATTTGGAGATCTAATCAGAAACTTCCTCTGCTTTAGGCTATTGAATTTTTCAGCATATTATCTCAAATCTACCCTTTTATAATTTTCAAAATTGTGGTTAGATTGTTCTTAGAAAATGCATATCTTAATTTAGAAAAACAGTAACTACCGGTAATGAAGAGTAAGGAGGGGGTATACCCCTGGCTTTACAACCATTGATAATCTCCATTACCACTTAGACATTACCCATCCAGACCGCCTTGAAAACTCATAAATAATAACTGGCATTATAAGAACATATGCTGTTGAAAATGGAGTCTTTAAAAATGTAACAGAAATATGTAAACACCATTTCATGCTAACATATTTATATTTTTAACTGTCATAAAGACAAGTAATATCAAAGTTGTGAGACACTGAGATATAAAAAGGAAAATGTATTTTTCAAGACAACCCAACTGTTGTAATTTCTGAGAAAAATAATCATGTGGTACACATTCCTAAATATATTTTAATTTATGAAATAATATGTTTATATACTTTCGAAATGTCCTTCATTATTTAACATTTTAAAAAGTATGATACATATTTTCAAGTGCAAGTGAGAATTGGTCCACCTTGATAACACTTCACATTAGTAATACAGCAGTAAGGAAATAACTTCCCATTTAGGAAGGTTAAACTGAAAGCCTAGAGAAACAGAAGCACAAGGAAGCCTATAGTAAACATACCTAATGAGGATTTGTAATAATGGAAATAACTCAATAAGCAAATATAAATCTTTTAGTGATGTAATATTCCAAGGCAATCTTAGATGATTTTGACTTTTTTATGGAGATTAGCTACAGAGTTAAATCTTAAAACAATTTGAGCAAAGAAAATAGTTTTCACTCTTATTTTGGTGAGAGAGAACTGAAGAAAAGGATAGGAGCATCACATTAGGTTAATCTCTGAAATTATATTGAGTGCATCTGTCACGTTAACTTTGGCTAGGTTAAAGAACCCAGACATAGTAAACAGGCCCCAAACCTTGGCTCATCAATAGAGACAAATTATGGTAATTAATTTTTCAGAAGGAATTCTTCAGGTAGCTTCAAACAGCATTGCCTGGAGTGGAGTCCATTATTTCTGAGGATTAAAATACTGTAAATTGTGAAGACAATTTCAATAAATATAAATTAGTAGTAGCCTCCCAGTTATTAATCAGTTAATTTAGTAATTTTCACTTATATTTCAATTTTCTTCTATTATAATCACTGTAATTTCTTTCATTTATTTTCACCCAAGATGATTCAATTGACTAACCACTAAACTGACCATATAAACACATGTATCCTAAAACTATTCTTTACATCAGTTATAAAATAAATGTCGCATTACTTTCTTCTACTGTACAATATCCAGGGTGTCTTGTGTTAAGCCACCCAAGTTACCTAGACTTTGTAACCAAAAAATTTTCCAAATAACAATGGGACAGCTTTCTATTTATTACTTCATGATATGACCCACTAAGTAAATATACATATTACAGGGTTAAGTACCCTTGCTTGCAGACTCTTTTCTGTCTGTATTGGGTTGCTCAAAATATACCAGAAGAGAGGCAGTAGAATGTAACCCATCTCTAAATCACCTGCAGCCTAAAGGCAGCACATGTGGTACGAACACATTAATTGCTTGGGAGGCCATTATAGCCTGTTTTTAATGCTTATACAAAGCTAATGGCTCTCATTTCATACCAAATAGACAAAAGAAACATGAAAAGCTATTGAAAAGGATGGGAAATAAGGGACATTAGAAAAAAAAGTTTATCTGATTTCTTATCTGTCAAACTTTCATACCTCTTTTACTTCTAATACCCTCTCTATGATGACTAGAAGAAACATCTGTTAAAGGTTACAAGTAAGAAACCAGCCTGTAAAGTGGTTGCTCCATCTGATTTGTCATGGCAGTTCTTCCATGGGCAGAGGTTTCCTTAATTACTGACAGAAGGAGCTTCTTCAGGCAGTGTAGCTTTAACTGGATTTGAGGCAGTGGGGTTGGCAGTTGTGACTGAAAAAGTAAAATAGTAAAGACAAAATATTGGCAATAAATACATAAGGCAGCTATAGGAGTATTAATGTGGTATTTTTCTTATAACTCACACATTTAAGAACTGTAGCACAGGGTCACAAATTGTGATCACATAATTAATACCTATAGCAGTTGGCTACCAGTAATACTATTTTACTGAGTGTACAAAATGACTAAATAGGCTTCAACATAGCAAAAGCATGTGGAGATGTGAACTAAGCCAAAGCAACCCAATCATAGAGACTCTATTAAGGCCCTGCTGAAACAAATCTGAATTTAATTTAAACTCCACAGGAAAGGGTGCTCTTTGCTCTTCAACTGCTGTTTTTGCCTCAACGCCAAGAAGTGGGACTTTTTATCAGCCACCTGCTCTTCCACAAAACTGCCTAAACTGAAATGGATATTTTGTCTTCTTATTTTTATTGTTTTTAACAATCAAGGTTCATGATCCAGAGCTACTGCAAAAATATTGCTGAATAAGAAAGAGTAAAGCCTTCTTAATATTTTGAATCAGCTTAAACACAGTAAGAAGATTTATGAGTAAAAATCATTACTTAACATTTTATGTGTTGAAAGTGAGCAGAAGGGAGGTCAACGCCCTTAGCGATCCAGGCTTTGTGTTACATATTTCTGAATGAATGAAGACAGTTTCCAGTAGAATGCTCTCCCTTTTAATGATTTCCTACTCTGCATCATACAAACCATTTATGATGCAGGTTGTAGATCATAGTTTCTCTCTAAACAAAATTTTTTATTTCAAAAAATTCTATACCGGTTTTTGAGACACATAGACTAAAGAAGATTAAATGCCATGGTTGCATGGGTTCAGTTAGGGTAGTATTTGAAGCATTAATTCTACAATATTCTCCTTGATTATGTCGCATTTATATATTCTGGTCACTAAACTCATTTCAGACAAAAGTGTAGGGAATTTGCTCCAACTGTGTTGTGCCAGAAAGCACTCTGGACCAGGAATCCATTCTAGTTCTATCGCTTATAGGGTGTTCTCTTTATACCTTCACAGAATCCCCTTTATTTAAGTTTCAAAATTATGAGTTGTATTTTCCCCAGAGAAATTTTCAGATTACCTTAGCAACTTTACCTCTCCTGTGTATTTTAGATTCCACAGACATTTTACACTAGTGCATATTCAATATATTTTTGAATGAATTAAATCTTATTCTTACTAAGGCCCTTGGGAGAATACAAAGTTGAATTAAAAATAAACCCAAAGCTCAATGACCATAACATAAAACTGGAAATGATTGAAATAAGTGTCATTTAAGGATATAATTATGTTCAGCTGTCTTTCAGTTGGATTAAACAAAATGTGTAGGAGTTTGAAAGACTTTTAAATTGTTTGGATTACAGCTTAATGAAAATTATGGCTATTGAGTGGGAGACCTTGGATATCAATAATGACAAATTTAGCTTCAGGTGAATAAAAAAATCATGGAGATTGAGGAGGTGAATGCCATAGGCAGTCTTCAAAATGTCTAGGGTATACAACAGGGTAGCCAGTAACCAGTGATTAAACTATTGTATACCTAGAAAATTATCTTTATAAACTTCATAACTGCAGAGATGGGAAGAAGTTAAAAAACACACACTGCCAAAAAGTAGAAGAGGAGGGAATACTTCCAAACTCATTCTATGAAGCCAGCATCACTCTAATACCAAAATCAGGCAAAGACCCCACCAAAAAAGAAAATCACAGACTAATATCCCGGATGAACATAGATGCAAAAATACTCAACAAAATATTAGCAAACCAAATTCAAAAATACATCAAGAACATCATACACTATTAACAAGTGGGATTCATCTCAGGGTGGTAAGGATGGTACACATTCGAAAATCCATTAACATCATTCACAACATCAACAAAAAAAGTGGACAAAAACCACATGACCATCTCCTTAGATGCTGAAAAAACTTTCCACAAAGTTCAACATCCATTCATGATAAAAACTCTCAACAAAATGGGCATAGAGGGCAAGAACCTCAAAATAATAAAGGCCATATATGACAAACCCACAGCCAACATCATACTTAACAGTGAAAAGCTGAAAGCCTTTCCTCTAAGATCGGGAACAAGACAAGGATGCCCACTCTCCACACTGTTATTCAACATAGTACTGGAGGTTGTAGCCATGGCAATCAGACAATACAAGGAAATACAAGGCATCCAGATTGGTAAAGAAGAAGTCAAACTGTCACTATTTGCAGATGACATGATATTGTACATAAAAAACCCTAAAGACTACATTCCAAAACTACTAGAACTAATATCTGAATTCAGCAAAATTGCAGGATACAAAATTAATACACAGAAATCTGTTGCTTTCCTATACACTTACGATGAACTAACAGAAAGAGAAATCAGGAAAACAATTCCATTCACAATTGCATCAAAAAGAATAAAATAACTAAGAATAAACCTAACCAAGGAAGTGAAATTAAAGAGAAATTAAAGAGGACACTAACAAATGGAAACTCATCTCTTGCTCTTGGGTAAGAAGAATTAATATTGTCAAAATGGCCATCCTTCCTAAGGCAATCTACAGATTCAATGCAATCTCTATCAAAATACCAACAGCATTCTTAAAGAAACTGGAATAAATAGTTCTAAAATTCATATGGAAACACCAAAGACCCCGAATAGCCAAAGCAATCCTGAAAAGGAAGAATAAAGTGGAGGGGATCTCACTTCCCAACTTCAAACTCTACTACAAAGCCTCAGTGATCAAGACAATTTGGTACTGGTACAAGAACAGAGCCACAGACCAGTGGAACAGGATAGGGAGTCCAGATATTAACCCAAACATATATGGTCAATTAATATATGATAAAGGAGCCACGGACATACAATGGGGAAATGATAGCCTCTTCAACAGCTGGTGCTGGCAAAACTGGACAGCTACATGTAAGAGAATGAAACTGGAGCACTGTCTAACCCCATACACAAAAGTGAATTTGAAATGGATCAAAGACCTGAACGTAAGTCATGAAACCATAAAACTCTTGGAAAAAAACATAGGTAAAATTCTCTTGGACATAAACATGAACAACTTCTTCATGAACATAGCTCCCCGGGCAAGGGAAACAAAAGCAAAAATAAACAAGTGAGACTATATCAAGCTGAAAAGCTTCTGTACAGCAAAGGACACCACCAATCAAACACAAAGGCATCCTACAGTATGGGAGAATATATTCATAAATGACAGATCCGATAAAGGGTTGACATCCAAAATATATAAAGAGCTCACACACCTCAACAAACAAAAAGCAAATAATCCAATTAAAAAATGGGCAGAGGAGCTGAACAGACACTTCTCCAAAGAAGAAATTCAGATGGCCAACAGACACATGAAAAGATGCCCCACATTGCTAGTCATCAGAGAAATGCAAATTAAAACCACAATGAGATATCACCTCACACCAGTAAGGATCGCCACCATCCAAAAGACAAACAACAACAAATGTTGGCGAAGTTGTAGAGAAATGGGAACCCTCCTACAGTGCTGGTGGGAATGTCAATTAGTTCAACCATTGTGGAAAGCAGTATGGAGGTTCCTCAAAAAGCTCAAAATAGAAATACCATTTGACCTAGGAATTCTACTCCTAGGAATTTACCCTAAGAATACAGCAGCTCAGTTTGAAAAAGACAGATGCACCCCTATGTTTATCACTGCACTATTTACAATAGCCAATAACTGGAAGAAACCTAAGTGTCCATCAGTATATGAATGGATAAAGAAGATGTGGTACATATACATAATGGAATATTACTGAGCCATAAGAAGAAGACAAATCCTCCCATTTGCAACAACATGGATGGAGCTAGAGGGTATTATGCTCAGTGAAATAAGCCAGGCAGAGAAAAACAAGTACCAAATGATTTCACTCATCTGTGGAGTATAAGAACAAAGAAAAAACTGAGGAAGCAAAACAGCAGCAGACTCACAGAACCCAAGAATGGACTAACAGTTACCAAAGAAAAAGGGACTGAGGAGGATGGGTGGGAAGGGAGGGATAAGGGGGGATAAAAAAGAAAGGGCATTATGATTAGCATGTATAATGAGGGGGGTGCACAGGGAGGGATGTACAACACAGAGAAGACAAGTAGTGACTCTATAGAATCTTATTATGCTGATGGACAGAGACTGTAATGGGATATGTGGGGGGGACTTGGTGATGGGGGGAGCCTAGTAAACATAATGTTCCTCATGTAATTGTAGATTAATGATACAACAAAAGATAAAACACACACTGAAAAAAGGTTAAAAAATATTCAGAAGGTGATACAAGTGTGAGTAAAAAAAAATAAGAAAAGTGGTTAGACATAAAATTTTATTTGAAGTTACTCTTTATAAAAAGACCACTGGCATAATAAATAAATAACTTAATAGAATATGTAAGATTTCATAACAAGTTCAAGGACAGCCTGCAAAGGAATTCTAGATCTGCTGTGTAATTCACATGTAGCCCTGACATCAAGAAGCATGAGACAGGGATGATTAAATGTAAATTTAACATATTATTATTAGAAAAGAGTGGTATTACCACTGTAAATGGAGTAATATGGATTTTTGAAGCTTTTTTTTGAAGGAAAATAATTAATTCAGCATTGAAAATGCCAAATTGGCTGTATGAAGGATTTCTAGAGGAGACTTTCATAAGGTCGTTTGAAATGTAAAGCAAGCACATAAATACACTGATAAGTAATTAATTTAAAAAAGGTAAAAATTGAAGTCTCAGGTCTGATGAGATTACAGAGGATTTCAATAAGTGAAGTAGAAAAGGCCAAGTAAGAGAACCTAGTGAATGTGAACCTGAAAAATTACATTCCTGAGAGATTACAGCACCCTGAGGAAGTAAATATTTTCACTGGGTAGTGTTAAAAAAAGCTCATTGCTTTTGTTTCTGTTGTTTGTGTTTGTTTTTGTTTGTGGTCAGTGTATTAGCATGCTGACAATTTATAGAGAGGTATTTTGATTTCTCTTCCTAAAATTTTATTGGAAAAATGAAAATATAAAACAATAAAAGACAAAATGCTGTATCTTTCAGATTAGCTCAGAGTTGCTCATTAAATAACCTTAATACTAATGGCCAAGCTCCATCCTTATCCCTAGTTCTTGATTTTAATTTTTCTGACATTGACCATGGATATTAGCACATTTAAGATGTCTTCCAGTGCTTCTAATCCAGGGTTAAGGAGCCATACAGTCCATGATACATTTATTGCTGTTTTTTTAGCTTTTAAATGATGAGGACTATTCTAAGACAATCTTAAAAGGAAAATAGTAATGTTATTCCTAAGGCAGGTTTATATACAACTCTTATATCCAAGTATCTTAATTTTGTAAAGGCTAAAATATCCTCTATATTTACAATTTTTCAAAAGAGAAACATGAAACATACATGCTAATTAATAACCTTCACCAGCATTATGGAGTTCTAGCTAAAAGCCAGGGGGTTGCTCTAAGCATGTTGTATACATTCACTGATGTAATATTGAGAATCAGCCTATGGGAACAGCCATTATACATGAAGAAACTGAGGGAGAAGCCTACAGTGGCTATGTAACTTGCTCATGGTTACATGTGAATTACAGAGCAGATCTAGAATTCCTTTGCAGGCTGTCCTATTATAGAACCCACTCTCTCAGAGCTTTTTTCATATCCCAGTGAGTCTCCAGCCCCTTTTCCAGTTTTGTTGCCATTGCATGGTGCTGTTTTTTTCCTTAAGGTTGAAATTCTGCAGGTGATATAAGCATATATGTACAAAAGAACACTCTGGAAAAAAGTGAGCAGATAAATGAGCAAGTTGCTTATTTGAAAGGAATAGAAAGGGAATCATAGGCAAACATTTTTAACATAATATTTTTACCTTGATAATCAACATAATAGATTCTCAATAAACTCCTTTAGAGTTAGAAATCATGGATATGCTAAAATTTGAAAATGCAGCTTGTATTTATTATATGATACATTTAAATTATGTACCAATGCATTTATGACATTTTTAGTCCTAATCATTAAATTTAAAAGGGTACAATTGGCACAAGTTCAGTATGCCTGCAAAAATAATTTTGACTGGAACAGCAACAACTGACAATATATACACAATTATGTATAGATATTTTGATTCACTCATTTGTGATGATCAAAAAAGTGTGCCCCAAGCCCACCTTAAAAATGTTATTATTGCATAGCTATAGCTATATCAAGGACAACATGTTATAGTGAATTTTTTTCTGTTCTGACTTATGACTCAGATGGGTCTCTAATAACTAAAAATAATTTTAAAAAAATAATCAGAAGTTGACTGGATGTTTGGGAGTTTGTAGAAAGATTTTCATGTAAGTGGCCAGTGATCCATTATGTAATATGTTCTTTTCAACAGCTTTTAAATTTACTAAGTTTCTAGGATTTTTAGGTTTTACTGTTGTTTTGACACTTTAAGTAAGACCATTAGAAAATAATACACATACCAATCTAATTTTGATTTTGAGTCTCTAAAAGAACCATATCTATGATAAATCTTAAGAAATAATAATTCCTTAGCAATTAATATTAAGTGAGTAAGTTACTTGTTTTATCCGTTGCAATGTTTGTTTTGTAGTAGACATTGTTTGCTTTTTATTGACTATCAAGCAGCAAGAGTTCTTTCTGTTGGGAAAACTCCCTACAGTAGGCAGCTTCATGTCTTGCCTCTAATTCATAGAAAAATAAAGTATCACATATTTCCATTTCTTTCTTAGGGAAGCAAGGATCTAACTTTAAGTTCCTTATTGGACTAAAACTTCATAACCCTCACGACAGGATGAATGAAAATGCCTTTCCTTTGGGGACAAAAGGACCTACAGACTTTGATTGTGGGCTACTATACTGAAGTAAATCACATCAAGATCTCAGTGTGTTTTATCCAAAAGGTGGTTGACAAAAAAATGCAAGAAACCGAACTTGTAAAACAATTAAAACATATTTCTCTCTAGAGATGATTTTTGTCACTTGAAGCTAAGAAACATGACTATTATGCTTATATTTTTGACAGTACAAAAACAAAATTTTGTTCATTTTACTGTAATAAAAAGAGATATGTATGACATTGAAAAATTATTTCTTAATCCAAAATAGTTTCAGGCAAATGTGCATTTGCCATGGGAGATTTCAGATAAAAACATGTAATATTAAATCATAATTTTCAAAAACTTACTTACAAAATGGATTATGGAAATAAAAAGCTTCAGATATAATTCTCAAAAAGTTTTTTTGACTATTAAAGATTAACACAAATTTTTTTATATTTAATAAAATCAGAAAATAGGATGTATAGCTTAATGTTTAATACATTTGGACTTCTGAGATGTTGCTTCTAAGTCCACATTTTCCATTATCATAAAAATATTAGTTACATAGTGTTTGTATTTGCTCCTCTAAAAATTCCAAAACATTGTTCTTGAAAGTTATGAAACATTTCTTAAAGAATATTTCAGTTTGAGTAGTATATATTTAAATATTTTCTTTTACATGACAGATTCTTGGGAAAGTTTAAAAGAGAAAAAAAAAAAAATATATATATATATATATATATATATATACACACACACACACACAAGTGGAGAATTCCCTTTAGAATGTATTTCTTAACAAGTGCTTTGATTTTATTTACTTTTTAAATGATTTCACAGTTTGAACTATAGATTGCTGAAATATTAATTTAACAGGTCACTTACACCAAACAAATTCTGAAGTGACATATATATAAGTTTAAGATTTTGTGTCAAGAGTAGAGGGATAATTTATTATTGTCGAAACATCTATGACCTATGGCAGGCATACTCCTACGTTTAGCTCCTGTATTAGTTCGCTGGAATCACCCTAGCGAAGTACCACCTACTGAGCGGCTTAAACAGCAGAAACTTGTTTTACAATGTGAAGTTGAGGAGTCTTGAAATCAAGGTGTCTGCAGGTTTGGTCTCTTCTGAAGCCTCTTTCCTTGGCTTACAGATGGCCATGTTCTCCCTGCGTCTTTACATCACCAACCCCGTACGTATGCCTGTGGCCTAATTTCTTCCTTTTGTAAAGAGACTAGTCATATTGGATTAGCACCCATTCTAACGACCTCATTTTAATTCACTTAGCTGTTTAAAGACCCTGTCTCTAAATATAGGTACTAAGGGTTAGGGTCTCAACATACAAGTTTTGGGGAGATGCAATTCAACACATAACAGGTCCCAACCCCGGATATTCTCTGTGTATCTATTTATCCTTGAATGTGGGTAGGGCCAAGGAAAAGGATGGAATATAATTCCTCTGACTATGTTATGTATCAGTTGATTGTAAGTTAATAAAAGAGAAATTATTCTGGTGGGCCTGACCTCTTTGGCTGATTCCTCTGAAAGAAAGTTGAAGCCTCAGAAAGAACTCTTGTTGGACTTAAAAAAAAAAAGAAAGCTGCTGTGGAGTATGAGGACCTATGGAAAGGGCCACATGCAAACTCGTGGAGCTGTGAGTGGTCCCCAGCAACAGACAGCAAGAAAACAGGACCTCATGCACGGAACCTCTAGGGATGGAGTTCTGTTAAGCCCTATGAGCTTGGAGGGAGCCCCTGAACTTCAGATGAAATCACAGCCTTGCTTTCAGCCTTGTGATATCTAGCTAATCTGTATTCAAATCCTCTCTCTCAATTTTGTGACATAATAAATTTATGTCATCTTAAAATGATAAATTTATGGTAATTTAATGTACTGCAATAGAAAACTAATTCGTGATCTAAAGTAAAACACACAGTCACTATGCATGGTGAATTCTTTTTTCTCATAATTATTTTTCCTCATAAATAATTCATCATCTATCAATAATAGATGTTTAAAATGATTAGGTAGCATTGTTACAGATGCACCAACTCAAACACCTAAGAGTCTTAAGCAAGAAAAGAAATATTTCAGTGAGAAATTCTGTTTTCAAAAAGAAAAATATGTTGTCTAGTTCTGTTCATTTAAAATTATGAAATAAATTGATCAAGAATGTTACAATTGAGACTTGGTCTTTACTGAACTTAATTTTTTATCAGATGTTATAAAATCAATTACGAAGAAAGTACATATGGTGAAAACATATGTAACTTTACAGTAAGGAGAATATAAAATGGATATGTTAAGTGTATTATCAAATAGATTAAGATAATTAAGAATGAGAATTTAACAATTTATGAGTCCAGATAAGGTAAATCAGAAGGATGAGAACGATGTGATTTTCATACTACATAGGAATTATTTATAAAGCATGATACACAAATCAGATGAATAATCATTTGGTGTAAATATAAAGTTGAATATTTAAAAATAAATACTTTTGACATTTCTACCCACTGGGTATCAGAAAGTAGGTACAATATGGGATCTTTTCTGCTAGCCAAGTATTTGAATAAATAGGACCACATCAACTCTAAGAGGCATACAACATTTCTCCAGTCTCTTTCTTTAAGTAAGAATTTTTATAAAACATGGAATTACCTCATGTCTCATGTTCTTAGAGAACATCTCTACTGTACATGCTTTTTGACTGAACTGAGCACCATCTAAGGGATTTGGTATTTATCCATTTAACCTTGTTTTGAAATTCTACTTAGTGTTAGTATAAATCTGATGTGTCTTATTCTTCTAGCTTTCATAAACCTCACCCTAGATTTGCCTCCTGTTCTACCAAGTAAAAGAGTTCACCCACAGATTAAGACACAGAAATACTGCATAGCTCCTGACTCGGTGTGACTCAGATCTTTCACCAACAAGAACAATGAGCAGCTATCATTCTATCGTGTGAATATATGTGTATGACAATTCCCAAAGTTCTATATACTCATGGTTCTACAAAATTGCCTGCACCATTCGTATCTTATTCCTGAGTTCTTTTTTATTGGTGGTGATAATTTTGTCCCAAAGCAATTTTATTATGTTAAAAATGTTGAATTTCATTTTTAATCTTATTGCTTCTGTCAATACACACAATAAAAAAAAAGTCAATGAATAATCTGGTTGGAATAAGGTAACAGTGAAACAGATAATTACAACTATTCAGTTTAATGAAGCTTCTAAAGGATATTGTATTAAAGATTATAAATGTTCAGTATTATTTTAAATATAATGATTAACAGATGTGAATGTATGCTATATTATATATTAGTACATCAAGCTATCAACATATTTAAGTCCTTAATTCTATTTTTTAAAATTTTGTCAGAGACATAAGATTGTGCTATATTTCTCAATATTAATTCTGATTTTTCAAATTCTTTCCTAGTCATAGAGTATTATAGTGTTGGCAGGCAGTTTTGTCTGGGGGGTCTCTCCTGCGCACTAGGTGAAGCACTATGAGAAACCTCAACCTGGACGGGGGAGGGTTCTTGACTCTGGGCCAGAAAGAATTCTTGAACAGGTTGGACAAGTAACGTTAAGTATGGAATTCATTAAAACGAAAGTAGTAGGAATGGCAGCTGCTGTTCAGGCAGCTGAGAACAGGAGGAGATAGTGCACAAGCCCCCAAAAGATGATATGGGGGTTTTTGTTTACGGAGTCAGAGAATAAACTTTGCAAATGCTCAAGGGAGGCAAGCAAGCAAGAAGCTTTTTATTGATAGAGAAGTGAAGATACAGAACTCCCAGGAATATACTGCTAAGGGACAAGGCTGCCGTTCATGGGCTCAGTCTAGGGGATTTATGCCTGTAGCACCCACAAGGGAGCGAAGCTGTTTGTTTTCTATAGGTTCCCATTAGAATGCCAGCTATATTTTAGCCAATCATACTAAAGGTCATTTCTATTTTTAACTAATATGCCTTGGTCAAACTAAGGTGAGCTATGTGACTTATAGTCAGTAAAACGGTTCTTTATCACAGAGACTCGGTGGGAACCTTATACATTGTTGCATTGTTTCAGCTGCAGACCTCCTGTTTTTCACATTCCTAAGGTCCTTAGTAAGCATCTCGTTTCCTTAGTAAGCATGTCGTTGTGCTTCCCAGGGACCTTATCTTGTTCTTACTGGCCAGGGGCTACACCCTGTTCCTTCCCTGTCTCAGTATGAATAATAATATTTTTCTAGATATTTACATGCATCTACATACATATACATATATGCAGACACATGAAAAAATAGTTTTGGTTTGTTAGTTTTTTTCCCATAAATGGGATAAAACATAAGCAAATTATTTTCCTTTATCACTTACTGTATCTAAAATCTTTCATGTAAATTCACAATGTCTTACATATTTTTAAGTACTGCTTTGTATTTACTACTACGGATATAAAATAATAATAATTCCATATTGATAAGCATCATTTTTCACTTTATGAACAATTATGAAAAGAACATCTTACTAGTTTTGTTTTCACCTTTACACATATATCCCATACCCCAGTATTATCCCCAACACTTAACACAAACAGATAATAAGTACAACAAACTTTAAATTATATAAATCTGTGGAATGGTCACAACTATTGACAGCATATCAAGTTTTTAATGTGACACATGTTTATGAAAATTACCATTCCATACTAAATAAAACATCAGTCATGCTCCAGAGTTAAAATGAAAAGCATTCTTGGATGACTGAATGCTGGAAGTAATTTTCTTTTTCCCAATAAAGTGATATAAATAGATAATATGTAATCATGTTTTTAAAAACAACTTGGAGTACAGATTTTCTTCCTTCAAAATACAGTAAACAATTATTTTGGAGAATTTCACATGTGAACTAGAGTCTCTGAGCCTTGAAAAAAATTGAGGGTCACTTTTGATATTATCTAAAGATAAGCAGAAATGGATGCTGGGATCCACGTTTGCTAGTGATTAGTCATAATTTAAATATTGATTCTATGGAAGAGGTGGGTAGAAAGGCATAGAAATAGTTAACATAAATATAATGCAGATGCTAGTAGAGGAAGAAACAAAATATGCATTTCTGTTGACATGTTCTAAATATTTATTTCCTAAATTTTCTAGGTGGTGCCCTAAAATATATGATTTAAGCATTTTGACAGAGAAACAAATTAGTAATGAGCTACTTCTGACTTGCTTGCTGAGGCTATGGCTAATTGGAGCACGTGCCCCTGTGCTCTAAGCAGCAGACAGCTTCACAGAAGCTCCAGAAAGCTGATGCGAGTAATAAAAAGATATGGATGGACCAGATCTTCAAGTTAAAAAAATGAAGGAGAAATAAATCAAAGATAGGAACTCATTCGCATATAAGATTCCAAACTGTCTCCATTGTTATAAATTAGATTTACTACATCAGCTCTTTCCACTTCACACACTCTTTTGCATGAATGTTGCCATTTCCTGGATTACTTTGTCTTTAAGGATTTCCTTTCTTAGCCATTTTACACTTACTTTAATGGATTGGAAGGTTAGGGTGGGGTGGGAGAGGGAATCAGAATCTGGTTTGGGATTATTAATGGGGAGTTAGAGTTTTGATTTGTCTATTCAGTTTTCTCAAGTTTCCCTGAGATATTCCTGTCCTTAAATTTAGTTTAAAATATTATTTCACTGTATCAGCAACATCAGAGAAATCAGCAAATTTAAGTCTCTTAAAAATCTAAGTTTAAGGCATAATTAGTAAACATTTTAGTATCGTGTTATAACTTGAGTATAAGGAAAATATGTAGCATTTTCTATGAGAGCAATCCCAATCAAGAGAATAAGTCTTTTTGACAAAATTTAACACTATCCATTTTCTTACATTCATTCAGGAGTTTTAGTAGTTTGCTGGACTGCCATAACGTGATACTCCAGACTGGGTGGCTTAAACAACAAATTAATTTTCTCATAGTTATGGAACCTGGAAGTCCAAGATCAAGGTGCCAACAGGATTGGTTTCTGGCAAGAGCTTTCTTCTTGGCCTATAGTTGGATGTCATCTTGCTATGTCCCCACAAGGCCTCTTCTCTGTGCCCATGGAAGGAGAGAGATATCTGGTGTCTCTACTCATTTTACAAAGATCTTCCCTATTGGATTAGGACCCCACCTTTATGAGCTTATTAACCTTAACTGCCTCCTAAAGGCCCTGTCTCCAAATTTAATCAGATGAGGGAATAAAGCTTCAACATAAACTTTGAGGAAACAATTCAGTCCATAACAAAGGTGATACTAGAAATATTTTATAATTAATAGATGACAAAAAACACACAGAATACGGAACAAAAGAGACCAGAACAGAACCATGCAGGTATTAGTAATTTCTCTATAATTTACAGTGAGTTCAATTCTAAAAAAAATTAGTTTATTGGCTGTTTTGGCCTCATTAAGCCATAGTCTAAATCTGTGTGTATCATTAAAACTGTACCCATATTAACTCCTCAAAGTTAATATTTATTTCCACAAGTTTAAAAGTTATCAAGTTAAATACACAAAAGCTTCTGTACAGCACAGTAGTAATGACTGTACTACCTCTCAGCTGGATGCCGGTATAATCTACAGGTAATAGCCATAGTCATCTCATCACGAACTATTATCTTTGGCAAAAAATCAGCTGTATTGATGTGCTTTAAATAAAATGCATACCATGAGAAAAGGTTAATTTTTTTTCATTAATCGAATATCCAGCTTTCCAATTAAAAACTAACCTTTTCCCATTACTGATAATAGCTTAAACTATTACTGTCTCTTGGAACAGGCTTTATAATTTTCCTCTTCTTGGGTATAACATGATTTATTTATCAATGTAATGCATTTTCTATTTAAGTTTTCCACAAAATGTGCTAACGTTTATTTGCAAGGTTAAGAAAAGTCTCATCGTTAAGGGAATACAAAAATATTTATGCACATGTTTAAATATCTTTTTATTTTTTTAAACAGTGATGTTTCAGCTGAGAGTTTAACATTATGTCTCCACCAATTATATTACACTTTTCATGAATTCTTCTTGTAATGCTTCCCTATCAGGAGATGTTAATAACAGCACAAATCCTATCTTCAAAGGGATGATACTGGGCTTCCAAGTGCTTGTTTAAAATTTAAGTATATAAAAGTTTTTTTTTCAAAAATAATTCATGATTCAAATTGCTTTTTAACTTCTGTCTAACTCAAATTAGATTGCCAGGGCAAGGGAATAGAGCTGTTATATGTATCAAAGTGAGTAATAATCTGCCTTTGAACTAAAGACATAGGTCACTAGTCTTGGGACATGCTTGTCAAGAGCGCATCTCTAGAGGTAGATCACCTACATTTTAATTCTTACTCTTACAATTATTAGCTGTGCATGTGGAGAAATATCTGTCTCCTTTTCATAAAAGAAACTGGTATATGAAGAGAGGACTTCTGTTTGGGACACTGTTGTGACAGGGTGTGTAACTCTTGTTGGGACAGCAGTGAACATCTAAAGACAGAAAAACAACCAGGTTGATCAAAACCTCCCCTGTATCCCCTCCATGACCAGTACTAAATCTTACAACCACCTCTAATGGCAAGAGGGGAAAAAGAGCATGGTACATTTTTATATTTATTTGATCAGGTATTAAACAGTCGCCATGTACTAGACACCATGTTATGTGGTTGGGAATGTTATTTATCCTAGTCTGCATAGCAGCCAAACAAAGAATGAATGTTCATCTTTGTTTCACACTGTCCTTATGAATTATCAAAATGAAGACATTTCATCATTTTGCAGTCTGAAACTTCATCTGTTGTTTCTACCTGTAAATTTTCCCCAAAGGTTTGCCAAACTGTATGTTGTATGTCCTTATTTTCCATGTAAACTGTGTGCTCACTATTTGTATCTGTGAGCTACACCATATGCTGCTGGACATGATGATGCATTTGCGGCCCTTAGGACCAGCAGAGAACCTTCGCTCCGTCTAGCTGGAGTGTCAGAACTGGGGTACGCCTTGGAGAGAGGCAGAGAGAAAGAGAGGAGTGGGGAAAGAGAGAGAGAGAGACTAGATTGGGCAACAAAAAATCTATTGATTCAATTAAACTTTTTTCTAATTTTGTTTAGTGTAAGCTTTGAATAAAGCTAGCAGCTAGGAAAGCCATTAAAAGTAGTCTGGACTTACCTAATACATATTTTAAAAGACAGGAAATAATCTATTTTACATTTAAATGTATTTTGCATTATATTTATCATATAAAATTGATACAATATTCCCAGTTCAGTACCTACAAGTTTATTTGTCCTTTGAGATTAAAGCTCAATTTTCTTCTACCTTTCAGATTACCATATTCATAATAAAAACCTCTTACAACATGTAACAGATTCCAATTATCATTAGTACTTTAATGAACCAACTTTTTAGGTAACCCTAGTTTAACAGTGTTGTCTTAATGCCTTAATGCAAATATGTTTCAATTTTCAAAAAGAAAAAAATTCAGAACTTAGATTTTTCATGCTAAAGGAAAATAATTACCATTACCTACATATCATTAAAAATTAACAAAGTATGTGTAGAGTGATTAATTAATGTAATGTAATATTAATACATATAGAAAGAGGCCCATTGTTTAATTTTTTTCATTATATTATTTAAAGTAAATTTTCATATCTAAATAGTAACACTCATGTTTCTAAGTATTTAGAATACATCATGTGTTGAGTCTTACTCTTTTTTCTTTTATTTTCACAGATAAAGACTTGTTTTATTAAATGACCATCTCTATAACTGCCAAGGCCACTATGTGCAGACAAGAATAGTGAAGCTTTATTTCTTGGTCTCTTCTTCCTTCACTTCATTGTTATATAACTGACATACATCACTGCATAAGTTAAGCAATGCAGCATAATGGCTTGACGACTTACATATATTGTGAAATGATAACCACAATCATCTCATAAGATACCATAAAAAGAAAAAGCCAAAAATAATTTTTCCTGTGATGAGAACTCAGGATTTACTCTCAGCTTTCCCACATATCATGCAGCAGTGCCGGTCTTCAAGCTGTACATTACATCTCTGTACTTACTTATCTTAAAACTGGGAATTTGTACCTTTGGACCACCTTCCTCCAGTTCTACCTCCCCCCACCTCTGACCTCCTCCAGTAACCAGAAGTCTGACCTCTTTTGCTATGTGGATTTTGTTTTTGTTTTAGGTTCCACAAATAATGAGATCATGCACTATTTGTCTTTCTCTGTCTCATTTATTTCACTTAGCATAATACCCTAAGCTCTGTCCATGCTGTCACAAATGGCAGCATTTTTTAATTCTTACAGCTAAATAATATTCCATTATATATATAATCTCACAATTTTTAAAATCGTTCCTCTGTCCAAGGACACTTAGGCTGTGTCCATGTTTGACAGCACCTTGATGATTTCTTCCTTCTTGGCCTGAAGCCACTCTTCATAGCACTTAGTCTTAGATCCTCAGCATAGTCACCCAGAAGCTTCTTGCAAGCCGAACTTGCCTTCAGTTTGTGGATATATTTCACGTGTATACACTTGTTTTTGAACATGTTCCTGCTTCATTGTCTGGTAGATGCTGACCACATGTAGTGGTCAGTCTTCTTAGATCCACGGTATATTCTGAGCAGTGGCACAAAATTTTCATCCTTCTCATCCAGGTTACCTTCTTTGACACTGAGCATTGATGATATCCTTCCACTTTCCTAGGCTCATCCACCTGCTCTTCTGTGTCAGACCAAGGTTTTTTTTTTCCTGGCATCAAGCCTGAATGCATAGGCCACAGGCTTCTGGATGACCAGCCCTTCACTGATTAGCTGTCAGATCCACTGACAGAAGTTGGCATTGGGATTTAATTGGTCTCACTGGGGTGCAACCAGATCTTTTTGTCACAAAGGAAGATGCTGGAGGTAAGCCTTTCTGAAGCTTGAGTGTAGTAATCACCGTGGCTACAGCAATAAAAGGAAAGAACTCAGTCGTATCCCTCATTAGCTGTTGTTCCACACGTAAGTCAGAGCAGTATCATGAAATGGGAATATGAGAGACTCAGTGACTGAAGATCTTTTTGGTTTCCATTCTTTCAGCATTAGCTGCAATGGTACAGATTGGACAAGTCCATTTCCTGATGATTATTGATATTGAGCACCTTTTCATGTACATGTTGGCCATTTGTATGTCTTCTTTGGAAAAATGTCTATGTAGGGCCTATTTTTAGCTTGGATTACTTGTTTTTTTACAATTGAATTATATGAGTTTCTTGTACATTTTGGATATTAACCCTTTATTGGATATATTTTGTAAATATCTTCTCCCAGCCCTTAGTTTGCCTTTTCATTTTGTTGATGGTTTGTTTTCTTTGCTGTGAAGTAATATTTTAGTTTTATGTAGTGTTGCTTGTTTATTTTTGCATTTGTTTCGTGTGCTTTTAGTGTCATATCCAAAAGCTCATTGCCAAGACCAAAGTCAAGGAGTTTCTCCTATTTTTTTTTTCTTCTGGAAGTTTTACAGTTGTATGGTTTATAATCATAGTCTTTAATCCCCTTCCAGTGAATTTTTGTGAGTGGTTTATGATAAGAGTCTGATATTACATGTGTTATTGCTCTTAGAAGAAAGAGACTGATGATGATAGAATATCATTTTATCCTAGTGGAATATTTTATAGCTTTATATTACACCCACATTTATTGATAACTAATTCAAGTAAAGCTATATATTAATAATGCAAAATAGCACAAACTCATTGGAATTCTATCCTTGGAAAAATTGTATTACAAAGTAATTATCTCAGCCCCAAAGTTGGTTAGATATTGATTGATTAAGCACTTGAAATAATTTATTCAGACATGTGAGATAAATCTCACTTTTCATAATTGCAGACCTTTGGAAGAGAAGAGAGTAAGGGAGTAGGGGAAAGAAAGAGAGACAGAGAAACAGTATAGTGTTCATTAATTTCCCAATGAGTTCTCCGTGTTTGCATGTGGTAAATTGAAAGATTTCCAGTAGTGTCAAAGGAAATAGCGTCAAGTTGTTTTGACTAAAGTTTGTAAATGAAGTTGACCTTTTTAATTAGTTCCCTTAAAGGTTGATTATTCTAACACAAATTTATTCCTGGTCATTTAACCTTAGCTACAAACAATGTGCCATAGTGAAATCTAATATAACTTCAACACCAAATAAAAACATCAAAAGTTTTCTTTAGTATCAATATTTAAAATGATAGTTTCCTTTAAATTTGTACAAGTTCATTTAAGACCCACACAAAAAAAGGGTCATTGTAGGAAATCCACTGTTGATTCATAATTGTGCCTGTTATAATGAATTCATTGGTCATTTAGCTTGCAGGACAGGTTGACATTCAGTTTGTAGGACAAAAACCTTAGGCTCATCACCATCCCAGAGCTGTTTCAGCTGGGTATTGGTAGTTTCTGTTGATGGAGCTAAGAAATAATTAGAAGTAAATGGACAAGACAGTTAAATTACGATGTGAAACATGTATCTCTTAGAAATATTCAATAGATAAGGCAATCTGACTAGTTCATTCTTAATTTTTAGATATGCTACACTGGAAAACAAATGATCAAATACTTGTTTTAGAGTCTAGAATCAGGATAAAGAGAGAGGTTTTAACAAATAAAATATAAAAATATGCAATGTTCTAACAGTTGGAAAAACTTATTTAACAAAGTTTGGCAGATACTTATATTTGTCTGCAGAGAACCCTGCTTCGGGACAATAGCTGAATGGGCACTACCCTTGTTTCCTTCTGTGAACCCTGAAGATGTTTGTGGACTTTGTCTACCCCATTCTAAATGATTTAACATTTTCTTCTTAGGTTGATACATTAAACTATTTTACAGTTATGTTCTATAGGTTCTGGAATTATCATTTTACAGAGAGGATCTAAATATCATTATTGATATTCCATTTAATATTTTTTGTCTATATATACAAATTAATTTCTTCCTGAGAAAAGTATTGTATCATTTTATTAAATTCACATGATATCCAAAAGCTTAGACGACTCTGTTTTAAAGTAAGTTTTGAATATCCCTCTTGATTTCACAATTTTGATTTCAGAAGGCAATCCAAGTCCTACACCGAATGGAGGATAAGGTTTTGTCCCTTGGTTAACCTAAAAGTTTAATAATTGCAAAATCATGTGTCATTTTCAGAAGTATGATGTTAATTTTCTATTGCTACATAATGAATTTCCACAAATGTAGCAGCTTAAGTAACATCCATTTTATTATCTTACAGTTCTATAGGTCAGACGTTCAAGCGGGTTTAGTTGGTTTCTTTGCTCAGGTTTTCACAAAGCACAAATCAAATGTAGGCTCTTATCTGGAGTCTCAAGACAAGAATCTACTTTAAGCTCAGTTGTATTATTAGCAGAATGAGATTTTGGCTTCAGGCTATCAAAAGTCAGCCAGAGGCCACTAGGCATTCCAGGAGCCACCTTATACTTTCTTATATGGAAGCCTCCGTCTTCATACCAAGAAGGGCACACCGAGTGCTTCTCACTCTTGGGACTCCCTGGCTTCCCCATTTACCATCACCTGGAGAAAGCGTCCTGCTTTTAAAAAGACTAGTGTGATTAAACCAGTCCTACTTGTATAATCTCCCAATCTTAAAGTCAATTTGCCATTCAACATAATACAATCTCATTTTATTTACAAGTTTTGAGGATTACGGCAAGATGTTTTAGGGATGCCATTCCAAAATTTTGCCTACCACAGCAAAAAAGTAAATCATTTACTAATTTTTAGAAAATCTGAGATTCTATAACTAAAAATTTAACTGTAATATCAAAGACTTTATGAAACTAATTTAAAAGCCTCTTTTCTTTTAAGAAATTTAAAGAACTGAGAAACTTTAAGTGACTTCATGAAATTAAAATCGTAATTTTTCATTTGATTTGTTAAAATTAAAGTCTATAATATTTCTTCTACTTCGTGAAGATTAAGATGACATATCTTAGGGGGAGAGAGATAAAAATGCCGTGTTACAAGTAAATTCATTAGAAATTAAGATTTCCAGGTCTATATTAATATAGAGCAGTATTTTATGCTTGGCAGATAATATTCACCTCTCAAATGTTTTTTTAAAAAGTAAGGATTACAATAATATCTTTCAGTGACAGTAGACTGATGGTGGAGAGCTGAAGTGGTGAGAAATATTATTAGGAAGACATTTATTTATATGAACTGATTATCTTGTGAATATACTAGATCAAAAAAATATGAGAAAAATCAAGCCATTCATGCTTAAAGTTAAAACACTGCTCTGTATTTTTTTATATTACTAGTTCAACTCTAAGACAAGAAATAATTATATTTGAATAACATCACTTCTAAGGATTTATTTTTACATCCATAAGAATATTACACTAATAATGATCTTAGGTCATTTGTGAAATCTTTGTTGTATATCATTTCTTTGCTTTTATTGTAAGGCAGACATATAGATTTCAGGTTTATATTTCCAAAGTGCTTTTACGAAATGGCCCAAAAATAATCTTTTATGCATATATTTTTCACTGTTTTAAGGAGGTACAAGATATTGGCAGGTTTGTTTTATTAATGTACTTAAATAATTGAAAATCCTTAGGTATAACCTTCATTGTAGCATAGAACTCAGAGGTTCTATCTTATTAAGTACTATTTAGAAAAGGTAATAATTTGCTTCCTAAAACCTGTACAACATAATCACATGTTAAACATAAACTTTACTCAGTAGTTTTTATAGTGATAAAATATAAATAACGAAGATTATTATTTTAACCATTTTTAAGTGTACAATTCAGGAGTATTACATACAGTCATAGTGTTGTGTAACCAGCATCACTATTTCCAATACATTTTTATTACCAGAAACAAGAACTCAGTAAGCATTAAGCAATAATATTCCATATATTTTCCTCCCAGGCTGGGCAACCTCTATTCTAACTTCCATTTCCATTGAAGATACCTCATATAAGTGGAATCATATAATATTTGTCCTTTTATTCCAGGCTCATTTCACTTAGCATAATGTTTTCAAAGTTTATTCAAGCTATAGCATGTGGCAGAATGTCATTTCTTGCGGTGACCAAATAATATTCCATTGTACATATTATACCATAGTTGATTTATGCATTCATCTGTTGATGGATACTTGATTATTTCCACCTTTTGGTTATTGTGTATAATGCTGCTATGAATATTGATGTATAGTTGTCAGTTTGAGTCCCTGTTGTCAATTATTTTGGGTATGTACCTAGGAATGGAATTGGTGGGTCGTGCAATAATTCTACATTTAATTTTTTTTGAGGTACCGTCAAACTGTTTTCCGTATCAGCTGCAACATTTTACATTACCACCAGCAATGCACAAGCATTCCGTTTTCTCCACATCCTTGGCAACACTTGTTATTTTCCTTTCGTTTAAGCAATAGCCACTGGAGAGGGAGTTCAGTGTTATTTCAGTATGGTTTTGATTTGTATTTTTCTAATGACTTACGTGTATTGAGCATCTTTTCATGTGCTTATTGTAAATTTTTATTTCTTTTTTGGAAAAATATTTTTTCAAATCCTTTGCCCACTTTCTAATGTTGTTATTATTGTAGCTGTTATTTAGTTTTAGTTCTTAATGTATTCTAGTAATTGATCCCTGATCAAGTAGACATATGATTTGTAATTATTTCCTCCCATTCTATGAGTTGCCTTTTCACTCTATTGATAATGTCCTCTTTTACACAAAAGATTTGAAATTTCATGAAGTCCAACTATTTACTTTGCTTTTCTTGTGTGCTGTTGATGTCACATTCAAAAAATCATTACCAAATCCAATGTCATGACCTATGCTTTCTCCTACAAGTTTTATAGTTTTTGTTCTTAAGTTTGGATCTTTGGTCTATTTTGAGTTAAACTTTTATATGAGGTAAGAGAAAGGTCCAACTCCATTATTTTGCTTGTAGATATCTAGTTTACCCAGCACTATTTGTTGAAGAAACTTTATTGTACTAACTCTGGAAATCTGATTCTCCCACTTCTCAGAAATTGCTGATTTCCACTTACTGAGGATTGATACTGTGTATTTGCAACTTCTCCCAATTTTTTTTGAAAAATGTATATTGATTTTTGTGTGAGATCAAAATTTCTGTTTCATCATCTCTGTGTTTAGCTCATAACCTTACAAATATTTTCTCCAGAAAAAGTGTAGTGGCCCTTTAAATTTCTTAGAAGTGGAAGGGAAAGCTACTATGGTAGAGAGGACCAGCCAATTGCCTAGGAACTTGAACCACTCACTTTACAGCTTTGTGAGGCTGAGGAATGGGGATCATGCTCCATTCATGCCTAAGAAAAAGAATCTCTCACTTCATCCATCACACCCCAGTTTTATAAATGCCTAATCAGGCTTTGGAGTTTCAAAATAGTTTGTTCCAATTTCTCTTCCCAAGTCAATGTTTGCTTTGTTGGGAAGACCTACTCTCAAACCTCTCTATTCCACCTTTTACATCACATCACTCCTCTTATATCAGTGGATTTATAAACACAATTTCTATAATTTTCAAAGTTAATGGTAGGCAAATGTTTAACTCAGACCATTATCATTTAAATACAAAATCCAAATTTTTTTAGATGGCAATATGGCCAAAAATTTCTGCATGACATACGTTTATTTCTACCTAGACATTAATAAAAGCATTGTTAGAATCTTGCCCTTTCTTCCTTTTGGCTTTTTAAATCTGTAAGTTGGATGTTATTATGAAAAATATACTCTGGTTATCACAATACCAAAAGGTAGCATTGGTATGGTTATTATAACTGAAGTGGAAACACTTCCCCTACTCCTGACATAGCTTTTATTTAAAAGAGAACTGGGAATTTCTGGATTTACTAAAACCAAGAGTTGTATACTGTAAATAAAAAGTAATATAATATCCCTGGGGATAGAAACTACTTATTTAGGAATATTTTTGATTCACCAAAGTAACATTTCTATCTTTTTATTATGTTACACTAGAAGGAAGGGTTTTAAAATTTTTACTTAATGAAGATTAGAAGGTACTTTCTGGCTTCCTAGAAAAGCTTTTATATTTTAATGCATATTGATTTATTTCAATGTTCTTTATGAATATATTTCTCTTATTTTTCAGCTAAGTTCAAATTGTGGTATAAGGATGTGGCATTAGATATTAAGAAAACAATGTATTTGGTATTACAGAAGACTATTTTGTGTTATTGGATACACCAAATTAAGGACATTAGACAAATATTTATACTGAAGTGATATTAAAACAATAAAAATGGGCAAACCCAAATGATTCTTTTATTTTTACAATAATTTATCTACCCATTAAATCAAAAGTGTAAAGAATGCATGCCTTTGAGGGATTTTGAAAGCCAAATATGTGTATGATTTTCCTTTGTTTTGACTAACTGTTGAATTAAGGTATGATTTGATGTTTAGTTTATATGTAATAAATATACAGTTCTTCTTCCATTCAGTAAGCCTTATGAACTTCACCTAACTTAATCTTGGGATCTCTCAGCTGTGACCCAAATCAATTTAGGGAATGTGGGCCGAGCTCTTTTGGACTTGTGGGACAGTGGTAACCAATGCAAATGTAGAGCTCATGCTTCTTGCTCTGCTATGAAGAGTGAACTATTTTGTCTCAGACCTAAGAGTCTCATATCTTCTGACAGCTTCTATGAAATTTGTTAGCTTTCAAGTAAAGCAAAATATCAGACCCTGCACTGTTCTTGACACACCAAGTCTTAGCCAGGTGCCTTGTATATGATACATGATACATACTGGAGATGAATAAATAAAAAGATTGCATCAAAGGGTAACAATTGAGGCCTAAGAATGTTGTATCTTGCTCAGTTCACACCCTTAGGAACTAGCATTGTATCTGAATACACTAGGAGTTAAAAACAAAAGAGAAAGCAAATTAACCACATGACAAATGCATTGAATGAGCAAATGAAGTAGAATCTAGATTTTTTAAATCTATTTCAGTTGTTTTCCTACTGCATAATAGATGATAGCTAAATTTAATAAAATGGAATTTAATTTTTCCAGGAAAAAAACCTATCACAGTTTCTTTGAACACATGAATTCAAACTACAAGTTGATGGTATGTTCTTGCTTTATTGTGTATACAAAGAACAACATAACTGGAACATATTCTACTTCGAAAAACAGTGCAAAAATTGTTACCCAAAATTTATCTTTGAATGTAAAATGAATTAAATACTAATCCTTTTATGTTTTAAATAAAACCATATCAAACTTAAATCAGTTTTTATTTTTAACTCATGTTGCATACAAAAGAGTTTGTCTTTTCATACAGTAACAAAATGAATAAACTGGTAAAGTTGGTTTTTTACCACTTTGTCTTTTTGAAACTGAATGGGTATGATATCCTTGTCCTATATGATTCAAAGTGGAAGTGACTTCTCTAAACTGTCCAATATGTCTGAGAAATAAGTAGGCATATCAGCATAGGCACATGATGAAAACAGAGTGTGGAATGGGAACTAAATACATTGAATATAATACTTAAACCACATGTTTTCAGAAACACTAATGAAAGAATGAACCAATAAGATTCTTATACTGAGTCATTACCACTTGCAAGGAATGATGGAAATGCTGATGAGAAGTATAAAGGAGGTTAGTGAAGAAAGAAATAAGGCTTGCTCTGAAAAATGAGTTTTTCCTTGCAAATGAATTAGGTTATACAAAGAGGTTGTTACTTCATATATTAGACCACTGGAGAATGACTTGTCTCTTTGCTACCACCAACAGGCCCCAGATAGCAAACTTTATGATACCCCCCATCAGGACTCTACCAAAGCCCATGGGAATGCTAATAGCCCTGGTAAACTTACAGCAAATCAGAAGATGTGCTTCTTTTCTAAAACAGAACCTGGAATTGTTTGGGGGAAACAATTGTAAATGAAGTAATATGAGTAGGGAGTAAAAAATAATAAAATAAATATTTTAAAAATGTCATCAACTGATAAAGTCTAGAAGGACAAAAGATGCAGGCCTCTGCCCTGAAGGAGGCCTGGAAAGAGCCTGTTGCTCTGACTTGTTATTTGGTTTCTGCTTGAGTGTAAATCTAGCCCAGTGCACTGGGAGCTGCCTGTCCAGAAATTTGTTTTCCAAACATACATAGCGTGAAGGTAGAGAATACAATAATTATAATCAATGCCATTGTGTCTTTAAATATATAAATATTTTAGTAAATAAGTAATATATGTTAAATATAGATGAATTAATATAGATACATATTATCTAAATGCTTTCAATAATTACATTATGTGGAGATAACTATTAAATTGAAAGTCTCCCTTCTCTGTCTCCAATAATTTCATTCCAATTATATTCCAGATACTAGTTTGAACTGTGAAGGTAAAATGATGAATACAGAAGTTTAAGCCTTTAAGGAGCACATATCATATTTGGGAGAGATAAGAATTATGCATGGGAACAAATTTTAAAAGTTTACAGATTGTATTAAGTGTTCTGAGAGATACAAATTGAATGTTGATTAGGCATTACTAGGGGTGCTAAATAGAAAGTTACTTTAAATGGGAGTAAAGGATGATTTCTCTGAGATTGTGATCTCTAAATTGTTTCCAGAGGGATTGAGAAATAGCCAGCCATGTGACGAATCACCAGCCAGAGTGAACACATGGGGGACTATAGAAAATAAAAAGGAGGATGGCCACTAATTAAGGTATAGAGGTAGAAAGAGCACAGATATTGCAGTGTCTGGTAAAACATTCATGATTGATTGATTGGTTGATTGATTCAATTATTCAACAAATATTTGAGTGCCTATCATATACCAGGAACTATTCAAGGCACTGGGAATATACTCTATGGAGTTACATTTTGTGTGAAAAAAGCAAACAAACAGATAATAAATTAAAAAATAAGAAAATAGTATATTGATAGGTTACAATTGCTTCACAGAAAAGTAAAACAGTGGAGGGGAATAGGGAAGAGCCCCAAAGGTAATGGCTTGTGAATTTTATTGTGATGGTTAAGAGAACATTAGAGAGAAGGTAAGAGTAAGGGCTTTAGCAGGTTTAGGGGAAATATCCAGGTGTTATATATGAGACATGTTAAATTGAAATGATTACTAGATACTAAGTGAAAATTTTACATGGTCAGTCAGCCATAGTAAAAATTTTAAGTTCTGGGAAATTTCAAGATCTGTCTGGTGTTATAAAAAGGTGTGTGGAGAACAGACAGGATTAAGAGTTTTAAACAAGGCAGATGACAAGATCATTGCTGCTGTAAGAGATTAAAAATATTGGCTTAGATCATGGTGGCAATAGAGATGGAGAGAAAGGAAGAGATTTTTAATGGATTTTAAAAGAAGAAACTACTGAACATGTTATAATCAATTAGATGTAGGGTATAAGAAATATAAAATACTGAAAGATGACTCCTAGGATTTTGGCTGGAGGAAATGAGTATTTATTCAGTCCATGACCTGGAAAATACTAGCAAAGGAATAGGCTTTGTTTTGGATGTAATGTGGAAGGGAACTAAAATCATAAGTTTTCCTTTAGTATTTATAGAGTGACACATAAAAAAATGAGTTGATTGGTCAAAAAAGTTACTGCTAACAATTTTTAAGCTGGTTTTTTGAGTCAGACACTGTTAGAGTCTCTAAGGTCACAGGAGAACAAAAGAGAGAAGTTACTTAATATCGCTGGGCCTCATTTTTCTCTTCTGTAAAACTAGGTTAAAAAATAGCATCTAGTTCCTGGAGTTGCTGTGAGGATTATATAAATATGCACATTTTTCAATGTTAATTGTATTTGTAAAAAAAAAAAAAGCCCATTATAGGATAAAAATGAAACTGTATATACCAAAGTTGGAACAAAACATTTGCTTCAATTTTTAACTTGATCATTTAGAGATTGTATGCAAACATTCAAAGACAATTCTTCCTGCAAAATACTGTGAAATGTTCCAGAGGTGAGAGCTTGGTTGGATGGGAAGAAATCAGGGTCCTATAAAACATAGTTTTCAAAGATACAATTTAAATCTCTGATTTGTTACTTGGCAGTGGTACTTAATCAGCTTAGCTCAAACATTCTGTTTCCTACCTTAAATTCATTTTCTCCAAGTTAAGTGCATTAAATCTTCCATAGTGAGACATTAGAAAATAAAGCTATCTACATTCTTGAGGATCAAATTAATCTAGCTACCAAAATTCAGTAATGCTATTCCAATACTGTCAGATTTTATTTTGAAATCTGTCAAATTTTCATGTGTCAGTGATCAAAACAAGGCCCCCCTTTTCATTTCTCGGTTATAAGCAAGTAAATTAAACTACTCTTCTTTAAAATGCCTTTTTTTCCTCTCTTCCAGTTTTCATGTTTTTTGGGTTGTTTTCTCAAGGAACAATTTTTCATTTTAAATATGCTTCCTGCCACCAATGTTGAAACAAAATGTATGGCTTCAACTATTTTTAATTCTTATTAATGGGCTTATAAATTTTTTTTAAAGGAATTTTCCAGTTTTTGCTTTCCTTTGAAAAGCAGAATACTGATATCGGTTCAACAACTGTATTAATCAACCAAAAATCCTTCTTCTTGGCAACACTGTCCGTTAAACTGACAGGATGATTACAGTGAGTCATCAACTGTTTGCTGAGTGAGCCAGGGGTTTCTCTTTTGACTCCCAAGGGGGTATTTTGAAAACATGGTTTTTATATTTTTCTTGATCTATTGCTCAGTGTTCTTTTCCTGGCTCTCTCTTTATCATCCATGGTTTAGCTTTCATAATATTTTCTTTAGAGAGGCCTTTGCTTATCTCCATCTCGGACTCTCTCTCTTCCTACTGTTTGTTCTGACACTTTGGGTTATTCTCTCACCATCATTCATCATAATTTCCAATCATCTTTTCATTTGATTACTCTTTATTTCCTTATCTACTGCATTTGATTAAATATTCTACAAGGTCAGATACCATGCCTGTCTTATTCCCTTAAAAATTTGAGGCTTAGTGCATAAGAAATGTTTCAGCTAGCTCCCGGACTGTGGGCGCTGTGCCGTGGCGATGTTGTCTCACAGGCTTCCCCTGACTCCACACAAGCGCCTCATGTGGGGCCTTTACTAATCACTGTCCTTCTTCAGTGGGTTTCCTTGACCACCCCTCTGAGGATGTCCCCAGTGAAACATCTTTGTCCTTAGCCCTGTGACATTCTGAATCACTGAGAACTGAGGAATAACTGCTCCTCCCTTTAATTATCTGTGTGGACAGTTTTCAAATGAATTTCATAAATTTTCTCTGAAGCCCTACAACACTGAGCATTAGTTGCTACAATCAGTAGTCAATGCCATAATTCATTCTTACATTAACTTCCCCCCCTTCTTTGCTTTTCTTCCCTTGCTCCTGGGGATGCATTCCCAAATTAATTAACCTTCTGGAAGCCTTGTTTCAGGCTCTGCTTTTCAGACTACCCTAAGGCAGGCTACTTCAATCTAAATTCATGAAAATGAAATATAATTTAAAAATTAGTTAATCAGTCCTGCTAGCCACATTTCTAATGCTCATTAGCCCAGTGGTTAGTGACTACCATATTAGAAAGTGTAGATAAAAAACATTTGCATTAAGGCAGAGAAGGCACACACCTTTGGATAACACTATGTAGTAGAAGGACTGGTGCACTATAAAGCTTCAGAAGACAAGTGGAGGTACTTCTAGGAATTAATCCCCTTTTCTTACATAGAGAGAAGATCAATAAACCTGATGTTTTTGATGTAGGTGATATAATTTTATTCATTGATTCATTTATCAGATAATATATTTAACTTCCAGGATTTACCAATATACGCCATTTATTAAATGACCATGCCAGTTGTGGGATTTTTTTGGAAGAAGACATGAATAATTTATAAAAGCAACAATAGCACATGCAAAAGGGATTACAGTTTTTTAAAATTAAAAACACTAGGAATATAGGGGAGATATACCACTCATACATTAAATAAATATTTTGATATATGTACCTCAAATGGGATTATGGGGTTTAAAAATTTTATATTGTAATTAAAATAAAATTAAAAGTACCATTCAAATTTAACCAAGTTAATTGGGATTATTAATTAAATTAATTCTTGGCACTCTTTAGTGTGATCAAGCATTTTTTGTCTCCCTGGTCTAAGTATAATGCTGTTTGGAATACCTCTTGAAATTAGAATTCTGCTAGATAATCCTTGTTTGATAAAGCTGCTTTGGGGTTTCTGAGCAGTAATGGTATGATGATGGCTCTTCCTGTACCTTCAGGCATCAAAATTTCAGCTTGCTCCGGTTAATTGTCCAAACTGGGACTGCAGTTCTGTCCTGCTTGTCTGATTCCTTGAAATCCTCATAATGCTTATTTATTTTTCCAAGACAGAAAATGTTTATTGTGTATACCACCATCCCTGTTTTCCTTCGGAGTCACAATGTTTTCATAGAGAAGTTTAAATTTACCTTTTAATAGGCTCTTCAAATTGTTAAGTTTGCCATTTAAGTCTCTGTCAGAAACATGATTTTTTACAACATAGGAGAAACCATCCTTCTAGCAAATTTTGAAGTGTCTTTATAACATGACTTCTTCATTCTGTGTCCCCATATTTTGGCATTTCATTATTAACATAAGCATTTACATGCATATTTAGAGATTTAAATATGTACCTTCATATTTAATAAGCAGGTCTCACAAACATTTATGTAATTCTTTTATGATCAATATTATTTTTGATTATTTACTCTTGTATGTAATCCATCAGTGAACATTTTCACACTGAGTATGCATATAGATTTTCAGCTGTGAGCCTTTGTTGATTATTTCTAGTTATCAGCCTTTGTTATACTTACTAATCTTATTTTCTGTTATACTGTCTTAAAACATGATCACTCAGCTATGCTCAGTAAATACAATGAAATCACCTTTTTCATTCAACTAATTGAATGCTTGGTTCTTAGTGCATCCAGTCATTCTGTAGCTGCTTCTTAAGTCCCCACTTTTATTAAGCACTGGGCCAGCATCTCTCTCTGTTTCTGTTTCTCTGCCAAATAGATGAATAGATGATAAATGATACATAGATCCAAATGTAGGTATCACATATATGAGAAAGAAAAATATGTGCATATATGTATATGTCATATATATGTGTACACACACATACACACATGGTAATATATAAGGCACAGAGGTGAGTGGAATCTAGGCATGGAGAAAAGGGCAAAGCTTCCTAGAGGATGTAACTAAGCTGAGAAGACAAGTCTACCTTAATGCTTTTATTCAAAGGTAACATTAGATGTTACCTCTCAAACTAGTTCTCTGAAGGGGAAATTTGGATTGTAACTCTGATTCACAATTTCTAGAATGTGCCATGTATAGTTTAGTCACTCAAAAAATGTTTATTTCAAGCGAACTCTGACCTTCCAAGAGACAAGTCACACAAAATTATTGTTGCATATTATGCCTTACATTTTAGTATAGCTTATTTTTGGGAACAACTTGTTATGAAATAATTGACTCTGTCCCACCTTCCCTCTTCACTCAACAAATGATTAGAACACCCTTTAAAATTAAAACCTTTTCTTTCCTTCCTTTCTTCCTTCCTCCTTTCCCTTTCATTCTCTTAAAATAATTACAGTTATGATAAGAAGTCTTTCCAGAAATAACACTGCAAGGAATTCTCAGTGCTAAATTAATTTTACTTAAAATGGCTGATACCAAAAAGTTTTAAGCCTTTTTAAAAAATGAAATAATCTCTTTTGATGATTTAATCAAAAGGAAAAAATCTTTGTCTTTAAAAGTCCGGTTTGAAACTCTTTGAGAAACAAAAAATGTCTGAATAAATGCATTTCTTTAAAAATAAAATAAACATCAAAAATACACACAAGCAAATCCCCTTCCTTGGCAGCAAGGTAAGACTATGGAGTTTAGAAACATATCATTTCTAATTTCTGTGTGTTTTATTGCAGTCTCCCATGAAGTTAAATATAAGCATTCCCAACACTATTCACTGAATCTAAATTAATGTAAAAGTTTGCCTACTTTTTATTCTCCTAATATGGGAAAATATTTATGTTTAAAAATAAGTGTTTATCAAGTATAATAAATTGCATTAAAATTTTTATTTTATATATATATGAAATAATCCTAAGCAGTAAATGATGATTGCTATGTGAAAAGAAAATTTGCTGCTCTCTGTTCAACAACTTTATGAGAAGTATCTGAAATGATGGTCAGTGGCATATAATTAACAGATAGTACAGTAGTGAAGGTCTAAATGTTCAGTATGAACATGTACTTATTAAAGTTAAATATGAGTTTCACAGTTAAAAATGAATGTGTGAAGAGCCCCAGAAGGTAAAATAATCAGCTCACTAAAAATATACACCAATTACCAATAAATACACCAAGCTTATTCAACATATCTATGTTCAGCAACCAATTTTGAAAAAAGAAAAAGAATGATAATTGAAGTGTTAAGTATAGGTTGGTACAAATTTACAGAAGAATATTTGGTGAAAAAAAAAACACCCAAAGAAACTTCATGTCATCACTTTTAACCAAGCCATACCACATGCACTTATTCATTTTAAGAATATAATGAAAGAAAATCACAGAAATATTTCTTAGGATATTCATTATGCCCATATTTACAGTGAAACACTAAATGTGAAGCATTGAATGTGAGTTGCCTACTTTAGAGAATTGAACTACCTTATTTGGTAAATTGTTTTTACACACTAGACTTTAAAAATGAAAATTATATTGTAGTGACACTAAAACCGCTCTAAAATATTTTAAAATTATATTTATAAATGTATAAATCTGTACAAATTTTCACAATATGTTGTTTGATCATTAAAACCAGCTACAAAACCTTGTGTTCTATGATACCAACATTATGTAATTATAATTAAGTAGTGATAGAAAAGATTATGAGGTATAACAGTAATGTTTTTTTTTCATTATTCATAGGGTTATAGTGTTTTATTTGAGTTGTCTCTTGTGACCATCCCCAAAACTCAATGAAATAGTTGCTAAATTCCTTATCCCATTTGATAACTGAGTAGACTAATGCTCATAGGCATTAACTAATTTACCAAAGATCAGGTGCACATTACATGTCATCTTTATTAGGTTACAGATAATTTTAATATTTCATTTTTCTAACCTATATTACTGAATTTTTCCAGCCTATATTACTGAATTCACTAAAGAGAACTTGCACTGTTTTGACAATTAGATGAGAATACTATTTTATAAACAAGTGTATGGTTTTAAAAACTGATGAAATGTACAGGCATTTTCACAGCATAAACAATTATCCTCATCTAAAACTTTTCAATAGTGCTGTTGTTAGCTAAATTTTCAGGGATATCTTTAGAAAACTGTGAGCATATACTAACAATATTCCTATTAATAAAAACAGTAGTTCATAATATTTTTAATTTAATTAATAGTTGGGTTATTAAATACTTTCTCAATGTAATTGAGAAATACATGTAATCACAGAAATGTATATTTAAATATCAGTCACATATTTAAATATCAGTCGCATCAGATAATGAAACTTATCTAAAGTCTCTAATCAAGTTAGAATGCCTTATATTTGCCTGGTGGTAAATACATTTATGCCTCAGGGTAAATTGCAGGGTTTGGCTGATAAGGTCAAGTACCAGAGTCTAAACATTAAGACAGCAAGTTGTACAGAAGGTATTTGGAATAAATGTTTAAAGTAAGAATTTCAAAATTCTACATTAAATATAAATAAGGTGAAACAAATAATCAAAGACAAGATAAAAGTCACAACTTTTTTTTTGATTAGTGCTCAGAATTCTCTGTGGTTTTGATAAAGTTATCCTTTCAGAACAGATACAATTTTCAACATTTTGTATTTTTTCTTTAGTTTTTATTAACCCTTATCTAAGGATAGGTGATGTGAACTCTTTGTTCATTGTCATACTTAAGTACAAAGTCATCCTGGATGGACCATCAGTGCACTGGAATGGCTTGATAATGCCTCAGGGAATGAACTGACTTCAAAACTCCCCCCACTTTCCTATTTTAGGGGCTCTTTCCCTCCAGGGTTCCCTCCCTTCCCTTCACTGCTTTTTCCCTTTATCTCTAGTTAACCATTTTATTAACATTGTTTATTATTATATTTCTTAAAAATATATATTTTAAAATTACATATGTATTATACCAATATTAAATTCTTGCTCTTGATATGTATACTATTATTATGAAAGATATTAACATTAGGAGAGTTGGATGATACATACACACATAAATATACACATACAGTCTCTGTATATAATGGATACATATAGTATAATATATATATAATATTGCATTTCTTTTTCTGTAATATGTATAAATATAGAAAAATCAAAATCTTTCTGTTTGCATCTTTTCATATTATATATATGTACATATATATATAATATACAAAAAATAGAAAAAAATTGATTTCTTCAATTTTATTACCCCCTTTGGGAGAAAAATTTTCCTCTGTCCTTCAAGGTTCTTCTCACTGGTCTAAGAAAAGACATGAGACAGATTAACATGAGAAAATCAAATTTTATTTCGGACTTTCAGGAGCCCCACATACGTGAAAGGTTCAAAGACATGAAGGTAAAATGAGGTAAGGAATGGTATGAGGCCCTGGGGCATCAAAGAGGAGGAGGGCAATTCACAGGATAAATAAGAAAATATTTTTGGTAATTACGTATTTGCTGTGTCATACAAATGGATCACCCAGATAAAATTTATTTCAGTTAATAACCCTTGTTTTGGGAAAGACCTCAATTTCAATTTTTCTAGGTAATTAAGGGAGGGGCAAAGACTTCTCTTGAGCCCATAGGGTCTTGATTGCCGTCAATTCAAAATAGTCCACATGATACAGTGGCCCATTTGGGGGAAGCTTATTCTGAATCTTTTCACCCCCTAGGGAAACTTTAGTTCTCAGAAAACACCTTCAGCTCTCCATCTCTCCATCATCTACCTACTTACCTAGTACTTATCAGTCTACATGCAGCAGGAGGAACTAAAGTTACTTTTTTTCTCTGGGCAATATATTTTGGAAACTGTTTCGTATCACAGCAGAGATGTATTTTTCCATTTCTTTTCATGTGTCCACAGATGTGTCATTATTAATTCTATCAATTTATTGATGCATATTTAAACTCATATTTGCTATAACAAATAATGCCTCAGGGAATAAATTTTATGCATACCTCTTTATATTTTTGCCAGTGTGTGCTTAGACTCCTGTAAGTAAAAACGTAAGTGGGTATATAAGTTGCTAGATACTGCCAAATTTCTGTCCAAACTCTAGGCAATTTCATATTTTCAGCAACAGCATGCTATTTTCCCAAACTTTTTCAAGAGCATGTAGTTAAATTTTTGTAAAGTAGTAGATGGTAAATGGTCCTGTTGTTAGATTTCATGAATCTCAGTAAGAGTGAGATAAAATGTCTTTTTGTATATTCAGGGATAGTTGCATTTCTTTTTCTGTAAACTTTCTTTATTCTTCTTGATTTTGTGGGTATTCTTTCTATATTAGAACATCAAGCTTTGTCTTTAAGATAAGGTTACCATAGTTTCCTTTTTAAGAATGTTTTTGTCTAATTTTTCATCTGATATCATTTTCTTATTTGAAAAGTTGCTGCTGTGTTATTGTGTACAGATCACAATTCTTATAACTCCCAGGGAATTTTAGGCAATCTACAGTAACTCTTTGGTCTCTTTTAATTTTTTCAGAGAAATCTTATTTGTTAGATACGAAGACTGTGACTCTTATTTTTCTTTTGTTTGCATTTGCCACATGTATTCTTGCTAATGCTCTTATTTATTAAACACTTAAAATTACTTTGCTTCAGTATTCCTCTTTTTTACATCAAGTGGCTGGATTTTATGTTATCAATACATCTGAAAATATTTTTATTTTAAAAACGTGATTTTACACAATTACTTTTGTAAATAAGACAGATCTGTTTCTTATCCATTTTTTCATATTGTTTTATTGAGGATTTAAGTTAAAAATAGTACTATAATTTATTTAACTTACATTTTTGTTTTGCTTAGTATATTTTTTTGTAATTTCGTGAGTTAAGTTTCTTGGTCCCGTTATAAGAAAAACAATACAATCAACTAATAACCTTTATTATCCTTCCTTCTTATAAGAAAAACAATACAATCAACTAATAACCTTTATTCTCCTTCCTTCACCTCACTCTCATTATCAAATTCTCATCACTAATATTATTTTTATTAAAGTATTTTCTTTGTCTTGTCTTGTACATTATGTTTTACCTTCCACCCTTTAATTTCCCAGCATGAAATGATATGCTTTTACACCAACCTAACCAATATACTGCCTTCTCACGTATCTGTTACACACACTATCAGATCATTTATTATTTACATGCTATTCCATCATAATTATTTCCATCTTTTTTTCTTAGTTTTTCAGTTAAATATGTTCTCTGTCCAGAAAAGACATGTCCAGTCTGCTTCAATCATATCTTAGTTGAATGAAGTTCTTTGTTCCTCAGGAAGATTTCCTGGAAATATTATTACAGGAGGTTTTGGGTTTGTTGTTGTTTTGCTTTATATGCTTAAAGCTGGGGATTTCTTTGTACTTAAAGAGTATTTGAATGAATAGAAAATACTTATATTTTCTTTTTGTTTATAACACATTTTTGGTGTGCAGTGTTACTTTTGAGACATCTGATGTCAGCCTGAATTTTTTTCTAATGTAAGAAAATTGATATTTGTGCCTGAATTCTCAAAGGATTTCTTTTTTCCTTTGTGAAGTCCAATATTTTTGCTATGATATATCTCAGTGTTGATAATTCTGGATTGATTATATCAGGTGCCAGTATGCCCTAACCATAAGTATGCTTCTGAATTAAAGAAAGTTCTCTTGATTTATATCTAGGTGTTTATCTGATTTATTTTTAACATTTTTTGGGAAGGTTGGGTGCTTTATCTGTTGGGGAGCTACTTGTCTTATATATAATTTTCCTTTGAACCCCTTCCATTTTTCTATATTTCTTCATGCTATTTCTTTATATTTATATTTCTCTATATAACTTTTCATTATTTTTTTCCATACTAACCTCTATTTTTCTTACAGTGCTTTTTGAAGTCTATAGTATGCTCTATTTAATCTAATTTGGTTTTCATTTATTAATTTCTTTCTTTTAGTTTTTTTCTTGATTTCTGTTATTTTCATTTGCATTTTTTTGTTATTTGGCCACTTTGTTCTGACTTTATGTGATTTATGTGGTTTTTCAAAGCTTCATTTTACTTCTTAATTAATTTTATTTATTTTAAAATATGAAGCATTATAACTAGCATGTGTTATATAACCCTACATTGTAGGCATGTTTTCAGTATCTCCAACAAAACTTTTTTAGTTTGTTAACATCTTTTTCTTATAGTATCTTTATATAAAGTTTAATTTCATTCCTTTTTTTCCCCATGTTTAAATGACTTTGTTTTTCCTGAAGAAATCACAATTATAGACCATGATAGTTTTCTCATCTTCAGTATTTCTTCCTTCATCATCCTTAAGCTTTATTTGCATGGACCCCTCTCTTTCTCACAGAGATAAGCCTGTTACAGGCAGACATTGTCTTCAGCCTCATTACCCACCAGCCTTGCTCCATAGCAATATTTTCACCTTTGCTTTATATTACTGCTACAGTCTTTGCTGAAATCTGCTGCTGCAATGTCTCTTTCTGTTCTCTGCTATCTGGACTTTGTCTTATTCCTCTTTAGTCCTACCATACTCAGTTTTTATTTATTCTTCCAGGAGTTTTCCCTGAACATAGAGGTCTGTTTTTCTGGAAGGAAATATTTGTTGAATATTGCTGAGATCCTTCAGGGTTTGGGCAAACTCAGCACTATGTTATGAACCCATGGTCACTTAACAACTGCAGATGTGTGTGTGTGTTTATGTGTGTGACTGACTCACATCACACCATGGAAGGATTTGTCTCAGTGTTACCTGTCATTCCAAGTTCAGTTTAGCAAGTTCACCCACTTAAGATTGCGTCCTTTCCAGTGCAGATATTTCATGATAGTATTAGAATCCTGTTTCATTTAATTTGTCAATAATCTTTTATTTCTCACTATTACTTGCACAGAGCTCCTGATCCTGAGTTAGCTGGGGTTTGGGGAACATTCACCCAGCAGCTGTTATGGTGATGATATCCTGATTTGGTTTGTCTCATCAAGTTGCTTCAAGTAGTTTTCAAAAAAGAAATTTGGGGGATTCAAAACTGTGCCATTATTATTATCTTATTGGAATTATACCTCTGTACTTTGTATTATGGAATCCCTATATTCTTAAAAACTAACCTAATTTGTCAAGATGCAAGGTGGATTCTTTTTTGTCACTTTTGGGTGTGTGACTCATTATACGAGTGACTCATATTCTGAGAAACAGAATTATCTTCTGACTTACCAGAAAATTGAAAATACATGCACCTAATGTTTATTTCCAGTCCCAGTCCCATAGTTTTTTACTTGCAAAGGAAGAAGTCACCCCAACAATAAGATAGTCAAGTCTTCAGAATTTTTCATTGCCCATTGAGAAAAATATATATTATTAACCATAAATACCACATTCTAATACAGCTAGGACTCCTTCTCCCCCCACCCTATTTTTTTTTCACTCTTGTTAATTCTTTTCATTTACTCCATTCTTTCCCTCTCAGGAAGATCAACTATTATTAACTCACTTAAATTCTCATAAACCATGAAAATGCATGTTTTACTTTTTCCCAAGTTTACTTTCCCTATCACAGAGGTTCTAAGGGCAATGAGATGAACTTATTCTAAACATATATAATGAGCACAATCTCAATCTTCCAATCCTTAAAATCTGTCTAGTCTATTCAACTAAAAACAATAGGAAAAATTCAAGTAGGACATCTTCAATTTAAGATTGCTTCTGGTAGTATCATTCTTAGATTTACTCTGATGAGATTCTAGAGAACTGACAAAACAAAACTATGATTCAGCACAGAACGACTTATCCTTCCACAGTCTCACTAAAACTGACAGTGTGCCAGACAGAGACAGATTTAAATAATTTGAGACAGGTGCAAGTGACTGTGTTTAATAAATCTCTTCTATGGAGACAATGATGTGGATCGGATGGGCCAGGTGTCAAGAACAGAGAGAGCAGCCAGCATCAACTAAGAAGGCAGGTTTGGAGCTGATACTGTTTCAACAGGTGGAAGATATCTACAAGTATAAAAAATGTCCATCTATTGAATGGAACATGCCAGTTGGAATCAGTACTGGTGTGTAACAGATGAAGAAAGTCTACCAAACACCTGTTAGGCTTTCAGAAGAGAAAATATGTTGTTACTGTCAACTAACTAGGTTGTCAGGTGGTTATGAAAAACTATTATGAGACAACTGAAATTTAATTTTAATTTTTCTGTAATGCATCACCATATTGAATTAATTCCCCTGGAGATATGGGTAATACTAATTTGCCTCCAGCAAAGCATCTTCTCTACAGGAAGATGTCTGAGGACAGAATTAAACATAAATTGGAACTTCAAATTTATAGGCAAATCTTTCAATTATTTTACCAATACAACTGAATTGGCTGATTTGACTAAATTCTTATAACTGCCATTCAATTCAACTACAATTTATTTATTTGGTTATGTTCTTGTTTATAGAGGGATATAAACTGGGTAGAATATTTTCATTTTAAATCAGTCGTGTTGTTTGTTTCTAGTTGAATCACTTGTCAATACAACCAAAGAGACAGAGGGTAAAAGACAGGAGGGCTGGGGGAGAGAAAGGGAGATACTAGTTTGAACCTATTATGAATCAAATTATTCTAAAAATTAGTCCAAAAACATAGTTATTCTTGGAGGTACTCTGAAATATTGTCAACTATGGAAATTGGTGTTTAATTTGAATATAACATTAAATGTTTTATATTCAATCTAGTGCATCACAATGTCTCAATGTCTCAATGAAGAACTCTTACTAATGTCATAATCTACTTAAAAGTAGGTGAATCAGCACTCTGTCTCCAAAAGTATATGACAAATATATACGAAACTATATTTAAAGCGATACTGATTTTATTCAAAGCCTAATTTAAATTTTGCAGAAATTTTAAGGATGTTACAACAGCAATGCAAATTATTTGAAATCTTTATTCTAAAACTAAAACTGAGACCATAACTTTTCAAAACAATATCAACTATTTACAAGATTTTTTTAATACATATCAAGAAAGGGTTGCTCATGCCTAAAATAGGCAAGTAATTATATGCTTATGAACTTGTCATACAGATCAGTTTGTGACACAAATATAAAATGTCAATTCTTTTATATATGTAGTCTTCAAATCTGTTCCTGAAAAAAGTGAATGACAAGGTCAATCAGATCAAGTCAAGCTGTTATAACTCTTGAAAACATTAAAGAGTGTAACTATTGAGGAAAGTTTAGCATCTCAGAAGGCATTTTCTTAATCTAATCATTTTATAAATTAGAAAATGAGGATGAAAACTTTATATGAAGGGAGTCTTAGAAATTTAGCAGAGGACCAGAGTTAGGAACCAAAGCATTTCATCACAGTCTATTGCTTTTAGAAAGTCCAGAATCAGACTAAAATAAAACAAACATAATAATAAATAAATTATCAACTATAGTACAACCATAATAAGTTGCTACCTTTAGTGTTTTACAGTATGTACACGTTTTCACATATACTTTATTTTCAATATGGTGGAAAAATATGCATTTCTCAAGGAAGGATTAAAACACTGTTATACAATGAAAGTAATTTGAGATCTGTGGCTTTTCTTTGTTTCGAATCTTCTACATCTTTGCATTTGAATGCTTACTACCAAACTATTGCTTCAAGTTGGCTTTTTAAAACTTGTTTAGTCATTTAGCCTACTGTATTTACTAAATTAATTTTTAAATGATAATTATTTCTTTTGCAACTTTAAATCTCAGGAATCTCAGAATATGATTAGTTGAACAAGACTATGGCTAGGGCCACAAATGAGATGGTCACAGTGTCTAACACAGTGCCTGATTTTTTAAAATAAATTCAGCACAAAAAAAAGTAAATGACACACTCACTTTATTTAAAACCATTCACAAGCTAAGATTCTTCCCTATTTTTAGAGACTCTATTGATTTTTAATATTCACCCTCAACTGGGCTAAGGATTCTAGCAAGTGACGTGCCCTGCCCCTCTGCCTAGAGATACATGGCATTTGGACTCAGCGCATCAAAGTGATGTCATTCCCTTTGAGGGTGATTGGCTTAATATAGATATTTATCCTTTTCCAGCCAAGGGACATGAGATAAATTATTTTGATAGTCATGAGTGACATTTGCCTCCCTCTTAAAAGGAAGAACTTGGGAGTAATTGACTTTCTTCTTGGCTGTATCACATAACTGTGTGTAATACCTGGGATCACTGAAATTTTCTAGCTATGGGAAGGGACATGCAGGAGAAATCATTCATTACCTGTAATAATGACAGAACCAGGAGATGAAAACATCTGGTACTCAATGATCTGTACCATCAAGCTAGCAGGTCTCAAATTCAAACCCTGGACTTCCTTTGAGTCTTAAAAGTTATTAAGTACTGCAAAGAGCTGTTGTTTATGTGGACTATAGCTATGAATATTTACTGCATTAGAATTTAAAAATGAGAAAAATTTTTAAAGATTATTTGTGGAATCTAAAAAGAAAACAAAACAAAATGAACAAAACAACAGTAGACTCATAGACACTGAGAAGTGACTGGTGGTTATGATGGGGGAGGGATTGGAATGGGTGGGTGGGGAAAGGGAGGGGGATGAAGGGGCACAAAAATTCTCAATCATAATATGTTAGTCACAGGATTGGTAATACAGCATGGAGAATATAGCCAATAGTTCTGTAACATCTTCCTACTTCCAAACTTCCTGGTTTTTAAAATGGAATCTTAGCTTTAAGATGGAATCCTTTCTGTTCTTACTATACTGTTTATATCTCAGCATTTTTTATTATAGGTAAGAAAAGTTAACTATGATGCTTGTCCCAGGACCCTGCTCTTCACCATCATTTTGTATTTTTGCAAATATTTTCAATGTTTAGCTGGAAAGAAGAAGGCTGAATTCTCATATTTTGTTCATTCAGTCTGGTAGTGGTATCACACATATGTAACTCCTGGAAAACTTCACTATATATACTTGAGAGAGAAAGAGAGGGAAATGGGCAAATAATTCTGATATTACAGATACTTTTCATGAGATTCCCAGGTATTGCCAAGCAACACTAAAACAACTGCTTTATCAAACCACCCCACATTAAGCACTCTGGAAATATTATTGTGTGACAGTGTTCTCTTTTATTATTTAGGGCACTGTTAGTAAGTTTTTCAGTTATTTGTGGCTGAAATAAATTGAAGTAAAACAACAGCCAAATATACTTCCTATAATGAGTCACAGATTTTTTTATTAATCTTTAAAGATTAGTGCCCAAATTAAGGCCTGAAACTATTACTCTATATGCTTATTTTTTACTGAGTTTTCTAGGTTCTAAAAGTTACTGCAATTCCAGGCCACTGGATTTAAAATAATGTATAAAACAATTTTATCACAAAACAACTATTGGCTTCCAAAGAAAAAGTTAGAATTGACATCTAAAAAAGAAACAAAAAAGGCCTACTCTGAATAGTTAGTTCATTTACATATTAATACATACCTGTGCCATTATTTAATGCTAATCATTATGACTTGACTCTCAACAAACTTCTAATGGAACACAACCTGCAAAATATTCTCAAACTTTTAAAAGAAACAATGCAAAAATAGTAGGAGTTAAAGGATGATTAATGTGTATGTGAACTCACTTAAATAAAAGAGTGTAGCCTTGCTTTTATCTTTTATTTAAAATGTTCTATAAAAATACTAACTCTAGACAGCAGAGGCTGTAGAAGAGGTGGTTTGAAATAGGAAGAGTGATTATGATATCCAATTTATAGGTGAAGTTTGCTTGAGGGAAGTCCTGTACACTGCAATGCTGGGCTTAATGTTTTGAAGTGTATAAATCTAAATTTTAAAACAGTTTATTTATTACTGAATAATGAATTAAAGTTATACATAGATATAGATATACAATCATATTCTGAGATGGATGTAATTCACTTTATTGGAATGTAGAACTCTCAAAGAGCTCAAACCTTAATGTTGAATATTTGTAAGGTCATAAAATTAATTACATTGTAATTTGAAGTCCAACCTATCTGTCCCATAAAAAAATCAGAGTTAAGATAAGAAAATAAATATTTGGAAATTAGGGACAGAAGTGCATTATATTTATGACTGTCAAATTTTAAATATATTTGCTCTTTACAAAAATGATAGATAATTAGAAACATAATATTGTTTAAGTATCACTTTGAAGTAACTTTCATGGAAATAGAAACAGTTTATTTTTTAAAAATAAAATTTACATAGGAATTTGTCCTCTAAAACATATCTCTAAAAAACTTTGAAGCTTTATGATGAGATCTTTAATTAAATATACCACTACCATTTTAAATTTTTGTGAAATTAATTATGAATTGCTCAAAGTCAATATTGTCTGTCTTTCCTGGTTTGACATACAATGAATATAAATGAATGGGGAAAAACTGTGGCAGCTGGAGTGTTTTAAACTAGTTCATTTTGAATTTTTGCAACTTAGAAAATAATTGGAATCCTTAACAAGTGGCCCAAAAATTTTTTTACTATTTATTAGAGTTTATTTTTAAATATTTACTTTTTAGTAAAATTTTATATTTTAGTGGGAAATTAATGTAAGTATTCATGAAATATATGAAGATTTATAATGTTCTGAAACTTGGGCTATTAGAAAATTATTTCTATGTAGAACTAATGATAACAGATTTTTAAAACAACACTTTAGTTATGTTGTCTTTTAATCTTGCCTTTGTGTTGTGTATTAAGCCTCCACTAGAGATGCACAGTTTTTACATTTGCCATCTGCTTTGAAACTGCCATTCTATTGCCAGGTTTGGTGACTGGCTTCACTGTTTTAGCCAAGTCGTGTGTTCTGCTTCACTGGAATGCTTTCATTTAGGGCACAAGTTACTTGATTTCATTTAAAAGTACATCTTCCTTTTTACTTTTATGTATACTTCCCTAAAATCTGTAACTCCAATCCAACCTAAATGTTTATTTAGAAAACACTGGAAGAACCCTAGCTGATGGGTGTTTCTACAAAATGTGTGAGCAGTACTGTCTAAAAGTGTCAAGATTATGAATCACTAAGAAAATCTGAGAAACTAATTAGAAGAGATGAAAGAGACCTAAAGATTAGATGCAGTGTGGCATCCTGGGATGGATCATGGAACAGAAAAAGGACATTAGTGGAAAACCTGGTGGAATCATTGGCTTAGTTAATAGTATTGCATGAATGTTAATTTCTTGTTTTTGATGAATATACCATGATTATGGTCAGGAGAAGCTGAGTGAAGATTTTATGGGAGCTCTTTACTCTCTTTGAACTTCTGTAAATATAAAGTTATTTTAAAACAAAGTATGAAAAGGTAAGTGAAAATATAGTGAAAATTGCAAAGTCTTGTAACTTTCCCTAGAAATTTAAACAATCTTTAGCTATGGGTATATCAGCGGTGGGATAAGTGAGGGACAAGGGAGAGATTTTTGACGCTGTGAACAGTGCCAAAAAACAACCTAAATTTATCTAGTGAAAAGTGAATTATAGGTCTTTAACTAGCTTAATAACTGTGTTTCATCAACTAATTTTTAAAGATATAGTTGATATACAGTACTACATTGGTTTCAGTTGTGCAACATACTGATTTGACAATTACATGTATTACTAAATGCTCACTATGGTCAGTGTAGTTACCACCTGTCAACATACAAGGATATTACAGTATTATTGACTATAATCAACAAATTTTTCTCAGGCATTATGTTTAACATGAGTGAAATAAAGAGGAACTATCTATAGCCAAGCACCATATACTTACAAAACAACATTGTAATGGAGGAAAGAGAAAAAAATGCAAATAGGCCAGTTAACAAGAAAATTATAGTGTACTATAAATTCTAGAAAGGAAAGAAACACAGATTCTTTAAAATTAATGTGAGGAAAGCTAATGGGCCCTGTATCGAGACTCTATAGTCTTATAGGGAAGATAAAGTTTGCCCCTAAATAACAGTAATACCAAGAAGTGTGATATGTGCAAGGATTCACAGACTGGAGAAAGTATTTTGCTCTGATAATATATTGTGAGTATCATGGTCATTATGTTTTTTTGATTCTAATAGGTTCCTGAGATTTGAGTAGTACATAAAAGCAGAAGGAATTCTGGGTCAGAACAATGATTGGATAGAGTATATAGAAATTGAAGAGAAACAGTGGAAGATATTTTGAGTCCTCTGAAAACTTGAATTAAATTTTATACAGCAATTGGTTAACAGATATTGAACAAATAAAAGGAAGAATATAGACTTATAATTTGGGTATACAGAGGCCTTTAAAATCTATACTAAGGAATTATGATTTCATTTATGTGTCACATCAAGATAAAGGCAAATTTAAGTAATAGTTTTACTGGGTTAAGTTAAAAATGTGTTTTCAAAAGAGAATGGAGGCAGACAGTGAAATTAAGATAGAAAAATAATAGTAATAGTAATACTTACAAACTTACTACATGCATGGCAGTATTCAAAGTCCTTTATGTTTATTAGCTTGCCTATGATGTAGATGTAAATTACTATTATAAATATCATATTATACATGTATATATATAAAATATCAAACTTATAATGTAGATAACACTTGCTATTGTTTTCCTAATATGAGAAAATAAGTCCTGTAATAGTTGAAGAATTTTCCTAATGTAAAAATCTATAGAGTGGTAGAGGAGAGATACAAATCTAACAATCACAGACTTTGTGATCTATTTTTTAAAAAATCACTTCATTGTTGGTTATTGATTGACTTAGAAAAAGCTGTACATATTTAATGTATACAACTTGATGAATATGGAGGTAATTATACATTTGTGAACCCATCACCATGGTCTATGACATAAACATAACCTTCACCTCCAAATGTTTCCTCTTGTCCTCTTTATTTATTACTACTTTTTGTCTGATAAGAACAATTTACATAACATCTACCTTCTTAACAAATTTTGAAATTTATCATACAGTGTTATTAACTATAGACACTGCGTTGTGCAGTAGATCTCTCGAACTTATTTATCTTGCATGAGTGAAATTTTGTGCCCTTTGATTGATGGGGAAGTGGAAGGTATTAGTCAGAGTTTACATCTTACCTTACATGCACTATCATTGTAGAATGTTTGATCCAGGATGGTGTCCGTGGGAATGGAAGGAAAGATGGACTGAAATGCTGTTATAAATTGAATCAATAGCAAGTGGTGATTTCATGAAGATTAAAGAAGAGAAAGAGTAATTGATGACAACACTATTTCAGGCCTGAAGGGAAAATGAAATTTACCAACATCAGAATAAAGAGATGGTTCTGATTTGTGGGCATAAAGTATAATAAGGTCATTCTTAGCAGAGGCTGAATCAGTAGGGCCAATTTTGTTACTAAGTATGCACCTGCACTGCAAATCTTCTATAAGTCGGGAAACCACACTGCCTAATATGTGCAGATACCAGTTTGTTTTTACAAATCCATTTCCCATTTTTCATTTCACATGCCCTAGAAATAATAAACTAAAGTGTATTTCAGGTCTACACTTTAAAAAAATAATTAGAAATAATTCAGTTTTATATCTTCAGCGAGATGAGGAAGAAATAATAAACTCCTGTGATACTTTAATTTCCTAAATGATTTATTCAGTATCTTTAAATATTCTGATACCATGGTTATAATGCAAGCAGTAATATAATAGAAAGTATGGGATAAAATCAGTCCTTCCAACTTTATTCATACCCTTCCATCCTTTACATTAATAATGCTGAATATTCTTAATATCTGTTGTGTTCAAAATCATCCTAACAGCCATATAAGGAAATATACTTGACATATAGATTGGGAAAGAGGTACTGGGTCACTGAGTTAATTAGAAGCATTTTTAATTTTCAGGAGAATATCTTTATTATATTAATTAAGATTACAGAGTTTAAATTACATTTTTAGAAATCTTTTATACAACATAAAAACAGTTATAAATAGGAAAATACATGGGAATAGTAATATACATTTGTTCTCAATTTGTCTTCTCACATTCAATTTTCAGAACTGTGTCTCCAATGATAGTTAGAGATATATTAAAAATTAAATTTGCAAAGTGCCTTTGTAGGCTTTTTTAAGGTTAGTGTTATAGTGAAGTTTCAAATCTGTATTATGTCATTTTCACCTCATATTTTAATGTTTTGAATAGTTTTACAATCATTAATTATAAGCATTTTTATTTTTATTCATGTTCATTATAATTTGACCTTTTCTTTGCTTCCTTGTTTTTTGGTTCTGATATATAGAATAATGCTTTAGTCTATTTTTTCCTCTATAAATAATACATGGGATCTAATTGATTATGGTAGAAATATCCATAGCATATACGTAAAAGAAACTACAAAGGAAAAGCAATCTCCTTCCTGTCTTTGTTAGCCATTTTAGTTATAGCAGTGTAAGTCCTTATTTTAATACACAGGTACAGTCACACAAATTTGAATCCAAATAAGTAATCTTAATTTATCTTACAGTGAGATTTAGTTCTTTTCATTCCAACCATTTTGGACCAAAATTCATTCAATGTTCATGCCTATTCTCTTTGCTGTGCTCCATACTGTGGTGCCTCTATTTTTGCCTCTGAGGTGGAATAGCAATAAGTTTTGGGAAGGTCTTTTCCACAATATTTATAATTATAATTTTTCCTTCTATGTTTATGATGTTCTGTTGTCACATCCATTGTAGGAGCATATGAAGCTGAGTTAATATTGCTCTCCTAGTGTTTCTCGCTGCCAGCAATTGGCACCAAAACAGAAGTGTAGCCCCATTGCTGCTGGAACTCTCAACCTGGGAGATAGTCTCAGCTTTGCTAACATAATGTCAGTTTTGTTATTGCCATTCCACCAAAATACAGGTGACTGTCAAAACTCATTTTAAGATTTAATGGAGCTCTCTTTAACCTAGATTTCACATAGTTCTGAACATCTAAATTTCAAGCACTTTCTCCAAGCAAAACTGGATTACACAAAGAAGAGAACTTAATTATCCATCTTGCAGTGACCCTATTCCACTGTGTTTTCCAGTTTTGTCATGAGGAGATTTTTTCCCCCATCTGCAACTCCTTTGATATTTTCAGGAAAAAAAATCCCACCTCTCAGACTCCTTAAGTAAGACTCAAATGCTGTCTTATTGAGTTAGATAATTCTTTGAGACCTCTCTTGATCTTCAACTGGGGACCCCTTCCATACTTCTTCACCTTGGGATATTCCTCCAAGGTTCAGAAATGCAATCATCAAAATGTCTCTGACTTGATCAGATGGCTGGATTAAAAGAAGAAATTTGCCATATTTAGGGGGATTAGGTAGATAGATAGGTGGATCAATGGATGGATTGGTGAGTGAATTGATGGATTGATGGGGGATGGAAAGACAGATAAATTAGACTCTTCTAAAAGTGAGTTGAGAGGAGATTCAAGACGGTGGTGTGAGAGAGTGTGTATCAATGATACCTTAATTTTCAAAGTATAAGAATCTATTATAGAATATCTGTTGTGCATATCTCTTTTCAATGCAAGGCATAATAACTAAAAAGAAACCAAAATACATCTGAAACTCACTAAAATTATTCAAATGGAAAAATGACAAGAAAGCCTCATTAAAAGTCAGAACACTTATCTGAATTATTTAGCACTGTAGAAGAATATTTACACCATTCTCTTTGTATTGTCAAATAGTGAGAAATTAAAATCACCCCTTGGGCTCATTAGGGTTTTTGAAAAGCTTCTGCAAATACAGTTCTGGTACAATAGCTATTGTCATGAATCATTAATAAATGTATCTGATGAATAGGTAAAGGGAATTAAGAGTACAATCTGCCAGTTATAAAAAAAATAAAGACACGGGGATGTAATATACAGCCCAGGGAATATAGTCAATAACATTGTAGTAACTTTGTATGATGACAGATGGCAACTAGATTATTGTGGTGAACATTCTGTAATGTATATAAATATTGAATCACTATGTTGTGCATTGGAAGCTAATACAATATCGTATGCCAATTATTCTTCAATAAAGTAAAAATAAAATGAGAAACAAATAAATAAATAATACATGCAAAAATGCATGTCTAAAATATTCTTCAAATATTTATCTCATATTTTAGGCAATTATATGAATTATGGCACAACATCTACATTTAGGCAAACAATTTTAGTTATTTGAACCAAATACACAAACACACATATTAATAATCGGGTTCTTGCCAACTGAACTTAGAGAGGCCCATAAGGAGATTTGCTGTTGGAAGTGCCAGAACTTCTTACTACAAAGAAATAAAAAATGCATGAATTCTTCAAGGATTATTGGAGTAAGAAGATTTGAATTTGAATCTCCTCTCTGGCTTTTTCTCACCCAGCATTTCTTTGTGTTAAGATTTTAAGAAAAAAGAAAAAATCTATAGAGTTTTTCTAGTAGGAGCATTTCCACATTTATCAGATAATATATAAAAGTAAAGAAACAATAATAAAACCCACCTTCAATCATATCTCACGAATATACAAATCATACTTGTGATGAATATCTGTTCAGTTATTTCAATATGTGTATACTCTCTACCACTGATAATCACATCTTTTATGTCATCAATGCTGTCTTTACAATCCTACTACATAGTCTTTATGTTTTCCTACATCCAGTAGTCACCTGACCCAAATCATAATAACTAACAACTGCAAAAGATTAAATGCAATGAGCCCTCTCATTATCCTTAAAACTGTTTTTCTCACACACACACCCTTTGCACTTAGAAATATTGGTTATTTCTTATTATTTTAGAAAAGTGAGCTCATTTTATATTCAGTGATCAATATCTTGCTTTTCTCATCTGTCAATACGTTGTAGAAATTCCCACACTTCAAGCAGAGCTAGTTCTAAGGAACAGCTACATATTTCATTATCTTAAAATGTTTACACATCCTTTTTCCTCCTACTTCCTTATTAAAGGGTTTCTATTTTCTTTTTGATTATTATTCTATTTTGTTTTCTCTTTGTAATTACAAATAATGCTTTAGAAGACATTCTGAAGAGCAGTTGTTGAGAACAGAGCTTACCAACATGATATTCTTTCATTTTTGGTATAGAGTCCCAAGAATTGAATTGCAGAGACAATGAGTATATGTTTATGCAATAGTTTTTAAAATATACTTTTATTTCTATAGTATAGAGCTCCAAGAATGGGATTACTGACTAAATATGTACATTTTAATGCAATAATTTTCAAATGTCATTCTGTGAAAAGGTAGATTTTTGGAGAAGGATTTTTGTTGCTATATTTTTCTGTGTTTTAAGAGGCTGAGGGAACATGTACTGGATGGTATGTATGGACTCATTTTTATGTTTCAAGCAGAGCAGGCCTGCATTTTATACATTTAATATGTTGCTATGGCAGCTAATGTTAACTATTCACCAGACTCTTTCTCCTTTTCCCTGGGCACACATCAACACTACATTCACTCAGTTCCCTTGCTGGTTCATGCAGCTGTGTGACGGAGTTCTAGATAGTGGTAAGAGAACTGGACAAGTAAGATCAGCCACTTCCAACACTGCCTCATAGAAACCTCCCATGATCTACCCACCTACTGGCTGACCAAGGGAGACTATCATGCTGAACTTGGAAGCACATGTTGAAGACTGAAGAAGCTTGGTCAGTTCAACTGATTGTGGGAAGATGTGTCCTTCACGTAACCAGGAAAATTCATCTTGGGAGATTATTTTGCAGAAAAAAATAAATCATGTTTGAACTAACATATATTTTGGGATCAATTTGTTATATAGCTGACATTTACCTAATAATATTAACATTCTATGTAAGACTTCAGCAAAGTAAAAGCTCTCTGAAGTCAGGAACATTATTTACTTAATACCTTAGTCAATGTTTAATATAATATTTAAAATAATTAATAACACAACTTTCCAAAGTTAGTTACAGAGATGATTATAGAAATCAAAAGAAACAAGCTGTTTTAGAAAGTGCAAAATGATACTGCAAGATAAGGAGTTAGTAGTTATTTCCAGCTTGATGACACATGAAAATAACAATAAACCATATATAGATTTTAATTTACTAACCTCTATTTGGGGATCTTATAAAAAACATCAACAAGTCTGTCTTTTAATAAATTGTGTTTGGAGGCTGATAATTGTGTGATACTCTTTAATAAAATGTGATATAATCAAGATTAAAATGTGACCACTGATAATCTTTGTGACACCCCTTAATGGGAGCAATGGTGATATTACATAATAAAGACTAGAACTAATACCTTTTCTCTCTTCATGAAACAAAAACAGATTACATTCGTCTTTCTCTTTTCTCATTTTTCCTTTTGTCATTAGTTTTGTCTTAAAGTAAAATTACATCTGTTTACCAAAATATGTCCAAAAAAATAATAATTCCTTTTTCTCTCCTTCCTTTCTTCTCTCTTTAATAATTTTGTTAAAAAGCCATTAAACACACACAAGCAAGAGGCAGGCCTGGTGAGGCTTGAGGCCCATGTAAGGGAAGAAGCTAAACTGGTGGGAGCTTTAGGTGCAAGTACTGGTTATATACAGGGGCGTGAGAAAATAAGTAAATATATTGAGGCTATTGTTAGATTTCTCAGTGTTAGTGAAAGAAGTTACAAACAGACGGCACGTCTGTGGTCCTTGTCCTGGGATCACAGCAGCCCCCAGAGTCAGCGGCTCCAGGGAGCCCTCTGGGCGAGGTGTCCTGCCTCTCATTCCTGCCAGCTCCTGACCTGGGCAGCAGCCCACCTAGGCCCCTCCAGGCCCTTCTCCCCAGTCTTCTGTGGCTGAGTTGCAGGAGACATGCAGCCGCAGTGGTGGCCGACTCGGCCTGCCCCAGCCATGATCTTGCTTTGTCTCCTGTGTCAAATGCCAGGGAATCATAGGCGGAGTCAGGGGCAGGGCTTGGGTTAACCACCTTCCCTGGGGACTGCATTTGTCTAAAGGGGTTGTTGTTTGCCAGAATCCCTGTTCTCTGAATCTTCCCCCAAACTGTACCTTCCCAGAGAAGATAGAGTGCAGGTTACCCAAGCTCAGGATCCTCCAACAGCTGGAGAACTTGAACCATTACAATCATGGCTTTGGATTCTCCCCCAGGCTGAAGTTGGAATTCCTCTCAGGTTCTGCCCCTGCCATGCAGTGGGCAGCTCTAGAGGAAATCTAGATTGAACTTCATGATGCTGGATTGGAATTGGAGTTATCAGTGTGAAATTATACACACACACACACACACACACACACACACACACACACACACACACATACACGTTTCTGTGTAAAAGTATATGCATATTTATATACATATACATAAGTATACACATATATATTTGCATATGTATGTATTTATATGTACTCACATACAGAACTCTTGTTTTCATTCTGTCCAGTGAAAAGGCGAGAGACCACCAAGGAGAAATAAGCAAAATAAATACTGAAATCTTGGTTAAAAGAATCTGTTCTCCTTGAAGAAATGCCTATTTCTAAGACTGAGCAACGTAAAGTACCAATATAAATGAATAATATCTCATGTCAGAAAGCACAGAATTTCTCAAACAAATAACATAAGAAAAGTATATAGAAGTCAATATATGAGCATATAGATCTCATAAACATAAACTGAGTGAAATAAGCCAAATTTAAAAGAGCGAACTCCACAATTCCATTTACATAAAGTACAAAACAGTTCAAATCTATTGGAGTCAGAAAAGTGAGTATCTGAAGTTGGAGGGGGTTTAGCAGATGGAGAGAAACCCAAGACCTTCTTCTAACATGCAGCTAATGTTTTATTTTTTAATTTGCATGCCAGCTACACAGATGTCTTCATTTTGGGAAAATACATTGGGCTCTATGCTTTCGTATGTGTTCTTTTCTAAACATACATTTCAATAAACAGTTCTTTTTGAAGCGGAGGTTATTGAATGAGAATTAATTTTATCACATACTAAATGGGAATCTAATATAAACAAACACAAAAATGTACAAATTATATAAATTTGATTAAAAGCCTGTAAGTAATTATTTTAATAACTTATTTGACAGCATATTTAAATAAGAGTGCCTTGGAGTAAAAGTAATATAATTAGATTATGACTTTCTGTACCTTTACTAAATGTTTATTCTCTACAGCTGTCACAAGGTAAACTCATGAAAGCATGGACCATTTTTATAGTAATTCTTATTACAATACCATAGACATTTCTTCCATGAAAAAACATCCTTTCAGCTTTGTAAAATCCACTTGATTTTATAATAGATATTTTTTGATGTGTCTTATTAATGTTTAAATATGGATGGTCTAAAATATAATAGGAAATATCACTTTAAAGAACTGGAGTCATGACAGAAGGGGACGAGTTTGGTGAGACATCACTCAAGCTGAACATGTTTATGGTTTATGTTCTGTTATGTCTGTTCTGCCCATAGTAAAGAAGTGCTGGAAAGTTACCTGTTTTCTCCTTTTTGGAGTTTTTGATAGTGCATGACCCCATGAAGAAGTCAATTAATCCCTCCCGCTTTGGGAAAAGAGGCAAGGGGAAAGAGCTCTTTCATTCTCATAGTAAGAAAAAGGAAAACTCTCTGATCCCTGATTATAATTAAGCTTATAAAAACAGTAACAGTTATAAATTTGCAAAGTGAACAGCTAAACAAACTTATTTACTCTTCTGTTGCAGTCCCAAGCAACTTGGGGAAATATTTGTTTAAAAGAGTAGGAGCCCAAAGAATACCTCCTTGGGCACTCAGGAGATATCCTGGGTCAAATCTGACACTGAAAGAATGGAGTTGACACCAGAATCATTCTCCTGTGAAGGTAAGCTTCAACCTTCGCCGGGATCAGATCAAGCAAGGTGGAACCACCTCAAGACTGACTGCAGTGGTCAGACTGTGGAAGATCAGTGCTCCATAGCTTCACATTTTGACAGCAGGGTGTACGGGCAACCATGGCTTGATTCAAAACCACAGCTCTCGCTGTTTCTATATGGAAGTTGAGCAGACATCTTCAGAATGCATAGATCATTTGGAAATGGATTATAGTTTATTTTAGGAATTGAAAATGGAAGGCGGATGTAGTGGCAAAGAAGGAGATATTAGAAGTTCTGCTGCTCTAGCCAGTGGTTCCTTGAGATTATTTTAATTTAATCTGAGATTGAGCTAGCTAGCATTCAAGTATTAGAGAGCACTTTATAAAGTTTATTGGTTATCATGCTCTGTGGTACCAAAGAGCAAAAGAATAAGAAGAAAAACAAAGAAAATTTTTTAATCTAAAAGAGGTATAAAGATATTGAAAAAGGGCGGGAGCCAAGATGGCGGCGTGAGTAGAGCAGTGGAAATCTCCTCCCAAAAACACATAGAGCTATGAAAATATAACAAAGAAAAATCTTCCTAAAATAGAGACCACAGGACACGGGACAACATCCAGACCACATCCACACCTGCAAGAACCCAGCGCCTTGTGAAGGGGGTAAGATACAAGCCCCAGCCCGGCGGGACCCGAGCGCCCCTCCCCCCGGCTCCCGGCGGGTGGAGAGAAACCGGAGCAGTTTTTTTTTTTTGGCGAGCGCTTTTTGGAAGCCTTAGAGGGACGGGCCCCCGTTGCTGGGGAGGCAGGGTGGCGGGACCGGTGAGGAGGTGCCTGGGAACGGCACCGGAGGACAAAGAATATCCCGTGTTTCTCCCTGCGAGACCTGGGGGCGGGTGCCTGAGACCAGTGCCTGAGGACGGAGGAGGTCGCGCGTTTTTCCCCTTTTTTTTTTTTTTCTCTCTTTTTGGCAAGCGCTTTTTGGAAGCCTTGAAGGGACGGGGACCCCAGTGCTAGGGAGGCACGGTGGCGGGACTGGTGATCGGGTGGCTGGGACCGGCGCCTGAGGACAAAGAATATCCCCCGTTTTTCCCTGCGGGACCGGTGGGCGGGTGCCTGAGACCGGCACTTGAGGACAGAGGAAATCGCGCGTTTTTCCCCTTTTTTTTTTCTCTTTTCTGCGAGTGCTTTTTGGAAGCCTAAAAGGGACAGGGACCCCGGTGCTAGGGAGGCAGGGCGGCGGGACTGGTGAGCGGGTGCCTGGGACCGGCACCTGAGGACAAAGAATATCCCGCATTTTTCCCTGTGGGACCGGTGGGTGGGTGCCTGAGACCAGCACCTGAGGACGGAAGAAATCGCGCGTTTTTCCCCTTTTTTTTTCTCTCTTTTTGCCAAGTGCTTTTTGGAAGCCTTGAAGGGACAGGGACCCCGGTGCTAGGGAGGCAGGGCGGCAGGACTGGTGAGCGGGTGCGTGGGACCAGTGCCTGAGGACCAAGAATATTGAGCGTTCCTTCCCTGCGGGACCGGTGGGTGGGTGCTTTTTGGAAGCCTTGAAAGGACAGGGACCCTGGTGCTAGGGAGACAGGGCAGCAGGACCAGTGCGCGGGTGCCTGGGACCGGCACCTGAGGAAAAAAAAAAAAAAAAATCGCGTGTTTTTTCTTTTTTTTTTCCTTTCTGTTCCCTCTCTCATTGTTGCTGTTGTTGTTTTGGTTTGGAGAGTGCTTTTTGGAAATCTTAAAGGGGCAGGACAGGTCACTTAGACCAGAAGCAGGGAATCTGGGGATCTCTGGGCACTCTAACCCCCTGGGCAGCAGGGAGCACAGAGGCCCCTTACGGAGATAAATAGTCTCCTGGCTGCTCCCCCTCTAACGGGGCTCCACCATTTTGGAGGAACAGCCCCAGCCAGGCCAAGCCCACAGCAACAGTGGAGATAAACCCCAAAGCAACTGGGCAGGAAGCAGAAGCCCTGTCTGCGCACAGCTGCCCAGCACAAGCCACTAGAGGTCGCTATTCTCCCAGGAAAAGGCTACAAACCAACAAGAAGGGAAGCTCTTCCAGCGGTCACTTGTACCAGCTCTGCAGACTATCTCTATCACCATGAAAAGGCAAAACTACAGGCAGACAAAGATCACAGAGACAACACCTGAGAAGGAGACAGACCTAACTAGTCCTCCTGAAAAAGAATTCAAAATAAAAATCATGAACATGCTGACAGAGATGCAGAAAAAAATGCAAGAGCAATGGGATGAGATGCAGAGAAAAATGCAAGAGCAGTGGGATGAGATGCAGAGAAAAATGCAAGAGCAGTGGGATGAAGTCCGGAAGGAGATCACAGATGTCAGGAAAGAGATCACAGAAGTGAAACAATCCCTGGAAGGATTTATAAGCAGAATGGATAAGATGCAAGAGGCCATTGAAGGAATAGAAGCCAGAGAACAGGAACGTATAGAAGCTGACATAGAGAGAGATAAAAGGATCTCCAGGAATGAAACAACACTAAGAGAAATATGTGACCAATACAAAAGGAAAAACATTCGTATTATAGGGATACCAGAAGAGGAAGAAAGAGGAAAAGGGATAGAAAGTGTCTTTGAAGAAATAATTGCTGAAAACTTCCCCAAACTGGGGGAGGAAATAATCAAACAGACCATGGAATTATACAGAACCCCCAACAGAAAGGATCCAAGGAGGACAACACCAAGACACATAATAATTAAAATGGCAAGGATCAAGGACAAGGAAAGAGTTTTAAAGGCAGCTAGAGAGAAAAAGGTCACCTATAAAGGAAAACCAATCAGGCTAACATCAGACTTCTCAACAGAAACCCTACAGGCCAGAAGAGAATGGCATGATATACTTAATGCAATGAAACAGAAGGGCCTTGAACCAAGGATACTGTATCCAGCACGACTATCATTTAAATATGATGGTGGGATCAAACAATTCACAGATAAGCAAAAGCTGAGGGAATTTGCTTCACACAAACCACCTCTACAGGGCATCCTACAGGGACTGCTCTAGATGGGAGCACCCCTAAAAAGAGCACAGAACAAAACACACAACATATGAAGAAGGGAGGAGGAGGAATAAGAAGGGAGAGAAGAAAAGACTCTCCAGACAGTGTATATAACAGCTCAATAAGCGAGCTAAGTTAGGCAGTAAGATACTAAAGAAGCTAACCTTGAACCTTTGGTAACCACGAATCTAAAGCCTGCAATGGCAATAAGTACATATCTTTCAATAGTCACCCTAAATGTAAATGGACTTAATGCACCAATCAAAAGACATAGAGTAATAGAATGGATAAAAAAGCAAGACCCATCTATATGCTGCTTACAAGAAACTCACCTTAAACCCAAAGATAAGCATAGACTAAAAGTCAAGGGATGGAAAAACATATTTCAGGCAAACAACAGTGAGAAGAAAGCAGGGGTTGCAGTACTAATATCAGACAAAATAGACTTCAAAACAAAGAAAGTAACAAGAGATAAAGAAGGCCACTACATAATGATAAAGGGCTTAGTCCAACAAGAGGATATAACCATTCTAAATATATATGCACCCAATACAGGAGCACCAGCATATGTGAAGCAAATACTAACAGAACTAAAGAGGGAAATAGACTGCAATGCATTCATTGTAGGAGACTTCAACACACCACTCACCCCAAAGGATAGATCCACCGGGCAGAAAATAAGTAAAGACACACAGGCACTGAACAACACACTAGAACAGATGGACCTAATAGACATCTATAGAACTTTACATCCAAAAGCAACAGGATATACATTCTTCTCAAGTGCACATGGAACATTCTCCAGAATAGACCACATACTAGCTCACAAAAAGAGCCTCAGTAAATTCCACAATATTGAAATTCTACCAACCAATTTTTCAGACCACAAAGGTATGAAAGTAGAAATAAATTCTACAAAGAAAACAAAAAGGCTCACAAACACATGGAGGCTTAACAACATGCTACTAAATAATCAATGGATCAATGAACAAATCAAAATAGAGATCAAGGAATATATAGAAACAAATGACAACAACAACACTAAGCCCCAACTTCTGTGGGATGCAGCGAAAGCAGTCTTAAGAGGAAAGTATATAGCAATCCAGGCACACTTGAAGAAGGAAGAACAATCCCAAATGAATAGTCTAACATCACAATTATTAAAACTGGAAAAAGAAGAACAAATGAGGCCTAAAGTCAGCAGAAGGAGGGACATAATAAAGATCAGAGAAGAAATAAACAAAATTGAGAAGAATAAAACAATAGCAAAAATCAACGAAACCAAGAGCTGGTTCTTTGAGAAAATAAACAAAATAGATAAACCTCTAGCCCAACTTATTAAGAGAAAAAGAGAGTCAACACAAATCAACATAATCAGAAATGAGAATGGAAAAATCACGACAGACTCCACAGAAATACAAAGAATTATTAAAGACTACTATGAAAACCTATATGCCAACAAGCTGGAAAACCTAGAAGAAATGGACAACTTCCTAGAAAAATACAACCTCCCAAGACTGACCAAGGAAGAAACACAAAAGTTAAACAAACCAATTACAAGCAAAGAAATTGAAACAGTAATCAAAAAACTACCCAAGAACAAAACCCCGGGGCCGGACGGATTTACCTCGGAATTTTATCAGACACACAGAGAAGACATAATACCCATTCTCCTTAAAGTGTTCCACAAAATAGAAGAAGAGGGAATACTCCCAAACTCATTCTATGAAGCCAACATCACCCTAATACCAAAACCAGGCAAAGACCCCACCAAAAAAGAAAATTACAGACCAATATCCCTGATGAACGTAGATGCAAAAATACTCAATAAAATATTAGCAAACAGAATTCAACAGTATATCAAAAGGATCATACACCATGACCAAGTGGGGTTCATCCCAGGGATGCAAGGATGGTACAACATTCGAAAATCCATCAACATCATCCACCACATCAACAAAAAGAAAGACAAAAACCACATGATCATTTCCATAGATGCTGAAAAAGCATTTGACAAAATTCAACATCCATTCATGATAAAAACTCTCAGCAAAATGGGAATAGAGGGCAAGTACCTCAACATAATAAAGGCCATATATGATAAACCCACAGCCAGCATTATACTGAACAGCGAGAAGCTGAAAGCATTTCCACTGAGATCGGGAACCAGACAGGGATGCCCACTCTCCCCACTGTTATTTAACATAGTACTGGAGGTCCTAGCCACGGCAATCAGACAAAACAAAGAAATACAAGGAATCCAGATTGGTAAAGAAGAAGTTAAACTGTCACTATTTGCAGATGATATGATACTGTACATAAAAAACCCTAAAGACTCCACTCCAAAACTACTAGAACTGATATCGGAATACAGCAAAGTTGCAGGATACAAAATCAACACACAGAAATCTGTAGCTTTCCTATACACTAACAACGAATCAATAGAAAGAGAAATCAGGAAAACAATTCCATTCACCATTGCATCAAAAAGAATAAAATACCTAGGAATAAACCTAACCAAGGAAGTGAAAGACTTATACTCTGAAAACTACAAGTCACTCTTAAGAGAAATTAAAGGGGACACTAATAAATGGAAACTCATCCCATGCTCATGGCTAGGAAGAATTAATATCGTCAAAATGGCCATCCTGCCGAAAGCAATATACAAATTTGATGCAATCCCTCTCAAATTACCAGCAACATTCTTCAATGAATTGGAACAAATAATTCAAAAATTCATATGGAAACACCAAAGACCCCGAATAGCCAAAGCAATCCTGAAAAAGAAGAATAAAGTAGGGGGGATCTCACTCCCCAACTTCAAGCTCTACTACAAAGCCATAGTAATCAAGACAATTTGGTACTGGCACAAGAACAGAGCCACAGACCAGTGGAACAGATTAGAGACCCCAGAAATTAACCCAAACATATATGGTCAATTAATATTTGATAAAGGAGCCATGGACATACAATGGCAAAATGACAGTCTCTTCAACAGATGGTGCTGGCAAAACTGGACAGCTACATGTAGGAGAATGAAACTGGACCATTGTCTAACCCCATATACAAAGGTAAACTCAAAATGGATCAAAGACCTGAATGTAAGTCACGAAACCATTAAACTCTTGGAAAAAAACATAGGCAAAAACCTCTTAGACATAAACATGAGTGATCTCTTCTTGAACATATCTCCCCGGGCAAGGAAAACAACAGCAAAAATGAGCAAGTGGGACTACATTAAGCTGAAAAGCTTCTGTACAGCGAAAGACACCATCAATAGAACAAAAAGGAACCCTACAGTATGGGAGAATATATTTGAAAATGACAGATCTGATAAAGGCTTGACGTCCAGAATATATAAAGAGCTCACACGCCTCAACAAACAAAAAACAAATAACCCAATTAAAAAATGGGCAGAGGAACTGAACAGACAGTTCTCCAAAAAAGAAATACAGATGGCCAAGAGACACATGAAAAGATGCTCCACATCGCTAATTATCAGAGAAATGCAAATTAAAACTACAATGAGGTATCACCTCACACCAGTAAGGATAGCTGCCATCCAAAAGACAAACAACAACAAATGTTGGCGAGGCTGTGGAGAAAGGGGAACCCTCCTACACTGCTGGTGGGAATGTAAATTAGTTCAACCATTGTGGAAAGCAGTATGGAGGTGCATCAAAATGCTCAAAACAGACCTACCATTTGACCCAGGAATTCCACTCCTAGGAATTTACCCTAAGAACGCAGCAATCAAGTTTGAGAAAGACAGATGCACTCCTATGTTTATCGCAGCACTATTTACAATAGCCAAGAATTGGAAGCAACCTAAATGTCCATCTGTAGATGAATGGATAAAGAAGATGTGGTACATATACACAATGGAATACTACTCAGCCATAAGAAGTGGAAAAATCCAACCATTTGCAGCAACATGGATGGAGCTGGAGAGTATTATGCTCAGTGAAATAAGCCAAGCGGAGAAAGAGAAATACCAAATGATTTCACTCATCTGAGGAGTATAGGAACAAAGGAAAAACTGAAGGAACAAAACAGCAGCAGAATTACAGAACCCAAAAATGGACTAACAGGTACCAAAGGGAAAGGAACTGGGGAGGATGGGTGGGCAGGGAGGGATAAGGGGGGGGAAGAAGAAGGGGGGTATTAAGATTAGCATGCATGGGGGGGAGGGAGAAAGGGGAGGGTGGGCTGCACAACACAGAGAGGACAAGTAGTGACTCTACAACATTTTGCTAAGCTGATGGACAGTAACCGTAATGTGGTTGTTAGGGGGGACCTGATATAGGGGAGAGCATAGTAAACATAGTATTCTTCAGGTAAGTGTAGATTAAAAATTTAAAAAAAAAAAAAAAAAGAAAGAAAGAAAGAAAAGGGGGATTACTCCTTAACAGGATAAAACTATTGGTAAATCAAAGATCAACGCATGCTTTAAATATCCTTAATGTTGATCACTTAAAGGGTGTCAGATGATCAGCTATGGAGGTACTCTTTTCTGATAATATTCCTTTCTCTTAATTAAAAAAAAAAAAAAAAAAAAAAGCAGTTACTGTGTGCTGACCTCCAATGAGTTCTCCACAGTGGTATAGAGGGCATGTCAAAGTGTGGGCAAAGGGTCTGTTTGTTTCTACGCAGAAGATCAAGGCCTAGCTTGGATACCCAGAAAATGAACTAAGATACGATATGAGGAGGAGCTTCCGGCATCAGCACTCTCTGGAGGACTCGTGCCGGGGGATGATCATCAAAAAGCCTCCACAGGGATCCGGACGATGCTGCGGTTGTGGCTGCATCCAGCCCACCATCTCCTGGACTTGCCATAAGAAGGAGGAGGGAGATGTCTAGGCTGGCATGTGCATACAGTGAGACAACGAATTTGACTGGATCTGTACTGTTGGAACTCAACCAGGAGTTGGGAGGGGTGCAAGTTGTAGCACCCCAAAATCTCATGACTATAGACTATCTATGGTTAAAAGAACATATGGGATGTGAACAGATCCCAGAAATGGGCTGCTTTAATTTGTCTGATGGTTCAAGTACAGTTGGAAAATATCCATCATATCATAGATAAATTTTCACAAATGCCTAGGGTGCCTAAATGGTTTTCTTGGCTTCACTGGAGATGGCTGGTAATTATAGATTTGCTTTGTTTATGTCACCATATTCCTATTATGTCAATATGTGTGTGCAAATTAGTTAGTAGTTTAAAACCTATACATACTTAAGGTACTATACAAGAAGATATGTCAAAGAAATAATCAATCCTCCCAAGTTTCCTTCATATGCTACATCTATAGCTTTTCTTCTTCCTTCCTAATTACAAACTTTAAATAGAATTCGTGCCTCATATCGAATTTACCGAGTATCATAATTCCTCCAGGTGGTAAAGATACCTCGAGACAAGTGCTGGGCATAGAAGCCACAGGGCATAAATCTGCAAAGAAGTAAAAAGCTAACCTTTGCAAACAATATGGCTTCTCTCTCACTTACCAACTTTACATTTCCCTGTATGGCCCCGGAAGATGACTGGTTAGCCAGAGACGGGTAAGATTCCTCAAGGGAGGAACAACCTAAGACAGGCACAGTCGCAGGGGGGCCATCAGGTGAGAATTTGGGGGTCAACAGAGGTGAGGCTCAGAACCTCACCCCCCCTGCTTTGAGAGAAATCTTCTGCATCCGTGGATGTCTTGCTGCCCTTGTCTAGCCTGGATTAATACTTAGTCCATAGGCACACACCTGATCATCTGTATCATCTACATTTGCCTTCTTACAGCACTAAACTATGTTTTCTACCTTTATCTTGCATCTACCTACCACTTCAGCATTTTATTAAAAATAAAAATAATAATAATAATAGGAGAAATGTGGGATCAACATATAAATCAAGTACAAAAATCAAATGAATATTCATATTTGACCTGATGGTTTAAAGGTCATATTGCATGATCAAAACCGAAAGTTTCTGTGATGACTGCCCTTGTACTGTTCACCATGTAAGAATTTATTCACTCTGTAAGAATTCGTTCACCATGTAAGAACTTGTTCATTATGCTTCAGAAGATTGGAGACTGACGAGAATTAGGCTTGAGATGGATTAATGATTGTACATTGAGCATTGACCCCCCTATACTGAATTTTATTGTTGTTAACAACCATTTGATCAATAAATATGAGAGATGCCCTCTCAAAAAAAAAAAAAAAAAAAAAAAAAAAAAAAAAAAGATATTGAAAAAGCTGTTAAAAATAAACATGCAAATATTTGAGAATAAGTTTAAGGATCACATAAAGCATGGAACCTTTATGAGAAAAAACTCATTATGAAATTATCATTATTTTGCAATCAAACTCAAAGACTCAGTTATTATTTATTTCTTTGTGCTAAAATGTAGTATATTGCAACCAGCTTGGGTCACCTTTACTCAAAAAAAGAATATTGAGAAAATAAGATAAAATACATCAAAATGAAAATGTAAATGAATACAAATAGGTATAATGCAGAAAAATGGAAAAACTGCAGAAAAAAATAATTTTTATTTAGCTATAAATTCAGTGATACTAAATTAAAAATGGTCTCATTAAAGAATGCTTACTTAGAAACAATGTAAAATACAGCAATAGGTATTTCAGATGTATAAAAGACATCTCAGAAGTTATTTACTAAGGTAGGCAACTTGAAGCAATATGTAGTTTTGATTTTAAAACTCTTCACAGAATTATTATTAACCATCACTTGATTTTCACTCGTAATTCATTATTATTAGCAATTGGACCTAAGAATATCTTTTTCAGTTTAATAATTGCTTTTTTTCCATAGCCTTAGAAACTGTTCTAATCAACAATAGAAAAATTAATTACTATCTTCTTTTTTCAATACATCATAGTATGTTTATTACATCTTAAGCTCTCTCTTATGCTATAGGAATGCAGTTGTGATGAAAATAGATACACAATCTATTCCTAGATTTTGCATTCTCTCTGTCTTTCATATTGCACAGAGGTCAACACACTATGGCAGATGGGCCAAATTCAATCCATCACCAATTTTTTCATGGCCATGATTTAATGTTTTCTTAAATTTTTAAATAGTGAAAAATAATCAAAAGAAGAGTAATATTTTGGGACATGTGAAAATTATACGAAATTCAGATTTCATGTCCACAGATAAAGTTTTACTGGAACACAAGTACACTCATATGTTTATGTATGGTCCTACTACGATTGCTGAATTGAGTACTTGCAAAAAAATCTGTGTGGCTTGAAAAGCCTACACCATTTACTGTTTGTTTCTTTGCAGAAAATATTTGTTAATCCATCATAGGATTCTATATCCTACGGTTCTATATCCATGATGAAAGTGTTCCAGGTCAATCAGGAATAGACATGCTGAGCCTCAACCCACGCAGAAGGACAGAGAAGCACCTAATCAGCTGTGGTCTTCAAGGGATGCACAATACAAACTTTTCTGTGGTGGAAAGAAATGTCCACTTTTCAAAAAAATGTTTCTAAAAATTTTCTTTAAAATGCACAAAATTTATGTTATGTATATAATTTACAAATAAAGATGTATTTATATTAAACAGACATACATATGTGTATACACCCACATGTAATTATAAATAAATGCATATATACATACATTCACCATAGAGAGAGTGGAATGAGAGGTGGGATGTTTGGCTGGACTTCTAAAATGAGAGTCACATGAAAGCAGGTTGTGACTGTAATGAAAAGTGATCCTTTTTATTTTTTAGTGGAAACAGTTCACATCCAATGAATTACATTCTGACATCTTAAAAATGGGCAAGGGAAGAGAAAGTGCAAAATGATTATGTTTAAGTTTATTTACAAAAATGTTATGAATTAAAAACAAGTACTATTTCTCTTGCATATGCTAAGATTTTTTTTTTTACAGAAAAACTCTTTTCTAATAATATTTGAAGACTAGTGCTAAGTATAGAAAGGATAACTGTCTATGTAGACACCTGATTATTAGGTAACATACTATGGTTTTCATAGAGTATTGGATTATTGTTCTGTAAATTCATACACTGGAAGGTCAAATTTCATAGAACATCACATATATTATCAGAAGTCATCACTTTAAAGAGTGTCAATAGTTATTTTAAAGTATTCGAGCATCACGTTTTCGAGCCGTAAGGAGTCCACATAATCAGTGAAAACAGGGTAGCACGGTCTAAGCTGGAATGCCACTTGGTTTGGTTCTTCTCCCATAAAAAAGGTAAATGCATTCATTTTACCATTTAAAATAGAATGCAAAAATGACCTTCTTGTACTCCATGGGAGGAAATACCACATTATATTTCAGCTAAAATCCAAAATGTTTCATGATCACTTTGAGATTTGTCACCTTATTCACATTTGTGCTTTGTTGCTATGCTCCTCTATGCTCCTTAGACATTCAATTTCTTTTTGTCTTACTCTGTTAGCCATATCACCCTCTAAATTAGTAATGTAATTGGATTTAGTAATAACCAAGAGCATTTTGTTTTCAGAAATGAAATTGTATAAATTGTATTTTTGGGGTAGTTCTTTATAAGTTATGAATTTACAGTCAAATAGCCATCATAGATTTATAGCTTATTGCAGTGCTTCTGAAACTCTTCATGTCCTGGTACTCTTAAAAAGTGGTATCTGTACAGTATTCCAGGGTAAATGGGTGGAGTCTGCTTCCTGCTGATCAAGAGTGTTCCAGCTCAGTGTACCCAGACACTGAGGACTGTGAGGGATAAATCTGGACTGTCTTAGGCTGGGATATCCAAAGGTAGCTGCTGAGAAATAGGATTGTTAAGTAGTCTTGGGAAGTGATACCAGAGGGTAGGAGTGAGATACAGGGGAATCAAAAAGGAAGGCAATATGCATTTCACCATGTTTGCCATTACTATGAGCCGCAGCGGCTCAGTCACAAACTTTCCACCTGGTGTACAAAGAGGAGCAGTATTTATTGACTTATTTATTGGCTTACATTTCCCATTGATCAACGGTGGCCCCAAGGGCATTGCATGTCTGGATTGCACTTTCCATGAGTACTGAATGGGTTTTTATGCTGCTCAGCCGCATTTGAGAGCAGGCCTGTGACAAGAAGTGAGAAGCACCCAGTGAGGGTCAGAGGTGAAGTTGCACCTGGGCAAAGCTGGCTGAAGTGCTCCTGGAACTTCTCACGGTAGTCACCACTGACCAGAGCACTTGAATCGACATGCAGCACATGTCTGTCAGTCTTGGGCAATAAATAACCCACTAACAATGCATTGGAAGCCACATACTTGTCTGGAAACTCTGTGTTACTAGAACTCTTAACAAATCTCAGTACTCTACTCAAGAGTCATTCATAAAAGCTGTGAAAATCACATCAGTGTGACTTAAAATTATTCCTTCTTGGTAGCTTTCATTCAATTCCTTCAAACATTGGAATTTTTATTGGAATCCCTCTTAACTTCACATGTGAGTCTCTCTGTCCAGTTTTACTTCTTTTATATTTGTAAACATAGCTTTACTTCTTCATTTTGATGCTGACTTGATAACCATTTAGATCACTGTTTCCATGCAGCAATCTTCAGCTTCACGAATGTTATGACAGCTTTTCTCATATACCAATAAACCTGAAAGAGAGATAGAGACAGAGAATGAGAGAGAGAGAGTTGTCTCTGCAACAATAAAAAAACAACAACAAATATTCGAGTGAAAGAAAAAATTTCCTGACTAGGAGAGTTAAGACATCATCAGGACACTTGTAATATATTCAAGCTGAAGACAGTGCGGAATCCAAATAAACCAGGGAGTTGAGTCAGTTCCAAACTATAATTACAAACTTGAAATGCCACTTTTCCCTATAATATGCTTCAATAAGTTTTTGTGAAGCCTTATTAGATACACTGTTAACTTCATGTGGTTTAAATAATCAGTAGACATCAGAGACTCCATCTGTGTTTGCTAAGGCAACATTTAAAACTAGACATTTAATGAATATAATTTAATCTGGTGCTAATATTTCCTTTTCTTTTAATGTTTTGGTTTTGCAGAATTGTGAGCTGTTGTGCCTTCACTACAATTGAGGAATTAGAACTTCGTTTCACACTCATGATTTTAATGGGTGCTGAAGTTCCCTTCCATTTCCACGTAATTACTAGATGTTTTGACTTCCTGAAAAGTTGCTGAATCCAGTTCCTTGTGGTATGCAAGTCTCCCTCTTGAGCTGCGGAAGGTCAAAGACATTACCTGATTATTAGCTTTCAATTTTTAGAATTTTGAGCATTATTTGTTAATCATTGCTTTTGCCTCATTTTCATCAAAATTAAAATGTATTTGTGATAGTATATAATGTATTTTAAATGCAGTTTCCACTGAAGATTTACTTATTCAAAAGTTTCAAACACAGACTTGAGATTAGGTAATAAAAATATAATAGATACATCAGTAAAATGCTAATAAAAAAAGAAAGAGCTCTGAACCAAGATTCAGTAAAAGACTTCTGGTTCTCTTATACAGCTGGAGGCCTTGCACAGCACATGCCTCCTGTACAACTCCATCACAAAATTATAGAGTAGATGCTTTCTAGGGTCTCACATAATTCAAACAGCTTTTGATAAATATATAGTAGCTCTTGATAATTTGTCTGCAACCAAAATTTTATATATACATATATACACACACACATATATATATATATGAAATCTCCATTGAAACATGAAAGTTATACTTAATGAATGTAAAATGATATCATCATTAAAAGACTGTACACATACAGTATACACACACACATGCACACAGAGTATATACATATAGAAAGAGTATAATGTTTTATCTAACTGGATTCTTGTATGTATCCATAATTACTGAGATTTTACTAAAACTATAAAGTCTCAGAGTAGGAAGAGATTGAGCAGGCTATCTAGTTCAAATTCTAACTCAATAAAATAATTCTTTATACTTCATAACTTAATGATGGTCAACCAGATTTTCCCTTAAAGTTCCAGTAATAAGAACTAGTAACAAGAAATCTCACTAACATGCAGGATAGCCTGTTCACTTTTTGAATAGATTAGCTATTTAATTAATCAAGTATGTATTTATTGATCATTTATAAAAATTCAGGTTCTGTCTCAGGCACTTGTGATATGCTTCCTTATACTAAACTTAAACTGTGCTCTACTGTATTTTTTTTCCAATTGGATTATGTGATTAATGACTGAAATTGACATGCTACATAAGATTATGTTTATTTTTTCAAGTAAATTGAAACGGTGATCTACACATCTTTGTTAGAACTTCATTGTTAATTTTCTATTCAGAGACGTAGATCTGATTCTTTCTAACTTTCTAGTGGCATATTTGGCATGAAGGAAAAAAAATGACAAGAGTATAGATACATTCTCTGTACAGTTGTCTTTTCTTGCAATTTCTCAGTGTAGCTCTGACAGGTAATGTAGGTTTGCCCTATTCTATGGGTAGTTAGACGACATTTGCTTCATAAATTGTCAGCATGTTCTCTTTTCAAAGTTGTAAGGGTGACCTTAAACAAAGACAAATGTCTTGTTAGAATACTAAATTTCTTCTAAAAACGCCCTAACCTTCAGAGGAAATATCAAGATCTTTTTTAGGAGAGCAAATGGAACTTTGAAACACAAATAAGTTAGTGATTTCCTAACCTTATGTACACATTGGAGTATATTTAAAATCTCAAATATTCTCCAAATAATAATTACAATTAATTATATTAGATAAAATGATTTACCAAATCACAATAAATTTTATGAATTGGAAATACTCTTTTTAATCTCATTTAGTCTCCTCAACCTTAAATTCCTCTGGGACACACCATCATTTGTGACTATTCAGTAACACCTTTTGTTGTCACTGCATCTCTCCTTTCTATACCCAGACTAAACTTTAACTATACTCAACTCATGATTTTCACTTTTCAAAATTTTTGCGTTAGTTTAATGCATAATGAAACATGATAATTTGGGTACAAAATACCAATCTGAAATTCTCTCCATTCCTAGACAGTATCTGCAAATTATTGGTAGACCCTGGATACAGTGCTTTTAGTTACTCTATAAAACACTCAAAGAGCAATGTGTCCATGACAGATTGGACATATAAGTTATGTAGAAGGGAAGGTTGGTGTTATAGCTTTCCTTTCTACAATATATCTTTGCATATGGTAGAGAAACTTAGTCTTCAAGTTACATTACACAATCACAAGTTACAACATTGAGGGAGATGAATATGCAATAAAAAATTAGTACATAAAGTTGTGCATTGATTACTTCAACTGAGTACTATTATGTATAAGGGACTTAGGATACTGAGCACAAAAAATACTCTATTTTCAGGGAAATTTTTACTTCAGTTAGTATAAACACAAGTCAATGCAGTTGTCTATAAACTATGATTTCCTATCTTTATTAGGTTGGTAACATTTATAGTATTTGTCTATACACTAAACCAAACAGCAAGTATGGGGAAGATAGATAGCTTCTATACATTGTCAACATAATTTTGATTGTGACAGTTGACCTCTGTTTATTATGAAGATTTTTGTTTGGGGAATTAATTTCAGAGTGTGAAGTAAATTTTTCTTTTGTTTGCTTTTTCCCCTTTTCAGATTCACCTATTGTCTCTCTTTACTTGTAGAGTAATTTGAAAGCATATTAGGTCTTGGAAGACTCTGCTGCTGCATAAATGTTGGAATGATATTGATATAAAAATTGAAAGCCAGTATGGTGGAAATTAACCAAAAAAGAAATTAAGAGAACTAGAATGTGGCAGGAAAAAGATCATTTTCATATTTATATTCACTTTTCAAATAGTAATGATGGTTTGGTTAGAGAACTTATCAGAGCAAACTTGTTTATCTGTTTGACAGATTTTAGGATATTTCCAACTGAACAATTAGATGTCACATGTATTTTTTCCACATTGTGTAATAGCTAAGGATCATTTGTGGATTCCAATAAACTTGGAATTATAGTTACTTTGTTCCTGGTCATATAATGGCAGATTCATTGTTATTGTCATTATTTTATTTTATTTATTTTAATAGAGTCCAAAAGAGAGTCTCATTGTAAGCACACTAACAAAGACAGTGGTTGTATCTGATGTTTTTACAATTACTTTTATCTTTTGATTTGCCCATAAAACTGGGGACAAAAGCATGTTATAACTGTACCTTGTCTAGCAGAGAGGATGAGAGGAGAAATAATAAAATGTTATTAAGACTTTGTGGAGAAAAATGATATACCTTGAATTTGGTACTTAAGTTCAGAAGTAAATGCTCTATTCTCTAATATTTATTGACCCAGATTTTCACAAGGTATAAATATTCCCCAGTCACAAATAAGGCATGAGGTTTTGCAGTGAACTGAGGGACACTGAAACACTAAGCTGTGCTTTGGCTGAGTACATTAGTATCTCCAAAGAAAAAAATGCAGATTCCCAAAGAGCTTAATGGAAAACCAGGGGGCAGGCTTGGCACAACATGCATCAGTTCCTTTACGGGGTTTTATTTTTGGATTGACAGCATCAAAGATTTAGGCATTCAAGAACAATGTTTTCTTTTATATTTAAAAAAATGAAAAGTCATCAGTAAACTGGTTCTTGGCCCTTTACATAAAGTTTGATGTTTTAAGTTTTTGCTGCAATATGGCGTAATAAAGAAGTTTTTGCTCCAATATAACATAATAAAGGAAATAAAAATTTCCTTGCAAATAGAGTATTTTTTGAGCTCTGTACCCTAAGTAATTTTGTATTCAGGATTTTATAAACATCCAAATTAAGGACAAATTATTGGTTTATTACATTTTATCAGAAGCTGACATTTATATACTACAATTCCCTCTTCTCTGCTGGTTCTGGCCACCTCAAAGAATTTCCCAGTTTAAATACACTTCTAAACTAATTCATATTCCTTGCTTCCCAAAGATTATAATGCCATCTTTTATTTCCTATCAATACAACTATTAAAATGCACATTAAGTTTTGCAGTACTGATCCAAGAAAGCCTATTGCTTTTTCTTGATTACAGCTAGGATAAATTATAACAAGTTGAGTAGTGATTTCGCATTCATGACTCTAAAACTAGGACAGCCTGATTTCCTTTAGAATGGAAAACTAGGTGAAAAACTAATTGGTTAGGCATTACAAATTTTAAATAAAATAATATTTGTGTTTAAGAGCTAAGCATTAAAGAATTTCCAAAAGATATAAAAATGATATTTTCATAGGAAAAATTTTTATTCATCCACTCAGAATGATTTCCCCCAGTGCTAGCATATACATATTCCTAAGGAAATTTTTTTTATGAACTCATTTATTTGCGTATTTCTCCTGACAAATGAGAACTTAAAATCAGGTACCATGTGCTATTCATCTTTGAAGAGTGCCTAGAATATTTGAGGTTACGTAATGAGAACTCAAGGGTTACTTCTGGAACAAGTGATAACCTACTAAAGCAAAAGAATTATAACTGCATGAGATTTCAAATTATTTATTCATTTATATATGTTGTCAAAAAATACAAGAGCCTATTCGACATTTGAGTGAGAGGAAGGGAAAATTAAGACTGCTTAGAACCAAAGGAAGTGAAGTAACAGCGGTACGGTATGGATTACTGTACAGTTCCTTCAAAAACTTTTCACTTTAGTTACTATTGGTAACATTTTACACACATATGAACTTTAAAAATTATTAAAAATAATTTGCATCATTTTGGCTAAGCTAAATCTTAAGTAGTTCTAAAAATTCTATTTTTGGCTAAATTCATAATAATTGTTTAACCTCTCAATTATTTGGAACATATTCCTTGGCTGTACTGTGTTGATAAGTATTTAAGCATTTAAAAATATCTCCTAAGGTAAAAAAATGTTTACAGAAATGATGTGAAAAATTGGGGTACAGAGGTTGCTTTTTAAAAAACATTTTAAACACAATTTTTCAGCAGTGACAATTAATTAATAATGAACATTGTTCACATATTTAGGATTTTTGTCATTCTAATTTAATAGTATAAATGTTTCTCATAAAACTGATATTAGAAATTCCAGGTTTTCTTAGCATTTTAACTAAAAGGACAGTTCTCTGGAATAAAAACATCAGGATATGCTTAAATCACATGGCAGGCTTAATAATTATTGGTTGAAAGTTGAAAGTCCCTGAAAGCATTTCTGCATTGTGGTTAAAGCCATCAGTTTTAGAGAGAACATACCAGTGCTTGAAGTGCTTAAAAGCAGTTTCTACCAATTCTTAGTCTACGAACTTAATTAATTAAACTTCTGAGCCATATACTCTGTCTGGAAAACCAGGAGCTAGTAGTCTCACAAGATTTTTATAAGGAGTAAGTAGGATATTTCTAAATGGGGTTATACTTAGCATTTAATGTACTCTTTAAAACGATAGCTATTTTTGTAACTATTAACTCTTTATATTCCCCGGCTGTTCTGCTCTATGTAAAATGCCAAAGTTTCTAACTCCGGTTGCAAAAAACTAATAAATATTCATTAGTTTAATTGAAGGTTAAAATAATAAAAAATTATTTCACAACAAAAAAATATTTTAAAATAATAAAATTAAAGAGAATAGAGAGTGAGAACTAGAAAATTAAATAAATTGAATATTTCTCATATCAGATTCATTACAAAGTAGACAACATAAGGAATTGGTTACACAGGTATTGAAAGGTAGAATTTCTTATATTTTTTAAGTGGGGAAAGAGGTAGCCCTTCAAATAGTAAGTGAGCATGCAGCTTTAAACATGAATGAAGGGAAAAGGAAAGAGGTAATATGATCAGAATTCAGTCACTTGAATAAGGGGCCCCCACATGTCCTCAGGCTAAGAGGTACTGCTCTGTCGATGCCTAATGGGACAAGGCACGGTGATTCTGTAAGTGCCCACGGAAACCGGACCTGGGGTCTATGTGTCCTCAGATGCTAAGGATGCCACCAGAGCTGAGATGGAGAGAAAAAGGAAGTGCCTGCTTGCCTCTTTTGTTTTAATCTCCCCTAAGTGCTTCACACGGGTAGAAAATAATAAGAAACTCAGTCATAATGGAGTTGAGAAAATGTAGTTTTCCCATTCTCATCGCTATGGGGGGAAAAAAAAAAGAATCATTTGGAGCAGAAATAAATGGTTTCCTAAATCCATTATTTAGGGGAAAGTATAGCCTCCAGCTTAACCAAGAGGAGAAAATGATAAAAATAAATAAAGAAAGAAACTTTAAAGGTTTATTTAATTATAATAAAAGTAGTAAGAAGAGAAAGTAAGAGGTAGAGAAGTTCAAGTATATTTCATGTTCCTTAAGCAAACACTTTCACAGGCTCATGGGGAAATTAATTATATAGGAAATTTAAAATCAAGTCAAGGCAGCAAACTGGCTTAGTACAGAACTAAGAAAACTTGAAAGACAAATAGTCAGTCAAGGGCAAGAATTTAAAGAAATCATACACGTGTATGTATAGGGAAATCCTTTGGAAAGCAGTACATATAAAAACTGCAGAGAAACTTGAGCGGCCCATTAAAATCAGTGAAAAGCATGACTCAACTACAGGAGGTGCAGTCATTTTCCAGGAAGAATGTTTCATCTCATAAAATAAATAGTGATACAGGTACATATATTTACCTAAAAATCATTGTCTTTTCTGAAATGATAGCTGTGTTCTTTTAACTTTTTGTGGATTTCAATGAAGGGTGGCATTTCTACCTAAAAGAATGAAAATGTAGAGTCAATAAAACATATTAAAAAGCATAAGCCAAAACATTTGGCAATGTTCATAATCAGTACTTCTTGGTGCCAAGCATCAAAGGATTCATGCATACTCAGCTGGTGTCACTGCAAAGTGATAGCTGTTAACTGTAGTTCCTTGGAAGGCACCAAAGTTGCTTAAGATTATTCAAACTTGAAATCACGAAGCAACAATTTTGGAAAACATAGGACTGTCATTTTAATTTTGGGGAAGTTTCCAGAAAAATGCAAGACCAAAAAGCAAAGATATTATTAGGTCAAAAAAATAAATAAACATTTGAAATAAAATTTTTATTCAATATAATTTTAATTTGTTTCTTTAATAAAGTAGTAAAGCAAATAGAACATAGTGAGGTAATTATGAGCTCTCACATTTAAGCCAGACTACTAGGGTTCAAATTTTAGTACTTCCCCTAATTCTTATGTGAACTTGATTATTTAGTATCTCTTCCCCTCAATTTCTTTATCAACCTGCTGTCCCCAAGCTGGAGACTCAGGAAAACTGGTGGTGCAATTCCAGTCTAAACCCAAATGCCTGAGGCCTAGGAGAGCGAGTGTTCTAGTGCAGAAGATGGATGTTACAGGTCGGCAATCAGGCAAAGAGAGTGAATTCTCCCTCCTCGGTCTTTTTGTTCTATTTAGGACCCCAGTGGATTGGATGAGGCCCACCTACATCAGGGAAGGCAATCTCCTTTATTCAGTCTACCAACTCAAATGCTAATATCATCCAGAAACACCCTCACAGACACACCCCAAAATGACATTTAACCAAATACCTGGGCACCACATGCCCCAGTCAGTTGTCACACAGAATTAACCATCACATGGCTGTTGTGCCAGATAAAGTGTCATTTCTAAGGCAGATTAATAAAGGCTATATATGTAGCATATGACCACTGACTTGGAAAATACACTCATTTCTAGCCCCATCAACTAAGCCATTCAAAAAATGGTTCACGTTTACTTGGAATGGATAAAAATATTCTTTCCCTGTTTTGCCCCAGGGCTATGTTAACATTGCTGCTCTTGGTCATAATATAACCTGAAGAGATCCTGGACCATTTGGACAACCTGTAGATTACCACATCATTTCAATACCAGAGCATCATTGCTTTAATTGGCCAGTATGAACAAGAAGTGGCTAATATTCTGCAAGCCATGGAGAGACAAATGCCCTTCAGAGAATGGGAGATAAATTCTACAAAAATACAAGGAACTGTCACTAATGTTTCAGTGATCCAGTGATCCAGGCATATCAGGGCATCGCCACTAAAATAAGAGACAAGTTGTTACATTTTGCATTCCATACTGCAAAGAAAGAGACATAGTGTCTTAGAGGCCTTCTCAGTTTCTGGAGGCAACACATCCTCATCTAGGAACACTGCTCTAGTCTATGCCTGTGCTTGGTGACATGGAAGCTGTCTAGGCTGGAACAGCTTCCGAAGGCCACAGATCTTCAATTGCTCATGGCCTTACCAAGACCTGCAATAGACTAACAACTTCTAGTGCCACTGGTTGTGATGTTATCAATAGGATGTATCCCTGTGAAAGTCTATGAAATGTCAAATGGGTCCAGATCTCTCTGGACTGTATTAGAAGACAAAGTGAAAGAGTTAACAGGCTTGGAACAGTTGTTTGTTTGTTGCAAATGAATAGAATCTATTTTTCTGATGTGGATATAAAAATAGCTTATTTGTCAAATCAGTAACTACATACTATATGCTGACACTGTTAATCTGCACTCACTGAAAAAAACTGCATCTGGCACAGTGGCTTCAGTGTAGTTTGGCTGAATTGATGATAGTCCACTCCCACCATCCAGGATCCATCTGGATTTTGCTGGGACCAGACTGAAAAATTAAACTGAGATAGGATGAGGATGACTGTTTTCCATTCTTAAGTCTTTAACTGTGTTCATAATTTCTGCCATTTTCTACCTGATATGATATGGATTTTTATTTAGTATTTTGGGAAGGGTGGAAGGTAGAGACATCTTGGAGGCTTCCACTAGTTGTTGTTCACTCTAATAAATTTTATCCTGTTGTATACAGATGTAATAGGGGTTTTGTGCCTATTAAGTAATGTATAATTCCATGTGTATTTATTCCGTATCTGGGAAATGACCATCACGAATGCTCATAAATCTAGTGCACACAGCCGTGAGTCAGACCGAGGCCAAGGCTGGTTATTACTTGTCCCCAATGTACCCCATGTAATATGGGGCCATAATGGCATTTCTTATCTCCAGACGTAAATGACAACTTTGACTTTGCATCCAACATTCCTTGAAATATTTGGCTATTATGTAAGATTAGCTTGACTGCCTCCCCAAACTCATCACTTACTTCAAAGACTGCTCTCACACAGCTTTCAAAATTGTGTTGCCATAAGACACTTATTGTTTCAGGCTCCCATTACCCCAGTGCTATTTGTTAATGAGTCCAGTTCTATAGAGGCATCTCCCTTATTAGCCTTGGCCTTCAGGGGAGCCACCACTGACCTGTCAATGATGCAGGTGCTCTTCTCATCATATCATTTATTATTGCTTTGGTAAATGGTGTACCTCCCAGGGGCTCTGTGAGATTATAGTCATCTGGTTGTTTTCTGGCCTGACATACTAGGTTAAATCTTGTATGTCCACTTCGCTGAAACTTTTAATCCTCTTACATCATTTACCTTTGTAATTCTGACATTGCACCTCACTTAGGGTAGGCAATTGCTTTTTCTCATGCTTCCAGAGGCCTTTCCAGGAGCATGTTCACACCATCTCCCAGTGTCTTTGCCAGGATATTAAATCTTGTAGCCTAGAAGAGATCTCCTATACTAATACAGATGGTCCCCAACTTAAGCAATGGTGTCGACTTTACAGTGGTTCAGAAGCCATATGCATTCAGCAGAAACCATACTTTGAATTTTGATTTTGATATTTACCTGGTCTAGCCATATATGGTAAGATCCTCTCTAGTGTTGCTGGGCAGCAGAGGGGCCACAGCTCTCAGCCGGCCACACTACCTTGAGGGTCAACAACCAGTACACTTACAACCGTTCTATACCCAGACGGTCATTCTGTTTTTTTCTTTCTGTACAGTAGCCAATAAATACATGAGATATTCAACAATTTATTACAAAATAGGCTTTGTGTTAGATGATTTTGCCCAAATGTAGGTTACTGTGTGTTCTGAGAGTGTTTAAAATAGGCTCTGATAAGCTATGAAGTTCAGTAAAGGTTAAGCATATTAAATGCATTTTTACTTATGATATTTTCAGTTTACAATGGGCTTATTGAGATGTAAGCCCTCATAAGTTGAGGAAGGTCTGTGTTTTATATTGTATCATAATTCATGCTGTGGCTGCCTTATTCCAGCACCAGAACCAAGAATGGGTGTACTTTCCTCTCTGTGTTCACTGCAAGAGTAATTAAAAGTTCTTTGGATTTAACCTTACATAAACAATCAATTGGCACTTTATTGAGATTATAAAACACATTTAGTACAATGTATACATGATTATAAAAATATATAAATATTTTAAGCCTTGAAAATGAAAAGAAAAATGTATCATCAAGAGAGATTGGGACACAGAAGAGCAGACCAAAGTATGGGCTACAGTATGAGGGCTCATACTATCAAGTTCCATGATATGAAGTCATGATATGACTGTAGGAAGATGTGGAATATGAAATTTAAAAAATGAACATAATAAAATCACTACAGAATTATAAAAAAGATAGAAAGTTGAATGGAAATTGTGAAGCAAGCAAAAATTTCAGTTTTCAGAATAAGATAGCAGTGCTTAAATTATCTTAAATGATAAGGTGAAATAGAGGCCTTACTGTATGATTTAGAGTTATGAAAATAACTAAAACACACAGACTTAAATAGAAGCTCTTAAAATAATTAGTGGAGAATAGAAGTGGAGATAGGTAGGACAGGAGACAGTTCTTTCCATACTTTCTGTTTACATCTATCTTATTCATTTTTCAAATGAAATGTCAATCAATAGATGAATGAATAAAGAAGGTATACCACGGGATATTGTTCAGAAAGAAGGTAATTCTGACATTTGAAATAACATGGATGGACCTTGAAGACATTATGCTAAGTGAAATAAGTCAGAGAGAGAAAGACAAATGCTGTATGATCTCAATTATATGGAATCTAAAAAAGTTGAGTTCATAGAAACAGAAGCTAGAATGGTGATTACCATAGGCTGGGAGTTGGGATATGGTGAAAGAGTGCAAACTTCCAGTTAGATGATCAATAAGTTCTGGAGATCTAACGTACGGTGTGTGATTACAGTTCATAATATCTTATTGTATGCTTAAAAGTTGCTGAGAGAGTAAATACAAATTGTTCTCATCACAAAAAAGAAATAGTAATCATGTGATGTGACAGAGGTGTTAGCTAACTCGTTATTGATAATTATTTTGTAATATATAAGTGTATCAAATCATTATATCCTTAAGCTTACACAAAGTTATGTGTTAGTTATATCTTAATAAAACTGTATATATCAATATATGCATTAAAAATGAAACAGCAAGTTTGTTTTATTTAAAAAGAGAATGGTGGTATTTATGTAAAATATATTAATTTACTAAGGATTTAGTGTTTCATAGCATTGTTAGATTCTATAAGGAATCTTGTTAATTCACAAAAGTTAATTTACAGTGAATTTTTCTTTATGGTGAATATAATCTCATTGTTAAGAAGTAAGTTAAAAAAATTATGCACATGAAAATGAAAAATATTTGGTGGTCGTGGCTGGTTATTTTTATCTGGAGGGATTTGTATTTACTCTTTCAGCCTCCATTTAAGTCCTACCCTCTTCCTCAGGTGCTTCATTAGGCATGTCATCTCTTTTATTTCTCCCACTCCTTCTCTTTTGAGAAGGTTATATGTAGTATAAGTAATGCAACGTCTAAGAGTCAACTCTAGTAAATAAACTGCTTCTGTTTCTATAAAAAGGATGTTACAGGTCAAAAGGATTGGTCCCCTGAATCCTCAGCAACTAAAAATAAAGATAAATGTTAACATTTTTTTAGGTATTAAATTAAATCTCCTCTTCCATAAGAGGCTGTCTTGTAGAGTTAATGGCTTTATGATAGCTGCTTCTGAGTTTTAACTTTTCCTTCCTGAATCATTGTTTGTCAACTGATAAACTTGAATTCCTGTTTGTGTGTTTCAGCAAATGATAATGTTACCCAGAACTTTCCACTACATTTGAACTGCTGCTCTATGCATATTGGCAGCAAAATGTCAGGAAGTTAGAAAAAACATGCTGAAATGGTCCACGAATGCTTTGTGAATAAAGCTCTTAATCTTGGTTATTATCTGTACCATCTGTTCTCTGGTCATGCATTTTTCTTCAAAAATAAATGTAACTGATATGGATCCTCCTTATTAGAAGAGAATATTAAAAAGTCTCATGCAGGAAGCAAGTTCTTTTTTATTCTTTTAAGGACAGAATATATAGTTGATATTTAAAAGTAAAAAGTAAATTCTGCAAGAGGCCAGAGAAACTGAGTGCCAATTCACTTGCACAAGTGACTCAATATTTCAAAAATAAGACATGTTCGTCAAGTAAATATGAAGTATATCGTGGTGACACATTGATTTCCTTGAAAGCATATTTGTCCTTGAATATAAGAATACATTAGATCAATGTTCAATTTAGATGCTTTAATTTAATGAAACTGAAATAATAAGGTCTTCCTTGGGGAGTGGACCATTGACCAACAACTTGTAGAACGTCTTCCCTTTGTGTTTATGAATAAATACTAATGTTTTCTTTTAAACTAATCCTTACAGAAACCCCGGGGGAGTGACATAAGATTGAAAGTGTAAGGCCTCACCAAGAAATAGAATTAGCAAGAAATGCCATAAGGGTCATTCTACATGCTAGCTGGAAGAAATTGCCAGCAGTCCATCAAGCTCAAATAAGATCCACATATAAAATATAATCATTAAAAGACAAATTCACATTCTAGATTGAATTTTTAAAGTAGGTTTAGAATAGAATAAAAGAACAGAAATTCCAAAATTGTAAGAGCTCTGTGGAAGCCCACTAGATGACTAGTTCCAAAATAACTTGTTGTAGAATAGTAGGAAAGTCAGTTGAAGGCTTTCATCACAATGATCATAAATTTACCAAACTAATCCCTAGACTCTTGTTAAAAAGGACGTTATATTTGATGTTAACATATTTCTTTCTTTTTTTTTTTTAGATAATTATTTTTTATTGAAGGGTAGTTGACACACAGTATTACATTAGTTTCAGGTGTACAACACAGTGATTCAACATTTATATACATAATAATTCTAGGTACCAGCTACCACCATACCAAGTTGTTACAATATTTTGACTATATTCCTTATGCTATACATTACATCCCAGTTACTTATTTATTTTACAATTGGAAGTGTGTATGTTTTTCTTTTTGTTTTTTTTTTGTGAGGGCATCTCTCATATTTATTGATCAAATGGTTGTTAACAACAATAAAATTCTGTATAAGGGGGTCAATGCTCAATGCACAATCATTAATCCACCCCAAGCCTAATTTTCATCAGTTTCCATTCTTCTGAAGCATAACGAACAAGTTCTTACATGGAGAACAAATTCTTACATAGTGAATAAGTTACATGGTGAACAGTACAAGGGCAGTCATCACAGAAGCTTTCGGGTTTGCTCATGCATTATGAACTATAAACAGTTCAAATATGAATACTCATTTGATTTTTATACTTGATTTATATGTGGATACCACATTTCTCTCTTTATTATTATTATTTTTAATAAAATGCTGAAGTGGTAGGTAGATACAAGATAAAGGTAGAAAACATAGTTTAGTGTTGTAAGAGAGAAAATGTAGATGATCAGGTGTGTGCCTATAGACTATGTGTTAATCCAAGCTAGACAAGGGCAATAAAACATCCACGGATGCAGAAGATTTCTCTCAGAACAGGGTGGGGAGCGGTTCTAAGCCTCACCTCTGTTGATCCCCATTTTCTCACCTGATGGGCCCCCTGCGACTGTGCATGTCTTAGGTTGTTTCTCCCTTGAGGAATCTTACCCATCTCTGGCTAACCAGTGATCTTCTGGGGCCATACAGGGAAATGTAATGTCGGTAGGTGAGAGAGAAGCAATATTGTCTGAAAAGGTTAGCTTTTTACTTCTTTGCAAATGTGTACCCTGTGGCTTCTATGCCCAGCATTTGTCTTGAGGTATCTTTACCACTTGGAAGAATTATGATACTCGGTAATGTCGTTATGAGGCACGAATTCTACTTAAGGGTTGTAATTAGAAAGGAAGAAGAAAAGCTATAGAAGTAGCAGATGGAAGAAAACATGGGAAGATTAATTATTTCTTTGACATATCTTCTTGTAGAGTAACATAAGCATGTATAAGTTTTAAACTACTAATTAAATTGTGCACACACATTAACATAATAGGAATACAGCTACATAACCAAAGCAGACTTACAATTACCAGCCATCTACGGTGAAACCAAGAAAACCAGTTAGGCACCCTAGGCATTTGTGAAAACTTATCTATGATATGGTGGATATTGTCCAACTGAACTTGAACAGTCTGAGAGAAATCAGATAAATTAAAACAACCCATTCCTGGGAACTGTTCACATCCCATATGTTCTTTTAACAGTAAGTAGTCTGTAGTCGCAAGATTTTGGAGCACTGCAACTTGCACTTCTCCTAATTCTTGGTTGAGTTCCAACAGTATAGATCCAGTCAAATTTGTTGTTTTACTGTATGCACAGGCCAGCTTAGATATCACCTTCTTCATTCCCATGGCAAGTCCAGGAACTGGTGGGATGGGTGCATCTACACCTGTAGCAGTGCATGGATCTTTGTTGGGGTTTTTTGATGACCATCTTCTGGCATGAGTCTTCCCAAGAATGCTGATGTTGGAAGTTCTTTTTCATATCGTATCTTAGTTCATTTTCTGGATAGCCAAATTAGGCTTTGATCCTCTGTATAAACACAAACAGACCCTTTGCCCACACTTTGATATGCCCTTTATACCACTGTGTAGAACTTATTGGAGGTCACCACACAGGAACTGCTTTTTTTTGTTTTTTTTATCATTAGTCTACACTTACATGATGAATATATTGTTTACTAGGCTCTCTCCTATACCAGGTCCCCCCTATATACCCCTTTACAGTCACTGTCCATCAGCGTAGCAAAATGTTGTAGAATCACTACTTGTCTTCTCTGTGTTGTACAGCCCTCCCCTTTCTCCCATCCCCCCATGCATGCTAATCTTAATACTCTCCTTTTTCTCCCCTCACTTATCCCTTCCTACCCACCCATCCTCCCCAGTCCCTTTCCCTTTAGAATCTGTTAGTCCATTCTTGAGTTCTGTGATTCTGCTGCTGTTTTGTTCCTTCAGTTTTTCCTTTGTTCTTATATTCCACAGATGAGTGAAATCATTTGGTATTTCTCTTTCTCTGCTTGGCTTATTTCACTGAGCATAATACCCTCCAGCTCCATCCATGTTTCTGCAAATGGTAGGATTTGCCCTTTTCTCATGGCTGAGTAGTATTCCATTGTGTACATGTACCACATCTTCTTTATCCATTCATCTATTGATGGACATTTAGGTTGCTTCCAATTCTTGGCTATTGTAAATAGTGCTGCGATAAACATAGGGGTCATTGGTCTTTCTCATACTTGATTGATGCATTCTTAGGGTAAATTCCTAGGAGTGCAATTCCTGGGTCAAATGGTATGTCTGTTTTGAGCATTTTGATGTACCCTTATACTTCTTTCCACAATGGTTGAACTAATTTACATTCCCACCAGCAGTGTAGGAGGGTTCCCTTTCTCCACAGCCTCGCCAACATTTGTTGTTGTTTGTCTTTTGAATGGCAGCCATCCTTACTGGTGTGAGGTGATACCTCATTGTAGTTTTAATTTGCATTTCTCTGATAATTAGTGATGTGAAACATCTTTTCATGTGTCTGTTGGCCATCTGTATTTCTTTTTTGGAGAACTGTCTGTTCAGTTCCTCTGTCCATTTTTTAATTGGGTTATTTGTTTTTTGTTTGTTGAGGCGTGTGAGCTCTTTATATATTCTGGACGTCAAGCCTTTATCGGATGTGTCATTTTCAAATATATTCTCCCATTCTGTAGGGTTCCTTTTTGTTCTATTGATGGTGTCTTTTGCTGTACAGAAGCTTTTCAGCTTAATATAGTCCCACTTGTTCATTTTCGCTTTTGTTTTCCTTGCCTGGGGAGATATGTTCAAGAAGAGGTCACTCATGTTTATGTCTAAGAGGTTTTTGCATATGTTTTTTTCCAAGAGTTTAATGGTTTCATGACTTACATCCAGGTCTTTGATCCATTTTGAGTTTACTTTTATGTATGGGGTTAGACAATAATATGTAGTTTAATTCTCTTAAATGTAGCTGTACAGTTTTGCCAGCACCATCTGTTGAAGAGATTGTCATTTCGCCGTTGTATGTCCATGGCTCCTTTATCAAATATTAATTGACCATATATGTGTGGGTTAATGTCTGGATTCTCTAGTCTGTTCCATTGGTCTGTGGCTCTGTTCTTGTGCCAGTACCAAATTGTCTTGATTACTATGGCTTTATAATAGAGCTTGAAGTTGGGGAGTGAGATCCCCTCTACTTTATTCTTCTTTCTCAGGACTGCTTTGGCTATTCAGGGTCTTTGGTGTTTCCATATGAATTTTTGAATTATTTGTTCCAGTTCATTGAAGAATGTTGCTGGTAGTTTGAGAGGGATTGCATCAAATCTGTATATTGCTTTGGGCAGGATGGCCATTTTGACGATATTAATTCTTCCTAGCCACGAGCATGGTATGCATTTCCATCTGTTAGTGTCCCCTTTAATTTCTCTTAAGAGTGACTTGTAGTTTTCAGAGTATAAGTCTTTCACTTCTTTGGTTAGGTTTATTCCTAGATATTTTATTTTTTTTGATGCAATTGTGAATGGAGTTGTTTTCCTGATTTCTCTTTCTGTTGGTTCATTGTTAGTGTATAGGAAAGCCACAGATTTCTGTGGGTTGATTTTGTATCCTGCTACTTTGCTGTATTCTGATATCAGTTCTAGTAGTTTTGGGGTGGAGTCTTTAGGGTTTTTTATGTACAGTATCATGTCATCTGCAAATAGTGACAGTTTAACTTCTTCTTTACCAATCTGGATTCCTTGTATTTTTTCTGTTTTGTCTGATTGCTGTGGCTAGGACCTCCAGTACTATGTTAAATAACAGTGGGGAGAGTGGGCATCTTTGTCTAGTTCCCAATCTCAGAGGAAAAGCTTTCAGCTTCTCGCTGTTCAATATAATGTTGGCTGTGGGTTTTTCATAGATGGCCTTTATTATGTTGAGGTACTTGCCCTCTATTCACATTTCGCTGAGAGTTTTTATCATGAATGGATGTTGAACTTTGTCAAATGCTTTTTCAGCATCTATGGAGATGATCATGTGGTTTTTGTCTTTCTTTTTGTTGATGTGGTGGATGATGTTGATGGACTTTCGAATGTTGTGCCATACTTGCATCCCTGGGATGAATCCCACTTGGTCATGGTGTACGGTCCTTTTGATGTATTTTTGAATTCAGTTTGCTAATATTTTGTTGAGTATTTTTGCATCTATGTTCATCAGGGATATTGGTCTGCAGTTTTCTTTTTTGGTGGGGTCTTTGCCTGTTTTTGGTATTAGGGTGATGTTAGCTTCATAGAATGAGTTTGGGAGTATTCCCTCCTCCTCTATTTTTTGGAAAACTTTGAGGAGAATGGGTATTATGTCTTCCCTGTACGTCTGATAAAATTCCGAGGTAAATCCATCTGGCCCGGGGGTTTTGTTCTTTGGTAGTTTTTTGATTACTGCTTCAATTTCGTTGCTGGTAATTGGTCTGTTTAGATTTTCTGTTTCTTTCTGAGTCAGTCTTGGAAGGTTGTATTTTTCTAGGAAGCTGTCCATTTCTCCTAGGTTTCCTAGCTTATTAGCATATAGGTTTTCATAGGATTCTCTAATAATTCTTTGTATTTCTGTGGGGTCCGTTGTGATTTTTCCTTTCTCGTTTCTGATACTGTTGATTTGTGTTGACTCTCTTTTCCTCTTAATAGTCTGGCTAGAGGCTTATCTATTTTGTTAATTTTCTCGAAGAACCAGCTCTTGGTTTCATTGATTTTTGCTATTGTTTTATTCTTCTCAATTTTATTTATTTCTTCTCTGATCTTTATTATGTCCCTCCTTCTGCTGACATTAGCCCTCATTTGTTCTTCTTTTTCCAATTTCGATAATTGTGACATTAGACCATTTATTTGGGATTGTTCTTCCTTTTTTAAATATGCTTGGATTGCTATATACTTTCCTCTTAAGACTGCTTTTGCTGTGTCCCACAGAAGTTGGGGCTTAGTGTTGTTGTTGTCATTTGTTTCCATATATTGCTCGATCTCCATTTTGATTTGGTCATTGATCCATTGATTATTTAGGAGCGTGTTGTTAAGCCTCCATGTGTTTGTGAGCCTTTTTGCTTTCTTTGTACAGTTTATTTCTAGTTTTATGCCTTTGTGGTCTGAAAAGTTGGTTGGTAGGATTTCAATCTTTTCGAATTTACTGAGGCTATTTTTGTGGCCTAGTATGTGGTCTATTCTGGAGAATGTTCCATGTGCACTTGAGAAGAATGTGTATCCTGTTGCTTTTGGATGTAGAGTTCTGTAAATGTCTATTAGGTCCATCTGTTCTAGTGTGTTGTTCAGTGCCTCTGTGTCCTTACTTATTTTCTGTCTGGTGGATCTGTCCTTTGGAGTGAGTGGTGTGTTGAAGTCTCCTAGAATGAATGCATTGCAATCTATTTCCTCCTTTAGTTCTGTTAATATTTGTTTCAGGTATGTTGGTGCTCCTGTATTGGGTGCATATATATTTATAACGGTTATATCCTCTTTTTGGACTGAGCCCTTCATCATTATGTAATGTCCTTCTTTGTCTTTTGTTACTTTCTTTATTTTGAAGTCTGTTTTGTCTGATACCAGAATTGCAACACCTGCTTCCTTCTCTCTGTTGTTTGCATGAAATATCTTTTTCCATCCCTTGACTTTAAGTCTGTGCATGTCTTTGGGTTTGAGGTGTGTCTCTTGTAAGCAGCATATGGATGGATCTTGCTTTTTTATCCATTCTATTACTCTGTGTCTTTTGATTGGTGCATTCAGTCCATTTACATTTAGGGTGATTATTGAAAGGTATGAACTTATTGCCATTGCAGGCTTTAAGTTTGTGGTTACCAAAGGAGCTTCTTTACTATCTTACTGTCTAACTTAACTCGCTTGTTGAGCTATTATAAATGCGGTCTGATGATTCTTTATTTTTCTCCCTTCTTACTCCTCCTCCTCCCTTCTTCATATGTTGGGTGTTTTGTTCTGTGCTCTTTTTAGAAGTGCTCCCATCTAGAGCAGTCCCTGTAGGATGCCCAGAAGAGGTGGTTTGTGGGAGGCAAATTCCCTCAACTTCTGCTTGTCTGGGAATTGTTTAATCCCTTCTTCATATTTAAATGATATTCGTGCTGGATACAGTAGTCTTGGTTCAAGGCCCTTGGTTTTTCTTTGTAGGTAACCTTTTTTTTCTCTCTGGCTGCCTTTAATACTTTGTCTTTGTCTTTGATCTTTGCCATTTTAATTATTATGTGTCTTGGTGTTGCCTTCCTTGGATCTCTTGTCATGGAAGATCTGTGTACCTCTGTGGTCTGAGAGGCCATTTCTTCCCCTAGTTTGGGGAAGTTTTCGGCAATTATTTCTTCAAAGACACTTTCTATCCCTTTTTCTCTTTCTTCTTCTTCTGGTATCCCTATAATGCGTATATTGTTCCTTTTCAATTGGTCACTCAGCTCTCTTAAAATTCTTTCATTCCTGGAGATCCTTTTATCTCTCTCTGCATCAGCTTCTCTGCGTTCCTGTTCTCTGTTTTCTAGTCCATTAATGGTCTCTTGCATCTCGTCCATTCTGTTTTGAAGTCCTTCCAGAGCTTGTTTTATTTCTGTATTCTCCTTCCTTAGTTCTTGCATATTTCTCTGCTAGTCCATCAGCATGGTTATGACTTTTGTTTTGAATTCTTTTTCAGCAAGACTGGCTAAGTCTATCTCCCCAGGTTCCTTCTCAGGGGAAGATGTAGCAGATCCCAAAGCTGTCTGGGTTAGTCTTGTCTGGATCATATTTTTTTGCTTTTTCATGTTGACAGGTGCTATTGACTGTCAGCTGGGAGGGCCAAACTTTTCACTTGCTACTGGCCTTTCTTTACTGGGACAACTGTGACCCCTAGTGGCTTGTGTTGGGTAATAGCGTGTAGTCTGGGTCTTTGTGTCTTGCCCGGCCGAAGTGTAGGAATTTTCCTTTCTGTTGGTTTGTTTTGCCTTAGGCTGTTTCTCTGCTTTTGCAGTGCCCAGAGGGGTAATGGACAGGGCTGCTGTTTGGCTGTTTACCTCCATGAGGGGTCTCAGAGATGTTGCCCAGGGGGTTAGTGCGCCTGGTTTTCCCTGTAATTTCCAGCCACTGGGCTGTGACCTGTGTTGTTTCCATCTAGCTGTTAAATCCCTGTCCCTTTAATACTTTCAGAAAGCACTCGCTTTTCTTTGTCACAGGGGCCTCAGCTTCGGCACCCACTCAGAGGTCTTGCTGCCCTATTTCCCTAGTTTCCAGCCCTCCATGCATGCACTGTGTCTGCGCTCTGGTGCGGGTGGCTGGGGCTGGGTGTTTAGCAGCCCTGGGCTCCCTCTCCCTCCTGCCAGGAGCTGGGGGGAGGTGTGCTTGGGTTCCGCTGGGCCGGGGCTTGTATCTTACCCCTTTCACCAGGCACTGGGCTCTCACACGTGTGGCTGTTGTCAGGCTGTTGTCCTCTGTCTTCTGGTCTCTCTTTTAGGATTAGTTGTATTTGTTGTATTTTCAAAAATATATATGTTTTTGGGAGGAGATTCCTACTGTCCTACTCACGCTGCCATGTTGGCTCTGCCCCTGGTGTTAACATATTTCTTACAAGACCAAAATATCGTTGACATATTCTCCAGAACATTCTGCTATGTGTCAAAAAAGAAAGGCATAAAAATTTCTGGAATAGTTTAAAAGCTTAAATTTTAAAGTCTCAGTTGTTACATTTTGGTTTTTTTGTTTATTTTTATTGAGGTATGTACAATAACATGCAATAATTTTTTTTAAAGTTTCACTAGTTATGAATTGGAGACTTGTCATACAATTCATCCACTGTGGATTCACTAAAATAAAGGTTTGTCTGCAATTTCTGGTTTGATATTTACCCATTTATTAGCCTGATTGAATAAGCATGTTTGTTATACCACAAAGTAAGGAAGATATAATGACATGTATATTTGTATATCAATTTGACTATGCTGATATTGCCATGTCCTCTTCACAATTTCTTCTTTAGCTTCATTTCAACATTAACATTTACATAGTAAATCTATCTATAATGCACATAAATATATGCATATAGTCATTGTTGTCTAGTAAATGAATATTTTCTCTGTTGTGCATCATTTGCAATGTCATCACAATCATATTTTTAAACTAGCTGTACTCTGTAAAAGATAAAACTTCTCATAGACATGGTTAAAATATTAACAAATTTTATTTATTTGATTGCCATTACAGGAAACAATTAGCAAACTTTCTCTGCTCATATACAACAAGTATTGAGCATCAAAACTGAACTCTTTTGTCCATAAATAAGGTTCCCATGAGGCAGAACAATTTGCCAAATGTCTGTAGCAGGAATAACAAATTCCAAAATGTCTATGCTAAAAAAAAATTGTTTGGATTCCATTAATTTCGTATTAGGATATTTAAGGTTTAATTGCTTAAAGTATGAAAACTCAAAAACATGTAGAATTCACATAACTAATCCATACCTCTCCCTGCCTTTCTCTGTTAATATCATAAATTAACAGGAATAATTATCACATGTTTTGGGGACCACCTTTAGTTTAAAATGGGCTTCAGACCAACTGCCCAGTCTTTAAAGATTCCATACGTTCCAGTTAAGTAGAACATTTTCACATTGTAGATGTGTAACTAGGCTAATATCAAAAGGAAACTGTAAAAGAAACTTTTCTTTTGTTTAAATTAAGAAAATGAACTGCATCTTTTTGCAAGGAAATTGTCATAAACAATATGATTTAGATGCTTTTCCAAAATTTATTCAATAAAATCTGGACACTTGCTGTTGCTTTTTCACTGGTTTAAAGTTTACTTTTAGGAGATTTTTAGAACACTAACAATGGAAATTTATCTATGAAAAGATTCACATACTTTAAACAGGCTCTTGGATTTCTATTTATTCAAGGAGTCATATTACTGCCAGTCACTATAGCCGTGCCTATCCACACAAGCAAATTTGATTCACATGATGCTTAGATTTAAAAAAATCTTTTCAATTATGTATGTATAATAATAATAATGAATTTAAAACATTATGTTAAAAGTGGAAGACACACTTATGCTTCTTCCATTTTGACTCAGTGTATGAGAGCTGATAAACTACATTGTAAAAAAGCACAATTATATTAATTAGCCCTGAGTAAAAGTTTAGGGTACACTTTGAATTTACTTTGAAATATTTTACATGGCTCACTGTAGAACAATTTCAAGATTTAGAATATTATAAACTATAATATGCATTATACCAAAAAACCCCTACAGTATCTAGATAATCATGTTATTAATTATAAACATTAGAGCCCTACCAAACCAATATGTGCATGTTATTCTTAAGGAGATAAATCAACATATCATGCAATACAATTAGCATAGACGTAAAGGGCATAGATAGAAATGATGAGGTTTTTATCACCTAGAACTTACTGTTTGCAAGTAATGGCTGATACAGCTATGCCAAAGACAATGTCCACCTTCTAGGCCATAAGAGGTTATTCAGAAAACAGGGACATTTATGTCATCAGCAAAGATGAAGCAAGTGTTTTTAGAACAGCCAGAAAGAAATGAAATTAACTATAAAGGAACAATTAAAATTAGAGCAGACAAGGGAAGTCAGAAGACAAAAACATTACTTTTCCATTGTGAAAAAAATTACAGATGATGAACTCTCAAGAACTGACCTAATGACTAGCTTCAGAGATAAATAATGGTAAGTTTTTAACAATAAAATCATATGCCAAGTCAGAAAGTACATTTCCCCATACATGTGTTTCAGTGAATATAAGTATACTTTTCTCTTGGATATAGTCTATGGGTGCAAATGCTGACTCCACTCATAACATGATTATGAATTGGAAGCAAAAATATGTTCACTTTTAACAACAAGTCATCCAACTTCAATTTAAAAAATACAAAAAAGAAAAATAAGACAAAGATCATTAAATTAGTTTATAAGAAATCTAACTATTTGCTGTACATAAAAGATAAACAGAAATCAAAAGATAGATTGAAATCAAGGCCTAGAAGAAGACATAAAGAATAAATAGGAACTAAAATAAATAATGTAAACTATAATGTAATCATACAAGATAAACTTTAAAATATAAAACATTAGTAAGAAAAGAGATTAGTAAATAATAAAGCAAAATTTGGGAGAATTACAAGGAAAAATTTATAAATCCTTATGGTGGGAGATGTGAACCTCTTTCAATTATTGCCTATGAAATTAAAGAAAATATATATAGTACATTTGAACAACACAATTAATTAGCCTGATAAAATAGGCATATATAGAACTCTGTCCCTAACAATTAGAAAATATCCATTATTTTCAGTTGCAACTTGAAATATTTGTATAAATCAATAATAAAATGATATTCCATGAAACAAAGTTTGACAAATTTCCAAGAAACAGTACCATTCAGAAGAGATTCTCTTACCACAATACAAAGAAGTGAGAAGTCAGTAAAAAAAAACAAAAAATACCCCATCCATACAAAAAAATTCTGCATTTCATAGGTGAAAGGATATGTCTTAATAACTCTTAATAAAACCTTTAGAAATAAAAATTGCAATAAAATTTACCTGATTCAGAGAAAGTGTTTGTTAGAAGAAAGTATCTATTCTTAAATAAATATATTAAAGTCAGAAAAGGCTGAAATTCAATAAGGTAATTGTCCAACTTCAGATTTAACTGAAAAACAAGCAAACAATAAAAAGGAATAAATAAGATTATAGAAAACAGATAAAATGTGAGGATTTACAAAGCTAAATGTTTATTCATCTAGAGTTTTAATAAAATAATTTTACCCTTTATTACCTTCTCTTTTGTAATTAATTTGATTAGATTTCCAGTACAATTTTAGAGAAAGTTCTTTGCTCTTTTTATTATTTAAAGGGAAATATTTCCCAATAAGTTGCTGCCATTTGGAGAATATACACAATTTCCATTTTATTTGTTTTATTTATTTACTTATTTTAAATATAGGTATATTTTATCCAATTCCTCTGCATGTGTGGAAATTTATGTGCGACTTCTACATACCTCTATTAATTTGACAGATTTTATTAATGGCTCTGTTAGTTTGATCAATATATAATGTATTAACAGTTCTCCTGACATTGAAGAAACAATGTTTTCTGGAATAAAAATACTTCTTGATTATTTGTATTTTTTAATGTATTATTGGATTCTGTATTTGACTAATTTAAGTTTTTTAGTTCAATGCATATTTCTTGATTCAGCTCTTTAACACACTTTCCAATGTTCATATAATTATACAAAATATATTGCTCTGGTCTGAATGTTTGTGTTCTTCAAAAATTCATATGTTGAAATCTTAACCTGTAAGGTTACAGTGTTAGGAAGTGATTAGATTACAATGGTGGCGTTCTCATGAATGAGCCCTCATGGGTTATAAAAGAGTCCCCAAGAGCTTCCTTGCCCCTTCCAGCATGAGTTACAGTAAGTTGCAACCTGAAAGAGGCTTCTCACCAGACACCAAATCTGCTGAAGCCTTGATCTGGGACTTCCCAGCCTCCAGACTCTGAGAAATAAATGTGTTGTTCATAAGCCATGGTGTTTTTGTTACAGAAGTCTGAAAATGTTAAAATATAGATAGATACAGATTAAATATATATATACAGATAAATAGATATTGAATAAGAGGTATAGATATGATAGATCGATATGCCTTTACTCACAAACAGTATTGTTTTTTTCTAGTTTCTGAAACTGCATTGGTGGGTGTGTATTTAATTGGGTTCTGCCTCTTACCAGCTATATAATATTAAGTTACTAAGCCTTAATGTGTCTCATTTTACTCAAATACACTATAGGAATTTTTAGAGAATAAAATGAACGACATAAATAAAATTCTTAACTCATAGAAAGTGCATGAATTATTGTTAAAAGAATCATGTTATAAATGGCTATTTATTTATTTAATGTTCATAAAGCTACATTATATAAATTTTCAGTCTTCATGGAAGTATTTCTTCCATATATACAGTTACATTTGTTTTTGTCTTGACCATCCATTATTTTCTTTTACAAGTGCATCACAATTCACTGAAATATTCACAGATTGAGGAGTATTCATGTTGTTTTCTTCTTAGTTCTCTGATCAGTGCTGCAGCACGTAACTTTATACATACATTATTTCTATAAAACTAATACTGTAAGATAGATGTTTCAGAAATGGGTATGAGGTGAGGGCTCTGAGCCTATATGTATTTCTCTTTTTTAATAGAAATCTCATTTGCTTTTTAATTGCTATAATTATTTACATTGCCATCTGTTGTATACAAGATAAATTTTCTATGATTTTTCATCCATGGTAGGTCTTATCTCAATTTTTAAAATCGCCTGTCTTTTGGGTATAAAATGTGAGTCCAATGTTACTTTAATTTGCATTTTTTGATTACTAATTAGTTTGAGTGTCTTTTCATATGCTTATTCACCATTTGGGTTTGTTCCTCTGTGAACTGACTCTTCATATTATTTCCACATTTTTCCTCTTGTCTTTTTGTCCCTGACTTATCAAACTAGTTTTGTCCTGTGCGTTGAGATTATCTCCTTCCATTTGATATTTTAAGCCAAAATTCTAGTCACAACAGTGATTATATTTTCCTCAATTCATTTACTGAATTGTTCATTTGGGAAATCATATTTTTCAATATTTCCTAGTTCTAAAATAAGTGCTTTTCATGTCTGTATACTGCATTTCATTTACTAAATTTCTTTTTGCAATTCAAGTTGCTGCCTGCTCACACCAACAGGTGCTTTTTTGCCCTGTATTAATATTAGTTTCTAAGTGCTACTCCTATCTTGTTTACCTAGAATCCTTAAGTTTATTGTTATTATTATATTTACTGTTTTTCTGGGCCTGCTTGGTACAGCACCACCTAATTACGATGGCATGAAAAGCGTTCTTTAAGGCCCTCATTGTGCTGACATTTCATATATGAGTCAAAGGATGCCAGAGGGCCAGGAGCTTCCTAATATATACCGATCCTAATATTCACCCAGGCTTTAGTCTCACATGTCATGGGACATCTATAGAGTTCTAGAAAAGCAGAGAAATTATGAAATTCAGAGAAGAAAAAAAGATGACAAATTCAGCTCTCATCCTTTCCAGAATTTTTCATGCCTTTATTTTCTTTTCATGATTAAATATAAAATTATTTAGATTAGGTCATAATGACTTAAATATATTTATGTCTTTAAAATCTTTCATTCAAAATTGCTTTTATCATATAAACACAAAGTGAGAATAATCGACTTCTAAGTAGGTTACTAGTATATGTAAAATTGGTAAATGCTATGCTGCCTCAGTAAAATGCAATTGCATTTTCCATCCTTTTCCTCTCTGTGTTCTCTGATTTTAGATTTTAACTTGTCAATCATAAAGAAAAACTTCAAAAAGAGATAAAATGAGATTTATATAAGCCTTGATATGCATCTTTTTGCTTAACTTTCAGCAAGCAAAAGACCAAAAGCCCTGAAGTTGTCCTTAAAATATAACTGTCTTGAGAATTTACACAATAGGAAAAATTCTGTGAGTGATGTATGGTACAGTGTTTCACTCTGACAATAGACTGATGTAAGGTATACATAATCCACATTCTCAAAATCTCAACAACTATTTATCTTTAGAATACTGTTTATTTTCTAGTTTATATTTACAAGTTTTTCAAAATTCAGAGTTGTTTAATGTCTTATAAACAAATTAGACATTTTTTACTCTTTCAGACATCCTTTAGAAGAAAATAATGAAAATTTTATATTTCCTTTTAAAAGCTTTGGGGTAGAATCAATAATGCATAATAATAATTCACATTTCATTTATGCCTATTTTTAGACCAGCAGTTTTCAAAGTATTAATGCCTTGCTATAATACTACATATTAATGGTATACTAGTAGGTTGATGGACAGTTTTCATATTACAAATAATGCATTTTATAATAGTTTATTTTTGTATCTATAGATTGGTTGTCTTATATATGCAACATATGATTGGCTCATTATTCCAAGCACCAAGGGCTACCTCTGTAAAACTTTAATGTAAACAGATAAGCTTCAGGATATTCTACTATTAATAATACCATCAGGAAAATATAGTGACCACTTCAGAAAATCAGATGCCATATTAAGAGTTATAATGAATTATATTATATATGATAGCATGATATAAACTTGATAAATTATTCTTTCTGCCTACATCAATAAAGTAAGTGATTGTGAAAAAGCCAGGAAAGAAATTCATAGAGATATGCAAGTAGGAAGATTAAATAATAGTAACCACATTCAGTAATTCAGTAATGCAAGAATACCAACTAATATTTCACCCATGCAATATTCTTGATAAGTAATAGAGTTGTAGTGCAAAGACTTGAGTTCAGCTTTGCCTCTAGTCTTTGAAAAATTTATTTGAAAACCTTTGGAAAATTGTTTTACAGATCTTGGAATCTCATTCTCCTCATGTGTTACGTAGGGAAAATAGGATTATCATATAATAAATGATATATATGAAAGGGATTTTAAAATTTTAAGAAGTCCTACAAACATAAAGAGTTCTATCACCAAAGACTGGTGCATTTTAGCATGTAAACTACTGAACACATAATAGCTGTAAGTTCTAAATTTCTCATTAAGTTCCACAATTTAGGGACAGTTATTAAGGAGATTTGAAGAATTTGGCAAAAGCAAAAGAAGGGGAAGAGGAAGAAGAGACAGAAGAAGAGCAAATGGAAGAGGAGGAGGCAGCAAAACATGAAAAACAAAGGAAAATCACAAAACCAAAGAACCTGGTATTTTGTAGAAAAGCTCTACATACCGCTCTCATGAAAGCTGAAAAATAAAGAAATGCTGTCATCACGTTGATGACAAAATTCAAAAAACAAGTATTTAAGATGAGCAGTTTTTAAGACAATATTCAGTGTTTGCTTTAAAAGTTTCACACTTGAACAGTCATGTTATGTTAAAAGCAGAATCTGAATCATCTGTAACTGTTTTGGCCTCATAATGTTATTTGTAAGGAGAGTAGGGGATTCATTCTCTAGCAGGATATCCTTTAGGTGTTTGGTGTGTTATCTCAGTTAATATTTGTAATCACTATCTCAGTTACATATTTCATTTCATGTAAGAGGAAACTGCTAAAATACATTCAACATTATACTTTCAGAAAGAGGTGAATCTGGTATTTGAAGCCTGATATTACTGAGTCCAAAGATATTGTATTGCATTATACCATCTCCCTTCAGCATATGCTTCTACTTTTTTAATAAATAAGTAGAAGTGAAGGGTTATTAGGTTAATTAGATAATAGTAGAAAAATGTAATTTAACAGGAATAAGATTAACGTTATTTAAACAATGTTTATAACACTAGTAAATAAAGAGAACACAAAATCAGCAAGATCAGTAGTTCCATTTCAACATAACCCTTCAGATAATTTTCTAGCATTTGATGAAATGAAGCATGATTACCCTTAATTTGAATGTAGATATCTTTTTATAAAATATTAAGATTTATTTACTGATTACTAAATGCATAAAAAAGTCACACTGTGAAGTTTTCTGCAATAGCAATTATTTTCTTTTGGAAGTTGAAAATAATCTCATTGAAATTGTTACCTATTTTTAAAGAAGTTGAAATTTTTGATTAATTGATTTGGAGGGATGATAGTTGCACAGATCTCGATTTTTTGAGCTCCTCAGCTATGTGTGTAAGATCACATTCTGATTTGAATTATTTTACTTAGTTTTCCCCTTAATCTGCATTCCCTGGTCACATCCAGTGCTCTATAAAGTCCACAATAGGAACCTATTTTTTTTATGTATGTCTTTAGATAATAATGTGTCCTGTAAAAATATTTTTGGTGTGTTATCTCAGTTAATATTTGTAATCACTCTCTCAGTTAGATTTGCTTTATTTGTCTCAGATTTAAAACTATAATAATAGTGTGCTATGTACCTTGTCTGTTCTGTGTCTTACCTTTTTTTTTGTAAAACTATATTTTAATATTTATTTGTTGTTTTAGGAATGTTGCATTTGTGGTTTCTAAATATACGGCATCGGAGAGGATTCTGGGTCTAACATTAAACTTATCTATTATCCTAGAGATGGAAGCATAGGTTGCCTCCAACTCTCAACTACCAAAAATATAGTAAATAAACAAATGTTATACTGTCCCTTATGTACCTATGATACAAACCAGAGAGATTTGCTAGTATATATAAACAATGCATGAAATTGCTGGATTAAAGGAATACAAGCATCCAGTTCTGCTTAATGTTGTCAGATTGCTTTTTAGGATGGTTAATATTTCACCTTCTTCTTCCAGTAGTAAATTTGTTGTACATAACATTTTTGTAGATGAATAGTCTTAGTTTCCTGATATTTTGCAGGCTGCCTGGCCAGAAACTGGTTGCATCTGGGCCCTGCCTTCACAGCAGAGGCAGAAGCCAGATACCAGTTTCTCTTGGTATTCATGACTCCCTCTCCACATCAGGAAGATCTGCCACTTTCCCTAGGCTCTGATGGCCTCCAGGGGTTGAGAAGCATTTTTTTCCCAATGATTGCTTTAAATTGTTATCATCTACTGTCAAACAGCCCTCCCATAAAAAGAAATAACAATAGGGGATGGTGTCCAGGGCATTCAGATCAGACTTAGACCAAGTTATCCCCAAGTTATCAGGAAATCAGAGAAATATGTAGTTGCTACCCTTATGCCTCTCATATTTAGACCACTGAGCAATGCAGCTGATGTTTACCCTGAGCCCAGAACATATGACTGGTTTTTTTCAACACCTATAAAATATTATTCCATTGCCGGCTTGCAGTGTGCTTGGAGGAGAATCTGATTATAATTTGATACTTGTTCTTTTGTAGGTGATCAGCTTTTTCTCTTCTTAAACTTTTAAAATATGCTCTTCATTTTGCTCTTCTAAAATGTTATGATAATGTAGAGACATTTAAATCATCTTTTTTATTCACGCTTTTGTTAAATTTCACTCTAAGTTGTCAGGGTGTGGCTTTTTCTTTCTCCATCCAGTTTAGTACTCTGTGATGCATTTCCAACAGATGTTTTCCACCTTTATTTTAGGAACTTCTTGGCCATTGTATTTTCAAATATTTCCTCATTTCTAATTACTTTTCTTTTCCTCTCCTCCAGTAATACTAGAAAATACCTTTAAGGTATTAATATAGCTACTTCTGCATTTTATTGGTTGTATAATATATCTTTTTCCAACCTTTTATTCTCAGTTTACCTATGTCTTTAAGTTTGAAGTGAGGTTCCTAGGAGAAGAATGTAGTGGATCATTTTATTTTTGTTAATCTACTCTGTTAATTTATGTCTTCTTTTTGGTGTATTTAGACCATTTACATTTAAGGTAATTACTGATATGTTAATTTGTAATTGTGCCACTTATTTTTGTTTTTTTATTTATTGATTCAGGTTTTAATTCATGTGTTTCACTCTTCCTTTCTCGGGTTACTTGAATATTTTTCAGGATTACATCTTGATTCATTTATAGTGGTTTGAGTGTCTCTGTAGAGTTCTTAGAGTGGTTGCTCTGGGTGTCAGCAAGATGCATACATGACTCATAACAGTCTACTGGTATCAACATTTTAGTACTTCCAGTAAAATGTGGAAAACTATCTTGCTTTTAATTTCCTTTTTTTCTCCACCTTTAAATACCATTGTCTTGCACATCAGATCATGCTATAATTTGTGTCACCAAATATGATACATAAAATCATGAAAAACAGTATATAAAATAAACATATTTCTGCTCCCTCTGTTCTTAATTCTTATGTTGTGACCTGATTCCTTGTTTTACCATTTCTTTTCTATTTGAAAAAATTCTGAGAGTCAGTTTTTAAGGGTAAATCTCAAAAATTTTAGTTTTCCTTTGCTGATTTTGTTTTTATTTTATTTTCCCTGAATTCTTAAAGGCTAGTTTCACCAGATACAGCATTCACAGTGGATGATCCTTTTGAATTGGTGTTGCTTTAGAGAGATTTTTTTCTCTGGCTTCTTTGACGGTTTCTTTTTCTTTTATCTTTAGTTTTTGAAAGGTTATTTATGTTTTGTGTAAATTTTTTTAGGTTTATCCTGTTTGTGGTTTGCTTAGTTTCCTGGAGGTTTTTTCCTTCCACCATATTTGAGAAGTTTTGAGCCATTATTGCTTCAAATATTCTATCAGCTCCATACTTTTTCTCTTCTCCTTTTAGGACTCTGATGATAAAAATGTTGAATCTTTTGTTATTGCCCCAAGGCAATGTTCTTTTTTTTAAAAAATCTATTTTCTCTGTATTGTTTACATTAGAAAACTGCTATTTTTCTTCCTCCCAGTTCAATGAGTCTGTCCTTTGTCACCCCCTGGTGATTTAGAAAATCTCTGTTACACAGTTATATTTTACATTCTCTAATCTCTAGCTATTTATCATGACTCCTATTTATTGAGGTTTTCTGTTTTCATTTGTCTCCAGAGAATTTATAATTGATTGCTGAAGCATTTTTATGAATGCTTTCATGACTTCCAACATCAGATTCTACTTGATGTTGTTGTCATTTTTTTCTCATTAAGTTGCGATTCTTTTGGTTCTTAGTCTGCCAGGAGGCTGCCAGGTGATATTTTTAAATTGATTGATTGTGTCAGGACACTCCAGATCTAAAATAAATATCTTCTATTAGGAGTTCTCTTAGGTTTGGCACCTGGGTTTTGGCGTGCTTTTGTGGACTGTGGTTCCAATGGCAGTTTAATTTTCTGAACCTTTGTAGGGTTGTGTTGGTCTCCTGGGTTTTTCTCATGCATGGGGTGTAAAATAAATTTTAGCCGAAATAAGCAGGCGAAGAGAGGCAACAAAGGGCCAGGTAGTTTATTTGAGTGCGACTCCCGGGTGATGTTCTGCGGTCTGGGTATTACAGGCTGGGGAAGTCACACCCGGTCAGGGAGGTGGGGGCTTATAAGGGATTAGGAGGCGGAGCAGTGGGCAAGCTATCCTAGGGGGCGTGGAGAGGTATGATTGGCTAAAGGTGACATAATAGACATCTAGAAACTTTTTTTCCTTCCAAGAGGGAGGAGGCTGACATCTGGTCTTAGCTGGCACATCAGAAGGATGGAATTCAGGGAGAGCTGTCCCCTTTCCATATAAAGCACGGACCTTGGGGTTTGGTCTCTTCTCCCCCTATGGCATCTCTCTGTTCTGTTTGCATGTCCTTGTTTTTCCTTCCTCCAGTCTAACATGGGGCTCACACTATTCCTTGCTGATGCTGCCTGAGGGGACAGAGGTTTCCCCAGACCAAGTCTCTGGTGTCTCTCAGTGAGGAAGGGTATGGTGGGACCCACTGCAGTGACTTTTTCCTGCCCTAGTGCTTCTGAACAGAGAAGAGCCTAGATCCTACAAGAATAAAGAGTCTCCCCAGATCAGGCTGCTTGTTGTGGCTGTGTCCCTTTTGCTAATTCTACTTGTCTGCCCAGATGCCTCTGTGTTTGTGAGGAGAGTCTTGGGCTTCCTGGAATAGATGACAAGGCTTATTGGGTACAGCCAGATCCACATGAACCTGGATCTCTCCTACTGGATCTACCTGGCTGCTAAAAACAGGAGTCTCAGGCAGGCAGGGAAGGAAAGTGACTTCCTTGGTTGCTTAAATTGGGCAGGGCTCCCAATCAATACTCCTTCCCAGCGATGGTGGGCTCCCCTAATGATCCAGAGGAACGCCTCTTTCATAAGAGGGCAGAATCAGCACATATGGACTGCCTTCTTCTGTTGTGTTAGGAGGCCAGAAATTCCATGTATGTGGGGTCTTCTTTTCTGGGTGAATAGTCACAAGAAGCCCGGCTGCTGGGATGCTCTTGGGTCTAAAACTCACTCTTCTTACCACCTTTCATATACTATCTTTGGTTACTCTCACACCAATTCCAGGGGAAGTGCAAAAATATATAAGTCTATGCTGTCTTCTCCAGAAGTCTCAATACACTCGATTTTAAAATAAAGAAATTCAAAAAATTGTGATCTAGGATTACTTTTGGTTACAATATACTTTAATATAGAACAGAATAGTACTAGTTTTAAATGTTTAAAATTTGTGTTACTTTTATGTAACTAAGATACAAGCTGTCAGTGTGACAAAAAATAAAGGTTAGGGGTGGTTCAGTTTAACAAGGTTGATCTAAACACAAACATTAATTTTTTTGTTCCCACCCAAAACCCCACTAAGATTATCAATACAATTTTGGAAGCTGAAGGGTTAAGAAATAAGTGATAATTGAATGCTCATCCAAAAAGAGCTGAACATGAGACCATTAATGTGATCATGTGTGTTGTAGTGGCGGTAATGGTGGAGCCAACAAGAATTAGAGTGATGTGATTTTGTAATGTGAACTTCATATGAAACAGTCCTAGAATTGAAGAAATAAGATATTACTTAAAACAGGAATGGGAGACACTGAAATTAGAGTACTTTTTAAACCCTTGAATAAAGAAAACAGATTCTCAGACATTAGCCTTCACCCTGCACTTTTAAGCAACAGCCCATCAGTAATCCCAATAGCAAGGATTTTCATTCTGAAGAAGCAGAACTAAAGAAAGGCTGAATTTTTAGATTTCCATGCATAGCTGAGGATGGGTATGAGGTGTCTGATTGAAACAGAGATATTATATTAAAGTCTACATACAGGAAATGAGGCTCTCAATGTTTTCTACTACTCATTTCTCACTGATCTACCTTATCTTGTAGTTTTCTATAACCTCAGAAAGAGACTGAAAGTTTTAGTCTTGGGAAAACCTACTTGGCCATTATAAAAGAGCTACAGATGCAGACATTTGGAAACCCTTCGGTGAGGAGCTCAATTCACTACCATATCTTGTAACAGGAAACTTGCTCTTGACAAGTTTTGTCCACTTACAAATGAACCCGGTCACCAAAATTAACCAGATAGTTAAGGAAAATTTGTATTGTGAAAGACAATAAGATGATTAACACAAATGAAGGTGTTGATGTGAGAGGGTCTAATAAACTAGGAATTAGAAGAAAAATAGAGGTAATATAAGCAGCAACAGAAAATTGACATATAAAGATACAGAAAAACATGATATAGACAGACATAGATATAGATATAGATACAGAGAAGATATAGGTTCCTTATAGAAAATAAAGGAAATATTATAGCCATAAACAAAACCACATAAAAACAAAACAAACAAAAGGTTTTGAAAGTTAATGGCATATTATCTAAGCCAGGGGTGGATATGTTAATGAGACTGATCATCAAGGAAGATTGAAAGGAAAAAACATAAATAGAAGGTAGGGGAGAAAAATTAAGAGTATTAAAAAATCAATCCAAGTAATCCGACATTTAGCAAATAAGAGTCCCAGTGTAAAAACAAAGAAAACTGTAAGAAGGAAATTATTAAAGGTAAGAGAAATGAAAATTGTTCAGAATTGAAGGACACTTGTTTCCACATTAAAAGGGCCTACCAAGAATTAAACAAGAAAAAAGAGGGAGATGTTAGTGTGCCATAGATACAGAGAAGATCATAAAAGTCACCTGTGAGGAACAAACAAACAAGATTGTACATAAAGGACAAAGAAGCAGCATCTTCAAAATACTGAGGAAAAAATTCTTTTCAATCTACAACCCTGCATCTACAATATGATCAACAAACGTGTGAATGGGATAAGACAATTTTAAACACACAAAGGTTAGTTAACTATTATCTTCCAATGTCTTTACACAGGAAGCTACTAGATGACTTGCTCCTTAAATTCAAGAAAATAAGTGAGAACAGACAAAGTTATAGGATACAGGTAAGAGGAAAAATAAGATGTAAAGTATTTAAAAATATAGAATGTATTTATTTTCTATTATGTCAGCTATTCATTGCTATTTTACATTTACAAGATAAAGAAATCCCCAAGACTGAGGTAAGGAAAGCCCCAAGATGCCATGCAGTCAGTGGTGAAGGGGAGCAAGCCATTCATATTAGATTCATGCAATACCTGTCAGAGGAATATCTCTGAGCAAACAAAAGAGAGAAACTTCCAAGAAACCTGACATATTTGAAGAACAACATAATTACCAATAAACTAAGCGTAAAGAAAAGAAAATTTTTCCAGGGAAATCAAACTCATAAGAAAGTAAATGTAATCATAGTATGCTATGTGACTTAGCTATTTAACATTACTTACTTATCTATAACAATTTAGAAAATAATTTATTAAGAGAAATTGTGGTTTCTCTCTGTTGGTCTGAAAGAAACTGGGTGTATATGTAATAGTTGAAGAGAGACAAATATTTATGTTCCACAGAAGATGTCCGGTTTTTTTAAAAATCAAAGAATAATGGTAAAAACGTATTTAGAAATATGTAGGTAAAGAACATACAGAAGAAAGAAAAATTTATAAAGATTTTGTTTGGTAATCTTTTCCCATCAAAATAGTAAATTTCTATAATAGTACCAATGTATCATAGCATAATTTTATGGTAGCCAATGGAGACATGTGGCTGCTGTTTACATTTATGTTTAAATTAACAAAATTAAAATGAAGTTAGAAATTCAGTTTCTCATTCACCCTAACTACATTTCATATGTTTAATAGTCATTTTGGCTAGTTGTTACCATATTGAACAAGGCTATTGACAGAACATCATAGTAGGCACTTGTATGGGACAGTGATGCTATAGAACAAATCTGATTTTTTTCACTTGAAACCAACTTCAGAGATGTGCTTCTCTGTGAATATAATTATATTTTGGATCCATTAAAATGATGCTTTATAGTCCACTTCCAAGTTTGCTCTATGGCTTCACAATAAGTCTGCTAATATAGCAACACAATCATAAATAAAGATCCTAAAGATTCATGATTTTGTGATTTGAAATAAACTCAATAATTTATTTTTCAGTTATAGTAGATTAGGCTAAGATTACATTGATGAAGAAGTTTGGGAACACAAGACAGGTAAATTCGTGATGTCATTGTTGCTATGGAAGCATGAAATCAACCCATTTGCTCTCATTTAAAGAAATTAGAGGAGACTTCCAAAAGGAAATACTTCAAGTGAATCTTTATCAAGAACTGTGAAGGGTATGAAATTTACCCTGTCAGCAAACTGACATGTTAACCAGCCATGACTTCCTGTAGGCTGGCAGAAGATACAACACTCCTGGGTAAGAGACATGGATTTCGTTACTCACAGCACAGCAGGCAGCTTGAACTTCACATTTGCATCAGCTGCCTTTGCTCCCTGAGTCCTGGGGGGGGTGATGCAGAAGAGGGTCCAGCTCGATGTGGCTGTGCAGAGGTCCCACATCCTAGCTGAAGACACCTGAAACTAGGAAACACCAACTCTTTTGAAGAGGCTCCAAACAAATCTGTTCCACATATGCCCCTGAGGTAGACATTCTCTTTATTATACTGGTCAGCAAACAAATCTTTCCTCTACCCTGGTTGAAGTCTCTATCATCCAACACTGTTTTCTATACAAACTTCTTTGCGAGGGTAGTCCAGAACAAAACTTGTCAACGTCTCTGTTCACAAGAAGTGCAAAGATGTGAGAGATCCATGTAAAATTGTCTCACAATGGTCCTTACACTGAAATTATATATTCATTTTTCTATAAAATACCATAAGGGCTTTACTATGTTATATGCATTTGCTAAATAAGACAGTGAAACTACAATTTTAAGAGCGATGATACTCCCAGATATGTGGAAAAATATCTAGTAATTGCCTCTACAAAGCATACTTTATGAGTAAATACAGCATTTTATTTTACATAATTTAATCACAAAGAAGTCTAACTTATTTTCAATTTAGTTACAAATAAGCAAATGAATTCATAATTTGTAAATAAGATAATTTTTAAAAAAGTCAGCTTGAGTAAAAATAAATAAGTTCTATTTTTATTAGAGCAAAGAACATTTAATGTGTTGGAAATCTTAATGGATAAAGTTAACAATAAATAGTCACTAACAAAGCAGCCCAACAAATAAAGCAACAAAATTTAAAAGAAAAATTAGACTATCAATTGAATGTAATATACCCTCTCTGTGTATTTTGAGCTAGCTTTTATTCAGTATATATATTTACAACTATGAATGTTAAAAAATATAATTTCAGCAACAGCATGTTCACCTACTTCTTAGCTCAGTCAATACTTATTTTCCCATTTAACATGTGAGATAGATCTTTCTATGAAAATATTGAAGAGATTCCTCCATGTTGCCCAAAAGTCGATGTCCCCTCCTCCAATTTAATAGCTCCACCAACTGACTTGACCGCATATATCTTTTTTTCATGGACAAATGCAACAGTCCTTTCAACAGGCATTAAAATAACTCTTTGCAAATAGTTTCACCTTTGAAATTTTTATATACATTATTTATTTTGCCTATAATTTATCTCACACTATTAATATGGTACATGAAGTTAAGGACTCCTGGCTATTTAGCTCATTGATTTCTTTGTCCTTAGCATTTAGAACAATATTTGAGACATCCAAGAAGCCCAGTAAATATTTGCTGAATTAAATTAAATTTCACCTATCTAGTTCACACCAGACAGGCGAAAGAAAACACTAATTTTTAATTGTAATTTAGCAAAAATTCAAATAACAAATATGGCTATAAAATACTGAGAAACAGTCATTGATAATTGAATAGTTTATGGTCATTACAATTTTTATAGCTCAGTTTAAATCTGTGCATTACTCATAAAGTTGCTCAATGATACTTATTCAATGAAAATCTGAATAGTTATTCTCTCTGAAGCAAAGAAGTAAAACTACCAACAGTTAATTATGAAGTATGTATATTTTTCTTAAAATGAAAGGGAAATTTCTGAGAGATGAAATATATAAATTAATACATACATACATTAATTCCTTTCTAGAATATTCCCTGTAAGATCAAAAATTAGAAAAATATCCCAAATGATTCAGGTGATTATGTTTTTTAGAATCTAGCTCTTTTTGGTCATGAATGTAATTACATAAGGAATTTAATGTAAGTGTATTTAAAGTAACAGTGAATATCATTGTTTATATATAAACATAAATGGACCTTTTGATGATGGGCTCATAAAGGACAGCCTTGAGGCTCACATTCTGTGACATGTTTGCAAAACATATCACCAAATACAAGATTTATTCTTAGATTTTCAATACCTTTTGTAATAATCATTGTTAAACTTCAGTTGTATTTATATAATCTGCTGAAGGTTATCTGCCAAAATTTCACAGTGAAGAATTTGGTTGAGGAATAAAGAGAAACTTTAATAAAAAGTACAATTGAATGCATCTCTAAAATAATTTGAAGTGTTTTATTTTATCAAAATTTTACCTTTTAGGTGCTTGTGTACTTAAATATAAATGTTTACTTTTTAAATTAGTTTGCTCATACACAATTTCCATGCCATAAAGTGATTTTATGCACATATTGAAGTGTTTTTATAAATGCAGAATTCTATATATCTACAACCACAATCAAGATGAGAACATTTTCATGACCCTTTAACGTTCTGGTGTGCACCTTTGCAGACAGTCGCCTCAGTCAGTCGCCTCATTTCTGGTCCCATACAGTCCTAATCTGCTTTTTCTAGATTAGTTTTGCCTCTTCTAAAATTTCCTGTGGGTAAAGTCATGCTCTCTTTTGTGTCTGGCTTTTTTTGCTCAGCATAAAGCTTTTGAGATTTACCCATATTGTTACATGCATCATGAGTTCCTTTATTTTTCTTCCTAAATAGATACACGTTTTTATGGATACAGCACAATATGCTTATCCAGTTACCTATTAGGTGAGTTTCTAGTTTATAGCTATTTTGAATATGAATGTTATGGATATTTGTACAAAAGTTTCTGTGTAGAGTGTAGACATGTGTTACGATGTCTCCTAGGTAAATGATAATAAGTTGAAAACATGGGTGCATGTTTAAATTTATAAAAAACCATCAAAAACTTTCCCAAAGTGATTATAACAAATTCTCTTGCCCACCAGTCATGTTTGAGAGCATCATTTGAAACAAAGAATTTTGCTTCAAAATTCTTGGCAATATTTGACATTAATATTGTCTTTTAGCCATTTCAGTGGATGTTTAGTGACATCTCATGCTTTTAACTTACCATTTCTTGATGGGCAATGATGTTGACCATCTTTTCATTGGTTTATTGTTTGTGAATTATCTATCCAAATTTGCCTATTTTTTCTGAAATTCTTTTAGTATTTTACTCATTACCTTTCCATAAAAATTTCACAATTTCTCAAGTTCCATAAAATGACTTTGAGGTTTTTGGTTTGCACATTATTCATAAAAGTTATTCAAAACTATATGCTTTCTATAATCCATGTACAGTTCAAGGACTGTGGACATCCCACCAAATAAAGGTCATGCACTCTTTTGTTTCTTGGATGTTCTGTTGTTACATTTTAGTAGTGAAATAAGTCATTAAGTAAGATAAAGATAGATATAGAAACAAACATACATAATATAAATGCATACATACACCAACAGTGATAGTAATGCATGGCTGTCATGGATTTCCCCTTGTAGCAGGTGAAATTTGAACATAGGCCAGAATGAAGTGGGGGATTAAACTCTGTTGACACCTGGGAAAAAAATAAGTCCAAGCAAAGGAAACAGCTAGTGCCAAAGGCCCTCAGATGGTTGCATGTTTGATGTGTTTAAGGAACACTAAGGAAGCCAGAGTAGGTGAATATAAATAAGCAAATGTAAGAGAGTAAGGGAAACCAGTATGAATGGCTGAAAATATTTTTAAAGAATCACATCAGAGTTCTGTGGAACACAGTGTCATGAAGTCAAGGAAGACTAGTTACGAGGCTATCTCAATAGTCCAGAGATCTATGGCATAGTTGGTAAGAAGTCTTCATCTATATATTCTTGGAATGTAGAAGCAAGAGAATTCTGTGGTGACCAGAAGTAAGATAACAATAAATGGAAGCATTTCTCAAAATCTATATAATGTGTAACACCCGTAGTGAACCCTAATGTAAACCATGAAATTTGGATGATGTTCTATCAATGTAGTTTCACTGATTTTTGCAAATGTGCCACTCTGGTGTAGAATGTTCACAGCGGGGACATTGTGCATGTGTGGAGAAGGGAGCATATGGGAACTCTGTATTTTCTGTTCAGTTTTAGTGAACCTAAAACTCCTTTAAAAAACTAAGGTTTATTAATAAAACAATAAAAGAAGGTAGCATCTGTGTAAAACAGTTTGAAGAATGGAGTTGCCACTTACAACGATGGAGAGACTGGGAGAAAAATTCTGCTGCTAGGTTGAGAATATGTTAATTTTGGACAAGCTAAGTATGATATGCCGATTACATTTACAAGTGAAAGTATTTAAGAGCTCCTTAGAATTATGATGCAGAAGTTCAGGAGAGACATCTAGGTTGGAAATTTTTTTTTAAATTTGATTGTAAGTATATTGATTGTTTTAAATTTATGGAGATGTGATCACTTAAGGAATGAGCAGGAAAAGAAACTGCAATATTTCCAGGTCAAGTAAGAAATAGCCCAAAGGAAATGAGAAAGGAGCTCTAAGTGAGGAAGGGACCCAAAAACGGTAAGATGTAACAAATGATCATTGGATTTGGCCATTTGAAAGTCATTGATAAAGGTAAGGAATTTTTTTTTAAAAAAAGCTGGAATGAAAGTCTAATTGGTTTGGGTTCAGGGGAAAATGAGAGAAGGGCTTCTAGGTTTCTAAAGGACAAAATGATTAAATCAGTTTATCTCAACATATCCTCCAGATGTATATGTATCAACATGGAAAACTAACAATATAACCTACAATCTACAGTTAATAGTATCAAGAACATAAATTACAGAAAATGCAACAAATGTTAACTTAATGTGAAAAATGGGGAAATAAACTTCTGAAACCAGGAGAACAGCTACCATGCCAGAGCAAAATCAGGTGAGAAAATCAGGTAAGAAAGACAAGAGACCTTTCCTAAGTAGAGTACACATAAATATGGATTATGTTTTATCCTCTGGCTACTTAGACATACCTGTTTACTTTATGAATCCCGGATGTGTGCCACCTGGCCAAGGTTGTATATAAATGACCTTTGTATGTGTATGCTCTTTCTGAGGCTTATTGAGGGAATATTAGTCATTTCATATGAATTACATTAAAATATTAGTCATTAAAAACTGATTTATTTTGCTATTCCCCAAAATTAATGCTTGATTTCTGCAGACAAAATTTTCAAAACACATTATTGAGTCTGTCTCGTGGGAAACTAAATGGATGATTCAGCCTAAATTAAATTTTCACTTCTGTTAGTCTCACATTTCTATAGAAATTATAATTTCTAATTATATAACTTATAATGAGAATTTAACAGTTTTATAATTATGTTACACAACATGAAATACTTAGAAAAACATTGCCTAAGTATATATGTAATATGAGAATTTGTTTCTAAAAATCATGTAAGTAATGTGGCAATTATTCCATGGGAGATTAGTTTATTGCTTTCTTTGCCTGCTTAGATGCTGAGATTTTATTAACACATAGCTTATATTCAATCTTCCATGATGATATTCAATTCCAGATATGAGAAAGATTAATAATATTTTTAAAAAACTAAAACTATATATATACAAACTATGGGCAAAAAGTTAAAATAGCTCTTTCATCAGATACAAAAGGAAACCAGTGCTTTGTATCTCTTATTGACTTACCTCATCATAATCATATGCTAAAATAAAATGTTCTTTTGTGATATGAACAACAGAAAAAGGCAATCCACATATTGCCAAATATATCAAATATCAAAACTAACAATTAGATGCCATGTGAGTTGTGGTGTGGGAAAAACACCTGAATTTAGATATTAAAATTTACTCCCTTGGTAGAAAAAAATTTCACTTCTTTACTGAATTCACATAGGTGAGTAATAATAATTAGGTTAAAGAATGTGCAGCAGAGTGCTTGAAAAGTGTAAAATCCTAAATATGTATTTTTTATATAATAATACACCTGATTTTTATGCATCAAATGCATCACAGGGCAGCTATATAAGAAGATATACATGACACAAAGCTGCAATGTATAACATTTAAATACTAATAAAATTCGAATGAAGCTATATTTATTTATATTTTATATTGTATATTTGTAAATCCAGGGAGGGGAAAATTCCAAGGAAAAATGCTTTTGAAACCGAAATCAGTTCCTTCCGTGGCAGAAACTAGCGAATCCTCCCCTCAACCTCTCCCGTCCAGATAAACCCTTGCTCACCTACATAATTACCCATTGATATGAGATGGACTGCTTCTCTCCACACCTTGGAAACACCTGTTGATATGGAGATGCACTAAAGCCAGGCAATAGATTGTGGAAATATTGCAATTTTACCCACAGGCCACTCTTCCAGAAATCTCGCCATACAATCTACTTGTTCCCCATCTTATGCAATGGTCCCTGAGTGAGAAAACTGGAGCATTGTAACCAGGCTAATGACATACAATAGCAACAGCAATAAAATCATGATAATCCTCAAGCCTGAGGATTCAGCTAGGTTCAAAGTCCTATGCAGATTAAGTCCAAAGCTCGCCCACAGGCAGGCAGAAACTGAGAGGTAGAGGGTCCAGAGCAATCATCATGCTGCAGCCATGGGGTGCATGCCAGCCACAGAGACTGTAGAAGAAAATAACCTTAAGGGTGATAAGATAGATGTTTAAATGGTACCAGCATAGGCAAATCTTGTCCATCAGGTAGGATGCATGCAAGAGAGTGGTCCTGTGGTAGGACAGTGGCAGGAATGGGATCTTGTCCTGGTCTAGTATGCCATATTTTGACCCCCCTCCCTGTGGGAGTTACAGATGGGTCAATATATAGGGCTGTGGGAGGTACATATACTGGTCCTAAAGATAAAACAAAACTTCCCTGTATGGTGCTCTTGCCTCCTGGATATTTTGGATACAGTACCATGATCATTGAAGGCCACTCTGCTGTTACTCCAGGAATAAACACGAGGCCAGCTTCCAGGCCTCTTCCCCAAGGTTACAGAAGGGCCAGCCATCACTGTCAAAATGTCCAGGGCCATGTCCACTCAACAGTGTCTCCAGGGATTAATGCATTTTGGGCTGGCAGCAGGATGTTGCTCTGCTGGCCATATCCTGACTGCAATAGCTCCTTTTTTGGTTTGCAACAGTTGTACAGGAGAGGCAGCAAGGTGTATGAGCATACCCACAGGGATCAAGGCTCCCTTTTGGGGCTTCTCATTCAAATGCCATAGCATTGCCCATAAGTGAACTGACCAGCCCCTTAGACTACTGGTGTCTGACTTCAGGCCACATTTCAACAAACCACTGTAACTCTTTATCATGCCTGCCCCAGTAGTGCTATATGGTATACGAAACTTCCACTTTATTCCTAATTGCTGCACCCATTCTTGTAATGCATGTCCAAAAAAGTGGGTGTCTTGATCACTCTAAATCATCTGCTACCAGCTATAGGCTACAAAGAGATGCTCTAGGCCCCTCTTGGTAGTTTGCTGATCTGCACAAAGCACAGGAAAAGCAACCAATAGTCCAGTAGCCATGTCCACACAAGTCATGGCATACCGATATCCTTCTGATATGGGCAGAGGCCAAATATAGTCTATCTGCCACCTGACAAGGTTATTGGCCCCTTACCGATTGTCCCATGTTGCTGTAGGGCTCACTGTAAGTCTCTCTTAGACCACATAAAGCACTCCTTCCAGACTCTGTTGACTTCTTCAAAGTCAAGCCCCACCAACAGGATACAGCCCACATTGTCATTTGTTGCACGTGTGTGCAACAAATGCTCATGTAACCATGGGCTACATCAGAGGCAGGCTTTCTTTCTAGCCAACATAACTAAGCCAATGTGTCTGCTTCATTATTCCCTGGGGATGCCAAAGGCAAATGGCCTGTCACATGATATATAATAACAGTCTTAGTCTGACCAAAGTCCCATAGGTCTTGCCACTACATGACCAACCAACCAGTTGGCATAGTACCATGTCGGTAGCCACAGGATCAAGCCCTGATAGACGGCCCAGCTGTCAGTGCAGACAACTATAGGGGAGGGCTCCTGGGTAATCTTAAGATATACTTCCCGCAAGTCAGCCCATTGGCTGCTCTTCCCCTCTCTATGATGGAAAGCCACAGCCCTCCACTTTGGAGTCTATCCACAACTGAGGCCATTTGTATAGGAAGCATCTTCAGGTATAGGGACTTTTCCCTCCTGATAAGTACTCTTGGCTACCAATGGCTCAAAAGCAAGTTCTTCCTGCTTTCCACTGGTATAAGTCACTGGCCCCAATAAGCACTGGAGTTCTCCACTTAAGGAGCTAGTAGAGAGGGTGCTATGCTGCTATAAATATGTGCCCCATTTGGCCAGTGAAGGCATCTGTGGCATGCCACTCCATGGCCTTTGGGTCCAGTCTTACACCCACCCCACAATGGGATAGGTAGTTATTACCTTTGTTGGAGCTGTTCTGTTGATGGGCTCTGTAGCCAGCAAGATGTGATACACAGCAGCCAGTTGGTTCTCTGTCAGGGTGTAACCGGATCTCTGCTGCTACCTGATAGCAAACCCCTAGGGTTTTTTTTCAGGGACATAGGCCAGACATGAGGCTTTGACTCCAGTTTCATGTCCTAAACCTCAGCAGCTGCAACTGCTGTTCTGGCTTTAATTAGTGCCACAGTTCTAACAAGATGGGCTGCCCATCACGTTTCTCTTTCACTACTCCAGTCTTTATCAAATCAACCCCTATCTGGGTCCTCGAGACCTTCATGGGGCCTTTTATACCTCTCCTTTCAGTCGTGCCTATGCTTCCTTCTTTGCCCTTATTGTTTCAACCTCCCCCTGATCTGCTAAAATATGAGTAGCGTCACTCATGGGTTACCCTATGTGGGGGCAAGAGTAGTCCCAAGGTGCCCAAAGAGAGATGGGGAGCTGTATGCAGCACCAGATTTCTTATTCCTATGGTAAACAACTCCTCACTGGGGCCCTGGGGGTCCATATTATAGGTGATATTTTTCATGCGCAATTCCTGCAATACCTGTTGGAGCTCTACGTATGTTTTCCAGCTAGTGGGTAAAGATGGTAAATCACCCTGATTAGGCCAAACTCCCTGATGGCAGCTGTCAGCCATTTGGGAAGTGCCTGATTCCCTGAGGCATGATGGGCACTTTTCAACCACTGATGGAGGGAAACGTATATCATCAGGGAAGCCAGTCGACTCATTTCAGGACCCAACATGACAATGTTTTCCACCCCCATATCCCAGAGATGTAAAAGCCATGTAGGCAGAGATTAGGATGGCTTCTGCCTATACCAGATGCGCATGTCCACCAGCTCATCCTGGGCATAGGGGTGGAGCATGGAGCGCTCCACAACCTGGGGAGGAGGCTGCTCCTCCCCCTGAGGAGTCTGAGGTTGTTTTGATTTATTTTAATTATAGCCAGGCTGGCCTTTAATACAGGAGAGGCTGGTGCCTCAGGTGGTGGCCTCAGCAGCAGAGTAGCCCATGGCCCCTCCTCCTCATCTTCCCCCCGGCTCCTCCACCATCTCCAGGGCTGAAGGCACCACTCTTTCCTCCCCCTCCTCCATAGCCTCCTGCAACACAGCACTGCAGAGGAATCTTCCAGGAACATGCTCTGTTTTTCTCTATAACTGTCTCTCTTCCTTAAGGGCATCCCATAGGTCATCATCCAGCTCCTCCAAGCAATGCTTAAGTATGTTCTTTCCTGCTGAAGTCCCTCTCTCTTCCTTATAACCTTCTCAATAACCCTCTCTTTCTCCTCAATATTTTTCACTCTCCCGAGGAAAAGAGATGCTATAATTCCAGCTGCTACATGGCCACTCAGGGCCTTTAAGCAGTCCTCTACCTCATGGAGGGCAAACTCTGAAGCTTCCAGTGTCTCCACTCTTCCCCTGTTCTGAGGAAGGCCCTACCCCTCTAGGAGGTGCTTTACCCTAGACCAATTCCCCACTACAGGCTCCCAAATTGGAAGCCCCATAGATAGGGGGCTCCTGGGTAAAGCTGCACCCTCTGCTGCTGCAGCTCCTCACTATCCACAGGGGGGTATCTGGGCTACTCCTCTCCATTTTTAGGGGCAGCCCACCCAAGGGTCACACCCATGTAGACTGATTTCAGGTTCAGAGATCCTGCCAACTACTGCCAGATGTAAATCCAGGGAGGGGAAAGTCCTGGGTAAAAATGCCTTTGAAACTGAAATCATTCAGTTTAAAACCCGTTTATTGCTTACAAGGAGTCATCCCGCATCTCTCTCCTGCTACAGCGGAAGTGAGCAAATCCTTCCCACATCCTCTCCAGTCCAGATAAGCCCTCACTTGCCCACCCAATTACCCATTGATATAGAGATGGACTACTTCTCTCCACCTCTTGGAAACACCTGTTGAAACTAAAGCCAGGTGAGAGATTCTGGAAATATTGCAATTTTACCCAAAATATTATAATTAATATTTATACATTCCTATTAATGCAACTAATAATCCTATTGGTTGATTTTTTCTCAAAGTAGGATTAGCACTGAGTTCATAAAAAGCATAAATAGACCTCAGCTCGAGGAGGCTGGCTACCTGGTAGCAAAGAAATAATGTGCTAGGCAGATTCGATCTCAACTTAGTTCTATTAATAAAGTACATGTATTTCAATATTCAGTGATTTCCCATGCCAGGAATGATTGTAATAATAAAAGACACTTAGAGATGTATTCTAAAGGTAAAACTTAGAGAAGTTGTGAATTATAGTACTGCAATACTGAGAAAAAAAAAAGGCAAATGTATTCCCAAACTCTGCCCAAATTTACTGCTTTGGTTGGAGTAGGGTAGTGGCACAAACTCCACCTGTGGGATAAAATTCATATGAAAAAGTAGATGCTTCCAACACCAGTGGTTATTGCCTTTTAGCACATCACCATTTATATCACATGACCGCTAATCCTTACCTAAGCCTCCCTTCCTCTGATAAAATCAAATCCCCTCGAGACTGTCTCAAAAACAGTTAATTGTATTTGCCTGAGGATTACTCTTGATGTGATTTTATGAGAACTCCCTGCCCCTGGCAACACACTTACGAATTATTTGTCTATCAATATTTTGGTGACTGGAATTCCATTTCTTTGAGGCAAAGCTTTTTATTTTATTCTTAGAGATGTAAGGCTTAAATTTATACCTTAACTCACGGATGTTCATTTCTCTTGAAGAATAATAAAATACAAATAAAAAAATAGAGTGTAAAAAACTGACAAGAAGATTTTTTAGTCTGTTTTGTTTCATTTCTATTTTAATAGGGAAACTCCTTAAAGAATGTAAACATCATTCTGGGTCTGAACAGAGAAAGAGCTTGCTGCCTGAGGCAAGAATAAGCAATGAAAAGGTTTCAGAAAAAGTAATTTCAAAATAAGTGATTTTCACAGATTTTAACATTTTTTTCAAGAGTTAAACTTACTTCCACTTGAGAGGGAAAAAATTGAAGTTACATGGATAGGCACAAACCACAAAGCTCATGATTTATGAGGTTATGTCCCCCATTTCACAGAGTTGAATTCTTTCTGAAAGAATATTATTCCTATAAGATTTATCAGTCCAGGTATCAAGGTACATGAGATAGTAGTTCTCAAACTCTACATAAACATATCCCAGAGGTCTTGTTTAAAAATACAGGATTTCTTGTTCCATTTTCAAGAGATTCTGTAAGTCAGAGATGAAGTAGCCCAAATGGTTCTGATAGGGGTAGTCCATATGTACCCACGTTTTGAAAAACACTGAGTAGACATTGTTTAATGACGACCATGTAGAAATCCGCTGCTTTGGCTTGGCACTGAGAACATGCGCTTCAAAACTTTCTCTGGCACAAGTCTCATTAATAATAACAAATTTTTCCTAGGAGTAATATATTGTTTAGTAATAAAATCTACTTCACATTCATTCAATAAATAATAATTAAGTGCCAGGCATTTTTCTTAATAGTTAGCAAACTGTGGTGAGCAAAACAAACCAAAACCTTATTCTTAAGGAGAAACAGAGTTGTGAAAGAGAAAAAATAAAATATGAACAAAGTGATGCAAGAATGAGATCATTTCAATGGTTTGCAGAAAATACCATAAGACAATAAATATAAATTAGATGTTCAGAGAAGGACTGAGAAGATATTTTTTTAATGATACCTGAATAATAAGAAGGACCTAGCTTTGAAGAGACCAGCAGATAAACTCCAGAAGAGGAAACAGCAAGTGTCATTGCTGCAGCAACAGCCATTAATGTTAATAGCTACAGTTGTAACTCTTTGAGCTAGATTATTTTTTTTAAATAGCTGACTATTTTATTTTTGTTCTTTCTTCAAACAAACATGTAAACCTGGAGGGATAAGTCTTGAATTTGTAATAGAACAAGACTTTCATACTAATTGTCAAATAACACAAAACTATTTTCCCTTGGCAAGCTGAACAGAGTGCACTTTGATCAGATGAGAAAGAGGCTCTGTAAATCCCAAATGACTGTAGCTTTAGCAATTAGTCATTTGTTTGTACAATACTATATGTCAAGGAAGGAAAAATAAAAGGAAGAAAATTGAATGCTGTGAACATGGAGAAGCTGACATATTTGGCTAAAAAATAGTAGGAGAAAAAAGGCACCAACTAGAATTTTGAACTTTGACAAAATGTTCGTCTAAACTGCCCATAGTCAAAGAAAACCTTTACCTAAATTTGTATGGCTTTTGGAATACAAAGAAATATTTTGATACCTGAAGTGAGTCTCTTTAAAATAAAAGAATTGAATATCAAGTTATAAATGAGTCAAAAAAAAAAAGATATTGGTTGTTTCATTGTGTGACAAAAAAGGGATTTGTTCAAAAGCCTTTCAAATGTAAACATTAGTTAATAACTGCTACTAATTAAGGGCAAGTTAAGTGCTCCCTCCTAAGATTTTTTGACCCATCTTGTATGTACTATCTAATACAAAAAGCTAAAACACATTTCAAGGGAGGAAATATCTGTTACTACTTTGGAAAATTAAAAACAGAATAGACTTGGATCATAATGGACTGTTAATGCTTCTACTTGAAGATTCAAAAACATTAAAAAAAACTGAGATATTAATAGCTTATTTGTTTCATAAATAGAATAGTTTTAATTAATCTAGAAGTTTTGCCTGAGCTAACAATAACTTAATCTGGTTAAAAATGAAAATATTGCAAGCATAATATTTTCAAAATGAAAAATGATATGGGTTTGAGGAAAATCCCACATTTTATCCTGTGTAGAAATAGAAGCATAGATACAGAAAAAATCAAAAGATGCAAAGTATTTGGGGGTTTCTTGCTCTACCTACTTTTACTAGCAGACTCCCAATATCCTAACCTAATGTCATTTAACCTACACCCTCAGGCTCAGGGCTTACTCTGATTACTAGGAAGGTATGCCATAAATCACAACAGTTCAGGGCTCAGCCTCAAGTCCACCCAATTGCCTTGTAGAACTTGTACATTTCATTTTTGCCTTATTCTTCATTACCACTTCATTGACTTATATTTCTGTTATGACCATTGAGAATCTTTGCTAAACAATGACCGCTTTCCTTTATCTGACCTTGTTTTCTGGCCTGGGGTTCTGCCTCTGGAACCTGCTCCCCAGGGCAGCCTCCCCTACTTCTGATCACATCTATGGATCACCTTCCGCTCTCGTCCAAGTTTCTACGTCCATCTGCCAGTGCATAGGGGGCCTGCCCACTTTCAGGTTAGCTGACACAGAGGCAATATTTCATTGCAGGTGACTGCTATGAAACTATTTCTTTTAATTTTTTGGTGTCATTTTTCTATTAAGGTATCATTGGTATACAATTTTATGAAGATTTCACATGAGCAACATTGTGGTTACTACATTCACCCCTATTATCAAGTCCCCCTCACATACCCCATTATAGTCACTGTCCATCAGCATAGTAAGATACTACTGAATCACTACTTGTCTTCTTCTCTGTGCTATACTGCCCTCCCCATCCCCCCCCGCCTACATTATGTGTGCTAATCATAATACCCCTTAGTCCTCTTCTCCCTCCCTTCCCACCCACCCTCCCCACCCGCTTTCCCTTTGGTAACCGCTAGTCCCTTCTTGGGGTCTGTAAGTCTGCTGCTGTATGAAACTATTTTTTAAACTTGACTATGTATAACAATCAAAGGAGGGATTGAAGAAATTATAATTTCTAAAACACATATCCTAAACCTATTGAATAGAAACTAATCTGCATCATACAAACCAATATTCTGGCTCCCCCTCCCCCTCCACCCCCTAACACGTGCACATACACCACCCTTTGATATCCTATATTGCAAAGATTAGCAAATCTGGATATATCTTAGAATCACTTGAGAAGCTTAAAAAATTTTATTTCTGGACTCCACCACATATATTTATTGGGAGTGGATCACCTTCCATATTGGGAGTGGATCACCTTCCATTTATTGGGAGTGGATCCATATTATTGGGAATCTTGGGAGTGGATCCAGGTTTGGGTAGCATATCTAAGTTTACCAAGTGATTCTATGTGTAATCAAATTTGAAAAGCATTGTATTATAACCAATTTGTTTGGCACCATTCCAAGGCACTTTCAGTCTTCTACAAGCAGATTCTTGTAGATGCTCACTGCATTCTCTTCTGGACTACCTCATACTATCTGCTGTTTATATATTTACTAATTACATTGATTCCCTTATTATGTATTTTTTTTTAGTGCTGAAAGGTGGCAAGCATAGTGCTAGCCTGACCAATCCTCATAAATTACTATAGACTCTGGACTGTGATTGTTCTGGGAAGGGAAAAATGTGTATATCAATAAAACTTACAGGGAGGTATTTATAAAGTGATTAATCCTATACCCATGGGGTAGCTTTATGTGTGTGACAGGAACATCGTGGTTTCAGTAATTTAAAAGCAAAATAATACATAGGAGAGAGAGAAAAGAAAGGAGAGGAAGAGAAAGAGAGAAAGGAGAAGAAAAATAACAATTTGGCAAAAAGAGAAATGAGAAAAAGAAGCTGTTCCTTGGTAACTGGAATATACATTTTTCAGAGTGTGACTGATTTAAGGGAAACTTATTAGCTTAATATGCTTGGGCCTTCTCCACTAGTGGGTGTTTTTTCCCCCAGTCGGCATTGGCAGTGTCTATTGCAACTCAGGGCAGGGTGCTGCTGGAATCCGGTGGGCGGAGCTCAGTGATGCTACAACGTAAAGAACAGAACCCCATCCCCCACCCCCACCCCCACCCCCACCCAAGAAAAATTAACAAGCCTTAGAATACCAACAGTGCTGAGGCTGAAAACTTTGATCTGTAATTGTAAATCAGAAGGAGTCAGAGAGTCAGAGATAAAAGCTGAAAAAAAATAGATTTTGAGGAATCTGAAATGTTTCTGGAACCAGAAAGACAGAAATCTGAGTTTATGTAAAAGTTTTGCTATGAGAAACAGAGGAAGCAAACAGAACAAAGATGATCTAAGTAGAAAAAGGTCCCAATAAAGCTGTGACAAATACGTAGAGCTAATGGCAACACCAAGTGACACTTGCCTTTGCCAATGGAAATATCCGGTTTCTGCACTGGCCTGTGCAGTAGCCGCCAGCCACCTATGGTTATTGGGTACTTGAAGTGAGCCTATTGACCTCGTATGAGCAAGGAATTGAATGTTTAATTTTATATAATTTTAATTAGGTGAAGCTTAAATAGTGAGCTAGATGTGATTTAGGGTCTGCAAATCAGATGCATTCATGTGAAGTGTAAAATCAGAACTAAGCAGGGACAGAGGCAAAGCATGTAGGTTTTAGCAATTCTGTGGCCAGCAGCTGTACTGATAGTTTACCAGTCTGGGAGGCAGCAGCAGTACCACTGCAGGCTGGCCCATCTGTGCAATGTGAATTTTATGGCACCTTCTTAGAAGCTATGGCACCATTTATGCACCTTTTCCAATGATTCTGTGAGCTGCGTAATAACCTATGACAAAAGTTTCCACAATTTCTTGGTTCAAGTGCCCCTAGTGTTTCAGTACTTTTTTTCACAGTACTCATAGGACTTTAAACTCTAAAATTCATGTAATGTTCATACAGTATCATCTTTAACACATATATTATGTTCCATTTATTAAATAGGTCAAAACGACTTAATAGGAATGGTTTCCATGGTGTCCGACACATGTCACTGTGTTTGGTTCAAAAATTTAAACATCACTTGGCATCCCTGTGAGCTGGTTACCTTTATAGTAGTGCTACAGGGAGCTTTAGCTGCAGATAGGGAACCGTGGCCCAGTGGTAAAATATATTCTGTTCAGGCAAGCATAGACTCTGTTTATTCAGTCTTTTCAATGTTTCTAAAAGCTCTTTAGTGTAAATTGTTTCTGTTCGACCTACTTAGAACAGATTCTGTATTTACAACTGAATCCAGACTGATACAATCTTATTATCAAACTTTTAAACTGACATGAAAGGTGCATTTTGAGAAGACAGTACTTTTCTCAAACAGCTGGTAGGTGCTAGAATTGGGAATCTAAGCCAGGTAATGTTCCTCCAGAACTAATAGCAGAGGTCACCATTCTATTCTATGTCCAGCTACTTAGGAGGAAAATAAGGTTCAGTAAGTTTATTACTGAGGTTGAAATCACTCATCTTCACAGTAGCGGCAATGGGTTTTGAAGCCAGATGTGTCTAATCATGACATTTATCTCTATAATATTCTGCACTTACTACTAATTATTTGGCAATATTGGACAATTTTTTTTAAATTCAATGGTCATTAATGTTCAAACATCCTCCCATGCTTACTGTTTTAAGGCTATTGTACTTAAATTACATGACTTAGTAATACTTGTCAAGCCTGGTTTCAACACAATCCTTAGGAGAAGTGGGTGTTGGTGGATTTTTCATAACTGACACCAAAGTGACCACTTCAGTTGTGAATGAAGCACACTTGTGGATTTCTGCCTTTGCTTTGCATACTTTAAACAGTGAACTAGAATAATTAAATCTCTGGTTTCTGATAGGAACGTTCTTGAACACACCAATTGTTTTGAATCAATAAAGTTATGCAACCTAAAGCATGAAAATTTGCCCATGCTTTGGGATGTTCTAAATTTTTTCTACAGTCACAAGTCTTTATAACTCTAAGTTTAATTTGTATTTTACTGGTTCACAGTTACTTTTCTTGCAACTTCTTGCAATGTGTTATTCCTAACGACTTCATCTTCATCTTTGCCTCTAAAACTATGTTAAAGGTTTCCGATTTTCTTACTTGAGAGCACATTGATTCAAATATTTTTCTCTAAAATTCATGTTCTAGGAACTTAATAAGAATTATCTAGTTAACTATATAAATTACTAATAGAAATATTGGAGTACTGAAAATACTTATAATGTAGAAGTACTGTTGATCCTCTTTATTCACAATTCTGTGTTTTTTATTCCCTTTTGGCTAAAATGTGTCTTTAAATGCATCATATTTACATCACTTTCACAGATTTGGACAAGGTGGTGAAAATTTTAAGTCCCCTGATATACGTATTCCAAGCTGAGGTTAAAGAAGGGGACACTCTGCCGTCTTGTTTCAGCTCTTGAACTATAAACAGTTGTGTGATATATTTAGTGTCATGTTTTTCACTTTTTTGCATTTTCTGTTAGTGATTTTCCTATTTTAAATGACCCTTAAGTATAGTGTGAAGTGCTGGCCAGTGTTCCTAAGAGAGAGAAGGCTTTCATGTGTCTTTATGGAGAAGCTTAGTTCAAGCAAGAATTAGAGCTGTTGGTAGTGTGTCCAGTATTAATGAAGCAAGATATATATACAATAAAGTGGGTGACTTGAAACAGAAACACACATAAAAAACGTTATGCATTGATTGGTTGACAAAAATGTTGTGACCAGAGGTTCACAGGAACATAAACCTGGACATACCTTAGGAGCAATGGCACAGTATTCACTAACCCATTGTTTATGAGGACTTTATAGAACATAACTACAAGTAATAAGAAGTAACTACATTAGAAATTAGTTTCTTCCATCAAAAGCAGAAATGCTGTTGCTGAAACTTACCACATCGTTAGAGTTGCTTTTGTATCTGACCAAACTGCTCCCACTTGGCATTGATATTAAGAAAACTCAAATATTCATTTATTATAATGCATCACAATTATGAAGTATTTACCTAGTGATTACATGTCTGTGGCTTCCTCTAGATATGAGATAAAAAAATGTATATGTATTTTTTATATGCCAGTGTTTCAGTTTGAGTTAAAAGGCAGGAAAAACCTGGAAGTTGGAGACAGGCAAGAGGAATTCCCTCTTATTTAGATGGGGGTCAGCCTTTTCTTCTAGTCAGGCTTTCAACTGACTGGATGAGGCCTACCCACATTAGGAAGACTGTCTGCTTTACTCAGTCTATTGATTAAAATATCATACTTATCCCCCAAAAAACCTTCACAGAACACCCAGCATAAGGTTTGGACAAATATCTGGGTACCCCATGGCTCAGTCATGTAATACATAAAATTAACCATCACAGTGATCAAGATACAATAAGGGACAATTTTAAAATTATTTGTTTACTTAAACATTAACATTTAACAGGCATTATTAAGAAATTTATAAGCATTTTCTCAATAAAATTGAATAAACCTATCAAGCAGTGACTTATAGATGAAGTAACTGAGGCGCAGTGAAGTTAATTTACTTGCTTAAGGTAACACAGCAAGTGCTTGTATCTATATCTGGAAAGTTCAATTCTAAGATACAAATACTGCCATAAACCCAAAGCACTATGTGAAGTCTCGCCTTTGTTTCTTGCTTTACAAGGTTTCCCCAACACCTAAACTCATTTTATGCTTACAATAACTGAGATAACTATTATCTCCATTTTACAAGTGGGAAAACTGAGTTTCAGAATAATTATTAAAGTCTAGAAAATTAGAAACGTAGTTAAGCCAGGACTAAATTCCATCTTTTTTCTAAATCCCTTATTATTCCCAATTATAAAATCGAATCACTGGGTGAAACATTTTTTGGTGAGCTGTTATACCACAACCTACTTAAAGGGTACATGAAATGTACTTAAAAAACAATCATGTAGAATCAGAATTTCTAAAATAATTTTCTTCTGCTGCTTGATTATTGAGTTACTATATCATCAGGACACAGTTGCTCTAATTGTGTACCAGTGTGATTCATTTCACAAATACACAATCACACTGATAATGTATTACTCAATAAAGTCACAACAGCTGGCAAGAACATCCACAGAATTAGGCAATGTGTGAGTTTGTGTTTTATTTTTTAATTTATTCAGTTTAGAATGAAGGAGGACAATCTATTTGTGCAGCCTCAAGAGAAAGTTTAAAATTTCCCAAATTAGCTTTCCTACTGTTGTGCCAAAATGGAAAATGTGAAACCAAAATGACATTTATTTGCAAACTTTGTATTTGCTTGTCAGCTTGATAATAGTAGTTGTGAGTCTCTACATCATGACCTATATGAGTATCTTTATGTAAACAATGTTTATTCCTTATGCTAGACTAAATAAAGTTCTGTTCCCATCGAGAAAACAGAAGCTGATAACAAAAGACTTTTTTTAAAAAACAAAGACTTTGTGCTCCTTTCTATTTTTGTTATGTGCAAAAAAAAAATATGTATCAACTTGTAGTCAAATTTGTGTCCCATAGAATTGATTTTCTACATGAGTCTGGTAAGATGTGAGTAGCTACATTGTTCTTATGAATGACAAAGCTGACATCAGATGTGCTGAAACGATCATTTGTATTACAACAGTAGCACATTTTGTCTGATTACGCTGATTTTCAAATACGAAGTAAAAAGCTCTGAAATCCTAGAAAAAGACTTCAGCTGCATACCTGCTCTATTTTTTTCTCCCACAACAAATGTGCTTAAAAGGACTACTTCTTGTAGACTTCAATAAAATCTCTCTCTAAAAAATGAGTTTCCAAAATGACCCTTCTGAGGGACATAATTGTATGAACTATTTACTTTTATCTTATTTGTGATCTTATCCTGTCAGCCACACAGATCTGAAAACCATCTTTGACTTTCTGCCCCCTCTGCAGCCCAACTGACAATATAATCCCTATTTAGAGGATATTTTAAAACCTGTTATTTGTCATACTTATACATGTCTGGAACACTGCAGCCACTGGAATGAGAGTAAGCCACTTGCAACACTACCGGGATTGGAAGGCAGATCTCCGGTGTCCTACGCCTTTCACTTACCTCCAAGATGCTCATCTAATCTCAGTTTCCTCAAATGGGCATCCCACCCACTCTCAACTTCATAGGTTTTATGGAATTTAAATAGCAAAGATAAATAATACAAACTTTTCTAAACTAAAACATATTATAAAACTATAATTTTATATTATTAAATCAGAGTCTTTGGAAATGATGTGTGATGTATTGGAAATAGGGCTGGCCTTGGCTCAGACAGAAAAGTGTTGGATATTGACTGCAATATGAAAGTGTACAATACCATCATGGGATCTCTGTAAAATGGAAGTCAATAGTAGACCCCTTTTTCTTCTCCTCTTAGTAGCCCCTGAATAGTCAACCTGTTTTCACTTGAGTTCATCTAACACACCAATTCACCTTAGGAAATGGGCCTTGCAGACCTTCAACTACAGGAAGCAAAATTAACCAAAAGCCCCAGCTGCTGCCCTCTGAAGTCTATTGCAGCCAGGCTACCCCGCGGGGTCTTTCTCAATGACCGGGCATGGCAGAGATACTTAAGGCAGGCTTGTACCTGGAAAACCTAGAACTCCTCTGACTCTGACCCTAAGCCTGTGGGAGGACCTAGCTGAACATTGATTAGATGCTGAGGCGGTCTAGCTCCTTCCTTGGGATCATATTTGCCGTCTTTCTGACAACTCTCCCAGCCTCCCCTAGATTCTCTTACCATTTTCTCTTCCACATGGTTCCCTTAATAGAACACTTGTATATTTAATTTTGTCTTGACATATGGAACACCCCCTGAAAACATGCTCTGATTACCCTCTGTGAAAAAAGCAGCAGCAGAAAAAGTCAGGGCCATTTCTGTCTCCATGATTAGCCTCATCATTATCAATAAAATAATTCAATATAGTCTCTGACACATATTAAACCTTCAAATATGCTATGTTTGTACTTCAGAACTAACAAATGTGATCATATTATTATTTTGCATAGTGGAAAGGGCTCAAAAATATTAAGTAAATAATCATATGCAACCCAGCTAATAGATGGAAAACAGGAATTTAACCCTGGTCTGCCTGGTTCAACAATGGGGTTTCTGGGAGCTGTGAGATGCTGCCTCCCAGGTGCCACCTGCCCTCTGTGTCACATAATCCAACTCCAAGCTTATTTCCAGCTCTCTGTACTACCTCCTCAGTCCTGTTACTCCTCTGTTTTATTCTGTTTAAGAGGTCAACAATATTGCAACAATTAAGCTTCACAAATTGCAAGAGTTCAATAAGGGTTCAATAAATATGCATTGATTTATGAATCACATGTAGTTAATGGGCAAGTTAGCTTTCTAAAACTTACTCTACTTATCAGTATTCAACTCTTATTAAAAAATACTCAGCTCAAAATGTTTCTTGCAAGTTTTTTCTTTTCAAAGTTTTTCGACATGAGTAACATCCCAAGCTTGGTAAATAGCTGCACACGGTCCTTGCCAACTGTAGACAGAAAAGATGTAATTAATTTGACCAAAGTTCACAAGTAGAAATCTCTACAGCTCTTCTGTTACTGGATTTAAATGTAGCTTCAATTCAAGCACAAGATTATATGCTTATTCATGAGTGTTCTTGCCATTTTGACTCTGCTATAATTCTAATACATGTATTACTTCATGTGACTATACTTTACATAGATTTTAAACAACTATTAGAGAAAGAATAACTTACGGACATTTTTCATTTGTATCTTAATTAAACAGGTCAAATTAGAATAAGGGCAAAATGTTGATGTGATGCCGACATCATATTTATCCATAGTCACAGCTAAACATTCATGAATTTTTCTGGTAAATACTTGACAAATATTTCTCAGTTTTAATATCAAAGGAAGTTTATTCTAAGAATCGCACAGAATTCCTGGGGTGTACTTTCTAACAGGGAAAAATAACTTGAATGAATGTAAAAGAAGCGTCACACACTTTTATCAATGTGTACATTTTAGACTTCTCAATTATCATTTTGTTTATTGCTATGGAAATTACTACTTGCCAAATTGTATCACCGTTGTGTAAGTGAATCAGAGAAGTACAAGTGTATTCCAAGCAGTCATATTTAGCACAAGAAAACTTGGATCTCACTCAAATGTCAATCTAATCCTACTGTTTACAAGGCTAGAAATGTGCTATTAAAGTACCACGTTTATGGAATAAGAAGAAAGGTTAATGCATTGCGTCAGTTTAAAGAAGGTAAAACATGGTTTGTTAAACATAATGTAGGTCTAAACTGAAACTCTAAGCTATTAAATAGTCATCAATGCAAAAATCTGAAATCATTGCATTACATTCGTTTCATTCTTTCTACCAATTTTTATTGAGCATGAATTGTGTGCAGGACAATTTTGTAGCTCTTTGGAACTCAGCTTACAAAAAGTTCAAGATCTAGTACAAGAGGTAAGATGTGTATACAAATGATCACAGTTACTTAAAATTATTAACAGATCATGTGGAAAATGATTCTAGTAAAATGATACTTCGAGTGGAGGAATCTAAATATCTCTTTTTTAAAGTGAGCAAAATCTCAAATTTGACTCCAAAAAAGTTTCAAAATAAAATATGAACTTTCTTCAGCAATAGACAAGAATGTTCATTGATAGGGTAAAATTAAGAGATGGATCTATTTCTACAAACTTCCTAGGCCAAATCCTTGTTTTGTGGCACATCCCATCCTTGTATTTTATCAAATGACCTTAAAATCTCAAAAGGTATTGGAGGATAGCTGGGGCTGGCTAGGAATTACTTGAGCGTTTATATGAACACCTTTGAACCTACATAATTTATAATAATCAAATTACTTGAAGTAGTATTTATTTAATACATTTTTCTTAATGAGAAGAATCTTCCACATTTAAGCTGAAGTGTCACATAACAAAGTTAAAATGCCATTTTTCACAAATCTTACTTTTAATTTAAGTTCTAATCAATAAAACAAGAAACACAATTATGAGTTTTGAGAGATAATAGCATTTATATCTATAACCTACAGATAAATAATTCTAAAATTATTTTATTTAATAAGCACTATAGCATTGAATAGTCAGTTACTTTCCTATAAATCAATGGTAATTAACTAGAGAATATACTGAAAAAATCTTTTTCATAAGTTCAATGGAAAGACACTTTAATTAAAAAATTTTTATAAGGACTACATACAGCATATGAACAAAAACCTAAATATGAAGTGAAAGACAAAAATACTTGCTTAATGGAAAGTGATATTGTGTAAGGAAAACACTTTTATGAAACTTAGTATTATTAATTTAGCTATAAACAATGTTTATAAACTTCTAAAAATATGCTTAGTATCTGTAGCATACAAGGAAATATAAATTATAACTATAATGAGGCAGCAATACACAGCTACTCAAAGGTTAAAACTGATGGATGGACAATATCCAGGGTTTGGGAGAATGTAAAGTGACAAGTTGTCTCAAACACTGCAAGTATTAATGATACAGCCAATTTGGAAAACAAGACTAAGGGATCTTATAGACTTACCATATAAACCAGAATTCTTTCTGCAAGTAATTACCCAAGAAAAATGAAAACATGTGTCAACACGAAGACTGATACATGTATGTTCACAGTGGTTTGATACATATTATGCACAAATTATAAATATCTCAGATGTTCAGGAGGGAATGGATAAACAAGTAATGGTATACTCATACAATGGAAGCAAAAATAATACTTAATGAAATAAATCAGACCAGTAACTACCTGGGGTCAGGGATGGTGGAACTGATTACAAAAGGGTACAGGGGACATTCCCTATTGCTTTTTGATGATATTTTCAAAAATGTGTTTTGTAAATTTCATTTAATTGTACACTTAAATGGCTTTACTTTCTTGTAATTTATACTGAAATAAAATAAATTAAAAAATATTTTATTTAAAACTAAAATGATTGTAAAAATAGTAACTGACAAAATCAAATGCTATGTTTTTTCAGATTTTGACACAGGTGTAAAATTATAGTTAATAAACTAACCATATAGCAGCACGTGCTATAACGTGCTCCTATTGTTTATGTCTAGTATGCCTCTTGTATCATCCAACTCAGCACATTTGTACACTAGTTCACTAACACCCAGTCTGTTCTATACCCTGTTCTAACATGCATCCTCTAAACATAAGCATGGACATCACATCAATCCCAAATTGCTATAAAGGTTTGTGATGTTCGTCTTATTGTCTGTGCTCATGTTGTTGTATACTAGTAACAGCATTCAGAACACAACTGCATAGACTAGCCAGGAAAAAATAATTATGTCAGTGTCTTATATATAATTAAGCTTTTACAAAGTAGCTAATAATAAATTAGAGAAAATAATATAAATTATGTATCATTTTATCAACCAAATTCCCAACTAATTTCATGTTAATTAAGTATAATTTTAAAACATCTTTGATATACAAACACTCAAAACCACAAGATCTCTAAACAAAAACACATTGTAATCAAAATATTTTCCTTCAAAATTACTTTTTGGTTAATAACCAAAGAAATAAAAACTAAAACAAAAATTTATGAAACGAAAGTATAATGATTAAAATGTAATGAATTTCTCTCTTAGTGATTCCTTTGACTTTAGCCAGTATGCCCACCCAAGCATGTCTGAATTCTGTTTTCTTAAATAGTTGGCACCTACTAATTCAATTGATTGAACTTCTTACAATCTTCAGATATATCTAAAGGAAAATCATAAGAATAAAATTAAGATTATTTTGGTGTTCATGAGACTAATGCCATGCAGGCTATACCTTTACGAGATACATAGTGTGTAAGAAATATGTACATGAAGTATTTTAGAGACTATCACTTATAAAATTAATCAGTTATTTAATTATCCACTGAGTATGGTAACAACAGTGTTACTAACACATGTAAAAGCATCATTAGAAACCTCAGCATTGTGGACCTATCCATGACTAGGGGCCTGAAACCCAGGGTCTAATTCCTACATCTCTGCATTGCCACTTCTCCAGCTCATTTACAGGCACACCTCTGAGATACTGAGGGTTTGGATCCAGACCATCACAATAAAGCAAACATCTCAATAAAACAAGTTAAATGATTTTTTTGGTTTTCCAGTGCATATAAATGTTATGTTTGCACTATATTATAGTATATTAAGGATGCAATAATATCTAAAAGTAAGGTACATACCTTAATTTTAAAATATTTTATTGCCAAAAAATGCTAACCATCATATGAGGGTTTGTTTAATGAGTTGTAATCACTGATCACAGATCACCACAACAAATATAATAAAAATGAAAGAGTTTAAAATATTGTGAGAATTAACCAAAATGTGACACAGAGACATGAAGGAATAGCTGTGGGAAAAATGTTGTTTGATGCAGGGTTGCCACAAACCTTCAATTTGTAAAAAATCCTGTGTAAGCCAAGCACAATCAAGTGAAGCACAGAAAAATGAGATATGCCTGCATTTTATTCAAGCTCCACTTTCATTTTTAAAGGAAGAATATAATTTTGGTGTAAAAGTGTATATTAGCAATAAAATTATATAATTTATGAAAAAGTGCTTTTGAAATAGTCTTGAAGATTTACAGTAGTAAAAGTGATTAAGTTCTTAACTTGGAGTAACTCACAAAGCACTTAGAGGGATACACCAAACTTGGAGTATATAGTTAGAGCATCTGTCTTCTCTGTCCTGCTCCCTCTGACTCTCAGTACCCTTTCTTCCAAACCTCTCTCTTTTTTGGTTAATCCCTTCCTTGAAGACTGATTGAATATTTACAAAGAAAGCCTGAAGCCTAGCCAACCTTTCTAATTGAAACTTAAATCAAGAGCTTTAGATTCAGGATCCAGGGTTCCAGGTGTGTTCATCTGAATTCTCCTTGACCCCACAAATCTTGGGTAAATTCTGAGCCCCAATGGAGTACCCACCCACCGTGTGCTTACTCAAACTGGAGCTCCACAGCTGTATACTGTTCCTTACATCCAGTGAATCTAATTGATATGTTAGCAGTCCAGCCCCTTTAAAACTGAGACTCTGCATTAGAACAAAAAATATTCTCTGTAACTGTAAATTTCTCTCCTCTGGCCTATGGAATGCTCCACACATTTCTGCTAACAGTGTGACGAGGGCTGAAGGAGTTAAAAGTCTGGTTTCTAACTCCTTGATGGCCGCCAGGAGCAAGATGAGGATAAATGGATGGATAGAGCAACACTGCCGATTTTGTTCCTGGAATTTAAAGACAGAAATAGTCCAAAGACAAGGAGGAACTGAAAGTTACTGCAGGACTCTTAATCAACACTCTCTTTGAGATTTGCGAAAATAACTGCAGCTCTGCACGTAGGCTTGTTGATAATTTTGCTTACAGCTTGAAAGGTAAAGACAGTAATTCTCCTACCAAGAGTTCACAGGAACATCACGACCAGACAGATGGAAGTCAACCGACCAGCAACGGGAAGTTTCACGCCCCTTCTCGGACCCTCACTGATGCTGCAGTTACCTGTCACCACCTCCCCCTGTCCCTAACGTAAACAGAGCTTGAAATCAACCCTGAGTTAAGAAGGGCCTTTAGGACAACAGTCCTCCCATCTTCCAACCTGCCAGGTTCTGAATAAAGCTCTTTCTCTACTTGACACTCTGTCCTTTAGTGTGTTGGCTGAATCCAGCGGCAGTGAAACCGAACATTCGAGGTTACAGAAGGACTGAAATCTTTCCATTCACAGAAATATGCCTAATCAACATATGGAACCCTTCTATCTTACCCATTTGAGGACTCCTTATTTCCCTGTACTTTCTGCCTGACTGGATCATGATTTTGGCACTAAGTTCCATTTTGATTGCATACCTGCCGCAAGTCGAACATTTCTTTCCAAGTCCCTCACAGTTGACTGATTAGTACCACAAGCTTCTTGGTCTCCTCCTCCCACAGCCTGTGCCAGCAGTTGGTCTAAAGTCTGGACTGAAGAGTGACCCAGGGTGCAGGGACATATGTGTGCTTCCAGGAGGATCAGGCACCACCATGTCTCTACAGCAGCGTTCTATTTGGAAATTTTTGGAGGAGGGCTGCACAAGTTCGTTTTTCAAAATATCTTTACTTATGTGTCAAAATCATTTATGATGTGACCTTTGAATCAATTCCAAAGTCCTTACAAGACCGGAATATTCTATAATGTTTTGATATCTTGTCTTATTCAGTCTGTGTCAGAAATACTGGCTGAGAAGTCAGAAAAAGTTTAAAATACCTAACATGTATTTGTCTACTTTGCTAGTAAGGCATTAAAATCATTTATTAGTTGTTACAAAAATTTACGTATAATTTTACTTGATGTCCGAGCAATAAAAACTTTTCTACAGTCTGTTTTTCTGTTTTTTTTTCCTTTACTTCATTCCTTTCTGATATTCATTTTTTGGGTAATTTTCAGAAAAAAAATCCCTAGATCCTTTATTGGAAGTCAAAATTTTAAATACAATAGAAAGAACAATGTGCATACTTCATTTGAACACACTGAAATTTAAAGATTTCTGTTGAAATTTGACTTCTGATGCCAAGATAGTTTTTGTTTTTATTTCATATATTTAAACTGATTATAGGTAAGATTTCCCAAGCAACACTAATGGTGACCTTAATTTCCTTTTTCTATTGTCATGTAAATTAAAAGTCAGTAGGAAATAATGAGTTCTGAAGTATTAGCAGAAATTTAATACACTCCTTGGAAAGGTATTAGAAGTCACTAAACTAAGTATAGTGCATGAATAATTTTTGGCTTGCTTATTATTAAGTTAAATCTTTTTAGCAAAATGAATGATGAAAGTACTTTTTCAAGAACTTGCTAACTAAGGCCATTAAGAGTAAACCAGGTGCATGGTGTTCTTTTCTCCTTCCTGCCCCACCTTAGGTCACTGGACCAGGATGGAACTCCTGGAACCCAGTTGATCTAGTTTCACAGTCTTATCAGGAGAGCTGTAAATAAAATGTGGGAAAGAGTGATTAGCCAGAAAATGAAGAATTGAAGTCTGGAATAATAAAGATATGTACAGGAATGAGTTGATCTAAGTAGCAGTTGCAACTCCACAATGGGACATGGAATGAAAGTGGAAGTCAGTGCCATCAGTATTTTAAAGACTCAGGACAGTGGTCCAAATGACAGACATTTCAATTTCTGGGTAGAATTTCTGGATCAGATACATGCAGGGTGTCAGAAGTTCATACAGATGCTTATGGAAATATATCCTTACTTAGAGTCACTTAGAATGGAATCCATTTTTAGGTCTTTTACTACAAACTGGAAAATAAGGCAGAGATTACAAATGGGATATCCTTCAAAGAATGTAATAGGGAGATTTTCAGGCAAACATATACTCAAAAAGCTTATCATAATTATTACATAATTAAGTTTTCAAGAAAATAGTGTAATGAGGTAGTGGAAGAAATGATATAATGGATAATCTGAATCTTGGTCAAATAAACATAGTGAAAATGAAATAAAAATGACTTTATTATAAATTTATTTAGTTAAAAACACATTTTACAATCTACAGATATCCAAAAACAGAAAAAGGTACATGTGTAATTCTTGCTAAAAAAAAAAAGACTATTTTTGCCTACCAAATATTTAAACTAAGCCTATTTTACTTATCTTTGTTACTGAACAAATGATGATTTGCACTATCATTATTAATGTCTTTTCTGTCAAACGATATTTTAATGTTCTGTGGCTGGAACTTTCAAAGCCAGGTTTATGTGCACCACAATCAAGCTGCTCACTAAATATCCTCTTCAGCAAGTTGTCTATATGTTAGGACGTTTTTGTTGCAAGTCACAGAATATGTGACTGTAGCAAAAGGCCTGAAATTAAAGTTCATGTTATGTGCTGCTTTAATGACCTAATCAGTTTCCCTCCCTGGTCTGCTTCTGTAGAGAAAGTCTCTTAGCCACACAACCCTCCTTACCAAATGTATAAAATTCAGGTCCTGCTTATGCTGCTAGTCCATAGATTATTCAAACAAGCCAATCACATATTCCTTGTGAGCCAGGGGGACCCTATAGTATTAATACTATACATCCAGCTGCCCTTAGACCCTGGCAATTCACTCTGTTTCCAAATGCAATTCTCCTGTACCCCTGCATGGCATGCAGTGTGTGTCTGTGATTATGTCACTAATATATTGTTTTTGATCTCGTCTGTCCAGAGTTGGCTGTGATGTTTCGCCATCTTAACGGGAAGAAGAGGAAGTGACTAAGACAGTGACTAATGGTGGCTTCAACAGTAAAGATTTAAAGATTTAACCATTTCCGGTAACAAGATGACAGAAGTCTTTTCATGGCTGTTTCAATGTCTCAACACAATGCTTATGGACCTATACTCTTTCAAGCATCCAGTTGACTATTTGTGGAACTGTTAAATCATTTCATTTTACTTTTATTTTTTTTTCAGTTTTTGCTGTTTTGAGAAATTTTGTGTTCAAGGCTTGTTGTTTCATTATTGTTCCCCCTGGCATCATTATGTTTGCACATAACTATATTCCCCAGTAAGATTCAAATAGGCCAGACAGGGACGGAATAGCGGTTTTCTTGCATTTTTCTTTGACTCAGAAAAGAAAACTTGCCTTAGAATCCATCACAGTCTCCACTATAGGAAGTGAGTGTAAATTGCATTTTAGAAATGTTAAATAGGCAACAAATAGGACCCATGAAAATGTAATTGTCTCAATTGCATGCCCTTGTATGAACTGTATGAAATTGATTGATAAGTGGTATGAAATTGATTTCCACTGAAAGACTTCCCTGTTTCAAGAGTTAAATTGTGTTTCTTACATAAATTTTTAATGAATTTATTTAGCATTGTCTTCTGAAAGTACAAAGATTATTCCAATTTTTGTTTATATGGTTTTAAAAATAGCTAAGGGTAAAAAATTCATTTTGTTCAATGTTATGATGTTTTATTTTATTCTATATTAAAAATAATGTTATTTCAGAATCCAAAATTATTCTTATTTAATAAAAATATTAGCTTATGTTTAATGATAAATATTTTGCTTGTCTTATTTTTTCATTATTTGGCTATATACTAGATTGGTGAATGACAGATATTAGCTATAGGTTAGTATACATCTCTAAGCAGTAGTTGTATTTTGATATGTAAATGTATACATTGAATTACAGTAATTTCATTTATTCTAAGAAATTCATTACTCTTTTAAACAGAATTATTTTAGCAACAGACTAAATCACACAGGTTAATCATAACAAACTATAGCTTCCATTTTATGTAATGGGTACTATATCATAGATCTGTAACTATGCTGTATTTTTTAATTGAGTAAATACGTTCATACATGCAAAGCCTAGATTACTGAGCATTTAGTATCACTTGTTAATTCCTAGCTAGTGTAATAATAGAGGGTAGAGCATTTTATTTAATCAACATATAAATCCTATGAGTTAGATTTAATTTCTTCTATTTTAAAACTAGGAAGCATAAGCACACAGAAGGTAAGTAAAATTTTCTATATTCAAACACTAGTAAGTTAAAGCCAGTATTCAAATTCAGGCCTATTGTATTCTACATAGTTTGATCTTTTCATGCAACTAAGGGAGGACCAAAAGATTTCCCAATATTGTCATGCAGAAACTGTCTATTCTGAAATCAAATGGTTGTCAATGTGGCTTGTAAAACATATAAACTGAAAATTCTGGAGAAAAAAATGACTTTCTACCTCATCAGTAATAAAAATCCTCTTCAATCCTACTTTGTTCATGCAGAATCCCAATAATATTTCATTACCAGAAATGACAAACATTTCTCTGCCAAACATATTCTCCCCCAATCATTTTCACCCCTCTCACACAGCCCCTGCTCAAGGACACTTAATTAACTTTTTAAAAGGAGCCACTCTCCTAAGTCCATATATCCCTTCTCCAGAATGGTGAGTAATTAGACCCCGATGGACAGGCTGATCAGCCATGCTAATTAGAGTCTGTCCCAGGAATCTGCAGCGGGACCAAACGTTTCTAGTCAGTCTCTGTCAAGCCTGTGAACTATATAGTCAGGTAGAAGGAAAACTGGACCAGGTCCGTGGAAAGACAGCTGAACCACAAAGATGAAGCAGATCAAGAGAAACAGAGGAAGAAATCTCATAATTCTAGATGAAGAGTAGTATTGAATGGGAAAGAGAGAGAGAAACGGCAGAACAAGAAGGAGGTTAAGAAGTGAGAATATACCTGGCTCCTCATGATTGGCTAGTTCCAAGAGGCAGCCTTCCTGAAAGTCTTTCTATGACTCATGACAGTGGGTCGCATTTCTTATCAGTCCAATGAATTTCCTTTTTGATGTTAACTCAACTTGCTTTGCCCTCTTTCTTGGAGCTGAAGTAGCCCCATGTGAGAAAGCAGAGAAGCACAGTGCAAACGGAATTCATTTCTGCAAAAGTCAAAAGATAAATGAGATTTATATTTATGGAAATACTTATTTTATTTATACTTACAAAAATGCATACTGTATTTAATCTCAGATTATACTGGATATATTGTGCCCAATATGCTTATTATTTAATATTCCCTAATTGACATGGGAAAACATCTATGTAGATCCAGCTTACATGCAATCTGGTAATTATAACACCTTAATACAAAATCTGATATAAATTACAAAAAGCAATTTCCACAATAATTAGAAAAATGCTCAGGCATATTTATTACTCTGAGTTCTTCAAAGATTATTCTTTTCACATTTTCCCACTTCTTGGAAACTATGAAATTTGAAGGATAAAAAGAAAAATAGCCAAATGTGTTGTGTAGTGGTGATATAAATACTCTGTTCTTTTTTCCTAAAACTTCATTTTGAATCTTTTTCCAGAGAAGCAATCAGCTGACACATATAATATTCCAGTACATTTTACACACTGAGAAGTTGACATATATTGCATTCAATTGTGTCAAATTTTTACAAGCATCCAGATATTTAAACACATCACTAACAAATGATTTTCATGAAGCAGTCCATTTACATAAATCATATTAGTTTAATAGTGTAAAATAAGTTGAGCAAACAAACTTGGGTTTTGGAAATATTTTCTGGTTGATTTTAAGAAATTAATAGTTATTTAATTCCCTTTAGCTTCCTAGCTTATATGGTGAAAAGTGGCAAAGACAATATGAAGAAATGGAAATATAAGGTGAAGTAATCATATTGTAAATAAACCCCTTACTTTCTTTTCTGGCAATATCAGAGCTCAAGAAATATAATAAAAATAAGTTATGTTTTGAATTGAAATAAATTGTGAATAAGTTTTTATATGATAATATATTAAATAGAACATTTATTCAAATTAGATGATAAAGAACATCTCCACTGATCAAAACTGCCTATCTCTCCAGCATCATTATCAGCTACTCTTAATTTTAAACTTCCTGGTTCTGCTGCCCAGGACAGCTGAGTCCTATCTGTGCTCATACTGCCCTCTTGCTCAGAACATTCATTCAGAAGTTTTTCTTTAATATATTACATGTTAGGTAATATGCTTTTCCTTTATTTTCCCATACTACTCCTTACTTAGCTTTGTCACATCAGGTGATATATTATAATAATCTTTTATTTTTTATTTTTATTAAGGTATTTTTGATACAAACTCTTATGAAGGCTTCACATGAAGAAAAAACAATGTGGTTGTTACATTCACCCATGTTATTGTGTCCCACCCAAACCCCATTGCAGTCACTGCTCAACAGTATAGTAAGGTCTCACAGAGTCACTATTTGCCTTCTCTGTGCTACACTGTCTTCCCCGTGACACCCCACAGACCATCTATGCCAGTCATAAATCCCCTTCTCCATTTCTCCTCACTCACTCTCCAACACTCTTCCCCTTTGGTAAAAAGATTATTATAGGAAGATTAAACATGGTGGTGTGAGAGGTGAGACAGAGACCTTCTACTAAAACCACATGTAATATGAAAATATAATTAATACAACTAATCTTGAAAGAGCAACAGGAAAGACGGTTATGCCAGACTGCATAAACCTGTAGGAAAGAACAGACCTCATGGAACAGGGTAATGTACCAAAGCCATGACTCAGCAGGACCCAAGCCCTTCCCCCACCCCAGCTCACTGGTGGGTGGAAAAGAAATGGAGCCGGGAGGGAGTGGAGTTGTGGGACTGCTGAACACCTAGCCCTGGAGATCTTCTCTGAAAGTATGAACCTACATTGCATGGTGCTCTGGTGATTAGTGGAGTTTTAAAGCTAAGACAGGCAGGTTACCTGGAGAGACAGATTCCAGCTGCTTGTGGAAAACAAGGATTCATATCGGGCTGATCTGGGTGGTCAGTCTGAGAGACTTCCTAAAAGGGAGAGGTCTGCTAAAGGGTCAAGGATTGCACAGAGCTTACTGCTCAGGAGAAAGGACAGGTAGACAAAATTGTCTGGGTGCACTCTCCCCAGCAGGTTGGGAACTTTCACGATCTTCAAGCATTCCATCACCCTGACTGGCTACACAGCTCCAAGGCCCCCACCATTTTACACAGTCTGCTGTGCCTTCCTCTCAACCAGCCTGCACCTGGCTTGCAAATGAGAAAACCCTGCCCTGGCATCAGGCCAACCAGAGGAAGCCCCACCTACAGCAGCTACAAATGCAAAGCATAGAGGCTTATACCTGTGTGTTTGGCCCACTGGTTCTGGCAGTGGAAACAGGCATAGCAACTGGGAAGCAGGAAACAGCTCTTTCCTCCTCCAGCCACCAGCACCACTTCCCTGCAACCCCTGACATGGCTCCAGGGGCTGAGCAGCTCCAGAGAATAGAGCTTCTGGGCACAAGAGGGTGCCACATACAAATATGAAACGTCAAAGGAACCTGCTTCAAAGCAAAATCTCAACACCAAATAAAGGATAGAGTGAGGCTGAACTAATAAATCTTCCTGAAAGAGAGTTCAAAATAAAAATCATTAATATGCTCATGGAGGTACGGAAAGATATTCAAGAACTCAGGAATGAATTCCAGTCAGAGATCCAATCCTTAAAGATGACAATGGAAGGTATCAAAAGCAGATTAGATACAGTGGAGGAGATGATAAATAAAATTGAAATTAGAGAAGAGGAACACAAAGAAGCTGAGGCACAGAGAAAAAAAAAGGATCTCTAGGAATGAAAGAATACTGAAAGAACTGTGTGACCAATCCAAACAGAACAATATTCATATTATAGGGGTACCAGAAGAAGAAGAGAGAGAGAGAAAAAGGGATAGAAAGTGTCTTTGAGGAAGTAATTGCTGAAAACTTCCCCAATCTGGGGAAGGAGATAGTCTCTCAGGTCATGGAGGTGCACAGATCTCTCAACGCAAGGGACCCAAGGAGGACAACACCAAGGCATATAATAATTAAAATGGCAAAGATCAAGGATAAGGACAGAATATTAAAAGCAGCCAGAGAGAGAAATAAGATCACATACAAAGGAAAACCCATCAGGGCTATCATCAGTCTTCTCAGCAGATCTTACAGGCCAGAAGGGAGTAGCATGATATATTTAATGCAATGAAGCAGAAGGACCTCAAACCAAGAATACTCTATCCGTCAAGATTATCATTTAAATTCAAAGGTGGGATTAAACAATTCTAGATAAGCAAAAGCTGAGAGAATTTACCTTCCACAAACCATCTCTACAGTGTATTTTGGATGGACTGCTATAGATGGAAGTGTTCCTAAGGTTAAATAGCTGTCACCAGAGGTAATAAAAAGGGATAGACAGAGAGTACAGAATATGATACCTAATATACAAAGAATTAGACATTAGTTCCTATTTCCTGCAAAGTTGTAGTCCAGTATTTAGATTACATTAATGAAGTTTGTTTATATTTCTGGTTTATAGAGAGTGTTTTTTATGTCTGGATATCAGTGCTTTTACTGCATCTATTGTGCTAAGCATAAGGCTTTTCTTACTTATATCTGTAAGTGTGATGAATTATATTGGTTACTTTTTTATTATTAACCAGCTTTGAATTTATAAGACATACCTCACTTGGTCATGATATCATGATATATAACTATAACTATACACACACACACACACACACACACACACACACATATATGTATGTCTGTATATGCACACTATATGCTCCTAAGCTCACTTAAATGATGGTGGGATTTATTGCTTTCTTGGTTGTAGTTCTGAGGGCCCCAGCTTCTTGCTGGCAGTCAGCTGAAGCATAACTCAGTTTCTAGAGGCTGCCTCTATCTCCCAGAGATTGCCTGCAGTTTCTTTGAATGTGGAGGTCAACATGGCCTCTTATTTCATCATGCCAACAAAGACGGTCTCTGCTAGAAAGACAGAGATTTGTAAAATAATTATGAGATATCTCATCACCTGAAGCAAATTGTAGGTTCCAAACATACTCGAAGGAACAGAACACTAGGAGACGGTAGTCATGGAGTCACTCAAGAGTCTTTCCACCAGTCTATCTGATTAAAGGTTTATCAATTTCAATCTCCAGGTTCTGGATTTTAGTTTAATTTACTTATTTTCTATTATTTTCTATTTCATTTAATTGTATTCTAATCTTTATTATGGCTTTCTTTATACTTTGTATTTTATTTGCTCTTCCTTCTTTAGGGTCTTACTACTGAAGCTTAGTATACTTATTTTAGGTTTTTCTTCTTTTCTCATGTATTTACTTTTTTATTTTCTAATGTAAGCTAGACTTTTCCTTCTAAATTCTATATTAGCTATACCCTACAAGTTTCATTAAGTTGTATTTCATTTTTTATTCTGTTCAATTTTCAAAATTTCTTTTGAAATGTATTCTTTGCCTCATGGGTTATGTAGAAATTCACAGCTAAATTTCCAAATATTTGAGAATTTTCCAGATATATTTCTGGAATTGATTTTTGTTTGACTCTGTTATGGACTGAAAATGTACTTTGCATTATTTATATTCTTTTACATCTGTAAAGATTTGGTTTTTGGCTCTGAATATGGTTTGCCTTGGTGAATGTTTCATATGCTCTTAAGAAGAATGTATATTTTGTTGTTGGTTGGAGCGTTTTATAAGTATAAAATTAGGTTAGGTTCATTTTTAACCTCAGTTTAGGACATCTGTGTAGTTGCTAATTTTTTCCCTACTTGTTCTGCCAATTACTTGAAGAGAAATATCAAAGCCTCCAAATATAATTCTAAATATGTCCATTCCTTCTGTGAAATCTATTAGTTAATGCCTCATGTATTTTGAAGCTCTGGACATATATTCTATTTTAAAGTCTATGCTAGTGAATTTATAAATTATCTGGCTATCTAGAATTATTTGAAAATTTGACAATTCCCATATATGAAAACCAATATGAACTTTATCCTTCTGCAATTAGATTTGAAATTTGGTTACTTCTTTAAGCCTCAGTCTCCTAACTTAAAATTATTAGGATATTAATAGCCCAACAAGATTAAGGAAAGCAGCCCCTGATAGCCAGGAGCTTGTGAGGCATGAACAGCTAGGTCTTGGTATATATCTGATGAACCTAATCATTCTTACAGATCAGTAATCTCAGGAAAGGTCACTTTATGACAGTGATGAAGGGACTATAGTACTAGCGCACTCCTTAATCATGCCTGAAAAAAGATTAAAAACAAAGTTGCTGTACCAACTAAAAACCACTGAACTTGCCTTTCCTGGGTATTTGAGTTACTTCTGCTTCTTTACAAATTGGAACGCTAGCCTGCTTCCATTTTTCCAGCTTCTTCAACAAGGTTTTTTAAAATAACCAATCATAGAATTATCTGTGCTTCTCTACGATTACCAATCCAGAATAATCCTTAGCTCTTTGATCGTTTCTTAAAATCACTTTATAGAAGACCAAATCCTAAATTAAACTCCTTCAAACATCTTCTTACTGAGATACTCCATGTTTTCCTTGAAGCAATCTCCTATAGCTATTGCAAGTATAAAGAAATCCAACTTTGTTTATAGCTGTTTTCTTGGTGTAATTTGATAGTTGGATATTAACAGATGCAACATAGAGATGTGGTAAGAATGAATTAGGGTAATACAAAAAAAATTAGCACTGGAATTGCCATATGATAAATAGTCATACTTTAATATAAATAACTTCTCAGTTGAAATAGTTTAAGAAAGTAGCTGTGCTCTATTCATCTATCTGTTTCTGGTATAAAATAATATGATTGAAAATAAAAGATGTTCAACAAATAGTTGCTGAATGAATAGATCAAATACTAATATTTAAACATTAACAACTTAAAGATTTAGAAATTATAAAAGAACATAAAGACTCCATATATAATGACATAGGTGAAGAGTAAGATGGAAAAAAAATAGTAGAATCATGGAATAAGATAGAATTTAATCTTTAAAATGACTGAAGAAAGAGTGTCAAGATGCTCTCACTAATATCACTCCAAATACACACAACTGAACATTTGTTTTTCACTTCTTATGAGGATGATACATTGAAAGAGTATTGGCTCTAGCATTATTGTATGGGTTCCTTGAAGAATTGCTTTCCAACTCACCCTTCCACATCATATTCTTATTCCATATCAGAGTACTAGTCTCTTCCAAGACCCATGACCTATAAGCATTGATTGGTTTCTTTTGAGGCCCCTCATAGCTTTATTCCCAATGCAAGTTACAACACAAATCTTGGTCAACTCACTTCTGGATTCAGCATCACTTTCTCAAGATTTCAGATTATCATTACATTAGTTAGGCTAAACAGCTTTTGGCCTCTAGGATAGCATTTGGTACACTAGAGCAGACTTTCTCTATTAAACTAATAAAACACTAAATGGCATACTTATGACATGGAAGAATAAATGTGTCTCCTTGAGAACAGGACTTCTAACTAGGGAGAAACTTGGACATTAGGAAAAAGATGGCTTATTAATGCTCAACCATCAACTACATAATCAATAATCTGAAAACCCAGAAGGACTCTTTATGTAGTGAGGTATTAATATATCATTAATATTCTTTTTAAACATTGATAAGGCACTTCTTGTCAGCTAATTAAAACACTGTTTCTACTAGATAAATACAACAGAAAGAGTGAATTTCCAGTGTATTCCTGTCAATTGATTAGCTTATGGACTGATTTACTAGCATTATATTTACTTAAAGCCCTATTTCATATCAATGGGAAGTTCTATTTGTAAACTTTAATTTGTTTTTATAATACTTTTCACCTCAAACTCTCCGTATAAAAAGGTCAGTTTCTATAGTTATGAAAGTTTACACTTATACACATGTTTGTAATTTTTATTTAAATTGCATGAAACTGAATAAATAAACATTCCTTCCTGAAGTTAGTGTTTTGTTTTAATTTCTGTTTTAAGAAGAGAGAAACACAAGATTATAATAATGCCAATTACTGAGTGTGTCCAATGTGACTAAAATGTTTGTTTAACTTTTCATTGTAAAATATAGTGACAGATTTTTAATTTACAAAAATAGTATAGAGATACTTTTGTACCCTTCACCAGATTCCTCCAATGATAACATATAATGTAGTAACATACCAAAACCGTATATGTCTGTGTTTGTATGTATGTATAGATAATTCTATTTCTTTATATCTCATGTAAAGTTTTTTGTAACCACACCCACAAGCAATTACTTTTGAGAAGAGAAATGCAGAGAGACTTAATTTGATATTAACACTAAGAATTGTTTGCTCAAACTGTATCTGAAAGAAATTAAGATAGGAAACAATAAAGCAATTGAGTGCTCTGGAAAATTAGTAAAATGTGACTTTGTAGTGTGAAGAGAAAAACTAGGCTATACAGAAACTAAATCCAATATATCAGAGGAAGAATATGATTAACAAACATGTTTGACCTCTTCAAGTATGACAAAAACATAAAAAATATCATAATAAGATTTGATGCATCAAAAGATGTATTTTGTAATTATATATCATATATGTTTAAAGTACAAAATTTTTAGTAACAAATAATTTTACAAGTTTTAATAGACTCTATTTACAAAAGTTTTAGATTCACAGAAAAAGTGAGTAGAATGTAAGAGATTTCCCACATGTACCCTGTTCCCCTATATGCATAGCCTTTTTCATTATCAATATTCTCCACTGGAGTGAGACATTTGTTACAACTGTTACATCTACAGTCTCACATCATTAACACCCAGAGTCTACAGCTTCGTTAGATTTTCCTCTTGGTATTGTATATTCTATGGGTTTGGACAAATGTATAATGGCATAAACCCACCAGCATAACATCATACAGAATAGTTTCATTGCCCTAAAAATTCTCTGCTTTCAGCTTATTCATCCCCTCTATCCCTCAACCCCTGGCAACCACTGATCTAATTGTCTCCTTAGTTTTGCCTTTTCCAGAAAATCTAAATGACCTAGAGTTTGGTGATGACATTTTAGGCAAAGACCAAAGTCACAATCTATGAAGGAACTAATGGATACATGGGACTTCATTAAAATTAAAATTTGTACTCTACAAAAGATACTGACTGTCAAGGGAATGAGAAGACAAGACACATACTGGGATAAAGTATTTGCCAAAAACACATCTTGTAAAGGACTAATTTCCAAAACATACAAAGAACTCCCAAAACTCAACAATAAGAACATAAACAACCCAATTAAAAAATAGGCCAAAGACATTAAGAGACACCTCACTAAGGTAGATATGCAGATGACAAATAAACATGAAAACATGCTCCCATAATATGTCAACAGCAAAATGGAAATTAAGAAAACAATGAGATACCACTATCTACCTATTAGAATGTCCAAAATCTAGAATACTCAGAACACCAAAAGATGATGAGGATGTGAAGCAACAGGAACTCTCATTCATTGCTAGTGGGAATGCAAAACAGCATAGCCACTTTGGAAGACAGTTTGGTGGTTTCCTACAATACTAAACATACTCCTACCATATAATTCAACATCAACCCAAAGGAGTTGAAAACTTACATCCACACAGAAACCTGCACATAGATGTTTATAGAAATTTTATTGCCAAAATGTGGAAGCAACCAAGATGTCCTTGGTGAATAGAAAATAACCTGTAAATGAATAAAGTATTGTGCATCCAGACAATGGAATATTATTTAGTACCAAAAAGAAAGAATCTATCAATCTATGAAAAGAAATGAAGGAACACTAAGTGCATATTGCTAAGTTAAAGAAGGCAATCTAAAAAGTCTATGATTCCAACTATACAACAAAAGATAAAACAATGTTATAATTATATAATGTAATAATTAATATTAAAATTCCACTCAGAAGAAACTAGTGTGTTTCTTTAGAATGTGAATGACCAAAATGTACATTTGGTGTCTCTAAATACTAGTTTTTGAGACAAAACAAGGTGACAAAGAACAACCACATTAATAATAAAACAATAACAGATTTGGTTTATTGGCTAAGAATAAATGGAATATTTGAATGTTAATTAAAAAAAAGATAATGAACTCTGGAACCCAAAGCCAAAAAGAAAAAAAAAACATTTTCATGAGAGTAACTAAGAAAATAGATTCCTGAAGATTAAAATGATGTGCAATATTAGCCACCTGAAGAATGGAAGTGAAAACATGGAAAACCTTTATCACTTAAGTCTCTAGAATTTTACTTACCATTGAACTTTTTGGGTAAAGAGATGATCAGTTTGAGAATAAGCAACTCATATAAGGAACTAGACAGTGAATCAAAATTTTCATAATTTTTGTTAGAAGTTATGAATATATGTGGGTATCAACTGTAAAATAACAGAAAGAAAAGTTTCAATCTCCTGTCTCCTGAGTTGTTCATACTTGATCCCAGTAAGATACTCTTGGAAAGGTACTAATCAAAATTATAGGTGCCAAAAGTGTAAACAGTTAAAGCTATACAATTATAGAAGAAGAGTATTTCTTTAGAAGGGTTATTAAAAGGAAAATATCTTACAAAGGAAGTCAAATAGTCAGGCATCATAAATCACATGAACAAGAGAGAGGTTAGACAAATTAGCAGTGTAAGAGAAACCAGGATTTCTAAAGCACACCTTTTTACTTTTCCTAGATTTTCTAGTCTTCACCATAAATAAATAAGATTATTTTTGTTATAGTTGGATACTTTTATATTTTATTAGAAATAAAAAAAAAAGATTTGAGATTGAATAGGGAACAGAAATGTTGGGACAAAGAGTATTAAAGAGTAGAAGTGAAGAATTTTATCCAGCTCTGGTAGGATTGTGTTCATTGCCTTAAGAGAAAAAAAGGGGGGTTTTATACTGTGACAATATAGTTAATGCAGTGTGCATGTGACCACACTCAATCTGGCAGGCTGGTTCAGAAAAGGCTATGCTAATTATAGCAAACATACGTGTCACAGAAGGAAATTGTAACCCATCTCTAAACTTCTTATTTTCCTATACATTGCCTGCGTTAATAGAAATTTAAAAGGAACTGTATTCATTTTATAGTGTTATATAACAAAACTACCACCACCTTGGCTTAAAACAATAAAAATATATTACCTCACAATTTCCATGAGTCAGATATCTGAGCACAGTTTAGCTGAGTAATGTGTTTTGTGTCTTACCAGCCAGAAATCGAGGTGATGGCCAGGGCCTTACTCTTACCTGAAGGTCAGTCTTCTTCCAAACTCAATGAATTTTGTCAGAACTCATTTCTTTGTGGTTGTAGGGCTGAAGTTCCCATTTTCTTTCTACTCTTTGTTAGGAACTACTCTCAGCTCTTTGATGACGCCGGAGTTTCTCAACATACGCACTCTGCTCTCAAAACATGGCAGCTGTCTTTGTCTTCCATGCCTGTGGGTGAGCATGTGTAATGCTTTGCTTTTAAAGGACTCATCTGATTAGGGCAGGCCCAGCCAGGATAATCTCCCTTTGATTAAAACAAAGTCAGTTAATCAATGATATTCCATCATATACAGTGGCCCTACCCACTCTAAATGAAAGCTAATTATACAAGACATACATATTATGGGGTGGGGATCTTGAAGAGCATCTTAGAATTCTGCCTAACATAACCACTGAAGAAAAGAATTTGGTGCAATAGAATATAGAGAAATGAGCATAAGGAAGTGGACAAAGTGATACCAGAAAAGTAATCAGAAAATCAGTCTTTTCTTACCTGATGCAAGTGTTATAAGAAACCAAAATGAAATGACTATAAATGATGCAAGTACATTTAATGGCACATTATACAGCAATAAAAAACATGCTTTCAGGCAATATTTAATGACATGGAAAAATTCACAGGGAGTGTTACCAAGTAAAATATAAAATATTATATAGTAGGATCCTCTGCAAAAGCTAACAATGGTTACATCTGGGAAGTTAAGAATGAAAATGTCTCCTCTTCTTTGTGTATTTGTACATGTGTTCCAAGTTTTCCAAGATAATAGGTTATTTTTATAACCAGAAAAAAAATCATATTGTAAAAGTAAAGCCCATGTGTTTTAACAACACTTGTCAGTTTTTAGGAGATGTATTATACATAGCATAAGAACTGTGGACAGTAAACTTTATCAATAAATTGTACAGAATAAAAGTGTAACCATGGACATTGCAATAAGCATAAGAAGGAATTATTAGATTTCTTCACAGAGTTTAGAGTCCTTATTTTTGAAAACTGCCAAAACATTGTAGAGTAAATCACTGTAGGCTTAGAAATAGAAATCAGATTTAAAAATCATTATATTAATAGAACACTATTTTCATATGAAGGTTTGGATGAATCAGTAATTAATCGGGATGGCTACTTTTAAATTTATTTTCTTGTAATTAAAAATACAGTGATAGAATGTATAAACAGGATTTTTAAATTATGTACAAATCACAAAGCAAATTTTGGTTTCTCACATGACCTCTACAAGTTACAAGGAATGTCAGAGGAAACATTAAAATGTCATTGTATAAATTAACATTTAAAATTAAATTCATACTTGCACAAAGCTAATCTGTATGAGGAGTTAAATGGTTTTAGAAAAATTATTCCTTGCAAATTATCAACTCTAGATGTATTAAAAGTTATATTTCTAAATAATTTATCAGAAAATTTCCCCAGTGTTGTCACATCCTATAAAATACTCTTAACACACTAGTAAAAGTTACACCAACAGAGAGATTTTTTCAGGATGAAAAATTATCAAAATTATTTACAATATTGTATTTGTCAAGAATGCATGATGTTGCTTTTAATAATATTGATTGAAAATGAAGTTGCTAAAAATATGAATTTTGATGAATTAATGAATGAATTTGCAGAAAATGAGTCAGAAAAATCTTATCAATCAAAAAGTCACCTTAGTAAAGTATTATTAATTGTAGCAAATAAAGATAGAACACCAAAATAATACTGTTTGTAATGTGTACGTTTATGTTATTACAATACTGATAATTAGTAATATTACTCCTATCATATATATAAGTAATCAAATGGTTTTGTGAGAAAGAGCTTAATATTTTAGCACCTTTAATGGCATTTCTTTGCCTGCTTTAGGAACAAGGGTCTTACATTCTCTTTTCATATTTGGCACCACATGATATGCAACCGACCCTGTCAGTGCTTTGCAATCCACTGCTACCATCATTTATTTTGATGCTCAAATTGCCCAAAATGTAGTCAATTGGAGCCCCTCCAAGTAGGCTTTTGTATCCTTTGACATGTTCACAATAGCCAAATACACAGAGACATAAAGGATTAGGGGTAGCCTAGGACTGCTTGGTGGTTAAAGGGAAGCAGGAATGTGTGTGACTGCTAATAGGTAGGGGGCTTCTTTTGGGGTGATGAAAATAACCTAGAATTAGATAGTTCTGATGGTTGTTGCGTGGTGAATTGCAGAATTTCCAGAATCTCCTGCCTGGCCTCAGTTCATTTACACATCAGTAGGTGTTTACCACTGCAGAGCCTCCCATCTATCTGATGAAAGGGGTGAAGAGAAAACGGCCCTTCTCTCCTCCCTTCCATTCCCGGTACATAAGTGGCCTGATGTCTGCTACTCACCAAGGACCTGCCAATGGAATTCCTCCCAGAATGGGCAGGTGGGAAGTGGAGAGTGTGCAGAGGAGGCAGAGTCTGTGCAGCAGCTGTAGGAGACAGATGGGCCAGGCCTAGTTAGCAAATTCAAGCCAGCTATGAACAGTAAAAAATGGTTTCTCCCAACCTGTCTTTTCCCTTGACTTATTTCAGTTTTACTGGTTTCGTTAGAGATTCACCCTAGGTGGGGAATACCTTCCCCCGAGAACTACAGTTGTAAAACTGTATACAGTTGTATAACCGTTAACATATTAGACATTCACTGCATTATATATTCTTTAAAATATTATAATTTATGAATGATGTCTTAATAAAACAGTTAAAAATAAACTTTGTACTTGGTAAGATTGCTCAGTATTATAATAAAAGGCTCTCTTACTTCCAGCACTCCACTGGGCCTCTCCACAACCTGTATGCCTGCTCTGCTCGCCCCACCATGGCTCTGTTATCCTGTTCTGGCTCACTATAAACCTGTGGACACTCTCTAGTCCTGTATATCAATACATAGGACTGCTAAATAAGTTCTTCACGCTCTGCCTGCATAGAATTGTTTGTTTCACCTGCTGTGATAATTCTTCTGGATCATGTCATGGTAAATTAAATGTAAGGATATTGGTGTTAGAGTTACATGATTTCTTTATCACGGACCTATGAGTTGGTGCCAATATCTACAACATAACACCTCAAGTCATCCTGGTTTTCTCATTTCTCAATCTTTTATAAGCCCCATTCTCTCCTCTATTCACTGCAGGTGATTGATTTCGTACTAGGATATTGGTAAAAAATAAGTACATATTTTACAGAAACTGAGAGCCAAGTTTATCACTGCAGGAAAACGGAAAGACAAATATGAAAATAGAGAAAGAAGAATGAACATTGAGGAATAATATTGCTTGGCTCTGCCACACCATGAATGCACGTTGACCTCATCCCATTGAGACATTTTGGGTCACCCTGCCTTGAGTCACAATAAATACCACCACCCCTCATGTATACCTTCCTCGCCTGGCTCAGGCCTCAACACCTGCACTAACTTGCCTCCTTCTAGGAATGCCCACCAGGGTTGTTCTGGGCTGGGTGCTTCTCTTCATGTATACTCTTCTCACTCGATCCAGGCTCCATAATCTCACAATAGTCTCTACATTTCCTGGAACCACACTCCATGATGCAGGGTGGTTTTAAAAGTAGAATCTTGATTACAGATTTTTTTGCACAAGTGAGCTGGAATAATCAGAAACTGCAGTTGGATAGGGGGATTCAATCATAACTTTGGAAGGTATACAACTACTGATGGTTATGATAAAATCCAGGACATGAACAAGAGTGTTATCACCATGAGAGAAAGCAGATGTTATTGCTGATAAAAGTGTTAGGACAACAGATATATAAATTGTCAAAGGCAATGTCAGGGAACATATGAAAGGTTGTCAAGAATATCAATTTTCTGTAAAGGTTTACATGCATTGTCTTTGATCTCTGAATTCAAATTATAAAACTGGAGAGAGATATTAGGCAATCATTTTAGGTAAAATATTTTGTTCTGTCTCAGTTTTGGAAATACTTATCTATACTAAAATTGCCAAACATACCTTTTATGTTAATTAGTCATATAGTTGCAAAACACAGACTATACACCAAGGATTTAAAATAGACTACTATAATCAGCATGCTGTTTATAATGGTTGGCTGATTACTCTTTTGAATGTAATTCAAATATAATGGAAATGAGAAACATAAAAACCAATTCTATTAGAATGTGAATTTGGAATTGTACTTTTTAATGGTTGAGTCCACATTGATAATAAATAATATCATGCTGTTTAATTATTTGGAGATACTCTAGCTATTTTAAATAGATATTTCATGACACTAATAATTACAACAGAGCAAATATATTTTAGGATCATTTATTTAGCAGATGAAAATAGGTTGCATATATATATATATATGGTAGATTTAGATACATACAGAGATACAGATTTAGACACAGTAGACTACAGAAGGAGATCTATTGTAGACTTGTTTAGAATACATCTAAATCATTCTTTGACAAGATTTATTCAAAAATAAATTCAAAATATTCTGAAAAATATGTTGACAAAGCTTCTGAAGTTAGGCATTTCAATGAAAGGAAAACATACAAAAATATTAATTTTGCCTGTTTTTAAAAACACATGTAAGAGTAATTTACCATAGAAGTCTTATAAATATTTTCCTACTTTTAATCCTAAGTAGTTAATATTTTGGTACTACTATAAGTGGTATGTTTTTAAAAAATTAATTTCCATATGTGTTCACTGATAATACTAGAAATACAATGTGTTTTTGTAAGTTGATTTTTAATAGTGATATTGTAAAATCCACTTGTTGATTCTAGTCATTTCTTTTATAAATTACTCAAAATACTTTTAGAACACATTTTCTATGAATGAATACACTTTTACTGTTCCCTTTCCAATCATTACATCTTGTAGTTACTTTTATTTTCTTGTTTTACTGTCTGGGAAGTCAGTAAATTTGAAAAGAATGATGAAAACAGAAATCCTTGCCTTTAGATTCTGAAGAAAGGCATTCCAATTTCATTACTGTGCATGATGTAGCTCGATTTTTTCATTCATGCCCTTTATGAAATTGCAGAAGTTTTTTTCTCTTCCCTTTTTTGAAAGTGGTATCATAGAGCAATGGTGAATTTTGGCAAATGCCGTTTCTGTAATTATTGAGATGATTATGTAATTGTTTCCCTTAATTTTATTAACAGGGTGAAATGTAATGTTGATTTTTAAATAATGAAAAGGCACTGTATATTTTGGGGATGTACCCACTTTTTCTATATATATATGATTCTTTTTATTATGCTGGGTTTGTTTGTAAACTCATCTCACTGAACTTATGCCATAATCTACTCAGAATGCTATAATAAAATACCACAGACTGGGTGGCTTATTAACAACATAAATTAATGTCTCACAGTTCTGGATGCTAGAAGTCTGAATCAGGGTGCCAGCTATAAGGGTGAGTGCCTTTTTCCAAGTCAAACTTGTGGTTGTATCCTCACATAGTTTGTGGGTCTGGGGAGCTTTCTGAGGACACTTTTATAAGGGCACTGATCCATTCATGAGGGCTCCACCCTCATGATCTAATCACTTCTCAAAGGCCCCACCTCCTAATACCATCACCGTGGGGATTAGGTTTCAACATATGAGTTTTGCAGATACACAAACATTCAGGCTACAGCAATACATTTCAATGTTTACTAGGTATGCAGTACTTTAAAAGATAAAGAAATAAAACTAATAAAATATTAAGAAGAGAATAATGCATGTCTTGTACAAGTAGCATAAATACAAATGAAGGTGATCATTTTACCCCAAGACTCAGAGAAAACATTATAAAACAAGTAATATTTAAAGAGATTTTAAAATAATTTCAGCATAGCATATTTTGAGAAGCTGGTAAATAAAACAGCATGACCAAGTTCTTAGCCAAGAAAAAAATAATGAGAATAAAAAGGCTTACCTGAAGCAGAATCTTTCTGGAGTGGAATAATGGATTTTGTGGAAGAGTTAAATAATGGCAAGGTTTTAAAACTCATTGAATGACTAACTACAAAGTTTGAGTTCATTCTCTAGATAGTTGGCATTTAATTTCTTAAGCATTATATTCAAGTGATCAAATAAAGGTCTTTAAAATATTGAAAGTAATCACAGAACACATTAGAGAAGACAAAAGATGAAAAATACATTTTGGAGATATTACACCAGTCCCCAGAAAGCCATGGAAAGAAAGCAATGCATGCAATACATGATGTAGCAGGTTAAACAAGATGTCCGATGTCTGGATTTGGATGATGAGGAAAAGGTGGGTAGCTAGAATTTTTTTCAAAATTTCAAAGCTAGTTAACAAGGGACAAAGTAAGATGGCAGAAACATAGCTTGTTAAAGGAAATAAAATGTTTACCTGAAGTGCTAGGGTGATGATGAGACATCAGAAATGATTATCTACCAACCAAGGAAAAGGGAATGTTGGGAAAAGGGTTATGCCTAAAGATTAAAGACCCTCAAGGAAGTGAAGCCAAATAATTTCCAAATATATTGGATATTGTAACAGTACTGAAATTGCAAATGTTCCAGTCAAATTGATCACCTGGAAATCAGCTTCATAAAAAAACATTTCAAAAAGTATTATTTATGAAGAAAGACTCTGGGCTGTTTTAAACTCTATTCATGAGGACTTTTTAATGTATGGGAAAATTCCGATAAGAATTAAAAATTTAGAACAGAAACTGAAGATCTACTTTTCTACCAGCACATATTTTATTATCCCATTCAAATCATCACCAAGCCCAGAAAGTTTGTAAGTGTAGACCTTCATCCATGTATTGTTTATGTTTATTTCCACCCCAGGCTACTTAGCACTGTGTGTTGCACATAGAAAGTACTCAGATATTCTTGTGTGGTATTTTTATGAAGAATAAACTAGAGAAAGAGAAAAGAGATACTGTAACATAATATATAGGTACAATGGCCTTGGGACAATTTCATATCAAATAGGAGAAAGAGATTGCTAGCTTATACTATATATGCTAAAACACTTAGTACTAAAATCAAAGATGCAAAATTATTAGACAATTATGAGTATGAGTATTACTCTGACATTAGTGTAATACAAAATTTTAAATTGGATATAAATCAAAAAGATACAAAACATAAATTTTGTTGCACTGAAATAAAAAACTTCTTTAGAGCAAAAGATACATTAAATTTTAAAACATGCTATAACCTGGAAGAGATTTCAATAAAGAAATACTGGTATCTCTAATATGTTTTCTTAAAATAGAACCAACAAGGACAAATCAAACAATTCCAAAAATAAAAATAGGAAAGCCTATATCGGTATGAATTTACAGAAAAATAAAAACAAGGGTCCCATAAAGCTGTGAAAAGGTGTTTTAGTTATATTAGCAATCAGGAATACAAACCAACCATTGTTTTTCATTTTGGCACTTCCAAACTATCATATTGGATAAAAACATTTGATAGCGTGTTTCCAAGGGTGTGGGCAAACAGCACAGCTTACATATTCCTGACAGAAGTATAAATTGTTGCAATCATATTAAGAATCAATTTTCTGTTTAAGTTTCTATCCTTGAAATACTCTAGCACATAAGCAATAACATTATATGGTCAAGGTGAGTCACTGCTTAATAGCAGAAAATAGAAGCAAATTCATTAAGAAAATTGATGTGTTTTATTTAAATAGTAGTTAGTTTTTCATAGGTAATTAAATCTACATGTGCTCACATGGATAAAGCTAAAAAATACATGACACAGGAAGAAAAACAATTTGCAAAAATTTCCATATGTTTTGCAGCCATTCAAATAAAATACAAAACAGTATGTTGTTATATGGATGCATAATTATGGACCAAATATATATTTTTTTAATACGTGGGAATAAAACAGGCAAGCATTCAACTTCCAGAAGGTGTTTTTTTTTAAGAGGAAGAGTAAAGAAATAGGGATGGTCCTTAGACAATTATTTATTTTTAAAATAGAAATAGGCAGAGAGCTAAGCCTATGCTAACTTTGCTCAGTCTCAATAGTGAATACTTAAGTATCTATTATGTTCTTAAGTGCATAATGTTTCCAAATTAAAATTAATCATTTCAAAATAAATAGTAAAGGGAATTGTATCTCCTGCCTAACCTTAGATGAGCTGGATATAAACATTCATTCTGTAAAAGGGTTATTCTCTCCATAGGGAAGCTTCAGAAAGCCCAAATGCTTTGTGGGTCCAAAGCATAACTAAAGTCTTCAGTATGCAAAATGAGAGAAACTTTCCTGATTAAAACTAATAAAGTCTCTGAAGAGCAGCTACATATAAGATTTCTTTTTGATTCGTCTTTGGCCCAATTAGAATGGGCTGTATTAAAATTTAAGTATGGCTTCTAAGCCACACAGATACCATTAAAATTTCAGGAATAATGAAGCCAACCAATTTTATTCCTCTTTAATAATACATTCCTATATTTGCTCTTAAGGTAAGGTTAGCATTTATTTATTGATCATGATGCATTATCTACACAGTGGAAACTACTAAGTAGTTTTCATCTCCTGTGATATTTCTAAATAATTCAGAAACTAATTTCTGTTTTCTTTTTCTCATTAAAGTTTGTCTCTTTAAAAATGTAGAAAATTTAAAGTGACCTATGGCTTAGTTTGTTTCTATATTGCCCAAATGGCACCAGTGCATAAAGTAGCCAGATAGAATTTGCAGATGCAGTATCCCCTACAGCTCCATCTTTTTCTGCATTAACGCCTTTTCTTTCCAAGTTTTTAGGAGCAAAACAACACAAAATAATAAAAGAATATACTTGTTTTCAACCTGCCTTTCTATCTAAATGTTACTGTCGCCCTTATGCTATTCATAGCCAGATATTTTTAAATATCTCCAATTTCGTACTTCCCAAAAATGATGAAAAATTCAAACTCTGGCTTCAGCTTCCAATCTAAATCCATTAAAACTTATCTTGGTAATATCTACAGTGGGCTTTCAACATTTATCTAATTTGACCTCTGTGTGGAGGGTGATAGTATAGACCTTTCTTATTTCTCCATGGAAATGATACTTGAGGATGGGTTGTGATTTCAAAAGATAGAGATAAAGTACACCTTGAAATGGAAAAATAATAGAAATTCATAAACAGTTGAAGGAACAAGGAGTTTTCTGCCTTGTTAATTCCATACTTTACAGCTCAAAAGTATAAATTACTTTTGCTATTGAGTTTTGGTTTCCTTGAAGTCATTTCGTAAATGTACTCTCTTTCCATTTCAACCCATATATCAGCTTGTTTTTTATTGATCAGAGCTTATATAATTGAATTTGCCACTGACTAAGTAATATGACTTTTGTAAAGTAACCTAATATCTCAATGTCCTGGTTTCCTCAACTATAATATGGGGGTGCTGATGGTACCTATTTATTGTGTACTTACAAATATTAAGCTACATAAAATCTGTGAAGTAGTTTACACAAGGCATAGACAAACTGACCATTGGCATAAAATGCTGTGTACAGAAACAGATTAGTACATATACTACCAAGTAACTTACTACAAAGGCACAGTGAAGTTGTGTGCAGAAATCTTGATCTTTTCAACAAATGAATGGTCGAGTTGGATAACGAGGGGAGTATAGCTTGATCCATACCCATCCACACAGTTCCAAATATATCAATCTAAATGTAAAAGGGAAAGCTACAAGCTTTTATAAGAACATATAGGAGGATATGTTTATGACATTAGAGTAGACAAAGATTTCTTACACACACACACACACGGCAGCCACACGACTAAAATGAAAAGTTGAATCAGGTATACTAAGAATTAGAACCCAGGCTCATCAACTGCAGCTTGTAAGAGAATTAAAGGCGACCAACAGAGTGGGAAAATGCACACATCAAATTGAAAAGCTTATATCAAATATGTATCAATGATTCATACAAATCCATAACCCAATAGGGGAAAAAGTGGCAAAAAACTTAGACATAGATTTTATAAAGACAACCACCAAGTAAAAACAGGTAAAATTAGTTCACACAGTCAGATAGTAGTAGTTTATCTTGGTGAGGATAGAAGTGGGGTTAGGGAACAGCAGGAAGGGAGGACAGAAGGGGGTGAAGGGTTTGGCAATGTCCTGCCCATCTGAGCTCTGACTACATGGATGTTTCCAGTTTGCAAAAAAATTATCAAGCTTTGGACTAATGATATGTTCATATACATAGTGCCTGGCACACACTAAATACTATGAGAATGTTCATCATTATTACTACTACAATGATTAAGCAATGGCCATATTTTCTTATATTGTACTATGGACATGACAGACTACATTTTGTTTGCTTTAGAAAGCAGTTTTTAGAAGTAAGTTTTTCTTCCAATTCTTTTTCAGAGTAATACTCTCCTGTTTCTTATGGTGCACAATTTTTATGACCTCATGTTGATTTTTTTTCTTGTTTTCTCATCTTGAACAAAGGAACATCTGCTATGCTGGGCTCTTGCCAACAGCAGGGTGTACTGATTGCACTTGACCCCCACTTAGCATCCACATGAACACTTGTAGACTCTCCCACATGGATGTAAAACAGAGAGCAGGTTGACACAGCCTCTAGTTTAATTTTTGGAGTCTACTGGAGATTCATGTAGTGCCTTTCTATCAGATTATTGAAGGTCATCCTTTCCCTCTCTGCTACCCCATTTTCTGAAACACAGGGAAAAGAATACATGTCCCCTATCAAAAGCTTTCTGAAGAGTGCTGCTTTGAGGCAAGATGAAGTGTCAGTACAAAAGAGGCCCTTAAAAAATTCTATTGTATAGATAAGAATTCTGCATACAATTTAATTTGAAAAAAAATTAAAGAACATAATTTCTAAAAATGCTTTCCAAAGGTATAATTTTTAGGTAAAACAAATTTCCTTTGACTAGTCTCAGTGCATACAAATCTGTCCCACCTACCCCCCACCTCCAAACACAGCCATACATGCACTTTTCAAAGGGCTAGTCCAATCATTTTTAAAACTACCATTTTGGCCAATAAGTATGTTCCCAACTTTATATCTTTTTATCTCCAGATACTCAGTAAGTCATGTCCTTGGAGCAGTTATAGCAGGAGAAGGAATGATGCACCTGAGGGGGAAGCAATTACAGGCATGTCTCTGGATAACCTCATGGCAGTAGGCTGCTGATTAGATTTAGATGTTATTTTAATGTGGTGGGCTTTACTTTTGGACAAGGTCTTCAGACCTTGAGAATGCCCTGCAGTCAGGGAGCACTTGTGGTCCTAGGCCTCTTGACAGTCTAGGTGTCCTTGACTGTCTGGTCTCCAGATAAGCTAGGTGTCCTTGACTGTGGAACTGGGACTGAAGGAGGGAGGAGATGTCTTTGGTGATGGGCTGGCTCCTTTCTCCCACTTACATTTAACTAATTTCCTTGTCTAATGCCTACACCAACAAAGTAGAAGGGCTCCAGTTAAAATCCAGACAGCATTCATCCAGATATTTATCTTTTTGTGTCTAGTTGTGATCCTTTCAGTAGAAAGTTTTAAAAGTATATAGCAGACGTGCTGGCCTCACAGTATTCCGATCATTGAAGCAACATCAGAATTAACACTGCCATAGTGTGAAGATAGTCACTAAACAGTGAGTCAGTCATTAAAAATTAATTTAATATATGTATGATATAAATAACATTTAGCACTGTTAAAAGTGATAATAACTCTGTATCATTCTCATTAAGTGGAATTTGAAAAAAAAGAGAAATGAAACACAGTTACTTCTATTGTCATTGCAAATGTCATGCATAGGGGAAAAGAATGTGATGTGTACAGGACCACTTCTTACTCATTTTTTATTTCTAGCATCTAGCACAGATTTGACTCATACAATTCTTAATAACTACCTGTTGAATGAATGTACCATTTTTATAAGAGTTTATAAAGTAATCATACATATGGTATCAAATGATCCTCACGCAAACCCTATGAAAGCATGTTCAGAAATGTCTCTCCAACTGTGAGTGCCTTTTGCTTGAAATTCTTCCACACACAGATTTCCTTCTCTCAATCTATTGCTCAACCATATGAATACTGCTGTCTACAGAGTAAGCATCATTCCTTTAGTAGTTAATTAAAAACAAGGGCACATTGTAATATATTCTGTAATGCATTTTAGAGGATTCCATCCGTAAAGGACTCAACTGAGTCTAAGTGTAATATGTAAATACAATATGATCTTATATTATTATTATCAGTCTCCTTTTCAAATCTGTTCTTCCTTTATGTCATCTAATTGTGTGGTATGAGTGGTACTCTCTGGGTCATTGCAGCCTGAAGGCCTTGCCTTAGTCCTTTCCAGACATGTGCCCTGAAGTCATCTTTATACACTACTTTTTTCCTCTGTGATTCAAAGACCTAGTCATGTCAGTTTTACATCTGTAACAGTTCTGTTGACTGTCAACATAATTCCATTGTCAAAACCATACATTTAGGCCAGTCTTTCATTAGCACATGCCTAGATTACAGCTTCCTAGCTCACCTTAGAAGATTTCTCCCTATTTTCAACTCTACTGTCGCATGAGGAGAGTGGTTGACTGGATCACTCACCTCCTCAATGCCATGTGGCTGGAGAGGAAATGTAGACTTCTTTGTATAACTGAAGGCCTTTCACAATGTGCAACCAGCTTCTATCTCATTTCACCATACACTTTCTCCTCTGGTCAAACCTAAGCGATTTCATTCTCCACATGTCATATCACTTCCCAGCTGTGAGATACTGAATACATCTCATCTTTCTACCTGGAGAACCCTTCTAGCAATTCACATTTTCATAAGTTCGTTCCATTTTAGGGAATAGTTCAATTACCATCTCTTCCAATGTCTTGTTTCCCTCTTCTGGAAGTTCACAGCTTTTTCTCTAATTTTTTATTTTTATTTTTATTTACTTTTTTATTTATTTTTACTGACACTTAAAATCTAGCATAATAGTTGTCCTTGCTCCAAAGGCAGGATGAACAACCAACACAACTGTGTGTTATCTCCATCTCTTTTTAAACCACATAACCACAGTATGTGCTCGAACAGTCACTATCAAACACATTATCCATAAATATATTCAGGCAGTTGATGCATCTTGTGTCCAATCCTAGTCTTTACATGTGTAGCTGTGTGTAAACATGGTTTATTTGTTTAGTGTCTCTGACTGTGTTTCCTTATCAAAAATATGGAAATGGATAACTGGGAAAAACAAATTAGATAATATATCTACCAAGTCTGACATGAAATAAATATCTATTAACTATGAACCTTCTAAATTTAAATTCTCAATATAGATATTAGGATACTGGAATATAATAGATCAGAATTTCTTTCTTCCTTTTTTTACCTATTCCTAAATGACATACTGTTTATTCATCTTTGAGGGTTTTTTTTTTTTTTTTTTTTACATATTCTAGCATTTACTTCTATCAGTCCCAGAAAAAAAAAAGTCTTTGAACTTTTCTTTGGCTAATTAGACCAAAAAACAAGGATGATTCCAGCAGATCTGGGTCTATAATATTTTTTCTTCAATGAAACAGCAAGTGCAGCCTTAAAAAAAGGAAAACTTCACACATTTTCTAAGAGAACAAGAACATAAATATGGGCTGCTGAAAGTTTCATGTCTATCTATAAACTTTTGCACATGGCTTTAGAAAGGTTATGGCAATGGCTTCTCTCTAATAAAATTGTGTTCAAAGGGATTATGCTCATGAAATATCTGTAAATTCCCTATAAAAAGTGTTACAAAACACCAAATGACTTTGTTGAGCTATTAGAATTACAAATCACGGTGAGAGGGAATCATTCTGACATGAGCAGTCTGTGAATTTACAATTCTGGGCACTGAAAGTAGCGGATGTTGTTAAAGCTGTGTGTCCTTCTTCAGTCCTTTGTTGTTCCTTCTCCAGCCTCTGCAGGCTGAAAGCTCTGACAAGCCCTTGGGGCTCAGGCATGAACCCTGGTGATGCTCTAGCTGTATCCATCTCAATTTTGGTTTGGCAACCATCAGAGTTTGAGCATCTGCAGTTTCAGGGCCAGCAGTGTGGACCTTTCGTGGAGTATGGATTGCTGGTTGTTCTTTCACATAATTGTGGTGCTTGTGGCCAGAAATTATCTAAAGAAACATTTCACAACCAAGCACTTTGTCAAAGATATCTCCTAGGCACCATAAGCCTCAATACACGGTGCTGTTAATCCTTCAAGGACATCTCGAGCCAACAAAGCAGCATCCTCTTCAGGTCTAAAAACTCAGGTTGGAAAAGACCCATAATGGTTTTAATGGAAAACGGCAATTTGACAGAAAACTGTTTATTCTGGGGCAAACCTAGCTCAAAAACATAATAATGTTTCAACCAGATTTGCCCAAATGAGAAGCCAGTTCCTCCCTAGGATGCACTTTTCTTATATGACATTTTTACTGTTTATTTTTAAGTACTACAAATTAAGTAAACCTATATGTATTGCAAGTCCTGGTATTAAGTAATTTAAAATTTTATCTAGAATATAAGCCTTTATTGTTCTCAGCATCAGCTGGCCAGTAAGTGTGGCACAGGCCCTTTTCTTTTATTACCTGTATTACTGTAAATACCCTCTATTTGGGTAGTTACTGGGTTTCCCTGTCTCTAGTTTTACAGACCCAAAGCTTCTTTCACAGCATTATTCTTAAAAGACAAACCTAATAATCATTAAATCATTTAACGGCTACTTACTCTTTTCAGATAAAATCTAAGATTTTCACCAAGTTAGACAAGACCTTCATGACCTGACACCTACTCACTTTCTTTCCTAATTTCAACATCCTCCCCAAATGTGTACTTACTCTCCCAAAGTACTCTCAGTTTGTAAAAAGCTCCATCTTTTGTCTTGCCCTGATTTTGTGATAGGCTTTCATTTTGCTTAGCATATACCTGCCCCATTCTTTTTTATACCGCTTATAGTTTATACTTCTTGGTTAATTGGCATGATTCTTCCCATGTGTTACCTCCACCAAGTATTCTCTGACCCACCCAGGCATTCAAATTATACATTTTGTATTTATATATGAATGATGTACAAATTTATAGACCAATTCACACTGCTGTGAATATGGTAAGTCAGTAACACAGTGTTGCTTAAAGATTTCAGCTGTTTTTAACTGTTTTAATACAATTAATTGCTTCTGCATCAGCAAGTCCATTGAAATCAGGGGAGGAAAGGTTTCTTTTTGTTCTCTCAAGATTTGTCTGCATATCAGTCATGAAAATACTTTGAAGATCTCAGGCACTGACATCATCATCGTCACCAGATTTCAGCATGTAGTTGTAAAGGCATCAGCTGGCCCCACACTGGCCCCATCACTTGATGAATTAAATGGAGAAGATACTAATTGGGTTAAGAAGAGTTTAATACATGCTGGACACTGTTGTAATCAGTATACATTAATTCTCACATTAATGCTATTAGGTAATATTTTCTCCACCTTTTAGATGAAATATAGAGAGTTTAAGTAAGTTGCCAAGTGTCACAAAATGTGTTAATGTGAGGCCAATGTATAAGATCATGCAATCTCTTTGACATTATACAATCCTAACTTTCAAAATTATTTTTTTCTAAAATAAGAAAATATTGAGACTATATCTTGAAATTGTAAAGCACACATAAAATAATAGTAATAAGAAATATGGTATTAAAATGAAAAAACTGTATTATTTTCCAACTGTAGCCTAAAAGTGTTCAGGATAGAAACATCTCATTGATTATATGAGATGTATTATATATTGTAATGCAGATGTGAGAGAATTTTGTTAATAGACTCTTTTTGTTTTATTCTGTCAAAATAAAATATTGGCCATCTCAGTTCAGTGGAAATAACCAAACAGAGCTGTAGTTCAATGATCTTTTTAAAGGGATTCATGTGTTGAGTGTGGAATTGGACTAAGTGATTTCTACACTGGTTTCTAAATCTAATACGCTTTGATTCTGCCATACTTCACTACTTGCTTAAAAGTTCTTCCTAAAAGAACATGCCCTAGGCTTAAATGAGCCTATACTGTCAGCAAGTTACCAGTGATAGGACTGAAAGCTGAATAATGAGCTCTCAGCCCACCTCCCCATTAACATAGACTCAGCCCCTTAAGGGATTTTCATTGTCCAATTCCACAGCCCACCAAACAGAAATTTGTGTTGGTGAAAAATCTGTTCCCCCAAAAGCCCTTTGAGACTGGTGGATCTCATCAGTAAATTATCTAATGTCCAAGTCAGACCTTGCCAGGAAAAGACAGGGCATAATATCAATGAGACTGTGTCAATGTATGTATGGTGTGCAATTTTTTTTCCCAGCAGTAATTACAAACTTGAAAAGAAAAAAAAAAAAGAGAAGGAAGGGAGGTAAGAAGGGACAGATAGAAAAAAGAAGGGAGGGAAGATTAATGTTTTAATTAACTTTAAACCCTAGTTTATTAAACTGGCCAACCTGGATATTTTACATTCTCTTTGCAGTTTGATCACTTTAAAAGTGTTGATAGCCAGACTTGTGTAAACTATTTTAGACATATCTGACTCCTAAACTTGGAAGTTATTTGAGATTCATTGATCAGGCACAATAAAACTTCCTTTTACATTTAATTTTTGGAAGGTTTCCCAATGTAGAGTCGAATCAACAAAGTTGTTCTTATAGGCTCCTAGGTAATAGTTGCTCTGAATTGTGGATATAATAATTGGATTTGTCCTAACATAGCCTTCATAGTTTTAGTTCTCCCAACTATCATGTGCATGAGAATGCCATGAAGGGCTCCTCCTGCCAGCAGTGACACAGTGGCCTTGTGACTGACGGGCCTGTAGAAGTAGAGCACCCAGAGCCTGAGGATGTATTTTCTGGTTCCAGTAAAATTTTTATGTGGTGATGCCTGCTTCTTGGATTCAAAGTTTCAGCCTCTAGATTTCTGTTCCTTGTCATGGCTACCTTACAGCTTCAGAAAGCTTTTTTAATATTTATAGCAAATAATCTTATTTTGTTTCTAATGGATATGTACATTACCTGTATACATGTGCAATTTGTACTTACATGATTCTCATCCTTTTCAGATTCCTTCAGTATTTTTAGCCTCAAGAAGTAAACAGAGTATAGGGGAAGTCTTATCAGCACTTGAATTGTGCTCATAGCTCCTGTGGACAACTATCCTTGATTAAATTTTGAAAGGAGAGTGACTCACAGTTTCACAGCTGTTAATGGCAATATTCATTGAGTTAATTATCTGCCATTTTATCTTTAGATAATGCTGTATGTCAAGAAAAATATTGCTTAGAGAGATATGTCTATGTCTATATTATAGACTTGATATGAATTTATGAAATAGAAGGAATATAATTTTAAAAGTGTTTAAAAAGCAATATTTGCCTACTGATTACCCCTTTTATTTTCAGATCTGGAGTTAAATGCTTAGACATACAACAGAATGTCCATAAATTGTCATGTTTTAACATGCCTCCTCACTTGTACTGTTGGTGCCCTGTGTGTTTCTTTATTGAAAACAATGTATTGTAAACAAAAGTGGAAAAAGGCTGTGTGGTGCCAGTGAAATATCAGCCATCTTAAAGGCCACCTGGGTTTAGTTCTCCTTTCAGTATTTCCTGAAACTCAAACATATCCAATCACCCAAGAGCACGTCATCAGAGATGTGATGAGATAACCCAAACAGATGAGGTAACCCAAATTGAGGACTTTCTTGAGCCAGCAATTTCCGTCTGAAATTTCTGCTGCTCCTGGAACATCAGTACTGCCTGGAGTCCTCATGCAGTTCCATGTGGAGAAACATCCTTGGTAGACATGTTTTAGAATGCCCTTGCCCCAGTGTATCTGCATCTCCTCCAACCTTCTGAATATTTATCAAACCCTGTGCTTTCTTAGCCCAGTTCCTAATACCAAAGTTGGTCACCTAATTCCATGGCAGCCCACACACACAAGACCAAAACCCAATATTGTGTAGGGCCTGAGGTAATCAGGGGAACTGAGGGACTAACACCAAGAGGACTGTGAGCGGCTGAGCTGCAACAGCATGTAGAGTCCGGGGCTCGTGAAGCCACTTGGAGCTGTCTGCAGAGGAAACCGCTCTGCAGAAAGGTGAATGCAACACATCTTACACAGGGCTGGGATTCACGAAACATATATGATTATGTGAACATTAATGATAAGAAGTAGGTAGTCAGATACCACTGAATCCTTCTATTATCACTATTATTTTAGGCCAGTAAGGGTGGGCACTGAGATGCAAATTCTCTGATTATCCCAGAAACCACAGCTGGGATATGATCCTTCTTTCTATACATCACCCCTAAAATAGGTGGCTTTGGAAGCAAACAGAAGATTGTGTATTTAAGACAGAGGAAGATGAGGTAATGTGCTTGCATCACTGTTTTTACGGTAGGAAGACCAAAAGCCTGTGGCTCAGTGACTGTGAGGCGTCATCCAGCCCAAGAACCAAGGGAAGGTGGACGGCCAGGCAAGGCCTGCCTGCTGTCTGCTTTGGTCACCGAATCTGTATAGACAGACTTCTCTTTCAGGAGGCTGGGTATCAGTCATGCTTGCTAGACTTCACTCCATACAAGTTAGGAAAAAACTTAGAAATCCAAATGAATGTAAACCTTCCAGTCAGTGTCATCCATGTCACAGGAAAAAATGGCAAAGGCCCAAAGCCAGGTAGCAGCTCGTCTGTTCCCCTTCCTCTGGGGGTTCACTGGACACAAAAAGGCCATGCCATATGACAGTGGCCATTCAGCTGCGAGTGGGCCGGTGCCATTGGCACAATGTACTTGGAGTCAGTTTGGCCAGTGGGGAAGCATTTATTTAGGGAAAGGTGATCAGCCACAGAATCTCAGTTTTTTCATTCTCAAAGGGATGATACACAAGTTTGACTGTTTTGCTGCAAGAATTAAGACAGATGATGTTTCTGTCCTGTAGTAAGTATCCGAAGGGTAGTTATAAACATTATTATCACTTCTAATATGCTTCTCTGCCTAACCCAAGGCCCCTCAATACAAGGCATATGCCTTGTTCTTCTTCGTATTTTCAGAATTTCATGCAAGGCTTGGAACCAACTCGATGCTGCCTGATTATTTGCTGCTTTTAATAGGTCTGCCCCAGACAAAACTAAGGCTGTCAGTGAATCAAGAGTAACAGGCCAGATGGGAAAGGTCTGTGAGACCAGGCATGTCAGGAGAATACCAGCCGCACACAAAGCAGCCGGCAAGGATGGGAAATGCATACAGATGTGTAGGGCAGGCTCGCTGAGGGGAGCAATTCACAGAAAGAAGGAAGTAATGGACGTACATGCGCTTCTGAGGACCAGGAAGGGGAATCGAGGTAAGTGTGTTTCAGCAGGCTAGGAAAGCCTGAGCTCTGGCAGCCACCAACATGGGGCATAAAAGCAAGCAGTGACAGCACCAGGGGAATCTTTGAGAAGCCAGATAAACACAGGGTGCTCAGTTAGATTTGAGTTTACTTTTGAATTTTGAATTTAAGTTTGAATTTACCTAAGTGATGAATGATTATTTTAGTGTAAGTGTGTCTCATGCAAAATGTTATTTCTCTCTAGTCTTGTAACAATTTTGCTAAGTGTCTGTAACTACATTCTTTTTAAAGAAGAGGAATTTGAGATTCCAAGAATATTCCTATGTACTATTTGGGACATATTTATACTAAAGAAATAAACCTATTTGTTGCTTATCTGAAATTCAGATTTAACTAGCATCCTGTATTTTATTGGTTCATCTGGTGACCTTAAATTAATGTGTGAAGGTCAGGATACCAGGCTAAAGCAGGACCCACCTACTGCAAGAAAATCTGTTTTCCTAGCAACAAGCAAACAACAAGTAAACGACCAAAGAGGCCCAGGTGCTGGAATTCATGCTCAGTTCACATGGTTGGCTCTTCAGGAAGTAAGGCTAAAAAGCTATCCTGGGTTTTCAGTAACTTAATAGGACTGTGTCTTAATAGCTGAGCACATCTTACCTTCAAGAATCCAGGATTCCTTATTTCCTTCGTAGCAGCGACCAGCCTGGCACTAGTGCCTGGCTGAGGGACAAACTTGGAAATGAGAGGAATAGGGACAGGAATCCAAGCAAGTTTTCATTTTTTGTATTTTCATGTTTTGTGTTGTATTTAATTCTGTAAGCTGTCTCAAATCTGTTTGGATGTAAATTACGGTATATGCTAAAAAAATGAATAAATAAATAAGGAAATGCTACCCAGCCCAATGCAATTACAGGAACCCAATTTGAGGAACTCAGCCACAGTCCCGGAGCAGCTGGCTTTCCTTCCTGCCTCAGGTACCAGCCTGAGCTCCTTTGCCCCTTTCAATGAACCCCTTGATATCTATGCAAAATTAAACTTACAGTTCCCTTTTGGAGCTTTTGGTTATCCTCTGGGCGTTCCAAAGACTAACTTGAGTTACTGTAAGTAAATCTTGGTTTGGCAAAGATATTAACTGGAACCACTTTTTTAGAAGCTATATTCAAGTTTTGAAGTTTTTATTAACTTAAATCTCATTCTCCTTAGTTTGCTACAGTCTTAGTTGCTTGTCCACAGAGGATAAAATGATCTAATCCACATTTCCCGGGAATAAGGATGGGAGATAACTTTAAAGGAATGTTTTAAAAGAATATGACAATTTTGTAAGGTCCAAGACTCTTTTTTTAAGTAACAGAGGAAAATACTATTATCCACTCCTTAGGTTCAGTGCTCTATAGTGCAAGCTTGTAAGAATTGGCACCATACTTAAGTGACATGTAGTAAAAAGCTTGATCTGTGCAGTCCATTAATGCTCCCACCAGCCATACTCTGGAACTGTGCTCTGAAAGAAAACCTTTTACTTAAAACATTTTTGGATGACATTCATTATATAATGACATACTTCTACATTTTTTTCTACTGTAATATATTTTTATGTGTGTCACCTGACCCCTGCTCTAGAGGTCCACAGAGAGACAGGTCTTGGAAAACGTGGCAAACACCTCTTTGACTGATGTAGGAAAGGAGTGCTAACAGCAGGCATTTGTTAGCATAACATTCTCTTTGGATGCATGCAAAGAATGACCTACCCTAGAGAGAAAAATTATGGCTATGAAAGCTCAGGACCATTTTACTAGTCAGAGATATAAGTATTACACTAGTTGAAACACCAAAAATAGGAAAGAAATTCCTGACCCCCTCTTCACTTCATGCTCTTTCTCTGTTCTGTCCATGATTCACTCATTCCTTTAGACTTTCTACTTGAAATGCATTACAATTTTAGATAAAATTCACATCCTATGATCATTTTCAATAAGACAAAGTCACCCAAATTTCTTGCCTTCCCTGAAAAATTATGGATTACAAATCTCTGATTCTCCCTTTACTGTTAGAAAAGAACAGATTCATTTGTAATGTGGCATAAATATGGACAAAGAGGAGATAAGGTAACTTTTCTTTCCCATAAACACCTTCTCAAATTATTATGAAGCAATTACTCAATGAATGATTATCTTCTAACCTAGAAGGACTTGGGGTACAGTGGAGGCAGAGAAAATTCATAACTGAGACTGAAAATGACAACTGCCAAATTAGAGGCATCCGTCACTTATCTCTTCCTTCTGGTATTCTCTGTGGGTGTTGACACAAAAGAGTTCTTGTTCACACTTCAGATTCAGAAGTTTCCCTTTTCAAAAATAGGAAAATATGAAATACATAAAATGTAAAGGTGCTTTCTTATTTGATGTTTCCACTGTATTGATTAGTGTTGAGTTACAAAAAAATGGGATTCACTCTGGTTAGTTCAAGCACAAGGGATTATAGGTATTAAATTTCTTACACAATGAATGTGGAGGTTGAGGGAAGACAGCAGACTAAGCTTTTAGTGATGACTTCAAAAGCTGCACTATAGAACTTGGTTACCAAGGAAACTAGAAACTTTTTTCACAATCATGAACAAGTCAGATCACAAATATCCGAAGTCAAAAAGTTTACCCCAGAAATACAAACACTTCTAAGATTGAACTTACCAACAGAAGCTGCAGAAGTATCAAAAAACTTGGCTTCCACATGCAAGATCTCATTCAACTACTTCAGTTAATGAAAATAACATATATTCATGTAAGTGTAAGCAAATCGGGGAAATGTAGTTTTTAGCATTCCATACTTTTCAGTATGTGCAGTTCAGTAGAAAAAATTGGTGCTGAGTCCTAAACACTACGTGGCCATGAAATATCCACATGTACCTTCTGTTCATGTTTAAACTTCCAAAGAGCAGCACCAGATGCAGGAATACACTGCCATTCAATGTAATGCAGCTAAGCTCCATGAAAATGAGGGACCGTCTAGCCCCAAAGAGATAATCCAATGCTCCAATTGTTACTATACCCATTTCTGGGTGATGTTTACTCCTTTTACAATTAAGTTGATATTCCAACCTATGAAGTAAATTAAATATTATTCACCACCCAAACTGTATACTATATAAAATATTAAAAACAGAAGGAAATAAGAATTTGTATCAGATAGATAGATAAATGATAGATATGTGATAGATGGTAGATGATGATGATAGATTAAAGATAGATGACAGAAGACAAAAACTGAAGAATATTAATAACTAGGAAAATCCTTGTTTCTGCAACAAGCTACAGAGTGTAATTAGTATTTATGGTTTCTCTCTTTGCACATTTCATGTCTCCTTTGCCTTTAATTATAACCCTAGTTGCCTGAGATTCCTCAAATGGGATATACCAGTGGGGGTTTTTTCTGAGTACTTCAAACCCTTGGAAGTCTTAGTAGTGAATCATAGTAGTCTAACATTAACTTTCCCCAAGAAACATGATAGTTAGAACCACTTCGGACAATTGCACACATATTCTTCCATACAACCTAATATTAAGAGCCTCTTGAAAATCTGGATCAATCCTCCCAGCGTTAAAGTCAAGCACCTCTTTATCTAATGGCTTTGAGTCATAAGTAGCCCAGAATGGTCAGGTAAGTCTCAATTTTAAGTTTCATGGAATCATTATTTTGTCTTCCAGGAAATACATTCTCTCCTTGGGCATTAAGGCCTTCAACTAGCAGAGTAGTTAAAAGCTGGTAAAAAGCAAGCAAACATTTCCCTAGTAAATCATTTGGCATAATTGCAAGAGTTGCCATTCCTGCCTGCACTTCTTGTTTTCAGACTCCATATATTCTACATGAAAAATGACAAATGGATTTTTCAGCCTGTAGGATAGAAAGCTTCAACAGATGTCATGTGCTAGTACATTAGATACCATAAACTTTAAACTCATCAGTAGAATGCATGAGCTTAGTCTTAATAGTGATTTGTGTTTGTTAAAATCAAGATTTTGAAAAGATACTCTAGCTTGAAAACTCTTGAGAAAGAGATTTCTGAATGACACTTCAGAATCCAAAGAAAAGTAGCCCTTCTCATAAATCTTCACTGCCAAAAGATGTGTCTCAGATTCTGAGTTTCAGTCTGTTTATATGAAATGGCAATGCCAACAGTGCTATCTATTGCCACATGCACACTCTCTACATGACCCAAACCTGAGTATATCCTCCACCACTGTCTGCTCTTCGCATGTCAGTGCCTGAAAGTCCATCCCCAGATAGAAGCTGCACAGCCAGGTTGGTGTGTGCATCCCTTTCTCTCATACCTCACTTGTCATTCAATCAAGATCCCAAATGCTCTCTCTCTGTTTCCTAGAGATCTATCAGATCAACCCACCCCTGCCCACCTTTTCAGCCTTACCTCTTCCTAAGCACCCCATCTCCATTCTAAATGACTTACAGTTGTCTATCAACTTTATATTCATTTTTTCTATCTGGTTGATTGACTTTTTCCTTCCATTGCCATAGCCCTCTTCTTCCCTTCCCAGTTACAACCCTCTCCTACACTCTCACTCCTCCACAGAAACTGTTCCTTCCCACATTCACCCACACACTTAACTCATACCATTCTTTAAATTTTACCATTGAATGTAATTTCCTCCAGGCAGTTTCCAGCGACCTCCATCTAGGACAGGTGATGTCCCACTGTGTCCCACAGCATCCTGTCCCTCCACATCATATCTCCACATTGTAACAACCTCTTCACTCAAATTTATGGCTCATTATAGTCTTTGCTGTAAGACTGATGGGACGGGCATTAGTCATGGTTATAATTATAAAATTGAACTGACTGCAACTATAGAATACCAACTATTTCTTAAATCAAAGGAATTAAAAATCAATATTCATGCCCATGAAGTCTGAACACATAATTATGGTGTGTGATGATGTTCATGTTCAAGTAAAAAAAATCTCAAAGGTAGTATTTCATTAAAAACAACACTTTCAACAGGCTGTGTTTTCAATGAGGTGTTTAAGGTAAACTTGGATTGACAGCTCAGGCAATCAGTGACCAGGATGGTTACCTCTGAATGATAGTGCGTTAAGGCAGAATAGAAACACCCACTTTAGAGCAGAATGCCAAATATGAAAATAGGTATCTCTTTTTTTTCCTGACAAAGTAGCTTCCAGTGAGTAAAAAAATAAAATGAAACCTAAGAATCCTTGTTCATACCAAGATTCAGATAAAAACTTTGTCCCCTGAGGAAATTTTCGTTTTGACTTACTGTTTTCTTTATGTCAAATGGTTTGGATTATGGAAAAAGTTTGGGGCTAAACAATGCAAATCATGTAGAAAGCTTAAGTTGCTCATGTTAAATTGAAATGAAAAGATGAATGGAAATAATTATCATTAGATCTTGCTCTGATAACTTTTGTAAGTGTTTTATATACCTTGAACATCATCTGAGGGAAAGTAACAGCTGAAAATACTGAGGAGTTCAATATAAATTTCTATCCATTTCTTAGAATTTAAACAATGCTTAATTCTGTTTCCTTGATTTGTTGACTAGAAGTAAATTTTATCTCCTAAGTGCCTGCATTAATAAAAAGTATCCTAGTGATGCACTAAAATAAAAATCAAAGTATGACAGATGTGATGAGATTATTCAATGAAAGCAAATGGATTTTTCTACAGTACTCATATTGTAATTATATATGCTCTTTTCATAATTAGGCATTAATTTGTAACTGTATTTTCAAAATTTTATAATGAATGGACTTGCTAATTACAGTGGTGGAGATCAAGAGTACTATTTTATCAAATATTACCAGATTGACTGCCTGGGGTGGTTTCGCTAAAAAAAGAAAATAAAATGTCGAAGAGTTCAAGAAATGTATGGGATAGTGGATGATGAAAGAAGGAACTTCTTAACAATCTAAACAAATACAGATAAATCTTTAAAAAAAAGTCACCACAGGTATAAACATATGTTTGTATTCTCTTTGCTGTAATTTTTTTTTACAGTGAGGAAAATATATGTCTTTTTTTGGGGAAGAGGAAGAAAAAGAAACATGAAAAGTGTACCCTACTGAGAAATTACAAATCTTGAAAACTGGCACTACTGATATCTGATACCTAGAGACTTAAGAATTTAGGAAACGTGTTATTTTTGCAACATTCAAGTTCCCGAAAGTGTAATAGGTACCCATACCAACCTGACAACATCAAAGAAGCCAAATATTTGCTTCCTGTCACTCAGGTAACAATATTGTCGACTCTTCAAAAGCAGCTACTTTTATTTAAAATTTGTACTTGCTGTTAGTTGCCAATGTACTAGTATATATGCATGATTTTTAAGCATCACATTTAAAATGAGCTTCCCGAATGATGTAACCACCTCATTAAGCAATACACTTCACTAACTGGAATACTACATCCACTGAAGGGACAATAGAATTTTTAAATTATATGTGGTATATATCTTAAATTCTTAACTTGAGAAATATGCCACTCTTTGGCATTCCTTGGCAGTTAATAACTAACTGGGTTAAAAAGTCTTATTTTGAACATCTGGAGATCTTTGCTGCCAGAAATTGTTCTTGGCTTATCACCATCTCAACTACTAATGTTTAAATAAATAACATCTAATTGTGAGGAATTTTTAAAAAGTTTAAGTCCAGTACAAGAACTCTGAACAATTATTTAATCATTAAAGGTTTCACATTTGCACATATTTCAACATGATTTATATTATGGAAGTATGACAAGAATAAATTGTGTACTATTCATTATCTGAACATATTGTGCACAAACATTTAATCTAATGTCTAATATTGGATAATTTTTCCCTTCAAATTGCTTCATACCCCAGCCAAATTCTAAATTACCTAATTATTTGAATTGTTTTAGAAAATATTTTACTTATTGGAGTTTTCATATTAGATTAATCGGAAACCTAATATTGAGATCTTATTGGTAGATTAAAGCACATAATAAGACATTAGGTCTTTGTACAACTTCTTTATTAAATGTTAACTTTGAGTGAGTGATTTCATTATTAATGTTGAGATGTGGGCCAGATTCTCCAAGTTGTTTATTACACATGCACACACACAATTATGTATTGTGTACATAGTAGACAAGAATGTAAAGCATATTTATAGGTCAGTATAAGACAAGGTAGAGAATGTTTGCAACAAGAAACACACAGCAATATAATAATTTGGATGAAAAGAAAAAGTGCTATTTTTGGAGGACACTAGGTGTGTAAATATTCCTGCAGCATTCAGGAAGCAATTATACAGTTTTGAGGAGGTAGAAAAATATACATCTCTAAATTCTGAAGTCTTCTAATGTTCTCTGTACTTTTCAGCCTGAAGTTCATATGTGCCTCAAGAGACTATCAGAGACAAGAACATTACTGGATCCCCTCAGAACTTTCTCCCTGTATCCATTAAAGCAAAAAAACAAAAACAAAAACAAAACTTAGTGTCTTGAGCCTTAAGCAAACATAATATGACTCACAGTTTTTAACTGTGGGAAGAGAAAATGATGAAAACAAACAAAAATTTGACAGAAGGTTTTCTTTTGATTTTTACTGAAGCCATGGTATGGAATAATCTTTTGGTCTTAATTCTGAAAAAATAACCACAGTTATAATTGATCTCTAAAACACATCCATGTAATTTCTCCCTAAAAGTAATAAAATTAGGGCAAGAAGTAAACACTAGAGGATTTTTTACAAATCTCTTCTTAATAATTCCTTCTACAAAGAAAGTTGTTTATCCAGTGACAGGTTTCTATTTCAGCACTACAGTATTACAGGGATAAATTTATTTTGGTCAGTCTATATATAAATAAAGTTTGAAAGCACTTGCAAAGGACTTTTCAGTTTACTCTATGAAAATACAAGGGTGCAACATTTTTCAGCTCCAGAATCACAGTGGCCTGGCTGGATCATTTCTTCTCCTACTTACATCACTTAGGAACAAATAAATATCCTAATATTTGAAGACAGGATTTTTCCCATTAAAATAATGTGAAATTTGGGTATTTCCCTCCTGATTTATCTGCGAAAATACTGCTGACTTTCTGAAAAGTTAGAAATACATAAAGATAATATTTTTTTTACAAAGAAAATCAAAGCACTTGCAATATTTCTGGCAAATACATAAACTTTATAAAATCCCAAGTATTTGTCTAATTTTACAAAGTATTTCATTTAAAAGCACACACTGATGTGCTTTGTTTTTTATTTTTAATTTAATTTAATTTTTACATAGCAGTTTTACTGAAAAATAGTACACATATAATAAAATTTGCTTATCTAAAATGTAATCTCTAAGTATATTTACAGAGTTGTACAACCATCATCATAACCGAATGTTAGATTGTTACGGAAAAAACTGGAAAAACCTGGACTGGATCGCTGACAGAAGAATCAAGCAGCACTCAGAGGTCTTGGAGTGTTGAGGTTTTTATTTTACACTGGCAGGCTCAGAGGGGACTAATCTCCCAAGGTCTGAGCCCCGAACAGAGGCAAGGGAAGCAATATACATCTTCTGCTTCCATATCTGCAACATTTCTACGTGCATAGCAAATGAGCAAGCAGGGGGGACTAAGTTTAGGGAGTGAGTACCTGGCAGAGCAGGGAGTGAAGGGGAGGGGAAAATGGGAATTTCTGCTGTCTTTGCTAACTAGAGAAGCAGAAGGGAGCCACCTGGACTGGACTGTTGTCCTTGTAAATTTTTCCCTATCAAGATCATTTTCAGCAATCCAAAGTGAAGCTTCATACCCACTGGCAGCCTTAGGTAACGTAATCTACTTTCTGTCTGAATCATATGGTCTTCTGTGTATTGCTTTTTTCACTCAACATAGTGCTTTTGCTTGTAATAACAACTTCCTTGAGATTTAAATTACATCACTTAAAATAATTCTTTTAAAGTGTACACCTCAGTCATATTTAGTATATTCATGGAGTCATGCAACCATTACCCCAAACTAATTCTGGAACATTTTCATCTTCCTGAAAAGTGAACAGTCACACTGCATTCCTCCCTTCTCCAAGCCCTGTCAACATGATTCTACCCTCTGAATCAATAGGTTTTCCTATTTGGGACACTGCATGTTAGTACAAACAAGAAAGGGTCTGTTGTGAGTGACTTCTTTCCCTTAGCATGATATTTTCAACATTCATCCATATTAGTACTTCATTATTTTTATTTGCTTAATATTATTTTAGTGTATGGATATACCATAATTTGTTTATCAGTTCATCAGTTAATGGATATTTGGGTTATTTGCAATTTTGGTCTTTTATGAATATATTGCTGTTATGAATATTCTTGTATAAGTTTTCATGTGGACATATGTTTTCATATCTCTTGGGTGTATACCTAGGAGTGGAAATTCTGAATCCTGTGTTTATTCTGTGGTTAGCATATTAAGGAACTGGGAACTGAATTCCGAAGTGGGTATACCACTTTAAAACCCCACCAACAATGTATAAATGTTGAAATATCTCAAAATCCTTGATGACGCTTATATTTTCTCTTTTTTGTTATAGCTATTCTAATAAGTATGAAGTGTTTTTTATGTAGTATTGATTTGCATTTCCCTAATGTCTAATAATTTTGGTCCTTTTCTCATGCACTTACTGGCCATTTGTATGCTCTTTTTGGGGAAGTGTCTGTTCAAACATTTTGTCTACTTTATAATTGGGTTACTTGCCTAATTATTGTTGAGTTGTAATAATAACTTATTAAAACTGGATATAGTACCTTATCAGGTATATTATTTGGATATAATTTTCTCCCATTCTGTGTTATCTTTGAACTTTTTAAATTTGTCATTTGAAGGACAAGTGTTCTTAACTTTGATGGAGTCCTATTTGTTTACTTTTTATGTGCTTAAATTTTCTCCTAAGAGTATTATTGTTTTAGTTTACATTTAGTTCTTTTAATTACCTAAAGTTCATTTTATGTATGTTGTGAGGTAGGGAGTTATTTATTTATTTATTTTTTTGGCCTGTGGAGATCTACAGTTCCCAGAAGTATTTGTTGGAAAGACTATTCTTTCCCCCTTGAATGGTTTTGGTTCTCTTGACAGTATTCCATTGAGCATAGATATATGAATGGGTCTTTGTCCAGACTCCCAGTTCTATTCATAAAAACACCTTTAAATTTGCTGATTCTTCTGCCAGTTCCAACCTACTGTTCAACCCAGCTAGTTAATTTTTCATATTGGTCATTTTAATTCTTACCTCCAGAATTTCCATTACAAAACAATTTCTAATTGCTTAATAATATCCTCTATTTGATGAGGTATTATCATTCAGGCATTCTTCAATTCTTTAAACATGATATCCTTTATTAATTTGAACATATTTATAATAGCAACTTTGCAATCCTTATGCAAAGAGCAACGTCTGGATACTCTCAGAAACAGTTTACGTTTCCTGTTTTCATTCCGGTGTATGGGTCATTTTCCTGATTCTTTGCATGTTTCATATTTTTTTAGTTAAAAGTGGACATGTTTCACACTGTATCTTAGCAACTCTGAATACTGATCCCTCCCTCAGGGTTTTTAGCTATTATCATTTGTTTATTTGCTTTTGTACTTGTTTAGTGAGTTGGTTAGACTAATTCTGTGAAGTCAATTTTGCCTCTAGTGTGCAGCTTCTGAAGTATTTTTAAGCCTGACTTTGCAGGGGTTGGCCCTGAGTCAGCACTGCTTCATGCTTGCTATTTATTCGTCAGAATTGTACTTAAGCTCTCTGAATTAACTGTTAGAACCGTATGTGGCTTGGAGACTGTTCTCACAGTCTGGGGGTTTACCAGTTGGGTCTCCATTCCACCAGAAGCTGTTAGCTGCTAAGTTCCCTCTCTGGTTAGCCATGAGAAGATGTTTACTTAGGGCATAAGCAGTTTTCCAGACCAGCAGGGGTGACAATGCAATAGAATCCCCTTTTGTGGTCTATGTTTCTATCTCCCAGTTAAACTTCTTCCTAGAATGCCCCCCACTGGTGCCATATAAAGCTATTAGCCCTCATTGATAGCCAGTTGGTTGCTCTACTGTTTTCAACAACACACCTTGGTGCATAATTGACCCAAATAGAGTTGGTCCCCTGAGGTAGAACTTTGTATTATCAGTCTTTGAACCTTGCTTCCCTAGCTTGCTCCCCATTTTCTCCTTTACAGGGAGAACAGCTGCTATATGTAGCAGGGGTTGATGGTTGAATTTACCTTTTTACTGCATGTTCCAAGAAAAATCCCACGGCTGGGCAGTTGTGTGTGTGAAAGGAAGAACTGCTGCTATAGTCAGACAGCCATCTCCCAACAGCAGAGGTCGATCTCAGCGCAAATGTGAAATCTACTGAAATCTACACGGAAAGCTTTTCCATGCCAAAGATAGGAGCTGCCATTTGGTTGCTAAGCTCTCCGGAATAGCCTTTCTGCAACACACAGAGCTGTGGGGAATTGGGGGACTGCACTCTACCACCTGCCTTGCCAGATTTTCCCTAGTGAACGTCAATTGGGGGTAGAAGAACGGGACTGTTGTCCAGATGCCATCATCCACCCAGTATAGATCTTTTGCAGAGTAGAGCTGGGGAAGATGGGATCCACCTCTGATTCCTGGGCCTGATGAAATAGCTCTCATCTCAGTGAGGGATCTCAGTGGGAGTGGGTGCAGCCCCCAACTTAAATGCTATTGTCTTTCACTCTTATTACTAAGTTTCTCAAGATTTTGTGGGATAAATGCTTCCCAATTTGCTGTAAGTCAATCTCTAGGTCAGCTCCAGGGACAATGACTGATGATCTTTGCTAACTTTTTTCATGGAAGTATAGTTGATATACAATATTATATTGGTTCAGGTGTACAACATACTGATTTGACAGTTACAGTCATTACTAAATGCTCACCATAATAATTGTTACCCTCTGCCATTATTACTGACTATATTCCCAATTCTGTCCTTTATCCAAGTGACTAATTTATTTTATAACTGCAAGTTTGTACCTCTTTGTCCCCTTCACCTACTTTTGCCTACCTTCCCATCCTCCTTCCCTTTGGCAATCATCAGCCTGTTCTCTGTTTATGAATTTTTTTCTGCTTTTTTGTTTGTTTGTTTATTTTGTCTTTGCAAATTTTGGCCAGTTTATAGATGTCTCTCTGGTAAGACCTTTAGCCAAGCTGCTCATGCTGTCATTCTATAATACCCTAGGTATTTCCTTCTAGTTCCAAATGCCAATTTAGATCAAATTATAATATTTAAGATATCTACAATGTGCCATAAATGACAAGAAGAATCTCTAAATAACTTTTTAAATAATTGGAAGGTGTGGGAAGGCAGGATATTGTAAATAAAGTATACTTTTTTATGATCACTAGTCTTCCACAAAAACTCTGAATTATTCATGAGCTCTTTTTTTGAAGAAGCAGAGTGTTAATTTCTCAAATTTTTGGCAGCAAAAATGAAATCTTTTATATTTCCAACCTAACGATTTTAAATTGATCCCGTTTTTGGCCTCTTAAATTTAAAATTAATGCAGCTTTTATATTACGTTATTTAATGTATATTTATAGTACTTATTCATGAAATATGTCCTTATTAGGATCATCTAGGGATTTCATTAAAAATTCTATTGTTTTTTTTAACTTAAGAATACTCTTTACTCAATAAAACTTAGGAAGAAAATTAAACTAGATTATTGTATATCTTTATTTACATTTGAACTTTAAAATATCTTTTTTATTGTCATGTTATTATCTTTAGGGTTATGAATTTAAGGACTTGATTATTTTCATTGTTTTAAATAATTCAGAAAATAGTTTCACTTTTATTTTTTCATCAGTATATTTCTCTTAAAATATGTAGTACATTTATGCACTCTAATTATAACAATATAATTTTAAAAACTCTCACTGAATGCCTATTATGTATAAGGTTCTAAGTTAATTAAAAAGGAATAAAATATAGTCCTTGACCTAGTAATTTGCACTACTTAAAAGGAAGTACATAAATAAAATCACTATGACTGTGAAAATGGAGATTGGACTATTACAGTTCAAAATAGGGAAAGATTACATCAGGTTGGGAGGATAAACACAAAAAGCTCATAGTTTTTGATATGTAGTTATTCATTCACCATTCAGGTAGGAGGGTATAAGATGTACATAGAGAGAAGAGAGAGAACTAACATACTTGATACTTCAGAGTTAAGAACATTTGAGCATAATTTTGTTAGGTTAAGTTCAAAGAAAAGAGCTTTGCAGGGAGGAAACTCTAATAATGTGAGTCCAAGGAGGGAGTGACAGACCACTGTGCCCTCAGGACCAATCAGTTAATGTAATAAATGAAGTGGGACACACATAATACAGCAAGGGGTGGACACATGTGTCTTGCAAAGGACACAGACTTTGTTCTTCAGACAACTGTTCATGCAGCAAATATATATGGTCATAAGTCATATGCATATCCTAGCTAGTTACCTCCCACTGATCATCTCCAAGAGTCAAGAGAGCTTTCACAAAGACATTGTTCAGTCATCTCTATTCATTGGCCCATATAGTCTTCTATACAAAAACTATGGCTTTATATGTCAGGAGTGTCTTATTGTAAATACTTGAGAAAAATCATCTGTGTTTGCTCTTTATTTTGATAAAGACTATTCCTAACAAATGTCAGTTCAAATATTTGAGAATTTAAGGAAAATTTGCTCTTACAAATCACTTGCCATGTAAAAAGTGAATCTAATAATGAACAAAATACTAATGTGCATGTGGCCTTGTTATAATACTTTATAAAACACAAGTGCACCTTAAGTCATAACATCTCAGTGCTATAATATTTCATCTTGATTTTCAGGAGTTTCAGGACAAATTTCTAGCTGCTGCAGTTCCTCCACTTTCACCCAAGAGACAAATAAATCCACTTTATCAAAGAGGATCTTCTGGCCATATGTGAGAGTAAATTCTGCAGTGAATGCATATCTTTGATTAGCTTCCCATTATATAAGATATGTAATCAATAATAAACTTTTACTTCATAACTCTTTTTATATTAAAAAATTTCAGTGATGAAATCATCCAGGTGTTATTAAATATCTGAAGGCCTTCAAATTAGTTGAAAATTATCAAGAGCTGTGTAGTTGAATAAAAATTTTCATGTACTCAGTATGTTCATGGAAAATGCTCAATTAATATTGCATTATCAATTAATGAATAAGTAGATAAGTAAAGAATACATGTAAACTTCCTTAAGTAATTTTTTAATATCACACACAATTCATATTTTGATAAGGCAATGATCCATACAGTATTTCAATCTGGAAAGATCATATTATAGAGAGAAACCCTGTTTTTAATATCAAATTACAACATTTTGTGAGATTTGGGGTACCTCCCAAAATGTATATTATATCTCAAAAAAATAACTTTTTGAAACATCAATTATGTGACGAATATAGTCAATTTTGTAGCAGCGTGTATATACCATCACAGATTCATTACAAAGGAAGCTAAACAACTTTTGAAGATTTGACAGTGTAACTGTGGAAATGGAAAGCAAAATTAAAACCTTTATGTTTAAAATTCCAAGACTGAAATGCTCAAAGAAATATATGTATTACAAAAAGAAAAGACTGTCAACTTGAGCAGTGTGCTGAAACTTGCCTAGTTCTAAAAAGCGGGATTTGAAACTGAGAATAACTATAAGAATTGAACATTAACTAATACATTTAGAGGGGGGCTACTGATGAAAGGTGACATTTCTGCTTCATGTTTCTTCCAGTGGGAACAATGGATTCCTGCACTTCCTAACTAACGTCATCATATCCATAAAATTGTTATGCACACTGATTGAAAAGTCATTACTTCATAGTAAATGTTTGCTATAGTTGCATTGCACCCCATATCACTATTCTTGAAGGCACCTTTAGTTTGTTGTTTCATTTTTTAACTTACAATAATAGTTTCATAATTGCTGTTGTTGGAGAAATATAATTAAAACAAAATCTTCTCCCAACACAGAAAATCCCCTACACAAAGATAGTAAGGAAAGAAAACAGTTTCATTATTGAATAAGCTTTAAATCAGAATGTGCTGCATATTATAGGCAATCTCCTAAGAGATTACAAAGAGAAAAAGAAATCTCACTCTTTTATATAGAGAGGCAGAAACAACCTATTACATACATGTTCTTGAGATACATGATTACTAGACCTCCAGTAAGAGGACTTGACAGCACTACTTGTCAAACATAGTTTATTCTAATCACCAGGTTAAGTTAGAATAATTGAGGTGACCATCTGTGTTAGCTAAGTGGTTCTATCCATAGGGAAAACAACCTCTTCATATCTTTATGGCACAGATAGTTTTGTAACTTGGAGCAAGGTGCCTGCTCCCATTCTCCCATGGAAACAATGAGATAGGGATGTTAGTCACCTTGAGAATTCCATGCCTTTAAAAAAGACATTCTTGGGACATAAAGCTGATAAAAGGTCTATCTAATTTTCAAGAGGTTTTATTTCTATTTCAAAGAGAGGAGAAAGTACTTGCAATTTTAAGTTTTCCAAAGTAAAATTCTATGATAAAAAGAAGGGGGTCTCTTTGCTTATTTTCAAGAGGGAGAATTAAGTCTCTTAGTTTTAGTTTTAATTTTTTTAACACTGTATAATGAAAAATACTTCATAAAAATTGCCTACATGCTTAAAATGTGCAATTAAATGCATCCCAAAATTACTGCACAATGAAACCGATGTTCTTTAAAAAACACTAAATATTTTAAAAATATTTTCTCCAAAAACTGATTAACATTCACTGATTTACCAAAATTCTTCAGTCTTTCTGAAATGTGTGCTAATTTAAAGCCATATTTCTATGAAATCACTAACTATTCTGATAATCCTAAGAATAGGAAAGTCCTAGAAATCTAAAAGTTCATTTAAAAATCTCACTTTTATAAAACTTACTTACTATTGGAGTTGAAATTGAAATAATGTAATTTTTTCTTTTTTTTAAATCATTCTGTCCTGATTAACAGTCAAAATATAATGATAGATGAGCTGTATTATATGTTAAATAGGTTTCCCTCTAAAAAAGTCACTGTAATATGGTTTTCAATAGAAAACATGGTACAGAGCAACAATGACACAAATGTAGAAGCAAATTGACATCCCATTTTCTCAGGTCTCGGCTCCTTTTCAGTATGTGAGAAAAAAGTGGAGTAGTACTATGAACAGCTCTTTTCCTTTCTTACAAATCTTTCTTTTCTCTGGAGAAGTCTGTCATTTTAGCACATGCTATAAACACGTTACCTTTGCTTTTGTAAATTTATCTCTTCTTTTTTTTATAGGGATATTCATTACTATAAAAAACAGTGTTTTAATAATTAATTATTCTTATATCATTCATTTTAGAAAAACAGACAACAAAAACTGTACTTTCTTATGGGCCAATCTGTTTATATTGTCCAGTAAAGAGTCTGCATTGTAACAGATTGAACTGCTTGTTTTGTTTAATGTTAGTCCTATTCCACAGTGGTATCATGGTAGAAACAATGAAATTTATTATGTTTATATGAGCTCAACTAAATTTTTAGAGTTTAAGTTGAATATTTGTTTTAATTTAATCTGCCTTATTACATGACAACATTGATTATGTAGAAGCAATGTGATCGTCCATTTTAAAAGGCACCTTTAATTGTTGCATCACTTTAGTTTAGACTCCTTGAGGCGACTAATTGATCAAATAAAATCAAAACTAGCAAACCTATTGACCCTTATACTCTATAAGTTACCCAAAGACAAATGGATTTTAATCAAAGAAAATGGCCGATTAGAGATATCTAATCATAACATTTCTACTGTAACAAGTTAAGATTACCCAAAGGTCTGTGAGGTTTTTTGTTTTATGCTATTTCTTGGTTGTATTAGAAGATAATTTGATAATGTATTTATTTCAGCTTGAAGTATATTCATGGAATTTATTATTTTCATGGCTCTGAACTCTCACATTTGTGAAAAATATTTTAACAAATAGCTATAGTAGTTCCTAATCAAAAGAAAATAATGCCATGTTTGTCAGTGGCAGATCAGCCTTTCCATTCATGTTTAGTGCACCAGGTATATTCCACTAGGGGAATAAAGTAAATATATGTTTAATAAATAGACAATAATTACAAAGTAAAATTTTGTAACCTATGTTGTCTTGATTATGGATTTTTTATTGATATTTTCCATCACATTCTATAAATTACACTTTTGACTCAGTAACAATCATAATTGCCATAAAATATAGTTATCCAGGATACACTACAAGTCATTATTGCCATATGTTCTCTAAAATAATTCAGAATGGAGTAGATTAAGGTTAATTCGTAATTGAGCAGGGAAAGCAGCCAAAATTTCTCACATGTGATCTACAGAAGTACATGCACATTACTGCTAAGTAAAGGAGTATTAATTTTTTGGATTATAATGAAGATGAGAAGCAGTTGAAAATAAAGCCAGTCATATATAAGGATAATCTTATCAAATATTTCTTAAACATTTCTATTTCATTAATGCTACCTTTTCCTATTTCTACTAATTCAATAAAAAATTAAGTTCTTATTCATCTGCATTTTAATAGCAACAGTGAAATTTGAAATCTAATGATTAGGATGTTTAACCTTGAGCTTTATATTATAGACTTTTTATTTAAACCTGCATTTGAAAATATTAATGTGTTGTGAGTATTAGACTCATGAATTGGTAGAATTTAAATATTGTGTTAATTTGACATCAATGGTATATCCAGATATGATGTATTTTCATATAGAATTGAAGGTAGAAATCCATCATTTTAAGAAAGGCTGAAAACTTCAAACACAGTTAAGTAATCAATTTTTTTCCTAAATTTTAAAAGATGAAAATATTTGTTAAAATACGTTTGAATACTTCTGTTGGTTAATAGACAACTAATGATTTCAGAAGCTCATATGCCTACGCACTGTTAGTTTTAAATTTATGGTCTAGCTGCATTTATGTTTATATAATTAAAACTGCATTGATTACAATAAATGTAAGTTAAGCATTTCTGAAATAATAGCATACCGAAACTAATCATATTACTTTAATAAAGAATGACAGGTAAAACTCCAAAGTGATTTTGCACTTCTTTTGGTCCCATTATTTCTCTAGTGTACCCTATTCTTCAGCTTCTATAGTGGCTTCTTTTATTTGCATTCCTAAGTCCCTACTCTATCTCCCTACATGTACTCCCTGGGATCACACATTCATAGTTTTAACTACCATAGCCATTGTGAAAGATCTCCAAGAAATCTAAGAGCTCTAAGTTTGTGCTTATATTATTAACAGAAATTTCTAGAAGACATTAAAAATCATTTGGATTTCCCTCTACTTCAAAGGGAACATGAGCAAAACAGGAATGCTTCTCAGCAAGCTACCTTCTACTCCAAGTCTGTAGTTCTGTAAATGGCATCATCATTCTCTATGTTTGCTCTTCCATTTATAGCCCTTACCTTTAATGTTTCATCAGATCTTGCTGATTCTTTCTAATGATTCATCCTTCCGTTTCTCTTTTGATTGCTGTCACTAATTTTCTGGGTCTGCTACACTTCAGACTTTCCAAACTGCTTTTCACAATATTACCTTTTCTCTAACTATTCTAAGCACATCACTAAAAAGACCTTTATAGAACATTACTTTATTGGCTTATTCTTTTGAAAAATTAAAAAATAATATCAATAGTGATGATAAAAAAACATTTCCTGAATCATTATATTTCAGACACTGTGGTAGACATTTAAAGTATGTTATTATATTTAAGTCCAACCTTTTGAACTAAGTATTATTATCACAATTTACTGAGAAATTTTTAGCAGCTTAGAGAAGGTAAGCAAATTACAAGGCTCAAGTAACGTGTACCAGGGCCCAGTTGGTAAAGCAGGTCTTTGGTTAATTACTCTTCCATATTCTATAGTCAAAGGATTTTTATTGCCAGCTTAAACAAGTTTAACTTCCTTTTATTTGTAAAGTATGATTTTTGAAGATAAACATCACTTTTAAGCAAATGTTCAAAAACTTTGTTTAACTTATTAATTAATGTGGGAATCAGTAAGGTGTCATTCCTGGTCCAAAGAGCATCTGAAAACCTGGGGTACCCAGACAACAAAGAAATGTTAGAATATAATTTCTGAGTTAAATGGAAAACAGTTTAATGTCCACAGGTTGTACCTCCTTAGAGTTATCTATACTGCTGAATGAAATTGTATCATTTCTGAGTTAGATATGAAACAATTTAATGTCCACAGGTCTTATCACTTTAGGGGTATCTGTATCATTGAACCGAAATTATTTGCATCTTTATTAGGAAAATATCTAGAAGCAAGCAAGTAACTTCAAAAAGTCTAGGACCTTTAATCAATCGTAACAACATGAAATAAGTATCCCTACACCAGCACAGTGCAATAGACATATAATGTGAACCAGCCATGTAATTTTTATTTTTTACTAGACTTATTAAAAATAGAGATGAAATAAATTTTAATAGTATATTTTATTTAACCCAGCATATCCAAAGTGCTATCATTTTAACATCAAATCAATGTAAAAATATTAAGATATTTTGAATTATTTTCATCCTAAGTATTAGAAAGCTGGTTTGCATTTTAACTGATAGCACCTCTTAATTCAGACAAATCATAATTTAAGTGAACAGCAGCTGCATGTGGCTACTGCTATTTTATTGGACAGTGTGGCCCTAGGTAACCTTTGGGTGGCCTCTGCCCCTATATGATATGCCATCCACATTTTATGGCCTTATTTATAAGTTATAGACAGTTTTTCTTGCAGGGTAAACTTTCAACATCCTCCATGAGGTGGAAAAGATTGTATCTCTCCAGGAATTACTTACCACCCTTCATTTCAAACAGGTCTGCCAAACTCTGGCTCAGCTCACAAGCCCGGTCATTTCTCACGGAACCTTCATCACATATGTGGTTGTTGCATTACAAAAGGTGAATTTTTGTTGAGCTCTAATTGTTCTATTTTCATAATCTCATTTAGTCCTCCATCTCATGAGCTAGGTATAATATTATTCCTATTCTGTAGATGGGAAATCCAAGGCACGGAAGGCTCAAAAACTTGGTCAAAGTTATGAAGTAGGACCATATGGCAGAGCCAGGATTTCAGTCTAGGTACTATCTGGGAGGCTTTTCTCTGAGTTTTTCTGTGTTACTATAGTACTCTAGTATACCATTCCAGTCAACATTACCAGATGGTTTCCCAGGCCTCCATGTATACTTATAACGAGTGCTACATAATTCAGCCCTTACTTTTATATAATCATTACAGATGAACTATTTTTGTTTCGCATTTTATTATAAACTCTGTAAGGACTAGGGTCATGTTTGTTTTCACCAACAGAGTGCATTACATACAAAATCTGTTGGACATGTAAGAGAAACCTATTACGATAACATTTCCTTACATTCTCCTTTAGAAATAAGGCTTTGCCTGTATTAAAATGCTAAATATTAACTTCACACAAGGCTGAACTATAATCAGGTAAAATATGCTTTGCAATCAAAATATGATACAGTAAGTCAATTGATGGTCAAGAAATTGTTCCAATGGTTTTCAATAAAAAAGAATCAGAATATTGAGAAACCCAGAACTTGTAGGAATATTTTTCTCCCTGTTCTCAGGACTATACTTAAATTCTGATTGGCTAGTGATGGAAAATGGTTATCAAGTGTGGCACACTAGACAAGAGTAGTAAAGGAAATCAATGACAATGTAAGTAAAGTGATTAAATTTAACACATTTTATCATTTAGCCATTAACTTTAAGCATCTACCCTGCTTCCAGCGGATTCTACAATTTACTTACTGCCTAGGAAACGCTGATTACATTTTTATAGTTATCAATGGATTTACCAACAAAAGCCACTCTTTACTTTCCAACATCTTATACTGACTTCAAGTAAATTGGTAGTAAAAGGAAAACTATAATACAAAAAGTTTTGGCAAACATATTTGAACCAGTTACTCTACATAAACAGAAAATATATTTTATTTAGTGATACATCCAGAAAAAAATGTATCCTTTGTTATTGCTAATACACATTAGGTGGCCCATCCTCACCTAATTTTCTAATTAATCCCCATCTAAGTTTCCAATTTGTTAGAAACTGTATATGTCTGTTCTCAGATATTTTAAATATTTTTGTACATAAGCTTACACAGTTGCAATTGCCCAGATTAGTCAACAAATTAAAGATGCTTTAAAAATAAATCATTGAAGTGAACACATTTGCTCAAATATTTTTACTGAAAAATCAGTCTTGTTAGGGTTCTTGAGAGTATGATCGTGTTAAAAGGAGTTGTAATCTTTGAATGGTAGCTAGACCCATCAGTACTCAAGGACATTAGTCTGTGACTCTTTAGCGGCTTCCACTTTTATATTTCTATATGTTTAATTTACTACACAATGTGAGTTATATTAATGAGATAGTCATTAAAAACAATATATCACTTATAAACAGTAGTTTTAAAATGGTAATTTTCATGCAGAATCATCTCCTTAGCCAAAGTTTTCCTTATTTTTCTCCAGCTAACAACTTTTGTTTCAGATATTGTATCTGAGATGTTGATGCCAACTGTATTAGCAGTTGATCTTTCTATTATCTTATAAATCTTGGATCACAAATATTCTTACTTTTCCAGTTCTGAATACTCATTTTATCATGGTTTATACAGTATCATTTGAAATGTTTAAGATCTAGATAAAGCAAAAGAATATAGGAGGCCAAAAATGAATTATGCATAAAAACTTGCTTATTGACTTGAAATTTTTATGAAAGTTTCCAAAGTGACCTTCTCTGTAAATGTACAAGTAACTCTGACAAAGATGAAATAGTCTTTACCTCATGGGAGACACACGTCAAAGAATACTGTGTGCAAAATTTGGCTTGATATTTGAAAATCTTACAAAGTTTCAAAGTCACAGATTTTATTTCAAGGAATAATCCATTTTTTGTCTGCTTTTCTTCAATATGCTGTGTTCAGTTTCTCAGGACTGCATATATGTCATATATCAGATTTTAACTTTTGACTAAGGGAAAATTCTTGATCACTTAATTTTAATTATGAAGAATATTTTAAGTATGAAAGTTTTAAAAAAAGCAAGTACCTCTTACTACACTTGCTTCTTTTTTAAAGGAAAATTACACTAATTATTTATGATTTTTAATGTACATCTTTCCTACTCTCTTAACTTTATTACCCAAAGAAGTTGAGAATATAAGAAACTAAAGTCAATAAAATAAAATATGTCAAGCTATAGTCTACATTTTTAAAAATTCACCATAATTCCATTTACTTTATTGTGAAGCTTGAATTATGCAATCATTGCTTTTAAAATGACAAGAAATTGTCAATACTACATTTTTTTAAATGTAGAGTTCTTTTGTCAGACAATGGTTGATGTTTTTAAATATTTTGGTATTACCAACACATTCATGGGAGTAATGAATATAAAAAAGTCAGGAATGTTTTTAACAGATGGTTGGTGCAACCTCTAATCCTTAATTAGAGTAACCACTCACTATAATTTCACTGCATCTGTTGAAAATGTGATAACTTAAGTCCTTGTTTTGCTTATAAGACAAAGCACTGGGGTTGAAGTGAGATGCATTGAGATTTCAAAATTTACAACCCTCTTAAATTAAACAAATAAATGTATGTAGAGTGACTGAAGTCTTTCTCATAGACTGAATTTATGTGTTAGAAAACATTATGGGTAATAATCCTGTGAAAGATCAAAGACATTCTTAAATGAGAGACAGATGTGGGAAGTAAGTTTATACTCAGGTGTTTTATATGTATGTACATATATTATATATGTGTGTATATATACATATATTCCTAAGTATAGCAGCTAATTTCATTTCTGGCACTTAAAAACAAAACAAACAAAAAACAAAAACAGCAGAAAACAACATTTTACCACATCTCAATGGTTAAAACCTAAGAGTAATTTAGGTTTTAGTTACTGATTTAGTTCAAAATCTAAGTTGTAACACTGAAAATACTTAGAGAAATGTGAAATATGAAATAAATACTGACTTGTAAAACAATTCAATACCATCACCCCTAATGCAGTGGGATAATTATTATCTGAATAAGTTATATTAGGCTATTGCAAAATTTGCAAAGGTTGGAAACACTGTTTTGAATTTTAAAAGTTTTTTTAAAAAGTCAGCCTTTGCTCAAACATATAGTTGCTCTGTGAGCTTGGTTAAGTCACAGAACATCTCTAGTCTCACTTCTCTCTTAAGGAAAATGACAATAGTTCTACTTATTTGTGATGCATATAAGTGTACCAATCAAGCCAGGATCACTTGGGGAGGCCTAGAAGCCCTGTGGTGTCCTTTGCCTACAATAATAATCATAAACACCACTATAGAATGATTTTCTGTACATTATGTATTGTATGTACACTAAATCTAATTTTAGGATATATGTCTTATTAGTGTCATTATAATATTATACTAGGAGTGATCTAGGGTTTTTCAACAGTGGCAATAATATGCAATGTAGGCTATTTAGCAGCATCCTTGGCCTCTGACCACTGGATAGCACACATGCCCGTGCCCACAATGCACTATTACAACAACGGAAATTGTCTTCAGATATTCCCAAATGCCCCATGGTAGCAAAACTGTCTTCAGAAGAAACCGTTGGAGTAAACAGCAGATCTAAACTGTACCAGAGATGTGATGGATTTTAATCACATAACACATTAAGATTCAAACATACTGTTTGCTTGCTTTATGAATTTCAGTATGATACAAAAAGAACAAGTTTAATAATGCTTTCTTTAAACAAGGTCAAAATCCTAATTATCAAAAAACAAAATTGAAACATTTTAAAAGAGAGAAAAAAAGAAACAGGATTTATAAAAATGCACCAGGCTAAACTTACATTTGTTCAAATGATCATGCATGTTTCTCCAAACAGTATTTACCTCAAAGATGCTAAATTGGCCCTGTAAGGAAACATTTGATGTAACAGACCTGAAGTTCAGGGGAAAAAATGAAGAATGTTAAAGGCCTGAACAATTTTCTAAGACTGAAGCCCCCAAATTTTCCTGGGCCTGAGAAATGCCTGCAAACCACTTTATATACATAAATTCTCAGGTGCCAATCCTAAAGATTTGGACTCTGTCGGGCTGAGATGAGACTCAGAAATTTGCATTTTACTGGTACCTTAGAAAATTTTGGTGCAGCTGATCCACACACATGTAACCTGGCTAGGGTTTAGGTTTCTTTTCTTTCTTTCTTCTTTTTTTTTAGTGGATGAGAATACATTCATTCCCTCTGTATTACACAATTTCTACAAATCCATTTCTACTCCCTCCTGTTTCTGAGATACTGCTCCATTCTTCCTGCCACTGGTCATTGTTAGATTATGTTTATTTCTATCTCTGAGCTCTCTGTTTTGTAATCCTAATATTGTTTTTCACTCTTTCCCTTCCTAAAAAGTCAACAGATAAATTAATGTCTCTTCAGTGTTTATCTCATGGAAAACAGTCAGCAAAGAGCTGTAGAACAGTGAGGAAGTGGAAGGCATCATTTTGCTTACTCTGTAGTAGAGAACTTTTACTAATAAACATCCCCAATAGGAGCTGTAAATCTCATGCATTTATTAGTCTTTGAATTATCTTTAATAATCTGCCAAAAAGAAATTTCATGATGGTTGCCACTGAATACCCATTTGAAAACCATCAGTTTAAATTGACAAAAATTGAACCCACATGCACGGTTAGAGAAAGTACATTTCCTTTTGAATATAATAAAGCTTTGAAAGTATCTGATACTGTACCCAATTACCTGTGGAACTTAAAAAAAAATGAACTTAGTCTTATCTAAAAATTACTCCTCCAATTAGAGAAATTCCTTGCAAAAATGTTGCTGAAATAGCTAAACCCTCACCTCAGCATAGTCCTCTCAATATTCTGTTTTTTAGATATAAATATTTAACAATTTGCATGCATGGAACTGTTAATAAAAGATTAAATGTTATAATTTGTGAGAAACAAAAGCTATAGAAGTCTATTTTATCATCATTATTGTTGTTATTTTTATTGTCAGCTAATATTTATTAGTTCTTAGTACTGTGTTAAGCCTTATTATTAAAGGAACAATAAAATGAAGAAGTTGCCTCTTTTTATATTCCAATAAAAAGATAATCTTTTTTGCATATTGAAATCAAGTAATTAATTAAATTTTATGCTTACTAATTTTGACTCTAGTATATTTAAATAATAGATAGAATTTGTCAGAGTAAAAGAATAAATATTGGGAGTCTGATAGCCTAGGTTTTGTGATGAGCTTAGATCACTTACTTGCAATATCATATAAGCAAGGCATTTGATGGTCTTTCACAAATAATAATTGTAGATAATAATAGTGTATAAATAAAAAAGTATCTACTGACAAGGTTGTATAAAGGCTTATCACTAAACTATAAGTAAAAGCAAGAATATATTATAAATAGAATATATGAGGAAATTAAATTAAATTTTATTTTATTTTATTTTTCTAGTTAATTCTTGGTAACTAAAAGAAAATGAAATGCATCTTATGGCTGAAAGTCTTTTTGAAAGATAGCTAAGCCAAAGGCTGCAAACTTTTTTTTGTTGACTTCAAATGTTATTAATTAGCATTAGGTCTTATTAATAATTTGATAATAAGGTCTTTCAGTTACCTACTTTAAATTTTTATCATTACTCCAGTGAAACATAATATTAAAAGTAAAGTAATATTCAATATGAAACTTTGCAGAAAATAACTTTATTACATGGTTGCATTTTTTTACACTGCAAAATATAGCATGCTTCTGTGTGAAGATTACTAAAACAGGCACTAAAATATTTTGAAAGTAGGTATAATATGGTTAGAAGTCAAGAAAAAGACCAGGAAGTAGTATTCTGGACAATTGGCAAAGGAACTATCCTGGATTACAGGTCTGCATTAGAAAGTTTACAATAACCTGTTAAAAATATCAAAGGTGGAATAAAATAAGTAGGGACTTGAGAGTGGTAGGGATTGAAGCATTTCTTATGTAAAGATATACCTAAAGAATGACTATTAGGACAAAACTTAACAATATGAATATAAGATTTTTGTATTTCTTTAGAAGATTAATTATTTGATGTATAAGTACATTCAAAGATTACGAGCATTACAAAATACAATGGGAATTATGTATATGCATTTTTTAGGAAAGAAAAAAGTTAAATTTCACAAAAAGGAATTTTAAAAAACCCAGGAATTTCTCTATATTGAAAGATCAATATCTTATAATCATTAAGGAAAATTCTCCTAAGAAATCATTAATGTTTTCTCTTTACTGAATCTTACATACTCTAAAACCTTCCCTAGCCACTTAGGTAGAGATTTATCATTTTCTGGAGAAAATGAAATCTGTAAATTAAATTACAGATTTGAATTTTGACTAAAAAAATAAACATGAGGTTATTCATAGAATTCTGTGTTCCATGAAAAATTAAATAGCCTTATGGTTAGGCATAATTTTTCATGAGTAGTTAAAAAACTGCTCAATTTTTATATTCATGGTAAAGGTTTATGATCTTACTCCATTTAAAGAATCATAGAAGTATAATCTAACTGTAGAAGCAACTATATGTTCCATGTTTATACTATGCTACTGTAACTCCAGAGGGAAAATCTGTCTCCCAGGCTAGGCAAATTACCTTTGAAACTGAAATCAGTCAAAGGGAGGAATAAACTGGGAGGAACCTTTGATTGCCTACAAGCAGTTGTCCACTTCCACTTGACAATGTCTTTCACGAAATGGCTACAAAAAAAGGGCCCCACCCAACCTCTCCAGTCCAGATATGCCCTCACTCCCCCTTGTAATTATCTATTGATATGGGGATGGACTACTTCCCCCCTCCCCCTTGGAAACACCCATTGATATGGAGATGCCCTAAGGCCAGGCAAGAGATTCTGGAAATATTGTAAATTTACCCACAGCTACCTATGCTCAAATCTCTCTCTATATATTTACATCTATATCTGAATATCTATATCCATATCTATATGTCTCTATTAGCCTATTAATTTTCATCTAATCCCTATGAGACAAATGTTGCTATAGGTTAGGAGACTTGATATTCAGTAGGCTCAGAACTTTTTGCAAGGCCACACAGTAAAAAGGACAGAAGCACTTGAATCCTGTATCTGTTTGCTTTGGAAAACCTTCATTCATTCAATACATATTTACTGAATGTTCTTGATGTTCCTGGTGCTTAATGTTTTAGAGGTAAATGGAAGAAGATAAGAAACCTATCCTACCTGCCCTTTATGCTCATTTTTCAACCTGGTAATTCTTAAACTTTAGTTAAAATGTGCTGTCCAGTCCACTTCATCACTTGTTGCAGTGAGAACTCTCCCAATTATTGTGACAAGGACATCTAGCCATGGCAGCTTGTGGGTTGAGGCCTATTCCTCCTGATTCCCAGTTTAGAAGTCTTTCTACCACACCACAAACTGATAAAGCAAGCCTTGGTATGTTTTTAACATCATATTAATACACTGAGTATCTAATTCAGGCTTCCAAACAGGTACGTTTACTCTTTCAAGCTTCTAGGACACCCCTGTGCTGCTTCTGTAATGTGGGGAGAAATAAAGTGTCTATCTTGGCACAGCAGTCTCTGCTAAGGGTACAAATCGCTGCTGTCAAATTGTCCTTGTGGCAGCACTCATCGATTTTTAAGACAGCCAAAATAAGAGATCACCCATGCTGTGCTCAGTTAATTTTGCATGTATAGACAAGATGCCTTATAGAATTCAGTGATTAGTTTACAGCTGGTTTAATTAAAGGATAACAGTATAAGAGCAGAGATCTTGATTCACATTAAAAAAAAAAAGAAGACATACAGCTAGTTAAAACATTACAATATTGCCTAAAATCACAGTATTATCTCTTGCAAATAAGACACAGCAAAGAAAAACAAGAGGCACAACATCTTGTATAAGGAATTTATTGATATTGGAAAAGCTAGTAGTAAAAAACATTTTATAATTAGGCTTGCTTGATCCTAACAACCAGCCTGATGTTCTTTGGCTTCACAAAAAATATTAGTTATTAGACTCTCTTAAGGAAAAAACCAAGTCTGAAAGCAAGCACCTAAAAAGAGATTCCATGTGCTTTTATTTCTTTTTTAATGTTTTTTAATATGAAGTGCAGTTGATATACATTATTATATTATTTTCAAGTATGCAATATAGTGATTTAACAGTTATCCACATTATTAAATGCTCAACCCAACTAGTATAGTTGTCAACATAGAATAATGTTACAGAAATATTGACTATAGTCTCTATGCTGTACTTTCATTTATATTATGATTGATTTATGATCATAATAATTTACATTATGATTGATTTATATTATGATTAGGGTTCTGTGCCTTTTTATTTCCTTCACCATGTGTTTTTATGTCTATGTTGAATTCCCTCCACCACCCTTGTAGTTTTGCAATTCTAACATTCATAGGGAGCAAAATTGGCCGTGAACTTAAAATGAGACAGTACATTTAAGACCAATGGCTCCTATGTAATAGGTGCAAACTTCGTTAGAAGTTTTATATTTTATTTTATCATTAAATGTTGGTGATTTTTCTACCTAACTCTTAAGAACAAATCTGGTTTGCCATACTATAAAATTTCAAAGTAAAGGAAGTATAACCACTTGAGGAGAGAGAAACCACTGATCTCCACAGGTTAGGTCAAGTTCTAACCTAACGCAAAATATTTTTATAGGTTATACTATGTGCAGAAAACATGAGTAATGCTCAATAAGAAATCAGGGATTCAAAGATAGAAATTTAAATGTTTTGCAAGCAATTTTTAAAAATAGAAAAAAGAAAACTTGATAGTTTCTATTTCAATAAATCAAACTGCACGTAAAAAATAAAAATGAAGTAGGCATATATAATGTAACAAAAAGGTAAAAACCTTCTCCACAAAGAGAATTTCAATTTTATGACAACCAAGTTTACTTCAATTAAACACAGGTAGAGGGACCCTTTAAAAATATGCCAATATTGGGACTGAATAACACTGATTCTCATAGGAAATCATGAGCTGTAAGTGGGTAGAAATATTATACTCATTTTAGCATGTTATATAATAATAATTGTACTTATTTTTCTGTCATGAGTTAGAGATTTACTTTAATTGTATTTCTTTAAAAGGTGTTGAATATTTCATATTCATTTTCTTAGAGTTGTGAATTTTGGTTGGTGTATCAGTTTACTAGGGCTTCTGTAACAAAATGAACTAGGTGGCTTAAACAAAAGAAATTTATTTTCTATGAGATCTGGAGGCTAGAAGGTCAAGGTAAAGCTAGCAGAGTTAATTTCTTTCAATTTCTTTCTCCTTGGCTTGCAGAAGATCATTTTCTAAATACATCTTCACATGGCCTTTTCTCTCTGTTCATCTCTGGTGTTTCTTCATCTTCTTAAAAGGACATCAGTCCTTGGCTGGTAATTATAGATTTGCTTTGTTTATGTCACCGTATTCCTATTATGTTAATATGTGTGTGCAAATTAGTTAGTAGTTTAAAACCTATACATACTTAAGGTACTATACAAGAAGATATGTCAAAGAAATAATCAATCCTCCCAAGTTTCCTTCATATGCTACATCTATAGCTTTTCTTCTTCCTTCCTAATTACAAACCTTAAATAGAATTCGTGCCTCATATCGAATTTACCGAGTATCATAATTCCTCCAGGTGGTAAAGATACCTCGAGACAAGTGCTGGGCATAGAAGCCACAGGGCATAAATCTGCAAAGAAGTAAAAAGCTAACCTTTGCAAACAATATGGCTTCTCTCTCACTTACCAACTTTACATTTCCCTGTATGGCCCCGGAAGATGACTGGTTAGCCAGAGACGGGTAAGATTCCTCAAGGGAGGAACAACCTAAGACAGGCACAGTCGCAGGGGGGCCATCAGGTGAGAATTTGGGGATCAACAGAGGTGAGGCTCAGAACCTCACCCCCCCTGCTTTGAGAGAAATCTTCTGCATCCGTGGATGTCTTGCTGCCCTTGTCTAGCCTGGATTAATACTTAGTCCATAGGCACACACCTGATCATCTGATCATCTACATTTGCCTTCTTACAGCACTAAACTATGTTTTCTACCTTTATCTTGCATCTACCTACCACTTCAGCATTTTATTAAAAATAAAAATAATAATAATAATAGGAGAAATGTGGGATCAACATATAAATCAAGTACAAAAATCAAATGAATATTCATATTTGACCTGATGGTTTATAGGTCATATTGCATGATCAAAACCGAAAGTTTCTGTGATGAATGCCCTTGTACTGTTCACCATGTAAGAATTTATTCACTCTGTAAGAATTCGTTCACCATGTAAGAACTTGTTCGTTATGCTTCAGAAGATTGGAGACTGACGAGAATTAGGCTTGAGATGGATTAATGATTGTACATTGAGCATTGACCCCCCTATACTGAATTTTATTGTTGTTAACAACCATTTGATCAATAAATATGAGAGATGCCCTCTCAAAAAAAAAAAAAAAAAAAAAGGACATCAGTCTTACGGGATTAGGGCCCCACCCTTATGACCTTATTTCATTTTAATTACCTCTTTAGAAATTCTATCTCCAAATAGACTCACATTTGAAGTTAGAGCTTCAACATACAAATTTGGGAATACACAATTCAGTCCATAACACTAGGAAAGGGAGAAGCAATTACATTTTAAAATGCAAATGGAATGGGTGTGCAAGACCTGAATTATCTTTTCTCAAAAAAAAAAAATTCAACCTTTGTCCAGGTCCTGGGAAGTAACTTCTAAGCCCCTGTATTGTTCACCTACTTAGAGTATCTTTGGTTTACTAGAGGAAACTTGGCATGTACAAGAAAGTATGTAACAGAACTCACAGAAATCATTAAAAACTAGTATAGTTATATTTATTACAGGGAAAAGATGAAAATTAGAAGCAATCAAAGGGATGCAAATGGAAAGGTCTGGGAGGGCTGCAAATGCCAAGCTTTCCCCTTCCTCAGGGATGCCTTCCCCTCCAGCATCAATATGCAGCAATACACGTGGAATGCTGAGAACCCCGGAAGCTCATACAGCTTCAGCCTCCAGAGTTTTATTGAAACCTCATTACCTAGACATGACTGGTTGATTGTTTTGCCCGAGTGGTTGAACTCAGTCTGAAGCTCACCTCACTCCATCCCCAAAGTCAAACTAATTTCATGTAGCTTAAAAACCTAGCCTTCCAATCACGATTGGCTTTTCTTACCTGGCCAGCCCCCACTGTGACTCATCTGACTTGCTGTCAGGTGTGGACCAACAGTGACTGACAACAACACTCCCAGCACTCAGGAAATTCCACAGGTTTAGAGGCTATCTCCCAGAAGCCTGGACAAAAGCTAGCCTCTCTTTGGAAGTCAGGTTCCTTACCACACATAACATTAGCCACATGGATAGTCAGCCATATCTAAGTGACAAACCTTTCATAAAAGCCTGAACACCAAGGCTCAGGTGAGCTTCCAGGGCTGGCAATGCTCATTGCATGTTGTCCAACATGGCAGCTAGAGAAGTAAGTACTTTTCCTCACAGTCCACTGAAAGAGGGCCACAGATAAGTCTATACCTCATCTTTCCCAGACTCTGCTTGACGCATCTTTACCCTTCAGTGATTTTGAATCTGTATTATTTCTCTTTAATAACATATAATTTTGAATGTAATGGCTCTTCTGAGTTCTGTGAGACCTTTTAAAGAATTGTTGAGCCTGAAGGTGATCTTGGGAAACCCCCAAAACAGAGCAGTGGACATGTGTGATTTGAGGTATGTCTTACGGCACTATTTTGAGGATGACAAAGATATTGAAAACTACCACCATAGAATGCTTCTTTTGGTTTGCCCAGGAGTCAAAGGAACTAAAATTCCACTAATTATGTTATTACATCATGATGACACAGAAGACAATTCAGAAGATCCTGAATCACAATGCTAAGTCATACTTCCCTTTTAGAAGAGATATATGAGAAGCAAATCAATCTGATAAATCACCAAAGGTGAGGCATTTAGTGCTGGCAAACCACAGATGGTACTTGATTTGATCACTGGCCAGGGCAGTTTAATGACCAAACACATTTTCTACCACTCAGTGCTGATAAGAACATCTGAGTCAGGTGTATCAGGATTTTTCTTCATGTATTAATACTGAGGGGGAGTGCAAATTTAAGCCTAACCCAAAAAATGTGGTGGATGTGAAGACACAGAAAATGTTCATTTAACTTCAGCATGCTGTAAGCCATGTAACTGTGTGTATATCTATAAATGCACATATAGGTGTACATACAATACTGTTTGTGTATAAATATATACATACAAGTAAATACTTATATCTATACACATGTGCCTTTTAGGCACTTTACATACTTTAACACATTTATTCACCACAATAATCCTCTGGGTTGAGCTCTGTTATTACATCTGTTTAATAGAAAATAAAACAAACTCAGAGGTTAAGTAATTTATCTCATAATCTTATGAAAGACAGCTTATAAATGGCAAGTTGCAGTTCAATTCAAATCTTGCCAGCACAGACTCAGAACATGCTGGCTAACTGCATATAAATAATTTTGTCCAGAATCAGTGTAAATCAGTTCATTGTTTCATAGCAGCAGCATGAGAATTGAAATCTTGGCTCCCACATTTTCTTCCTGTGTGTTTTTGGACATCTTCACTCCATCTCAGTTTCCTCCTTAAGAAATTGGTTGTCATGGCAATCACTTCCGGGTGTAATATAATGATTAAGTTAGCAAATGTATATCAAGCGCTTACCTGGAGCATAGTGAACACTTAAGTGATATTTTTATAGGTTTATGACACAAATTCACAAATCTTAGGCAATTCTTAGATAAGAATCCAGTTTTGAAATCACTGCATATACAGTAGGAAGAAGTCAAATCAGAGTATTTGTGTGGGCCTTTCTGATAATATTTGATTCAACTTGAACTTGAAATATGGATCTATATATGGGGAACTTGTCCAATGCTTGTTTTATTTCTGTATCATACAGATTACAAATTCTGAACAAATTTCAGACTCAGTGGCTCTGAATGCAGATATATTGCTTTGGCTCAGCTTTTTACAATAAATATTGCTTGCTTTATGAAAAATTTAACATTCTTATATTGGTACAATTTGGCCAAAATATGCAACAAAAAACCCAATTCACACAAACAAAGGTGGCCTCTGGAAGTTGGTGACCTTGACTTAAACCTATGCTTTTCTCTCTGCTGGGAGTTTTGCTCTGCCCTCTGGATGGCAGATTTGATACCTGAGACTTTGCTGATGTGTCTTCTGGGAGGGAATCTTATCCTAAGATAAAAATAAACAGAGTTTTAGACTTTTGCCTAGAACTGAAGTTTTAACTGTTTGCGCATGGCTCTAATGAGGGAGGGGCCTTTTCCGAGTGCTTTCCTTCTGGAAGATGCTCTACTGGCCAATAAAATGAGTGATTTTTTTATCAAGTTAGAAGAGCACACTTTGGAAAACACAGCAATTCAGAGACAAATAAAGGCACAATGCAGTGAAAATAGATACACAGTACCATGAACATTTTCCAGAGGATAACAGATCTCACAAGTCAGATACCTTAGAAAGACCAATAATAAAGTGTCTGTTTGTAAAACATTGGCTGTGAAGAGCTAAGGCATGATTGCAGATTCTTTCTATTTAAAATTAAAAATGCTGATTCATGGCAGACAGCATTCCAAAGACAGACAAGTATGGCCCAATAAATACATGGAAAAAATCAAATAGGATAAAAACCTTTCCTGTGGCCACTCATGATTGAGGGTATCTCAAATTGTCTATAGGTGAGATATTGGATGTTAAAAGTAGGTCTATATAAAACATTACCTTTAATCACTTTTGTATTAATTCATTATTACTGTGTAATAGCATATGTGAAATGATATGATTCTAATAGCCATGGCTGTGTTGATGCTCTGAGAGTGTTAATGAGACCACTATTTTTCAATATTAAACCATTCTACTTTTCAAAAAGGTTTCGTTTCCCCTTAATTAATAAATAAAGTTACATAATCAAGGAAAGTCTTTTATACTTTGCAGAGAAACTAAATGGCACTTTTTGCTCAAAAAAGGATTCACCTTACATGATATTTCCAGACTTCAAAGATTCTATGGCTGTTACTTCTTAATGTGAAACAGCTTTGCTCCATTGCTCCCATTTGTCCTTCCCTGTGTCCTTATGGTGCTCTTGAATCTATCTTCTCTGCTTTTGCACACCCAACAAGAGAATGCCTAGGAATGCTGCTGTCACCTGTCACTGATATGAATTCAACCCAGGCAGACCACTGCTACAAGTGCAGCTCCACTGAAGAAGGGGGCTGTATTCTAAGGGCCGGTATGATACAGTGGAAGGCGTGCAGAACTTAAAGCAAGATCTCTGCCTCTGATAAGGTTAAGACTTTTAACTGGGCAAGGGAATTTCATACTTTCATATTCTGGAAGCCTGCCTTCCTGCAATTTCAGCATCCATTTAAAAAGTGCTTTAATCAACTGTACATACAGTGTTCAGGAAAGAAAAGTTTCCTGGCTTTGTTAATAAAGAATTCTACATACTATATTATCATGTCTCTGTTTTATCTGGAGCAGCTTCATTCTGATGCTGAAGTTTGTTAAGTGCGTGTATTACATTAAAACCCACTGATTGGCAGCCTTCTGTAAGGATGTATATCAAGTAATTGCTATATATTAACAGTGATATGATAATAATGCTGTCAGGTAAGGGCATAAATGGTGAACTACTATGACTTTAATGGTATGGCTGGCAGAAACCATCAAAATTTTATTGAGATCTATGAGCAAGGAGTGTGGCTAAACGTTAACCATTTATGAGGTGATAAGGCTTCATATCTGTTAACCATTTATGAAGTGATAAGGCTTCTTCAGACTGCATTAAATCAAAGTTTATATCACAAGTAACTACAATGTATTAAATAAATGAGCATATGGAAGCTCCAAAATATTCTAATTTTCACTGTGAGGTTTTATCATTCTGCTGTTTTGCACCCAAGCAAAAAAGAACTCACTTAACAGTATTGACACAGAAGTGTTTACTCCCTGTTTGGGCAGTGCAAAAAGCTCTAGTGGGTATTTTACTGTTATTTTCATAGGTCGAAAGGGTGAATTTTAAATTTTTCCTTAAGTGGAAATACACACAAATGCAACATTTCATGTTGCAATCCCTAGATCAGAACTGAGAAGGTAATTTTTTTCCTCCAGATTTAAGATCATACTTAGCTTATAGTCAATTTTTCATTACCATGAAATCCATTTATATGCCAACTCTTCTATAATTTCAGTTTTATTCTCTTTGATTACTTTATGAAGTAATCGTGCATTAATATAATATCCTAAATTGCTATTTTCCATAGCTTATAATTCCATTTCTTTTGGGGGAAAAATGAGTACTTACATCAAGAAACATTTAATCTTCAATTTCTATCCCATGGAGATGAAACAACAGCATATAGATTGAGGCATATATTAATAGCATAGAGATTAAGGCATTTTATTCCTAAAGAGTACATGTTTCAACTAGTCTTTAAAAATTACAGCAGAGGTGAAAGAGCTATGAGATAACAATTACGGAGCCGATATATTAAAGAAATAGATATATGCTAAAACTAAAAATGTTACTGAGAAGAAAACAAAATCCATCTAAGGCAGTATGTTTCCCAGCCAAAGAGAAAGGGTTAATGAAATCTTTCCATTTAGTTCAGTAAAAATAATGTAGCAGACTTTTCTTCTTAGAAAAATAAAAAACAGTTTCTGTATGATTTTGGAGAATTCTTTCATTTTGAATAGAAAGTTTGTTGGTTTTCTTTTTAGCTTTACATCTTTTCTCAAAACAATTTGCTTTGTTTCCTACATATATATTTGATTGCTACTTGTGCATTGGTTTCACTTTGTACTTCTTATATTAGGCATTTTCGCATTTTCCTTTGCCGTGTTTCTTCTCAGACTATCCTCTGTAATTAGAAGTGCCTTATAGGAGTAGCATGTGTTAAGAATTTCTGAAAGAGCAGCAGATAGGATTTCCAGTACTTGGAAATCGGAAGGCACCCACTGAAAAATGAGAAAATTTATAAATTAAGTAAATTGAAGTTCCTCATCTTTCTATCCAGTATTTTATTTGCTAGAAGAGGCATTTGAGCAGCAGAGAATCTCATTTACTAAAATAAACTTATAGAGAGGAGTAGCATGTTACCATTTTGTTGATAGTAGAGTTTGAATTCTAGTGTGGATGGATAATCCAGAAGAAAAAGATTATACTATATGTGTGTTTGTTTGTTTGTTTGTTTGTTTGTTTGTTTATTTATTTATTTATTTATTTATTTATTTATTTATTTATTTATTTATTTATTTATTTATTTATTTTGTCTAACTCAAAGAGATTTCCTATTTGCTACTTACGATAAATGTGTGTGTTTGTGCATACACATGTAATGTTCTCCATGAAGACAGAAGGGAAAGAATTAAGTACTTCTTATTTTTATTAAGTGGTAGAACAGGGATTTAATAAGACTAATGCCACGGATCTGTTATTAACAACAGGATATATTGGCATTGTATTATTTTCAAAAATTGATTCACTATCTCTGCATACTTGCTATTTTACATAGGTTCTGCCTATCTAGCTGGAAAGGAAAAACTCAAATATTTTGCACATAGCACTACTAAACTTCTCATTTCTGTCTTGGATGGAGTCTATTCCTGCTTGGAGAGCTTAGGTTCTGAAGGAACATAAGCATTTTAATATTCAATTCTCCCTACGGCTCAACTACTTAAGATGGTTTACATCGTTTGAAAAACAATTCTAACTAATATAAGATTATTCAACTGAGTAATGAACATTGTTACTTAGGTACAAAAATCTAAGGGCATTGTATAATAATAGGGTGGAGGAAAGAAAAACAGCATAAATTTAATTAAATCAGGTTAGGAACTAATGAGTCTCTATCATGAAATGTCTATTCTCTATCTTTTTGTAGGTCCTCACCCTGTAATAGGAACCTGTGATTGTACTCAATTTGGCTATAGGTGTTTTATTTCCTTAAACTATTTTTAATAGTAAATGATAAAAGATAATTTTTATGTCAAAACAAAGCAAGTAGGATTAGGTTCAATTGTTCCTCTTTCTGTGACTTGCAGGGTGTACAGCCAGGGAAGCTACTAAAATAGTCTGGATAGCACATGCCCTTACTCTAAAATAAGGCATTTGTTTAAAACAATCTAAGTGTCTTAGAAAATGTAGGATTAATATTGACTAGGTAGGGTAAAGCCAAAGCTCATTACTTGTGTGATTACTTTGGAGAATCATTTCTCATCATTTTTTGAAACTTAATTTTTTCAGAGGAGTTTTTGGCTTACACAAAAATTGAAAAGAAATATAGAGCATCCTTTGTCCTCCTTGCACATATTTTCCTATTATTAACATCCTGTATTAGTGTGTTACATGTGTTACAATTAATGAATTAATAATGATACTTTATTATTAACTAAAGTTCAAAATTCACAGTAGGGCTCACTCATTGTGTTGTACCATTCTGTGGTTTTATAAATTTAAATGACAGGGTAATTTCTTAATATTCTAATCATATTTTTTTAAAATAACATCCATCAAATAGTTCAGTCCCTCTTCTCTTTTACTATAGACTGAATTGTGCATAATGGAAAATGTTCATAATGGATTTTGGAAGTCTCTTGAGACATATGTGTGTGTGTGTGTGTGTGTGTGTGTGTGTGTGTGTGTGTGTGTGTGTGTGATTCATTATGGGGAAAATCTTTCCACATGTACATTTATCTTTGCCTCACAGTATTTCTAGTATAATTTCTTCTCTATGTTTATTCCTGAACCAATAGAGATATTCTGGAAAGTGATGCTTTTTAAATTCCAATGAACAAGAAAATAATATATAAAACTCTGAAAAATGACTAATGAAAATGGAAAGCAAAAGCTCATTGGACTCTCCCAATGGCCTGTTTCTTTTCAGCCCAGATAACATAACTGTTCACAACAAAAATGAAAGAATAGGAAAACCTTGTAGTTTTGAATTCAGTTATTTTCCATCACTCTGGGACTTTCTAATGACCCTTGACATTATAGCTTAAATTCTAAATATCATTATTATTGAATCTTTTGTGAACTATTTAATCTGTTTGAAAGCTGAGATAAATGAGGCCATCAATACTTAAATGATTTCTATTACACATGGTGATTTCAAAATGAATCTGAGCTTACATTTGAGGATATGAATAAAGAAACATTTGCCATCACAGGCTCAGCATATCACCAGGGGAGAATGTATCGTTGAGTTTGAGATGTATTTGAAATGAGGAACGTATCGTAGTCACTCTGGCAAAGAAATGGAAAACACAGATTTTGAAGAGTAATGATTGTTTTGGGTAAGTTTGGTTAACCAGGAACAGAAAGTACCTTGAAGATTCAGTTTATGGTAATTAAGGGATAGTACTTTCAAGATGTGCTTTAATTTTCAGTGCTGGACTTTATCTAAACACTCTGTGCCTTGGAAGATGGGAATATTCTTGTGCATGCCTCCCAATATCTGACACTGATAATATTCTTAGTTCTTCAGTTAAAAATTATTAATACCACACTTCTATGTCATAATCTTTTAAGAAATCCCTATGTTAGATTTTGCTGTTAGGATCCAAATACTAAAATCCATACATAATTAGAATCCATACATAATTTCAACTTTTTCTACTCCAACCTTCACTTGATATTGTAATCAACCTCTTACCAACTATATTATTGCTTTTATTATTGCCAAGTTATTAATGTTTATGCTCTCTCCTATTACCAAATCTGTACTTTTCTCCAAGGTTGATTCTAAATGCTGAAAGAGAAATAAATGATATTTACTTAATTGTGATTACCTAATTATTTTTCATTAGTAGTAAAGTGAAGTCCTAGGGTTTTATTTTCCCTCTAGGAATAATATGCCTAGATTTCTGGGAAACTTGAAGCAGAAATTTTTACAGAATCAAGATCAAACTAATTCTCTTTCTCTCCTTTTTTAAAAACTATTTTCAATTTATTATTTATATAGTCAGGAACATTATAAATAGCTTTATGTTTGAATTATGAATTTCTTTAAAATATTTCTTTCTCCTGAAGTTACATTGTTATTCTTTTTAAATTAAGACATGCCTGGGAAGTCTATTCCAGAAACCTTCTTTTCTCCTGTATAGGGCTCCTCTTTTCTCAATCTCATACTTCCAATTTTCTTTTGGCTTATCCCTCATTTTGTTGGACATAATGTTTAATAACTGCCCCAGGAAGGATACAATGAAGGTAAATATTTTTTAAACTTTTATGTTTGACAGTAGTTTTATATTTTCCCAAACTTTACCTAGATATACACTAATAAGTTAAAAATGTTTCCCTTAACTTAAAGACTTTGCTTCCTTGCCTAATTTTTAACCTCCAAGAACTATACATCTTTCTTCTCACTTTCATAGCCCCAAATCCTTATTCAAGAATATATCTTCTGAATATTTTGGGTATATTTATTAAAGTTTTTTAAAATTCTTTGTTATACTTTGTTTTTCTTATATCTTTTTGTGATGATTTGCCTTCTTTTTATTCTTATTGTTTTGCTTATAGGTTTTTTCACCATTGTTTTATTAAGTTTGTTACATTAAAGGTAAGAACAAAAGAGCTAGTAGCTGTTCTGTGCATACTGTAAATAGAACTTTTCCACTAAGTACTGTAGGGGCAGAAACATTTTTCTTTCTTCCTTTCTAGGATTTTTGGTTACTCTAATAATTAAATTGACATGTGAAAGATTAATAGGAAAAAAGCAAATTTAATTGCATACATATTGGGGTCCCATAAAAGTAGGAGGTTTGAGGAGTCAGGCAATTGAGGCTTATATACTATCCTGAGCTAAGAAAAGTGACAGGGGTCGTGGGCTTCAAAGGGCAGAGATAATTCATAGGAAGAGGAGAAGATTAGATATTTGGTAATCAGGTGTTTGCCCTGCCTAGCAGATAAATCTTTCAGGTTAAAAAAAAAAAGTTGCCTTTGGTCACAGCGTTCATTCTGGTATAAATCCCCTATTTTAAACCTTTTAGGGAGTTAAAAGAGACGGAAAACTTTTCCTGAGTCTGCTGGGTCTCCATTGTTTTCAACTCAAAATAATGCACATGCCAAAGTGGTATATTTTGAGATGGCATATTCTGCTCCCCTTTAATATCTTGGCGTGGCACTTGTCATTATGAGATACGTGTATTATGTCAGAACACATTTTACATTAGGAAGAGTTGGAAGGCAGTGGATTGTTATAAGATTCCTTCAAAACCTGAATGAGACGTTTTTATTTAGTTCAACTAAATCCTACACCAAAAGATTTAGCTTTCCCCAGAAATTTTTTTTTTCTTTTTTCTTTTGTCAGAGAGAGTACCCTGTGTTTTGCTTAGGGGTTGGAAATAGACTGCCCACATTTTCAGTTGAATTCCTCTGTGCTCAATACACATTTACTAAAACCATATTGAATTTTGTACTATCTAATGATCAGTAAACAACCCTCATTCTCTTTATTTTTGAAAAATTAGTTGCAACCTCTTAACTGCTAAAGATGATTTTATTCCCTTAATTATCTTTGCACTTATGAGATTTTCCTTTTGTTCTTATATTTTTATATTTCAAGCAGATTTTCTGTGAGGCATGGAGTAGAGCTGAGTGTGCACTGCTTTGGAATCATTTACTGATTAAAAAATGACACTGTTTAATGGAAAACTTTATTATGAGATGACATATTTTGGATCATTCAACACAGCACATAAAAAAGTTCAGTTATAGAAAGTTCAGTTATTTGTTCTATATTCTTGTTTTCTACTTTTTTATATGTAAGTACCTTTCCAAAATCTATGTTACAATGTGTTTATATCTAAAATGCTCCTGGTGATTATGAGCTCATTAAGAACTGTACTCAGGTCTTATATTAGTTCTTGTTTTTTACCAAGTTATACACAATACCTCAGGTGCTGCAAAAAACACTGATGTGATGAACAAATGGAACAAACAATAGCAAATTTATTGATAGCTTTAAAGCTATTATTAGATGGTCCAATAATGAATATTTCATGTTTTGCCCTAAATGTAAGGCAGGAAAAGAAAGCAATTTTCCATTTGTCTTTCTAGACTGTTGGCTGAGACCCACCTCCCCCACCCCCAACTGGCCCTGTAATAAAAGATAGATTCACAGGAGAGAAAAAAAGCAATTTTAACTATGCACATATATATTTAATATGTATATTGTATATAAAAAGCAATTTTAATTATGCACATATATACATATATACATCTTTACAGTGCCCCATAAAGATACAAGGCCCACAAAATGTCTGCATGGATTGAGGTTTATATACCATTGGGAAGGAAGGAAAGTGATGGATAAGGGCCTGGGACTTCAAAGCAAGGGAAGGCAATTCACAGTAAGGTAAGGGGAAATATTTCCTAAACAGAGGTGGCCCTGCCATGCTGATAAATCTCTCAGGTGAAAATTAATCCCTGATAATCTCTCTTCCTTGCGTGGGCACCCTTTCTAATGTAAACTGCCTTTACAAAGGGTAACTTCTTTGTTTTCAAGTTTTCCGTGCCCACAGTGTCTCAAAATAATCACTATGCCAAAGAGGCACATTTTGGGGTGGCACATAGTGCTATCATTTGTAAGGGTACAAATAACATATAATTATGTATATGAACATATAATCTCTAGATTATAGCTAAAGATCTATCTATAATTATACATAGCTAGATCTACATCTACTTCTCTGTCTTCTTTTTTTTCAATTGTTATTTCTATTTCTGATTCTGTTTCTTTCTTATGTGCAAGGGAAGATGTGTAATTTTTATGTTCACCTAGAAATCAGGAGATCCATGCACTATTTTTATCTTACAGCAATCGTGGTCTTATGATTCATAATCTTTCAATCCTTTTCTATTATAGTATATGGATAAGAGAGAAGATTTTATTCCAAAATTTTACCCAGACTATAGGGTACAACTAACCTTTTATGAAAGTGTAAGAGGTAAAATCACTTTGGGCCTGATATAAATATAATTTAACCTCATGCTTTTTGAGTTCTGGAAACTCTGAAATATTGTAAATATTAGCTTCCTTTTTTAGGTTTACTTTTAAAACACATCATATATATTTTTTAAATATGGTACCCTTTGTAGACCTTAATACTTTTATACTTAGTCATCAAAACCGAGGCATTTGAATATACATCTAACCTTATATTAAAATTTTAAGACTTTAACTAGATTTAGAGTAATTTGCAATACAGATGTGCAGGAGAATTTTTTCTTGTCTACAAATTAAAAATAATTCTGTAGTTAGAACTTATATTTGAAGCAATATCATAGATCTTTAGATATTCTAGAAGAGGTTTGTAAAGGGTTTCTAATTCAGATTGCATGAGAAATGACATTATGAGAATGGCCTTTGTATTGCACTTGAGATCTCTGGCATCCCATCCCATCTACATCCTAAAATCATGAAAATCTCAGAAAGCAGATTGAGAATTTATAATAACTTTTCTCTGTAAAGTAACATGATGGCTGAAAATTAAAATAAAATAAAATATAAAAGGCTAGGTTAGCATTTAATCTTGAAAATAATATACTGTTGACTAATTATATTTATTTCATTATATCACTAGACTTAGGTACAAGGGTAAATATAGTTATGAAGAATTACAAATTATTTATAAAGATTTTAATAAGCATACTATTTATGTGAAAAAATAGCAAAAATACTCTGCAATACTTTGTTTTGATATCTTTTTAGAAGATCATGAAGACTGGTAAGTGCCTATTATCTATATTGCAAAGTCATCATTTAAACCAAAGATGACACACACACATTAATTTACTTTTATTATTAAAAGAAAATGCTTGTGGTGAGATGCTGAGATTATATTTTTTTAATTCTTAATTGTGACATCATGTATTTATGCTTTGAAGAGCTAACATTCAAAGTAATACAAAGGAATACAACCAACCAATTTTGAGGCCATTAAGGATGTGGATTCAAGGTCAAAGCTTTGGGTACTTACGAATAAACCAGAGCTGGAGACTCAGGCTTTTAAGAGTCATTAAGTATTTAACAGTTATTAGCCAAAAGCCTCGGGCAATTTTATTTGCTACAAAGAACTTTGCTTAGGTGGCTCTAAAGAAAAACATCTTAGGAGTTTTGATTGATTTTTTTAGTGTGATTTTAGTTTGGAAAAATGGTAACAATATCTGTAGGTTATTGTTTGAAAATACATTTGATGGTACAAAGATATTATGCTTTGAGCAGTAGGAAATTCACAAACATAGTTAAAGGACTTTACAAATGGTAGAAATTATTCTTATTGTATTATTTTATCATATGTCTCATCACTACATTATAAATTTGATGTTAAAATGAATTAAAATTACATATTTAAAATCTGACTCTGAAGCAAAGTTCACCTGTGAGGTGGAGTACCAAATATGACAAGGATCAAGATACTCATATACTTACGGTGCCGTGCCAACATGTAACCGCCACCATGCTGGGTGGCACTGTGAAACGAATTCTGACTCAACCAGAGGGCCATGCTGAACTGGGAATCCCGCTAACAGAAGATGTCAACAGAAATGGAACAGTTTACATTTTTCAAAACTAGCTGCATTCTGTGAAAGATTCACTAACCATTATTGAGAGAACCTTAGAGACTTTGTCAATTTTGCAAATTAACCATTGAATTATCTTCTGGGGATGATGACCTAGATATGCACAATAAAAATCTAGGTGTTTCTTAAATTATACACATAAATACTTAAATAATATCTATCAAATGGCTTCAAATTAGAGTTTCATTCTTATATAATCACGTATGTAGTTAGTATTCTTTAGCATTTTTAATTTCTATTAAGTTTGGCAGATGTACTTTAATTATATATTATGCAACTGTATAATATATTACAAGCATGTGATACAGTATGTAAATATGTATTAATATATGATACAAATTACATACTTTTATATAAAATTATGTATTTTAATTAAGATGTATCTTAATTTTATTCTTACTAAAATAAAAGATTACTTCATAGTCATTTATGAAGACAATAATATATATTTATCAATGGTTGTTTTTATACCTTTCTTTTCACTGAAGCACACTGCTTAAAGAAATATTCTTTATCTCTGACAATTTTAATTTGTTTTAAATAGGATTATTTTAAGAATAATAAAATATGCTACTTTTGATTAAAAAATATGAACACAAAATGATATGAACTAAGTTGATCACACCTATATTCGCAAATATATTGTTAACAAGAATTAACATTCCCAGTGAATCAAAACAAATAGTGATTAAATTACTTCATTCCTTAGAGAAAATAACTGTTGACACAAAATCAGTTTAAACAGTTCCTTTTTTTCTCTTCTTAATGCTAAACATCACCTTTGGGGATATGAACCTGTAAGTAAAGTCTGAATTATAGTCAAAATACCACTTTATTGATGGAAGTTCATTAGGTACCCTATTATCACATCTGCATTAAAGGAATACAGATAATGAAGCATTATTCAAAATAGAGGCTTTTTTTCTCACTTCTGACATTTATTCTACTCAGAACTTAATGTGAATGTGCCCTGTGATCTTTGATATCTCTCCTTTTAATATTAAAATGAATTGCATAAGAAATTACTTTACCTACTGGGCTAGAGAGGGTCCATTTTTTTCTTCAGTAGATGGGCACCTAAATATTTGGCATATAGCAGGGATTTAACAAAATTTTCAAGAAATTAAGAATAAATACATATATATTTAGGCATCTAAAGGAAAATGCATCTCAAAGTAAATTAATTATATATCCCCCAAATTCTACTGTTTTGAGTCTTAGCTCAAATGCTCTGGAATCTCCAGTTGACAGGATTTTCTGGTTTCTTTCAACAGATATAAGCTCTGTGTAAACCTGAAAAAGAAAATCAGAGCTGGCCATTAATTAAAGTGGCAAAAACAGATTTTACTTAGAAACTATTTCAATAGGGTTTAAAAGACCTCAGTATATAACTGGGCTCAATTCTGAATATGACAAAATTAAGTGGGGATTTATAGGTAAGGAACAGGTTTGATGGTCAGTGGATGGAAAATTTCTAGCTAACGAGAACAGGATTCTTGCTAAAAGCAGGCTAGGGTGATCCTCCAGGGGGCTGGTGGAAGATTAGGAATTTGATTAAATTTTGAGACGATCAAGTATCCATATAATACAGATTTTGGCAAAGCCAATTTTGCAGGATTTTTATTAAAATCAGGCAGCAAAGACAAACAGAAGTTCAAAGTTTGAGGACACCCTGCGAAGAGGATTCAGAGAAGCCTAACTAGAGTTTGGACAGGGAGAGTCTTTGTTAGACCCATGGCACTGGTCTCAATTATTTTATTATGTATTCATAAATAATTCTACGAGGATTTATTATATCCTCATCATGGTGAGAGGGCACTTTAGGTCAGTGGTTTTCCATCAATAGGGATAATTTTGACCCCCAGTGGACATTTGGCAATATCTGGGTTATTTTTGTTTGTCACAACTGGGGGAGTACTACTGGCATCTAGTGGGTAGAGGCCAAGGATGCCGCTAAATATTCTGTGCAACAAAGAATTATCTCTTTGAAAATGTCAATAGTGCTCAAGTTGAAAAATTTTACAATAGATTAAGAATTGTGTTCAATTGCCATGTTCTTGAAATTCTTCTGTGTATATGTCTCATATAAACACTTGCCAAATTTTATACATTAATGCTTGAGGAAATTATTAGCTCAACAGTCTACTAGAGGTAGGTCATGGCTTCTACATACTAAAATGCATTTTATATAATAACATAATTTACTCACTTGACTTGTTTGATTCTTTTACTATAATCTTTATGTAAATATTGAATGTATTCACTCTGGCACATGCTATATGCTCTAACAGAGAGCTCAAAACATAGAAAATTTAATAGGACACATTTATTTTTCTTTCTTAGAGTCTAGAAGTAAGAGATCCAGCTTATAGGATGGCGCACATCATTAGTGCAAGGTTTCCTAAATCTGAGGCACCTAGCTGGTCTAGATTTCTTCATGTGCAGCCAGTTAAAGGAAGAAAAGCTTGATGAGCGCACATGTATTCCTAATCATCAGCATGGCCTACTAACCATTTATCTAAATGAATGTTCTTCAACGAAATTAAAGACTCATGACTACAAAGTGCTTCATTATATAGTTACAGTATTATTTTCTCAACCACTAGTTCTTTATAGATAGATCAGTAATTTCTTATGACTCACTTCTACATGAATCACTAATTAACACCCTCTGACAGGGATATGTGTGCACCTCTACGATTATTTCTTTAACAGCAATTCTTAGAAGTGGCATTTGTGGATTAAATGTTATGAGTAAGCATTTATAAAAATATTAAGAGACATTGCCAAATTGCCTTGCAGAATGGTTATACCAATTTACACTCCACCAGCAATTTGGGTTTCTGTATATTTGACTAAAGCTTTGTCAACAATTATATTACTACTCAAACAAAATAATTATAAATTTAATAGGATAAAATATATTATTTTTTCTCTTTTTAAATTCCCCTTTTAAGTATTATAGTTAATACGATTGTGTTTATTGGTCTTCACTGCTATGCCTTTAAATGATTACTGTTATATTTTCAGGTAATATTTTTCTCACTGTTTGAGTAAAAGTATTATCTTTGCTTAAAAAAATTACAGTTTTAACTTAAGTCAGTCAGTAGATCTCAAGACCAACCAAGAACCTATCTCTAAACTAGTTGCCACTTACATCTATTTGTTCATCTTTTCCTCTAATTCCCGAACATTTCCAGTAAATGAAGGAATATAAATTGATGGCAGTTGCTCCAATTTTACTACTCTCTCATTAGGGTTTCTCTCAGCAGCCTGCCTTACTGTTCACCACAAAGGATTACCAAACTGATCCAAAATAGGGAAAAGTCTCTATAGAAGCCAACAGTTAAGAGACAGACACAATCAATTATTCAGTGCAAGAATGGATAATGATTGAGTGATGCAACTCAAATTATGAAACCAAATCAAAGTAAAATCAAAGCAGTATAAGTTCTAGACAAATCACTGGAAACCCTCCCAGAAATGCTCAGTTTGCATTCTTGAGATACTAGGCAGATGGAGTTTGAAGGCCACAAGCTGGCTTCAAATTTTTCAGGATAGAAAGAAAAACTGATATCCTTACATCATAACTATCAGAAAATTAAAGTGCAGTAGTTTTAATTAGAATCATTTAAACTTACTGTTCAATAATACATCTAGTACACATACTACATGTGACAATAGAGTCACATGCTCATAATAAGAACAATTCCATAGCCGACTATAAATGTTATATACCACTTTATATTCACAGCATTTATGCTCACTCATCGTTTTTGGCTTTTTAAGAAGTAATGTTTGCTGGAACTAGTGGCAATCTCTTGAGAAAGTGACATTTCTGGAAACTTTAATTCATACAAATTCTGATTCAGTGCAAGCACATTCAGAATTTAAATAGTCATATTTAAATAGTCATATTTAAATACATTATTTACCAAAAAGTTATGAAATACTATTTAAAAGCAAGTTTAGCATCATTTGCAATAAAAGAACATTATTTTTGTTTGGCATATTATGGAAAGAATAGCACTCTTTAAAATTCATATATATTGTAGATATCCCCAGCATCCACTAGTTTACATTGGTACTTCTGTAGAACACCAATTTAATATGTATGTGTGGGTCATTTTCTAGACTCTCTATTGTCTTCCTTTGATTAATTTATTTATCCTTTGCCAGTATGTCAACTTATGTAGTGTAACAGTAAACAGTAAGTCCTGAAGTCCCATCATGTAGTTTCTCTAATTATGTCCTCTTTTACATAGACTTTTTGGTGACTAGTCTTGGTTCTTTTGCATTCCTATAAAAAAATTTTTAAATTAGCTTGTCAAATTTTACCAAAAATCCTGTCAGTTTTTTGACTGGGGTTGAGTCACTTCTGTAAATTAACTTTGAAGTGAAATGACATCTAAAGATAGTAAGTCTGCCATGTCTTATAGGACTTAGCCAATATTCTATTAAGTGTTTTTCCAAGTCTTTTGTGGTTTTTGATATTATTATATCCTTTAAATAGCCACTTTACTTTTTTCTTTTATTTAGAAATTAATTTATTTCTAAATCTTTATTTTATATCATTTCAAATTTATAGGAAAGTTGTAAGGATCATACAGAGAATCCTTCATCCAGATTCACCAATTCTTTAGATGGTCTCCCATAGGTTTTATGATTTTTCTTTTTTCAAATCATTTGAGAGTTAATTGGAGATAATTCTCCACTTTTCCCTGAAACAGTTCAATGTGTACTTCCTTAGAACAAGGACATTTTTTGCATGATAACAAAACAATTACCAAAATTTGGAATTATACCTAGGTACAATGCTATTATCTAAATTCACTCCATTTATTTTGTCAGTTGCACCATTAATGTGCTTAATGGCTATTTGTTTTCCTAGTCTAAGATCATGCATTACATTTAGTTGCCATTTATTTTTAGTCTCACATAATATGAGATATTATCTTTCTTGATCTTGATATTTTAGCAGTACAAGCTATGCTTTTTTTTGTAGAATGTCTTTCAATCTGGTTGGTTTTTCTGATAATTCCTTATGGTTGAATCCATGTTATTACAAGGCAGTGGATTGTGAAATACTTCAGTTCTTGTCTTCTTGAAGGAAAGAATTCAGTCAAGAGACTGGATAGAGAGTTAAAGTCTCAAAGGTTTTTTATTAGTAAAACAAAAGAAAGTACCTTCAAAGACAGAGGAGGGGACTGACTCTAGGGTAGATAACAACCCTCTGGATTTTACATTGTGGTTTTTGTGGGAGTTTGTTTGGTTTCCTCCCATTTTGTCATTCTTACATCACCCATTGGATCTGCCTTGGTTCCTCCCCTTCAGCCTCTTTGCAAGTTTGTGTTCGTAATTTTCCAATGAGTATATAAGTGGAAACTCACAGTGAATCCGAAACTGCAATGTAAATGATATAATAATGATATTATCATGGCCTTAGGGTTATTAGTGGGTAAGGTTTTCCTTAAGCGTACATGCTCCAAAATCAGGTAAGTCCCAGTGACTTGTATTGGTATAGGTATAGTTAGGTTACTTGTGTAAGATGGGTATCACCCAAGTCTCTTGTGGGTAAAACTGCAGTATTTCCATAATCTGTTGCCTGGACTTAGTGCATCCTCTTATCAATAGGTCATTACAAGGGTGAGCCCAGGGCAGGGCATGTCTGTACCGGAGAGGCTGGGTACGGTCCCTTCTCCTGCAGCCTGGTCACAGGAGATGCGGGAGAGAAGAAGTCGACGACTGTTTGGAAACAGTAAGCGGGTTCCTCCCACTTTATTTCTCCCTTTGACTAATTTTGGTTTCAAAGGTATTTTGCCCGGGATTTCCCCGCAGAGTTACATCTCTTCACTATAAAGTTAGTATTATATTCTCTGGTAATTGATATATTTCATTGTGAGATGTTTCAGAATAATATGAAATATTTTGAGAGTATGTACATGTAGGAAAAATGGACATTTTTTTGGCCAGGATTCTCATCTGATCTTAATATTGCCCAATGTATACATGTGGTGAGGTAATTCTTAGCCTGCTTGCATACCCCTTGGCAGTAAACTGTTTATGGCCAATACTGCTTTAAGAAGAGAAGCAGCTGAGCCCTATGTTTGGAAGAGAGAAGGGAGCCTGGAGACAGGGTGAAGGCAAATTCTGGTGCGCTAAGACCCCCACCCCTTAAGATCCAATCACCAACACAGAACACACCCTACCCCTACTCCTTAAAAATGCGCTTCCTCACCCATGAGCTGCTGCTCTCTCTCTGGGGGCAACCATTTTCTCTTTCAGATAATAAAATCTCTTGTGTGGGTCCGTGTCTCCTGAGTCATTCTAGGGTAAGGAGGGTTGCAGCGAGATACCCTTTCAGAGGGAAGCAGGAGAGTGGGGAGAGCAGAGCCCGGTGCTAAAAGCAGGAGGGAGTGGAACCCGAGCCATGAACAGAGGTAGTGCCTGGGAAGCAGAGACTGGAGCTTGGGCCAGAGACTGATATGGGTGGATGGGAGTCTAGCACCTGACCTACTTCCATGAGAATAAAACTTGTATCAGCCTCTTTTTACCTTCAGTGTTCCATTGTTGTTACCTAGTCTCACTGAATTCATAGTGAACTTGGCTAGAGCGGGAACCCCTCCCCTCCTGGAACAACAGTGTATATCCCGTTCTTCATCAAATATTCACTAATTTTAGTATCTACTGATAACTTTCAAACTTCATTACTTTTTTCACTATTACCAGCTGACATTTTACTTTCAGAGTTTTTTCTTTTTTCTTTTTTCCCTATTTATGTATTTATTAATTTATATCTAAATGGAATGTTAGAAAAAAACAAAAACCACAGGCCCAACATGGGGTCACTACTGCTGGACACAGTCATCAAACTGGGGCTTAATGCCTAACCTAGTAGCAGTTTCAGCCTCTCCAAGGAGTGGAATTTTAAACCTGTCAGTCTGCAATATCCTGATCACTGGTGAAGTAACCTGCATAAGACCCCTGCTCCTACTAAGGGAGTGTGATCTTACCTAAAACAATCCCTAACTGCTTTTGCCCCACCCTCCTGTCTACAAAAGCCTTCCATTTTGTACGATACCTCAGGGAATTTCTCCGTTCGTTAGATGGGATGCTACCCAATTCATGAATCAGTTAATAAAACAAATTAGATCTTCAAATTTACTTGGTTGAATTTTACTTTTTTAATAGGATTCATGGATTATTTTTTAAGTAATGGGTTGTAATTCATTTATCACCATTTATTTTGATGTGCAAATTCCCCTAGATTTAACCAGCAGGAATCCTTAAAGCTGATTCTAATGTTATTTTGACACAACTCTTTATTCTTTGAGCACTTCTTTACTTTTTGTTACAAGAAAAATTTCCAAGCTCGTCTCACACTTTCCCTGACCCAACTCTGGAATCAAACTTTTCTTTAAAGAGTCCTAGTTTCTTTTAGTAAAACTTGGAATTTTAAAATCAAAATCTGTATTCTCTGTCATCACTCTGTGTTCTTGCTTCCAGTTCTGTGCTGCCAAATATAATAGCCATTAGCAACATGTGGTTATTTAAATATAAATGTATATTCATTATAATTAAATACAATTAAAACTCAGTTTCTCAAACATGCTAGTCACATTTCAATGCAGTTGGTGGCATAATGCACAACACATAGAACATTTCCATCAGTACAGGAAATTCTATTAGGTAATGCTGTTCTAAACCCCCTGTAGGGGAAATGGAGTCACCATGGCCAGGATACTCGCCTGGATGCTGTGTCATGCTTATACCCACTGCACAGGCATATGCTGTCTTATGCTTATATAATCACTTGGCCCACTGTGCAGGCAACATGTTGATATAATAGCTGATGGCGAGTCACTATAGTCTCTGCTGTTATAAAAGGATGACCACCAGGTACTTTTGTATGGATGTGATTTCAGCGCTCGACCAGCCACCGTGAGAATAAAGCCTGGTTCAAACTGCCTATCTAGTGCTCCATTGTCATTTCTCAGTCTCCACGAACAGTGTTAACATGTCAGAAGCTGAGCTCCTGCGCTACATCCACTCAGTGGAAAATAGAGGGTAAATATACACATATATGCATAGTATAAGTATAACCATGGTTTTAGAATTCTTGCTAATACTTCCATTACAGCTTATATTCTTCCCTTTCAAAAGTTTAAATTACCATCTTCACATATCCTATTATTCTTAATGTATTTTGATATTTGTTTAAACATGGAAGACAAAGAAAGTAGCTTCAGAATTTCTAACCTATACCACAGTAAAGAGAAAAACTAATAAACCAGGATTCAATATTTTATTTAATAGTTTTGAAGTAAAATTTGCATACACTGGGCTTCTGATTCTGGTCAAGATGGGGTAAACTCACTCCCTATCTTAAGGCCTATCTTATCTATCTTACCTTATCTCAGCCTATCTTACCTGCTGATGAATTAGATACTACAACTAACAGTTACAACTAAAAACTCTGGGCAAAATTGAAAAACATCTATCGGAGGACTCAGAAAGAAAACAAAAGAAGGCAGATGGTAAGAGAGAGCACCTGAAGAAGTGAGCTCTGTGAATGTTAACCTACAATTTTATTTTTCATTTTTCCAACATGATTTTAACCTGAGTGTGCTCACAGTTGCAAGATTGTGAGGTGGCAGGGGTGCAGAAATTAAAACGCTGTATAAACTGAAGAGTAGTTAAAACTAACCTAAACTATCGACATAAACTTCATTTTTCTAGCTATGGACCCTATCAAAAAGCTGCATAGCCATAGCAGTATAGGTGTCTAAAACTCTGAGGTAATTACCATGCTTTAGCCAAGAAAATGTGGTCCCATAGGCCTCAGAGTGTGGGAAGGCATCCCCAGGGAGTAGAAAGCTATAAAAGAGAATCCCTTAATGAATCCACACAAGTCCCAGACTCATTCCGGAGGTGTCTACATGAAGGACAGACCTAAATTAACAGAGCGAAGTGTTTGAAAATTGGGTCCCGATTTAGATCATGGCCCAATTCTCAGAGTAAATCTGTATGAGAGGGAAAAAAAAAGAGCATGCATTGCTGGTGGGAGTATAAATTGTTATAAGAACACTGGAGAACTCTTTGCCAGTGTCTTGTAAAGTTGAACCTGAACCTACCTTATGAACCACAATTCTAGTCCTGGGTATTTTTCTAAGAAAAATAAATACATATGATGAGACTTTACAGGAATATTCATAGAAACTATATTCATAGAAGCCAAAATCTGAAACAATAGATATTATCCAACAGAACAACAGCTACATGAATATGTATTCAATGGAATATTTCACAGCCATAAAAAATCGTGTGTTTTTTTTCCATGTTGTGCAAAGTCTTTCATTTAGTGGGTAGTTGGTACAAGCAAGAGTCCAGCTGAATGGGAGGCTGTCCTGCATCTCTGGTTATACTGAATTCACCTCTGGTTAAACCAACTCTCAGACGCTTCCTTTGATCTCTATAGTGTTTAAGCTGTAAGGTAGTTGGGTGGTAGTTTCACATGATTTTGCTTTACATTTAGATTTAGCTTCACCTCTGGAAGAGCTAGGGTCTAAGCACCATAATAATGTGATAACATGAAGATTTATTTGAGTTTTTCATAGCAGATTTGCATCAGAATTATTTTCAGAAAGCTGTCTTATTATCAAGAACATTTACAATGGTGTAAGTATTGTTTGTAACTATATTTTCTAAGAATGTAACTCTACCTTATCAACATAATACCATTTAGTCTCAGTTCAAAAACACTCTAACAAAATAGCTTTAAAAGATTTGACTTTTCAAAAATAATTCTTGCTTTGATGGACACAGATCGAAAATATATCAGAAGTAAACAATCAAGTTTTGAACATCTAATTCAGGAGCATTGCCATTAAATTCAGTGGAACCAAGTGGTCAATTTCTGTAAAGGAATGTACTGTCATATTTGAAGTCAGGAAGATTCAAATATTGAGGTTGACTTCATCTACAGGAGATGTTTTCTTGACTAATTTATGTGCACTAAATTATCTGTTAATGAAGTTTTAAACTGATAGTTTTTACTTAGAGTATTATTTTAAACAGGGGATTGTAAACAACCTCATTTATGTCTTGTTCTTCAGCTTTACATTTTAAAAGTTAGTTAGTCCAAGCAGACCTCATCTTCTTGTGCTTCGCTTTATTGTCCTTTGGCAGATACTTTGTGTTTTACAAATTGAAGGCTTGTGGCAACCCTGAGATGAGCGAGCCCATCAGTGCCATTTTCCCCAACAGTTTTTGTTCACTTCTTGTCTCTGCGTAACATTTTGGTAATTGTTATACTATTTGAAACTTTTTCACTATTATGGTATTTGTTTCGGTGATCTGTGATCCGCGATTTTGATGCTACTATTGTAATTGTTTTGGGGCACCTCAAACAGCATCTATATAAGACCCCTCCTTGGCCTTCCAGGTCTCTGAGCACAACAGTGTTGAAATTAGTCCAGTTAATAACCCTGCAGAGGCCTCTAAGTGTCCAAGTGAGAGGAAGAGTCACACATCTCTCATTTTAAATCAAACGCTAGAAATGATTAAGCTTAGTGAGGGAGGCAGTCAAAAGCTAAGAAAGCTAAAGGATAGGCCAAAAGCTAGGCCTCTTGTGCCAAACCATTAGCCAAGTTGTGAGTGCAAAGGAAAAGTTATTGAAGGAAATTCAAAAGTACTACTCCAGTGAACAAGGGAATCATAAGAAAATAAAACAGCCTTATTGCTGATCTGGAGGAAGTTTTAGTGGCCTGGATAGAAGACTAAACCAGCCACAACATCCCCTTAGGCCAGAGCCTAATCCAGGGTAAGGCCTTAACTCTCTTCAATTCTGTGAAGGCTGAGAGCAGGGAAGAAGCTGCAGACGATGCTTGGAGCCAGCAGAGGTGGCTCATGAGGTTTAAGGAAACACTCTGTCTCCATAACATAAAAGTACAAAGTGAAGCAGCAAATGCTAATATATTGGAGCTGCAGCCAGTCATCCCGAAGATGTAGCTCAGATAATGAATGACGGTGGCACCTCTATGTAAGATTTCCAGTGAGATGAGACAGCCTTATACAGCTATGAAAGTCAGACATTGACTTCTGGATTCAGAGCTTTCAGAGGGCAGGCTGACACTCATAGGCATTCGACAGGATTGACTCCAGTTTTGAAAGAAGTTCTAACCTGGGTAAGATGCTATAAAATAGCAACATGTGCTACAGAGAAACCATTTGTGACAGGAAGAGTCAATCAAGGCAGTGACCTTCATCGCTGTCTTATTTTAAGAAATTGCCAGAACCAGTCAAGCCTTCAGCAACCACCAGCCTGACCAGTCAGCAGCCACTGATACAGAAGCAAAAAACCCTCCACCAGCTAAAAGATTACAACTCCCTGAAAACTTAGATGATGGTAAGATTTTTTAGCAATAACGTTTTTTTTAAATTAAGGCATATACATTGATTTTTTAGATAGTGCTAATGCACACTTCATAGACTCCAGTAGTGTAAACATAAGTTACATTCACTGGGAGACCAAAAAAATTTATTGACTTACTTTATTGCAACATTTGCCTTAAATTGCTGTGGTCTGAAATGGAATCCACAGTATCTTTGAGGAATGCCTGCATTTGTCATGGTATTTTCAATAAACAACAAGATATAATTTAGAGTAAAAGTTATAAAACAGAGTTAGATAGTGATATATTGAACATAGTGTCATTAAGTCCCCAGGACACTTCCTAAACTCAATTAAATTAGATTAAGTGAATGAACATTTGCTTCTCCCTCATGTAGTTTGATTCATAAGTTCTCAATATTTTTACTTAATATGATGTGCAAAATAATGATAAGAGCTTATGAGTTATTCATATAACTATAGTCCAAATATTCATATTTTAGCAAGTATAACAATATGAAGATATCTAATAAGAAAGCTCTTCATTTCTGCCCTTTTCTAATCTGCACTGTCCCCTGCAGCCTTACATTAAATATGAAACTTAAACAATCTAATATATATAATTCACTGTACACACACAGCCTTCTGTATTTATTGTAGTTCTAAAATAGGCTTTTGGGTTTTTTTTTTGTCAAGTTTGTTACATGATTTGTTATTGTTTAAATGTCTTCTTATACATCTGAAACATATGAGAATACTTGGATCCACTCATTCCTTTTACATCTCTAATTCCTGTACATATATGTTATATACAGATGATACTTATCAACTTTCTAATCATAAATGCACATATAAGCACTGTAAAAATTTGTGTGTTGATACACAAATACACAAAACTTGGTTTGGTACTAAGAAATTCTCTTGGTCTTTCCTTTGTGTATCTCACATTATAGTCTTAAGATGGTAGCTGAAGCTCCAGGCATAAACTGGAATTCTGAAACAAACAATAGGAAGGCAAAATACCAGCATATCTGTCTCTTTTATCAGGACGTCGGTGGGTGGGTGTAGGGGGGGAGGATGAGGTAGGGGGGAGATAAAAGTAACATACTTCTTATTCCCTTCACTCAGAAGTATATCAAATGGTGACCTACACATGTAAAAGCAGCAGAGAAAATGAACTTTTCCATCTTCCAGATTCTATTGTAGAGATAGCAAGGGAGAAGGAAGGTGGGCATATACATTTGTTTAGCCAAAGAAAATTGTCTTCCTAATCTTCTCATTTGGGGAATTTGGGTGATTCTTGCTTGTTAGCCTTCTCTAGCAATTTTCTGTCTTTTCATACCTCCTCTGCATTTACGATGATGCCAATGCTGCTGCTGATATTGTTGAGTGTTTATCTTAGGCCACCATGTGCTAAGAACAGTTTATGTATTATTTAAACTTCACAATATTTTTATTAATTAGATATTGGCATTCCAATTTTGGAAATGAACTACATAAAGCTCAGACACGTTAAATTCCTCCCATAATACATAAAGTTAATGAGAATAACTATGATTCAATTATCAGTTGATACTTATGTTTTCAAGGACCAGAGTACTGATTTTATGGTGGTAATCCAATAAGTGTTTTAAAAACATAGTATTTGAGGACCAGAGATATAAAATACCTTACTCTATAGAATTAATAAGTGGGAATCAACTGTGATTCAATTACCAGTTGATAAAGCTCCAAAGACTAGTTATTTGCATGCATATAGTTGAAAATTTACAATTCATCATTGACTTAATACATAAAATTTGATCATTTTATATCATCCTTAGAATTGACATTGACATGCATTGGTTTTAACTGAGTGTGTGAATGCTAATGGAAAAAGTTGCTGAGCCATTATTCTTCACTGTTGAAGGAAAAGCTATGTCTCATGTTGGGTTGATTTTGATCTCTTAAATTTATTTTAGTGATATCAGAAACTATCACCAAGAGCAACAAACTGCACCTCAGATACAGTATTGGAAACAGAGTAGCAATTAGAATTTGATTAAACAAAGATCTTCAGACACTTCTACTACTTCCCTTTGTAATATTAATCCCATGAATACTACTAAATATACTAATATTGAGTTTCTTTTCCTGCTTGCTTTGATGATTCTAATTTAAAACATAAACAATGGAGAGTTCCGACTTTAAATTTTAACCCATCTGTTCTCCATTATTGGAAGGATTCTGAATTTGAGACACATCATTCTATGCATTTGCATCAATTATCCTCCCTGGAGGTTCTCTAATGTGCAGTGCAAGTGAATTTATCTTACATGATATAATCAAAGCTCTATAATGATATGGGCTTTTGTTGTTACACAGTTATGGAAGCATGAGTGAACATTTATTTCTCAAGGAAAATAGCAATACCATTCTAGGTCTTTCTTTGGGAAAATTCCAAGGTCAGTAAAATATTTCTGTTGGAGTTACCACACTGTGGTAAGAGGCATTTTATTTGCTGTGCTACAAATGGGGAAAAAGCCCAACAAATGGGGAAAAAAAGGAGTTAAGGAAAAGTTTATCTTCTTTAAAAAGTTACTTTTCGAAATTTTCCAGATTAAAAAATTATTTCAAGACGGCAATGATTCTGTGCTTCCATATTGACAGTGTTATGAGCCTTAATGGGTAGAGAAACAGATGAAACAAACAACTTAAAAGAGTACTTTCTTTCCCAGTAGCATCTGCAGCAGATTTGACAAACTTTTTCTGTAAGTGGCCAGGTGTAAGTAGTTTTGTCCATACTGATCCTATGATGTCTGCCTTTGTGGTGCAGAAGCAGCCACTGACAATGTGTGTGATGTGCTCCACCCAGGAAACCTTTATTTACAAAAGCAGACTCTGAACTGCACTTGGTCCATGGGCCATAGTTTGCCAACCCCTGATGTCAATGATCTGTTTCCACCCACCCTCCATAAGAGGTACAGGTGGTGGTGACTGCACAGCAACATGTACCAGAACATGGGGTCACTATGTGCCCTGGAATGAACTGTGGCTTTGGCAATGTTTAATGATTCAGTTAAAGCATCTAGATGCTCTTTTAACTGCCTGAACTCATCTGTATGCCCATTTCTTTTCAGTAGTGTTTGTGAAGTTGTCTTTTCAGAGAGAATATTCCTTGAAGGAAGACATAAGTACAATGAAAGTTGAAAAGGCTCTTCCTCAAGGTTATGACTTATAATAGCAATCTGGGATAGAATATCAATGAATCCCTTACCTGTCTTACACTGTGCTGAACAAATCTAGACAGGCCTTTACATTTTCAAATTCTGAGCTTCCCTTGATTGAAATGGTTAAGTTGATATGCACTTGGAAGCAGTTTTATTGAGTATAAATGAGATAACATCCTATACCTCCAAGCACAGTGTTTGGCATAGAGTCTGCCCTTTTTATACATATTTTTCCATTTTTCATCTCTTCCCTGCTTTTCCCATCTAAGTATTTTTCTCTCCCACAACTTCAAGCTCCGTTAAGTTTGGTCTGCCTGAGCATGTTCACATTTTCTCTTTCTTTTTATTCATTTCATTCCGTGATTATTCATTCATCCAACATTATTGATTATGCATTCATATTACTGTGCACAAATATATAAAAGTATTTATACTAATCTTCAATTATGAGTCACATCTGATTTTTTACCTAAGTTTGATTATTTAGGTACCCTAAATTGATATTTTTTTCAACTAATTCCACCTTTTGACACGATTTTGGAAAATATTTTCCATTAGGTTTTTAGTTGTCAGTTGTATCAGAAAAGAATATATATGACTACACTTAATGTAAAATAAAAGAATACAAATGGTAAAGAAATCATGAAATTTATATTTTCCATATTCCTAAATTCTTTAGAGAAAGTAATAAAACTCAATTAATTGTTTTCTACCAAGGCAGAAGATAGGATTATAACTCAATGCTATCTGTAGGTAGTAATATTTCTACATTTGCCAATACAGTAATTTTTCTTTGCTGTTTTAAAAATGATTCCTCTAAAATAAATATATAAAACAATAGGCATTATTGCAGAAAAGAAAATGTACCTTCAAATACAATTCAGTTTCTATTTTTATTAGTAACGGATATTGCCTTTCTTATCCAATATTCATGTAATTTGCTAAATTTTATCTGATTGTTCTCAAGACTAATATGGTTTGTGAGTTGTTGGTGATAATAGAGGTTAACTATGTATGACCTTGTTTCTAAGCCTTAATTTCTCATTCAAAATCACTTCCTCTGAGATTTCCATTTTAAAGAAATGAAGACATTTATTATCATAGAACAGACATTTTCAAAGTCCTTAATCCTCAGTATGCCACATAACTTTGTTGATCCAGTAGAGTTTTTTTCAGAGAAATTACTTTTATTTTTTAAATGAGGAGTTAGACACAGTTAAAATTTAGGGGGGTTAAAGTCCTCCTTGAGGCTTGAAAGATGCAGGCAATTATGCTAATGGAACATTAAGTCCCTGTTGCTAAGAAAAAGCTTGAGAGATATCTTAAGCAGGAATAAGTTGACCTCTCCAGAATAAAAAATGAGAATTTTTTTCTCATTTTTTCCCAGAGTAATTAGCAAGGTTGACAAATCTCATGAATTTGATTTAAACCAAATGATATGCTAAATTCTACTCCAATAAATCTTCATATATTTTTTAACAGAAAGAAATACACTGCTTGTATGCTGTGTAATATAAAGGAGAAAAGCATATGGTGCCTTGCTAGAAATATTCTCTGGTGAGCTTCAGTAACAGTTACCAGAATGGGCAGAGATTATATAGCAAATATTTAGGGGCTTGAAATAGAGAGGATATCAAGCATATAGAGGATTTGAAATCTGCTTACTGGTTCATTGTATTATTTTCTTTATAAAACATTATCAGTTTATTATGCTAACAGTGGTCAGGTTTTTTTGTTTTGTTTTGTTTCCATAAACAGAGTAAAGAATAAAGTCACTCTGTAAACCACTGGTTGATCGTGAAAAATGTGCAAAATGAAAGCTTATTTTTTCATTTTCACTGCACTTGAGTGCCCTTACAAACACAAATAAACAATCAGAGAACAGAATTTGGATGGATTAAGAGAGATCATCTGTGATTCAATTTCAAGTCTATTCTATCAATTGATATTCTATTTTCAAATACTTCAACCAACTACATTGTTCACATCCTATGTGCAACATGAAGTGGAAGTTACCAGAGCAGAACATCACCAATTGGTGCAGAACAGGTCCTTCCTTAAGGGTTTAGAGTCTAGTTGAAGGATAATAAATCTAAAGATCCCACTGGTGCTCCTAAATTGTCATGGAAGCTCTAAAGTGAGAAAGAATATTTTATTTGGAAACTGGGAATGAGAGGCCTTTTAACTTAGCTGCAAATAAATTCTAAAGGCAGGCTCAGACCAAGACCAAGTTTATTGTCAACTTTGAAAGGATAGGATCCTATTGTTAAGTAACAGTATTGGTTATAACAGTGTCTTCCACATCATCTTCAAAATTCGATCCAATAGACCTCAATGGTGGGGCAAAGAACAAGTTGTGCCAAATCTTATATATACTGTAATTAAATATACATTAAAGATATTATAGTTAAGTAAGTTCAAATCTTGTTAATATATCGGGCCTTAATATCCATAGTTATCTCTCCTATTTTTTTCAGAAAGAATTCTTTAGAGGTGGAAGATATTCTAGTTAACATTTCTCAGTATCCAGGAAATAAGGAATATGTTAACTTCAATAAATAGATCCAAATGCACAATACCATAGATATTTCAATATTGTTAAAGAAGACGTAACTTTTTGTATTTATTGTTGATTTTGCTGTAACAGTCAATATTTCATTCTATTTATAATTCCTTCATGACTCAGTGGTGTCAAATATGACCAATAAAGAATGTTTCCAGGGAAGGCTGTTTTTTAAAAGTTGCAAAAGATTATATTATATTTATGGATTTTTTGAAATAGAAAATATAACAAATCCAAATCAATGTATTGCTTATGCATAATTTTTGTTAAAAATCATAAAAACCTGATTAGGTGAAAAATCATACTTTAATACTTCAATTAGTATCAGTAGTTAAGTGTTTTCACTTTCTTTTTATATTTGGATTAAGACATAACTAACCACTTAACTTTTTAGTATTTTTGTTGGCATAAGTGATGGACAATGATTATTATGCATATGCCTCTGATTGTTGAGATATGATATTTAGCAAAATGAGTTAATCAAGGGGTAAATAAACATCAAAATTTATATTCTCTCATGAAAATCAAATCTGGTATAAATGGAAAAATAGAAGAATACATTTTCAAATGATTATTTTGCAGCATTAATTCCAATAATACAATCCTTTTTCTTACTTAACATCTGTGCTCATCTTTAAACTGTATTTCTTATACTATAGACAATAGTGTATAGTTTTTTGGAAGAAAAAATAAATATTTTATACAGGAATACATTTTTAATTAAAATATTTTTATAATCAGTGACAAAGATTATTAAAAAAGCAGATAAGGCATGAAGAAAAAAATCACATTAATCTTACTTTTCTTGTATTATTATTGCCAATACTACTTTGAATTTCCAGCATTTTATATTATGGGTATATGTTTACACACACAGATGCACAACAGATATGGGTAACAATATAACTATACTTTTAAAATATCTCTATTAAGATATATTTCACATATCATGAAATTCACCACTCAAAGTATACAATTAAAATATTAGGGCTCTTTTAAAATTAAAGATTATAAACCTGTGTCATATACTGCTCCTCTCAGTCTATAATTTTTATGTAAAATTTTAAATTGTATTAAGTGGTTAAATAATAACAGATAATTTTAATACAGCACTTAGTATGTGCTAAACACTTTCTGAGCACACTTAAAATATCCATTCAATTAAACCTTACATGTTGGCAACAACTTTCAGAAAAATCAATTATTATTATCCTAATTTTATAAATAGGAGCATTGAAGCATAACAAAATTAAAGAACCTAGGTATCCATAGGCAATGTCCAAACCCAGAAACTTTTGCTCCTGATTCAGGGCCCAAGATCAACGTAAATTCTACATTTGATTTTGTCCTCAAAGCTGTCCTTCTAAAAACTGATAGGTTTTTTGTGGGTTTTTCTTGCCTTTAATTCATTTCTATTCTTTCCTTATGATCAACTACTGAGTCAACCTAAACTTGCTTTAATGTTTTGTGTGAGATGGAAATGAAACTTTTGAGTTTTTGTCCAAATCATCAGCCAGTAATCACAACACCAATTACTGCAGTCAGTTTTTTATACATTGATAAAAAGTGTTTCGTTTTTAAATACATATTTGAGTTCAGTTGTTGACTATATAATATCTTCCATTAATTTATCTAATGTCTTCATTCCTCCAATCCTTTAATTATGGTAACTTCATGACAAAATTTAAATTCAAAACAATTATTAGTGTATCATAATGGAAATGCAGATGTTCTTCCAAAATGGAGGATGTTGCATTTGACAGCCTGCTTAGAATGGATATGCTACGCATATATAAAGAACATGAATCTATAATTTAACTTTGAAACAGTTACATAATTTTTACTAATATATCATTTACTGACAAAGACATATTGGTTATGATATAGGCCTGAAACCAGTTTTAGGGAGCCCAATTCTTTCCTTTTTTATTTAGATCCATATAGTCACTTGAGATTAGTGCTGATAATACTGTTGCTACCTCTTGTTTAGTTGTGAGGGTTTCTCAAATCATGAAAATTATTAATATAACTGCTATTAATGAAATAAATGAGCCTATGGATGACACAGTGTTTCATGTTGTATATGCATCAGGGTGGTTGAATCAATGTCCTGGTATTCCTGAAAGGCCAAGTAAGTGTTGTGGGACAAAAGTTATGTTAATGCCAACAAATAGAATTTGCTTCAGCTTGTTGTAACAGCTTCTATCCGAGGTTGGTGATAAGCATGGATGATAGATAATTAGAGCTGATGGTGTTTCACACATGAAGTCATGCAGTGCAATGACATGTCATCACAGTCCCAGTGAAGGCCTCCTTGAAGTTCAGTTTCAAACCACCTTTCTCATCAAATACTGAAAATTTCTCAGACTTCCATTTTTTTTTTTTTGAGAAGGCATCTGTCATATTTATTGATCAAATGGTTGTTAACAACAATAAAATTCTGTATAGGGGAGTCAATGCACAATCATTAATCAACTCCAAGCCTAGTTCTCAACAGTCTCCAATCTTCTGAAGCATAACGAACAAGTTCTTATATGGTGAACAAATTCTTACATAGTGAATAAGTTCTTACATGGTGAACAGTGCACGGGCAGTCATCACGGAAACTTTCGGTTTTGATTACGCATTATGAACTATAAACAATCAGGTCAAATATGAATATTTGTATGATTTTTATACTTGATTTATATGTGAATCCCACATTTCTCCCTTATTATTGTTATTATTATTATTATTATTTTTAATAAAATGCTGAAGTGGTAGGTAGATGCAAGATAAAGGTAGAAAACATAGTTTAGTGCTGTAAGAGGGCAAATGCAGATGATCAGGTGTGTGCCTATGGACTAAGGATTAATCCAAGCTAGACAAGGGCAACAAAACATCCACGGATGCAGAAGATTTCTCTCAAAACAGGGGGGGTGGGGTTCTAAGCCTCACCTCTGTTGATCCCCATTTTCTCACCTGATGGCGCCCCTGTGACTGTGCCTGTCTTAGGTTATTCCTCCCTTGAGGAATCTTACCTGTCTCTGGCTAACCAGTCATCTTCTGGGGCCATACAGGGAAATGTAATGTTGGTAGGTGAGAGAGAAGCAATATTGTCTGAAAAGGTTAGCTTTTTACTTCTTTGCAGATTTGTGCCCTGTGGCTTCTATGCCCAGCATTTGTCTTGAGGTATCTTTACCACTTGAAGGAATTATGATACTCAGTAATTTCGTTATGAGGCACGAATTCTACTTAAGGGTTGTAATTAGGAAGGAAGAAGAAAACTATAGAAGTAGCAGATGGAAGAAAACATGGGAAGATTGATTATTTCTTTGACATATCTTCTTGTAGAGTAACATAAGCATGTATAAGTTTTAAACTACTAATTAAATTGCACACACACATTAACGTAATAGGAATACAGCTACATAACCAAAGCAGACCTACAATTACCAGCCATCTCCAGTGAAACCAAGAAAACCAGTTAGGCACCCTAGGCATTTGTGAAAACTTATCAGTGATATGATGGATATTGTCTAACTGAATTTGAATAGTTTGAGAAAAATCAGACAAATTAAAACAACACATTCCTGGGAACTGTTCACATCCCATAAGTTCTTTTAACAGTAGATAGTCTGTAGTCGCAAGATTTTGGAGCACTGCAACTTGAACTTCTCCTAATTCTTGGTTGAGTTCCAACAGTATAGATGCAGTCAAATTTGTTGTTTTACTGTATGCACAGGCCAGCTTAGATATCTCCTTCTTCATTCCAATGGCAAGTCCAGGAACCAGTGGGATGAATGCAGCTACAACTGCAACAGCGCCAGGAACTTTGTGGAAGTTTTTTGATGTTCATCTTCTGGAATGACTCTTCCAGAGAATGTTGATGTTGGAATTTCTTCTTCATATCGTATCTTAATTCATTTTCTGGGTAGCCAAATTAGGCTTTGCTCCTCTGTATAAACACAAACAAACCCTTTGCCCACACTTTGATATGCCCTTTATATCATTGTGAAGAACTTATTGGTGATCACCACAAAGGAACTGCATTTTTTTTTAAAAGAAAGGAATATTATCAGAAAAATGTACTTCCATAGCTGATCATCTGACACCCTTTAAATGATCAAAATTAGGGATATTTAAAGCATGCTTTAATCGTTGATTTACAGTTAGTTTTATTCTATCAGGGAATAATCCCCCTTTTCTTTCCTTTTTTTTTGTTATCATTAATCTACAATTACATGAAGAATATTATGTTTACTAGGCTCTCCCCTATACCAGGTCCCCCCCACAAACCCCTTTACAGTCACTGTCCATCAGCATATCAAGATGTTGTAGAATCACTACTTGTCTTCTCTGTGTTGTACAGGCCTCCCCATCCTCCCACCACCCCATTATGCATGCTAATCATAGTACCCCCTTTCTTCCACTCCCCCTTATCCCTCCCTACCCACCCATCCTCCCCAGTCCCTTTCCCTTTGGTACCTGTTAGTCCATTCTTGGGTTCTGTGATTCTGCCTCTGTTTTGTTCCTTCAGTTTTTCCTTTGTTCTTATACTCCACAGATGAGTGAAATCATTTGGTATATCTCTTTCTCTGCTTGGCTTATTTCACTGAGCATAATACTCTCCAGCTCCATCCATGTTGCTGCAAATGGTTGGATTTTTCCACTTCTTATGGCTGAGTAGTATTCCATTGTGTATATGCACCACATCTTCTTTATCCATTCATCTGCTGATGGACATTTAGGTTGCTTCCAATTCTTGGCTATTGTAAATAGTGGTGCGATAAACATAGGGGTGCATCTGTCTTTCTCAAACTTGATTGTTGTGTTCTTAGGGTAAATTCCTAGGAGTGGAATTCCTGGGTCAAATGGTAAATCTGTTTTGAGCATTTTGATGTACCTCCATACTGCTTTCCACAATGGTTGAACTAATTTACATTCCCACCAGCAGTGTAGGAGGGTTCCCCTTTCTCCACAACCTCACCAACATTTGTTGTTGTTTGTCTTTTGGATGGCAGCCACCCTTACTGGTGTGAGGTGATACCTCATTGTGGTTTTAATTTGCATTTCTCTGATAATTAGCGATGTGGAGCATCTTTTCATGTGTCTGTTGGCCATCTGTATTTCTTTTTTGGAGAACTGTCTGTTCAGTTCCTCTGCCCAGTTTTTTAATTGGATTATTTGTTTTTTGTTTGTTGAGGTGTGTGAGCTCTTTATATATTTTGGACGTCAAGCCATTATCGGATATGTCATTTACAAATATATTCTCCCATACTGTAGGGTACCTTTTTGTTCTATTGATGGTGTCTTTTTCTGTACAGAAGTTTTTCAACTTAAATATAGTCCCACTTGTTCATTTTTGCTGTTGTTTTCCTTGCCCGGGGAGATATGTTCAAGAAGAGGTCACTCATGTTTATGTCTAAGAGGTTTTTGCCTATGTTTTTTTCTAAGAGTTTTATGGTTTCATGACTTACATTCAAGTCTTTGATCCATTTTGTATTTACTTTTGTGTATGGGGTTAGACAATGGTCCAGTTTCATTCTCCTACATGTAGCTGTCCAGTTTTGCCAGCACCATCTGCTGAAGAGACTCATTTCGCCATTGTATGTCCATGGCTCCTTTATCAAATATTAATTGACCATATATGTTTGGGTTAATGTCTGGAGTCTCTATTCTGTTCCACTGGTCTGTGGCTCTGTTCTTGTGCCAGTACCAAATTGTCTTGATTACTATGGCTTTGTAGTAGAGCTTGAAGTTGGGGAATGAGATCCCCCCTACTTTATTCTTCTTTCTCAGGATTGCTTTGGCTATTCAGGGTCTTTGGTGTTTACATATAAATTTTTGAACTATTTGTCCCAGTTAGTTGAAGAATGTTGTTGGTAATTTGATAGGGATTGCATCAAATCTGTATATTGCTTTGGGCAGGATGGCCATTTTGATTATATTAATTCTTCCTAGCCACAAGCATGGGATTTGTTTCCATTTGTTAGTGTCCCCTTTAATTTCTCTTAAGAGTGACTTGTAGTTTTCAGGGTATAGCTCTTTCACTTCTTTGGTTAGGTTTATTCCTAGGTATTTTATTCTTTTTGATGCAATTGTGAATGGAATTGTTTTCCTGATTTCTCTTTCTATTGGTTCATTGTTAGTATATATGAAAGCCACAGATTTCTGTGTGTTAATTTTGTATCCTGCAACTTTGCTGCATTCTGATATCAGTTGTAGTAGTTTTGGAGTGGAGTCTTAGGGTTTTTTATGTACAATATCATGTCATCTGCAAATAGTGACAGTTTGACTTCTTCTTTACCAATCTGGATTTCTTGTATTTCTCTGTTTTGTCTAACTGCCATGGCTAGGACGTCCAGGCCTATGTTAAATAACAGTGGGGAGAGTGGGCATCCCTGTCTTGTTCCCAATCTCAGAGGAAAAGATTTCAGCTTCTCGCTGATCAGTATGATGTTACCTGTGGGTTTGTCATATATGGCCTTTATAATGTTGATGCACTTGCCCTCTATACCCATTTTGCTGAGAGTTTTTATCATGAATGGATGTTGAACTGTGTCAAATGCTTTTGCAGTGTCTATGAAGATGATCATGTGGTTTTTGTCCTCCTTTTTGTTTATGTGATGGATGATGTTGATGGATTTCGAATGTTGTACCATCCTTGCATCCCTGGGATGAATCCCACTTGGTCGTTTTGTATGACACTTTTGATATATTTTTAAATTAAGTTTGCTAATATTTTGTTGAGTATTTTTGCATCTATGTTCATCAGGGATATTGGTCTGTAGTTTTCTTTTTTGGTGGAGTCTTTGCCTGGTTTTGGTATTAGAGTGATTTTGGCTTCATAGAATAAGATTGGGAGTATTCCCTCCTCTTCTATTTCTTGGAAAACTTTAAGGAGAATGGGTATTGTGTATTCACTGTATGTCTGATAAAATTCCGAGGTAAATCCATCTGGTCCTGGGGTTTTGTTCTTGGGTAGTTTTTTGATTACCTCTTCAATTACTTTGCTCATAATTGGTTTGTTTAAATTGTGTGTTTCTTCCTTAGTCAGTCTTGGAAGGTTGTATTTTCCTAGGAAGTTGTCTACTTCTTCTAGGTTTTCCAACTTGTTGGCATATATGTTTTCATATAGTCTTTAATAATTCTTTGTATTTCTGTGGAGTCTGTCATGATATTTCCATTCTCATTTCTGATTCTGTTGATTTGTGTTGAGTCTCTTTTTCTCTTAATGAGTTTGGCTAGAGGCTTATCTATTTTGTTTATTTTCTCAAAGAACCAGCTCTTGGTTTCATTGATATTTGCTAGTATTTTATTCTTCTCAATTTTGTTTATTTCTTCTCTGATTTGTTCTTCTTTTTCCAGTTTTGATAATTGTGTTGTTAGACTATTCATTTGGGATTGTTCTTCCTTCTTCACGTGTGCCTGGATCGCTATATACTTTCCTCTTAAGACTGCTTTCGCTGCATCCCACAGAAGTTGGAGCTTTTCCTTGTCTTCAGGCCCTGGCCTCAGGTACCTGCTCACTGGTCTTGCTGCCCTGTTTCCCTGGTATTGGCATCCCTGTCCCTTGAAGACTTCCAAAAAGCACTCGCCAAGAGAAAAAAGAAAGAAAACAAAGCTGCTCACTTTTCTTTGTTCTCTGGTGCTGGGCTCAGTGACCCACTCACCAGTCTTGCTCCCCTGTTTCCCTAGTATCCAGGACCCCATGCATGCACTGTGTCTGCGCTCCAGTCCGGATGGCTGGGGCTGGGTGTTTAGCAGTCCTGGGCTCCTTCTCCCTCCCTGCTGACTCCTCTCCTCCTGCCAGGTCCCTCCGGGCTGGGGTTTATATCTTACCCCCTTCATGAGGCGCTGGGTTCTCGCAGGTGTGGATGTGGTCTGGATGTTGTCCTGCGTCCTCTGGTCTCTATTCTAGGAAGAGTTGTCTTCGTTATATTTTCATAAATATATGTGGTTTTGGGAGGAGATTTCCGGTGCTCTACTCACGCTGCCATCTTGGCTCCACCTCTCCATTTTCTTATTGAGCAAAAAACTGAGTATCTGGTGAGCTCAGGATATATTTGATCTGGGGTTGAGTATCTGTTTTCTTCTATGTTGACAGAGTCCCCCTTGCCTCACTGGGGTAATGAATTGCCAGATCAATCTGTGTTCCACATGCTGCTGGAGACATTCTTCATACAGAGGAGGAACACTTCTAAGTCCATACACACACAGACACACACACACACACACACATCTACATATACTTTTATATCTTCATGCAAATTCTGTTTTCAGATATTTCCTTTGTAATCTTTCCCTATCTTTTATCTTATTCCCAAATTAGCTGGTACAAATAGATTCAACATATTCAGTAATACCTAACTTTATAAATATTCACTAAAGACCTTTGATAGCTTATTTTGCTAATGAATTACAATATTACAATCACTTGCTTATTACACATATTATCAACCATTGTAATAATTTGTTCAATGTGGAACATAAAAGATGGGGAAAAAAGCATAGGAACAATGCAGATGTGAACAGCAAGACACTCATATGAAACAAATGTGAATTCACTTATAACTGTTATTTAAGATATCTATAAGGAAAATAAAGGAAGCATGGTACCATATATGAGAGAAACTGGGAATGTTTTTAAACAGCTAATATTACCTGTTTTTAAACTGATCTATGTAGAGTGATTTTAAGACTCTTAAAATGAGTGAGGGAATGTGGGAGGAGATGTTAGCAGCTTTTCTAACCACCTAACTTTTGGAGTTTTTCTAAAAATAGGTGTGAGCTACTTAAAGAGACATAAGAACAAGAAGATATTAACCAAAGCAAGAATTCACATTTTAGGAGCTGAAAATATACCTTAGAGTTAACTGTCTTCAGAGATTTCTCAATAAGTGATTACTATAACATTTTTTTAATAAAAATAATTATATCATCAATTGCTATATCTTACTTTTCTTGACTATAAAATGAGAATAATATTGTGTCACAGTTTTTTTAAATGAGTGAATAGCATAGTGCGTTAGCACATTTTAAGCACTGAACAAATATTAGCTATTATTATTTGAGTTATACACATCAGAATGTTGGTAAGATTCCAATTAGTTTACAAAATTGTGAGCATAAAAAAGGAGCAAGGAGGAATTTTCGTGAATTTATCTTGGGAAAATTATAGTAATACATCGGACTATGGCTATTTTAACAGGTAGATATACTAGGATAGATTTCTAAAACTCATTCTGGCAATATGCAAATTAAGTTGCATTTCAGTATCTCATTTGAAACATATGTCAGTCACCTGTATTATGACAAATTAATGTTATCACTGTGGAATTTAATACTCAAATTTTATAGCTCAGCACAGTTGAACACATATTTTACTCTTTATAATTTATCAGGAGCAAAAATTGTGTCAGATGCTGCTCTAAACTCTTGCCAGGGCTGTTTTGAGAGCACTCCATTCCCCCTTTGACAGGATGCTGAAACCACCGGGCAAGAGGAAGGCGAGAGGAGGTTATGGCAGGTTAATACTATGCAGCCAAATGTTCTTTCTTTCTGTTTCCCTCAACTAATCCTGACTCTTTGGAGATGTGAGTTGGGAGGAGGTGCCATTTCTAACCCAAGAACTGTTTTTGAACCACCTGTCATCTCTCTAATCACAGTAATAATAATGACGATGATTTCAGTAGAACAGCTACCATTTACTACTACTTGCAGTGTTAATTTCTTCTACATATCACTTTTCATTTAATCTTCACAGTATGTTGAGTTAGATATGATCACTACTGTTTTACTAATGAGGACCCTAAGGCTTATAAAATTAAGCAACTCACCCAAAATCCATAGCAAGTAATTGATAGAGTCAGAATTTAATTTCAAGTTTGTCTGTCAATAAAGACTGTGTGCTCTTCCCACTCTGTTATGCTACAGTGGCTGCAAAATGCATTAAGTCGTGGGGACTATGACAATGCCACTTTCTTTCATCTCTAATAGTAATGAGAAAGCCAAAGACATTTATTAAAATAATGAAGGCTTAGTGTAGGGAGTTCTTTGCTTTCAGTCTATTTTATTTCACTGGAAAACTTCAACGTGTGTTAAATAAAATGGGCAATATTTTTCATCCTCGTAGCTTGTATTCATGATATGAAAATACTCACAATTTATTAGATTATAAAAAAGCAATAAACATTAAACTTGTAACATATTACATAAAGATTAAAAATTGATGGAAAGGGAAAACACATTCTAGAGCTATTAAACAATTTTAAGTATTTTTTAAAGCAGAGAAACAAGCAAACAAAAAATTAATTTTTTGGACCCATAGTTTGCTTTCCTCCCCCCAAAATAAGTGGGATTATTTGCAAAAATCTCTTAGAAACAAGCTATTTTTATTCTCTTGAAAATGGAATAATAGGAACTGAAAATTATGGATATTCAGATTTTATAATGTAATAAGTTAATGATAATAGGAATTATATAATCAGTTTTCAATAGCTATCCTTTACTTACAAAATCCTTTCTTTTTTTTCTACCTACCCAATATATTTTAAACCAAAAATAATCAACACATTAACAAACTTTTGTTGGTGGTACCTATAATACATAAGTGAAAATACTTTTCCTTTCTTTCTAATCATATGTTCAAAGTCTTTTTTATTTTTACCTATTTTATATTTCAGATATTTTTAAAATCCTTTTTCTTGGACCTATGCAGGACATGGAAATGTGAGGGTATAAACATAATTTTTATTTTGGCAGGGGTGGGATGTGGGAGAGTAATCAATCTTTAGTCTCCTTAGTTATTAGTTATTTTAAAATCCTCTTTCCAATAAAAGGAGAATATATGGCTAAGACAATAATCTTAATAATTTCAGGATAAAGTAAATGCCATTAGCTTAGTTTATATAAATAAAGCAGTTAAGTTCTAAAGTCTACAGTTACTTTTTTATTAGTGTCCTCTGTATTTTTAAAGCCCTTATTGTAAACAAAACAAAAATTATCTCTTTGCATTTTGTAACTCAGTTTATTTTTATTTTATTTTTATTTTTATTTCTGAATTCCATATTTTTTTGTAATTAAACTCAACAGAAATTTAAACAGTAGCACAATGTAAGGTACTTATTTGAACAGAAATGTCAGAGTTTATATATTTCACAGATGTGTATTAGAATTCTCATATAATTCTATGCAAAAGGGAAAAAATAGGGCACTATGAATTATGAAAAATTTTATAACTGGAGTGGAAATTTTATGTTAGGAATCACAGAGATAAGTTTTACTAGGATCATGGTCCTACTTTTAACCTAAACTGTGACACCACAGCCTCAGAATTCTTATGTCTGATGAACTGACTCATGTGAAGTTATAGTCTCTTTTTAAAACTTATTCTTTAAAAAGAAACTAAGAATTTTTAACAGAGAACAAAAAGGGTAATTACACTTTTTCTAGTAAGCATTTCTATATGTATGTTTATTCAATTAAAAATAAGCATTGAATTTATGATTAAAATTTTCATTACTATTTAGAAAATAATTATTAATTATATGCTATTAAAGACACAGGTTGAAGTCACTTCACGGCCTTTCCTTCCAACGGTTTGGGGGCAATTCTGAGCACAGAATGATGTTTTACCATCCAGATATGAGCCATAATTCCTCTGGAGGGGGAGTGGAAGTAATAAGGAAAGTATCAATAAAAACAGGTAAAACTGTATTGATGAAAGTGAATGCCATGGGAAAAGACATGTGTCTCCAATTCTGCAAAGCAATTAACACAGCCTTGGTGTATGGGGCTGTTCACGGATCATTTAGCCTGTGGAATAGAAGCTGTGCTTTTGGAGATACATTTGAGGAGATTCTGGTGTTGAATGACTAGATAAAGCTTACTGCAAATGATGCTGCTGCCAATCAGCTACATTTGTACACAGTGGAATTGGAAGTAGTGCACTTTCTGTGCTTATTAGAAAATAAGACAATCCTGTTGAAATAATGCTATTATCTAATGGAATATGGCAGGGTATGTGTTAGGAGAATTTCCCAGGAGATCGAAAATAAAAGCCTTTCCTGGAATTGTGAGGAAACTCACAGACCAAAGAAGGACTAGGACAAGCCCAGCTTGGTGAATAAATGAGTTGTATTATGGGGTTACTTACTGGGTAGTGGATGACATTGGGCCTGCTGCTCTATGCAAACTGCCACTCTCTGCATGTTAAGCTAGCTTTTATCAGGGAATAGGGAAGGGGCTCCTGCAGAGAGGCAGGTAAGCGCAGTGCTACTGCTTATCTTGAGATTCCGTGGACTCGGTAGAAGTCCTTGCAGACCTCATGTCTCCCACCTGCAGGCCAAGGCTGGGGGGAGCAGTCCCCCTGCCTTTCCCTTGAAATGCAGCCCTGCAATTTGTCCTGTAAAATGGCTACTTTGATCAAATTGGCTTTACTTCAGCCAGGTGTTGGAGGATTATTTACACTACAGTATGGAAGGAGGCTATGTGGCTAGAAGATTCAGCATTACCCACCTGGCGAGGAGATATTTCCCAAGAGGTGTAGCAGTGTGGAATGGGAGCAGAAAGAGCCAGTGGAAATGAGAACAGTGCTTGTGGGCATCAACACTAGTCAGCTTTACCCAGTTGTGCTGTAATATATGTAACTCCTAAAATCTCAGTGGTTTTTAATAGCAAACATGTACTTCTTGTACACACATAGGCGCTAGGCTGACTGGGGCTCTGCTCTAGACTGTATCTCATTGTGATACCCAGATTGAAGAAGTACTGCCTTTGAGACAGGCCGTCCCGGTGACAGGTGGCAGAAGCGTAACAGACGTAAGGGACTGAACTAACTGATGCAATAATTATAAACTTCTCAGATCTGGCAAAGCACATCCAGGAAAAGTAAGTCAAAGGCTAAGTCAGCTAATGGTGTAAGGAAGTACAGAAAAATGTATACAAGAACAAGAGAATAGAATTCTCTTAGGAAAGAGCAAACAAATAATCATGAACAAGAGTGCAATTTACCACAGTGTTCTTTCTTTTTCTCTCTTTTCACATATTTCACATATCTTCTAAAAGAATTTTGAAAATACATATTCCCAGATTTATCTCCCACTTTTTAGGTTGACATGTAATTTTTCTTGTTATTGTAAAAGCTTCAGTAATTGCTCAAATAAATTTAGCATGAAGTCAGCATTTTCAAACCAAGCTGACTCTAAGATCCTCATACACAGCACTATAGATATTTAATTTAACACAGATGGAGGTCAAAATTCAACTCTGGCTTTTCCAGACAGAGTAAAACCTTTCACAAGCAGTGACATACAATTAATTGTATGGGCAATCAAAACTTTAATGACTGTGTGTCTCTAAGAGAAATATGCAAAGAGGAAAGCCCTCTAAAATAAAGCTTAAGAATTTTTTTCAGTTATACACTCAGATGTCATTGAATTACAAAGTATATACAGTGTTGCTGAAAAAGCTAACCAAGCTGATGCTGGTATTCCTATTTCAAAATGTAAAAGAGAAACAAGTTAGAGTGAGCACTTTTTCATTGTATAGCAATGATGTATTCAAGAAATAATATTCACATACCAGGCACAACATGAAATGACTGCAACTTATATTTTCTAACTTTGAAATCAATAAAAAAAAACCTTACTTTTTCCTTGAAAGAATGTGGCTAAGCAATTGTCTATATTTGATGCTTAGTATTACAAATATGAAGAAACATATAAAATATGCTAAATATATTTTATGTATAAAGGAACCCTAATATACATCACTATGTGACATGAACATTTCATCCATAATCTGTAAAAGTTTTAATTTGTTATTTATTTATTTAGTTAGTTTAAACATAGTAATACATTTTGCCAGTGTTTTGCTATAGGCCAAAGGAACAAAGCCACCTAATTACATACATGTTCACTGGCTTATCTTTAAATCACCATCTTCTTTTCAAGAGCTACAATATGAGTTTTCTGAAAGTCAGTTGGAGATTTATGAACTTGTATAGTAATATGAATGAAAAAAACTTCTAGAGCTGAATGATTTTGCTCATAATCTATTTTCCAAATATTAGTACCAAAATTAAAAAATGTTAAAGAATAATATGTATCATATCTTGTACCATACTTTATAGATTTAAAAAGTATTAATATTTTGCCAGTTTTGCTCTAGGCTATTGAACCAGGCTTCTAGTCATATCTTTAGCTATTAATAATAGCATTCTGATGAAAAATCTTGGTAAGTTTTAGTGCCTCAAAGAGAAATATGAAAGTATCTTTTAATGAAACCTTGCAAGTATAAATTTTTCCAAAGCTATAAGTAATAAATTACAGAGAAATTTATTAAAGGCACATTTACCAATAATAAGTCAATGAGAACATAATTCTAAGAATTGGTAGTGTAAGCCCCCTCCTCTACATCAATTACAAAATTTTAAAAGCTCACTTGTATTATATGTGGATGCCTGTTGTGTTTATCCACAATTAAAATTTTAATATATTTGCTAAATATTTTCTATATTCACCTTGAGTTGAAGTATTATGAATAAATATTACTGTAGTCACTGAAAGTCAAAGAAAATAGCACTTAAGTCCCTCATAAAGACTAATCTTTCATAGAAGTCAATGTTTGTGATGAGTAATCTGTGATTTACAGTTTAATTCCACACTGGCACAGACTGACGAGCAGCAGAGAATTGAATAACAAAGTCTATACATAATGTTAATCAAATCTTTAAAATTCTACAACCAAACACCTTCTGGGTTTCACTTATTAATTTTTGAACAGTTGTCAAACATTTACATTTTACTTGGTCAATAAGGAAAAACTGATAAAATGCTACACTTTTACCTAAGTATAATTTATAATTTATTTTGTGTAATGTATTTTTGTCATTTTTAAAAACCTACATACAATTATGGGAATTACAGTGATATTAGCAATGATCATGTAGTAACTGCATTGTTTATTAAAATATATTTTTCCTTCTTTATAGATTTCTTCAATTTCTCTTCTGTGTATATTTGTCAAATTCAAACTTTATTTTCCTTCCTATATATATAAAGATTATGATACTCAAACCAAAAAAGTAACATCTATGCATCTAAACATATATTCTTAGAGATATTATTTGATTAAAGACTATCTCAGGAAGAGATAATGATTACCTCTATCATAAAATGATTCTAAGTGTAATATATGTTTAGTTAATTTTAGCACAAAACATCTATATCAGAACTGAAAGACATATTTAGCTACTGTTTTATTTGATTCTTCTTGAAATTTTTGTCCTTTATATTTTTGTTTTTATTTTTATTTTTATTTTTATTTATTTTGGTATCATTAATCTACAATTACATGAAGGACATTATGTTTACTAGGCTTCCCCCTTCACCAAGTCCCCCCCACATCCCCGTTCACAGTCACTGTCCATCAACATAGTAAGATGCTGTAAAATCACTACTTGTCACCAAGTTCACAGTCACTGTCCTTCAACATAGTAAGATGCTGTAGAATCAGTACTTGTCTTCTCTGTGTTGCACAGCCCTCCCTGTGCCCCCCCAACAGTATACATGCTAATCGTAATGCCCCCTTTCTTTTCTTCCCACCCTTATCCCTCCCTTCCCACCCGTCCTCCCCAGTCCCTTTCCCTTTGGTAACTATTAGTCCATTCTTGGGTTCTGTGCTTCTGCTGCTGTTTTGTTCCTTCAGTTTTCTTTTGTTTTTATACTCCACATATGAGTGAGATCATTTGGTACTTGTCTTTATCCGCCTGGCTTATTTCACTGAGCATAATACCCTCTAGCTCCATCCATGTTGTTGCGAATGGTAGGATTTGTTTTTTTCTTATGGCTGAATAATATTCCATTGTGTATATGCACCACATCTTCTTTATCCATTCATCTACTGATGGACATTTAGGTTGCTTCCATATCTTGGCTATTGTAAATAGTGCAGAGATAAACATAGGGGTGCATCTATCTTTTTCAAACTGGAGTGCTGCATTCTTGGGGTAAATTCCTGGAAGTGGAATTCCTGGGTCAAATAGTATTTCTATTTTGAGTATTTTGAGGAACCTCCATACTGCTTTCCATAATGGTTGAACTAATTTACATTCCCACCAGCAGTGTAGGAGGGTTGCCCTTTCTCCACAACCTCACCAACATTTGTTGTTGTTTGTCTTTTGGATGGTAGCCATCCTTACTGTTGTGAGATGATATCTCATTGTGGTTTTAATTTGCATTTCTCTGATGACAAGCGATGTGGAGCATCTTTTCATGTGTCTGTTGGCCATCTGAATTTCTTCTTTAGAGAACTGTCTATTCAGCTCCTCTGCCCATTTTTTAATTGGATTATTTGCTTTTTGCTTGTTGAGGTGTGTGAGCTCTTTATATATTTGGATGTCAACCCTTTATTGGATCTGTCATTTTCGAATATATTCTCCCATACTGTAGGATACCTTTTTGTTCTATTGATGGTGACTTTTGCTGTACAGAAGCTTTTCAGCTTGATATAGTCCCATTTGTTCATTTTTGCATTTGTTTCCCTTGCCTAGGGAGATACATTCAAGAAGAGGTCACTCATGTTTATGTCCAAGAGATTTTTGCCTATGTTTTTTTCTAAGAGTTTTATGGTTTCATGACTTACATTCAAGTCTTTGATCCATTTCAAATTTACTTTTGTGTATGGGGTTAGACAGTAATCTAGTTTCATTCTCTTACATGTAGCTGTCCAATTTTGCCAGCACCATCTGTTGAAGAGACTGTCATTTCCCCATTGTACGTCCATGGCCCCTTTATCGAATATTAGTTGACCATATATGTTTGGGTTAATGTTTGGAGTCTCTATTCTGTTCCACTGGTCTGTGGCTCTGTTCTCCTGCCAGTACCAAATTGTCTTGATTACTGTGGCTTTGTAGTTGAGCTTGAAGTTGGGGAGTGAGATCCCCCTCACTTTATTCTTCCTTCTTAGGATTGCTTTGGCTATTGGGGGTCTTTGGTGTTTCCATATGAATTTTTGAACTATTTGTTTCAGTTCATTAAAGAAAGCTGTTGGTAATTTGATAGGGATTGCATCAAATCTGTATATTGCTTTGGGCAGGATGACCATTTTGATTATGTTAATTCTTCCTAGCCAAGAGCATGGGATGAGTTTCCATTTGTTAGTGACCTCTTTAATTTCTCTTAAGAATGTCTTATAGTTTTCAGGGTATAGGTCTTTCACTTCCTTGGTTAGGTTTATTTCTAGGTATTTTATTCTTTTTGATGCTATTGTAAATGGAATTGTCTTCCTGATTTCTCTTTCTATTAATTTATTGTTAGTGTATAGGAAAGCCACAGATTTCTGTGTGTTAATTTTGTATCCTGCAACTTTGCTGAATTTCCGATATTAGCTCTAGTAGTTTCGGAGTGGAGTCTTTAGGGTTTTTTATGTACAATATCATGTCATCTGCAAATAGTGTTTTTGTCCTTTTGTATGGCCAGATTTGTTAACTAGGTTTATAGCAGTATTTCTTCTTTAGGAATCCTATTTCAGATAAGTAAATCATGAAATTTGAGGAGGACCTAGTTTGTGATACTTTCTTTTTTCTTTCCATAGAATTTGTTGGCAATTATGTTGCTGTAACAATTAATTTATATTAAAGTTAATAATCTTATCAGTTTACAAATGTGTGACAGTACTTAATGAAGTAGTTTTTTTTTAATCTAAAATAAAGCAAAACGTTTGAAGCATGAGTTATATAAGCATGATTAGGCATAGGTCTTTAGTAAAATATTCTTTTTTTCTGGAATAACCTTATACATTAATTATATAGACCTGTAATTTTGAAAAATATTCAAGTTAAATTGCATGTGTCTCAATTTAATTTACTTCTCAGATAGTGAATTTGTTTCAGTGTGGCACTATTTTTAAAAAGCTAAATGAGTCATTCAAGTAAATACAAAACTATCTTTAAATGATAATTTAAGGAATAAAATGTTAACATGACAAGATTCACATTTCTTGCAGAAATTCAAAAATTTGAGTCATTTCATTTTTACCCACAAAAATCACCAAGTATTTGCAGGGCAGTTATAGTAATTTAAAAAACCCATCCACATATTTATACAATTATCCCTACACCTAAATAATGCATATCTTATTTATTATTTGATATCATTTCTATATATCTACAAAGGAAAATGACATATAAATGTTTCAATAACTTGGTATATTTTTAATATCCAAAATATTTTCCTGAAAGCATAGTGAAAACTACTTGTGGGACTGTTATCAGAACTCTCATAATCGAGAACGGCCTTCAAGGGGATAGCAGAGCAGCATGAATTCACTGTGGGAGAAAAGAGTGAAGTCCTACTCCCAGGAACAACCCAGGTATGCACTGAAATTTCTTTTTTGTATTTTCCTCTCTGAAGAGGCAAGGTCACTGATAATGTTCTCTTTGAGAATGAAGCTTAACATTTCTGAAAAAGTCAAGTATGACAAAGAAAAGATTACATACTCTTATATATGTGCAATTTATATAAATAAACTATGTAGTTGCCCAACAAAATGTATTCCAATTTTATGTGAAGAAAATGACTTATTCAATGTTCTATAAACCTCACGATGGAGACAGTGTATTAGATCAATAGAGTAGAGAACTTGTACATAATGAGTATTTTTTTATATTTGGTCAATATTTTTGAATATTAATATCAACAGAAAGGTTTAGTAAAAAGTGTGCCAGTTACTACACACATCTATCATAATTATTCTTATTATTCATTTGCAGGGTAAACTATTGAATATATAAAGAAAATAGGTCAAATATATGATTTATCAAGTATATTATCAGCATATTCAATTGATAATTAGTTCTTCAAAACTATGCTATGCCTCTGAACACTGAGAACTGAGCCACTAAATTTCTAAAAGCTGGATGAAGGTAAGAAATTGGGGGATAAAGCTTCCAATGAGAATTTTGGTAAAAAGAGATATTTGAAAGCTTGACAATAATAGCTATTGAGCTCTTAATATATGCCAGATACCTTGCAGTGAGCTTTATATTTCTGTTTTATAATTTACAACATGTTTCACTCAATCCCCTCAAATCTCTATTTTTCAGATGAGCAAGACTTAAAAGTTATATATCGTTCCTAAGATCACATGGCAACTGTAAAAGGTAAAATTCATTCATCTGTCTGACAGCAGAACCTATACTTTTATTCATATTTGTGCACTACTAGATGTTTAATTACTTTTTGGTCAGTGTTCTCCAAAGAAACAGAAGTAATAAGGTAAACACACATATATACAGAGAGAGACAGGAAGAGATTATTATAAGGAATTGGCTCACTTGGTTGTGAAGGCTGAGAATTCCATGACCTGCCATTTGCAAGCTGGAGACCCAAGAGAGTGGTGGTACAGTTCCTGGCCTAGTCCAAAAGTCCAAAGGCCTGGCACCAGGAGAGCTGATGGAGTCAATGATGCTGACCCACTCTGAGCAGGGCTGTCTACTAAGTTCACCGATTCAAATGCTAATATCATCTGGAAACACTCTCATGGACACACCCAGAAATATTGTTTATCCTGGGCACTCTGTGGCCCAGTCAAATTGATGCATAAAATTAACCATCACAAGTTCACCCTTTGCCAACCTGGCACACATACCCATTTCTTCAAAACCATATTTAATCTCTATATAAAGACAATAACAAGGTCATAGTTCCACCTAGCATGATACAACTATCCTGCATACAACCAAAATGCCCAACACAATCCCCAGTAGAGGAAGTCAGGTTCTTGTGCTCTTCTCCTTGGCATCCCATGACTTAAATTAACTATACTTAAGCACTATGATATAAAGTCAAAACATCTTAGGTATATACATGATAAAGGAATAAGAGAGGAAAGAAAGTAATTTGCTATACACACACATACACATACACAACCATATTCATAAAAAAGTAAAAAAGGAAGACTTGTGACAGTATCAGTCCTCCTTTCTGTAACTGGTCACGTGGCCACAGCCAGTATCTATCACCACCTTCTTCCATAACCCATTCTGTATTCCCTTTGTCTTCAGCAAGCACCTCAGCTGGTCACGGTTATTTATCTTGCAGGGTGACTCAAACCTTCATTTCTGAAGGGACTGAGCCATTGCTAATCCTGTTTGGACTGGGTTGTTATAGGTTTCCACTGACTGCAGTCACAGAGAATGGTCATCATAAAAGACACACCCATGAGGGATCTCTTGTATTCCACCCATGCTCTTCTTTACCTCCATGGTGGAATAGTAATCGTTTTTCCCATGGTATTTAGGATCAGTTAGCCCAGCCAGCAGCATAATTTCCTTCTTTGCCTGTGGATTCAGAGGCATGAGGAGCCTAAAGCAGCTGGATGGAAGTCTTAATTTCTAGTTCAATGGAATCATTGTGTCTCCTGGTGGAAGCAGTCCTCCCCCTGGGGCTAAGGCCTTTAGGCCTTTAGAGCATAAAAGTCACATTAACAGGAAGCAAAAATTTTGCTAGTTAGGTCACTAGGGGACATTAGTGAATAGTGCCATTCCCATTTCTACCACTTTTATCTGGTATCATGAATAGGATGATATTAGGAAAAGTAGCACGGTATACTGGAACACTCCCTCTTCCTTGATGGAAGCTGTCCAGTGTTATCAACCTGCCATCCGGCAGCTGGCTGACCACCCTGGGGATGGCACCATATCAAAGGCTGTGTTGGTCTCTGCTGCTGGTGGATTGAGTGCTCAGTTATGGTGGTAGCCAGGTCAGCCTTCATGAGAGGAAGTCCATGTTACTAATCCCAGGCATAATTTCCATTCCTGCCACCATGGCCACTTTATTCATGAGCCCAGTGGGTGATGACAGGGTGACTATGGGAAGAATCTGACTGGTATCCACACGGTCACCCTATCCACCTGATTACTAAAGTTCACCTCTTAAGGTCATAGATGACCTTAGAGTTAGGATGACCTAAGAGTTAGGATGAAATTTTAACTATAATTTGCCCAGGCTCTGATTTTATGAATGAAAAAAAAACTGAAGCAGAGATGGTTTAAGAGATTTGCTGCTCAGTGACAAAGAAAGGTATAACACATAGGTCATCTGATATCAAACAATGTTCCTAAACTAATTGCAAATATTCAAATGAAAATGAAAAGCTTGCCTCACTAGGCATATATTATTTTAAATAATTTGTGATTCAGAACTATTCATATCACAATTCCTTTTTTTAAACTTTTCACAAAACAGTTATTTTATTTTGTTTTCTTCCACATCTACATTTTTAACTTAAATAAAGATTCTTGGACACTAAGTATATATATTTAGGATACAGAAATATTTAACAAAAACAGCAAAAGCATTTCTCTTCTGCCCATTTTGCTGATTTAGGCACTTCCTAGCTCAAGTTAGAGTCAGCAAATGATCAGTAACTTTTTACAGATTTTCTGTCTATTTCATGGATAATAACAGTCCAGGATAATTATGTCACTGGAATCTTACAAGAACTGAATTAGAAAATGTGTTTGTAGTTTTAAAATGCTGTCTAAATATAAAGAATCATTATTATTATTTTAATAATCCCAAATTGTTCAGAATCATAAAAGTTACTCAGCCATGTGAAAGAGAATGTGTCAGTTTACATGTTAATGGGGAACAAAATAATCTTTATTTAATTTATTACAAACACCTTAAATAGGTCTAAAGCAGCAGAGGTTTAGAAATAACAATGTCTCGAAGACTGAGGACCACTTAGCCTTACAGAGTAGCAACCCAGTATTTCACACTAATTCTGTATTAGTAGGATTTCATACATTTTGCTATCACATGAATCTAAGCAAGCAGCTATAGATTCATTTCTTAAGAACATGTGTTAAATAATTTTTCTGTCATCCTTTTATTTGATATTGTATATCTAAAGTATTTTTATCCTTACCATTAAAAGGTTCATTAAAATATATCTTATAAATAAATGTAAGAAGCATTCAGGCAATGATATGAGAACGGTGGAATGTGTACCTGTTTATATATACTCATTTCCTCATTCTTTAATTTTTATGTGGCCCTGTAGTGAGAACTAGAACTATCTCTTCATTGAAAAATAATGTCAGGATAACTATGTATACATATATGCATACATGCATATATATATATTAAATTCTTCTAGTTTATATTTGTATGCATGTATATTTGTATATATCTGTATATATGAAGTATGTATTTTGTTTTCTCTTATTCAGTTATGCACAAAACAATCTTGCTCCATATATGTATCCAAAACTATAAGTTTGATTTAAAAAATGTTGTGTCAAATACATGCAAAACTATACTTTAAAAGAGTAATTCTATGAAAAAGCAAATATTAATAATAAATGACTACAATATGTATTACTGAGGTAACCATGGTACATTTCCTTCATCCAGGGTCCTGGTGAGATTTACAGGAGAATAGCTATTATCTGCAAGAATGATCTTGGGATACTTAATGGATGACATGGTGACCACAATGAAATTAGGCAAACTAAAAAATGACACACACAAAGAAATTATCACACTGATTATAATAATGAAAATAATAAGTATTTCCCGAATCTCCATCCAACTCTGACATTATTCTAACATGCGGATAAATCCAGTAACAAAAGAAACAGGAAATATTTATGATACTAACTGTTCCAGATATTTCTACCTATTTTTTAATGTAAGATTTATAAAAGTAATTCATTTAACATTGTACTTTGAAGGTCCTAAGGTACAGGAATTTTACTTATTTATAACACATTCTTATCAGAAGCTTTATAGGAAAAGCGTTTAGCATAAAGCAGTCTAATATAAATGACAAAAACAAAGTCATTATGCAAGTTGTTCTGGAACTTCCGTGTACATACAAATCTCCTTGTATTCTTTCATTTTTCATAAAAATGGCAGTTTCAGGTGGCTATCATAGGGTTTCTGATGCTGTTGACTTTTGGAGTCTGTGAGTGGCAAAACATGCATTTTGCCAAGCATCACAGTCATTCCATTGTAGAAATCCAAGGACTATATGTTGTGAGAATCTATACTTTGTAAATGCAAAAGCATTCTTTCTTTCCAACCTTCAAACACGAAGTAAGACCCATGGCCCACGAAGGGGAGTGATAAAAAAAACAGGAACTAGGGCAAAGTGGTTGCTAAGAATTATCCAAGATTATTTCATATGTAATCTAAACCTTACTCTAATTTACTAAAAGGTATTTAATAAGTACATAATTACTTGTAGAATACTTCACTAATGATGTGAAAAGATGCTAGGAAGCAAACACAAACTGTGTAAGGAAAGGTGACAGGAGGTACAGTGAGAAAGGATGCTCTCAGAAGCCTTCTCAGTTAAGATTGGTTTCTGAGTAGAGTTCTGAATGATAAAAAGCTAGGTGGCAATCTGAAGAACTCTCTTAGCAGAGGAAACAGCAAGAACAAAAGTTTTGAAACACATGCTTCATGTGTTTAAAAAATATCACGGAGGCCAAAGTGGTAGAAGGGAATAAGCAAGGCAGAGCAAATAAGAGATGATTAAGCTGAGGGAAGCAAAAGCTGTATTAATGGAGTCTTTAAGTTTTCCATCAGTGATATGGGACTTATTCCATTATTAGCCTAAAGTTCCATCCTAACCCAAAGGCAGACAAGGCTCTCGGCCTTGATCATACGGTGAACAGTCTGAGTTATATGTGAAAGGATGCCTGGTTACTCTGCAGAGAAGAGAATCTAGTGGGGCTACAGACGGAAGCAGAGAGACTTTCTAGGGAGAAAGGAAAGATGGTGACTTGGGTAAGCTCAAAGTAAGGAACATTCAAATTCTGCACATATTTGAATACCCCTGTTTTGAGCAATAGGATTTCTTTGTGCTTTTCTAAACACTTCTAAGCAGCATGATGCATCCAAACATCTGGGAGAATTTATCACAGAATATAGGCTACTTCCCAGACTCAACATACTTCACCAGCCACAGAAGAGTACTGAAGGAAAGATGGAATTCTGTGAAAATAAAAGTCGATGCAAAAGGAGAAGAATAAAAAAGAATTCAAAATGCCAGTGATTTAAGTGACAAGCCAAAGTTAAGACTCTAATAGCAGATCCAAAGAGAGAATGAAATATGGGTTTATAAAACATGGTATGGCTTATTCCATTATTAGCCTAAAGTTCCATCCTAACCCAAAGGCAGACAAGGCTCTCGGCCTTGATCATACGGTGAACAGTCTGAGTTATATGTGAAAGGATGCCTGGTTACTCTGCAGAGAAGAGAATCTAGTGGGGCTACAGACGGAAGCAGAGAGACTTTCTAGGGAGAAAGGAAAGATGGTGACTTGGGTAAGCTCAAAGTAAGGAACATTCAAATTCTGCACATATTTGAAGTCAGAGTCCACAACCTTGGTTGACAGCTTGGATATGGAAAAAGAACTCTATAACTTTCTCTCTCTAAACATCATGTTTTGAGCTGTACAACAAATTGTAGCCTTGGGAAACTGGTGATGCTAGGCTCTTATTAATTGCCCATTTTTATAAAAATTATCTCAGGCATTCCTTGCACCTGAAACTGTAGGTTGGATGAGTATTACTGAGGCTGGGGTGAGGAGCGAGGGCTAAGAAGAGTCACACAAAGTCATCACATTCTATTTTTCCTGGTACATTGGCCAGAATTGGATTCATATTCCTTTTTTAAAAGACAATTCATACCTTTCCACACATTATTTTAGTTAATGTACTTAAATATTTTCTTTTACAGATACTTAAAAATGTTTTGTAGTCATAGATTCTTTGACTACAGCATTTTACAAAAATTACATTTTTCTATTTCAAATTGTTAGCTGATTAAAACAGAATCCGTTGAAGTGAAAAAAAGAACAGACTTTCTTGCAACTTCTAAGTCTTGAAGAAATTGCAAAAAAAAAAAAATAAGTAATGCATGAAATTTTTTTTTTAGTTCACTGCTTAGTAAATGTTTTGTAATCCACATAGGAATGTTAAATCTCCCCATATAGGTATTCTTTCAGTGAATGAACTTAAAGTCTCCATTATTCAATTTTACGGTCTCTTGCATCCAACGGAATATGATTTGTAGGATTGCACCAGGCTATTTTATATATAAATAATTCTGTTCAATCCACTAATTTCTAAAATATGGTTCAAGAGAAATAGTTTATTTGAACTTTTGACTATGGGAACTTAATCCCCAGTATTAAACCATATGAAAAATGGGAAAGAAATAAAGGTCCCATGGGTATTATCTTAAAAATTGTTCTTCATATGATAAAAAATTTCAATTTTTTTTTATCAGGTTTAAAATATTTTTCTTGTAGTATCACACCATCTTTAGATAAATTACAAATAAATGCTATAAATTTTTATAAATGCAATTTCCTACATCCCTACAAATATACATAGTAGACCAATGCATGCACTGTAAAATCTTGACATGTTAAAATTAACAACTCTACAACATCTTCAAAACAAAGCTAAAGCTTGCTTAAAGTTAAATATTTGGTTACATATCATACTTCAGATAAATACTTTTACACTATTAAAATATCTAATTTCTTGTTAGGTTCAAGTTATATGTATGGAAAATAAGTTTTCAATACCTTGTCTTAGCGAATAAATAGTGTTCTCTAGAGTCCCCATTGAAAATGAAGCTTCTAGGATGATATGTATAAAGTTCAGGTCATTATGAATATTTATACATGTTGATATCAACTAAGTGTAACTTGACAATGATAACTCCCTAATTATACTTGTTTGGATCTATTTTAGAATTAGTGTATTTTTTTTGAAAGCATATGTATTTTCAGTGTTTCAGGAGTCAAAATAACATCAATCAGTACAATTTAGAGTTTCTTTTCAAAATACCTGTGGGTAGTTTTGTCAAATTTTTGGTGACATCTTAAATCAAACCTAATCTTAGATTATATAGGACTTGATGATCCATTTAACTACATTGCAGGTTTATATTATTGTTAATTTCATGAACTCATGAAAGAACATCTGGTTTGCTATTCCAAAATCATATTTTTATTTCTCATTTCTTCTGTAATAGAGTTGATCTAATGGTGACAGTTTTTACTTTATACTGATGGACTCTTTTACCTTGTCATTTGACACAACATATGGTGCCTTGGTGACAATGATGCAATATTTAAAAAATTAATTGTGACAACCACATTGATTTAATATCAAGCATCTTAAATTAGGTTAGTCAGCACTGAAGCATTTTTAGAGCTCACTTTTTATAAACTTGATTTCTTATTGACTTAATTACTTATTCTTTTCTTTTAGTTCTCTAATCTTTCTTCATCTACCAGTGTGGTAGAAGGCCAGGTGATTTAGTGAGAGCTTCAACCTGATTTTCTTTTCTATGTGTCAATAGCATAGACGTTACATTTATATAATTTTGAAAGTGTTCAAACAAAAAAAATCGGATTAAAAGAAAAACCTTTAAACTCTTCACAATAATCTTTCTTATTTATTTTGTTATTTGGTATTTCATAAACTAGTAAACTTAATATTCTGTTCCATATCAAGTAGTATTATAGCTTTGATCCTGCATATTATACCCATTGTTACAAGAATAGGTGAAACATTTTGATTTCCAATTGCATTTAGAGCTCACAATCTTATAACCTAAGGTGTGAAATAAAGTTTTAGTTATTGCAATAAAATAACTTGTGCCATACATTACTTTCACTTTTTTAAAATTAGTAATAATGCTGTACCAATTTATATTCCCACAGTGTACAAGGGTTCCATTTTCTTCACATCCTCATCAATACTTCTTATCTTTTGTCTTTATGATAATAATTATTCTTACAGGTGTGAGGAGATGGCTCCTCGAGGTTTTGATTTGCATTTTCCTGATAATTAGTGAAGTTGGCCACCTTTTCATATGTCTGTTGGCCATTTGTATGTCTTTTTTTGAGTAATGACTATTCAGGTTCTTTGCTCATTTTAAAACCAGGTTATGTAGTATGCCATGTGAAAAACAGTATGGAGGGTCCTCAAAAAATTAAAAATAAAACTTCTTAATGACCCAGCAATCCTTCTTCTGGTATATATCCAAAAAAAGTAAAATCAGGATTTTGAAAAGATATCTGCACTCCTATGCTCATTTTCAGCATTATTCACAATAGCCAAAACATAGAAACACATTAAATGCCCATTGATGGATGAATGGATAGAGAGAATGTGATATATACAATGCAGTGGAATGTTATTCAGCCTGAAATGAGAAAGAAATAGTGCTATTTGCAACAATGTGGATTAACCTGGAGGATATTAAGCTAAGTGAAATAAGCGAAACATAGAAAGGCATATACTGCATGAGCTCACAAGGAATCTAGAGTCAAACCACAGAAGCAGAAAGTAGAATAATGATTATTACTGACTGGGGAGAGGAGGAAATGGGGAGATGTTGTTCAGGGGTACAAGGTTTGTTCCACAAGATAAATAAGTTCTAGAGATCTAACTCACAGTAATGTGACTGTGGTTAATCATTGTATATTGTGTACTTGAAATTTGCTAACAAGGTAGATCTTAAGTATTCTCACCATAAAAGAAAAAAAGAAAATGTCAAATATGAGGTGATAGATATGTTAAGTAGTTGGAATATGGTGATTATTTCAGAATGTATCTGTATATTAAATCATCAACTGTATATCTTATATACAATTATAAAATTTCATATACCTCAATAAAGCTAGAAAAATAAACTCTCAGTAATGCAAGCCCAATTTCTACAATGTAAACATCTCATTTACGAATATAACATGCATCATACCAATATAAACTGCTTTCAGATACTATGCTGGTTTGAAATAATTACTTTTGATTTGTCTATTAGATTTACTAAAAAATGATATATGATCTATTCAAATTTATTAATCAGATTGCTTTTATTTTCTCCAACTTCTTAATTTCTGTTTTTATCTTTATAATTTCTTCCTTGTGATCATCTTAGCTTACTGTACTATTGGGAATTAAACTTTTTCTTTAATTGATATAAATTGAGATGGTTAATTTTATGTATCAACTTGACTATGAATGGTATCCAGATATTTGGTCCAACAGGTTTTTCTGTAGAGGTGCGTTTTAGATGAGATTGACATTTAAATCAATAGATTTTAAGTAAAACAGGTTACCCTCCATAATGCAGTTATACCTCATCCTATCAATTGAAGGCCTTAACAGAAAAAAAAATCTGACATCTGTGGAGGAAGAGGGAATTCTGCCAGCTGACTCCAAGCTTTTGTTACTAAAGCTATGATATTAACTCCTCCCTGGATCTCCAGTCTGCTGATCTACCCTGCAGATTTCAGACTCGCTAGCCTCCACAATTGTATGAGCCAATTCCTTAAAATAAATATCACACACACCCATCTGCGTTTGTGTGTGTGTGCGCGCGCGCGCGTGTGTGTGTGTAGTTTCTTATTGGTTTTGTTTCTCTTTAAGATATATTTTTCCTGCTGGTCACTGTCAAAACGCATGTTGTAGAAGCTGGCATGTAGTGTTCGCACTTTATTTTTAAAAGAAATTCTGTAATGTACATTTGTATTTCCCCATTTACTCAATGTGTTTTCTTATTAGAAGGATTGTTTTTAAATTTTTTGTGAAAGGAACTTTTTGTTACCAAATATATATTGATCTACCAAAATCCATATAAACTAAACACATCGTACATTTGATGCCTAACCAGGTGGCTGAGCACCGCCCTGCTGCTCGGAACGTCACTGCTGCCGGAAAAAGCTAGACACAGAGACTACAGTCTGTGTTATTGCAGAACTACAGCGACAGAAAACAGATCAATGTTAACAGATCCAGTGGTGAGGGAAGGGAATTGGCTACAAAATAGCATGAGGGAATTTTTGGAGTTGTGAAAATTTCTGAATCATGATTATGGTTATGTAGTGTTTGCATTTTAAACTGAATTTAACAAATGTAGTTATATTACATTTGTTTAAATAAATTTAATTATTTGCTTCAATTATTTTCTCCATCTTGATTAAACATAAAGGTTTTCTCCCCCAAAAAGAATTGCTTGAAGTATATTTGAATACTATGGCAGTGCCCTTTCCTTACCTTTATTCATTCAGGAAGCCATGTGCTAAGTCTACCAATGATGGTGTTAGGCCTCAGGGTATATAACTAACACTTCAGAATCCTCTTCTTACCATCAAATTTCAATGGCTGTAGAAAAAAAGGCTCTGGTCCCAGGAACCAATTTCCTTCTTCAGCAAAGTATTTTCCTTTCACTCTATACACAAGTTTATGAAAGAAGAATAATGTTGTGGATGAAAGGGATTTATGACTAAAAATAGAAAAGAAAACACAGAAAGAAAAAAGAAAAAAAGAAGGATATGTGTGTTTCTGTGAATATGTGTGACGGGGAGGGCATATTGAAGACTTAAAGGAATGTGAGATGGTTGGGCAAAAAAAAACCCAAACTGTTAATGGAGTAATTTAATTTGAGATTAGAGTGTAGACGGATATACATGTTCATGATTTAAAAAGCAAATTTATTAGCTGGATTTTTAAAACAGAAGAGTGTGCATTCCTTCAGAATCTGCCTCATTTGAGCTAACTACTTGAGATCATACCTTGGCTTCTAAAACAAAAGGTCAAACCAAAAAGATCATTTTCAACTAACTCCCACTACAAACATATTGCATATGCAACATACAACGGGAACCACTGAAAGCTTGGCCTAATACAGGAACATAAGAGACTGAAACAGTTTCTTCACAAAGTAAAAGTCTCATGCTATGATTACGCAGAAGCAGATATTGTGTTCAGTGGCATTTGAGAAGGTTTCCTATAGGAAGTATCATTTGAGGAAAATTTTTAATATGAGTTGGTATTTATATGCATAGAAGGTGCTTTAACATTTTCAAAAGGAATTATAATGAATAAATTATATTAAATTATTAATTTAAAATTTTAATTTAATTAATTAAAATGAGAAACAGAGTGAACCAAGCATCTAATATCATATTGAAATTTATAATATATTTATATCAAATATTTACATAAAACATATGTGTAGCCAAAATTAATCACATTCATGGAAACAAAAATGTGGATGTAATAAAATATACATAAAAAACATGCTGTACAACTAAGCCTCAATTAGGCTATTTTGAAAAGTACTAGAAACTTTTGCTTGGTAAGAAAAGATAAAAATGCTGCCAGACTGAACAGGTGTCTATTTTGTCTCGTATTGCAATATCATCTATTGTTGGTTTCTTTCCCTTTTTATCCTGATCAGCAGGTTTCTTTACATCAAGACCCAGGGTGACAGCACTGCATATTTTCCTCACCCTGGTCCAGCAGCATGAGTCATTAAATCCAAATATGGATTCTTTAGAGGAAATTCCTCCTGAGACGCATTGCTGGGAAGATACATCTCCTTTCTTTCCACACAGAGGTAATGAAATTATATTTTCACCATTGCATTACTTAACCTAGATCCATGCTGTTAAAAATCAACCTCTCATAAGGCAAAAACTCTGATGATTTACTTTCTATACAGTTTCAAATAGCCTGGATGTCCTGTTCTGAATAACTGAGAAGAAAAATACTTCCTAAAATTCAACAGAGGTACTCAGAATTAACAAGTGAAAAGTCAAATTAGGCACTTGGAGTGAACATGGGAAATAATTTAACTCAGGGCTCTTAGATGAACCTGTGGTTGATTCAAAATTGTCTATTTTCTTCCTGTCCTTTTTGTTGCCTTTGTACCCCCTTACAACTTGGGGGTTCTCTCCATTCTCAAGGTCCTTTCTGAGGTGCAGAACAAAACTTAATAATTTCCCTCAGTGGCTGCAATTATGCTGTACAATAAGATCATTAATGATTCAATTCAAAATCACAGCAGGAACTCTTAAAAGCTTTTGCTGGTAAGAATGGGGGATCTGTGTTTACTGGGAATTTATGCCTTTGGTGAAGACATTAGTTTAAAATTTTTCCCTGCATATTTCTAACTCAAAATGCAGTCATTTACTGTCTTATTACTGCTGGATCTTCGTATTTGCCAAAGCCCAGTTGCAATAAAGATAAATCTGTATCAATGTGCTTCCCTCTAAGGGGAATATGTTAAAAGTCCATCTTGGAAACACCCTAAAGGAGTGACATTAACTGACAGAAATTTAGGCACTGTGGGAATAGAGTGAAGCAGATTATTTAGGCCGGGTGATTTTTTCCTGAAAACACAGCACACAGACAGCTATCATTCTGCCTTATATAAGCACTAAATATCATCCATGTGGAACAAATTAAATAGTTTCTCTCTGTCAGTGGCGTTCAGAAAAAACTTGCATTAAAAGAAATGGTTATAATGACAAATAAATAACTTCCAATATTATTCCAATATTACCTTTCAATTCAATATTATCTTACAATTTCAAATACCACTCAGAGTAAAGGTAGATGAATGTGTATCTTTCAAGCAAAAACATGTTGCAATGTGATCTCCTACATGATACTCACTTACAAAAATATTGGATGAGATGAAAATATCCATGAAGGAAAGTTTCTCATGGAAGAAGCATGTCTTGCACAGCTCAATACATGAAAAAAAAGGTATTTACCAGACAAAATTAGATAACCTGAAAGAGCTTTAAAATGAGAAACTCTCTGAGTAAAACAAACATCTAAAATGATATTAAATTTACATTTACATCAATATTTACAAAAAACGTATTTAGAGCCAGAATTAATTGCTGTACAGTGCCTATCTAGATTGTGAAGAGTAAAGTCTTTCTGCGGTCTGGTTTCTTACACTATGCATTTACAAAGTTCCCATCATGTCCAGAGTTAGCTAAAGAGTAAATATATTTCAAGTGTAAGAATTTGGTAATTCTGAAAGGAAACAAAATTGTAAAAACTAAAACTCATGCATATGCATATTATTAGTCATATTGTCACCTTTCAGTCAATTGTAAGAGTTATTTATAGGAGATAAAGTGTATACAAAAGTAGGGTGAATACAGTGAATGTTGTAGTAATTATCATAATAACAATACAAAATAGCATAATTTGAAATTTCCAGGAATGAATCTAGAAGGGCATCTTGAAGATTTTTTTTTAAATCTGAGCATCAAATTACAAGTGGTGTATACATTAGTAGAAATTTAACATTTGGAGATGGAGGGGAAACATTACAGAGATACATAGTGAAATATCACACCACTTCTTCAGGATGTATAGGTTGGCTTTGGTTTTGGGTAAATAAAGTGAAAGGAGACATATGGATGACAAAGACAAAAGCTTAATTTTGATTAGGATGTTGGCCCATGATGCCAAACTAATTGTGGAATATTTGAAATTCTACTTTGTCTGGATCATGCAGCTTCACCATATAATTAAATCATACATTTGGAAAATAACTTAGTTTCTTAGTGTTGAAGCTTATTCACACTGCTTACTATATGTGGAGGTGATCATATGTCTTAATTTACCTGGAGTAATTCTGACGTACACTGACAGAGTCAGATAGGTAATTATTAATAGCTTCTCTTTCTCTCTCACACATATTCTGGCTTGGGTGATATGTTCACCATAGGGTTTGTTTAAATTCTTTAAGTTTCAGTTACCTTAGCATTAAGTATGGGGAATTATCATAACTACTGCATGGCATTGTTGTCAGCAGTAAATTATAGTCCCTGTAGAGTACTGAATACCTTGCACAGAACAAACAGTTGATAACTGCTAGTTATTATAATTTAACCATTACTAAAAAATGATGCCAAGTATTGTTGACTCTAAAATCAGTTGGAAAGCCAATTATTAACTAGAATGTTGACTGATTATCATATATAAACCAGTAGTTGTAAAAATTCCTTTTTTTTCTCTTTTCTCTATCATTCACACACACACACACACACACACACACACACACACACACACAATCTATGAGAAATTATCTTCCAGTGACATTATGTTTGAATGTTATACTAATAAATAGAAAAGCTTACTCCTACATCCCGACTGATTACTTAAATATAGGTTGCTCCATGGAAGAATATAATTCAGGAAATATAAACAGGTGATCGAGATGAGAGCAATGTAGCATTTCTAATTTACTTTCTCAGATGCACATTAAACTCTTCGATAAAAGTAACATAGAGCCTGGAATGATTTGTAAAAGTACTTAATGAATTTTTTCAGTACTTTTATAAATGATTACATGTAAAAATTTCCTGAACCCAAACCCATAAAAAAGTTAGCTTTAGCATGATACTTTGTTTCAGTACAAAGATGCCTTTTAGATTTATGAGGACATTAGTATATATCTAGTTAAGAAATAAGCACTCTACCAGCTAATAAAATATTAATATAGAGTAATAAAAATATTTTTAAATGTCTTCATATGAAAGTGTTAACATTAATGTTCTATTTGGTTTCAGCTATTCAATTAAACTTAACATTTTCTTACAAAGCATTAGAAATTACAGAATATTCTGATTTCTGTAGCAACTAGAATCCATAGAAGCCACAATTCAGCTTTTTCATAGGTTCATTAGAATTTTAATGTTTCTGAAAGATTCAGGCAATTTTCTTAACAGATAGATGTTGTACAATATTTTTTGTTATATTTTGAAAATTTGCTCCTTTGATATACTCTTATAAGACTTCTCAAAATCCAGAGGATACATCAATGTATCTTTTCTGGGAGTCAGCAAAGTTCATAATCAAGACATAAATGAATTGCCTCCCAATTTGGGGGAAGATCCCTAAAAGCTTACACACAATAGTCAACTCATAAATTGTTCAAGGGGAAATTCAATAACAGCCTCACAGGGTGGTGTTATAATCATGCCATCAATCTGAACATGAGTAGAAACGTGCAGTTTGAGTCTAAATGGTTCTGCAGAAGAATTTTAGTTTCCTTTTCTCCACCTAATTTCCCATTACTGAAAGAAAGTGAGTCTTTCAGAAAAGTAACCAGAGATAGCCCAATAGATAATAAAACAAGTCAGGCTGCAGAAAAGTAAAGGAAAATAATTTTCTCTTTATTTGAGAAGTTTTGTGGTCTAGGAAAGAATGTAAAAATGTGGACCAAGCAGAATTGGTCTTGGGTATTGACTTCTTCCTACTGATTCCAGTTGTGTCAAATTTGAGTCTGTTTAGATTATGATGCAATTCAGCTATTTTTGTAAGCACAGGAACAAACTCATGAATTGCATTTAACCTTGATAGAAGAGATTATGAGTGTAAACTGGAGTTAACGAAGATGGAAGAGTGTTTTGGTTGCTATGTAGAGGATTCTGCATGTCTTGGGAGAGACTAACCTGATTCTCTTCCTCAGCAGGTCTTCGACCAAGCTGTATTTCTTACAAAAACAGATCCATAGCCTGGTGAAATTTAGGATATAATAATCGTCATGCATTCCATAATATTGTTTTGATCCATCTTAGAACCCACATATAAGGCATTTCAGGGTAGGGACAGTAATGACTTTTAGAGAAACAAGAGTCAAAAATGGAAGTCACACACTAAAGTGAGCCGTAAGTCAGTAAATTATAGGAAGAGCTTGCAGGAAAAATATGATACTCATCATGTAACAAGAGATTGCTGGTATGTCTAGCCCAGTAGGCAGGAGGTCTAACTGAGAGAAATTGGGTGTCTCTACAAAAATCACATTATGGAGCAGAGCCAAGATGGCGGCGTGAGCAGAGCAGTGGAAATCTCCTCCCAAAACCATATATCTGTTTTTGAAAATACAACAAATACAACTACTACTAAAATAGAGAACAGAAGACACAGGACAACAGCCAGACTACATCCACACGTGCAAAAACCCAGCATCCCACAAAGGGGGTAAGATACAAGACGCGGCCCAGTGGGATCCAAATGCCCCTCACCTTAGCACCCGGCAGGAGGAGAGGAGTCGGAGTGGGGAGGGAGAGGGAGCCCAGGACTGCTAAACACCCAGCCCCAGCCATCTGCACTGGCGTGCAGACACAGTGCATAGTATGCTGCATACTAGGGAAACGGGACAATAAGACCTGAGAGCAGGTTCCCGCAGCCAGCACCCCTGGGACAAAGAAAAGCAAGTGCTTTTTGAAAGTCTTAAAGGGACAGGGACCCCACAACTGGATGGAAGCATCCTGGGACATTTAGCCCAGCAGCTGGGAACCCCAGGAAACTCCAGGTACCCTAACCCCCTGGGTGGCAGTGCAGCCCGGAGGCCCCTTATGGCGATAAACAGCCTGCCTGTTTCCCCTCTCACGTGGCTCTGCCATATTGGAGCAGCAGCCTCAGGTAGGCCACACCCAAAGCCACTGTGGAGCTTAACTCCACAGCAGCCAGGCAACAATCAGAGGCCCCATCTGCATGCAGCTGCCCAGCACAAGCTGCTAGGGGTCACTGTACTCCCAGGAGAGGAAGGCCACAAACCAGCAAGAAGAATTTGATACAGACCAAAATCACAGACGCAACCCCTGAGAAGGAGATAGACCTAACCAATCTTCTTGAAAAAGAATTTAAAAAAAAGGTCATAGCCATTCTGACGGAACTGCAGAGAAATATGCAAGAGCTAAGGGATGATGTCTGGAGGGAGATTACAGAAGTGAAACAATCTCTGGAAAGATTTATAAGCAGAATGGATAAGATGCAAGAGGCCATTGATGGAATAGAAATCAGAGACCAGGAACACATAGAAGCTGACACAGAGAGATAAAAGGATCTCAAGGAATCAAACAATACTAAGAGAACTGTGTGACCAATCCATAAGGAACAATATCCGCATTATAGGGGTACCAGAAGAAGAAGAGAGAGAAAAAGGGATAGAAAGTGTCTTTGAAGAAATAATGGTTGAAAACTTCCCTAAACTGGGGGAGGAAATAATCAATCAGACCACAGAAGTACACAGAAGTCCCAACAGAAGGGACCCAAGGAGGACAACACCAAGACACATAATTAAAATGGCAAAGATCAAGGACAAGGACAGAGTTTTAAAGGCAGCTAGAGAGAGGAAAAAGGTCACCTACAAAGGAAAACCCATCAGACTATCATCAGACTTCTCAAGAGAAACCTTACAGGCCAGAAGAAAATGGCATGATATATTTAATGTAATAAAACAGAAGGGCCTTGAGCCAATAATACTATCCAGCATGATTATCATTTAAATGTGAAGGAGGGATTAAACAATTTCCAGACAAACAAAAGTTGAGGGAATTTGACTCCCACAAACCACCTCTACAGGGTATTTTAGAGGGACTACTCTAGATGGGGACACTCCTGAGGCTAAATAAATGTCACCACAGAAAATAAAATCAAAGCAAAAAAAGTAGACCAACCAAATACTAACTAAAGGCAAAAAATAAAATCAAATACCCACAAAAGGAAACACAAAAGAGCACGGAATAAAACAACCAACATATAAAGAATGGATGAGGAGGAATAAGAAGGGAGAGAAATAAAGAATCACCAGACAGTGTTTATAACAGCTCAATAAGAGAGATAAGTTAGACAGTAAGATACTAAAGAAGCTAACCTTGAACCTTTGGTAATCATGATCTAAAGCCTAAAATGGCAATAAGTACATATTTTTCAATAACCACCCAAAATGTAAGTGGACTGAATGAACCAATCAAAAGACAGAGTAATAGAATGGATAAAAAAGCAAGACCCATCTGTATGCTGCTTACAAGAAACTCACCTCAAACCCAAAGACATGCACAGACTAAAAGTCAAGGGATGGAAAAAGATATTTCATGCAAACAACCAGGAGAAAAAAGCAGGTGTTGCAGTGCTAGCATCAGACAAAATAGACTTCAAAACAAAGAAAGTAACAAGAGATAAAGAAGGACATTACATAATGATAAAGGGCTCAGTCCAAAAAGAGGATATAACCATTATAAATATATATGCACCCAACACAGGAGCACCAGCATATGTGAAACAAATACTAACAGAACTAAAGGAGGAAATAGAATGCAATGCATTCATTTTAGGAGACTTCAACATGCTACTCACCTCAAAGAATAGATCCAATGGACAGAAAATAAGTAAGGACATGGAGGCACTGAACAACACAGTAGAACAGATGGACCTAATAGACATCTATAGAACTCTACACCCAAAAGCAACAGGATACACATTCTTCTCAAGTGCACATGGAACATTCTCCAGAATAGACCACATACAAGGGCACAAAAAGAGCCTCAGTAAATTCCAAAAGATTAAAATTCTACCAACTAACTTTTCAGACCACAAAGGTATAAAACTAGAAATAAATTGTACAAAGAAAACAAAAAGGCTCACAAACACATGGAGGCTTAACAACATCCTCCTAAATAATAAATGAATCAGTGACAAAATTAAAATAGAGATCAAGGAATATATGGAAACAAATGACAGCAACAACACAAAGCCCCAACTTCTGTGGGACACAGTGAAAGCAGTCTTAAGAAGAAAGTGTATAGCAATCCAGGCATACTTAAAGAAGGAAGAACAATCCCAAATGAATAGTCTAATGGCATATTTATCGAAATTTGAAAAAGAATAATAAATGAGGCCTAATGTCAGCAGAAGGAGGGGCATAATAAAGATCAGAGAAGAAATAAACAAAATTGAGAAGAATAAAACAATAGAAAAAAAAATCAATGAACCCAAGAGCTGGTTCTTTGAGAAAATAAACTAAATAGGTAAGCTTCTAGCCAAACTTATTAAGAGGAAAAGAGAATCAACACACATCAACAGAATCAGAACGAGAAAGGAAAAATCATGACAGACTCCACAGAAATACAAAGAATTATTAGAGACTAATATGAAAACCTATATGCTAACAAGCTGGAAAACCTAGAAGAAATGGACAACTTCCTAGGAAAATACAACCTTCCAAGACTGACTAAGGAAGAAACACAAAATTTAAACAAACCAATTAAGAGCAAAGTAATTGAAGTGGTAATCAAAAAACTACCCAAGAACAAAACCCCAGGACCATATGGATTTACCTCGGAATTTTATCAGACATACAGTGAATACATAATACCCATTCTCCTTAAAGTTTTCCAAGAAATAGAAGAGGTGGGAATACTCCCAATCTTATTCTATGAAGCCAACATTACCCTACTACCAAAACCAGGCAAAGACCCCACCAAAAAAGAAAACTACAGACCAATATCCCTGATGAACGTAGACACAAAAATACTCAACAAAATATTAGCAAACCGAATTAAAAAATATATCAAAAGTGTCATACAACACGACCAAGTGGGATTCATCCCAGGGATGCAAGGATGGTACAACATTCGAAAATCCATCAACATCATCCATCACATAAACAAAAAGGAGGACAAAAACCACATGATCATCTTCATAGACGCTGGAAAAGCATTTGACAAAATTGAACATCCATTCAAGATAAAAACTCTCAGCAAAATGGGTATAGAGGGCAAGTACATCAACATTATAAAGGCCATATATGATAAACCCCCAGCGAACATCATACTGATCAGCAAGAAGCTGAAAGCTTTTCCTCTGAGATCGGGAACAAGACAGGGATTCCCACTCTCCCCATTGTTATTTAACATAGTACTGGAGGTCCTAGCCATGGCAGTTAGACAAAACAGAGAAATACAAGGAATCCAGATTGGTAAAGAAGAAGTCAAACTGTCACTATTTGCAGATGACATGATATTGTACATAAAAAACCCTAAAGACTCCACTCCAAAACTACTAGAACTGATATCGGAATATAGCAAAGTTGCAGGATACAAAATTAACACACAGAAATCTGTGGCTTTCCTATATACTCAAAATGAACCAATAGAAAGAGAAATCAGGAAAACAATTCCATTCACAATTGCATCAAAAAGAATAAAATACCTAGGAATAAACCTAACCAAAGAAGTGAAAGACCTATACCCAGAAAACTACAAGTCACTCTTAAGAGAAATTAAAGGGGACACTAACAAATGGAAACTCATCCCATGCTCATGGCTAGGATGAATTAATATCATCAAAATGGCCATCCTGCCCAAAGCAATATACAGATTTGATGCAATCCCTATCAAATTACCAACAACATTCTTCAATGAATTGGGACAAATAGTTCAAAAATTCATATGGAAACACCAAAGACCCCCAATAGCCAAAGCAATCCTAAGAAGGAAGAATAAAGTGTAGGGCATCTCACTCCCCAACTTCAAGCTCTACTACAAAACTATAGTAATCAAGACAATTTGGTACTGGCACAAGAAGAGAGCCACAGACCAGTGGAACAGAATAGAGACTCCAGACATTAACCCAAACATATATGGTCAATTAATATTCAATAAAGGGGACATGGACATACAATGGGGAAATGACAGTCTCTTCAACAGATGGTGCTGGCAAAACTGGAGAGCTACATGTAAGAGAATGAAACTGAATCACTGTCTAAACCCATATATAAAAGTAGATTCGAAATGGATCAAAGACTTGAATGTAAGTCATGAAATCATAAAACTCTTAGAAAAAAACATAGGAAAAAATCTCTTGGACATAAACATGAGCGACTTCTTCATGAACATATCTCCCTGGGCACAGAAAACAAAAGAAAAAATGAACAAGTGGGACTATATCAAGCTGAAAAGCTTCTGTACAGCAAAGGACACCATCAATAGAACAAAAAGGTACCCTAGAGTATGGGATAATATATTCATAAATGACAGATCCAATAAAGGCTTGACATCCAAAATATATAAAGAGATCATACACCTCAACAAACAAAAAGCAAATAATCTAATTATAAATGGGCAAAGGAGCTGAGCAGACAGTTCTCCAAAGAAGAAATTCAGATGGCCAATAGACACATGAAAAGATGCTCCACATCTCTAGTCGTCAGAGAAATGCAAATTAAAACCACAATGAGATATCACCTACTCCAGTAAGGATGGCTACCGTCCAAAAGACAAACAACAGCAAATGTTGGCGAGGTTGTGGAGAAAGCAGAACCCTCCTACACTGCTAGTGGGAATGTAAATTCGTTCAACCATTGTGGAAAGCAGTATGAAGGTTCCTCAAAATGCTCAAAATAGACATACCATTTGGCCCAGTAATTGCACTTCTAGGAGTTTACCCTAAGAATGCAGTAGCCCAGTTTGAAAAAGACAGATGCACCCCTATGTTTATCGCAGCACTATTTCCAATAGCCAAGATATGGAAGCAACCTAAGTGTCCATCAGTAGATGAATGGATAAAGAAAATGTGGTACATATACACAATGGAATATCATTCAGCCATAAGAAGAAAACAAATCCTACCATTTGCAACAACATGGATGAAGCTAGAGGGTATTATGCTCAGTGATATAAACCAGGTGGAGAAAGACAAATATCAAATGATTTCACTCATATGTGGAGTATAAGAACAAATAAAAACTGAAGGAACAAAACAGCAGCAGAATCACAGAACCCAAGAATGGACTAACAGTCACCAAAGGGAAAGGGACTGGGTAGAATGGGAGGGAAAGGTGGGATAAGGGTGGGGAAGAAGAAAGGGGGTATTATGATTAGCATGTATAATGTGGGGGGTGGGGGTAAGGGGAGGGCTGTGCAACACAGAGAAGACAAGTAGTGGTTCTACAACATCTTACTACGCTGATGGACAGTGACTGCAATTGGGTTTGTGGGGGGAACTTGGTGAAGAGGGGATCCTAGTAAACATAATGTTATTCATATAATTGTAGATGGATAACAAAATAAAAAAATTTAAAAAATCATATCATGGAATTCAAATACAACAAACAGTTACAGCAGAGATGTTTTATTTGTTATTGGCAGGGTTTGTGGGCCACAGTCTGATCCATGGTTGGGGAAATTTTTTAGAGAAAGCCACAATTTCCACAAGAACTGGGTTACTGGCAGGCATCCAAAATAGGGGCTATAAGAGAGGAACTTTGGGAAAATGGACAAAATAAAAACCCAAATACTGAAAGGGAGACCCAAAGTCAGAACAATTCTAGCAGTATACACTGACTGATGCATCCTGAGCGCTGGGTATAAATTATTTAATGTCCCCCTGCTTAAGTCAAATACATTTGGGAGACAGAGGTTTAACAGCAGGGCTTCAAGTAGCCTGAAGGGTAGGTTGGGAGTATTTAAAGGGGGAAACTTCGGGGAATGGAAAGTAGTAACAAGTATCTTAAACAATAATTTCACACTGAGAATAGCATGCTTGATTATTATTCCTATTGTGTTTGTTTACAAATTATAACTTTCAGAGCAGTTACAAAATCTTTATCATCTTCATTCTCTCTTAAAATATCTTGGACAATGTTTATTCATATGAAACAGACATTTGTTATCTCCAGGTTGCTATTTGGAAATTTCACCTTTCCTAATCACTGTTTTGTTTGATTTTTGCCATATTTTTTTCTGAATATATATTGGCCTTACTTTTAAGCATGAATTTCTGACAATTGGTGACCTACAAACATAAGAATTCTAGGACCAGAAAGGAAAGATTATATAGACTTGTAAAGGCATTATTTGAGCATAAAAAGGATTTTCAGCACTTTCTTATTCATAATTATTTGCTTATTCATATTAGTCACCTGTTATTTCAGCTATTCCTAACAAATTCGAGCTATACTTTGCTAACTGAATTCTTCAAATTTCACAAACAGTATATCTACTATCTGCTATTTTCTAGACCTCTGCTAGTTGCTGTGGGTAAAATTGCAGTATTTCCAGAATCTCTTGCCTGGCCTTACTTCATTTCCATATCAATAGGTGTTTCCAAGGGGTGGAGAAAAGTAGTCTATCTCCATATTAATAGGTAATTACAAGGGGGAGGGAGGGCATTTCTAGACAGAAGAGGTTGGGTGGCATCCCTTTTTGCAGCTGGGTGTGAGAAACACAGTGAGAAGAAGTGGATGATTGCTTCTAAGCAATAAATGGATTTCTCCCACTTTATTTCTCCTGTTGACTGATTGCAGTTTCAAATGTAATTTGCCCTGGGCTGGGAGCAGATATTTCCCCTGGAGTTACACCTAATGGTAGTCAGCAAGACCTCTGAACCTGAAATATGTCTTCATGGGTACAATACTTGGGTGGGCCCCTGCGGATGGTGGGTAGGCCCTAGTGGCTGCTACGGTTGGGGGTGATGACTCACCCTTACCTCCGGCCATGGTGGAGGGTGCAGCTTTACCTGGGAACCCCCTATCCATGGAGCTTGCTCTTGGGAAGGCCCAACTGGAAAATTTGTCAAGGGTAAATCGCCTCCTAGAATGGGGCTTTCCCCAGAATTGGGGAAGGGTAGAGATGGAAGCTGTGAATTAGCCTTCTGTGAGATAGAAGACTGCTTAGAGGCCCTGAGTGACTGTGTAACAGCAAGGATTGTGGAATGTTTGTTTCTCAAGATAGTTGAAAGGATTATTGAGAAGAGACACACACACAGTGTTGCTTGGAGGAGCTGGGCAACGACCTATGGGATGCCCCTAAGAAAGTTGCTGAGAAGATAGGTTGAGCTCCTGAAAGATATGTTAGCAGCAAGGAGGGAAGCAGCCGGATAATCTGTGTTGCAGGAGGCTGTGGGGGAGGAGGAGGAGGAGGAAGGAGAGGTGCCTTCATCCCTGGAGCTAGAAGAGGAGCTGCTGGGGGAATATAAAGGGGTGGAGCTAAGGGTGGAATTGTTGCTAAGGCCACAGCCCGAGGCACCAGCCTCTCCCATATTAAAGACCCTCCCAGTTGTAATCAAGAAAATAAAAATGCAGCACCATGGACTACTCAGGGGGAGGAGCCTCCCCCTCCCCAGATTGTAGAGCACTCCACGCTTCACGCCTATACCCAGAATGAGCTAGTTGACATGAGCATCAGTTTCAGCAGAAGCCATTGGAAACTGCCTGTGTGGCTTTGGCATCTCTGGGATTTTGGGGTGGAAAACACTGTTATGTTGGGTTCTAAAATGAGTAGACTGGCTTCCTTGATGACCCACCTTTCCCTCCGACAGTGGTTGCAAAGGAAGAACTTGCTTTTGAGCTATTGATAGCTGAGAGTCCTTATCAGGAGGGAAAAGCCCTTATACCTGAAGCTGCTTGGTATACAGACAGCTCCAGTCATGGGCAGTCCCTGAAGTGGAGGGCTGTGGCTTTCCATCCTAAGACTGAGATAATATGGATGAAGGACAGAGAGGGGAACAGCAGCCAGTGGGCTGAGTTGCAGCCAATATGGCTTGTGATCACCCAGGAGCCTTCCCCTATCTGGGCTGTCTATCAGGGTTTGACCCTGTGGTTACTGACATAGTACCATGCCAACTGGATGATTGGTTACCAGCCCCTTTGGGGACAAGAGTTGTAGTAAGACTTATGGGCCTCTGTTCAGACTAAGGTTGTTACCATATATCATGTGACTGGCCGTTTGCCTTTTGCACCCCCAGAGAATGAAGAAGCAGACACACTGGCCCTGGTGCATTAGCTAGAAGGAAAGCCTGCCTCTGATGTAGCCCAATGTTTACATCAGTGCTTGTTGCACATGGGGCAAAAGACACTGTGGGTTGTAGCCTGTCAGTGGGTTTGCCATTGATCTTTGAAGAAGTCAGTAGAGCCCAGAAGGAGAGTCTTGTGTGCTCTAAGAGGTGCTTACACCAAGTCCCACAACAACATGGGACAACAGCAAAAGGGCAGGTAACCTTTGTCAGGTGGCAGGTAGACTATATTGGTTCTCTGCCCATATCAGAAAGATATCTGTATGCCCTGACTTATGTGGACAAAGCTACTGGCCTGTTGGTTGCTTTTCCTGAATGACATAAAGATCAGCTGACCACCAAAAGGGGCCTAGGATGTCTCTTTGCAGCCTACGGCCAGCTGCAGGTAATTGAGAGCAATCAAGGCACCTACTTTACTGGACAGTCATTACAAGAATGGGTGCAACAATTAGGAATAAAGTGGAAGTTTCATGTACCATATAGCCCTACCAGGGAAGGCATGATGGAGAGGTACAATGGTTTGTTGAAATCTGGCCTGAAGTCAGACACCAGTAGTCTACAGGGCTGATCAGTTTACTATGGACAGTGCAAAGGCATTTGAGTGAGAAGCCCTAAAAAGGAGCCTTGAGCTTGGTGGATATGCTAACACACATTGCTGCCTCTCTTATACAACTATATGTGCAAACCAAAGAGGAGCTATTGCAGTCAGGATATGGTCAGCAGAGCAACATCCTGCTTCCAGCCCCAACTGCATTAAACCCTGGAGACACTGTTGAGTAGATGTGGCCCTGGACATACATTTCGACACATGGACTAGTAAGGGCTGGCACATTGAGGAAAAGTCCTGGAAGCTGGTCTCATGTGTATTCCTGGAATAACAGCAGAGTGGCCCCCGAAGATCACGGTACTGTACCCAAAATGTCCAGGAGGTAAGAGCACCTTACAGGGAAGTTTTATTTTATCTTTATGGCCAGTGCATGTACCTCCCATAGCCCTATATATTGACCCATCTGTGTCTCACAGGGAAGGAGGTGAAAATCTGGTGTACTACACCAGGACAAGACCCCATTCCTGCTACTGTCCTATCACAGGACTACTCTCTAACATGCATCTTACCTGATGGATAAGATTTGCCTATGTTAGTGTCATTAAAACATGTATCTTATCACCCTTAAGGTTATTTTCTTCTACAGTCCCTATGGCCTGGACCTGTCCCCTGTCTGCAGCTGCCACATGATGATTGCTCTGATCTCCCTACCTGTTCAGCTACTGGCACCCATGGAATAGGCAAGCTATGGACTTAATCTGCATAGGACTTTGATTTAGCTGAATCCTCTGGCTTGAGGATTATCATGATTTTATTGCTGTTGTTATTTTATGTTATTATCTGGTTACACTGCTTGAGTTTTCTCACAACAGTTCCATTGCAGAAGATAGGGAGCAAGTAGATTGTGAGGAGAGATTTCTGAAGGGGTGGGCTATGGGTAAATTTCCAGTATTCCCAGAATCTCTCATGTGGCCTTGTTCATCTCCATATCAATAGGTATTTCCAAGGGTGAAGAGAGTGAGGGTATAACTGGACCAGAGAAGTTTGATGGGGTCCCTTTTAGCAACCATATCATGAGAGACACAGGTGAGCAGAAGTGTATGACTGCTTGTAAACAATAATCAGGTTTCTCCCACTTTATTTTTCCCTTTGACTGATTTCAGTTTCCAAGGTAATTTGCCCCAGGCTAGGAGATTTTCCCCCTTGAGTTACAATATATATATAGTGAAATGATAACAAGAATAAATTTAGCTAACATACATCACCACACATAGTCACAAAATATTTTTTGTGATGAGAACTTTCAATGTCTATTCTCTTAGCCTATTAAATATTTTAACCTGTATCACTATAAGTTCAATTATTTATTACTCTTTTGCATTGGTTTCTACAATGTCTGGGCTTTTAATCCATTCTGGCCCACAGATGGATTTGATTGATTCACTGTATAAATGTTCCCAAAATCTTCAAAATGCAAAAAGACATTTGTGCGTATGGGTTTTTGTGTATACCGAATTCCTACTCTCTAGGATTTATAATCTAAACAATATTGGAAAGCATATAGATATAAAAAAATTACATAAAAAGAGAAAGCACATGATGAAATACTGTTTTAAAATATAAAAGCTTCTTTTTTTATTTGACCACAGTTCCTTTTGATTTAAGAGATTTGAGCTTCATCATCTGCTAATGTACCATTATTATTTCCTTTTAAGCTGAGATAATGACATCATGTTGTGAATAGTAAAAATAAAATTCACACTGTTATTTAACTACAATATGTGCAATCTTTCCTAAATATCAATTAACTATGTAGAAGGAGGCTCGGTTATTTAGTGATATGGCAAAGAAGACTTCAACAAGGACATACACCTTAACTTCAGCTTTAAAAAGTGGATATAATCTAGTGGGGATAGAAAGGTAGGCGTCCTAGGAGCAGAACAATATAAACAAAAGCGTGGAGATAAAAGTTAGCCCAATATGTTACTGAAAACAATAAAAATCAAGTGGAAAAGTCTAACTGAATCATTCTACCCTACATTTGTTCATCTCAAATTCATTGCTAACCCTTTATCCAATTGGCCTATCAGGTCTGGAATTACTTTCAGAGCAGACAAATTACTTTTACTCAGCACATAGTTTCAAAATCTTATACCAAGAGTGTTTTGTCTCCCTTCATTTGTAAACAATACTGTGTCTTGAGGAAGGAATATTGGATCCACACTTTATATAAGAATATATTAGATTTTTAAATTACATGGTGTTGTATATGTCACACTCCAGCAAGCTCATTCCTTAAAGGATAAAGTCAGTCATGGAGAGAATACTTGTGCCAGAAACACAAATGCCTGATGAATATACAAGTGTAAAAAAGTGAAATATGTATGAAATGAAGACTGCACTGAGATTAGACAGCCTACCAAGGAGCCAGAAGAGGCTTCTCAAATGCATTATTTAATAAGGAACTACACAAATGGTCATCTTCTATTGTGTACTATAGCTTTTCATTTCATTTGCCGCAAGGGTGGCCATTAGGCAAAATGTCCACTTTGACATATACCACTCAAGTGTGAAAGTAACCTTTTGCTGTAATGCTTTATTCGAGAACTAGCCTGGTGTTTTTAATTGCCTAACACTACCCTAAAATTTGCAGTCACTCAAAGAATAGCTTTCCAAAAAATAGCCCTGTTTTAAGTACTTCCATTTTTACATAGCTTAATATGAAATCTGTTTTACATCCCAGTTGTAATTATGAGCATAATTGGTGTAAAAATTTTAATAGTAGTTGCAGCTGCAGTATGTGAGGTCTGAACATTTCCAGTATTATAAAAATATTATTCCCAAGTCCAAAAGGAGATGTGAGTTGCCAAATACAGTTGATACTGAGCTGACATTTGGAAATTTCTGGTAATGACAGTTATTCTAATGTTTACATAGCTAATATTAATTTTCCTCCATTTTGTAATTTCTTCATTCAATTTCTAATATAATAAGGTACAGGCAGCATTTTTTTTCTGCTTAGACTTCAAATAAAAACAGTCACAGTACTCTAAGAGTATAAATAATTTAGACATTTAGATACTTTACAATCTAATCAGCAGCTTTTATAATGCATAATATTGACTACAAAATATTTTAAAATTGCAATTGAGTTTATGCATTTCAGTTAAACATGAAGAAAGAGGAGAGGTATAGTAACAGGAGATATCCTTAGTAACTGATTCTGTGAGAAAAAAGTCACTTTCAAGTAAACCATATTTGTCATACCCAGCTATTATAGACACCTGAAATTATGTATTATTTTTACTTATTTTTAAATATTAATAATATATTTTAGAATTTCTCTACATAAAAAAGCATTTTCAATATTTTTAAAATAAAAGTGAATGAAGAAATAAATACTTATTTTACATCAAAGAATGAACATGTAGGTACCAAGGGCACTTATTCATAAAATTTGGACTTTGAACATTGTAAAGTACTGACAACCTTCAAATCTCCCAGTCATTAAAACTTCCAATTATCTTTGGTTTTCAAAACAAAGCTTCCTTCTGTGGCTAAATGAATTATTAAGATTGCATTTACCATTTTCAATCTTTTTTTTTTTAATTTAACCTTTGTATTTTGGTGTAAGTATTTCACAGACAACTGTGAATATACTTAGCATAGGGCTATCACCTCTCACAAAACTGCACATTGTCATCTTTACCTTGCACTCCCACCAAAAGACTCTCAAAAGAAGAGCAAAATCACCACAGCAGGTGTAAACAAGACATCCCCAGTAAAAGGTCCTCTTACAACTCTTAGATATTTGGACATTGCTCTCTGAGAGTATCCTTTGAGCTCTAATGCTGTGGTCATATACATGGCACTAAGGACCAGATACCAAAGCAGGGCTATGTATACAACATAGATCAAATGATCTGTTAACAGGTGTTTTTTGTCATGTTAAATATAAGATTTGGAGTAAGATTGGGAAAACATTAATTCTGATACCTTTATTTATAAGCTGTTAGGCATCAAATAATGAAGTTTTAAATTTCCATGTCTTTCTACATCAAGTATTAATTTATGGTAGTTATTCAATTTGAACTTGTAGGATTGTTAATTGTTATAATAGTATGCTTTATATTAAACAATAAGGCACATCTTTCAAATTTAAAAATATGTAATTATTGAATAAGCTCATATTCATAAAAACAGTATCTTGACAAATTTTAATCATAGGTAATATTAAAATTTTATTGTATTTTTTCTTTGATTATAACTTTGCATATTACCATGGACTAGAAATGTGTGTCCCCTCAAAATTCATATTGAAATTCTAATCCCCAATGTGATTACTCTCAAGTTTTCTTTGATAAAAAGTAATATGGAACATAAATTAATTTCGAATAGACTGATTTACCTATGTTTTTAATATGCATCTATGCCTTCCATACATTTGTAATTTTTGGTCCTATATTGTTTTATACTTATATATGATACAGCTATAGGGAATCAGAAACTTCATTAGATGCTGTAGACATAGATGTAGATATGCTCATAAATATATTCAGAAATATTCTACAATCTATATTTTCATGGAATATTAATTCCTGGTTGGACAATATATAAATGATATACAGATAAACAAAAAAATACAATATCATATGGTATATATATTGACATATGTGTACAGAAAATACAGAAATGGTATTGTAGATCAAGACCAATGACAGACTGGAATCTGAGAAAGTTTCAGTTACAGAAATGGTATTGTAGATCAAGACCAATGACAGACTGGAATCTGAGAAAGTTTCAGTTTTATGCTATCTTTACTACATCCTAATTTTTAATATTAGGTAAGTTATTTAATCTCCTAACCCTCAGTTTTGTTAACTCAAATATTATCCAGTATTATAATGTATATACAGTGTTTAACATGTTGTCATGAAATCATGCTTTAATGGTAACAATGATGATGATTACAGTATCTAAAAGAGTAAGTTGAAATTTCACACAGCTAGTAATAAAGGATAAGAAGTTTTGAAAAATTAGAATATTCCAGGATGATGGAGAAAGGTACATCTATCAGACAGAATAAAGGCAAGATAAGGGCTAAATACTTATGTGGACCATAAAAGGGTATATTAGTTATATATGAGATGGGAATTTGTACAATGATCCAATGATTGAGTACAAGCAAAGTGCATGGAAACCTCAATTTCTGTTTTGGAATGATATGGCTGTGTGGAATATGGCTTAAAGGGAAGCAAGATTTAAGATAGGGACATCTTTTAGGAAACTACAATATTGAAGTAACCCACAAAAGAGAGGATGGTGGCCTGAATTAAAGTGCTGATGGTGAAAACAGAGGGGGTAGATGGAATTTAGATCCACATGGGGAATGAATTTTAAAAATTAAAAGATAGGGAGTAGATTTGGGGCTTATTTCTGACATTATGGTAAATAGGTAGAAACTGGTGCATTCAAGCAGGAAATAAAAATCAAAAGGGTCACTGGGCTTAGGTGGGAAGAGAATGACCTGTTTTAGATGTGCTGAGCCTGAAATGTTTATTGGACATTAGGATGGAGTTCTGTATTAAGCAATGGATTTCATGAAGAAAGTTGCTAGGATGGTAACATAAACATGGGGCTTATTAGTGCACAGGTGATGTTAAAGATGAGTGGAAAAGCAATTCAGGAAACTGTTTAGAGGCCCGTACTTTGTACCCCAGCTTCATTGACATAGAATTAACAAATAAATTAGGCCAAAATAAAAATAAAAAACATCCAAATCAGAAAGAAGTACAATTCCTTTGTTTACAGACATGTCTTATATATAGAAAACCCTAAGACTTTCCTTCAAAAAAATGCTAGAACTAATAAATGAATCCAGTAAAGTTTCAAGGTACAAAATGAATATACAAAAATCAGTTGTGTTTCTATACAGAAACTGCCAGAAAAAAAAATTAAGAAAACAATTCCATTACAGTAACATTAAAAAGAATAAAATACCCAGAAATAAATTTAACCATGGATATGAAAGATTTGTACAGTGAAAACTATAAATCACTGATGAAAGAAATGGAAAATATTTTTAAAATTCTATATTTATGGATGAAAACAATTAATATTGGGAAAATATCCACACTACACAAAGTGATATACAGAATAAATGCAATCTCTATCAAAATTCTAAAGACATTTTTCACAGAAATAGAAAAACCAGCCCTACAATTCAAATGGAACCACAAAAGATCCTAAATAGCTAAAACAATCTTGAGCAAGAAGAGCAAAGCTGGAGGAATCACACTTCCTGATTTCAAACTATATTACCGAACTAGAGTCATCAAAACAACATGGTATTGACATGAAAACAGACACACAGATTAATGGAACAGAATAGAGAACCTGGAAATAAACCCACAAATATATATGGTCAATTAGTTTTTGACAGAGGCCCCAAGAATACACAATGGAAATAGTCTCTTCAATAAATTGTACTGGGAAAAATACGCAAAAGAATGAAATAGAACTGTATCTTACACCGTAAATATAATCAACCCAAAATGGATTAAGGACTTAAATGTAAGATCTGAAACCATAAAACTCCTGGAAGAAAATATAGGGGATAAACTACTTGACCTTGGTCTTGGCAATGATATTTGGGGTTTTGGATTTGACACAAAAGCAAAGGCAATAAAGGCAAAATATTAACAAAGAGGACTTCAACAAACCAAAAATTTTCTGCACAACAAAGGACACAATCAACAAAATGAAAAGACACTATGGAATGGAAGAAAACATTTGCAAACCATATATCCAATAAGTGATTAATATCTAAAATACATAAGGACATCATACAACTCAGTATCAAAGAAACTAATAAACCAATTTTAAAAATAGGAAACTCTTTAGAGAAAGATAAAAAGATAGTACAATATAAGGGAGAACAAACTTTCTAAAAATGGCTGTTAGAAGTAGACACTTTAAAAAAGGATTTTGGATTTTGTAACAGGAGCTGTTAACATAGCAAAAGCAGTTTCAGTGAAGTTGTGAGAAATGCAGGCAGATTCCAGTATGGTTAGTAATTAATGTGAAGTAATGATGAGGAAAGAAAATATAGACAATTTTTCTTTTTTAAGAGTCTTGGATGTTAAAAAGGAAATTGATGACAAAATGGTGAGGGTAGAAGGGAAATGAGATGGGAAGGAAGAGAAGAGACTGACAGAGAGAGGGGAGAGAAAGAAGGGGGTATTGATAACACAACACTGGAAAAAGTTGATAATGTATTTAAAATGTCAGTTCCCAATAACAGAGATTCCTATTTACAACTTCTGGATTGTACTTGAGGAATATGCATTTTACCACTAAAGCAGATACTAGTTTCCAAAATTGAACATAATTTTAATATCCAAATCCACTTTGGTTATTAATGGCAGTTAAGAAATTTTATCTCTCTGTGTCAACTTTCAAGTCATTAAAACATCTTTCAGACATGGTTATAAATAGTATACACATATGTAAATAAGTATATATGTCAGAATATATAAATACATATACCAGAATGTTCTGATATATGTACACACATATATTATATAGTTATATATTATACATGTGTGTTGTATATATTCAGTGTGGTGGTTGTCTTTGTGGCGAGAGATGGTGCAAATGTGTAGGGCAGCACAAAGAACACTGTATATTCCCTAGTAATTTTTTTTTTATTTCCTAAATTGGATGATGGTACATGGATTTGATTTGCCACTTAAAAAAAAAATCTACCCATCTTTTATATGTTTTGTATATAATTATAATAAAATGTTAAAAGGAGAACCGAACTGAATATATACACTGATGTGTATCTTTTCAAGATACAGTCACAAGTAATAGATATCAAGATACTCATAGAGCAAGAGCAAAAATTAATTCTTTATCAAAGTTTTCTGTCTGAAATCAGCCAAATCCCATTCTAGTTGAATAAAATGGGAACAAAAATTAGAGGATAGTGAGCACTTCTCATAATTGCTGATGTGCCACAATGTCAGACTGTGCATCTGGGGGCAACCTCCCCAATCACCCTGCAGAGCAGGTTTGGCGATGAAAACTTTGCAGTTTCCAAGCACCAAATAACAGTTTGAACTACCAACCAACCAGCCCTCATCACTCAGCCCTGTTTTTTTCCAGCAGTTGTTCTTCCTGTACCCGTTGCCAGAGGTAGTTTCTCACCATCCCCATTTGCTTGCATGACCAGGGTTGTTTTACTGGTGTTCTCGAGCCCATGTCACATGACTACATAGTGTTTGCAAGGAAAATGTGATAGCTGATATTTTTTAACTGCTACAATTGTAGGCTTTCTTAGCTTTTCACTGATAATCATAATGTAGGGATTTTCCCCAAGTACAGAAAAGGTGTTCAGATGTAGGTCAACCAATAAAAGAGAGAGAGAGAGAGAGAGAGAGAGAGAGAGAGAGAGAGAGAGAGAGCGCATTTATTTTAAGCTGTGTTCATGATGTGAACACCATCTAGAATTTCAAGGAGAAATGAACTAATTAAGGGTCACAGAATATCTTGCTTTCCACATTCACACCTAGAAAGCAGAGCTTCATCTTATCACTGACATTTTGGGTCAGGTGATTCTTTATATGGGATCTTTCCTGTGCATTGCAGAATGTTAAGCAGAATCTCTGGTGTCTATCCATTTGATGCCCAGAGCTGCACCCTACCCCTCCCAGCTATGACACACCAAAGTTCCTCCATTCATTATCAGACATCTTTTGGGTGGGCAAATTTGTCCTGGCTGTGAACCACTGCTATATAATGATTGATACTAATGCACAGCTTCATTATAACAGACAATGTGGAGAGTGTAAGATGACATTCCAGTCCATAGCACATATGTTGATAAACATGCTTTAATCCTTAAGTAAGTTTTACAGTCTATTTAACCATATACATGATCTTCAAGTAGAATTTAAGTTTAACAAGAATATCCATCCTTTTATGGCATGGCCATGATGATGTAAGTGCAAGCAACATGTCAGTGGTATAAGATCCCACTCAAGAGTTTACAGTTAGATTGCATGCACTCAAATACTGCTTCTCACCTATTAACTGTGTGATGTGGCACAACTGACTGCACCTTAGTTTTGCCTCTATAAAATGGAGGCTTAAAAAGTAAATATATTAAAGGCTTATCATGAAAATTAAATGAGTTAATGCACACATGGTCTATATTGAGTACCCAATAGATATGAGCTATTATTGAATGAAAGATTAGATTTGAGGAGCCTCCCTGTTTTGGAACTGATTTCAGAACCAGGGCTCTTTCTCTGACCATAACATACTCCTTTCCCTTAGTTTTGCCTAATATTTTTCAGCCAAGCAGCCTCGTTTCTGTGTTCGAATCAGCCCTGCTCCACTGCACAATTCAAGGGGGCATCAGTCATCCTGCTTAGAATATGCCTTTAGGCATTTCTCCAGCTGGGCTTCTGTCTTGTGAAAGATGCTTTGTCCACTGGCTTCTACCTGTCAATCTTAGCTTAACTGTTACCTCCCAGAGAGATTTTCCATGATTATCCAAATATGAATGCCTTCTCAATGACTATCAATAATTGTATTTTCATTTTATGCATAGCATATACTGTATGTTTTTATGTGTGAGATGTATAAATGGATTAGTCCATTTATTTATAGTCTATGTCTCTGAAGTAGAATTTAAGCTCTATTAGGGAAGAAACTTGTCTGGCTTTTTCACATATATCCCAGAGTGCTGGCATAGTGTCAGACCTATGGTAAGGATAAATAGTATTTTGAGGAAGTGAATGAAGAAATGAGTATTAAAAATTTCATGAGTAATTGAGAAGGTTTTTCAGTTACTAAATCCTTTGGTATCCCCTTACTAAAAAAAGCTTTATCTAGAGGGTAGCTAAGTGGCAATAGAGCCCTTTGATTTTTCTAGATCAGGGGAGAAAAATCTATAACTAACATGATTACTTATATTTAATTTACAGAATGAAGACATGAAAACCAGCAAACAGGTAAGTCCAAATTATCATTTATTATTGCCAAGTATATAGGATGGGCATAATCTCTAAAAACAAGATAGTCTTTTAACTTGAGTAAATGTTGCCATGTAAAGAACTAATCACACTCTTGCTCATTTTTTGCAATGTTCTTTTGCAAACCGTGAGAGTTTATTTACAAACCAGTGGACAAAGTTTGTGAAGTACTAGTTTAAAAAAAGAACAGAATTTCTTAGTCTAAACTGAGGTTTTGTCAATTTCATATACCTTTCACAGACCTGGCCAGAGTAATAAAGTTTTTTGCCAAGTCTGACTGAGGGGACCAGAGACTTTGTGTAGCCATTATTGTATCTTCCGCCTTTGAAACTTCCCTTTCTTATTTAGAATACTTCCAGTATTTGAAGTGTTCTATGCCTGTTCTGACCTGAATTATACTCTATACAATGTATCTTTCCCAGTCTGTGACTAGCAAAACTTCAACTACTAACACTAGTTGCTAATTACCAGTTTGACCTTAGTCTGGATGCAGAACATGGAAGCAGAGATACTTTTTGAAAAAGGTGACTGTGATGGTAATCTTGAAGGGAAATAATCAGATTTGGAGAAAGAGGTAGATACTCAGCAGGTAGAATGAAGGTAATGATGTGCAAGAGAGAGGTGGAACTTAATGATTCATGGATAGGGATTGACATATTTACCTTTCAGGAGGAAACAAGACTTCAAAACTTCAGATAACATTCTTATCTTTTCTTTTTCTATTTATATTCTATCCCCAGAGTTGATAGATGATAGCTAGCTAGCTAGCTAGCTAGATAGATAGATAGATAGATAGATAGATAGATAGATAGATAGATAGATAGATAGATATAGATGATAGATAGATATAGATAGATAGATAGATAGATAGATAGATAGATAGATGATAGATAGATAGATAGATAGATAGATGATAGATAGATAGATAGATAGATAGATAGATAGATAGATAGATAGATAGATAGATAGATATGCCAAAGAAATAATATACATGGTCCCCTGGTTCTGATTTGTTCCGTGACACAATATTCCAAAATTATTATCTACATGCAGAAACTTCCTTCATGTACTCACAAAAGAAACCCCTTTACACAATCCGCATTTTATACATCGCTTGTCTATGAAGACAACCATTATTGTCTGAGCTAGCTATGGCAGGTTTTTCCATTTTCATCACAGTAAAGGGCATTTGAGTGATTCACCTCTTATCATTTCAGTAGCATACATGCACTTAGGAGGCAGCTGAGCTACTGCTCTCCAGACTGAAGATGAAATGGCCATGTTTGGGGGGTGATGGATAGCACTTAAAAACATTATGTTAACTCTTGCTGCTGTGGATGTCCCTGTTTTTTCAGTCTCTTAGACACTCAGGTATTTTTTGGGCGGCTAATGTATCTGAAAAGGATTTTCACAGGACCAGGTAAGCAAGAAAAGGCAAACTTTACATCTTTCATTTTCAAAAATTCTTTTTCAGGAAACAACTTTTTTTCTATAAAAATGTAAAGTTTTTATTTGAATTTTGAATGAAGATTCAATAACTTTACCATAATTTATATATCCCTGATACACACTTATGGGTTAGAACTGATTTAAAATATTGTCAGAATTGCTTTCTCTATATATACATTCCTTTGTTTTTCTGTGCCATTTAAAGTTTCTTAAATGTAACAGCATTTTACTAAAATTAACAACTGTTCTGATTTCTTTAGTAAAAAATATAAGCATAGGAACATTTTTGTCAGTGCTGGTATCCACACATTTACTTTGCACAGGTAAAATGAGTAAGTCTTATCCTTTTCTTCATGGTTGTACTGAACTCTTTGTTGTACAAAAGCAATTTGCTATATTTACGTAAGCAAAAAGTTACTCTTTAGGTTAATATCGTATTGCTACTAAAGCTAATCCTGTTTTCCAAAAATTACTCTCTGCTCTTTCATGTCTAGCATGCTTTCTGTTTTTATAATAATTTCTCAAGAAAATTGACAGCATGTATATGTAGAGATCCAATTCAAACAAATAAAACACGAATAACATTAAATGGAATTAATATGGGAAAGTGATGTCTGATAACATCTTTTGACTAAAGGATAATTCTTACATTTCCCCATCTTCAACACTCTCATCTGATTTTAAAAGTTTTACACCCTCTAAACTGTCTCAAAGTCAGTCTACTTGGTACATCTTACTAATTCCTAGCCACTTGAGTTATTTCAGCATGCATTTTGGTTAATCTTAAATGTCCTAATCTCTCAGTTGTTTTACCTTTCTAAACATTAATGAACTTTATTTCAGTACAACTAACTGCCCAGATAGGCTATGTTTTAAATTTCATTCTCATTAAAAAATTACTTCATCAATACCAAATTCCAAGCCATCTCAGATACAAACTTGCTCTTTTTATACTCTCTAACTTGTTTCTTAGTCCCCAGATCAAATTAAAAACCCAGCTCATTAGTGTTCTAAAAATTTTCAAAGCAGCCACCTATGCGCAATGCTCTCTGGAATTTTGATTGCTCACTTGCATTCCTGGAATAGTCACCTTTGCTTATTGCAGGCTTTTCCTTTCCAAGTTTTTCACCACATTCATAGGATTCAACACAAAAAACCCACATAGCTCACAAGGTGATACTGTATGGTGTCAGAGTTGTGATGCTGTGAGGATTAGACAAGCAAATATTCCACATAGAGGAGAACTTTTCCAAGAGAAGCTGATGTTCTCCTCTGAGAGGGTTGGGGTGGGGAGGATTTGTTAATTATTGGAATGGGCTAAAGATTGGGTTTCCAAAAACTTTAGTGATCATGCAGTAGGAACAATTGTAAACTACAGAGAGAGAAACACATAGTTTTTTCCATTGGACATCTGGTAAATTTTTATACCATTCAGGTCACTGGGGAAGTAAGTTAAAAGTGTATCAAAGGCAGAGTAGCCCTCCAGTGCTTGGGAGGAAAAACGTTAGGAAGGATAATTGCCTCAAACACAATACTTTTCTTCCCCTTAGGATACTGACCAAGTTTGAACTTCTTGGAACAGAAAGGAGACTTGATTTGAAAATCTCTGAAGGACAGAGCTTCCTCTCCAGTGATATTTCAGGGTGAAATACCTGCCACTATACATTGAGTGCCATGCCTCAAGAGCAAGGGTGAAATTAAGAGGGACTGAATTTTGCTAAAACTGCAACTTAGTCTACCTCATCTCAACTGCTTATCGCACTACCTAACAAGATAGAGAAAGACCCGTGTCTGATGAAAGATAGGATCATCTGGGTTTATTTTCTTTGCACACAATTTTCAATACATAATAACAATAAATAAACAATAAGACATTTGAAGAAACAAAAACAATGGCTGATAATTAACAGATAAAGCAGGCAATATATGCAGAATATACAGATGGTCCATTTATTTGAATTAACAGAAATAAATTTTGAAATAACTACAATAAATTTATTAAAGAAAATAGAGAGAAAATGGAAAAAATAATAGCAGAATAAGGATTTTTAAAAGATAATTGGGACTTATAAAAATAAACAAAAAGAACAATTTAGAACTGAGAAGAAAAGAAATTAATAATTCACTGAGTTGCTGAACAGCAAATGTAAAATCACTTAACTCAAAGATGGAACAATAAAAAATGTTCCAAATAAAACAGAAAAGATTTGGATAAATGAAGGGACATACGAGTTATACCAAAAAAGTCTAACTTCTGTGTTAGTGGAATATCCAAAGGAAATAAAGAGGTAATATGGCAGAAACAATATTTGTAGTGATAATGACTGATAATTTTCAAAACTGAGAAAATTTATCAAACCTCAAGTTTAAGAAGTTAGCAAACTGAAGAAAGCCACACCTACGCATATAAAGTAAACCTACTGGTAATCTTAGAAAAAAGTTAAAAAAAAATTAGAGCAGAAATTCCCATTACTTTCAAAGGGCCAACAATATGATAGCTGACTGCTCAACAGAAATATTAGAAGCCAGAAGGCAATGAAAGACATCTTCAAAGTAATGAAAGGAAGTAAACACAAATCTAGAAATCTTTCAATCATTCATGAAAAGAAAAATGAAGTAAAGACTTTCCTAAGCCAACAATAGCCAAGGTAATTTACTACTCAAGGAAAAAACTCATCAAAAAAAAAAATCCCTAGGTACCTACTGACACCACAGTTATAATGCAATATAATTGGATGACAAATCAAAAGCTGTAGGATGCAATCACTTAATCTGCAGAAAATGTAATCTTCAATTATTTAATCTCACAGAAAATAGACACAAATGTACTATTTTAAGATTAAAGAATATTGTTTATTAAATTTTTAGGGATGTTATGAATTCATTAAACAAACTTATTAAAATTGAATTATATAAATTTATAATTAAAGAAATCACATTAAAAAGAAGGGAATAGTCAAAACACTTTCTAATTTTTAAAACTTAGTTTTTACTTTCACCTATGCTCTTAAGTTTATTTACATCTTTAGTGTCTGTGTGGTAGCAAAAGATGATTAATTGGTGTGCTTCTGTGCATTTCCCCCAAAGTCTGTGCTCAGTGATGTCACTTTGGTTGGTGGCTTAACAACCAGCCATAGTGGGAATCTTGGCACTATAGAGATGCGCAAGCATTAACCAGCAGGGATTTCCCCCCACTTCCACCAACCCCAAGAGCTGGTTATAAAACAGTCACCAACATAGCACTGATTAAATAAAAGTTACAAAAAAATGTTTTTCCTTACCATTTCCATGGGTCAGGAATTCAAGAGGGCTTAGCTGAATGGTTCTGGTTCAAAGATTCTTCTGTGATTGAAGTAAAGGTATAGGTAAGAGCTAGCATCATCTGAAAGCTTGACGAGGACCAGAGGATATTTTACCGAGGCGGTTCACTCACAGGGCCGACAGGCTGGTGGGTGGCTTCATTTCCTTGCAACATGGGTCTCCCCATAGGCTGATGACATGGCAGACATCCATCAGAGAACTAGAGCAGGTACATATTGTGAACTATACATATTATGAACTAATCTTAAAGTCACATAGCTTTACTTCTGCCATATTCTATTCATTAGTTGCTAGTTAAAAGGAAAGGGATCAAGCTTTACCTTTGGAGGAAGCAAGGTCAAAGGATTTCTGGACATGTTATGAAGCCACTACATTTTGTAAGGCAGTGTAGTTCCCCTCATAATGCCACTGTCTTCATCTCAGATTTTAGTATTATAAAGTATTTAAGGTAAGTTTAAAATTAACGATATCTTATATGTTAGAATTTATTTTAATATCCTAGTTATGTAATTTATGCATTCTTTCTTTATGTCTTATATTGTTTAATACCATATTGACTTTTTCCCTTTCAGTTCAGACCCTTGAAATTATAAGTTAATGAAAGTATATTGGCCTGTATAAACTCATTCTATTTAAAAAGTTGCTGAAAACACTTGCATGTGGTATTAGTTAACTTTCTGAGGATGACAGGAAATGTAATTTAGTCTTTTTTTGTTTAGCTTGATGAACTGCCTCAAGAAAACTATCTTGAATATTAATCATGGTTATACATCTGTAGGTATAAAACAGTGAATTGAGTATAATTACCAAAGCATATTCTGAAAGTCATTCTTTTCACTATATCATTTTAATATATTTGTTAATCCTTAATGTATAGGAGGAAATCTAATAAATTGAGGCTTTCCTATTAGTATTGATTACATTAATTTTTCTATATTTTTTGTGGGTCCCTATCCCCCGTATTTTTCAAAATTTCCCAACTACAGTATAATGTAATTAAATTTTAGAATAATCTCTTCTATACATAATTTCTTCTTTCAATGTAGTAAATCATTTATAGCTATTTACTATCAATTTTATCCATATTAATGAACCTCATTCAGGAAAAAATATATACTTTACCAATTGCTTACATTCTTGTATTTTTTTTCCTTCTCGGATGACTAATGTGACATTTGAATAAATTATTTCCTTTGAATAAAAAATATGAGCATTTATGATTTTAACTTCTGTTACCCTTTGAAAAATAACTGAGTGAAATTCAGTGTTAATCAACTCACTAAAAACTCCATTTGCTTGCTTGGTTACATTGTATGTATTTTGCAAACAATTTTTATATTTTTAATATACATGTGAAAATTAAATACCCTATATATTCTTTTGGTTTTGGGTTATTATACTTATTGCACACAGAAACAATGGTACACTTATTGCACACAGAAACAATGGTCCTGGTCATATATAACTATGACTATGTACCAATGTTATTTTAAAGATCATGAAGGATAAAACCATACTCCTAAAACTACATTTATTTTTATTATTTTTATTTCAAATTCATAATTTGAATATATCATTGACCTAGCATTGTCCATGATATAAAGGAATATCAGGTACGACCCTATTATAAAGAGAATTTAGTGTGCAACCAATAAATATTTGACACTATATACCCAAGTTCTATTTAAAAAAATAAATCCAATAGTGATGATGAAGACAGGAAAATTAAGGAAAACAATGTGGTCTTACAAGTCAGAGGAGCAGTAAAATCGAAATCAATATTCAGAAAGTCTGGTAACTGAGAACTTTCTATTAAAATAAAATGGAAAACAAAAACAAACAAGCTTCTTGTTTAATCCATCTATTATTCTATTTGTGCAAATGAATGACATTTCAGGATTAGAAATAGTTTATACATTTAAAATATTTGTCATTAATCCAAATGCAAGGATCCCTTGAAACAGGAAGGTGCATGAGTTACTGAGCTTTACAAAGTATTAGGTTACTAAATCAGACTCACATGTATAGGGATTTCAAGGATGTAGGAAATCAAGAGGTTCAGACAAAGCAGAGAGAGGTCAAAGAAATTCCTTCCATGCCCTGCTTCCAATCCTTCTTTCTCATATCAGACAAGTGCTTTCTAGTCTAAAGCAAACAACCCTGTTTTATCCCTGAAGAGTTGTGCAGCTAACATGATATTCTTCAAGGAGCCACACCTCATAAATTCACAGACTGGATTTGCTTATCATAAACAATCTTTACCAGAGCATCTATTGATAACATTCCATAGGAATAGATCCCAATGGAGAATGTTACTTATCTGTTTTTACAAAAAACCATGTTGACAAGGGATCATCTGGGTCACCTGCGTTCTTTTTTTCCCTGGAGGGTGTCCCTCTAGCAACCACGTAAGAAAGGTATCACTGGCAAGCTGCTCTTGTAGTTTTCTCCACAGGTATTAAGGCTGGAATTTAAGGAAGATATTACTGAATAAGGATTGTACAGAAGGGAAAACAAGAAGATAAATGCAAATTTGAAATCACCATAGGCAAATTTACACAATTTTCCCTGAGGCCTTTCTGCAAAGGATATCTTTTTTTTTTTTTTTTTTTTTACAGTTAATTTTTTATTTTTTTTATTTTTTTTATTTTTATTTTATTTTATTTTTTTTTTTGAGAGGGCATCTCTCATATTTATTGATCAAATGGTTGTTAACAACAATAAAATTCAGTATAGGGAGGTCAATGCTCAATGTACAATCATTAATCCATCTCAAGCCTAATTCTCGTCAGTCTCCAATCTTCTGAAGCATAACGAACAAGTTCTTACATGGTGAACGAATTCTTACAGAGTGAATAAATTCTTACATGGTGAACAGTACAAGGGCAGTCATCACAGAAACTTTCGGTTTTGATCATGCAATATGACCTATAAACCATCAGGTCAAATATGAATATTCATTTGATTTTTGTACTTGATTTATATGTTGATCCCACATTTCTCCTATTATTATTATTATTTTTATTTTTAATAAAATGCTGAAGTGGTAGGTAGATGCAAGATAAAGGTAGAAAACATAGTTTAGTGCTGTAAGAAGGCAAATGTAGATGATCAGATGATCAGGTGTGTGCCTATGGACTAAGTATTAATCCAGGCTAGACAAGGGCATCAAGACATCCACGGATGCAGAAGATTTCTCTCAAAGCAGGGGGGGTGAGGTTCTGAGCCTCACCTCTGTTGATCCCCAAATTCTCACCTGATGGCCCCCCTGCGACTGTGCCTGTCTTAGGTTGTTCCTCCCTTGAGGAATCTTACCCGTCTCTGGCTAACCAGTCATCTTCCAGGGCCATACAGGGAAATGTAAAGTTGGTAAGTGAGAGAGAAGCCATATTGTTTGCAAAGGTTAGCTTTTTACTTCTTTGCAGATTTATGCCCTGTGGCTTCTATGCCCAGCACTTGTCTCGAGGTATCTTTACCACCTGGAGGAATTATGATACTCGGTAAATTCGATATGAGGCACGAATTCTATTTACAAAGGATATCTTTTAAAAAATCATTAGGCCCTATTAGAAAATTCAAAGAGCATGTTCTTCCAATGTCTCATTAATTTTATGTAAGTTTTCATTATTGTATCCTATAATGCAACTGAAATTGGAAACTTTATTTCACACATGGAGGTAAATGGAAATTTTCTATAAAAATGAGACAACCTATGGGTTTTATGGAATATTTTTGGTTCACTTCATGTCTATTCAGTTTTAGCTATTACATTTCCATAAAGAGCAACATTTTCAGTGTGTCATTACTCAAAGAATAGGTACATTTCAATAAGCTGATTTCCAAACATATTGAAGAAATTCAAAGATAGGTCACTTAGGGTTTTTTCTTACTATTTCAGTATATAGGATAGACTTCTTTTACATCTCGATAAAGAGAACTCTATGCCTATCTCTAGGGGCTCTTGAAAGTCTGGCTTTGGCTCTTGGATAAGATAAGGGAGGCAGAGAGATGTCCTAACCAGCTAACAAAACTCCCTGACCCTACCCAGGACCAGTTTGTTCCTTGATGGCTTTCACCTGGCTTTTTTTAAATTGCAGGATTATTTATAATTGTGACATCATATAGACAAATTATTAAAAATTGGGGAAAGATTACCAAGAAATTATAGAGAAAGCAGAAATCATCTACATTTTAAGTGAATTTTAAATGAGAGTGTATCCATATAATGAAATATTGTGTAGCTACTTTTAAAAAATATGCCTTGGAAGAATGTTTAATGATGGAGGGAAATTTCATGACTATGGAAGTAAAATTAGGCAGCCTGACTGCTTGGTTCCATGACAAACGGGAACAGAAGACACCATAGGACACTTTTGCCCGAGGTCTCCAGGAACAATCCAAAAACTAAGTGTGTCCTTAGTTGAATGAAAAGAACCCTACAGACTTGTGCTTGGTTGCCTCTCAGCCCCTGGACTTCCCTGCATGCTCTTTCTCCTTCTGAACTGTATTATTTACTTTTCAACAAAAGCCGTAAGTGAGCATCTTCAGTAGAGTCTTATGAATTCTTTCAATTAATTGAACCTATGTAATCTTTGCATTCAGTTTACTGAATAAGACTTTTTTTCTATGTTGACAGATGGTAACTGCACTAGTTGGGGTTAGGATTTTATAATGTAGGTAACTGTTGAACCACTGTATACTTGAAACCAATATAAGATGATACATCAATTATAATTCAATTAAAAAATTTTTTTTAATTGAGAAAAAGACTTTTCTTATTCATTTAATAACTTGCTAACATCAAACTTCTTGCACAATCCCACCAAAAATTTGGTACAAAATAACATAATATTGCACTGGTAGATTTCTAAAGATCTTGTTCCAAGTGATTGACATTTTTTCTTCTTTCTCTGAATACAGTGGCATTTGAAGGAAATCTAAGACAGTTTATCTTTTATTTTACAATGTATACAAGTATTTCAGATTTGTATATATGTATGGTTTAGTATGTTGTAAATGTTATTATGTATAAGTTTTTATTATATGTAAGTTTATTACATGTACTTTTCATTGTGTGTGAGCACTCAGAGAAGAATTACATGGTAAACAATTGAAAATTATTTTATTTCAAACCTTTGGAATTAAATTTATGATATTATTTTTTCAGATGATAGACATTGGTAAACTGCTTTAACTGGAAACTAAGAATATGCATGCATTCTAGAAAAAAAGTACTCTTGAATTTTTCAAAATTTAGTGTTACCATTTTTCCCAGAATATTTTATTTTCTATTTTGTTTAATTTTATTTTAATTTGCTTGTCTTAGGATAAGTACCCTGATTAATGCAAGATACATCTACAAAGTGATTCCACTTTCTAATTTGGTTTGCCTTCTAACCTTTTCCATTTTATTGTGTCAGCAGTATTTATTCTTCCAGCTTCCCATCCTAGGTGTTGCATTCACTTGTAAGTCTTATAAGCATCATGGACTTCTGGCACTTTGGAGTGTTTTTCAGAATATCATTTTTCTTTTCTATTACCAACATTACTAGTATTGCCTATGTAGGGGAGGCAAAACTTTACCTCTATCCATCGTAGGTTTTCAACTGGTACTCTTAAACATAAAGATAGCTTAAAAAGAAAAAAACAAACTTTTTTATTAATAAGTACAGAGCACATGACATGGGAGAAACCTAAAAGGCAAGTAATTCAGAGCAGCAGTTTAAGATTGAAGCTTATACAGCATTTTCAACAAAGAACAATAAATGTGGAGAGAAATGATAAGACCAAGGAAAGTGGTTTTAGGCTTCTAAGCAAAATGTGGGAAAGAAAATAAATGGGAGGAAACAAATGGAGCAAGTTTTGTTTGCAGATTCCTCTGGTGCCATCTCCGGGCTAAGAGTCTGTCTCCAATTAACAGAGAATTTATGCCCTGCCTTTAGGCAGAAAAGGGGGCTTTTTCTGGGTTTGCTGCAGCTTAATTGCTTCAGTTCAAGGTAATTTTTATGTCAGAGGCATATTTGAGAGTAACACTGTGGCTTCCTTCACCTAGAATATAGGAATCATAAAACATCTAGCTGGTCTCTCTAGTTCTAGTGTCTTCATATTCAATGAGCCATGCATCTTTCCTTTCTTGTTCTTATTCTTCCTTTATTGTTCCTAATTTTCAATTTCTACCTAAGTCTACTTACTATTACATTTACCCACAGTGGTCATTCCTGCCTTGTTGACTTAGCTCATACTCCTACTCTATCTAAGCTGTCTCTTCTTTTTCACCCCTTCTGGTATCTTTACTTTTCATGGAATAGGACACATTCTACAACATGTCATTAAAAGGAAATATTAAAATAGCAATTCAAAATGATAGGTAATATACTAAACAGGAGCACAAAAGTAATCGCCAACTAAATTTCTAAAAGATTCAGAACGAAAGTTTACTTTACCAAAAAGGGTAGTATTTTTTATAATCATGAGCATTATAGTCAGTAGATTTGGTAATCTGCCCATTTGGCATTTCTTTGGCCAATTAATCATGAGAGAAAATCAACATGTGTCACTGAATAAAGAGGCCTTAAGTGTTTGTTTTGTTTATGTATCACCATGTAATAAAGCACCCCAAGATGGAGCAACTCTCAATTTGTAGGTCAGTAATTCAAACAAGGATCAGATGGTAGATTCTTCTGCTCCATGAAGAGTTGACTGAGACCAGTCAGTAGTTTTCAGTTGGCAATCGGTCTGGCCTGAACAGTGCAAGAGGGCTTCCTTGACATGTCTGGCTCCTTGGTAGGGATGGCTGGAAGGCTGAAATACATCACCTCAACAGCAGAGCAGTGTCAAGGCAGCTTAGCCAGACTTCTTTTTTTTTGTTTGTTTATTAAGGTATTATTGATATACACTCTTATGAATGTTTCACATGAAAAACAATGTGGTTACTACATTCACCCACATTATCAAGTCCCCACCCTATGCCCCGTTGCAGTCAGTGTCCATCAGTGTAGTAAGATGCCACAGACTGAGCCAGACTTCTTAAGTGGAACTCAGAGCTCCTTAAAACATGAAGTCTTGGGGCATCTTGTAACATGGACTTGGAACCTACACTTCTCATTTTTGCCCATATTCCGTGTATCAAGGAAGTCTCTACAGCCAGGCCAGATTCAAAGAATAGGTGTTAAACTTCACCACTTAATAAAAGAAGTAGGAACACATATCTCATTTATTTTTAATCTGCCACAGTTATTGCATCATTCATCACATTCCATTTATCCTGTCCTTGTGATAATGGAAATAACATGTGGAGATGAAGCTTCACTTGTCTAGGTTCCCGAGTCGACATTGAGCAGATCCTCTAGAAAGTAACGTTGGAAATGTACCACAAACGAGCAATTTTTGTATTGTTAAGTCACAGATTTGGGGAGGTAGTGGTATCTGCACCATGCTCAGGACATCAGGACTGATAAAAGAGTATTTTTGCTGGATCTGGAAGGCCAGAGAGTGTGGAAATATCAGGCTTTGAAATCAGGCAGAACTGAGCTCAGCTGCATAGGAAGAAAAGAACAGAGGATGCCATTAGGATGGTATTGCTAGAGTAGGGTAGTTTCTAGGTCATATTAAATAAACCGTTTGACAGGAATGGAAGCTTCTGGAAGTGGATAATGAGTGATAAAGAGCTGGAAAGTAGGTTGAGGTCAAGTTTTGTTCAACTTGAAACCTGATTGAAATTTAGTTCCAGGCAAAAAAAACATCATAGATCTATTTATAAATAAGGATGTGACACAATGCTCAGCACATATAGACAACCTAGAAAACAATTTTAATAGAATAATTATAGAAAGTTATATCTACTTTTATCAGGTTCTTTTAATCATAATCACTTCTCTGGAGGACCATAAATACCTTTTTGTTCTATTTCAGAACAGAAAATTCATGAGATATTAAACATGAACTGTTAAGGTAGATGTAAAGAAATTTAGACTTTTTTTCAAGAAAATATAATTTTAGTTTCATTCAAATGGGCTTTTGGGCCATGCAGACACATACAAAGAAAACTTAAGGTCTGAGGCTATTTTGTGGCTTAAAGCTTTAATTATCTGGATAATTGCTTCAATTTTCTACCTCACTATACATGGGAACACACACTGAACATACCTGTTCTTAGATATTGGGAAAAATCAGTTTTTCTCTTTTATTCATGGGGGAAATATAACACAAACGGTTAAATGTCAATAATATTAATTTTATGAACAAATTTTAGCCTGCCAGTTTCTTTGATTAGTTTTAGGTAGGTGTTTTGAAATGCCTATTCAAATTCAGAATTTTGAATTCAAGGCAATATTTGTCTTAAAAAGCAAATGGTTTTGAAACATGCAATCTTCATTTCTGAATTGAAATGGAAACGGAGCACTGCAATCTGTAGGGAAGTGAAGGAATGCTCACAGTTCATTAAATAATGTGAGTAGTAATGAGGTTTACACAAATCAAACAGTGTGTTAGGTAATTGTAATGTTGCTTTGTGGCGAACCACCTGTCAGGAAGCACTTCCAGCCCAAGGCTCAATCTGCTCTCCTGTTCCCAGGTGATTTCTAATCAGTGTAAACTTCATCTATGTCAGGCTACCAGAAAATAAACTTATTTGTAGGCCTCTTTCTTTTCTCTATAATGGAGAATAATTGCTTTACTTCAAGTACTAACTTTAATTTTTCAAGAAGGCATTTGGTATGCAGGCCCTAAAAAGGAAAATATATGCATGTACTCACGCATTAGAGACCCACAGGCGCACACTTAGAAAAAGAAGTATTCAGAACAGATTAGCACTACTGAACTCTCCCTTTACCTTGATTCAGAAAGAAAAAGGAGAGAGAGAGAGGGTAAGAGAGGGGAGAGGAAAGGAAGGGGAGAGGAGGAGAGGGGAGGAAGACTTGGAGGAGGAAGGAAAGTGAAAAGGAAGGAAGAGACTAGTAATGATGTTAATGGACATGAATCTCAATCTACATATGTCCATTAGTTCTAATATTTTCAAGAGCATTGATATCAGATATAGTTGTCAAGTAGGAAAGAAAATGTTAAGCTTCTGTAAAATGACATACATTTCTGTAGAAAGAGGTATAAAGATAGGAGCACATTCACAAGAAGAAAACAAGCAAAAACCCTACAGGTAGAATTTATAAAATTAATATCACTGTAAAATGATTACTAAATCTTAGATTGCAATTCCAAAATAGATATTCTAAGGCAAGTCTAACCAAAAACCTTTAGGACAATGGCATCACAGACTCAGTCTGATCATTCCACACTTATTGCAACTATATACATTCCCTGACTAGAACTTTAAAGGAAATGCAACTTAGTAATAAAAGCTTGGCAAATTCTAAAACTCATGTGTAATCACAAAGGGCCACAAATAGCCAAAAAAATATTCAGCAGGAAGAACAAAGCTAGAGTCATTATACTTCTGGATTTCAAAATATATTACAAAGCTATAGCAATTAAAACAGAATGGAATTATATAAAGACAGACAGATAGACAAATGGAACAGAATAGAGCCCAGAAATAAATCCACACATAGGGAGTCAACTGATCTTTTTCAAAGGTGCCAAAAATAAACAATGGGGATAGTCTCTTCAACAAATGGTGTGGGGAAAATTGGATACCTATATGCAAAAGAATGAAATTGATCTCCTATTTTACACCACACAGAAAGATCAACTGAAAATGAATTAAATACTTGAACATAAGACTCCAAACTATAAACTTAAAAACTTCTGAAAGAAAACATAGGGAAAAAAGTCTTCCTGATACTGGTCTTGGCAATGATTTCATGGATATAACACCAAAAAATAAAAAAATAAAAAACCCCATGATCAACGAAACCAAAAGTAAACAAGTGGGACTGTTCAAATAAAAAAAGCTTCTGCACAGCAAAGAAAACATTAAACAGAGTGAACAATTATAAAATGGGAGACAATATTTGCAAATCATACATCAGATAAGCATTACTTTCCAAAATATATAAGGAACTTCTAGAACTTAAGAGCAAAAATATTTACAACCCATTCATGAATGGACTAAGGACATAAATAGATATTTCTCCGAAGATATAGAAATGGCCAGGAGGTATATGGAAAGATGCTCAACATCACCTGTCATGAGGCATATACAAATCAAGACAACAATGATGTGTCACCTCACACCTGCCAGATTGGTTATTATCAAAAAACCAAGACAAGAAGTGCTGGCAAGGATGTGGAGAAATTGGAATCTTTGCAAGCTGTCAGTGGGAATGCAAAATGATGTGGCCACTGAAAGAAGTATAGATATTCCTCAAAATATTAAAAATAAAACTACCATATGAACCAGCAATCTCACTTGTGGAAATTTATCTAATAGAATTGAAATTAGGATTTCAAAGAGATATTGGCACTCTCATGTTCATTTCAGAACTACTCACAATAGCTGAGATGTGGAGACGGCCTAAGTGCCCATTAACAAGTGAATGGATAACGAAAACGCTGTACTTACATAGAATGGAATAATATTCAGCCTTAAAAAAGGAGTGAGTTCCACAATATGCGACAGTGCAGATGAACCCTGAGGATATTATGCTAATTGAAAAAGCCAGTCACAGGACAAATACTGCATGATTACACTTACATGAGTATCTGATAGTCAAAGTCACAGAAGCAGACAGCAGAACAGTAGTTGCCAAGAACAAGAAGAATGGGGAAATGGAGAGCTCCTAATGAATAGATATAAAATTTTAGTAATGCAAGATGAATAAGTTCTAGAGACTTGCTGCGCAAATTTTTGTCTATAGTTAACAATATTGTACTGTACATTAAAAAATCTGTTAAGAGGGTAGATCTAATGTCAAATGTGCTTCTTACTTACAGTAAAATTTAAACATACATACACATATACACATATACTTGGCCTTTGCTATTAAAAAGCTTTGATTTCAAATCTGGGCACTAATATGTATAAGCAATGATCCTTAGGCAAGATTATGGAATTTTCTAAGAATCAATTTTCTAATCTGAAGAATGATAATGGTGATAATCCCTAATTGATAAACTGTTTGTGTGGATAAATGAGATTGTATAAAAGGCAATATCCTCTTTTTCTGCTCCCAAATAATCTGGCTAATTTACTTTTCTATCTCCTCATCTTCAGGTTTCTGTTTCATTCCACCCCATAAATATTTAGCACACATTAAAATTTGGGAACTTGCTTTTTTAACCAATTCAACTTATCCCGCTAACTATCTACAGATGTGAGGGCCTCAGTCTTTGGCTCTGAATACGCTCACTGTCCACTTCCCATAACTGGCCACTGACCCTGGAGACCCTCCCTTATATTTTCTTTCTTGTCTCTCCTTTGTTTATATCTATGACCCCAACCTACAAGTCATGCCTGCTTCTTAGTTTTCTCCTCAGCATAACTTACTTTTCTAATTTGGGTTTATTCTATCACTCTATGGGTAAAGGGTGCTTCATAAAACAAAAGGGACTATCATTCGGAGCTTAGTCAGAATTGGAAGAGAAGACTTCAGGAAGTCTAATCTAAAGATGAAAAATCTCAAGAATAATCTGATCATTTTTCACTGACATTAGCCTCCTAATAAAATTTCTTCTGTACCTTATGCTAACAGAGGGCTACGTTCACTGAGTTACGTTGGAATATACCACTTCTATTTCCTTAGTACAGGCAGGTACCAGGATCCAGGAGAAACAAATGGCAGTGAGAGCAATCTTTCCCAGCTGTATATGTAAACCAAGTAAGTGAACAGCTGGTATATATAAAGAAGAAGGAAAAGAAAGAAAAGTAGGAGGAGGCAGAGGGAAAGGAGTAGGGGCAGGAAGAGGAAGAAAGTGACTCGGTTTCACTGCAAGGTAGTGAAGACCCTTGGTTCTTCTCAAATATAAAGAGAGAGGGAATTCAGTAATGAAGACACAATTTTGAAGTACGCCATTTTTTCCCCTTATTATTTGATGATAGTGACCACTCTACTTACATCCTACAAAAGGAAAGATATACGTGCAGAAAATTAATATTTCCTGAACCTTCACTCTGTGCTAGATGTTTTCAGGTATCACTATATTTTCTCTTCTCAACAATCATGTGAAATTCATACTGACATCATCCTTAAGGAAAGAGCAGCTAAGACACTATAAGTAATGTGACATTTCTAGTAACACTGGAAAAATTAAAACACAGGTCTTATTGTCTTTAACATTTTTTTTCAATACACTCCATTTATTATCTCTACATTTCTGTTTTCCCACACTACTTTCTGATAAGGAAGGATAGAAGGAAGGATAGACCCTCTTCTTACATTAAACGCATATTCAATGTGAGAAACCAAAGCAAGAGCCGACACGTGTATTAGCATGTGAAGGCATCATTCTACTTTTGAACTGATACTTAAACCTTGATTATTGAAAAATGGATAACAAATATTAAAAAATGATAAATGAGGACAACTGGACATTATCCTTGACTTGAATCGCTTCTCCCTTCAAAATAATACACAGATTATTTTATTTTACTGTGGTGATTGGCTGTGGAGAAAAATCACCTTTCCTTAAATGTCAAAATGAATTAATAAATTTCTAGATTTCAAGTATAGAGTGTGACTGTGGCATGGAAAATAGAAAAGATATCTAGCTAATTATGTGCAGAGAATTTGAATAATGTTTATTAAATGTTATTAAAGCTGTTTGTCAACTAGGCTTAGATGTCAGTCATATAACTAAAAGGTAAGACATTGATGTTTTTAATTGTGTTAATTGTATGTTTCTGAATGTTTTTCTGAGTCTGGATATCAACTAAAACTTTGAATTTAGGTTGCACAACTGACACTGTACACAGGTTGACTATGCAACAGTATCTGATATGCTTTGAAAGTTCCGAAAAGACCGTTTGTTAGAAGAGAAAAAGAGAAGGAGAAGGAAGAAGGAAAAGGAAATGAGGAAAGAAAAAATAAGCAGAAAAAGAATAAGACTGAAAAAAAGAAAATCATTACATCAAAAATGCTCCGTTCACTCTGGGTGGCACACTGTATTTCAATTGCGGAGCCACCCCAGATATTGTTAAGCATAAAAAGGACAGATACTATAAGGCCAATTAGTTTATTATTGCAATTTTATTGTGTTTACTTTTCTCTATAGAAGTTCTGTATCACTAAATTGGAGTGTATCTGTGCAGAATAGTTAATGAAGCATAATAAAACAGTATTGTTAACCAACATCAGATTTTTTCTTATGTAGAGAAATATGCAAACACTGAAGTTTAGTATGAAACAAACTGGGATCCTAGTTTGTCAGAGCCATGTTAATTGCTGTTTTTAGTCAGAACTGTGACTGAACAGGGAATAGCAGGAAGTTTTGGAAACATCAGACAATCTTAATCTTTATCTCCCCTAATATTTCAGTCTTGATAAGGTACAAAAAAACATGCCTATTAGGTCTATGTGAATAGCCCATAAAATTCAGTTGGTAATAGGTTTACATTGAAAATTGGGCCAAGAATTTAATCCTTTTTTTAAAAAAAGCAATTTATTGTTTTGGTTAGGTATCAGATTGTGATCCATTACTTTTTCCATTATTCAGAAAAAAGAGAAGTATTGATGTATTTTAGTAAATCTCATTTTGAAGCTTATGGAAATGTTGCACATGTCAAGTTCAGAAATCTAATTTTACAGATGGTCAGGATGACAGGGCTACTTTTCATGATAAGTAGGTAGTTTTTCTTCATATTTTATGGTGTTAGGTTCTCAAATTTAATAGAGTAAAATGATTTAAATAATTGTTTTCAATAATACAGTGTTATATATATTTATTTTTACCTAACTGCTAAAGCCTTCAAATGCTATCGACTTCTGCCTTATTACTTTGCAGGAAACTTAGCAATAACTTTTCATCTCTTCCAGAAGATAACTGTCAACCAATTACTAGAAAATAATTAATGGTAGTCCTTTGATGACTTTAGTCACAAAAATATGGGACTCAGTATTATTCTGAAAACATTAATCATATCTTTGAGCTAATTCAGAAGACTTTCTCATAAATACCATATTATAGAAAATATTTTTACACAATTTTACTGCTAATCTCTTTACTTAAAACCCATAAGAGTGACTTATCATCCTTATTAATATACCAACTGTATAAAGAAGCCACAGTGATGCATTCAGAAATGTAGTGTAAGTTATAAGGGTTATCCCAAACAAAAATAAAGAACAGCAAAGAAAAACATCTAAGGAAACTAAAGCCATGATTTTTTTTTTGAGAGGGCATCTCTCATATTTATTGATCAAATGGTTGTTAACAACAATAAAATTCTGTATAGGGGAGTCAATGCTCAATGCACAATCATTAATCCATCTCAAGCCTAATTCTCGTCCGTCTCCAATCTTCTGAAGCATAACGAACAAGTTCTTACATGGTGAACAAATTCTTACATAGTGAATAAGTTCTTACATGGTGAACAGTACAAGGGCAGGCATCACAGAAACTTTCGGCTTTGATCACGCATTATGAACTATAAACAATCAGGTCAAATATGAATAGTCGTTTGATTTTTATACTTGATTTATATGTTGATCCCACATTTCTCCTTCTATTATTATTATTATTTTTATTTTTAATAAAATGCTGAAGTGGTAGGTAGATGCAAGATAAAGGTAGAAAACATAGTTTAGTGTTGTAAGAGAGCAAATGTAGATGATCAGGTGTGTGCCTGTAGACTATGTGTTAATCCAAGCTAGACAAGGGCATTAAAACATCCACGGATGCAGAAGATTTCTCTCAAAACAGGGGGGGTGAGGTTCTAAGCCTCACCACTGTTGATCCCCAATTTCTCACCTGATAGCCCCCCTGCGACTGTGCCTGTCTTAGGTTGTTCCTCCCTTGAGGAATCTTACCCGTCTCTGGCTAACCAGTCATCTTCTGGGGCCATACAGGGAGATGTAAAGTTGGTAAGTGAGAGAGAAGCCATATTGTTTGAAAAGGTTAGCTTTTTACTTCTTTGCAGATTTATGCCCTGTAAAGCCATGATTTTAAGAATTGGAATTAAATAATAAACATCTAGGAGTTAATTAGCTAGAAATTCACAACAATCCTCTCTTACTCCACAGACCCTCCACTCCCTCTAGTCACTACTTACTGAGTGTCAGGAAAGGTTAGTTTAACGGTCAAATTGTCTCTTTTTTCCTCACAGGTTTATTGAGATATAATTAATGAAACAGAGTATATTTAAAGTGTACAATGTCATGATTTGGTATATGTATACACTGTGAAATTATTAGCCACCAATAAACTTGTTATGTAAATCACATTTCAGTTGTCAGAGAAATGCTGCCTAGAGTGGTTTACGGTAGAATGTTCGAGGGAGGATCAGAGATTTTTACAAAGCAGAATCCATTAGATGATCACTCCAATCTCCCTTGCCACTCTCATACTAGTGAGAGACATCATTAAGCACTTACTGCTTAAATCTCAACAAGAACGTCACTTCTTTCTCTTATTCTGTGTAAGCAAATAGTCTTAACCCTTCCCCTATATTAGTGGAAGCACCTGCAAAAAGTTAATACTGCCTTTAAAATACTAAAATGAAATATAAAAGCTAGATTTTAACAATAGATTATATTTGTAACATCATACCAGTTAGCTGGAAAGGGTTATGTGAAGTATATTATTTTACTGAAACATTTTTCTCAGTCCTTTGGAAGAACACAATTTTCAATATTAATTCATGTAACAAGTGAAGTGGGGAAATATTTGAAATGCACAATAAGATAGTATGATGTGTTATTTTTTAACCAGTGGAGAACTCAAAGGATGAGACAATTCTCTAAAAGTCATTGGAAAGAGACAGATAACAGAATAATTGAGTGTGAATGAATATGTAAGTAAAAAAATACAGAATGAGGTAGTATTGCATTTGTGATCCATTTCATGAATGTAAGCTGACAAGTTGAATCAAAGCAATAGTTCTGCACATTATCTTCTATTTAAGTTAAATTGCTAGTGGAGGAGAGACCAAAGTCAAATCTAAGTATACAATTTAATACAAGTAGATGAGTCGATTCAAAGATTTTTTAAAATACATTTAGTGATTCCAGAAGAGCCTTATTCTACTAAGTCCATTTTTATACAAAGTAATGTGACAGCCTTTGATTTTGGAGAAAAAACACATCAGTAGCCATCAACTTTTACTGCTATATCCCAGACAGGTTTTTCTGTAGTAATCTTAAAGCTTCCTCAGTAATCAGTAATTTGATATGAGTCAGTTATATCAGTAATATGATATGAGTCATTAGTAAGATATGTTCTTAATGTGGCACTCAGTGAATGACTATCAAGATAAAATGTATGGCAAAAAATAATTTCATGGTAGAAATAAAAATAAATGTCTTTTTAAGAAACATTAAAATACCAATGTAGCATATGAATTTAAATTATAATTTGTGTAATAAGAACACTTTTTCTTTCATCTATTAATCTTAGCTACTTTTTGACCAATTCCACACTAAACAAATTCTTTTTTTCCCATTTTCTTTGAGTAATGTGCATTCCTACAGACATACCTCTGGTTCAAATCCTTTTTAAATTTCACCTAAATCATCACAATAGCTCCATATCATGCCTTCCTACTTCTTGTATTTCTTTATTCTAATCAACCGTCATCAATGTTAGCAGAATAACTTTCTGAAAAGAGCTTTGAATATGTAAAACCCTTGGTCAGTTAAGAATAAATTTCTCATGCTAGCACTATGTCTTCTACAGAATAGCACCAGTTTTTTATTCTAATCTTTATAGACATTGCGTTCCACTTAATATAGACTATATCCTATTTTCTAAACAGTCTAAGCATTTATTGTTCATCTTGTGCTGCTAATATAAGCTCCATTTCCACATCTCAAACATTAACATACTTTGATCTTTCTAGAGGTTCTTCCATAAAACATTTCCCCAATTCTCTTCTCTTTAAACTCACATAACACAAAGCCCTATATTATGTGTTTATTATGTCCTAATACATTTGCCATCATATAAAATGCTGCAGCACTCCTTATTCCTCCACAGAATTCAATCTGTCATGTTGTATTCAATAAACATCAACTAGATTAAATAAATAATATATATACATATATTATTAGACAAGTAGGCAAACAACTTTTAATCTTTTTACTTTCTGTAAAATACATAAATGAATTCTTTAAACTGGTATTTATTTTCATAAGATTCTTGATTTTCAAATAAATCAATACAATCATCCCCTGAATATATATTATGTTATGTAGGATTTCACACTTTATGAGTACTTTTCATTTGTTTTTTGTTTTAAATTCATTTTTGTGTGGTCATTTTACATATCTCGGGGCAACATGAATATAAGATTAGAATTATCAATAATAAAATATATGTTCCTTTAAATTTTTTTCCTAAAATTTCATTCCTTACAAACCTTTCCTTGAAATTTTAAAAATCTATGCCTGGTAGTCAAAGCCAGGCTCAAGGCCAGACTGGATTCACAAATATGGACAAATAAACACCATGTCTAAATAGGAGAAGCAACAAAGAAATTGTGGCCATTTTTTACTCAAACTCACTCCAACCACTGGCCAAAAGTTATGTACACTCATCTCATATGCAAAATATACTCAATTTCCCCAAGATCCCCAACGCTTTAGGGATATTATGACATCAGGTTCAGGCTTCCATTCCTGGTTCTGTCATTTAAATCACGCTCAGGAACACATGAGGCTCCTGATTAGACCTGCGTATTACAGACAAGTTATCGGCTCCGTATTCTCCCAAGCCAACATAGAACTTTTAAGCAAGGACTTGAAATGATGTCCATTCAAAAATGGTGAAAATTGGTGGACATATTGGTCCCTGAACCACTGAAGTTCTTTAATATAGCCTGGCACATGTCTCCAGTGTCTGGATTAAGACTTTATTTTGCTCCCTGGAAATGAGTCTATGTGGCTTCTGTGTTCACTCTTTTGATATCGTGGCTCCATCCTCTGAGTTATCTCTTTTTCACTAGAAATGGTCTGTTTCATCTGAGGAATCTTGCATATTTAAACTACTGACTCTATTTTCTATTATACCATATGATTCTTAGTGTCTCTTTTTATTTTAGTGGTTGCATGATTTGAAAAACATCATCAGCTCTTTTCATCTTTATTTACCAACTTAAGAAATATTCTCCCTTATTTTTACCATGAAATATTAGAAAATTAGGGCACATGATATTCACACTATAAAATTGCAATGAAAAGTATGACTCCTCTGGGCTTGGTCTCTATGAATATTTTTAAAGTACTGAATTTTATTATTTGTGCTTATGTAAATATTATATACTCTGATACATAATAGTCTTATTAGGATCATTTTAAAAAATCAATCCTTAGGCAATTTGAGTTTGCCATTAAATTGAGCATTTTCTAACTATTCAGTCTAATAAACCCTCTTTTCATTTCTTTCTGGCTTCATTTTCCTTATGTGAATTATATGTATCGAAGAGGGGTCAATCTCAACTGCTCTAGCTGATGAGTCTATTATTTCCCAAATTAAATTAATTTTTTTATTTGTCACATTTCTACTATTAACATTTATCAACAAGGATTTGCAGTCTCTTCTGTTTTCCCATGAAAGGCAATAAAATTATTTCGTATGTTCTCTTCACAGTTGATAATTTCTCCTCAATCACATCAATGCTCTATCTTCTACAAACACTCTAAAATTATTAGGTAGTGATGGACAGTCTTTCCCACTTCCTTTAATATTTCATTGCCTTACATTTTTTGGTCACTTTTATGAGAACCTGGAATTGAGAACAAGCAGACAGACATATGAATTCATTTGGCCAGAGGACAAAATGTGGAGTTTAGACTCTGGGTTGAATTCCTAGCTCAGCTACTTAATGGAAGTGTAATACTGCGCTAGTTACTTAACTTTTTTGTGCCTCAGTTTCTGTTTCTTCATACATTGACTTTTAGGGAACGGAATTCATAAGAAAGGAATGAGTTGATATTGGTAAATCACTTAGATCACCTGTCTTTTGATCAGTGAAATAAAAATTGTAACAAAAAATAAAAATCTTCATTTTAAAGACAAGAAATTCACAAATGTAATTTTTCTATTAACAAACTTCAAATTTTAGTGTAAGTTTGATTATAACCCATATTCCTCTATATAGAAAGACAAAACACACTTGATCTTTCTCCCACAATACATAAGAGTTTCTTACAAAAATCAGGAGAACCATGGGTTTATATATATATATATATAGATCAGTGTTGTATATGTATCAGACCCCTATAGATGATACCCAGAAAACCAGGGTGTATATCTTTTGACCAATATTCACTAATATTAACTTAAGTACATAACTTCTCATATACAATTGTGATATATGGTTACATGTATTTTTTTTATTAATTATATGCCAGATCACACTTTTGCTTTAAAAACAGCACATTACATTCATTTTTAAGAGTGCTTGAAACACGACAGTTGGTTAAACATGTCAAGAGCTTCTGCAGACTTATAGAGAAGAACTGGAAACATTTTGATTCCAAAATTTCACACCCTGTAAAAACAATAGATCATGAGCTTTATTTTAGAGTGAAGCTCTTTAGTTTCATTCAACATTTGAATTACACTATCATGTTTTTCTTTCACATGAAGTTATTATTTTAATTCTGAAAGATTGGGAAAAAGATTGTCCTTACATGAAGGATATTCCATCATGTGATTTGGTGTTTGAGATTCCTAGTAAAAATATCTTGGGAGGATAGGAGGAATTTTGGGGCCTTTTAGAAAAATCAAACAGAAGATTCAATGAGGAGGTTTGCTCATTCGACCCAATCAGTCATGAAGTCACCAATGTAATGGGTAAGTTATATAGAGCGCAGAAAGTCCAGATCTCTTTGACTCATGAGAGAGAAAAGAAGAGTTATCCATATCTGTAGAGCAGAACTATTGATGAATATTATTGTATGTCCACATGAAATGTAAATTATTTGGGGTCAACTTTCCTATCAGTATAGAAATGAACAATTCTCTAAATCAATGGTCATATACCATACACCTGATCCCTATTGTACCTTCTAGTAACAGCATAATCCATCACAATTTTGATCATGGCTACAGCTTTGATGAATTAACACTGGTTTATAGTCATTCTCTAGGACCCATCCAGCTTTTGCATGTGTCAGACCAGTGAATCAGAGCTATGATAAGCAATGCAACAATTACCTCAGGAGTAATACTAATGGCTGCCTTTCCCCCACTTTGAGATAAAATATTGTTTCTTATTTAATCTCTTGGCCATGGGAGAAGCTTTTCAAGGATTTCATTTGGCCTTTCCCCTTATGACCCTCTTTACACGAAAGGCAAGGGTCTGAAGTGAAGATTATTTCAACTTCCAAGTATGTCAGTCCCATTTACACACTTGGGAATAAAAGGACAGATATATATGGGTCCTCAGATCTGGTAGACCTAATATCAGCTGAAATTTAGCCAGCACTCAGTGTATTATCTAGCCTTGTATATACTCACACTAACAGAGGGCTCATAGTGTTACTTTATGCCCATAGTTAACAATGTCAACTGTGACAGTGTGCCAAATAGTCAAAACTGCCAGATATTCTTTTTCTCCTAATTAATAACAAAAGAGTCCTTTGGGAAGAGACTGTGGAAAGAATTATAGTATATACTTGATGTGGTATCACAAGGTCCTTTATACTGGGCACCCAGTTACGTCTTTAATTAATAGCTTCTTGAACTGTTAATTCACTCACATTTGGAAATGGAGGAAGGAATCGTGTCATTCTCCAGCCTCTCCATCAATGCCTTCTTTGAGTATAGACATTATGTTGTACCCTCATCATGTATCTTTGCTTGCCCCCAGCGATACCATGTTCTATTAGACATCTTCATAAATCTCTGAGGGACAATATTCTTTGACTATTTTCCCAGGCTTTTCAGTCATTATAGTTATGTGGCTCCTGGATTTCTCGTGGTTAAGAATGACCTCTATTGTTTTGAGGTTGCATTACCTTTATCATTAGTAAGTGAAACTTTGTGATCATCCTTTCCACTTTGAGGCCCGATCTGCAGTGGAGAGCCAACACTAAACTTTTTATAGAAATGGATTGTTTTGTGGAAAATCTGTTGCATAAGAAGAAATTATGACATTTATAGGGCCATTTTTCTTTATTAGGTAAAAATGTGTTCTGAAGAAATACCTCCATATTTTTGTCCATGATCACTGACTTGGTGTTCTATCATATTATTAATAGACATTTGACAAATTATTTAATGTTTAATATGCTGTGAATAACTACACATTTTACTATCCGTAAGATATGAAGTAAATTTAGTTCTTTTCCAGCTGGAAACATTCTAAACCAGAGTATGACTAGAGAACTTGTTAAATTTTGCAAACCTGAATTAATTCAATACTTACCTTGGTTCACTGAAATAATTAGAGTTATCTGGAACATTGCATAGAAGTGGTATTCAATCATATTAGGTTAAAAATCTTTTTTAAAATTAACAATTTTAACTAACTTGAAATTTATGAACATTTTAGTTAATTGTTTAATTACATGTATTTTGTTAGCCTTTCCCATTTCTACATGTTATATATACACACATTCATCTCTTTTTCTGTCTTTGACATTTCAATGTCTTTTTTTCTAACCTTGAAAATATTATTAATTGTTTTGGGTCAACTGAAGATCAAAATCAAATCTTCTCTTAATTAATCATTGTATATAGAGTTTTAGAGATAAATTCTAGGTTTCCCTTTTAGAAAGAATAACATCGTTAAGTTTACATTTTTTCTTAAGAAAAGTTGATAACTTATACAATACTTAGCATAAAATACATTGAGTCCATTACTACTATATTTTAAATGCTTCCTTTGGAAAGTTCTATAAAATGGCATACTTTTCTAGGAGCCCAAAAGGAAAACAGCAAAGTTTGCATAAAAAAAGAAAATTCTGATTGAGACTCCTAGTCAATACTGTTTAAATTACTGAATCAGTAAACTATGTATTATTTTATAATATATTACTTTAAAGTATATATCATACCTAAAGTAGAAATCCTGGTGAAGTAATTGCATGTCTCATTTATCTACAAAGATATATTTGTAGAGTCTTTAAAATTATATTCACTTTGTGGGCATCTATTCCATGTTTATATCCTTTGTTCAAATATTTAAATGAACTTCTGAAGAGTGAAAGTTCAAACTTCACCTAAGGTTATTTCATGAAATGTACCAAGCCAATTTTCTGCCAGGAATAATTAAATTTCGTCTTTTATTTCCATTAACGAGTTCAGGAAGATTCTATGATAAAAACATGCTAGGAAGATACTGCATGCCTTCGGGGTTTTATCTTCCAATAAGTATAATAGAGTCCCTAACACAGGGAAGTCTAATTACCTATTGGTAATCACTTCACTGAGAGCTATGAACACAAATGTGGGAAGGTAGTTTTGAAAGTGCTAATCTTTGTGAACTTCTTTTTGAAATTCTTAGAAATGTTTATTGCATATAAGAAACTATTTTCACCAATATTCTCCACAGTTAAAGCTTATTAGATTACAATTAAATAAAGCATATATTAGAAATAGCTTTGCTTTTTAACCAAGCTTCAGAACTAGATAATCCTGACATTCAAACCTAGAATAGCTCATTCCATTTCTGTGACCTTGGGTATAATTAGCATTTCACTGGTTATCCACAGAGAAAATAATTGCACCAGCTTTCATGGCTCTTTGCGAATGAGATGATAAATGCAAAACCTCTTCATTGTAGGAACTCAAATGATAGATATTATTTTGCTTTTAAGTCAAGTATTTGCTTTTTTTTATGTCATTAAATGAAATACCTTCACTATATAAGTAATATATGGAAGCATATCTCAAGAAATGATGGACTTGTGTTTCAAAATGTAAAGGATATCAATGTTTGAAATATAAACATCTAAAAATTATATTACTTTAAATTTGTATAGTTAGAAAAGATGTTATTTTCTGATTCTATGTTATACCTAAGAAAGCACAAAATGAGGAACTTAAAGGACTGAGGGCAGTCAAGTTATATTTAGCTCTCCTACCTGATTTCAAATGCACACTGATTGCAGGAACAACAAAAATAATTCCTGCAATTAAGTGAGTTGCCTAACTTGATAAGTACCTGTATACATTTAGCTGGATTCAAAGTTCTAGAATAGATTATAGAAATTTAACTATATAGGAGCAGCTAAAAATTGTGTATTTGCAATCAACATCTCTTCTAAATGATGAAGATGAAAGAAAATATATCATTTACCTTTTTCTTAATTTCTAAAGTTTTTTCCATTATGTTTTGCATACTTAGTATGTGTTATATTCACTATGCCAACCAAAACCATATTTTCTATCAGTGCTTTGGAAAAACAAAGAACTCATTCTCTAAATAATTTTTGTGATTAATACTTACATGAGCAGAGTCAGAGTGAATCAAACAAATAGGTATCTTTATTTTGTAGCCATCAAAGACATATATATGTATATATTTAAGTAGACATTAAAGCTAAACAGTCTGGGTGGGCATTCTGTACAGTAAGCAACTCAGGCCATTCTATTCTTTCATAAAGAAACTTAATTTGGGAGCTGAGTGGTGCCTTTAAAGTATAGCAAGTAAAAAGACATAGCACAGAAGTACCTCTACCAACATAACTTTAAATGAAAAAAATCTTCAATGGATTTAGACTTCCTACTGTTTATCTGAATCTATAATACTATCTATCTGATGGTGCTCTTTGGTTTCTGGTTTCTCCCCAGATTTTGAAATTTATTACCTCTTTGTTAGTTCTTTTGTCCATCTTTATCCCCTCCCTCCACAAACTACAATTTGTTTATTGGTCCTCAGCATGAGTCTGTTTTTCTCTTGTACATTTGTTCAGTTTCTCCACCAGGAAGAAGTCTGCATCTTCAGAGATAATGTAGTAGAAAATAGCAAGTGCTTTTTGCCGCTCTTTTGGCACAAATATCTTTCTTGCTTCTCCAAGAATCATAGACTTTAAGTTGGAATTCAGAATTTGAAAGAAACTATGTCTCTGAAATATAAAACCACAACATTCCTTTATACATTGCTTTCTTTAAGAGCATAGTTTGGTAAGTTTCAGATACATCCAGGTTAACATTTTCAGGTTGTGGCCTATGTGGCAAATACGCAACTTCAGTAACACAACATATGCAACCTCAGTAACTCATGGATGAAGACTGGTCAAGTTCATAATTTTTGACCACTCACTCAGATAGATATGGCCATGTGTATGTATGACCACTAGGAAATGAGTATATTTAACAGAGATGCCTCAGGAAGTAATTTTATGATCTAGAGAAGTGCTGCAAAAGTTGATGGACAAATTGATGGAATTAGACAGATAGTTGGCAGACAGAGATAAAAGAAGTGAGAAAGAAAAAGAAGGGAGGAAGGAGTAATAAAAGAGGAGGCTTGGTTGTGGAAATGGGTGTCAAAGAGCTTCTAATCAACTGGCACATTTTTTCTTTTTGCCTTTTATTAGAATCACATTACATGTTTTCTCTTCTGCAAATGCCTATTGTAGCTGCCTATGGCTTTATATCTTTCTGAGTTTCTGTTGTTGGCTCTGCCATTTTGCCCCCAAATTTATCCCCTAGGCCAAGAATTTAACATGTCACAATTTCCTGAAGCCCCAGGATCCCAGTTTCATCTTTACTTATCTGTAAATATGGTTATTCCAGCCCCTACAACTTTTCTAGAATTTTCAAATATTGACTTTGCTGAATGAGGATATAGTAGAAATAATGATACACTGTACATTTTTGTTAACATACATAAAATGTGAGGGGCAAGTCTGATTCTAAACTAAAGGCTTTTTCCATTTTAACATTCTGCTTTATTAACTAGAAAATTCAATGAATGTTTTTTTAGTTCCAAGAAAATTATTTTGAGAATTTATTAAATTTCAAAAATTAAAATAAACCACAAATAGGTTAACTTTGTGTCCCTTTTCTTTGCATATACAGCTATATTTTTTATGTTTCTAGAATGTAGCTTATAGATACATAATCATTGCTTTATATGTTTAAACTCAATGCTCTACTTTGAAAGCTTTTTCCATAAAGTGACAATTTTTTAAGTTGTTAAACCTATATAATTTCTCTTTAGAATTTGACATAGCTCACCACTCTCAGTATAAGCCATTATAACACAGTTCTCTCTTGGTTTTCCTTCTGTCATTTTGAACTTTTATTCTCAGTCACTTCTATTCTACTCCTCCATCTATTTAACTATTATAGTTCATCAGAGATTCATGTTTGTTTTTCTGTTCTTATCATTCTAGAATCTCTCCTTGAATAACTTGATCCAGCAACATGTCTTTAATTATGACCTACATACTAGTGAATGCCGAAATTCTTACTGATTATCTCCAAATAGGTCTTCTGTAGACCAGTTCAAAACTGTACTCAGACTTCCTGAAAAATAATTTTTGTCTTCCTCCTTAAATTTTCCCATTGCCTTCTGAACTTTAAATTCTTCAGTATAACACATGAAACCCTTCAAAATCTAGTTTCTGCCTGTTTCCCAAATACTCGTTCTTGCGATTTCCATCCTCTTTTGTACCGGTCTTACTCTTCTACCTCAAGTTCCCTGCATTTTCATGCCTCCAAGTCTTTGAATATTCCTTTTTTCCCCCTGAAATGATCCCCTCCCATCAAATGTTTACCTAATTATTCTCATTAATATTCTTATAATAAGTACTTAAGTCAAATTTCTCTGATCATAAACCCTGAACTAAATATGACAATTCTCCATCACTGAGTTAAATGTTAATCCTTTATGCTCATGTAATATGCTGCTCATACATTTATCTTAAGGATTACAATGCTTTGCTAACATCATAGATTTATCATATATTCTTTCATTTGGTGTCCTCATTATCTAAAATTTGTGCTTGGTGGATACTAAACACACAGTCTTTTTTGTGGTTGAACAAAAATCAATGAATATAGTCTATTTTCACTAATCAGAAGTGTCTTAATCAAAAATTAGGACAGTTTTTTAAACTACTGGCAGAAAGAAATGTTGAATATTGACTATTTTGACTTTAAACTCAGATTTTGTCAAATACCCTCCAAAGTTTTGTTGGGTTGTAGCTTGTTAACCTATTAAAGCAGATTCCTTTTAGAGAAATTAATCATTTGCCCCAAAATTATTTTAAGAAGTCCATTATGGAATTACTTTAGTCAAAATCACACATTTCATGAGCTTACTCAGATGTTTCAGGTGTCACAGTACTGTTCCTTTTTGCTTGACTAAGCTTTAGAGAATAGAAAATGAGTAACTTAATCAAATATGTCTTTGTGTGCTAAGGCAGTCTCAGAAATGCTTCCTGAGAAAAACCTTGACTTGGTTTCCAAAAATATTTATGTTTTATTACTGTTAGTTCCAAGTGTCTGATGGAAATGTTGAGAGGGTTTTGAGCAGATCCCATGTGAATCCTATAAAATTATGCTTAGCCAAGGAAGTACTCTTCTATGACCGGTCTGTGGTGATGAAACCTTGGGATGGGCTCCAACAAAAGACATTAATCAAAGTCATCACATAAAGAAATCCATATCAGGAAGAAAATTGTAAGCAACTCCGTTCCATTTTCCAGTGAGTGCTGGTAAAGATTAATTTATAGCACAAAGAATTTGAAGCCATCATAAGGAAGCAATTGTTTATCAATCTATATAATAACTATAGCCAGAAAGATTAGGAGAGTGTCATTAAGTATTGGCATTTTTAAAAATGAAGTTATCTTAGTAAGTTTTCCAGTTCGGTTTCTAAAGCAAACACATAGATTAAATAATCATTCCCATTTTTGTGTATCTATGATTCAGCATTCACATAATTCTACATTTAAGCTTGCAATTAAATATTGCATGGCAAGTGGCATAAAACTTTTAAACTGTTCTCTTTTCTTGCCATGATGAATAACCTTTATTTTATTAAATGAATAATTTGATAATTCAATGTGTTGGCTTGGAGCATCATTGTGTCGGGCAGTACCGACTCATCTTGAGGATAAGAAACCTGAAATCTAATAACATTTTCTCTGCACATTTAAGTTTTTCTGGCTTTTTTGTTGGCATTTATAAGATGAAACTGAACCAGATGGTTATTGATTTCTTTTTTAACACTAGGATTCTAATCTATGTGAACAAATTTTCCCACATGCCAATACAGTTTTTAAAGAAATCCCTCAATAACTTACATTTCAAAGTATTTAAGAGTAAGATATATTTCATTTAATCCTAATGACAAACCAATAAGGCATAGACATTAATACCTCATTTGGCTGGTGAATAAAATATTTGAGTATGTGGTTAAGAAACCTGCTCCAAGTCAAGCAAGTAGTAAGAAAATAAATTAGGATTTGACCTCAAGAAATTTGAAAATGCACAAATTCACTTTTCCATTTATAAAACAAAACTTGATGCTTCTATCTTTTTCAAAAGTCATTTTATTTTACTCCAACATTTTTTGTCTCTAACTCTATTCCATTTGTTTCCTATAAGAGCATTTCCTATATAAATAATTTGTTGTTACTAGTATTACTAATTTTCTATGTGAGTAATTTTATGTGGTAGACTTGGTCTGTAGGTTTACAAGTAATATAAAAATGTCTAGAAGCTACAAGATTTTTAATTATCTTATAAATTGGTCATCATGCTCATTATTAATCCCCGATCTATTATTTGTAAGCATAAAAATGAGGTCCAAGGAACTATTACTATGGCCTCTGGCTTTTTGTTTTTTAATTCTCAATACTGGATTTTATGTCTACAAGAAGTCCTTCTTGCATGTGCAAAATATATCACTAGCATTTTCAGTACACAGTTCTCTAAATCTCTGCATAAATGCTCAAGGGAAAATAGTTGTTAACTTCCATGTCCTTTGCATTCAACAAGTGAAACTTTTAAATTGTTCATTCAGTCTACTCAAAAAATTTTTTTCACTTTTTTTACGGAGGAGATAAAAAATTTCCATCCACGCCAGTATATTGCACAAATTTCACAAGCCACCAAATTGAGACATTTCTCATGTCATTATGGAAAATCTTGGCTTCTAAGTAGCCTGTTGCCTAAAAACCAATACAACATTGCAGTCTGACATGTTCTCTCCACAACAAATATTCTGTATCGTTGTTCTATTTGTTGATTGCTACAAATAAGTAAAATTAATTGTTTAAATGCTTGAGATTTTCAGGAATTCGTTTGTTTTTCTAATGGGAATTTTTTTGTTTTTCTAATGGGAACTCTAAATCTTCATAAAAATTCAAGAAAAAATATATACACATATACCATCTTTGAGACCAAACTGAATTAATTTATTAATATATATATTTTAATGATATTGTATAGAGAATGTCAGCTCAAAATGGATTGGTTCATAAGAAAAATATACTAGTTTAATGTATTTTCAAATTATATATATTTAAATAAAATGAATATGTGTTTAATAATTTTTGCCTTAGTTACATAAAACACACACACAGAATCAGCATGAATTTTTTAACTAAATGGTAAAAATTAATATGTTTTTTTAAATATTCTATCTGTCCCCCAAGTTAGGTTTTTGTTTTTTTTGGGGGGTACAGAAATGTACAAATAATATTTGTGATATCAAATAACTTGTCATAATTTACTAGTAGTACATATAAACTAGTGTGGTAAAATATGCAATTGTGATTGATTTACATAATTAACCAGATAGATATTAACATGTTGATATTTATGTTACATGATATATTTTAGTAGCATTATATGTATTTTGAAAAGTCAAAAATACAAATGAATTTTAAAAATGAATGTTTTCAGATATTTTGAAATACACTATTTTGACAAAGATATTTACATTGATTTTTAGATAATTTAAAAAGTTTTGAATCTATCGTAAATAACTCCAAAATGTGATATCTTGAATGAATTTTAAATTTTATTTGCCATTGCTGATCATGATATTGAATATTTTAATAAATCTAACGTGTATTCTGTCAAGCAAAATCATATTAATGGCTGGGAAAGCATTTAGAATTAAACCACAAATTACTGTTCTTAAATGAAAGCATGCCTAGATTATCACTAATAATTAAATCAAGTGAATATGTATAATGTATGCATTAGGTGCAGTTGTTTGCAGATCCCAAAATCAATATTTTAATCCAGTTTAATAATATTTAAAAGGCTACCTCAAATCTTGAATAATAAATACATTTATGGTTTTCTCATATACCACATTCTCCTTTTTGGAACACCAACAAGTTTGCCAAGGTACTTAAAATATATTCCATATATGGAATGTAAGGTCACAAAACATAGCAATTTCTAATTAAATATATAACCACCATTGATGGATCAGAAAAGTTAGGGTATGAATTTCAAACTAGATCAAATGTTCTGGTATGAATTTTTAAACAATCAGTATATAACATTTTATTATGGGATACATTGTGAATGCTTTAATGACCACCAATCCTTTAGGAATTATACAAGCCATGTGCATTATTAGGTATTATGAAGAACAATCTTTAAATTTAGAATTTGTTTGGCTTGCAAATTATAAGGATGTATTCCTGACAACTCTTAGCTAGATTTTTTTTTTAATTTGCATTTTACTGAGGGTAATTTCAAAGTTCTTATAGTTTAGAAACACTGAACTTCCCTTTCAGAAGAAATGGTATACTAAAATTGTAAAACTCAACTCTGGGAAATAAAGCACATTTCTTAATAAGCAAAAATAATGCCACCTATAAATGCATGTGTTAGGTGGCAGCTTTAGAGTTCATTACACAGCAGATTGGGCTCTCATTTTCAACAGTATTTCTGACAGACAGCAATAGCTCCAAGTTCTATGTGAGCTTTTCTTTTGTTGGTCTTAATAAGCATTATTCACTTTACCTTCACCAATGGAATAGCTTAGAAGCTCAAAAAATAAACATTTAAAAAAAGAAGAGATTGCACTGTCTTCTTGTGGTCTCCTTTTCAGATTGCAGACAGTCAAAGACTCAGGAAATATAGGGATGACAAAAGTCTGCTGTATTTTAGACAATGTAAGATATTTTTAAGAGTGAGCAAATGTCAATGGATCAAATTAATGGAAGGTCACAAGAAAAGGGAAGCCAATAACACTGAACAAATATACTAAAATTCATTTTGGTAATACATGCTTAGGAGTTGTGGATGGTTTTTACATGAAATATTATAGAATAATAAAAATTCCTTGCTTAGAAATTTTACAATGTGCCTCCCAAGAGATTCCCGAATACAATCCTTTTGCATGACAAAGGGAAAAATGAATTCCTGTGTGCCTATATTGAACATGTTGAAGATATTTAGCTTCTTTTATATCCTGAAAAGTGAATGAACAATAAAGATGTAAGCATGACACTATAGCAGCAAAGAGGGGGCTTGCAAATTTGGGCTAGACATTAGTACTTATGAGCCACTGTAGTAACATTTCCTGTGCTGGAAGACGTCATTTACTAAACAGACTGTGAAGTGAAGAGCAAATGTACATCCCAAATGTAAGCTGGTATTCCCTTTTTACACTAAGGGCCAAGCACAATTTAAACACATTTAAACCACTTGTAATTTACTTTTAAGGTTGCATTTTTTAAAGGAATACTCCTCTTAATCATCTTAATGTAAATTTTTTATTTCATATTTTGAACTTAGTCAAGAATAATCGGGTGTCATACAGTGTATATTTAAAGTAACATTCTAATAGCATTTAATAGAGTACGAAATGTTACAAAATGGAAAAGTTTTATAGAAGTCTAATTTACAAATTTCAGGATAAATCCCTTTTGAATAATGTCAAAATACATTTAATGAGATTTTCAGTTTTCATCTCCATTATATAAAAGAAAAAATTAAATCTCAACATTCTCCAGTAATCCTGAGACATGATACCATCATTTACTAAACAGGAAAATAGCTTCTGGTTTTGCACAAATTTTTAACAGGCAAAATCAAAAGAAGGTACACTTTAAGCCCACTATATAAATCTATTTCTTGTAATATGCATACCTCTGTGTAATCAGAGAAGATAGAAATAATCTTGAGTGCATTCTTAGCAACCAATTACCTAAAAATATAGAAAAACATTTTTGTGCAATAGTTTCATCTATTTCTTTGAAATGCTGTGTGCCTTAATATTTCATTTCCATGTGAACAAATTTTGAGCATATCAAAATGCTAATCAGTTGTCAGAATAATACAGTATTCCATACAGAATTCTCTTCCATGGGAGCAAACAAGAAGGATCACCTTACATAACCTAGAATAACATTTTCTTCCTAATTGGCTGAATATATCTGTCACTTCTTGGTGTTCCTTGCTGGTTATAACTAACCTTTGCAGATAGTACATTTGATCACTGAGTTTTCCTTATGCATATTTGTGAATTTAAATGAGCTATGTATAACTATCGTTATTATTTTTCAAAATGGGCATGGCTTTATTAGCTCATTTTGGAAAAGTTGATAATTTCAATGTACTATAGAAGTGTAATCAACTAGACACTAAAACGTGGATGCTCGGGGCTCTGATCAGTGTGACTTTATATTCACAATATTTCTTTAAGTGACAGGCACAAAATTGTTTGATGTATTAGTATTTAAAATGTGAAGATGTTTTAATAGTCATGGTATTTAACCCTTGCCTTTTTCCATAATTCTATTCTTTTTGTTAATTAGCTGTTGTGTTTAGTGTGTTTCTGATCATTTGATAATGTTTAATGGAGAAAAAATACAAAAAAGTGAAATAAAAAATTTAGAATCTAAAAATTTAGAAATTTAGAATCATAATTTCTCTTCCTATCTTGTAGATACAATTTTCAATATTCTTTCATTTTTGTATTTGTAATTTTAAGCTTAATTTATATGACATAGGAAATTTTTATATGAGAATTTATGAATTTAACATTTTTCATGTATCATGTATAATATTAATTATAACATTAGAGCACTTCATCGCATATATATATAATTTACTAACAATTCTGCTATGATTGAACATGTAAGTGTGGTTTCTAATTTTCTTTCTATAAATAACCCTGGGATGATCATCTTTGTCCATGTATATATATATTTTTATTAAGGTATTATTGATATACACTCTAATGAAGGTTTCACATGAAAAAACAATGTGGTTACTACTTTCACCCATATTATCATGTCCGCCCTGATATCCCTTTGCAGTCACTGTCCATCAGTGCAGTAAGATGCCACAGAGTCACTATTTGCCTCCTCTGTGCTACAGTGTCTTCCCCATGATCCCCCCCACACCATATTGGTATGTTTGCCTTTTTAAAAACAATTCGTTACTAAAACTGGTGGCTCAAGACTGCTGGAATATTAGAGCTCTGGAATCATAGCCACATTATTTGTACAAAGTCCATTCCTATTTACAGTCCCTCTATAAGTTTGTGGAAAGGTTTGCTTGCCAATGTACATCATGATGAAAAATAAAATTTAATAGTTGCTAAGTTGATAGAAATCACATCTTTTAATTCTCAATGATACTTAATATTTTACATGTTGTTTACTAAGCACTTTACTTACCTAATTGTAAAACGTGTCTTCATACAATTTTGTATTCTTTTCATTATCTTAGAATTTCACTTCATGTCTTTCTAACAAGGTTTTCAACTTGTCCATTTGTGAAAATGCTTTGGTATTTTCTGTTCAAGTTTTAGCATTTTTATAGATATTTTCCATGTGCATTTGCTTAACTGTGCATTTTACAATTTCTTTCAGAATTTTCTTCCTAGAATTATCAATTTACCTACCTTTTCTGCTCCTGACACTTTATTTGCTGATCTATTTAATCATACAAATATTTGAGTATTTATTATCTCAGGAAATGTGCTAGACACTGGAGATAACATCCTTAAGGATGTTTTGAACCATTCATAGAGAAAAAGAGAACAAAGAGAAAACTACAGAATAGTGTAAATACAGCGGTAGAAATAGTGTGGAAAGTATAATATGCATGAGCAGAATGGAAATGGGAACACACAGGACATCTGCTTAGAGGAAACAATCCTTGCAAATCCTCAATTCTGGGTAGAAATTAGCCTGGAATAAGAGAACAGATAGACATTCAGGGCAGATGTAACCACGTGCAAGTGTGGTCAAAGTCCCAGTCTGTCAAAATCTGAGACTGGAGGTCCCATAGGAGAGAAAGAGAACACTGAGAAAAGCTGTGAGCACGAGGAAGGCCAGATTCTGAAGGGCCCAGCAGACGAAATGAGGGAGCTTTATCCTTGAGGGAACAGAAACATCACTCAGGCTTCAGTGCGGAAATGACGGCAGGCAGCAAAATGACTGACAGGATGACCAGAAGGCTGACAAAACTCAGATGCCAGCGTTATAAATGTCCTATTACACAAATTAACCCATTGGAATCTCAGTTTTCTCAACCAAAATGGGGATAATAACACTTACCATAAAGTTTTGTTATGATTCCATGAGATGATAGCTTTAAAGAATTCAAACTAGCCAGGAATAGAGTAGGCATTGCATAAATGGAAGGCATTAATTTGGATTAAGGGATTAAATATAAATTAAAATTAAAATTTTTGAGAAAAATAGTAACTTTTCCACTCTACACACTTTGTTTGGATAATTTTATATGTTAAGTAACACTTATACCCTGACATCTGGGAATCCTAGTCCAGAAGCCTAACGAAGTCAACAGGGACCACTTTAAATGATTTTATATAAACCTCCCCGCTAATTTGCCCCTCCTGCTTTACCCCCTCTCAGTGAATGGTAGTGGTTCATCAGAGAAGAACCAGAGAGCCAAACTGGGATCTTTCCTTTGAAATTCACTCACTTTTACATTCTCATATGCAAATCAACATCTTCTTGTCTACTGTAATTCTAACCAGATTTTTTTATGCATTTATTTTCTATTCATTGACAAACTGTGGTTTCCCTCCATATGGATGCTTACAGTCTGTATAAGATTTGGAAAATGTGGACTTTAACAAAATAATGTTGAAGAGTAGGGTTTTTAATTAATATGTCTGGTACTGCTGAGTCCCTTCATTACTCGGCCTTTTGCTTACTCTGCATAGGAATCTCTTGTTTTATTGCTTTGATTTTTTTCTTTTCTTGATGTTCTCACTCAGAATTGCTGTTTCATGAATATTGAATCATATACTCCATGTCAGTTTTATTTTTGCTACATTTATTAATATTTGGTTTTCTAAACAATCTAAAATAACTTTTAACACTGACTTGTCAAATAGTATACAATGTATCACTCTCTATTGCATTATACAATGTCATTCCTCAAAAACTACTCATTTCTGATCCCAAATCATGCATTGACTATATCACAAATCTTGCAATTAATATTTGCTTCTTTAAGTTTTCCTTCTGTTTCATGAGGTAATGTGTTACTTTTCTTGGCTTGCCATACTCCTTTGAACTTCTATTTATTTTTCACATCTTACTGATGTTTCTGTATTTTCTGATATTTAGGAAAGTGGACTATGTTCACACATTATTAGAATTGTAATTTAATTCTATGTCAATTCAGTCTTCCAATCAAGTCATTCTTCCAAAATAAAAGAAGCAACCACAGCATATCTAATCTCAGTTTGCTCAATCAAGGTTTTCTTTTGTCCATGGGTAACAAAGGACAAGAAACTAGGAAGTCAGTTCTGCAAAAGCCATTTCACTGGCTTCTTTGGTGGTTTCTTTTAGACAGTTTATGTAAAGTAACTTGGGAGCCATTTCCAAATAATTCTTGGGAATACTTGATCCCCCCCAGAAATCCCATTTGCTACCTTTGCCATCAACTTTTGGTCCCTTAGGACAATATAATAGTTTCTGGTGGAAGATAGAGGAGTAGACACAAGGAAAATCATTTCTTGGCTGGAGGAAACCTCCTTTATACCAAGACACTTGGTGGTTTGCTTGTTTTGTCTGTTGGGAGCCAACTAAAAGTAGTTGTGGTATGTCCCCCTTTCCTTCATCATTATTGCTTTTGCTGTTATTCTAATATTTTCAATATCTTTTTCCTTTGTTTTTAGTTTTGTTCACAAAGTTAATAGCTTTTCATCTATTATTTTATTGGGTTATATTTAACATACAATTCTCTGTATATATCCCAGTCATAAAATTTGATCAGTTTTGAAATACGTAGAAATCATGAAACCATCAAGATACATTCAACATAATAAATATGTCCATCACCCCCAAAAGTTTCCTCATATCCTTTTGTAATCCCTCTCACCCCACGCTGCTGTCCTCCCCACTCTCCAGCCCTCAGTGGCAACTGATCTGCTTTCTGTTACTACACATTAGTTTGCATTTTCTGGAAATTCATATATGTGGAATCACATAGCATGTATTCTTTTTGTTCATTTGCTCACCTGTAGATGGACATTTTGGTTTTTCCCAGTTTTGAGCTATTGCAAGTAAAATTGCAATGGACACTCATGTACAAGTCTTTGTAGGGACATATACTTTAATTTGTCTTAGAGAAATACCTATGTGAGGTATCATATGTGTATGTTTAAATTTTTAAGAAGCTGTCAAAATTTTTCAGGTTAAAATGACACTGCCATTTTATATTCCCACTCCAATATAAGATAACTGATATTGCTCCACAGCTTTATCGCACTTGTGATAGTTGGTCTTTTTAATTTAAGACAATCTACTAGGAATTTAGTATTAATCTATTGTGATTTTAATTTATATTTTGCTAGTGACTAAAGATATTGAATATGCTTTTAAGAGTTTATTTGTCATCTCTAAATGTTCTTTCATAAACTGTTCAAATACTTGGCTCACTTTTACTTGAATTTTCTTATTAAGTTTAGAGAGTGCCTTGTATATTCTAGATGCAAATTCTGATAATATATATGATTTACAAATATTTTTTCCAATATTTCTTTTAAAGAGCAACATTATTTTAATTTAGTTTTAAACTGAAGTGTTGATACACAATATTAAATTGGTTTCAAGTATAAAACACAGTGGTTCCACAGTTAAACATTATTAAATCCTTACCCATACTAATGCAGTTACTATCTGTCAATATAGAAAGTTGTTACAGAACTATTCACCACATTTTCCATGCTATACTACCATCTCCATGACCAACTTATATTATGATTGGTATTTTTGTGCCCCTTTATCTCTCTCACCCTCCCCACTACCCCACCCCAACTCTATACCATGATTACCTTTAGTCACTTCTCAGCGTCTGTGAGTCTACTGTGGTTTCGTTCCTTCAGTTTTGCTTTGTTATACTCTACAAATGAGTGAAATCATACGGTAAATGTCTTTCTCTGCCTGGCTATTTCACTTAGCATAATACCCTCTAGGTCCATCCATATTGTTGCAAATGGCAGGATTTCTTTCTTTTTAATGGCAGAATAATATTCTATTGTGTATATGTACCACTTCTTTATCTATTTATCTACTGATTGACACTTTGGTTGCTTCCATATCTCAGCTATTGTAAACAATGACACAGTAAACATAGGGTGCATATATCTTTTTGAATTAGAGATTTTGTTTTCTTCAGGTAAATTTCTAGAAGTGCAGTTACTAGGTCATATAGTATTTCTATTTTTAGTTTTTTGAGGAACCTCCATACTGCTTTCCACAGTGGCTGCAGCAAATGACATTCCCACCAACAGTGTAGGAGGGTTCCCTTTTCTCCACATCCTCACCAACACTTGTTATTTCTTGTCTTTTGGATAGTGAACATAATAAATGGTGTGAGGTGATATCTCACTGTGGTTTTGATTTGCATTTCCCTGATGATTAGCAATGTGGAGCATCTTTTCATTGCCTGCTGGCCATCTGCATTTCTTCTTTGGAAAAATGTCTGTTCAGGTCCTCCGCCCACTTTCTAATTAGGCTATTTGTTTTTTTTGGTGTTGAGACATATGAGCTCTTTAGTTATTTTGTATATTAACCCCCTATGGGATAAATGATTTACAAATATATTTTCTCATAATGTAAGCTGCTATTTTGTTACTTTGAAAGTGTCCTTTGCTGTATGGAAGCTTTTTAGTTTGATGTAGTCCTACCTGTTCATTTTTCATTTTTATTTCCTTTGCCTGGAAGAAGAGTGACATTTTTGATTCTCATGAAATCAAATTATCAAATTCTCTCCTATGTATCATGCTTTTAATGACATAGCTAAGAACTCTTTGGCCAAGACAAAGCCAAAAATGTTATCTTCTATATTTTCTTCTAGAAGGTTTGTAGCTTTAGATTTTACATTGGGTCTATGATCCATTTAAAATCACTGTTTGATGGTATAGATTGGAGAATATAGCCAGTGATTCCATAATATCTTTCTGGGTTGACAGACAGTAACCGCACTGACGGGGGTGAGGATTCAGTAATATGGGTAACTGTTGAACCACTATGTTCATATCTGAAACTAATATAATATTGTATATCAACTATATTTCAACAAAAATTTCTATTTGTATACAGTGCAAGCTATGTATCAAAGTTTATGTATCGATGTCTAATTATTCCAGAACTATATTTTCCACTGAAAACCTTTACGCCTTTGTCATAATCACTTGTCTTTACATGTGTGAGTTTATTTCCGGACTATATTTTGTTATTTTGATCTATTCATATAGATAGATCTATCTATGTGATCTAGAAAATTAAAATATTCTATTTATATGTAAGTAAAGTCATTGTATTGATTCAACCAATTAATCAGTGTATCCATTACAATTATGATAACATAAAACTGAAATTTTAATAGAAGAAATAAATGCTTGCAGCAATGCTTAGTAACAATTTTAAAGTGTTGAAACTATAGTTGTTAAAAATCTAGATATTTCAGTCTTTCTCCCCACTGTGATTTTCCATGTAATTTCTACTTTATTTCATACAAAATTCAAAAGTTCTCATTCTTCCTGGCAGTTCTTGTTTTACTGAACACAGACTCTCTAAAAGATTTTGCATTGATTTTTGAATGATTTTATTCTCAGAGAAGATACTTAATGGCTATGGCCTTGTGCTTTCATGGGAGACCTTTCATCACCTTATGTACCTTGTTCACTTAGATTTGAATCTGCTGTTTTCTTAATGTGTTTTAATCATAACCTTCAGAAAATGTGAGCAAAAATGTTTGGTAATTAGGTCCCTCAATAGGAACTAAGTTCCATGCTGAACTTCCAAATGAATACCCTATTATAATTTTGTAAAGCTTGCTTGAAATAATACCTTAATAAGTACCACTTTGAACTATTTTTTATTTTCAAAGAGTTAAATTTAGTTTAAAAATCTGAATATATTTTGAATCTCACCATGCTAAAACATTCAATTTGGATAATTGAAGGCTAAAGTTAATAATTTTATATTGTGATATTTCACATATATATGGTAAATGGCTACATAGCAATATAACAACAATAATACATTCCCATGAGAAAAGACAAGAAATAATTATTACTTTTAATTTCTTCCATATGCTGGTAACACATATTACTCATAGTTTAACCTAGCCATATGAATATACAGATATTGGTGCCATCACTGACTTTGCAACCTCCTTATGAAATGGTCCTTATTTTTTAAATAATAGAATGAATAGTTAGATAAAAACAAGGTTTCATAGGATTTGCTTTGTTATATTTTACTGATTATTTGATTAATCTTAATGGCATAATATAGCTTTGGTTATAATAGACATGTATAAGGATGTTTTTATCTTCCTACAATTGTATTTTTAAATATGTATGCATATATATTCTTTTGATATATATGATCAAAGTCCTCTCATATTTTCTGCAAACTTATATTTATCAGCTAGAAATATCCCTATCATTCAGAAAATAATTTGCAAGTTAAACATTTATCTACACTTTAGAAGTTATATAGTTAGACATCTTCTACATTTGCCAAATACAACTATATATCACTATAACAAAAACACATCCATTGTTAAATTAAGAATGATGATTTGAAAAACCACTAGAAAAGTGAGGTCAACAGTTTAAGTTTGATTCAACTATCTGCAAGCTTTTTGAGCTAAGGCAGATCACTATACCTTTTCATGTTTGTTGTAGTAAAGCAGCTTATATGTAGTAAGGCTCAAATATGAAGTCCTCATATTTGTAAGTCATTAATTGAAATTTTATTTCTTGCTGTTTATACAGTTGCTTTTAACACTTTGAGAACATAAGGTGTTACCCATGTAGCAGTTTCTAAAATTAAAAGTGGAAACAAAGTCTCTAAAAATCTTATGATCAAGTTGTGGATGTAAATGAAGCTGAGCAAAAGGTTTCATAGTGATCAGATATTTTTGAGTGACCTTTATTTTCAATTTGTAAAGGTTTCCCCTACATGTATTAAAGTGTTTCTTAAATTTATTTAAATAAAATATGTGAAACTTGAAGGTATGTCATATGATATGCCTAAATAAAGATTAATAATCAGTTGATCGAATGTGATTGCATTATTCTAAGTACAATTTTGGTTGTAGAGGTTTTAGGTTACAACAATCTATCAAAAAAAAAAGTAAGCAAATCAGGCAAGTGAAGTCTATCAGATTGTATTTCATTCATGGGAATAAGACTAATGTATTAGTAGACAAAACTTGAAAGGTATTAGTTTCAAAGTATTTAATGGAAAAGATCATTTATTTCAATATTTGGTCTTAAATTATGTGGGTTGCACACTATACTGCAGTAAGAAGTTAATAAATAGGTTGGAAGCAAGGGTAGGAAAAGTCTTATAGATATAGGTATTCTTTGTTTATTGCAGATATTTAAGAATGGTTCTAACAACACGCAATTTTATTGAAGATGTTTGTCTTTTTATTCATTTGTTTTGCTTGGTTTTTCATTGAACAAATTCAAAACAAATTGATTTTGATGAAGATAACTTGAATCTTTCGTGAAAAAGTCCAATGATTAAAGTATATTGTTATAATACAGCATATTAACCGATTCTTTAGCTGAATGACAATAAATGCAAAATTAAGTTCTTGACCATGCAATTTAGCGCTGAGTAAATATCTCTCAAGATAACATTTTAAATAAAAAAGTAGTAAGATATGTATTGTTATAATTCAATTCAAATTTATTTCCAACATTTTTTTATATTTGCAAGTAGTTCTAAAAGAGATAAAAAGACTTATAATGAGAAAAATTACAGCTGCTTCATCAAAGTGCCTTTTTTTTATGTTTGTAAGAAACTTATTCTTAATCTTGCATTTTATACTTATGAAAAGATACGTTCATTTCAAACCATGGTAAAATGTAAGTGCATGTTTTTTTTAAATTTTTATTTCATATGGTTAATCAGACAAACATTTTTTTCCTCCAGAATAGTGTCTGGAGAGGATTTAGCTTCAAACTGTATAAATTATATAACATGTATTTTTCCCACATTGAATTACATGTTTAATTTTAAAAACCAAGAAATGCTTTCTTGGCCCAGAAATAAATTACCTCTCTCACTCTGTGTATGAATCTGCTGACTATATAAAGGGAGGATCAGCTATACTTTCCTTTGGGGTGTTAGCATTGGGGGTCTACCTTTAAAAAGTACAAAACTATTTCTTAACTTATTATCTATTATGCTTAAATACTCCTCAGTTTTTTCCATTTTGAAATTTTTTTTAATTGAAATTCCAGTCAAAACATTTTATGATTTGATTTCATACTTCTTCTAATAGTGGCAACATTTACTATACTGGGGAAAGTTAATTTGTCTAAAGAAATGTGTCTTTTGGCAATTATAACAGAAATTATTTTATACAGTTTATGCCCATTAGTACATTTTTATACTGCTTGCCTTAAATAAAGAAAGAAAAATCACTATAAAAGTTATATAGTAAACCATATAATAAAAGGTAGAACATAACTGTAGGAGAATTCTAATAATGTACTAAAAATATAATTTTGCTATACCTGAAAGTCATGATAACTTTGTAAATTGATAAACAATAGTACCATGCTCATAGCTAGGTGTAGCTAAGTATACATCGCTATTTGTCAGGTAAATGTGCAAACAAACGTTAATGAAAATAAAAACAACTTATATGACTTGCTACATTATTCAGAATTAACTGAGAAGATGTAAACTTACAAGTGCGTTCTAAGGTGTGGATAATGCATTATGATCACTAAGCAAATGTCCTTAACTTAAAACTAGAATTAAGAATGTATTATTAAACAGTTATAATATTGGTTGGCTCCATCATTTATGCAAACATGCATATCTGAAGAGATTTACATTGTGATGGAAAATGATATTTCTTAATTCCACAACTTTAGGCAAAATAATGTTTGAAATATTGCATGTGAAGGACCCTTGCCATAAAAGAGAGAAGTAAATAATTTCTTAACTATTTGACAAGAGGATCACAAATCTAGTAATTTGTTATCTCATCTGGTTCCTTTTCTTCATCAAGCCCATTTAGAAAGGAAGTAAACAAGCAATGGGCATTCTTTCTATGCCAGATACCCATAACGGGAAGTTTACCACCTGCCTTGACAATTGTACAGATTTCTAGAGCTATATATGAATTAATTAATCTTGTTCATTAATCTTTTTCAATCATTCTCCATATTTACTGGTTTAAAACTTTGAGAGGACACCTATATTTGGTATCTATTTTTAAAGAGCCTAGAAAATGTTGAACTAATAAATTATGTACATTGCATAATTTGCATCATTTTGAACAGCATTAAGAATTGGATTAGAGTGTATGTATAAAAATAGGTTTAATTTTAATTTTAAAACCCCTTAAATTTTTTTTGATTTATGAATTTTAATAGTTTCAAACATTTTATCATAGTTTAATGATATTAATGAAATAACTTACCAAGAGAAATGAATTCATTTTCAGTAAAATTCAAATTACTAATGTACCAATTAAAAACATAGACATATCTTAGTTTTCCAAAATAGAAATGTAAGAAAGTTCCCCAAAAATGAATTTTAATGTGGGCAACAGAATGTTGCTATGTTGCTAACTGCACTTTTTTGCAGAGGGCCATTCCCTTTATTTCCTGAATATTTAGACTCCTGACTTACTATTCCTTTCCCTGATCATATTCCCAGTAGAACTATTATAATTTCAATTTTCATGTAGCCATTCTTTCCAGTAGCCTTAAGCTCCTTTCTCCCTATGAACTAGTCTTCCACCTTGACTAAGTCACTAAACCCCATGAATATTCTAATGATTTTGTCATTACTACCTACAACTCCTTAAAAATCTCAGTTTTGAATCCCACACTGTACACTATCTTTTATTTTTGCATCTCACTGACTGTAATAATCCTGGTCTTCTGAATATTTTCCAGGCATACGTGATAACTCTACTAATGGAGAAAGGTTTCTGGTTCTAAGTGATAAGTCGGTTGCCAGAGAAGGAAGGTTTCGAGTCATAAACGATACCAGGTAATAGTGAAAAATTTCTATTATACATGATGACATCTTTTAGAGAAAGAAATTTTACAGTTATTAATAATTTATGTGATAGAGAAAGAAGATAGCCAGTCAAAAATAACTTATAATAGAGAAAAAATGTAGAAAAAAGATTTCCAATCATAAATGGTAACTCATCTGAAAAAGAAGTATTCCAATCATAAATGATACCTCACATGAGAGAGAAGGTTTACACTCATAAATGATGAGTCAGGTTCTAGAGAAAGGTTTGGAGTTCTGAATCATAACTCGGATGCTAGAGAAAGATTTCCAGTCATAAATGATAACTCAGATAATAGGAAGAGAATGTTTCAGTTTTATGACTCAGATTACAGAGAAGAAAGATTTCTAGTCCTACATGATAACTCTACTGATAAAGATTCCAGTCATCGAAAGTTAGTTAATTGATAAAGATTTCCAATCATAAGTGATAACACGGGTGATGAAAAAAGCAAAGATATAAAATAAATATAAAGTGCAATATGTATAGGAAGCAGGTAAAATATATTAAATAAGTTTGGTTTGTGATCCTGATATATATACACATATATATATATATATATATGTGTGTGTGTGTGTGTATGATTGATTTTGAGCCACGATTGTATCCTACTTGAGTATATCCCCTGTCATTTAAGTGGATAAATTGGTTTATATCTGTCAGTGATATTATTAGGGGAGTCTTAAAAAAAAAACCTGATCCAATTTTGCTGAAGGAAGACACTAAACCCATGGGGATTTTGAAATAGCTTAAACAAGCAAAACTTCCATTCTGCTATTATCTGCATTTTAAAATGTACTCATTACTTTGCTTCTGGGAAGATATAAGAGGCTAATAACAATACTTAAAGGAATGTATGGTTAAGTTTCAATACACCAGTATCGCCAGGCAGAAACCTGATTAAACAGATGGGCCTCACACCATGACCCTCAAAATCAGCATTGAGATCTGGGAGAAACAAGGAAAGAAAGTGCCAAAAGGTGTTTGCTGTTCATGTAAAAAGCCCTGAGTCACCTAAGTATGCTACTGCTGAATCAGCATCACAGTTTGAAACTGGCACAGTCAAAAGGAACAATACTGCAGAGAAGCTCCTCAAAGTGTGAGATATGAAGTGTTAATAATGTTATAATATTTTTATATAGATATCACCTTTAAACTTACACATGTACATATGTATATAAATATGTGACACTGCATCTACTTTGGTGCACATTTTGTAATATGTGTATATATATCCCCTATCACTGTTGCACACTTGAAATTAATGCAATATTATGTAACAACAAACTTCAATTAAAAAGAAAATTGGATATTTGAGAGAAAACAATAGGCACAGATAATAAAAGCTCCAAGAAAAGCTTGTTACTTCTGGGCAAAGTATCAAGGAGAGGGGGGCCTATAAATAGAAAATCTTTTTTGGCAGTATTAATAAAAATAAAAATTAAGTATATGTGTGTGTAAAGATATATGGATATATTCTTATATACTTGGGTTGGTTTGGGTGATGAGATTAAAGGTCACAGTCTAATGGGATATCTTTTGAGATACTATCCAGAACTCCAAAAACTGGTACATATTTTTCTCTCATTTAGTTATTCATTCATCCTTACTTTTATTTATTTATTCATGCATTCATTTATTTAATACATAATCATTAAATATTTTCTGTGTCAGGTATAAAGTAAACCCTAGGAATAGGAAAAATAAATGTTATATTCTTTGTACTAAAGAGACAGTCAAGTTACTATAAACAGAATGATGTGTTAGACATCATAAACAATTCATTCAATAAGGGGATAACATCCAAAATATATAAAGAACTCATACTCCTTAACACCCAAAAATCAAATAACCCCCTCCAAGGTGAATGCAGGACTTGAACAGACACTTCTCCATGGAAGAAATACAAATAGCCAACAGGCACATGAAAAGATGCTCCACATCACTAATCATCAGGGAAATGAAAATCAAAACCACAGTGAGGTATCATCTCACACCAGTCAGAGTGACCACTATCCAAAAGACAAGAAATAACAAATGTTAGTGAGGATGTGTAGAAATAGGAACCCTCCTACATTGGTGGGAATGTGAATTGGTACAACCACTGTGGAAAGCAGTATGGGGCTTTCTCAAAAAACTAAGTAGAAATATCATTGAGCCAAGTAATTCTACTCCTAGGAATTTACCTAAAGAAAACAAAATCCCTGTTTTAAAAAGATATATGCACCCCTATGTTTATCACCACACTGTTTGCGATAGCCAAGTTATGGAAGCAACCTAAGTGTCCGTGAGTGGATGGATAGATAAAGATGTGCTACATATATACAATGGAATATTATTCAGCCATAAAAAGAAAAGAAATCCTGCCATTTGCAGCAACATGGATGGATCTAAAGGGTATTATGCTAGGTGAAATAAGCCAGGGAGAAAGACAAATACCATATGATTTCACTTAGTTGTAGAGTATAACAAAGCAAAAGTGAAGGAACAAAACAGCATTAGACTCATAGACCCTGAGAAGTGACTAGTGACTACCAAGGGAGGGGAGTGGCTGGGCGGGGGGAGGAGGTGGAGGACTGTTGGACCACTGTGATGTACATTTGACAATAAAAAAAGAAAAAAAGAATGCTTTTTATATGCTAATATTCAGCACATACATTTTTAATTGCTTCTCCAAATAATTTTAAATGAGAAAGACTCTGTAACTCCAGTATGACAAGCTCCAATATAGTACAAAGAAGTTCAATAGAATATGCATTATATGAAATGACCATAAAATTATTCAATTTTATGTACAAGTATGTTGATATTAAAATTTACTTCTGCAAATAAAATTGTCTTCTAGATATTAACCACTCCGTAAGGGATGGTAGTGGCAGATGTTATTGGCATCATTAAGAAACACAACACTTCAGTGAATTTCCTGGAAAGGAAAAATAAACCAGAAGCCAAAAGATTTTCCTTGAATTCTGAACTAGTTTCCAATTCAGTGTATCCTCCTTATTTATTTAAGTTCTGAGCCTTAGATATTAGCCCTATGAATGGCATAAGAACCGAGTAGCTGAAGGACTGATTTAAATCTACCTTTTTACATAATCACTGTATTAACACGAAATGTCAATTTGTTTTCAGGCTTGCTGAATAAAGTTTCAAGAAAGAACTGTCTCTTTTAAGAGTAAAATTCCCATTTGAATTTTCCTCCAGCATAGATACATTAAGAGAAAGGATCGGACACATGACTTGATGAGGTCTATCAAATGTAGTCTGTGCTGAACTTTACAGGATTCTCAAGGGACCGAACTGGGTGGGGAAAATAACTGCAACATCTTCCCCATTCAACCTCCTGTCAAAATGTGAAAGGTAGAAGATAAAAGTATAGAAGAACAGAAATAACTACAATTCAAACTAATTCAGAAAGCCATTGATTTGCTATTTCTTAATGAATGTAACTAAGCCCCTATAGCCTTTTTAGGTTCTCTTAGGACAAGAAACCTCATAATTGGGGACCTTTTTCATTTAAAATATTTCTATGTTGATATCTAAGTTTCAGTTTTATTTGTTTAATACATTCTCTTTTCTGGACTCAATTTTAAGTTCCTTGAGGGCAAGATAGTATCTTTTCATGTACCAATGTGTACTTTAAACTAATCCAAGCTGCTTTCTCCTACATGTCAGAGGTGACCTACCTCATAACCTGTGTACTCAACCCTCCTATGCTCCCCAAGGGGAAGGCACACATCCCACAACTCCTTAGTTTTGTTTCTTTAGAGCCTTTATATTTAATTTAATGCTCCTTAATAAATACTTCCAGTTTCAGTCAGTGTGGGCAATAAGTTCAAAATATATTTCTAGTATTTATGAGTTGTTTTTATAGAGTTTGTGCAAAAGGAAAAGTTAGTAACTAAAATAAGGTTTAGGGATTATCTGAAGATTAATTTATTTCAGGCTCTTGTTTACATAAACAAATAATTGAAAGTGGAAACTAAACACAGAGAAGACTTCTAGTCTCTTATTATAAACAGGGCCCATGATGTCCATTAGAGATCTCTTAAGGAATTTTCAACCATGTGTTTATTTCTACCAAGCTACCTAGAGTGAGATCATATGGAAAGCATATGATAATATGGCCGTGGTGTTATTCATACTAACTTCTTGAGTACTATGTTATTTGAACAAAATCTACTTTAATTTCTGTTCTGAAATGATGTTTGATAAGAAACTCAAGAGTTTACAAGGTATGAGAAGTCTGGAAATCTTTGAATGAGAGGAGGAAATATAACAGAATGAGGTAACAAGAACACAAAAAAAAGATAGGCATGGGCTACAGAAAGTTTTAGAACATAGAAAATATCAAGAAAGAGAACTGGACATAGAAGGGGGAGGGGCTGTTATCAGGGCAGCAGGCCTAAAGGAGCCAGACAAGCAGTCTTATATTGTTGGCACAGCCATGGGCTCTAACTCTTACTAGAAAAGTGACTTGCTCTAAAACCCAATGTGTGTAGAGAACCATCTTGGACAGGCACTAAGCTACTGTCTTTCAGCCCCTAAAGCCACTCATCCACTTCAGGCCTTGTAGTGTTGAGGCTAGAACTCTACAAACAACATTTCTCCTTTGCCAATATGGAGTAATAGAGAAGGAGTTGGCATACTTTTACTTGAAAGGGCTGGATAGCAAATACTTTAGGATTTGCGGACCACTTGCTCTCTGTTGCAGTTCAACTCCATCTTCCTAGCATGGACTACCCATAAATGATACATAAACAAATGAGTGAGGATGTGTCAACAGCAAAACTTTATCTATTATGGACACTGAAATTTGAATGATATGTAATTTTCATCTGTCATGATTTTTTTAAGTTTAAAAAAAAACATGAAAAAAAATCTTAACTCAGACTATAAAATGAGGCAGGTGAGATTTGGGTTTGCTACTCCCTGCCCTTGGGACTTGTTTCCATTCACTTGCTTTCTAATGTGCATGATTCCAGAAATCCTGCTTCATCCCTGCAACAGCAGCTGCTTCCAGTCTCCAGCTGTTTGCTTGCTCTTGCTTTCTGAGCACCAACTTCGTCACACTTCCTTGGCTGTGCCTGAACCGACCCAGCAGTATTCAAGCCCTAGCTCCACAGTGGCCCTCCTGAGTTCTTGAGGACAAGCGCCAGCAGGGTGCTGCGCCCGTCTCAGAGTTCTGGGTCACAGCTCTGTGGGTGCCTCCGCCAAGCTCTTAGGGAATTAGCGTTCCCTTGTCAGCACTCCGTCCTCTAAATTCTAACTGCAGGTTCTCTTTTCAGAGTACAGATTCTGATTCGCTTAACCACTCCTTTTGTTCCCAACGCCTTCGGGATTGCAGTTACCTCTCTGTGTTAACTCAGGGTTCTGCTCTGTTTTTTCAGTTCTCTAACACCTATTTAACCAATTATTTTATTAAATTCTCTCTGCTGAAGTTCCTAGTTTTTATTTTCCTGATTGAACGCTGACTGATATATGATATACTTCTCCCTAGCTATATAGCCTGTATTACTGAGGTTACCTAATGAGTCACAATGGCATTCCAGCCACCTTTTATTGCTAGTTTTGGGTGGGCCATTACCTTCTAGCTCTGATTACTTGTTTTTCTCCTAGAGGTTTCTGCCCCAGGAAAATCAAAAGAAGATCAAATATGACTGTTAAGCCTGTTCTCAGTTCCTAAGAGATGCTATAAATCCAGTATACCCATTACATTGATTATTATCAATTAACTATAAATTAGTGCAGTCACATAATTTTCAAGGATTTATTTTAAAGACCCCAAGCATAAATATCTCCTTAATAATATAAAGCAGATTTCAAGCTATTTATAGTAATAATAACCACTGACATTTACTGACTTATTATTTGCCAACCACAAAGTAGAGAACATTTTTATTTAGTTCTGATAGTCATCTGGAAGATAGATAATTTAAAATTTCCTTAAATAGATTCTTCAGCATATATATAGTTAACAATTTGTTCAAGAATCATCACTTAAGCCAAAATATTTTGACTCCAGATGTCTGCTTTTTAATCATGGTGATGTATTGTGTCCCAGTGTATTAACTGTTATACACCATCCAGGTCCCTTTTTAGGATGACAGGACTCATTCTCCCAGCTCTAGTGAGTGTTGCCACCTTACAGTCCTTTCTGGAAATTGCTGTGGGCTTGAAAGGCTGCTGCACTGAGTCACAGTGCTGTCTTAGAAGAAACAGTAACCAGTGTCTTGTTCAGCCTCCTCAGCATAATGGGGGACAACTACAGAGGACTATACCAGTTTCGAGCTCCTCGTGGAGTCAACTGAGGTACTGATGCCCAATTTATCCCTCTGTCCAATCCTGTTTACTTCTCTTCTTATTATACCTGTTGATCTAAAGAGCTTCGTAATAAACCTACTGCATGTTCACCTCTGTCTCATAGCTGGGTTTCTGGGGAACAAGACTTGCAAAACCCAGGTAACTTAAATAAAACCAAATTTGTTTGGCATAGTTTCATAAAGAGAGAAGGTTCATGGACTAAGGAAGGAAAATCTTAGCTAAATTAATAAGTTTTTTAAAGTTCTAAGTTAGTTATTAAGTTTGGCATTAACCATATTTTCTCTAATATAGCCACAGAATAGAACATCCTCAACTTCCAGATGAGGATAATTAACTTTCAAAAGGTTACAGGTAGTTACGGGCTAAAATTGAACCAAAGTTTCTTAACTCCAAAATCTATTACATTTCCCACTATATCCTATGACTGTAAACTAGCTTGGTAAAGAAAGATAACGATCTGTTTATAAAATTTAGACGTATTCAAAATAAAACTCAAATGGTTACCTGAATACAGGTAGTTTCCATTTGGCAACAATGTAAACCCTTATATGATCAGTATTTTAAAAAAACAGAGCTATTAAGGTTATTTTATTTTGTTAACTTATTTTTTGGGAAAGGGGCAAATGACTTAAAAAATCCAATTATTAGTTTCTGATTTGGCAATAGATTCTGGGATGGGTATATTATACAAATGAATGAGTTGCAGGTGTGATTTCTCTACTATGTTGAAATACAACAATGAAGTTTCAGTTTTTTTCTAAATCAATCTCCTTGTTTCTTCTGGATTTCAGCCATCTGTCCTGAATTTAATCTGCATTAGATTAAATTGTCTTCATTAGTACAAAAGGTTCTAAGTTGGAACTCTGAATCCAAGAAGCCCAAACAATCTTGCTGAATGAACCTCAAGGCTGAAGCTGCTACCAAGTCCTATTGCTCAGGCACCTGGCAGGATTTCCAGTGGGGATGTTAATGGTAGTTGGAAAAGTAGCATCCCCTCTCTTGCTTTGCTCTACAACATCTCCATCCTCCCATCCTATTGTGCTTAATTGTCTAAGGGTCTCTGGAATGTGTTCAGTTAACATTACCTATTTACTATCATTGTCTCCTTTCTTTGCATAATGTAAGGTGTTGACTAAACATGTAATTAGGGATATCTTTAAACCTACTACATAAAAACAGATTTGGGAAAACATCAATTTCTGTATTGGATCAATAGCTAGCTGGAAAAAGACTTATTTTTTCAAGGTGTTTCAGTTTGTATTCAAGCTGGCTTCTTTAATATTTTATTTGTTCTGTGAAAAAATGCAAATAAAATAAAATATGTATTCAGTTATTTTTCTTTATCAAAGGATGTCCTCTTGAAAAGTAGATACTAAAGGGATGTAAGTAAGAAAACCCCATGCAAGAATATAAGCTCTAGCTGAATTTCCCTGCCCTATTCTAGGCAGATACTATATTTTTTAAAGACCATAATTTATTATAAAATTAAAGTAGAAACTAGATCCATGCTGATTTATCTATATTCTTATTCAGAATTCTAGCAAAGGATTTGACAAAAAAAGAGCCATTTATTCTCTCCATAAGTAGCCACTGAACAATTGCATAACAGGATGGAAACTGGCAAATATGAAGATGAAACAGATACAGGCACTTTGCTCATTGATTTTAGGAGAAAAGTAAAAATGCACAAATGCATATAATAAGAGGTGCTATGTATTGAATGTCATGAGAAATGTTCTTTTATGTGCCACAGGAGGAACATGCTCATGAATCCAACATCCTAATTTTATAAATTTGGAAAAAGAAGGTCAGAAAATATATGTAGAATTCCCTAGAGCACCTGATTAGTTGAACAAGTTTCTGAGTTCTTTGAACAAGACTAAGATCTAGGAATTCATTTTTAATTCGACTTAGTAATATGTGTATATTATGAATAATTAAAATTCTTCGCACAGCACGTGATAATGAAGAATCTTCTCTCCTCATATGAATGGAGACTTGGCTTAAACTTCACCACCATGTACCTCAATCATCTATTCTACATGAAGGCAACAACTTTACAATGTTTTCCAAAACCTCAGAGTTCAGTAGGAAATAATTATCTCATTAAACTTCTTTTAGGTCAAAAAGAGAGAGAGAAGTATACACCTATGTTTGGGATAAATATAATCATGAAGAAAAGTGTATGTGAATAATAAAATTTATGCCAGATATTTTATTTTTTAAAGTTATGATAAACAGAATGGTGTAGTGGAAGAATTACAGAGTATTTTCTGTGGTCCTAAGTGCAGTCTTGTATTTACCATGTATAGTGTTATAAGCAGTTAAGTTTTATGGGTATATTTTTAAAATTGTTCTTTTATATTTTGTGACAAATCACAAAGTTTATTTCTTCACTATTGTACACCTGTGGAAATACAAGCCATTTTACAGGAAAAATCTTCAAAAAACTATTTAAAAATATTATTGTATATATTATTGTATTATAGTATATATTATTATATTTAGACTCTATTATTTTAAATGAGCTAAGCAGCTTTTAAAAACCACCACCAAATATTACAAATCAATACTACAGACATGTAAATTTTGCTCATAGCTGTCTAAGTAGCTTCTTGATCTGGGGGAATGGAGCTGTTTGTAGTGTGGTACTGAGACAGGGAAAGGACTGGGGCAGTCCATTCCACTTAGAGCAAGATAAGGGCTCCAGGAAGGACAAATGACATGCTTACTAAGGGCCTTAGGAATGTAAAAAATAGGAGACTTGCAGCTGAAACAATGCAACAAGGTATAAGAAGGTTCCCACCAAACCTTGTGATAAAGAACTGTTTTACTATGAGTCACAGAGCTCACATAGCTTGACCAATGCATGCTAGTTAAAAATAGAAATGACCTCTAGTATGATTGGCTAAAATACAGTGGGCATTCTGATGGGAACCTATAGAAAACAAACAGCTTCTCTCCCTCGTCGATGCTACAGGCATAAATCCCCTAGACTGAGCCCATGAACGGCAGCCTTGCCCCCCTACCAGTATATTCCTGGGAGTTCTGTATCTTCACTTCTCTCTATCAACAAAAAGCCTCTTGCTTCCTTGCCTCCCCTGAGCATTTGCGAAGTTCATTCTTCGCCTACGTAAACAAGAACCTGGGTATCATCTTTTTGGAGCTTGTCTGGGATTCTCCCTGTTCTCAGTTGCCTAAAGGGCAGCTGCCATTCCCTACTACACAAGCTTTAATGAATTCCTTCCTTACCTACACTCGTCTGATCTGTTCAAGAATTCTTTCCTGTCCAAAGTCAAGAACCCTCCCCATCCAGGTAGAGGCTTCTCCTAGTGCTTCATCTAGCGCTCAGGGAGAGACCCCGAGACGCAGCTTCCTGGCAACAGTACTCTGTTGCATGAAAGTGTTGAAGATCCCAGGCTAGAGCAGGTTCTTCAGTCTTCAATAGTTTTGGCTTCCAAAATGACCCTAAATATTGTCATTCCAGTTACCTTAGGAGAGGGAAGCTGGTGGAGCACAAGCAGGATATTTTAGAGGCATCCCTGAAAGTGGCAGTTACTTTGTTCATATTTTATTGGCTAGAACTCAGTCACATGGCAAAATCTAACTGCAAGAAAGCCTGGGAAAGGTAGTAGAGCTATTTGTCAGAGAGTAAGGAAAGAATGGATGTAAAAGTTAGCTAGCACTTTCTAATACAATATATGTTTCCCACTAAATGTCCATGTTATCCTTTACCCACAATTAGGACCCCACTCAGTCTCTCCCAAAGCAGGACACCCAAAGAACCCATACTGTCATGCAGTTACTGCTCAAGATCAAAGTTCAGGATGCATGGTTTAGATGTATTCTATAACCCACCAATTTTTAAATTCATAAATGAAAAAATATCTCTTCTTCCTCCAAGCACAAACATGCACACACGTGCACACACACACACACACACACACACACACACACACACACACACACATAAACTTGAGGACAAAATAGATATCTGCATTATAACATCTTATTCATTTGAAGAAAAAGTATCCCATTCATTTGAAAACAAAAAATTCATTTGAAGAATAATTATCATTCCTTAGGAATGATGGAGTCCCTTTTGAGTTTGCTCTGTGAAAGTCCCTTTACTGGCAGAGGATCTTCTCTCAAGGATGAACTCCCTTGACTACCATTTCCCATGGTTCCTGGCTCCAACCTGTGGGAGGCTCTTTCTTACCCCGATAGTCACAATTGATCAGTGTTACGGCAAGTGTGTCCACATGGGTTCTGTACATTTTTAACAGCCCTATTTTCTGATGCTAAAAGTTTGTAGTCCAATGGTTATTGCTTGGCTCACAGAGTCCAATCCTTTCTGAAGCCAGACTCATGATTTCTTTGGTAATATAATTTCCAGTAAACATTTTACACTTCTGTACTACCACATTTCCTCAAATACATTTTCTTTGTATATTACATCATTATTTTATGTTTCATAGTTTACTTACCACTCTAAATGCTTATTTGATATGCATTAAAATAGACCTAAACTCTTAGACGTTGACATTTAATTCTAGGTCACGGGTTCTCAAATGTTATTCTGTCTCAGATTCACTTGGATGCCTTGTTAGACCAGCAATTGCTGGGTTCCAAGCCCAGTTTCTGATTTAAAGGTTCTGGGTGGGACTTAAGGATTAGTATTTCTAGTAAACCTCAAATTACTCTTATCCTGTATAGCTAGTTCAGGAACCACACTTTGAGAACCATTGTTATTGCCATTCTTGTGCATATGTAGAAAAAGGAAATATAAGCAAACAGGTTAAAGTATTCCAAAAGTTGCCTTTATATGCAGAGGCCAATTTTTATAACTACTTCTCAACTCAGAGCCATCAACGGTAATGTTTTCAACACACTATCATCCATCCTCTATGTCATTAGAAACACTGGATAATAAATCTATAAAATAATTTAAAGTCATTGGTACTAGGTCCCTTAAGCTGGCTCTGCTTTTAAGTACAGCTAGTCTACTTCTCCCACTTGAAATATCCACCACCTCCTAAAAAAAGCAACCCAAAGGCCCAAAAACAATTTTAGAGGTTAAAAGAGTGATCCACTGTTGACTTCTAGATTATTTTAGTGATTCTCTATTACTAAACCCCATTGATTTTATGATGAATCTTGATTTCAGAGATAATAAAATACAAATAAAGGACATCTTAGCATCATGAAATATGATATTTGGCTCCAGGACATTTCCTGTGTCAATAACCACAACTCTAAAATCTCTTGCTACATAATTCTTAAATCTGCTTTATTCCCCCTCTGACCCCATTTAATGTTGGCTGTGCAAAAGTCATCTGAAATAACAAACTTGTTCAGAAGCAACATTGCTAATCTGGTTTTTGCAACAAGGCTGAGTCTTTGTTAACTGAGAGGTCTTGAACTTTTGTCTGTTTAGGCACACTTTAATTCTATGTCCTACTAGGATTTGTGGTCTAGAAACACTTGGCTTCTCCAGTACTGTGAATCCTTAATCTCTGCTTAGAAACAAGCCAATTTTTTTTCTTCTGAGCTCATTTATTTTTGTTTAATAACTTGCTAAAAGCAGCAGGTAACTAAACACAAATTGATAGTTCTAGCATTTTCAAACTCCTTAGCCTAGAAATAAAGGAGTGGTGGGTTCATGATTTGTTTTTCAAGTTATAGTAAAACACAGTTTTACCAAAATGTTTTGCCACAGCATAACATAGGTCTCAATTTTCCAAATTGGCAATATCCTTCCTTTATTCTAACTGCCAAACTGCTAATTCAGTGCCATGTGCTTTACTAATAGGTATATTAGAATGCACTGAATTGTTCTTAATAAGCAGCTCAAATGATGGCTTGATAGAAGAAATGTTTACCCTTAGCTCACAAAAGGGTCCAAGGTAGTTTCAGATAAGTTGTTCTGGGTACAAGGGGAAGGCTTGAGTATTAGACTCTGTTCCACAGTGATTCAGTGACTCAGAAAGATACTCTCTGTCTCCAATATGTCTAGAGAGCCACCCTGCACATTGCGTTCTAGCCAAATAGATGAGAATAAGAATTCAGGTAAGTAGGAATTTTCACAAATCATTTCTACTCATAAGGAAGATCATGATACAAGGTCTAACTTCCTGAGAAGAAAAGGAAGAACAAATTTAATGAACAGCCACCAGCTTTTATGAAGGAATTCAATTTTGGTATCTATTACTTGAGTCTCAAATTTTTAAAAATGGGATTAATTATCTTATGTAACTTTTACAGTGGTGAAGATTAATAATGATGATATGTCTTAGAGTCCTTTCCAAACCATGAAGTACCAACAGTGTTAGGTATTACTACATAATGACTATATCAGGTATAGTATAATTTTTACATTACTCAAATATATAGTCTCCACCTTATTTTATTCTGTTTTAATATATTACATCAATTCTCATAGTCTTCTGATTATATAATTTCTAAAGAACACCCACATCTGAAGTTTTCTGTAAAGTACTGAGACTTCCTACACTTGATTGCCCTACACTACACAATTAAAATTGTTTTACAGCACATAAAACATACAGTAGTTTGGTAAACATGCTTTCAGAAACAGATGAAGCTTATGCTCTTCATTTCCAGAGAAAATGTGTCTAAATGAATAGCATTATTTCCAAAAGCATAATATTACATTTGAAATTGCTTTTTATGACACACACAAAAAATCATAACCAAATTCATGTCTCTTTCAAACACACTTTTCCTTGTAAAAAAATCAACAGGTTATATTTAAAAGTAATAAAACATAAATAAAAATAAAACTATGATTGTTTATAAAATATTTTACATTTAAAAATGTGCCACAACCTTTTAAATTGAGGAATAATTTTTAACATAGCAAAACATGGTGTCTGATTAAACTTCTAAAATGTTTTTCTGGCAGTTGTCAAAATGGAGATTCAGTTATATTGTTGCAAAGAAGTCACAATTTCATTATTAGTTTGCTTTAGTATGATTGGTATGGTCTCTTGTCAAGGAACACCAAAACTCTCTGAGAATCTTAAATACAGCCCTCAATTATATTACTTATTCATATTTTCAAATCAATGAGGTTATCTCTGACAAGGCTTTAAAATGTTTTCTCTATCTCTACCATCAGTATATAAAAAAATTATACAACCATGTATTACTTTTTAAGTTTGCCAGAGAAGGAGCTACATAAGAATTCTATAGTGTTTCCACATGTCTGCTAATTTCTGATTTCAGAGAAATGGACAATCATTTCTCCTTGTTCAAATACAGCCAGCAAGTTTTTCCCTCAGTGCTGGAAACTTTTCAGACTATCAGGCCCTTCTTCCAGAATGGCAGCACACAGAGAGGTTACTCTGAGGTTTTAAGTTGAAAGATAGACCTCACTGTATCATTAAAAACATCTTCCAACTAATTTTGAATGTCAGGTATCCACTTATCATGAAATACTCTAGTATTGAATGTTAAATTTTATGAATTTACATTTTCTTTACACACAAAAGATAAAATATCTGTGCATAAGTTGAATCAAGAAAATTCTACCACAAATGCTGAAATCCAGCAATCTTGTAAATAACTGACCACTACCTATTCTGCTCACATTGCTTAACACAACATCATGAAATAGCATGGTTCAAAGTCTTAGCTAAGGAAATGACAATAATTTGTTAATATTTTTGGAATAGTCTTCGACATCAATGAATTTCAACATAGAAAACAATGAGTCACAGGCATGTGCAGATTCTTCTACTCCAAAGAGCAACATCCCAAAGAATAAACATTCTCAACTTTTGCAGACATCAAGATTTGTTTTCCCATTGAAATTTTACCAAAGACATTATTTTGCTATTTTGGAAACACAGATGTCCTTTAACATCTGTATGAATAGTAATACATAGGATTTCCTACTTCATTTACTTTAGTAGACCAGTAACAGGCCAAACCTGTCTCCTGTGATGTCAAACTTCAATGGATTCATCTAGTTTGTATATTAAAGGTAAACCTGGGAGCTGCCAGGAACTACTTCAAATTATTAAAATAAATGTTATCTATTTTGAAATGAACCTTGTTATTGATAGTCATTGAAACAATGACTAACTTTTCAAGGATACAAAACAAATGTATGACATTCATAGTGTATTTTCTGCAAGTTAAGTCAATTAATGTTTCTTTGGCAATGCAGAAAGCAATTTTTAAGACACTTTTGTTCAAGGCTTTTATTTTAGTGACAAATTCAAGATTATTTTTTAAGTTCTAACGTTTGAAAATCAAGTCATGTGTTTATATTGCACTGCTACTGTTTTGAAAGATATTAGGTGATTTTTTTCTGCTTCTATTAGTAAGAACTTTGCCATACAAGAATGACTGGGTCTCTGTGTCTCAATTGTGATGCTAAAAATAAAAAAAAGTATAAGAAACACTTTCATGTTTTCCATTTTTGACATTTTCCCTCTTACGCCAGAGACTGAAATAAGGAGCTGCAGATATGCTTAATATCAGTGAAACACTATATTTTCATTAATTTATAACAATAAAAAACTCTTTGAGCATAATGTATATCATATACCACCTTAAAATAGCCAGAAATAAAATAACTTCATAATCTGACATACACATAGTCATTTCAACTTAGAAAGTTATCAAAGAAGGAGTGAGAAAAATTGCTTTGTGACTGTTTCTAGTAGGAATAAAAGTAACACAAACAGAAATTCCATGATCTGTACTCCAGAAAATGTCAGAAACATAAGTTTTGAGGACTTGAACTTTCCTAGAGAAGTTATTTCTCTTAAATAGCTAAAATTCAACAGTAGGAACCTTACACATTATATAAATTGTCGCTTTTTCTTTTAATGAATAATTAATCTTATATTTATTATTATCTAAAGTGCAGACATTTAAAAAAGATAACATTGGAGAACTTTATTAGGTCCTTTGAGATTTCTCAGAATGACAATGATCATATGGTTCTTTTAAAATGCCTCCATCAAACATTTTGTTGTTGCTTTATCAGCTTTTACTTTTACATGTGGCATTTCTTCAATTGCTAATGTGCTTTTGGCAAATATGCACAAATGATTTTCTTTAATGGCATGAGTATTGGGACTTTAATGTCCTAAAATTAGTTTAAGTATTTCCTTTACAGACTATTATTGTACTTAACATTTAGAGAAAATTTTCTTCTCGAGGTTGTATAAATGTAGATTATCTTGATGAATCCTTTACATATCATAGAGAAGAATGAATATAAGTATGCTACTGATTAAATCTACATCCCTTAGTTTTAGTTTATTTGACTAAATATTTATTTCATAAACCCATGGGCAGGGACCATGTCCTTTTTCCTTCTATCTCTAGTAGAACATTTTTGGAACCACCATATTCACAGACTATATGTTTAATGAGTATATTTATTATATATTTATTTTAATTACTTTGTTGTCATTTGTCATTCCTGGTCCCTAATCCTTTAGGACTATTACATCTTTAAAATGGTAGTAATTTTGCTACTATCTAATTTTGAAATGAAGATGAAAGATAAATATGTATTGTGTTTCTATAGGAAGCATTACTATTACTTGATTCAAGTTACAGACTTGGTATAAATAAGGCAGCTGCATAAAGTTTAGTGTATGAAATCGTCACAGACCTGATACATAAGCTCTTTTTACTGTGAACTACAGGTCATCAATTAACTTCTTCTCAGGTCTTTTTTTTTTCCAGCATTATAAGAAAAGCAATTAGCTAAGTACAAACTATGAATGCCAGTAGAGAAAGTTCAACTTGAAATAGCAAGAAAACTACAAGCATAGGAGGGACAAATACACTTTCAGTGATGGTACTATGTGAACCAGAAAGTCATATAAATATGCAAATCACATCTTTTTATACAATATTTATAAATAAAGAAACTAGAACCTCACTGAAGTATGTATTTTAACATTTAAAAATGTTACCTACATTGCATGACATAAAATGTATCCTGGAAAATGTGGACAATACCTTTCCCATGTCTATGGCATATCACTGATATTTTGTCTACCAAAAGCTTTTTGCTTCCTTTTTTCCCTCCCTCAGAGATATTGTAGTCATGTTTACTTTTTTCATAGTTATATTCATGTAACATTCTATAGAATTATTCTCCCAAATACATTTATTTAAATGTAATTCTTTTTCATTTTGTCATTAGTTTATATTTCATTTTAAAACATATGACATGAAATTTCCAGTCTTGGAATCTTAGACTACAGTTAATGTGGAATTCAGCTATATTAAACTGGGTAAGCAATGAGAAGGACAAGAGAATAGTCTCTAAAGAAAAAAGTGCTACAATTTAATGACATACATAAAGTTGAAGAGCTTATCTTTGCTTTTTTTTAAAGACATATTAAAGAATGACCATCTTCTTAGGAGATAACAGTAAGGTTGGTTATCATCCTTTGTTAATTGCAGCCATTGCTCTTCTCTATAAAGGTTCATTTATAGCAAACTCTGTACATTTGTCTCCTAATTTAGAGTTGTCCAAACACAGAAAGATTTATTATTCTTGGACCAGAAAACAAAGGAGTAAATTTTATATCTTAAGTTGTATATGGTATTAGTACCACAGGAAGGGGTAAGTTACCAAAATTAATTGAGAGCCTACTTTGTTCAAGACACTGTGCTATGAACTTTCACAATCCTTTCAATAACCCAGTGAAGTGGGCTTCTTTTTTTATTAAAGTATAACTGATATACAATCTATATTGGTTTCAAATGCACAACACAGTGGTTCAACATTCACCTGTATTATCAAGCCCTCACCCCCTCTGGTGCAGTCACTATCCATCAACAGAGAAAATGTTAAATTGGTGCAACCATTGTGGAAACCAGTATGGAGGTTCCTCAAAAAACTAAAAATAGAAATATCATTTGACCCAGGAATTCCATTCCTAGGAATTTACCCAAAGACAACAAGATCCCTAATTCAAAAAGACATATGCACCCCTATGTTTATCACTGCACAATTTATAATAGCCAAGATATAAAGTGGATTTTTAAGTATAAACTTTATAATAAGGAAATCTAGAATGAGAATGGTAAACTTCTCCAAAAACATACAGGTAAAATCAGAACATGGTTTCCTGATCTCAAAGCCGTTTTTTCTTATACCATCTCATTATTTCTCTACATTTTATAGCAAATCTGTCCAAGCAATTAAGAAATTAATAATAAATTATTAATATTGAAATATACCTTTTATTAATTTATCTCCATTGCAGCCCTTATAACTCTCTTCTGAATCCAATGGTCTGTTAGTCTCTCAGTAGCAAACTTTTGGCTTTCTGAAGTTAGAAAGTAAAATCCTGAGTAACCAAGACAGGGCTATCCCATAGTGATCCTCATTTTTCAAAGGTAGAGAATGTAGAGAACTAGAGAATATATTTAATTAAGATTAATTTATAAAAAAAATCTTCATTATCAATATTCATAACTTGTACCTGCTTTCACTCTCGAAGTGCCATAGTTCAGAAGATAAATTGTATGGTTACCATTAGCTATAATAGAAACATGCTCCAGGTGCTACAGGACTACAGAGAACAGAAGCAAAAGCACACTACGGATTAAGAAAAGCTTCCTAAAAGGCACTTCCATCTTTATTTAAAAGATAAAGAAATTAAGATCAGTACAAGCTGTGTGATTTGCCCAATGTGACAAAGTTTTATTGCCAAGTGGAATCTTTATATGAGCCTACACTTTGAAATTTTATAAATATTTTTCATTAACAGTATGGAAGAATTTTAGTACAGGGCATAGCTTAAGATCTAAAATCATAGCTATATGTTAGAAGAGAGTATTAGTTCAAAGAGAATAGACTAGAATAAACTAAAATATTAAAACCTTATTAATCAGCCCCACTGATTTGATTTCTATGATAGTTCATGCAGAAATACATTTGCAATTTTATCTTTACGTGGTTTATAAACTGTTTTATATGTATACTGCCTCACATGATGTCTTGAATAACATTCTGCAGGAATCAGTTGAGTCTTCTGTTCCTGAATTACACCAAGCTTCCCTGGACATTGTCAACTCCAACAGTAGTGGTCAAAGGAGAGCCTTGTGCAGCTTGATTTATTTTTGCCCTTCTTACAACAAAGGTCAAAATCAGATCCCATATACTGGATCAAACACAACAGCTACATAGTTCTATTCAACATTGGTGTTGCTGTATCTCATCAGGTGGAGCCTCACGTACCCAGAGCAATATTCACCTTCCCAAAAGTTAATTTTGCTTCAATAGCCAAAGATCAAGAGAAAGCACTATATACCCATTTCTAACCATATCCTAATACTTGAAATATTATTGGTACTATCTTCCTTGAGTTGTCTAATGTGAATTGCATCATGTTTTTATCCTTATATATAGGCATCATTTGAAAACTCCAAGATGCCAAAGTCATATCTTCCTGTCTTGAATTCCAATCTCATCAGCTTCTCTATGTACTTAACTTTGTTCCCATATTTTACATTTCTTCACTTTTTAAAATATTCCCTCTGTCCTCTTTGGAATTTCCAAACCATCATGAGCAAAGTGCTGTACATGTAATATCTCTTGTCTGATTATTTCCTTCCTGAATGTTCCTGCTTTTATGGAAATCTACTCTGTTCAAAAACACCAATTCCTCTTTTCATTTTCAAGTGCTGGTTGGTTTTACACCAGAGAAACCTTCCTCCTATGATCTTGTCCATCACTGTATCCCAGATAGTCATTCCTTTCTTAATAACCTTGAAAATAGCATTACTAATAAATATAATCTTATTACACTTATTAGTCATTAGTAGCCCACATCTTACTCTCTTCAACACCTTTTATTTTTCTACTTAATTCATTTACTACTTTGCTGACTTCCAAATCCCTTCCTCTCAATAGTGGGGTGTCAGTCCACTGCTTTTCTACATTTCACTTATGCCAGCCATTTTAATTATGTCACCATTAATGCAGTTTCTTTCCACCATACTTAACAAATTTCTAGCCAATCATTATAACCATCTCATTGCATATACCCCAAACTCTCTTAATCTTCCTTTACTTCCTTTTTTTACCTCAGTAAAAACACAACACTGGTTAAATTTAATTCTTCAGTTACATTGCACTCACACTAAGCACAAAATAAAACTGTTAACAAAACAACATGTAAAGCAACATAATAAGCTAGATTAGATACTCATATGCTTAAAACCATCAAATAGCCTTCATTTATATGCAAAGGGCAGTGGAGTAGAATAAGCAAGGAGGAAGCTAATAGAAGATGAGGTCAGAGATACGATGTGAGGTTCAGTTGTCAAAGCATTGTAGATTACAAGAATTTTTGCTCAATCACAATGGCCTCCTTCCTGATTTTAAAGGAAATGAGCTGTTGTTTCATCCCAGGGCCTTTGTAGAGACTGTTTCATTTCTTACTGTGTTTTTTCCAAGGAGATGTCTCCATCACTTCCTCAGTTCTTTCAAAGGCCACCTCCTTAATGAGGACTAGCTTCATTTAAATCTGCAAGTGAACTTCCTAAGGAATTACAGACTAAGGAATGGGTTTTAAGAATCCACATGGCTGTGTTTCATTCACATCTCTGCTGTGCCACTTCAAAGCCATGCAATAATTTACAAATTAAATAAAAAAAGAAAACACTGCATTGGATGGTAATTTCTGGATGGTGCATTTTGTGATAACCCATTCTATGCTTCCACCTTTTTGATGGCTCATATTCATGCAAGGCAATATAGTACTTTTCTGTAAAACTAGTAGTAAATGTCAAGGTATTAAAAATGTTTAATTTTATATTGAAAGAATATAGATTATTATTTCATTTTACACTTTCCAGTGTTATTTAAATTTCAAAATTTTGCAAATCTTATGGGACTATATATACTCATACATATTTTGTTAATTCTAAGTGTCCTGTATTGTTGTCCAAATTCTGTGACATACATAAGTAATCTTAAGAAGCCGTTTCAAGTTTCCTGGGAAACCTTTCCTCACTTGTAAAATGAGGAGGTTTGACTAGTGCTTTCTTGAATCTTCTGTAGCTCTGGGCTTATGATCTTGCTAAAGATACTGCTTATAAATGAAAACATAAATAAAAGTGAATAATTTTGAAGTTCAAATATACTTGTTAGAAATTGATATTGACCTCTTCAGATAATTACTGTTACTTACTGGGGATTTACTCAATAAATAATTTTTACCACTTTTAAGGAGTTATTGCAAAGTGACAGAGTTATAATTTCAAGTGTTATGACTCCAACATTTGGTCAGGGGGTGGGTGGCTAAGGGAGAGAAGTAATTCATTTCTATCATTCTTCATTTTGCAAAACCAAGCCAAAGTTGTAAACAATGTGATACCAAGGAATAACATTTCCCTAACCTCCTTATTCCTTGCCCCTGTAGGGAACTGTTAGGCAAAAAATGAGAGAAGATACAAAAATACCTCTTAAAATAAGCTAAAAGATATGACTCCTCTGCACTCAGGTGAATTTTTTATTTGCTTGTTTCTGTTATTGTTGTTTTTCCAATCAGCAATTTTCCAAAGAACAAGAGATTTGAGACTGTATCCCTGTCTTCATTTTCTATTGCTATGTAAAAAATTGCCCCAAATCTAGTTGCTTAAAACAATACACATTATCTCACATTTTTGTGGGTTAGGGGTCTGTGGATGGTTTGGTAGGGTCCTCTGCTCAGAGCCTCACAAAAGTGTAGTTAAGATGTCAACAGGACTGCATTCTCATCTGACAGCTTGATTAGTGAAGAATCCCCCTCCCCTTTTTTAAGTTAAACATTTTTTTTAATTGAAGTATAGTTGATATACAATATTATATTGGTTTTAAGTATAAAACACACATTCTACAGTTACACACATTATAAAATCCTCACCCCCACTTTTGGAGTTACTATCTGTTGATACAGAAAGGTGTTACAGAATCATTGACTACATTCTCCATGCTGTACTATCATGCCCATGACCAACTTATATTATGATTGAGATTTTGTACCTCTTTATCTCCCTCACTCACCTCATCCACCCACCCCAATCCCTCTCCTGTGATAAACACCTGTTACTTTTCAGTGTCTATGAGTCTACTATGCTTTTGTTCATTTTGCTCTGTTTTGTGTTTAGATTCCACAAGTACGTGAAATTATACAGTATTTGTCTTTCTCTGCCTGGCTTATTTCACTTAGCATAATACCCTCTACATTCATCCATGTTGTCACAAATGGAAGTATTTCTTTTTTTATGGCTGAATTATATTCCATTGTGCATGTGTACCACATCTTCTTGTCCATTCATCTGTTGGTAGATAGTTGTTCATTCAACCCTGGTGATGCTGTATCTCATCAGGTGGAGCCTCATGCACCCAGAGCAATTTTCACCTTCCCAAAAGTTAATTTTGCTTCAATAGCCAAGGATCAAGAGGAAGCACTATATACCCATTTCTCCCATATCCTAATACTTGAAATATCATTGGTACTATCGTCCTTGGTTGCTTCCATATCTTGACTATTGTAAATAATATGGTAGTAAACATAGGGGTACATATACCTTTTTGAATCAGAGGTTTTGCTTTCTTTGGGTAAATTCCAAGAAGTGCAATTACTGGGTCGTATGGTATTTCTATTTTTAGTTTTTTGAGGAAACTCCATACTGTTTTCCAGAGTGGCTGCACCAATTTACATTACCACAAATAGTGTAGGAGTTTCCCTTTTCTCCAAATCCTTTCCAACACTTGTTATTTCTTGTCTTTTGGATAGTGGCCATGTTGACTGGTGTGACATGATATTTCATTGTGGTTTTGAGTAGCATTTCCCTGATGACTAGGGATGTGGAGCAGCCATATTTTCATTTGCCTGTTAGCCAACTGTATTTATTCTTTGGAAAAATGTCTGTTCAGGTCCTCTGCCCATTTTTTAATCAGGTTATTTGATTTTATTCTTGTTAGCATATGAGTTCTTCATATATTTTAGGAAGAATCCCCTTCTAAGCTCATTTAGGTTGTCAGAAGAATGCATTTTCTTACAGTTCTATAACATAAGGCCAAACTTCCTACTGGCTGTTGAATGAAGACTGTCCTCAAGTCCTAGAAGCTACCTGCCATTTCCTGCCAAGTGGCCCTTCTCCATAGCAAGTTCCCAAGATGGCTGTTTGCTTCTTCAAGGCCAACAGGAGAATCTCATACTCCAATTTGCTAAAATGAAGTCTTTATACACAATATGATCATGGAAGTGATAATTACCTGGCCATTTTCCATTGGTTAAAAACAGGCCATAGATTCCATATGCACTCAAAGGAAAGGAATTGTGCAAGTATCTGACTCATTAGAGTGTAGCTATTCATGTATGTTCACTACAATTTGCAAGATGCCACAGACCATAGTTTTGGTTTTGAGAATATGACAGCATTAAAGAGATGAAGATTTACTGATCTCTAGTCTAAATAACTAATAATTCAGAAATTAGGAAAGAGACTCAAGGAAATAAACCATAACCTGAAATCATGTATTGGTTGGCAGAGCTGATTTGAAATCACAGCTGTCCTAACCCTCCATCTACTGCATGAAGAAAGTGAGTGATTAAATTATGTCATTGAATCACTGTATTTTTATGGTAATACATCACTAATTTTTCATTACATTTTAATGGAAAATCAGGTCTCTCTATATAGAATTTTACTTCTAAATAAACCTTGGAGTACAGAAAATCAATTAGTCAGCAGTTGTTTGTATTGCTGAAGTATTTTATTCTAGCCTGAACCTGAGCAGTAGACATTTTAGCTATGTACTATGTACTATTTATCCTGCTATTATTGAGCACAGAGCTTAAGCACTAACTGTAACCATAGTTTAATCCTTCCACATTAGACTCCTAGAGAAACCAATGCTCATTATTTAAATATACGATAAGTAAGTAAATAAATTCATCCCACAGTAAATATACTGTTATATTAATTTTTAGTTTACGTATTTAAAATTTGATTGTTATTTTTTTTAAATAAATCACTCACAGTTTTCAGCAAGAAATAAAGATGGTGATTTTAGCATTGATATCACCAGGCAAAATGTTATAGTTTAATTTATCTAGTGTTCTTGATTTCTGTTAAAAGCTGTTTGCTGTTTTTAAATCAACAATTATGCAGCAGAACAAGACCAGGCCACACTGGTAGTCTTCAAGATACAAATTTATTCTGTGTATAACAAAAGGAACAACTTCCATAACAGAAAAGCAGTAGTGACAAAATGAATAAACAATACACAATCTCAAATTTATGTTTCCCTCTATCAACAAGCCACACGACTTGCTGAAACTTAGGTATGTATAATTTGCACTATTGTCTCTGGCTAAAGAAGAAACAGGCCTCATCTAGCTCAGTGGTCTTCTGGAGAAGTTCTAAAGGTCACCTAAGGTTCTGGTGACAACTTTGTCAAATAACGAAATGTGAAAATTTCATTATTTGTGAGAATGCACAAAATTTTAGCATTTTCTGTATGGTTGAGAATGAAATTTATGTTGAAATTCTCCATTTGAGGAATAAAGAAGCAGTATCTTTTTACTTCTGTTCTATCTTACAGACACGGGCATTTGTTTAAGGATCAGTAGCGGTCCCCATCTTTATTTGTAGAGTTAAGCAAATACTACTTTCCCTTTTCATACTTTCTACTATAGAATAATGGAGGAAAAGAAAAACATGGATAAACACATTACTAAATATAGTAAATGTTCAACATGTCTACACATTTTGATGTCTTTCTTTAAAAAATGTATTTGTGAAAATCAGTGGTGAGTTGTGTTTAACATATTCAGGTATTTGTCTTTACTACATATCATTTACAGTGGTTTAACCTGTCATGTTCCCTGCCTACAATCATATTCTAGAGCAACTATTAAGATCCATACAACAGATTCAAACAATTCTTATAATAAAATAAGAAAAGGGAAATTAGCTTGAAAAATGTTAGAGAGATGTCAAAACTAACAGCGATACACTCTGATTTAGGATTTAATGGTAAACTTAGCATGAGTAAAAAGTTTTTACGGTTCATTTCATTAGGATTGATTTGAATATTTGAGTACTTTTTCTCCTTCAGTGCAAATTATTTGTTCTTGAGAACCCTCATAGAAACAATTAGCTAGTTTTATTGGAAAGCATATGTTTACTGATAGATACTGAAACTTTAATGCATTGGTTGATGTAAATAAATAAGGAAATCATAATTTTATTACAATTTAGAATTAGGAGCTAATATGAAAATACTAGATTGAGTTCTATGACTCATTAATTGTGTTATCAGTTAAATTTTCATATAAAGAATTATAAATAAAAGCAAACTATTAAAAGTGGGCTAAAATGTTTTTATATAACATTTTAATATCATTAGAATGAAAGTGTTTTATTAAAATATCCAAAAGTTTCAAATACTCAATTATTCAATTAATTTTCACAATAAAATTGATTTCAACACAATACTGTAAAACATGCATGTTCTAGGAAGTGAAATAAAGCATAAAAATAGATGTATAAAACAAAGCTACTCATTGCCTTCCTATGCCCCATCACCTCCATTTTGAGCCCAATTTAACCAAGTTTACACCACCTAGTGAATTTTCTTTCACAACTTTGTTTTAAGATTTGTGTTTGTGTATATATATATATATATAACTAAGAATTTACCTTTTAATTAGTGGACAACTGTTATGAACTATATTATTGCCTCATGCATGAGTAGATTCTTTCATCTGTGTAAGTTCTCTGTTTTTATGTTTTATTACATTGTATATACAATAAAAACATAAATTACAATTAAATTTGATTTAAATAATGCTAATGTAGCACTAGCGGTATTTTTTCAAAGTAATTGACAATACCTTAGAGTTAGTTCACCTATTCAAGACACAGTGGCATATACCAAATTGACATATCGAACTGATTAGTGAGGAAATTCTTATGTCATCCTTCCTCTGATCTGTTTTAGGATCTTATAAAAAAAAAAAGAGGTAAGAGAGGAGTGAATATTTAGGTAGGTACTAGATAGTCTTTGTATTATTTTTAGATATGTAGATTTAAATATTTCTAAGAAATAAATGGAAATTAAATTGAAAACAACCCCTACTTCAAATTAAGTCATAATTTAAAAATATTTTCATTAAAAATAAGTTTGCTTGCATTTTATAAAAACGCAACTTTTTAAATAGATGATTACTAACTTTAAAGTTTAACTGGCTTTCAATCAATGAATGATTTCAGTCAACAATCATGTTATAGAACTACATGAAAAACATACAAAAACATTTCTGAACCTCTTTTGGACATCAGGCCTGCCATAAATATGTGCAGTTACTTCTATACGTAATGAAAACAGCTTGAACTCCATAGTTCTTTCCTGATAAGGTGACCTTTAGGAAAAGCAACAGCCAATATTGTAAGTTTCATTTACAAAAGAACTTAAAAGAATGAATCCATAAGTAAAGAATGAATCTTTTGCTGCCTCAAAAGAGCAAGATATGGATAGGGTTGCTGAAATTTATTCCACAAACCATCAGGTTTTACTTCTCAGTGGCATAACCAGAAGGTACAATAATAGTGAATGTAGAAGGAGACCTAGCTGGTGGAAAGAACATAAACAGTAATATTAGTGCCTATTCAGAACAAGTTACTGACCTAGGCTAACCCAAAAAGTGTTAGAGAGAGAATGATGAGCCATACTCATTTAAGTTGTGAAAGGATGTACGAATAGTTTTCACTTCCATTTGTTCTTGAACCAAGTTTTAGGGCAGACTCTTCAAGCATTAGTCACAAAATGCTTGTGAACATTGAAGCAGAACTGAAGAATGGAAATCATAAGCAACTCTGGTTTTTCTTTCACGGCCTCTTCACAATTTACCCAGTGGATGATGTATTTCTCTTAACTCAAAAAAAAAATGTAAAGAGAAACACTTCAGGAGGCTTCATAATTACAACAGGTATTTTTAGACAAAAGTCCGACATCACATTAAGCAACAAATAGAGACTCACTTCAGCCAGTCCTCAAACAACAGCAAGTTCTTTTTACCATTCTTTCTATGGATTTCCCAGGCAAAAATGAAGCCCATGTCCACTGAGACGCCTGATTTGGGGGGACACAGACCAAAGGCTCTGAATAGTCTCACTGAAGGCCATTTCTCCAGACTTAAAGGAAGGAGCATCGGCAAAGGTACTTAGCTTTTTCTCCAAACAAGTTCTCTCAAAAAATTCTTCCTAAAATCTCTAGTAGCCTTACCTTCTTAAAGTCAGCAGAAGTGAGAAGTTCAAGACTCATATTTTTGGAATCTCCTTCTTAAAAAGTTTCCAGATTAGAATATCAAACAACTCACCTGTACCTAGTACTAGATTCTACAGACATTTCCAATTACCAGTAAGTATTTGTGAGTGCATGCAGCTGCCCTATTTCTTCCTTAATCTCTTCGGAGTTTTACCTGCTCTGTCTGCTCCAAACTCAGCAGGCCAGAAACCATGATAAGCAAGCTGATAAACAAAGGAAAAGAAAGAAAGAAACTGATCACATCTCCTCCCCACCTACAGGAAACCCACCTATACCAGACCTGAGCAACAGAAGAGCAAAGAAATGTGAACTTGAAATAAAGTTGAAAACTGTGCCTATTATATAGGACCTGACAAACAAATTACAGAGTGTAGACTAATTTTGTGACTAAAATGACCATGCTATTTTTTATTTCATAAGTGTAATAAGTAACTTTTTCCATGGTCACTGTCTTTGAAAAAGTAATATTGTAAACAGAAAAATAGAAATACTAGCCTAAAAGGAAATCATTACTCTTTGACACTTCAACATTTCTTACTAAAATATATGTATTTTATAATAATTGCACTTTTTTATTTTTAGTATGTATTCTACCATTTAATTGTCTATATAATAGACAATTGTTTTTAGGAAAAAAATTTATGAGCAAGGTATAATGATGAATAAAATAAAATAATAAAATTCCATGTAATCTCAGCATCCAATTAGCACTTAGTGTTTGATGAGGTATCACTTACTGAGTCATGTGCAGAGAAACTAATGCATTTAAAAAGGTGATATATTGCCCTCTGCCTTGGTGCCCTCCTCCCGATCTGTATTAGGATTTTACTCTTATACAGGATATCAGATTCTCTGATCACTTATATGTAATCCCATTCTATTATGTATATTTAAATCATTCAGTCTTTTGATTCAATCTTTATTTTTACTTTTAATTCATTACCTATATAATTAAAAGCATGCTTACTATCTTTTAACTGTAGATTGGAACAAACCAGATGGAGTTACTAAAAAACACCATTTATTTGTGTGAAAACATTTATGGACATAAAAGCAAAGGTATTCTTGCTTTTCAGCCATAAATTATAAATTATGTTCTGTTCATCTTCAACTTCTTTGAAACCTCTTTTTTCTTTCTGTCAGGTCTTCCTCTGAATGGGTTTCAGAAGCACTGCATATTCCTCTATGATAGAGTGGTTATTGTACTGAATTGAATGTGTATAGTTTATCAAATGAACTTTTATCCTCAATAGATTGTAGAACCATTCTTGAAGATTCATCACCTATCAGTTTATTAAATATATAATAGTTTTTAGGAGAATATTTGTTAACTGAATTAATCAGCATTTACCTATAGGAAATAAAAATATTTTCAAAACATTTAGGGATTTTTTTAAAATTATGATACAAATTTATGTTGGGTTTACTTGGAATTTTAAATTAAATTTTTTCTCTTCATGAATGGATTACACATGTAAAGAATAAGAGCTATGTTGTTAAATACGCTTTCTTGGAAGTGATTTTTAAAACACTGGTTTCTTCATTATTTCAGGACAATAAAACTTCTCTAGCCACTTATCTTTACTAAGGAAAGAAGTTATCTAGTCATATTTCACTGACAACACTCAGGGTACACGTATGGAGGTATATGGTAAGTGTATCCATCTCAACCTCAAAGGGAAAAAAAATAATGTCCGTCTGAAACAAAGACAACAAAGACTTAAGTTGCAGGAAGAAGAACGTGCAACCTGCTGGCATTGTTATTATAATACAAAGGAAAGGGCAAATGGGCAACAGGATTTTTGCCTGAAGAGTATTTAAGTTTAACTTTACATAACTTGTGCCAAGACAGTTATGAGTGAACAAAGGAGATAAAAATAACATTTGTAACCCAGAAGGCTGAAATTTTATGTCTCCAAACCCACTTTTTCATATGTACTTAGCATAATGATTAAAATGAATTCATTAAAGATTGACAGTGTCAAGCTTTTAATATCTCACTATAAAGCTTTAACCATTAATTTCAAAGCAATTCTAGTTATAGTTTGAATTAACTTTAATCATATTTTAATTCATCTTACTAAGGCAGTTTTTCCTTTTGATACGTTGAAATATTATTTCAACCTAGATTCTGGAATATGGAGACTCTTTGGAAATTAGAGTAATGTTCCTCTGTCATGAAGAGGATGCTCACTCAATATTTTGAATATGACCAGCTCTACAAATAGCATATGTAGCTTTCTTAAAATGAACTCTGTGTCCGGAGTTGCTGAATTATTTCTCATCTTATAAAAATGACATTGATAAGACAACGATCACATAGGACATTGCATTAATTAAAAGTGATAGACCAGATATAGATTATAAATGATAAGAAATAATAACCTACTAATACCTAATATTAATTTTAAAGACTTATTAGTTAATATTAATCATATTCCAAAGGCCTTTCATCCAAAGTACTATGAATTGTCCCTGTACTATATATTACACAAAACATGGAATTTAAAGGTGGCAAAAGTCCTAACATGTTTTGTTAATTAGCAAATTATGCTTTTCCCCCCTTTGTATGATAATAATCTTCAATTTAGAAACATCAGGAAACTATACCCTCACACTATTTTTGTGTAACCCTATAACATACTTTTAGTGACCCTATTACCTTCACATCATCTTATTTTTATAAATTATTTTATGTGCTGTTGATGGTCAATCTATTTCATCTAATGGCATCCCATTGCTGCCTCATTAAAATATAGCATTACAGATCCATTATATTCCAATGGCCAGTCATTGATTTCCTTTTATTAAAACCACTCAGCCTCAACAGGAAACCTAATCAGGATGAATCATCACATCTTCTACAAAAGGGGATGGAATATTCCAAAATATACTTTTGCTCTTTGAGAACACACTGTGCCTTCTAACAGACTTAAAATAAAATGTTTTTTTCTTCTTTATAAAATATATACTTCTTGGTATGAACAAAGTTTTCCATAATAATAGTTTCCATCTGTCTCTTGTAAAACCAACACTGCTATGGTCAGTGCAAAGAGTTTGTAGCTTTTACTACTGTATATAGGATATATTTTAATTCCTGTTTTTGAAGAATATTTATTTCATGGTTTATAGGTCAAAACCAATTCTTAACTAAAAATCTACTTTTCTACTAAGCACACACATGTATATATACAGGACTGTGCTACTCTAAAAAATGCTTTCTTAATTATCATAGAAAGTTCATCCATTCATGAGTACCATCAGGAATCTAAAACATTGGTGTATAAAAGATCAGCTATGAGATTTCCAGTCTAATTTTGGAAATTATTGCTAAACATACTTCATGCAATCTATACCATTCCCTTATAAAATTTGATCTTTAGCACAAGGTAGAAATATATATACATATATTTTTTATAGATGACCATATTATACAAATGCACAGTGATTTTTACCTGATCTTTATTACTATAAATTCAGATTATACATTAATAAAATATAAAAATGCATGATACCATCATAAAATAAGAATAACAAAATTCTGAGTATCAATAGGTACAGGTCTCCACATTATTTCTCCCTTAGCTATTATTGGCTAATCTTATCACCCTGAATCTTATTATGGTTGGGCTGGTACAAGTCTGTGCAACTCAGGCCACCTTAGGACCAGATGTCTTCACAGAGCTTTTAATATCTGCTCCATTTCTTTATTTAATATACATTTGTATCATTAATATATGGAGGTGAAAGTACATAAGTTAAAACTTTCCTTATATTTTGCTATAGTCAATTTTAAGCAAATCATGCTTGACTACTTCAGCTATGTATCAGTGGTTTGTAGTATTTACATATATGAAGAATTATTTAAAAGAATAACAGCATTTGTAGATACCTCAGGATTATGGTTTAAATAACCAATATCTACGACAATGCAAAAGTTTTCTGTGAATTTAATAATACTCCCAGACAACTTTGGATTTTATTACTCCAAAGTAACAAATATTATACATTAAAAATAACATCATATAAACAAGTAAGCTTACTTTCCCCCTCAGACTATAAGCAATGTTCATTAATTCTCTATATGCACACTAGGGGACAAGTACTATAATTGTTGATAGTATCAGTTTTCCTTTTCACGTAAACTTAAAACTTATTATATTTTTACATGTTAGTAAAACTCTTTACATTTCCTCATAAGTGCTTAATGCCTTATTCTACTCACAAGACCTTGTACAGTCAACAGCTATTCATAACCATTCATTTAAGAAATGTCTTTAAGCTTCTACCACATTTCAGGCATTATTAGAGGTGCTGAAAAGGAGATTAACAGGCAAAAATTCCTGCACTCAGAGCTTCCATTCTAATCAGGGAAACAGAAATCTAAATACTATCTTAGAGAATAATAAATGCCAAGAAAAAATGTAAATTAAGTGATAGGATTAGTAAATGATGAAAAAGAGTATAACATCTAGATAGGATGGTCAAGAAAGACCTTAGTAAGAGCTAAGACATGCATAAAATCCTTAGAGTAGCAGGAGCTGAACCACAGAGCTCCGGGCAGAGGAGAGTTCAGGCTCCTGAGGCAGATGTGCTGGGCCTCCAGGTCCACTTACCACCGTGGCTAAAGTGGAGGAAAGAAGAGGAGGTACCTGGACGAGAGATCTGGCCGCAGAGGAGGGGAGAGAGGCTACAGAGCAGCGCTGCGCAGTGTGCGGAGCTCCGGCCTGTGCTGGCCTAGGGACAATTTGTCACTAGGCACAAAAAGTAGACGCAAAAAAATTAAGAGAAAGTATCGAGAAACTTTGATAGGAATTTGATACAGCAAAGTAGTAACTTCATGTGTATTGCAATAATGTAGCTTAAGTGTCCTGTTTTTCATCTTCCTAGTAACTCACTTCTACATTTTACAAACTTACTGGGCCACCATAGAGTGGACATAAGCAATAAACTAATTGAAATGTCGTTCACCACTGATAGTTTGAGAAGTGGGCTCTAATCCAGAGCATTGTGGACACAGGAAGCATATTGCCTTTTCTATGAGATGGAAAGAAACTGGGTTTTATTTACAGGAGTGGCATGATCAGAACTGGATTTTTAACAGACCTGCTATGGTTGCTGTGCTCAGAATAAACTGGAGGTAGGGGCAGGATTAGGCAGGTGAAAAATCAGCCCAAATAGAGGTTATGAGGAGTTGTACAATTTCTAGATATTTTAAATATATAAATATATATACAAATATATATATAAGCAAGACTTCCTGAGAGGTGGGAAGGGTGTGAGGGGAGAGAATAGAAAAGAAATCCAGGTTTGTGGCTTAGGAAGCAGTGGAGAGTTGCCATTAATCAAGATGAAGAAGAAGGCAGGATGAAGTGAAGGGGAATATCAGGTGCTTGTTTTTGACATGTTAAGTGTGAAAAACCTATTAAATATCCAAGAAGAATTATCTGAATTGGAAGTCGGGTTAAGATTCTGTTTTCAGGAGAGCTTACCTGGTTTGAGAAATAAATCTGGTAGTCATTAGTGTCGAATGGTAACTAAAGCGGCGGAACTTGAAGAACTCACCTGAACAGTGTGTGAAGATGGAAAAGAGGAAAGATGAGCCCCGTGTCGAGCCCGTGTGTCTAGATGGGAAGAAGAGACTGACGAAGACTGAGTGGGAGCGACCAGACAGGAAGAAGGAAGACAAAATGCAAGCCGTGCCACGTGAAGCAAGTGTTTGAAGGAGAACAGAGATTATGGACTTCAAATTCTGTAAGAAAGGAAATGAGGACTGAGTGGGATAAGGGACAAAGGAAGGAAGCGTGAGTAAATGAAATGAATTTATCTCCTGGAGTCAGGAATTGTTGGTGTTGGGAGACAAAGGGAGAAACGGTGGTCACGGTCGGGACACTTGACACTGAGCTGAGGAAGGATCTGCAGCTGTGGCTTAGGACAGAGTCAGGATATGGGGATGGAATCAGGTGGCTAAGGTGGGAGAAAGGACAAGATTGGAACATAGGTTGCTAGGGATTTGAGATGACAAGGAATAAGATAAAATTACATTCATTTCAAGACTACCAATTACTATGACAAGAGTGGTATGGAAAGGGAGATAAACTGCCCTTTGGAGCTGTTGTTCTGAAATGAGACCCAAGACCAGATTTTTCAGATCACATATCTAAATATAAGAATTTATAGGGGCCAAGGGTAGGCTGCCCCAAGATGTGCCACTTCGGCATGTAGATTATCAGAGCTGAAAGCAATTCTAAGGCACGAAAGATTCAGAAAGAAACTTTGACCTCTCCCTCTGCCCCCCAGTTGCTTAAAAATAATTCAGATGATGGCACATCTTGGGGCAGCCTGCCCTTGGCCCCTACAAATTCTTATATTTAGATATGTGATCTGAAAAATCTAGTCTTGGGTCTCATTTCAGAACAATAGCTCCATAGGGTAGTTTATCTCCCTTTCCATATCACTTCTAACATTTGCAACAACATGGATGGAGCTAGAGGATATTCTGCTCAGTGAAATAAGCCAGGCAGAGAAAGACAAGTACCAAATGATTTCACTCATATGTGGAGTATAAGAACAAAGGAAAACTGAAGGAACAAAACAGCAGCAGAATCACAGAACCCAATAATGGACTAATAGTTACCAAAGGGAAAGGGACTGGGGAGGATGGGTGGGAAGGGAGGGACAAGAGCAGGGAAAAAGAAAGGGGGCATTACAATTAGCATGTATAGTGTGTGGGGGGGCTGTGCAACACAGAGAAGACAAGTAGTGATTTTTCAGCATCTCACTATGCTGATGGACAGTGATTGTGAAGGGGTATGTGGGGGGGACTTGGTGAAGGGGGGAGCCTAGTAATCATAATGTTCTTCATGTAATTGTAGATTAATGATACCAAAAACATAATAATAATAATAATAATAATAATAATAATAATAATTTAGATGGCTAGAATTGCTCCAGGAAGAGAGCTATCACCACATGTAACTACATTATACATGAACTAGGTGTGGTAGATGGGGAGGAATATGGGAAAGTCTGTTACTATTCCTTTCTGTGACCCACTGTTTCTTTGTGGCCCATCAATCATTTGTTTCCCAAGCATTTACGCACTCATATTTCTGTGAATTTCCTTCCTTCCCTACCTCCTTGCCTTATTTTAGAATTGACATATATACCTCACTGTCCCTGCCTGTATTTGGAATCTCATGTCTATGAATTCCCCATTCATACATAATTAGACTTTGGTTTTTTTCACCTTGTTATTTTATCTCATGTCAATTTGACTCTTAGAAGAGCTAGATGAACCATGAAGGGTAGATGAAATTCTTCCTCAACCTATTCTTTAATTTTTTCCCAGAGATTCTGAATGTTGTGGTAGTATTTTTGAAGTAGGACTTGGAAGTTTACAATTTCAAAAATGACCCTGGATTTTTTTGATACACTAGACAGAAAAGGAAAATACAACCTCAAACATTGTCAAATACACAATACTAACCCAAACAGACTATACATTTCATTAAGTATGACATTTGAATTTTTTTCTTCAAATATACAGAAAAATACCAGCTTTAACTCATTTGATCACTGCTATAACAAGTTTCTTATTATAATTTCAACTTTATAGGTTAAACTTAGTATAATGTCAGCTTGCATTATGAATTGATATGACTACATAATGACCTCATAAGAACATTATATAAATTGAACCAATGTTTATGTCTATAACAAATTTTCTTGAAAAACTTTTGTATTTTCTTATTCAATGTAATATTTAAAAGATATTTTAACAATCAACTTCTAAGAAATTTATCACTCTTTTTCAACTGTAGTTTTAACTTTTTACATGAACTATGCCTTTTCTCCAATTTTAAATCAAATAAAAAATGAGACAGTAACATAGCAATCCAAACCTTTTTATCTACTCCCTTCTTGTTTTTCATATCATCTATGAAAAAAATTATAGAATGTCAAGCACTATTCAAGGTAGTTAGAAGGACCTACAGAGTATTATACTAAGTGAAATAAGTCAGACAGAGCAAGACAAATACCATATGATTTCACTTACGTGTGGAATCTGAAAAACAAAACAAACAAATAAACAAAACAGAAATAGACTCATAAACACAGAGAACAAGCTAGTGATTGCCATGATAGCGTGGGATGGTGGTAACGGGTGAAATAGTTGAATGGGATAAAGAAATACAAACTTCCAATTATAAAATAAATTAGTCACAAGGATAAAAGTACACACAGGAAATATAGTCAATAATATTGTACTATTTTTGTATGTTGACAGATGGTAGCTACACTTATCATGAGGAGCATTTAGTAATGTATATAATTGTCAAATTGTTATATTGTACACCTGAAACCAATGTAATATTATATATGTCAACTATATTTCAATTTTTAAAAAAATGGATGCATGAGAAAAATAAATTTGAACATAGGTTCTGCACCTAAGAGGTCTGTAATTTAATTGAAATGAAAGATGTAGGAACAAACACTTGCAGTGAAAAGGTATATATTCTAGGCAAGGCCTGGCCATGGGAAGAGACTTCTAGCTGCCTGATGATTGCATGAGTGGCCGACTGGAGAATCTGGTGGTTGGTTTGAAACATTAGGTGAAGAGAAATCTATTTGTATGTATAGACAGATGAGATATACCAGAAGAGGTAAAGCAGAATATCACATACAAAAGTCAAAAAAGCAATAAAGCATGGTTCTTTTCTGGAAATTGCAAGTATTTAGATATGGCATGAGACATGGCTTTGCGAAGAAATAAGAAGCTAGAAAAGTAGGTAGGTTGAAACATGAAGGCCATTTGCAGAAACTTCAATTTTTCCTTAAGTTTACAAAGGAGATAATTTAATGTGCATAGTCAAGAAAGAGATGATTAGATTTTTGTTCTTGTGGGATAAATAACATTTCAGTAAATATAATCAACATTTTCTGTTCCATATTGTCAGACCTTACTTTTTCATACAGGGAGAGGAATCTAGTCAGCACCACTCTGCCAGACTTAAAGGAAAATGGCTATAGTCTCATGGCTAATAAATTAAAATCATGGTACTTTTTGTGTTTGTTTTTTGTATGCCCTATTTTCTATATGACGAATTTCTTGCCAAAATTTTTCAAGTCACACAAATGCATCAGATAAGCAAAGGAATTAGAAAATTGATAGGGCAGAATTCAATGACAAAGAAAGGTCTAATTTTAATTCCCATTACATATTCAGAATAATTCTTAGCTCTACAGCAACCACTGGTCCCCCATAACCCAAGTCCACAGCAGGCAGCCTTGTATGTTCTTGGAATAGCTCGCATACTTCCTGCAGGAGCTCTGGTGGGCAATAAGGATCCTGTCCTCCAAAAATCAGAGATATGTGCTCTGATTGTTGATTATTCCTTCTGATCACAGAGATTAGACACACAGGCAGACAACCAGAGTCTTGGTTCTAGTAAGTCCACTAAGAACCGGCCAGAGTCCTAGCTAAAGTTCAGTTCACAGTAGGCTTCCAGGATTCATGGACCCACACAGTGGTCATTACCCCAATCTGTGATACATATTTGGAATTGATTACTTGAAACTTGAAGTAATGTTCACATTAGGCCCCTGCTCTAATGTGGGGTAGAGCTGTCACAATGCGGAAGACCAAGTGGAAGTCTCTAAAAAGCAGCCCCTCTCACATATACACATAAACAAAACAGTAAACCAGAAACAATATTACTTCCTAGGGAAGGTTAGGATTAAATATTTGTAATAGCAGTAAAAGCTTAAATAATAAAGGAGTAATTTTCCCCATCATATCTACGTTTAATCTACCTGAATGTCCCCTGTAGAAAGAGGATACATCCTGTAGAAAGACTAGATTATGGTACAATCATCCAAGCAGTATTCCCAATGTCAGTATCACTGCAAGGACATATTAATAAAGCATATTATTAATAAGTGCATCTTTCATAGCCACAGGTTTGGCAAATGCATTTTTCCCCATTCCAGTTAGAAAAAAGAATCACAAACAGCACATTTACATGGGATGGACAACAATATTTATCTTTAGTTTTTCCTGAAGGCTATGTTAATTCTATTGTCCTCTGTCAAAATGCAATTTAAAGGGGTCTAGATCACCTGCACATCGGAGATCACATTGGTATCATGATTGGACAGGATGAGTAAGGCAGGTTTGGACACTGATGCCTTGTGAATACACGTGTAATCCAGAAGATGGAAGATAAACTATACAAAGATTCAGGGACCTGACAAACTGGTGAATGTTTTAGGGGTTCAGTCTTCAGGGGCAGGCCAGATTATTATCTCCAAAATAAATGACAAATTTCTGCATCTTGAAATACCTGCTACAAAACATGAAGGAGAGTAACTGGTAGACCTCCTGGTGTTCTGGAGGCATCACATGCAACTCTTAGAGTATCACTAATCTGGCACATAAACCACAGAAGGCTGCCAGCTCTAAGCGATGGCACAGAGGAAGGGATTTGCAGTAAGTCCTGACTGTTTTCTAACAACTCTCTCTCCTTCCAGTTGCCCTCTTCCCTCTTCCACAAATACTGCTCTGAAATATATATGTGATCACTTGATTTATATGGAATTCAAAATAAATGTAACTCTCACGTTCCTTTAAGACCTAGCTCCCATATATATTTCTCCAGGATTATCTTTTACTACCCTCACTTCCTGCCTGCACACATGAACACATCACACTCACATCATTTTACCCATGCTCAGGTACTCTGAGATTAATATGACATGTTGTTTGTGAGCTCTAGTTCTGTTTGCAACTAACTTTAACTGACATCATTCTCATTCCTCACTCATCTAAGAAGTTCCCTTCTTATATTCTCAGGTCAAATTTAGGTCACTTTCTTCTTGGTAAATTTCTCTAACTCTTTTCTAACACTTCCCAACATTCTTAATTCAAATTTCAGCTCAGTTAGCATATGTCTACCTACAGCTCTCATTACATATGCCTGAAGCACCTATCATGTAGTATGTTAATTGGTTCTTTGTATCTTTGTCTCCTTCTCTAGGTCTCTAGGTCCCTTGAAAGTAAAGTGATTTAGTCACCTTACATTTCTAGCATTTCTCATGGTGCTTGCTACCTGGGAGAAACAGTATTATTAATTGAATGAATGAATTATTTAATGAATCATAAATGATACCCTAACTTCTTCTAATAGATTCTGTTGAAATTCTCCTTTTAACAGTAAATTCCCCTCACCTTAACCTCTTTTCAGAAAATTCTATCTCGCCATCTTAAATGAAATTGCACTCTTTATCAAGGGTACCACTCCCGTAAGATAAGTCCGCTCTGTGAAGGATGCATTTTTAATCACAAACCCTCCACATGCCACAGGAAACCAGAATATTCTAGACATTATTGTTGTCCACTTTTTAGATAAGGATCATTCTACCTGTTGGCACACCACTTCACCATTGAACCTTACAGTAATTTCTACTCCTCTTGTCATAGGTTTTTACTGATCTAAGTCACAGCCTTATAGTCAGCAAAGATGAATTCTCCTACAACTGCAAATATAATGGCAGTTCCAATGTCCATGAGTGACAAGTCAGAGTCTAACCTCATATTTTATTGACTCAATTCAAATGCCTTTTATTTGCATTCCATTTTAGCTATATCCTCTTTAAAAAAAAGCTATGTTCTTTTCTCACAACCCAGATGTGTTTCATATCATAAATATTAAATTAAAGATCAGGGCTTCTGATTTTAAACCTCTTTTCCTCCAGTTCTTTCATACACCCACTTCCAGTAATTAATACTACTTGATATCATTATGTACCTGAGTTGTTTTTCTTCCCTACTTGAATCTGGTTGCTCAAAGTTCTCTTATATTTATTTCTTTTGATAACGAGTCTGAATTCACAATAAATAACTGCATGTCAGGTTTTACATTTGATTTATTAGATATTGGCAACATGTCATTTAAACCAAGAAGAGGAATTTATAGTATTATCTGTAGGTACTTCATCAAACCAAGACTAGAGATGAAGAAGCAGGTTTCACAGGCTGTGCAATGATGACCACAGCTAACATTATCCCAAAACATGCTCTACTGAAGACTCCTTTGGCAGCACTAATTACATGAATTGAATTGTACCACAAAAAGAACTTTCTCTGTACACTAGGTACCACTGATGACACTTCTATCATTATGCGCTGTAACTAGATTTTTTTCAATACTTCTGCCTGCCACCAGGAAAGCTTTTCTATTGTTTCCTAGTAAAGTTTATTACTAACATCAAAATCCAGGACAGGTTTATCCAATTGGATGAGAGTAGGTGACCTGTTCAAGTCCTGTAAAAAAGGGAGTCAGAAATATGGAGTAATAACTGTTTTCAACTCGCAGCATGGGAGCTCATTTTCATCTGTTATCACGACTCATAAATTGCTCACCAACAAAATATATCAGAAGAATATATCTGACACCAAGTGTCAGTTTCAACTTCCAATTCAAAGGAATCTCTTTTGTGAAATCACTGTACCCTGGAGCTTAAACCTTCTAAAGCAGGAAAAACCCCAAATAGGGAGACAAGGTAATTATTTTGTAAGTTGAAAATTTGGATGCAATAAAGAGTCTTTTCCTCTTATTCACTTAAATTTTACAGCAATGAACCGAGTCCACAGTTTAAATATCTTTGCAACTAAGTCTCTAATCTTTCTGAATATTTACATATCTTGTTGAACTATTTGATGTACCCATGAATTATCACTGACCATCAGTACTAGACAAGATAGGCTAGAATATTCTAAGGACAATCTTACTGTCTCAATTACTTAACAGAGAAAAGGTTTCTTTTTCATTTCTGTTATAGGTAAAGTGAGAGATTAGGAGGGGCTCTGCTCTAAAATTCACTTAGAACCACACACGATGGAAGTTTCACTGCCTTGTATTTGCACCACTTGGAACTTGAATCTTGTTTGGTCACTACAGCAGGGGAAGAAAAAGCTGAAAGGCAATGCTGACATTCACTGGACATCAGTGCTGACTGACAGCCCTTTGGCTAGCTGTCATCAGATCCCACGATCCTAATTACCTAACTACCAGGGGTGAGAAAGTGTAGGACAACATAGAATGTTTAGAAAGCAGCAGTCTGTGACAAGATTCTTCTAAATAAAGAAAAGAACCTCTCAAAATTCAGCTGCTGACAAGATTTCTCATTCTATGATGCTTTGGGGAAAAGCCACTCAAGGGCAAATGCCACAGCAGTTCAATTTCTATTGGTGCCAGCCTATCTTGCAGTCATCTCTTTTTAGGGGTTAACTTTTTTCTCTTGAGATAATTGGTCATAGGAAATTTCTTACAAGGAAGTGACAATACAGACAAAATAGGCACACAGGAAAAGTGAAAAATCTGCTGTTGAATTTATTTGTGTCACTGTGGCCCCTAGATGGGATTCCTTAACAGTCCAAAGAAAAATGTGGCCCTCAGTGATTTTTCTAAGCTGGTTGCTTTCTGAACTATGTTGGAACAAAGCTCCTACCCACTGGCACATATGAAACTCAGAAAAGAATCTGTGTTATCTGCTTTGTCAGTTCTCTAGGTCCTAATAGCCTTTGGACCCTTAGGATAGTTCCATATTCACTAAAATCAGAGACTTTTTTGATCATAGAATATCTCCCAGCACCCTTACCCTATAAGAAACAAGCCCCCAAAGCACTGTTTTAAGATAGGAGTGCTTCATTTATCAAAATATCTCTTAGTGCCTTGATGAATGGAATTTCAGGACATACTTAGATGTCCTGGATCCTAGAAATAATTAGGGAATGTGTGTTTGGGTTCCATGTGATATTCCCACCCCAACATGCCTGTCTACCTCACTCACCAAACTTCTTCCTTAATACTATTTTAAGGACTTTCTTGCACCACTGAGAACAATATGGATTCATGGATAAGAGTAAGGAAACTGCAGCCCAGATGTAAGTCCCAGTTCTGTTGCTTACTGCATCAATTTCCCTGCCCTCCTTTTCCCCACCTGTGAAATAAAGAATAATTGTTTTACCTGATAATAGGGGTTGTAAAACATTGAAATAATCCACATATAACACTTAAAATAGAGCTTAGAATGCACAAAAAATGTTATCTCAAATTAATAATCATAAGCCACTACTGAATTCATGACTTATGCAAACTGAGCAAAAAAATTAGAAAGACTTCAAATTGCCTAAGTTTGTAGTTGTAGTAACCTTGAGACAAGATGGATGCCGCACACACCTAGTATTTGGTTTGAAAGTCAACACTAATAATGATACACAGGCACCAAGAGGTGATTACTCGCAGAGTGAGGCATTAGGAGAGGACAGCAGGCTCCCACACAGGTCCACAAACTGCTTGAGGGAGCAGAGTAGCAGCTGATATTGGGTTTTATGGTGATTAGGTGATGAGGTGTATTGAGGGTTCCCTCACCTGACTAGGGCATGGTCTGAACGTCCTGACAGTGCCAAAGGAGTGAGCACCTGGGTTTTCTTATCAATATACCCAGATGTAGGGCCAAAGAGAAACTGAGAAAGGTGGGGCTGGAAAACCGCCAGCAGTCAAACATCAAACACCAAGTCAGGGTCCTCATGATACTCATGGAATGAATTCGGGAACTTGTATAAGTACACCAGCACCAATAAATTTTCACTAATATAAATATATGTTCTCCACAGCTTGTTACTATATAATAATAATAATAATATACTATCTACCATTTGTTAAGTACCTATTTAGTCTTGGGCACTGTGCTCTTAAAAAAAAAAAATCAACGGAGTGGTCCATACCAGCAACATGAAACAGTGTTGTACAATTGTAGCCATTTGTCTGAACCAATACTACATTAAAAAAGTCAATGACAGGAGTAGAATTGGAAAAAAGTTATGTTTTTAGGGATGCCTAAAAAACATAAACAGCGAAATCATTTATAAAGACTGAGAGGGTATTTTAATTACTGTTTAATAACAAATATAATAGTTGCTTAAATGTGACACAGATGAAAATTCCAAAGTCAGATTCCAAAGTCAGTAACCTTGTCACTGTGACATACTGTGTACCACAAAATTAAGAAATTATGATCCAGAAAAAAAATTAAGCTTTGACTAAAACAGTTAAAAATATTGAGATTGGTAAAGAAAGCCAAAAAGTAACACTTTTATTTGCATTCAAGTTTGAATGAAAAGAAAAATTATTAACTGGGTAATAGTAATAACAGTAATCAGTTGGGTTGACATATTAGAAAATTTACATTTACATACTTAACTATTGAGTTAGAATTAGCCCTTCTCACCCAGAAAGAAACCAATGCATATGAATTGCAAACCCTCAGTATTATATCAGTTCTCTTACAGATAATAATTTTCTAAATATGTAATATACATATATATATATCACATACTTAAGAGTGCTACATTTTTTTTTCCACCAGAAGAGCTATTTTTGTCAAGATTCAGCTTTCTGCACTCCATGCAAGAAATTTAATCTAAGGTAAAATACATCAAATAAAAAACCATCCAAATGTATCTTATTTAAAAGTAAATGTTCTTTCATTATAGGAAAAAACGTTGTAACTACTAAATTGTCAAAATTCTTCTTCTAAAATTGTTTAAAATATTATAGTGGCAATGACACGCAACTAATAATAATGGGACTGCACAAAAGGGATCTCTGGATTCATGAATTGCCCAATGGAATCTATCATTTTGATAAGATTCTAGGAACAGTCTCTAAAGTAATTTCACACTATGATGCATAATTCTTACTAAGCTTGTAAATTGCCTTATAAGACAGTAAATGAAGGAAACATAAACAGCGAAATCATTTATAAAGACTGAGAGGGTATTTTAATTACTGTTTAATAACAAATATAATAGTTGCTTAAATGTGACACAGATGAAAATTACCCCAACTTTGGAGTGAATTGATGGTATGAATTCTAAATAATACATTTTCTATTTCTTTGTATCACAAATATTTTTTATTATACTGTGTTTAAAAATTTAAAATACAAGTCTACAAAGATTTATCATTTCTTTTTGTGTAGGTCATGATTTGAGCTAAGTTTGGATGCCTAAAAAATATATCTAAAGTAGTGTTGATTTAACCATGTGAACATAATCTGTTTTTCAGTTTGCTTCAAATTATATTCAACATTTTAAACAAAAGAGAAAATACTAATTTACAGGTATAATTTGTTTTTTGTTTGTATTATACTAATAAACTGTATTTCCAATAATTGTTATAAACTTTTCAGAAATAGTATTTTATATAGCTATATACATATATATAAATGTGAAAATACAATGTTATTTATAGCATTTAAATAGCACATAAATGTGAAAATACAATGACTTGATTGCATAGGGAGTACATCATTTATGTACAATGAACAAAAAGCTATTTTTATCATGCCAGAACTGTATTTTTAACATTTTGAAAACTTATAAATTAAAGGTCTGTATATCTTTCATCACTTGCATTTTATGTATGAGATTCTATTATATTTGATAAACTCATAGTCCATTATAAATTGGGCAAATATCATGTGAGTAAGGATTGCAAAATAATAATAAATTACGAGTTTGCATCGATACCCTGAAGTAATGTTTGCTGGTTTAATAATATAAATTAATCTAAAGGCAAAAATTTTGCTGAACAATAGTTTCTGTTAATAAGTAAAAGACTTTTTCATTAAAAGAAATTGGAATACATATTCACTTTGTAATAAAACCTTTAAGCAAACTAGAACAGATATCTACAATAAACTTCAGTCATATTTATTGATTTAATATATAGAATTTTTAAGCTTTTACTCAAGAAGAGTGTTGATAATTTGCTCCTATGCTTGTTCCACCACTGTATTTTAGAAGTAGGTAGCTTATTTCTTAGAACTCACAAAACCTAAAGAGAAATTTTGTCCCATGATGGAGCATACTCATAGTCTCACCCATTTTTTATTCACATGATAGATTTTGGATGTTAGATGAATTTAGATGAGAATTTGGAACTTTGAGCTGCTGCTGTAAGGGATGAGATCTTTGGGATGTTGAAATTGGGTAATGGAATTTGCTTGTGGAAAGGAGGCAAATGATTCTTTAGAAGCCAGAGTGCAGACTGTTGTAGACAGAATAATTGTCTCACAGAAAGTCTACATCTTACTTGTCACAATCAGTGATATATCTTATTTTACATGGCAAAGGGAAACTGAGGTCACATATGCAATAGAGGTTGCTGATCAGCTGACCTTAAGATAGGAAAGTTATTCTGAGCCAAGGAGGGCAGCCTGCTTCTAGGCAAGGAAATATGTTCTCCCTTAGACCCTTCAGGAAGGAACGCAGCCCATTTGACATCTTTATTTTAACCAAATGAGAAATATTTCTCATTTTTGACCTTCAGATCTGTGTTGTTTTAAGGTAGAATTCTGTGGTAATTTGCTATAGCAGGCATAGAATTTTATAACGTTTTACCAAAAACAAATTTCTTCAGGAAGTCATTCATAAAATGAATTATTTAAAGTTGCATTCATTGTATACAACATAATACTATTACATCATCTATCTTTAGAAAACTCAAACTCATTCATTCACCATTATATACTTCTCTACCTCCTTAAATTTCAGGTGTCACCTTCAAATAATTACCACATTATTTTTTTCTGTAGTTTTTATAGGCTAAACCATAGAAACTGTTAACCATATAACAATCCAGATTTGTTAACTAGTTTGTAAAATGACTTTCTACAGTAAAAAAATAAAAGGGTGATACTAAGAATAAACTAAACTTATTATGATTTTATGTTTAAGGATATATCAAATAGGTAAGATTAATAAAGCAGAAAAATAAAGAAGTAGAACATTTTATAAGCCTACTGATTTTTACAAACAGCACTAGGTTCTTTGTGTCCTTTAAATAAACATGATGCATGCAGGTTTACCTACAGGTTAAAGAAAACAGCAAGTAAATAACCAACAACATATCATACAAAAAAGGATTACAGTAACTGTTATATTGAAAATGTCAACAAAGGACTTTGAAGACACAAAGAAATAGGAATAGATATTTAGAATGTAGAGATTCAGGAATTTATGCTAGGTATACACAGGTCATCTAATTGCTGTAATTATATACAGATATACAGGGAAGAATTTTATTTTTAAAGACAGATAGTTACATGTACTTACACAAATATTTACTGTTTCTGGCGCTCTGCATTCCTTCATAGAGATCCCAGTTTCCATCTGGCATTATTTACCATGAGCCTGAAGAATGTCCTTTAGCACTTCTGAAGTTTAATTCCACTAGCAACAAACTTTCTCACCTTTTGTTGAGCTGAAGATTAATTTACCTCACTTTTTAAATATTTTGACCAAAAATGGAATCCTGAGTTGACTTTTTCTGTTATTATTAAGTTTTTTTGCAGCTGGATCACAGTGATGATGTTCCTAGTAGAGTTTGCTTCATATTTATTCTGCAAGAGATTTGCTGAACTTCCTGGAATCATAGGTTGATTTATAGATACATTTATTTCTTCAAATATATTTATTTTTATATTTCAAAGACATATATATTATATCTTCAAATAAATATGTGAAATTATGTATATAATGACTATATGATTTATATGTAATATATATAAAACTAAAAATATATAAAATTATATAAGGTATAAATATATATTTTGTATATATGAAAAGGATTATAATATATAACATGATTATATAAAATTAACATATATTAAATAAATATGTAATATTTATTTATTATACATGCTTAATATATTCATTAAATATATTATTTATTATTCACTGCACTATATAGAGCTGTATACATATTATGATACATATATATGAAATCTCCTAGTTTTCAACTTTTCCAAGCAATAACTCTTGAAACATTTTTCTGCCCCATTTTCCTCTTTTTTTGTGCAATAACATGTTTATTGATATAATCCCACAAATCGTTTATCAACACTACCAGTGCATTTAACCTAAAAGCTCCAAAGCTCCAGCTGCAACTTGAGACCTATTCTTTTGGTCAGGGTAGGCTCCCTCTGCCCACAGTTTAATGGCTTCAGGTAACACTTGTCCTCTTTTTTCTTATTTAGTCTTCTGTTTCCAGTGTCTTCCAGTGTCACTGCTTAGACTCACAACTCTTCCTGATTCAAGTGACATAGGTTGCTGACTAATACTGCATAGAGGTCCTCTTTCCAGCTGAAGTGGTTTAACTAAGAAGTAAGTTTTACTTTCATGGAGAGAATTGGTTTCCTATAGAGCTCTATGGAAACCTCTTACAGCCTGGAGCTTGAGGCAGTTAAATCTGTACAATGCCATTGTGATAAATTCGTCCTGTCTTCAACCACATTAGATGCTGCAACAATGAGGATTCAACACTAGCTTTTGAATCATAGCAGGGGAGAGGCTGGTAGTGGTCCCTAAATGTAAATGCTGAGTTTGCAGAAGAGCATTGCTAAAGATCTGCCTCATAACTGCTATAGATAACACCATTAGAGGGGAAAATGCTTCTCCTACCTTGCAGTTTTAAAGCCCTGCAACTGAAGGGTCAGGATACCTTTCCTGGATTCTAGTGTCTGGTCTGCCAGATTGTTTCACACTATCTTAGATGTTGAAACAGTGCACTTATTTCTGCCACTGTCCATGCTTTTTCCCCTGATAAACTGTTCCAGCCAGCTTTCTGTGGGCTGCTTGGTCACTCACTGACATTTGCTTGATAAGAACTTTGGTTTTTATACTAGAATATTCTTTCTTGTTATTTTCAGAGAGCCAAAGATAAATGAAGTTGTTTCATATCCCCATCTCCAATCTTATATAACACTGACAGTATGTGCTAAAACAGATGGTATTATAGCACAGAGGAATAGAGAGTATAATTCGATATTTCAATAATCAAAATAATGAACTCATCATTATAGTCAAAAAGCATCCAATAACATTCACAGGGAATCTACTTCATATATCCAGTGAATCCCTGAGGGAATCATGGCCATTGTTTAGAAAAAAAGTGTTTTAAATATTGATTGCTTTTTCTATGAGAAAATCATTAATGATAACTATCAGTCTGAGGTAACAGCTAAGTTTTATATGGTTGACTGTGATTGTATCACATTTTGAAATAATATTTGTCCTGAACACAGAACCCATTTTTTTTCCTTTTAATGGCCACTTTTGCTTGGAAAGTTAGTCATCACATTTATTTAAGGAGAATTATTGTTTCATATTCCTTTTCCAAAGAGTAATCTGTGATAGAAACTGAATGTCAAGAATATTACAAAACTAACTCATATTTTCTTCAGCTTTACAGTTAGGCATTCAATGGTATCAGTCATAAAAATCCTCCATGTTTCTTACATAAACTCTTAAATGTGCAGTAAAATAGGTGGCTTTTGCTCTTACAATGCAAGTTTATTTTGCACCTGTGGATAAACATGGAACCTGCCTATGCCAAGAATTGTAATTAAATCAGCCTAAGAGACAGGTAGAGGCCCATTCTCCTTTTACTATGCAATGCATGTGCATTAAAAAACATAATATAGTTTTAATAATAACGGAGGTATTTTTGTTGTTTTTCCTATTTAAACATGTTTTTTGTCATTAGAAGACATCAAAAATTAGTGGAGACACACAATAGAAACCCAAGTATAAGCACATAGAAAAACTCTGAATAACTAATATAAGGAAGTAAATGTGTCAGTTAAAAAAGAGTTGAATAGTTATTAAGTCAATACATTCTATGTGAAATTATTGTACATTGTATAAGAATTTAAGTGAGAGTAAAATTTAATATTTAAAGAAAAGTATTTTTAAGTATTTGCTATATACATGTAAAAATAAAATAGTGGCAATATATACATTTTTGTAGTTATAATCAAAGTCTCTAAACCTCAGGCCATACAGTGCAGAAGTAGAAGGGAAGTAACAAGAGCTGTCCTATAGACAGCCATAAATATGTGGCCCCCATTCAAGTAAGCTTGTGTCTAGAACAACAGAATTATTTGACCCAAGTTTACATATAAGTCTTTGGTAGATAATCCAATCCCATCAATTCTCATTTCTCCTAACCTTCTTCCCAGTGGCTAGGAGGAGCCCTTAAAGAACACAAACAAGCCAGACCAGTCACAGGACACTTTGCTCTGCGCAACTAACCCTCATCAATCAGTCAATGTTCTATGACAAAGTTCTCCCATGTTATTTGAGCAAGCTCTGAGACCACCGCTCTTCTACCCGCCCCCATTATAAACCAATCCAACTATTGGAGTTAATTTCCTTTCTTCTGATATTTTCAATAGATTGGGAAATTTCTAATCTAGACTGCTGTCTTATCAGAACTGAGGCCCTCCGCCCACTTCTCTAGAGTCTTTAACTTGCTGGCTTTTCCCTCCGCCACCTCCCAATCCACACCAGCCTGTGCCCATTCTGCATCCCCAGAGAGCCCTACTTCTGCAGGTTAGGCTGCACTCTGCTTCTATAAAACCGTCTTTTTTTACAAAACTTTATAAAACCATTTGAAGACACAACAATTTTTTAAAGCAGGAAGAAAAGCTGACCTAAAAAAAGCATTTAATTCAGAATATACTAAATGACCTAATTGAAGATGGCACTATTTCCACATCTCATTCTTGGGCATAAGTGTGAACTCTTACCAATTTACAGGCTAATATTTTTTTACAGAGACTCAATGGGGTTAGCTAGTTGAGGATGTGTACATATATGGATGTATTCATTTCCCATAGTTAGACATCACAGACCACCTAGATTTACAGAATCAAGTGTTTGGCACACTCTCCAAACAGGAAAGCCCTTTGCCTTTATCTGCCTCCTCCCAGTCCTGGGGGGATTAACCGTAAATTTAATAAAGAATTACAATTTAGTGCTCAGCTTTTATAATTTCCATATTCTAAAGCATATATATGATCTTTCTGGAAGCAAAGCTGATATTTAATTATAGAGTGGGTCTAAAAGCCTACTGGTTAATTTGTTCTTTTTCCTTTTGCATTGGTTTATATATGATCTGATTTACAAAGCACATTTAATTAGAAGTTATTTATATTTCTTTTGTTTTGTTTTATTAATTAAATTACATTCAAAATTTCTTAAAGTAGTAAAGAACCCTGTAGTGCAATATTAAATTTAAAAAAGTCCAATTCAATATATCTACTTAAAAGTTCAAGTTCACATTTGCTCTTATTAAATTGAAAGAGCAAAAAATATTATTTTTAGCTTAATAGTAAAGTGATGTTTATGTTATATAAAATTTATAAATAAGATATACTACTTCTGGAACTTTTCACAAATATCAAATTATACAAAACTCAATCTAAAAATCTCCTTTTTCTATTTTTACATTTCTGCCAGATTTATTTATCATTTTGGAAATTTCAAATTAGATATTTCCATGGCTTTAAATCTAGTTTGCCACTGGTAAAACAACAATATCTTAGCATTACTTAATTTTCTTACATAATTTTTCATTTTTTTTCCACAAACAATCCATACCCTATTCTTCCTTTTCATAGGTCTCCTTACTACCCCCCCCTAAAAAATAATGTCCTCTTGCTCCTCCGTTTCCGTTTTTGTGCATCCTTCTCTTCATGCAATGGACTCTTTCTCTTTTTCAGTAGTCAACATTTTACTTTATTAAAGATACAGCTGAAAAGTCACTTTTTCTTGGAAGTTGTCTATTTTTTAGCCTCTAAAATCACTTTCCATTCTCTTTGTACAGGTAGTATTTATCATATTATAATTTTTATAGGTGAGTCCATCTATTCATTTATAATATTTTCTGGAAACTATGACATTATGTCATCAGCATCTAATCACTTGATTATGTTAAAAATACAGACTTAGGAGCCCCCTTTCAGAACTACCTAACCAAAAGGTGGTGGTGGGTAGTAACTGAATTTAAGAAAGTACTCCAGATGATTAAGCACATTTAAAATTTAGAACCACTGCCCTAGGTTGTGAGATATTTAAGGGAAAAATAGCTCTTTGCATGTTTTTTGTCTGTTTACCTCTAGTATTTAACTTCTACAGTGATAATAACTTCGAGAAAATAGTATTTAGGGTATATAAGAAAAATCTCACTCTTCCCCGTGTGTACTTGTACTACAACTACACTCACAACACCTCTGACACCAGGTACGGGGGTGATTCCCAAACCAAGCAATTCCGCACCACCTGATTGCTCTACAATTTAACTCTATTCTGAAACTGTCTGGTCTGGAGATAATATCAGATCCCACAGTTTAAGAGCTTAGTTCCATAAGACAGCCACACCTCCCATTCAGATGCCAGTCATAATAAGTTGTCACCTGTCTTTCCAACTAACGGGCTATAGAGCAGAATTCTAATGACCTCCCCTCCTTGGGTTTGACTAATTTGGTAGAGCAGCTCAAAGAATTCAGAAAAAAAAAAGTTTATTTACTGTTTACAGGTTCTTTATGACAGGATATAATAAAGGATACAAGTGAACATCCAGATGGAAGAGATGTGTCAGGCAGACTTCAGTGTGGGAAGGACTTCATCCACTCCTCAAGCACACCCCTGAACTAGCACCTCCACTTGTCCGGCAACCCAGAAGCTCTCTGAACCCCATGCTTTCAGGGTTTTTATGGAGGGACCATCATATAGGCATACTCAAACATGAACTTCATTTCCAGCCTCTCTGGAGAATGAGGATAGGCCTGAGAATTCCAAGCTGGTAATTACTTGTCGTTCTGGTGACCAGCCCCACCCAGGAACCCACCAAGAGACAAACCCTTAGAACAAGAACACCCCTATTACCCAGGAAATCACAACGGTTTTCAGGAGCTCTGTGCCAGCAGCTAGGGGTGGAGGTCCACATATATATTTTCTATGATCTCACATAGGTATAATAAACTCTCACTGTATCATCCTTAAATGAATGGGATCATAATATCACAATAACAATGTCAAATAAACCCTTTTGGTTATTTGCTAATAAAAGGCATTAAGCAGTAAACTAGAAATTTGTTCTTATTTATTAGTTACAGTATTCATCAGTGATCCTCAGATCTATTTGTGGTTTTTGAAGGCCTTTGAATTAGACAGATGTACAGCACAAAGATTCACCTACTTGGCTAGAACTCTTCCTACTATCCCACCACTGAAACCCCTAGAACCTCTTGGAACTCAAGATAGAAAGCCAGACACAGATACAAATATTAACTTAGAACTCTGGAACAGTAAAGAGTTTCGTGAACCACCAAGTTTATACATTTTACATAACAAAAACAGAAAAATTATCCAATATTCTTAGACTATGCATTTGAATATTTTAAAAATATATTTTCCAATTCTAAACAGCTTTGACTGATGATGTAATTACAAACAACTGTTCCCAGCTACTTCTTTCATCTTCCCTAGTCCTAGTAGCTATTCCACATCACTGAATCCAGGTAACTTTCTAATACCTGTAAGGGGAGGTGTTTCCACTATTCTCTAAACACAATTTGACGAAGAAGACAAACAGAGACATAGGAAGACCACGATCAGTTGACCACCTCTATTGTACTTCACCAATTCCTATACTTAGAATTGTTTACTTTGTAATGATTCTTAATTTAAGGCATTGCTCTGACTGCTAAATTAGATTTTTGATCTAACACAGGAAAACATACCACCTGCAACATACTGGTTTCCTGATGTAGCATGGTTTTCTAAATTTGAAAGTAAACAAGGTATGTTTTTAAAGAGTCTCTATGTGGATCTGAAGCTCTTGAGAACCTTAGAGAATTAAATATAAATTTGGAAACTATGTTACAATTTTTAAGTTAGATTTTCAGGGAATCAAATATTAGTAGGTGATTTCTGACATATCTAACTTTTTTTGTGTGAAAATGTTTAAACTTTCTTTTTTTCTACACATTTGTTCATTTTAGAAATACGTAATTCTACTAATCCTGTAGACTCTCACAACAGCTGTCTTGGGACAATTCTTTCTGTTCTCACATCTTTGTTTCCCTGATTTGCCACTTCCCAAAGTATGAAAGGCAAGGTGAAAATAGTCAAGGAAGCGTGGACTGAATTTGGATTTTGTATTGACCTTAAATGATGTCTAAAAGTAATACTGGGAAAAGAAAATGTGGTGAATTGGGACATTCCAAGCAAAAGGCACACTGTCAGGGAATAATCTTAGATGGTAATGAGTATGATCATATGGGAAACCAGTGACTTATTTTATTAATCAATTCAGAATTTATGTTTAAGACTAGTGAGACATAATATAAAGATATTTAGGGTGCAAAGTCACTTTATTTTTAAAAAATATATATATGCACATGAGGCATCTCACATTAATGGGATCCCACAATAAAACCTTATTAAAGGAAGAGATAATTTATTGTAATATGAATGTCACTGTTGATAATTAATTTTATTCCTCAAATTTTATATTGAAATTTTAAAACTTTAAAATTCTCAAGGTTTTAAAGTTAGGGTATATACTGTTTATTTTTGAATTGTTAGCATTTACCATAATGGTAGTCAGTAAAAATTTGTTGAATAATGAATGATTGCCCAAATTAAATAATAGCTTGGTTGTCTGCTCTGAATGGTTAGACTTAATAGGTAGGTATGGATAAACCAGAGGGAGAGAGAAAGATAAAAATAAAGTGTCAAACTACTAAACTTGATTTCGTTCCTTATCTTTTTTTGTATGCTTTTTTAAGTAAATGAACAATATCATGTAACACTAAGATCACAGATAATATATGAAAACAAGTATGAATGTGTTAAGGTTCTGAGTTTGTTCACAATGTTACATTCAGATAATACTTGGTTCTTGGTTATTTTAAAACCCAAATTCATTCAAGCTGTGTGCTACTGTGGCACTAATGTGGACAAGAAGCTTTTCTTATTGATCCTCCACATTAGAGATTGTCCATGTTGAAAGACAAAAGGGACAGCTTAGTCTTAACAGTGGATGTCATCAACTAATCAGGTTATAGGAACTCCAGTTTGATCATTCAGGTCCACGGCAGTCTATTTCTGTCCTGTATTACCCAACTTAATGCTGGCTGTAGATCAGATACTTTTCCAGTTAGTCTGCATTTTTTAACAGAAAGAAATCAAAACAATTCAAAATTCATACCAGGGCCTAAATTTGAATCCATACTATGAATATTCACTCAAACTACAAATTTTAGTGTACCCATAGTATTCTGTGATTCAGTCTCAGTTGATGTTGCAGTAGTGAGAATGGCAGTTTCAAAGAGTCCAAAGCCCTATAGCTTGTGGTCCTGATGTGGAGAGAGATCAATATTAAGCAATATTAACTCCAGCATGAAGGTACTGATTGTATGGTCACCAGCAGACTCAAGCATTACGCTATCTGGCCCAGTTAGTTCTCATGTGATGTAAATTAAGAGATGCTAGTTCTAAGTGGTGTCTAAAGAAAATGTGTTTTAGATTTTGGTCTTGATAGTCAAAGGTCATGTCTCACACAAGTACCTAGGCAAGTACTTAGCTCTTAGAATTTCGAGATTTTAAATATACTGATAATTTTCAAAATACTGATAACTGGCCAAAATTCTTAAGGCCAGAATCATATGGAAAACCAGATACAAACACATGATCTCCAAAACTGGATCTTACATAAATTTGAACTTTAATTTGTCTGAAACTGAATTCCGGCTTCTAAATCCAGTATTGTAGCTGCCCCCTCTGTACATATTCCTCATGACATCAAATACCTTCTGTATGCATACCGTAATTTAAGTCAAATGCCTGGATGTTGGAGATGGATGAGGAAGGGGGAACTAACAGATATGAACACCAGTCAGTCACTAAATTTTGCCAATTTTGTCTACAAATGTATTTCTGTCACTTAATCCTTCCCCATTTCCCTTGCTCCACCCTTTAAAGCCCCCGCGTCTCATCTGGCTGTTTTGTAAGGGCTTTCTTGCTAATACCTCTACTCTTTACTTTGCCATCAGATAAGGACCATCTCCAATCTACTTTTCCCTAGTGGTATTTTCAAAAGCCAAATCTCATCATGTCACTTATATACTTAGATTCTTTCAACACGTTCTTATTGCTCTTGCATAAAATCCAAATCCTTAACTAGACATGGAAGAAATAAGGGAAGGAAAGGAGGAAAAGAAGGAGGGAGGGAGGGCACGCTTAAGTGATTCTGATTTTAGCCACCAAAAGAATCTCACTTGTCCATCACACTTGTGCCCATGTTTAGGCCACATTGATTTTATTTGATTTCTTCCAGGCTTTCAACTGCATTGTTTTCTAGATTTGTAATGTTCTTTTTTTCTCTTCTCTTTAACTGGATTATTTTTACATCCTCAGAATATTTAGCTTTCTTAGAAAGGAGCCTCCCCAAATTATATGCTTTACATTATGTCAAAGGTCCACAAATAGCACATACCATGAGGATATGTTATGTCAAGTGCATGGTTATTTCCTTAGGTTTGTTTCCTACACAAGATTGTAAGCTGTATGAGGATAGGGACATTGTATGTTTGCCATTCTTTTCTCCAAATTTTTACTAATGCCTCATGCATAGGAAACCTTGAATAAATATGATTATTGTTTTGTTTAGTAAAAATACCAGTAAGGGGGGAGGGGGAAAGGGAGGAAAGTGGCCAAAAAGTACAAACTTACAGTTATGAGACAAATAGTTCCAGAGATGTGGTGTGCAGCATGCTGACTACAGCTAACACTGCTGTATGATATGCAGGAAAAATGTGAAGAGAGTAAATCCTAAGAGGTCTCATCACAAGAAGAAACATTTTTCCATTTTTATTTCTTTTATTTTTACTGTATCTATATAAGAAGATAGATGTTAGCTGAACCTACTGTGATAATTTCACAATGTATGCAAACCAAACCATCATGCTGTATGCCTTGAGCTTATACAGTGGTGTATGTCAATTACTTGTGAATAAAACTGGAAAAAATACAAACAGGATTTTCTTACATTAAAAAGAAAAGATACCCAGTGAATGGAATCATAGTGGTTGACAGCAGTGAGGTGAAAACAGAACTGTACTTAAAAATAATGGTGGTAGGTGGCAGGGGAGAGAAGTCTAGACTGAAGCTTATTTTTCTATCTTTAAGCCAAAACATAAATAGGTATCAAGTGATAATATCCTTTGCTACACAGAAAAACACCTCAAACTATCACTAGGGAATGACTCAACACTCCACACAATTCTGCATTGTAAAGATTAAACAGAGTGTTCCTGAAAGAAAACTCTAAATGCCAAAATAATAGGAAATGTATTATATTTTATAACAGTGTTCCTCAAACACTGTTGCCTACTCTACCTGAATCAGGATCACCTACAGTGCTTGAGGACATACAGATATTAGTGTCCTATTACAGCCTTCTTGATGGGACTCCCAAGGACAGGGGAGCAAAACATATTTTTTAGAGGAAGTATCACAAATGATTCTTATGCTTGCAGTGCTTGGGAAAAGATCAATTGTTTGCAATGGTTGAGAATTTGCTAGTTAAGAAATGTCTATGTAACTTGGTGAAGGGGGGAGCCTAGTAAACATAATGTTCTTTCTGTAATTGTAGATTAATGATACCAAAATAAAAAAAAAGAAACAAGAAACGTCTTTGTAGCTAAGACATTATAAATACTAGTTAACGAAAATATTAAAGAAATGTCTATGTAGCTAAGACATTATAAATACTAGTTAATGAAAATCTGAATACCCAAACCTCTCACTAACATCCCCACAAAAAAATGGAAATGACATGGACTGACAAAAAAGAAAGCTACTGAAGCCTCTTTAGAGAATGCCGTCATGCCAGAAATGGGAACACTGCAGTATAAAGGACTGTAAAATATGGATGGGCTATTGACTGGAAATGGCAGAGGAAGGTAAAAGTAAATTATCTGAAAACTGCCTGTCTCCATGCCATGGAAAAGAGCCTCCATGTTAACATTAAAGGCTTTTCTTTCTTACCATATCGGAATTATATTCATTTCAGTGTCAGAGAGACAAGGGACAGTTCCTTTCATAATTACATTTATTTTTCTAGAGAGCAAGAAAAGTATACTTCAGCAAGGGGATTCTAAATATAGACCTGTGGTCATTAACGGTCATGATATCATGGCCTTCTCCAGAGAGTCAACAGTCGAGCTGTTTGGGAGTTCCCTTCTTTGGGGCCTGAATTCCAAATAATTAACAAGTTTCACATGTCCAAATATTGTTCATGACAGCAAATAATGATAAAAGTTAAACATTTCCATTATAGATGCCTGCACTCAGGACTGAGTCTTGCTAGAGAAAATTACACCTCCATGGAAATTGGTCACGTGACAGATTTGTGGTTTCCAACTTAAAGAAGAATCCTAGCATGCTCAGAGATCTATTTTCATGACATTATACCTCAAAAGGAATAAACAAGATACATCAAGAAATAAACAAAAAGGATGTGTGTTCGTGTCCACAATACTTCTCTGCATGAAAGCTTCCATCATGAAGATGTGGACCCCCAACCCAGCTTTTCTTTTTATTTCAAGACCAAGCTCAAATATTATGTGTTCAATGAAATTTATCTTAACTCTACCACTCTCCTCTTACCCCTTTGAAGTCCCAGTTAGTTCAACTTTTTTGTTTTGCATGTGTTCATAACATATATTTTACATATTTCTACTTTAACTTAACATCTTTAATTGAGAGCATATAAATCATCCTCACTAATCTTTAAGATCTCAACATTAATAACATTGTATCGGTCATGTTTCTGTCTTCCTGGCCTTATATCAGGAAATGAAGAATGTTCAATGCCTGGCTTAATATTTTGATAGAAAAGGGATTAAGTAAATGTTGAAAAAGATAAATGAAATATTCAATGTAAGTGCACCAAGGTAAGTGTAAGTAATGTTACAACCATAAAGAAATTAAAATTCGATGAGATTAAATAATTACAGAGACGGCCTGGTTACCTAATTATGTTTATACCTTTCTATCTCATTTCCTATAATTTTATGATTGAAGACATTCTTGGTAGCTATGCTGAAGTTTTAATAAAAGAGTGCTAATTTGGTTTATTCAGGCAAATTTCTGGCATACCTCTGAACTGAGTACTAACCTAATAGGCAAATATATTATTTGGTGGTTAATTATATCATAAAGTTAATTTCATAAAATAGTCCAAGATGCATGCCTGACAGATGCCAGTCTTCTTCAAACTTTTTTACAATAGAATATGAAATAAAATGTATAAAGTAACATTTTCCTCATAATTTGAATAGTGTTTTGCATATTGCTCATTTAGGGGTTAATTATGAAAATGATAAAATTTTAGTAATAACTTGTATGAAAACCTCATTAGCAAAAAACACAGGTTAAAGGATTTGTGGAAGAATACCCAGTGTTTGAAGAATCAGAATTTGTGATTTCCTTACTAATATTATAATTCAGGATCACATCATTCATTTTAAAAATCTAATTTACATCCTAGATTATTCACTATTTCTTACTTTTTAGAGTCCCTTATGAGAACAATAAAAAATTTTAAAAATTGAAATGACTGGACATATTATATTTGACTAAATTTATATCAAATAGATTAAAGACATATCATTATAATTTCCCCTAACTTGTGATATTTATATGATCTATTCTTTAAAATATGTGTCCTTGATAAATACACACATGTACAGAGATACACACATGTAGAGAGACTCAACAACACTTAATAGTGTATTACATTAACTTTTGTCATATGAACTCGCTGTTTCATGAAAACGATCTTTTGTTTCAGTTGCAAAAAATGTTAGAACTTTTATTAAGTTACAAATACTGTTGTAACAAATGTTGTAACAAAATACAAATGTCGATTATATCTAATCTTATCTTTTATTATTTTAGGATAAATAATGCTAACTCCTATCTCTTTAATATTTCTTTGCCTTTTTGTCCATTGTTTCAAGACATAGTTCATATACAGTTTTTCAGTTTCATGTCTTTCTTCCCCCTGATAAAAATACAGGTTCTACCTAAGTCAAGTTTCCTGAGATAAATAATTCTCTTGTCTAGCACTTGAGTCAGTCCTGGTTTTAACATTGCAAACCTAGTGGTATTACCTACAGGCAAATATTAGAGAGTAAAAGAATCATATTTTAAAAAGAAAAGTAGAAATATCAGGAAACAGATGTCTATGAGCAGGAGCATGTTCAGAATAGAGTCATAGCTGTCATTGAACAAAAGGAAAAATTATTTTCATTTGATTCATGGATAAAGGGGAGTCAGAAGACAGTGACATAATCACAAATATTTAACAAGAAATCATTTGGGAATTCTATTTCAGATGACTGATTTGGAGAAGGTTCAGGGAAAGAGATTTATGCTTAAGGAAAAATTGATCAAGATCAGAATTACTTTTCATAATGGAAGAAAAATAACAATTGGCTAGACTTTAACTAGGGAAGAGAATACACAGTACTAAGGGCATATACATAATCAAGTAACACATCTTTGTGGGCCTGGCCCTATGCTAGTCACCCTGTGACTCTGAATCCATGCTAAGTTGGAGGATTAGAGAACGCTTGATGTAGGTCATTCAATATGACTAAGGAATATGACAAAGGTGAATGTGCTAGGGAGGACACTTTGGAACGACACTTTCCAAGCACTGAGAAAAAGATAAAATTGTAACAGAACATGCTTGTGAAGTTATACTGAAGAAATTTTGAACATATTGGTATAGAAATAAAACTGTTAAAAGTCTAGGCAATTTTTAGTCTCTGTTTATTTTCTATATACACAGTAGAGAACAAAATGTATCACTACTCTAATAGACTTGTCCCAGTTTTCTGCTTCCCCATGTTACCTCTGTCATTTTTTTTCATATCTATTCTTACTATGGAAATATTTTATTTACCAATATAAACCAAGCATAGTAAAATCTTCTTGGAATATGGTAGTAGCTTTATAAGTATGGATGAATACATGAATGGTTTTTAGCAGTAACTTCTACATTAGAATTATATCTACAAAAACATAAAGTATTTCTTGGGTTTTATCATTATAGAAAATCTTTGTTGACATTTGGACCCATCATAAAAGGTATTCTAAATTACATCTTAACCAGTAAAACCAATGAGTCCCTGAGAAGCAATTTCATTGTCTCTTAAATTAATATATTTTATATTAGTAACATGTATTATTTTTTTTCACAATGGATATGTTGCAGGTAATACTTAAGCAAGGGACACTCAGTCTATTAGCTGCCTTAGCTTCTTATATATCCTATTGAAAATCCCACTTCTTCAAATGAGGCATCCAAATGCCTGGGTCTTCCAGGTGGTTGCCTCCCTCAAGGGAGAAAATGACCAAGAAAGACATCAGTGTCTCTGACAGCCAAAGAAACCATCAGAAGCAACCAAGGAAAATCAGTGTATTACTTTGTCATAAAATCATAAGAAAATCTCAAAGATCATGGAATATGCAAGAAGACAAAATGAAAGAAAATAAATAATATTGATGCCAAGAGAAAAATGATAATTCAGGAAAAAAAGACCATAAATTTAAAAATAAATAAAATCCTTGCTGTGTGAAAGTTTAATTTCCGGAGTAAATAACCAGATGGACAACAGAGTGCTTTAGTTTGGCTTTCCCTTCAGTGCTTACATTTTCTGGTTCTTCTAATAGTTTCTCTGATTGTCTGGGCTGCTGGGATCCTCTAGACACTATTTTTTTTCTCTTGATTTCTCTACTTTTGCTTTAACATAGACTTTCTTGGTTTTCCTTTGCAGTTCTCAATATACCACTGTGGGGAAAATGGAAGTACCTAAGAGTAGGATCCTCATCTGAATTAAACTAGTTGATGATGTAATTGGTGAATACTGCTAGGCACACCTACAGGCAATCAGCTATTAGTGACTGAGTCACTATTTAAAGAGTTCTGCCCAGTGCTCTTGGCAGAGGCAGAGACAAAGGAGGATTACAGACCTGCAGACTGCTGCATGCAGACATAATTCTAGTGCTTGACCTATTCGGGACAACAAGCCTGGTAATCCCTTTTACCCCATGAATGTTCCATTGTCATTCCTGGGTCTCACTGAATCCATAGTGAACTTGCCTGAGATTGAAACCCCCTGGCAAGACAACTATCTTGCAAAATTTCTTACAAAGATTTTGTGTGTAGTTAACCATTATTCATTTTCAATAAGACGTTATGAAAGTTGAGAAAATAATATTCACTTAAACATATACTAGAAACATTCATATCTTATATTTATTATTAAAGTAACTATCTCTTTTGTAAATCATTTTAATATTATATATAGTTCCCAAATTATATTTCATGTTACTTTAAAAGAGATTTATTCAAGTTGAAGTATTTAATATTGAATAGAGTAGTCAGCATTAATACATCAAGGACTTAATAATCAAAAAGATGTTTAGTAGGTAAGAACTCAAAACAATGATTATCATTCTCCTTAAGAATAGGTATAAAAATGATAATGTAACAATATGGGCAAAAATAAGAGGCCATGAATACTATGCAGTAATTGGGATTGGTCAGTAATTTGGTGTGGCAAGCATTTAGAAAACATAAAATTTAAGTCATTTGTACTTGATTCTTATTACCACAATTGGAAAATAATCTCTCCTTAGACTGCTCCTTGGTCTAACAGGCAATGTCCATATTCATTTTCAAGCTTATTTTCCATGATTCAGTCATAGTCAACAAAATCAAATAATCACATATGTATTTATCATCTACTATATGCAATAGAGCAAAAAAGAGTGTGATATGTTCCTTAGGAATTATAGACTCGAATCTTTGATAGCCTAATACCTCAACATGAGTGAGTTCAGGGTGCTATTTGATCTCCTACAAAAAAGTATTTGCTCCTCAAAGAGCAAATAAGCTGTCAGAGAAGAGACCTAAGATGGTTCCAGTGCAGTGGGTAGGTGTTGCAGTTTAGCATGTACTCGGTGGGGTCAGAAGGGCAAATTCAGAGGAAGTAGCTTGTAAGAGGCAGGAAGATTAGTGAAAAATGACAAATTTAGATAAATGCATTTAGGTAGTGTAAAGTGTTTCTGAGATTGTGATGGAAAGAGGGACAGGAATCTAGAGAGGTAGAAAAAACTGACAGAAGGATTTTATATGCTGCACCAATTTTATAGCAGTTCAAGATAGCAGTTTGTCTTGGGGCAATTAAGAGCCCATTAAATAATTTTTAAAACTATAGCAATCATATTTAAATATTTAGAAAGAAAATGTTTGCTTATTATCAATGAATTTGGTGTGAAAAATACACTTGCAGGAGGATTATCAGCTATGAGACTCTCACCAGAAACCAAGTCAGAGAGAATGTCCAACAGGATAAAGATAATGTCAGTGAGTTAGGAAAAACACAGGAAGAGACAGGTGTGAAAAATGTCAAAAAGAAAACTCAATAGGCCCTAATGGCTGATCCCATAAAGGGTGGAAATAGAGGTAGCAGTGGGGACTGGATAAGAAATTCTGCACCAGCAAAACAGGTCACCAAGGCCAAGAGAAGTAGAAAAAAGTTCTCTTTGAACTGGTTGAACTGGAACTGCCTCTTGGGCACCCAATCTGAGAGTTCTCCTAGGCAGTTAATTAAATCTGTCTGGCATGTGAGAGTGATTAGAGCTGTAAATACAGATAAGCACACATAAGTGGGTTCTGAACATATGGAAATTGATGAATTTGCCTTGGGAGAATAAGTAAAGTAAGATATGTTTGTGAAAGAAGACTAAGAACACCAGCCTCTGTGGGACAGAGGAAGAAAGAGTTGTAATAGGAGGCTGAACTGAGGCAGCGAGGGACATAGAAACTCCAGTGGCTGCATGGCACAGAAGACACAAATAAACATAATCAAAGTTATTAGAGGTTAACATATGGCAGAGGGAATGGAGAAAGAGAGCTAGAGAGGGCAAGCTTAATCTCTCTGAAGTTACTATTATACTGACCTACTATTGTGCAAATTGAATTTTTCAGGCCACTTCCCTTGCTTGGGGTGTCTAGCCCATGTCTCTTTCTTTATTTACTCCATACACATCTTACAAGAATCAGTTAAATCCCACATCCTCCTTAACCTCTCCTTGACTCCTCTGCTCATGCTATTTCTTTTTTGAATTGCCATAAAACTTACTTCCTAATTTAAACTGAAAGTACCACTCAGGGATTGTAGTTTTAAGCAACAGATTATACTGTTTTATTTGAGCAGAAAAAGAGAATTTAAGGAAAGACATTGGGAAGACTAGCAGTATACCAGAATGAGATAAAGGGATGAGCCAGAGATTTAAGTTATAAAGAATTATAGCCCAAATCCATTCTAGAAAGATACCTTTTCCTAACACTAGCAATGGTGCCCCCACCACCAGCACCTGTGTGCCTGGACCCTTTGCTGATGAGAGCACCAGCGTGGCCCCTGGAAACACTACCCCTTCCACCAGGAGGGGTTCTCTACTAGCCCTGCTTCCCTTCAAGTTTAGCTCCAAATCCAAGGTTCCTGACATCCCTTCTCTCTCTACCCCCGACCATTGGTTGGTTGAGCTCAGATCTTCTGATAACGTCATGAGTTCTAGGGAGCTGGGAAAGAAGTCTGGTTTTGCTCAGCTATTACAACGGGGAGCAGGTTCTGCCTCTCAGTGAGTCTCAGTTTGTACATAAAGGGTGGAGAGATCCTCAAAAGTAGGATGGGTAACCAAAACAGAAGTCGCATTTACACAACAATGATTAATTTACTCACCCCATAAGCAATTTATTATCCATCAAGTTGGTTATAAACTCCCAGCATACTAACCTTGTTTTATGCTTCTTCTCTCTCATTTGACCAACCACAATTCTTAGAATATGAGCATTTGATAGATTCTTACTGTGGTGAATCACATTGTGAACGTCACTTCCTTACTGCTTGGTAATTTTATATCCTTTGTCAGGTGGCTTCTCCCATTAAGGAACAGAATATATTTCCCTGACCCTTGACTTTGAGTCTGTGATGCAGCTTATTTAGCCAATAAAACCAGGTTTAAGTAATTGTGTACCACTTTTAAGCCTGGGCGTGCTCCTGCCACTGCTGTGACAGCAACATGTATGGACTACAGGTTGGTCCCAGGCTGGAAAGGAAAAGTGCAAGGGAGCTGCCTCAGGCATGCCCCACCCATAGCATCTCATTAAATGGACATGAGCTAGACAGATATTTAGTGTTATGCTGCTGAGTTTTGACAGATTTTGTTACACAGAGGTAACTGATACAAATGCCTCAGACATTGTTTTCCATATTAAAAAAGGCCACAGACCAATGACAATTTTTCAAGTTTTTAAGTTCCTCACTAAAATAAAAGAATATATTCCCTTGTGTGTATATATATATATATATATATACACATCACCTTTCAAAGTCTGTATTTTAATGGCATTTTTATCTATACTGGGTATTTCTGTCTAGATGTCATTTTATGTAGAAAACTTAAAAGATCTCGCCTTTATGTATTATCTTAATCCTACCAAGCTCAATTTTCTTCTCATATACTCTCGATTGTAAAGGTTACAGCTCGAGATCATCATTGAGTGGGTCAAATGAAAGAACAGAACAACACAAAATATTACCATGTTTTGGCTTCTAGTATCCATCCAACTATATTAAAAAAAAGAATAATGCGATATATCACAAGGCTCTTTTGCCCCAAAGCACATGAATAAGTCTATATACCTCATGGAGTCCTTGGGACACCACATCTTGAAACCTGTGACGCAAAGTGATAGAGTTAAATTTTTATAAGAAAAACAATTAAGAGAAAGACAAGTTTAAATTTAAATCATTATTACTTTCCTTTTCCTCATAAAAACTTACATGAGATATACTGGCATGGATGGATTCAGATACACAGTAATTGTTTTCAGCAAATAATCAGTGCACATTTGATAATTTAGTACTACAAAAAAAAGAAAAACATCACATCAAGGTAAAATGTGCTAAAAAATTACATCAAGCAAAAAAATTAGTTCTGGAAAAAATAGAAATGTCAAGAATAGAAGTAAGTAGTGTCATTGTTACATGTTCAGTGTATCATAAGGAGATAATACATTTTAAATTCTGTATGATATATAATTGGAGCTGGAATAGTTATGTAATTAAGAAGGCTTGCTGCCTTTTATGATAATCCCCACCCACTAGAGAGATGACAGATGGGTAATTTTAAGCTTTTAGCTACAGAGAGGGAGTGTGCTTATTGCTTCGTCTGTCAGGTAAGCCACTTCTCTGTCATCTTCAACTTCATTAAAGCTTTCCGATCTTAGAAGAAATACATTTAAATATGGAAAATAGGTTGTTTGGGGATATTTATGCTTCACCTCTCTCATTGCTTCAGCTGTCCTATGTCAAATTTGTATTCAGAAGTCTTCTACAAAGTCAATGATAAACTTGGCAGCATTCCTGCAACCCTCAAAAACAAGATAATTAGGCCTGGAACTTCAATCAGCTCTCCGTATCTAAACATTTTCTTTCTTCCAGACTGACCCCAGACAAAGTACAAATTAATGTTTTCACCCTTTTTCTCCTTTCATTAACTGACAATATGCCTCCCATCTCTAATATTGTATCATTTACTGGTTGTGCTACAAGTTTACGACTACACACTAGGCACTGAATAGTTGTATGATAAATGTGGTCCTGTTTTTCAGAGGATGCCAGTTTTACTGAAATTAAATTTCAAGCATAGTTAACTATAAGTTACCACATCTTATTTTTAATATCCTTCACACTGGAAAACACTGAAAAATAATGGGTGATTTTGATACTTTTAAAGATTGAGACATATCATATGGACATGACAATAATAAATGGTAGATTAATACTTAGGAGGAATTAGGGGAAGGAAGCTCTCACAACTATCATTTTCCAAGGAGTCCATATATTTAGTTAGCAAGTTAAATAAATCATGAAAAGCCTCAAGGTAGTTTGTTTCTTTAAGAGGAATTAATTATGGACTATGCTTACAATCATCAATTGTAATAAAGCAGTCTAGTTGAGTGCGTGAATCTTTGGCAAGAAGAGTTTTATGTATATCTAAACAGGGCAAGGTGTTTCGTGAAATCTGTCAGCAGTCTTAATGAGAAGTTTTCTGGTGCTTTCTATTTAGTGTGCCACAATTTTTAAATTTACCAAATGATATTAAAGTGATCTAGAGTTTATCTCATAAATTATTAGTACAAGATATCAAGGAATCCTAAGTTTCTTTCAGATCTAAGACATAGTCTGCTTGTAAAAATAATTACACAAGCATGAAGCTAAGAACCATCCCATAAGCTTTTCAAATCCTGACCACTATTTCTCAGTTTTATAAATCAAGTAATTTCTATTTCTATTCCTATTAGCTATTCAATTAATTAACCTCAGTTGCTGGCACATAAGTCTCTCTGTGTGTGTATATGTGTGTATGTCTACAATTTCACCCAATAAATGCTGTATTTCTAGCATTTATAGCTCAGGATATGATAGCTGGTTGCTTTCTTTCCTTCCACTAAAACAAAACATTATCATTTAAAGTCTCAAGCACTGCTTAATTTCACATTAGATTTGTAATGTTGACTACTAAATGAATGAATGGATTTGGTGGCATCTAACATTACAATATTTTATTTTACAGACTGAATTTCCTTTTGGCAGCAAGCCCTGGAGTTTCAAATCCTTCGTTCATATTTTGTATTAAATATAGAAGTGATGATTTAAATAAGGAGTGAAAATGAAACTGACCAACAGACTTGTTCCACCTTTTTATTTCATTTTAAATAAGGTATGAGTTTCCTAGTTTCAACTGCATTGTATCATCTTCAATTTAAAAACAACATAGGTGTACACAAACCATAGTTTGAGTTTTACATTTTATAAAAATGATTTTAAACCCATATTTTCAGTTTTCAGAGTTTTAAATCTGTACTTGACATTACAACTATTATATTTGAATAGATGTGTGCCAGAAATGGAATATTCTCACTAAAAATGACTCATATATTTATTTTCTACTCACACTTTAAGCTAATTTTAAATTTATTATGGTATTATAATGTGAATATAGCAAGCCTAACATTTTAAAAAGACAGCTAACTCTTGACCTAATAATGAAAAAAGAAAGTAAAAATAAAAAGCAGTGAGCAACAAATTCAACTGTAAAACAAGAACTTGCTTCTTCTCTTAAATGAATAGAAAATAGAAGATGAAACCAGACACTTGATAGCATTTTCTTGAATTTAACTATTACCAAAATTGAACTACTAAAATTATTTCCAAAATTAAGTTTTATTAAGTTTAATTTTGGTAACAATTGGTAAAGAACCTTGTGTATTAATCCTTGATTTAAAGAGACAAGATACCTAAAAGGAGAACATCCTAATTATATGATAATTATCATCAGTCCATTCTGTTAAAAAAAACAAAATGTAAATACAAATTTTGTTGATTGTACAACAAAAATTATTCTATTGTATCTTATTTGCTATTTTTTTCTTAGGGTGTATCACAGCACCTGGCATGAAATAAAAGTTTCAAGTATTTAGAAAAGTTTTGCTACATTTAAAATTATTCTGTAATCCTTCACACCAAAAATAAAAAGAATTAAAACACAACTTTTCTTGTGTTTAAACTGGGAAAGGACTCACCAAATTCCAAAAGTAACAGAAGACAGGCATTAAATGCTGTGTAGTTTGGAACATATCCAAAGAAGGGAATTGAAGATGCACACAGCAGATTCATCTGTTGTGTTTACAGTAAAGAATCAAGAGAAATAGTTTCAAAGGATCAAAACTTCTATTCATTTTGGAAGTGGAGTACAGAAGGTACAAACAGAATGCAGAAAAAATACAGAATGAGAAGACCATAAAGCCATTTTATCTACCCATTGACTAAGGTTTAGAAGTAGCAGTGGTTCATGTAGGATAAGAAAGAAAAGAAAAGAAACAAAAAAACATATATACATATATATTTAATCATATATAAATTCATACATATAAATATATTACAAGTTTAAAGTAAATATTTATGTACATTATATACTTTTTATATTTATATTATAGAGTAAATATATACTTAACATATTTAATATACATAAAATTACACACACAATTTGTTTTCTCTAACTTGGTTTCCTTCTCAGAAAAACACACATCTGGAAGTAATTAAGGCTTGGAAATGAAGGACAAACTAAACCATACTTTGTATCATAAACAAATAGCTCAGATAGCAGTCTAACCATCAACAATGAAGTAAGTTCATCTGGAAAAGTACACAATCTCAAATATAAGATCTTCTTCCCCAAAGTGAAGGCCATATCTTTACATCCTAGTGGACCATTAGTAGGGCAGGAATTCAGACAAACCAGGGTTTGTGAAAACATTTCCAAAATCATAACCATAATTGTTAATCGATACCTAACCTTTTCAAACAACCAAGGAGATTAAGAGAAAATGTTCTTTTGTAATTTTTCAAAGAGACTGCACTGCTTCCTAAGAAAATGGGGAAATAATTCCACCTACAGTGTTTTTTTTGTTGTTGTTGCTGTTATTTCCTGATAGACACAAACTAGCCGACTAGACAGCAATTGCATCAGACCCAGAACAATATTCAAATGACCAGTACTTTCACATTTGTACTAAAGAAGACAAAACAGGACAAAAAAGAAGTATTTTTTAAACATAAATTCCTATAAAGTAAGGAAACAGTAAAACTCAATATGATTGATTATCATGCAAAAAAACTAAACAAAACAATCTATGACATATAAAGGCATAGAAATTAAATTGAGCTGAACTGGAGCAAGAAGAGTTAAAGATAAATTTAAGAAAAAGAAATGTAATTTCATAACTTAAAACCAAATAATTGACAAAAATTATCAGTTTTGCACTTTTCTGATTTCAAATGATTTTCATGGAAGAAGGTTAAGAAGATCATGGTACATTAAAAAACAATAGAGGATAATAGATCTAAGATGGCTACCCAACGGGCATGCTACATAAAGTTCAATTTGATCATGAGAGAGGATTTTATATGTGATGAATCTATGCCACTGGAAAAAACCATGAAATCTCTGTAATATGCAGGAATGCATGTTTAAAGGAATTTCAGAGAAATCAAAAGAGGAAACACTTGAAAGACTGCAGAGAGAATGATCACAAGCAAGTGAACATCACCTAACTACAGCATTTTCCCTGATCATTTATCAGCTCCTTCTACAGTGAAATAGGTCTTGGCAGATTACTGAAGTCACACTGGGCTGTGAAAACACAAGTTGAAGCCTGGATTAGTCAAAGTGGCCAGAAATGGGATAAAGGGTCTGAAGAAAAAATCTTGGGAGTAACTATAACAATCTATATGCACTCTCCCTTTGAAGCAATTTTCTGCTACTAATTTCATCCTACACAGGCTAAGGCTTTAATGAAAACAGCATGAAGCAGAAACAGAGAGGCTAAATTGCTGAGGAGATAAATTGGAATTTGAGGCCAATGTAGAATAGTAGTCATAACTTCCTAAACTTTTAGTTGAGACTTCAGAAGTCAGGCAACTATGAGTAAAGGAACACTGAAATACCAATACTGACAAAACATAGAAATCAACCTTTTACAGAATTGAGATAATCTATTTGTATTCTGTACTCCTGACAGAAGAAAACTTAACCTTCATAGCAGAAAGAAAACATGGACTAAAACTCCTACAGATTTAAATGTATGGTAACTAATACTCAATTTTTAAAAACTTCATAAAGCATCTATAAGGCAAAACCAGCTGATTAAAACTGAGATATAAAAGCTTACTACGAGGAGCCAAGATGGCAGCGTGAGTAGAGCAGTGGAAATCTCCTCCCAAAAATACATACATCTATGAAAATATAACAAAGAAAAATCTTCCTAAAATAGAGACCAGAGGACACAGGACAACATCCAGACCACATCCACACATGCAAGAACCCAGGGCCTTGTGAAGGGGGTAAGATACAAGCCCCGGCCCAGCGGGATCTGAGCGCCCCTTCCCCCGGCTCCCAGCAGGTGGAAAGAAACCGAAGCGGTTTTTTTTTTTGGCAAGTGCTTTTTGGAAGCCTTAAAGGGACGGGGACCTGGATGCCAGGGAGGCAGGGCGGCAGGACCGGTGGGCGGGTGCCTGAGACCGGCACCTGAGGACGGAGAAAATTGTGCATTTTTCCCCTTTTTTTTTCTCTTTGGTGAGTGCTTTTTGGAAGCCATAAAGGGACAGGGACCCCAATACCAGCGAACATGGCAGCAAGACTGGTGAGCGGGTGCCAGAGACTGGCGCCTGGAGACAAAGAAAATCACGCATTTTTCCCAATACTAGGGAGGAAGGGTGGCGGGACTGGTGAACGGGGGCCTGGGGCCGGCATCTTAGGACAAAGAAAATCGCACATTTTTCCCTTTTCTTTTTTTGGCGAGTGCATTTTGGAAGCCTTGGAGGGATGGGGACCCCAATACCAGGGAGGCAGGGCAGCAAGACCAGTGGATGGGTGCCTGGGACCAGCGGCTGAGGACAAAGAAAATCGCACATTTCTCCCTTTTTTTTTTCTTTTTGGCGAGTGTTTTTAGAAGGCCTTAGGGGGACAAGGACTCCAGTGCCAGGAAGGCAGGGCGGCAGGTCCGGTGAGCAGGTGCCTAGGACCGGTGCCTGGGGATGGAGAGGGTCGAGCGTTTTTCCCTTTTTTTTTTGGCGAGTGTTTTTTGGAGGCCTTGGAGGGATGGGGACCTCAGTGCTAGGGAGGCAGGGCGGAAGGACCAGTGGGCGGGTGCCTGGGACAGGCACCTGAGGACAAACAATATTACACGCTTTTCATTTTTTTTTCTTTTTTTTTTTTTGGCAGGTGCTTTTCGGAAGCCTTGAAGGGACAGGGACCCCAGTGCTAGGGAAGCAGGGCAGCAGGACCAGTGAGTGGGTGCCTGGGGACAGCGCCTGAGGACAAAGAAAATAGCACAAATTTTCCATTTTTTTTTTCTTTTTCCTCTTTCGATGTTGCTGTTGTTGTTTGGGTTTGGAGAGTGTTTTGTGGAAGTCTTAAAGGGGCAGGACAGGACACTTAGACCAGAGGCAGGGAATCTGGGGATCTCTGGGCACTCTAACCCCCTGGGCAACAGGGAGCACAGAGGCCCCTTACGGAGATAAATAGCCTCCCGGCCGTTCCCATCCAACGGGGCTCCGCCATTTTGGAGGAGCAGCCCCAGCCAGGCCACGCCCATAGCCACAGTGGAGATAAACTCCATAGCAAACGAGCAGGTAGCAGAAGCCCTGTCTGTGCACAGCTGACAAGCATAAGCCACTAGAGGTCGCTATTCACCCAGGAGAGGAAAGCCACAAACGAACAAGAAGGGAAGCTCTTCCAGGGTCACTCATACCAGCTCTGCAAACTATCTCTATCACGATGAAAAGGCAAAACTACAGGCAGACAAAGATCACAGAGACAACACCTGAGAAGGAGACAGACATAACCAGTCCTCCTGAAAAAGAATTCAAAATAAAAATCATGAACATGCTGACAGAGATGCAGAGAAAAATGCAAGAGCAATGGGATGAAGTCCGGAGAGAGATCACAGATGTCAGGAAGGAGATCACAGAAGTGAAACAATCCCTGGAAGAATTTATAAGCAGAATGGATAAGATGCAGGAGGCCATTGAAGGAATAGAAAACAGAGAACAGGAAAGTATAGAAGATGACATAGAGAGAGATAAAAGGATCTCTAGGAATGAAACAACACTAAGAGAACTATGTGACCAATCCAAAAGGAATAATATACATATTATAGGGGTACCAGAAGAAGAAGAAAGAGGAAAAGGGATAGAAAGCCTCTTTGAAGAAATAATTGCTGAAAACTTCCCCATACTGGGGGAGGAAATAATCAAATAGACCTTGGAATTACACAGAACCCCCAACAGAAAGGATCCAAGGAGGACAAACACCAAGACACATAATAATTAAAATGGCAAGGATCAAGGACAAGGAAAGAGTTTTAAAGGCAGCTAGAGAGAAAAAGGCCACTAATAAAGGAAAACCCATCAGGCTAACATCAGACTTCTTGACAGAAACCCTACAGGCCAGAAGAGAATGGCATGATATACTTAATGCAATGAAACAGAAGGGCCTTGAACCAAGGATACTGTATCCAGCATGACTATCATTTAAATATGACGGCGGGATTAAACAATTTCCAGACAAGCAAAAGCTGAGGGAATTTGCTTCCCACAAACCACCTCTACAGGGCATCCTACAGGGACTGCTCTAGATGGGAGCACTCCTAAAAAGAGCACAGAACAAAACACACAACATATGAAGAATGGAGGAGGAGGAACAAGAAGGGAGAGAAGAAAAGAATCTCCAGACAGTGTATATAACAGCTCAATAGCAAGCTAAGTTAGGCAGTAAGATACTAAAGAAGCCAACCTTGAACCTTTGGTGACCACGAACCTAAAGCCTGCAATGGCAATAAGTACATATCCCTCAATAGTCACCCTAAAAGTAAATGGACTTAATGCACCAATCAAAAGACACAGAGTAATAGAATGGATAAAAAAGCAAGACCCATCTATATGCTGCTTACAAGAAACTCACCTTAAACCCAAAGACAAGCACAGACTAAAAGTCAAGGGATGGAAAAACATATTTCAGGCAAAAAACAGTGAGAAGAAAGCAGGGGTTGCAGTACTAATATCAGACAAAATAGACTTCAAAACAAAGAAAGTAACAAGAGATAAAGAAGGACACTACATAATGATAAAGGGCTCAGTTCAACAAGAGGAAATAACCATTCTAAATGTATATGCACCCAATACAGGAGCACCAGCATATGTAAAACACATACTAACAGAACTAAAGAGGGAAATAGACTGCAATGCACTCATTTTAGGAGACTTCAACACACCACTCACCCCACAGGATAGATCCACCGGGCAGAAAATAAGTAAGGACACACAGGCACTGAACAACACACTAGAACAGATGGACCTAATAGACATCTATAGAACTCTACTCCAAAAGCAACAGGATATACATTCTTCTCAAGTGCACATGGAACATTCTCCAGAATAGACCACATACTAGCTCACAAAAAGAGCCTCAGTAAATTCCAAAATATTGAAATTCTACGAACCAATTTTTCAGACCACAAAGTTATGAAAGTAGAAATAAATTCTACAAAGAAAACAAAAAGGCTAACAAACACATGGAGGCTTAACAACATGCTACTAAATAATCAATGGATCAACAAACAAATCAAAATAGAGATCAAGGAATATAAAGAAACAAATGACAACAACAACACAAAGCCCCAATTTCTGTGGGATGCAGCGCAAGCAGTCTTAAGAGGAAAGTATATAGCAATCCAGGCACACTTGAAGAAGGAAGAACAATCCCAAATGAATAGTCTAGCATCACAATTATTGAAACTGGAGAAAGAAGAACAAATGAGGCCTAAAGTCAGCAGAAGGCGGGACATAATAAAGATCAGAGAAGAAATAAACAAAATTGAGAAGAATAAAACAATAGCAAAAATCATCGAAACCAAGAGCTGGTTCTTTGAGGAAATAAACAAAATAGATAAGCCTCTAGCCAAACTTATTAAGAGAAAAAGAGAATCAACACAAATCAACAGAATCAGAAATGAGAATGGAAAAATCACGACAGATTCCACAGAAATACAAAGAATTATTAAAGACTACTATGAAAACCTATAGGCCAACAAGCTGGAAAACCTAGAAGAAATGGAAAACTTCCTAGAAAAATACAACCTCCCATGACTGACCAAGGAAGAAGCACAAAAGTTAAACAAACCAATTATGAGCAAAGAAATTCAAATGGTAATCAAAAAACTACCCAAGAACAAAACACTGGGACCGGACGGATTTATCTCGGAATTTTATCAGACACACAGAAAATACATAATACCCATTCTCCTTAAAGTGTTCCAAAAAATAGAAGAAGAGGGAATACTCCCAAACTCATTCTATGAAGCCAACATCACCCTAATACCAAAACCAGGCAAAATCTCCACCAAAAAATAAAATTACAGACCAATATCCCTGATGAATGTAGATGCAAAAATACTCAATAAAATATTAGCAAACAGAATTCAACGGTATATCAAAAGGATCATACATCATGACCAAGTGGGATTCATCCCATGGATGCAAGGATGGTACAACATTCAAAAATCCATCAACATCATCCACCATATCAACAAAAAGAAAGACAAAAACCAGATGATCATCTCCCTAGATGCTGATAAAGCATTTGACAAAATTCAACATCCATTCATGATAAAAACTCTCAGCAAAATGGGAATAGAGGGCAAGTACCTCAACATAATAAAGGCCATATAAGATAAACCCACAGCCAGCATTATACTGAACAGCGAGGAGCTAAGAGCATTTCCTCTGAGATCGGGAACAAGACAGGGATGCCCACTCTCCCCACTGTTACTTAACATAGTACTGGAGGTCCTAGCCACAGCAATCAGACAAAACAAAGAAATACAAGGAATCCAGACTGGTAAAGAAGAAGTTAAACTGTCACTATTTGCAGATGATATGATACTGTACATAAAAAACCATAAAGACTCCACTCCAAAACTACTAGAACTGATATCGGAATACAGCAAAGTTGCAGGATACAAAATTAACACACAGAAATCTGTAGCTTTCCTATACACTAACAATGAATCAATAGAAAGAGAAATCAGGAAAACAATTCCATTCACCATTGCATCAAAAATAATAAAATACCTAGGAATAAACCTAACCAAAGAAGTGAAAGACTTATACTCTGAAAACTACAAGTCACTCTTAAGAGTAATTAAAGGGGACACTAATAAATGGAAACTCATCCCATGCTCATGGCTAGGAAGAATTAATATCGTCAAAATGGCCATCCTGCCCAAAGCAATATACAGATTTGATGAAATCCCTCTCAAATTACCAGCAACATTCTTCAATGAATTGGAACAAATAATTCAAAAATTCATATGGAAACACCAAAGACCCCGAATAACTAAAGCAATCCTGAAAAAGAATACAGTAGGGGGGATATCACTCCCCAACTTCAAGATCTACTACAGAGTCATAGTAATCAAGACAATCTGGTGCTGGCACAAGAACAGGGCAACAGACCAGTGGAACAGATTAGAGACTCCAGAAATTAACCCAAACATATATGGTCAATTAATATTTGATAAAGGAGCCATGGACATACAATGGCAAAATGACAGTCTCTTCCACAGATGGTGCTGGCAAAACTGGACAGCTACATGTAGGAGAATGAAACTGGACCATTGTCTAACCCCATATACAAAGGTAAACTCAAAATGGATCAAAGATCTGAATGTAAGTCATGAAACCATTAAACTCTTGGAAAAAAACAGAGGCAAAAACCTCTTAGACATAAACATGAGTGACCTCTTCTTGAACATATCTCCTTGGGTAAGGAAAACAACAGCAAAAATGAGCAAGTGGGACTACATTAAGCTGAAAAGCTTCTGTACAGCAAAAGACACCATCAATAGAACAAAAAGGAACCCTACAGTATGGGAGAATATATTTGAAAATGACAGGTCCGATAAAGGCTTGATGTCCAGAATATATAAAGAGCTCACATGCCTCAACAAACAAAAAACAAATAACCCAATTAAAAAATGGGCAGAGGAACTGAACAGACAGTTCTCTGAAAAAGAAGTACACACGGCCAACAGACACATGAAAAGATGCTGCACATCGCTAATTATCAGTGAAATGCAAATTAAAACTACAATGAGGTATCACCTTACACCAGTAAGGATAGCTGCCGTCCAAAAGACAAACAAAAACAAATGTTGGCAAGGCTGTGGAGAAAGTGGAACCCTCCTACACTGCTGGTGGGAATGTAAATTAGTTCAACCATTGTGGAAAGCAGTATGGAGGTTCATCAAAATGCTCAAAACAGACCTACCATTTGACACAGGAATTCCACTGCTAGGAATGTACCTTAAGAATGCAGCAATCAAGTTTGAGAAAGACAGATGCACCCCTATGTTTATCGCAGCACTATTTACAATAGCCAAGAATTGGAAGCAACCTAAATGTCCATCGGTAGATGAATGGATAAAGAAGATGTGGTACATATACACAATGGAATACTACTCAGCCATAAGAAGTGGAAAAATCCAACCATTTGCAGCAACATGGATGGAGCTGGAGAGTATTATGCTCAGTGAAATAAGCCAAGCAGAGAAAGAGAAATACCAAATGATTTCACTCATCTGAGGAGTATAAGAACAAAGGAGAAACTGAAGGAACAAAACAGCAGCAGAATTACAGAACCCAAAAATGGACTAACAGGTACCAAAGGGAAAGGAACTGGGGAGGATGGGTGGGCAGGGAGTGATAAGGGGGGGAAGAAGAAAGGGGGTATTAAGATTAGCATGCATGGGCGGGGGAGGGAGAAAGTGGAGGGTGGGCTGTACAACACAGAGAGGACAAGTAGTGATTCTACAACATTTTGCTAAGCTGATGGACAGTAACTGTAATGTGGTTTTTAGGGGGGACCTGATATAGGGGAGAGCATAGCAAACATAGTAGTCTTCATGTAAGTGTAGATTAAAGATTAAAAAAAAAGAAAGAAAGAAAGAAAAGGGGGATTACTCCTTGATAGGATAAAACTATTGGTAAATCAAAGATCAATGCATGCTTTAAATATCCTTAATGTTGATCACCTAAAGGGTGTCAGATGATCAGCTATGGAGGTACTCTTTTCTGATAATATTCCTTTCTCTTAATAAAAAAAAAAATGCAGTTCCTGTGTGCTGACTTCCAATGATTTCTGCACAGTGGTATAGAGGGCATGTCAAAGTGTGGGCAAAGGGTCTGTTTGTTTCTATGCAGAAGATCAGGGCCTAGCTTGGCTACCGAGAAAATGAACTAAGATACAATATGAGGAGGAGCTTCTGGCATCAGCACTCTCTGGAGGACCCGTGCTGGGGGATGATCATCAAAAAGCCTCCACAGGGATCCGGACGATGCTGCCATTGTGGCTGCATCCAGCCCACCATTTCCTGGACTTGCCATTGGAATGAGTAGGGAGATTTCTAGGCTGGCATGTGCATACAGTGAGACAACGAATTTGACCAGATCTGTACTGTTGGAAATCAACCAGGAGTTGGGAGGGGTGCAAGTTGTAGCACTCCAAAATATTAAGACTATAGACTATCTATGGTTAAAAGAACATATGGGATGTGAACAGATCCCAGAAATGGGTTGCTTTAATTTGTCTGATTTCTCTCAGACTGTTCAAGTACAGTTGGACAATATCCATCATATCATAGACAAATTTTCACAAATGCCTAGGGTGCCTAAATGGTTTTCTTGGCTTCACTGGAGATGGATGGTAATTATAGATTTGCTTTGTTTATGTCACCGTATTCCTATTATGTTAATATGTGAGTGCAAGTTAGTTGGTAGTTTAAAACCTATACATGCTTAAGGTACTCTACAAGAAGATATGTCAAAGAAATAATCAATCCTCCCATGTTTTCTTCCATATGCTACCTCTATAGCTTTTCTTCTTCCTTCCTAATTAGAACCCTTAAATAGAATTCGTGCCTCATATCGAATTTACCGAGTATCATAATTCCTCCAGGTGGTAAAGATACCTCGAGACAAGTTGCTGGGCATAGAAGCCACAGGGCATAAATCTGCAAAGAAGTAAAAAGCTAACCTTTTCACACAATATGGCTTCTCTCTCACTTACCAACTTTACATTTCCCTGTATGGTCCCGGAAGATGACTGGTTAGCCAGAGACAGGTAAGATTCCTCAAGGGAGGAACAACCTAATACAGGCACAGTCGCAGGGGGGCCATCAGATGAGAAATTGGGGGTCAACAGAGGTGAGGCTCAGAACCTCACACCCCCTGTTTTGAGAGAAATCTTCTGCATCCGTGGATGTTTTGCTTCCCTTGTATAGCTTGGATTAATGCTTAGTCCATAGGCACACACCTGATCATCTACATTTGCCCTCTTACAGCACTATACTATGTTTTCTACCTTTACCTTGCATCTACCTACCACTTCAGCATTTTATTAAAAATAATAATAATAATAATAATAAAGGGAGAAATGTGGGATCCACATATAAATCAAGTATAAAAATCAAACGTATATTCATATTTGACCTTATTGTTTATAGTTCATAATGTGTGATCAAAACTGAAAGTTTCTGTGATGACTGCCCTTGTACTGTTCACCATGTAAGAATTTATTCACTTTGTAAGAATTCGTTCACCAGCTAAGAACTTGTTTGTTATGCTTCAGAAGATTGGAGAGTGACGAGAATTAGGCTTGAGATGGATTAATGATTGTACATTGAGCATTGACCCCCTTATACAGAATTTTATTGTTGTTAACAACCATTTGATCAATAAATATGAGAGATGCCCTCTCAAAAAAAAAAATGTCTTAAAGGGACAAGGGTTTAACAGGTTGACAAACTGTCCGGGCACACTTAGTCCAGCAGGCTGGGAGTCCCGGGGAACTTCAGGCGCCCTAACCGCCTGTGTGGCAACACAGCTCCAAAGCCCCTCATGGCAATATGCAGCCAGCTGTTCATTCCCCTCCACCAGTGCTGCAAGCAAACCAGCTGACCTGCCATTGCTGTAGACCAGTCTGGGAGCAGCCCCGCCCACAGCAACCACACAGAGTCTTCTCCCAGTGCATGGCTAACCGGGATAGACCCAGAGGTTGCTGCCTAGGCACAGCTGCCCAGCAGAGGCAGAGGAAGCCAGTACAAGTTCCGGAAGGCATGAAGGGGTGCCATTCTGGTAGGAGAACACACCTGGTCCATCTGCGACCCTCTGTAGTGCCCTAGGCTATCCCGAGGGCCACCCCACCCATGGTAGCTCTGGGAATTAACCCAGAGAATGCTACTGGTTTGTGGGTAACCATCACAGGAAGCGGAGAAGGGCAAGGAGACCAGCAAGCAGGAAGGCACTTTGTTTTTCCAGCTGACGGACATGCCACCTGCCGGCAATCACTTCTATCGCCATGAAAAGGCAGAAGAACCTGGTCCAGTAAAAAATCACTCAGACAACCCCAGAGAGAGGGTCTGATGAGACAGATATAACCAATCTTTCTGAAAAATAATTCAAAATAAAAGTCATAACCTTGCTGATGGTCCTGCAGAGAAATATGCAAGAGCTAAGGGATGAAGTCTAGAGGGAGATAACAGAAATGAAACAATCAATAGATGGACTTAAGAGCAGACTGGATGAGGTGCAAGAGACTGTTAATGGAATAGAAATCAAAGAACAGGTATACAGAAAGGCTGAGGCAGAGACAGATAAAAGGATCTCCAGAAATGAAACAATATTAAGAGAACTGTGTGACCAATTCAAATGGAACAGTATTTGCATAATAGGGGTACCAGAATAAGAAGAGAGAGAAAAAGGGATAGAAAGTGTCTTTGAAGAAATGATTAATGAAAACTTCCCCAAGCTGAGGAAGGAAATAATCTCTCAGACCATGGAAGCCCACAGATCTCCCAACACAAGAGACCCAAGGAGGACAACACCAAGACATATAATTAAAATGGCAAAGATCAAAGACAAGGACAGGGTATTAAAGGCAGCCAGAGAGAGAAAAAAGTTTACTTAAAAAGGAAAACCCATCAGGCTATCATCAGACTTCTCAACAGAAACCTTACAGGCCAGAAGAGAATGGCATGATATATTTAATGCAATAAAATTGAAGGGCCATAAACCAAGAATACTGTATCCAGCAAGATTATCATTTAAATTTGAAGGAGGGATTAAACAATTTCCAGATAAGCAAAAGTTGTGGGAATTTGCCTCCCACAAACCATCTCTATAGGTTATTTTTAAGGGACTGCTGTAGATGGAAGTACTCCAAAGGCTAAATAGATGTCATCAGAGAAAATAAAATCACAGGAAAGAAAGAAAACCAACCACATACTAACTAAAGGCAAAAAAATAAAACGAGCTATCCACAAAAGCAGTCAAAGGAAACACAAAAGAGCACAGAATAAAACACCTAACATACAAAGAGTGGAGGAGGAAGAATAAGAAGGGAGAGAAATAAAGAATCATCAGACTGTGTTTATAATAGCATAATAAGCACTCCATCAAGATCAACAAAACTCTTTATAGGAACTTCATCAAGATCATCGATAGGAGTAGCATCAATAGGGATTCTATCCACATCTTCTAGAGGGGCACCATCCAGCTCTTCCTTAATGGGGGCACCATCAAGGTCATCTGGTACATCCTATGGAAACACACATACTACTGTGACATTTTCAAAGTCATACTGCCTCAAGATTAATTTGGAATCCAGTACAAACCAACCAGGTGGATACCCTCACATTCCTATGTACTATGTAAGGACATATTAAGAATATATTTTATCATCCAGTCTAAAAATAAATAAAGAAATAAAATGGTTAGAATAAAAATCAGAAGTAAAAATGTTTTATGTTAAAGATCCCTCCAGAAAAGGAAATTTCAAGAAGAAAGCAATGTTCATAGATGATAAAACTGCAATACCACAAAGATGAAAATAAGTAAGTAATTATTTTTTTGGCAATAAAGCACAAATAGTAAACATTTTGAGATAATTTTATATAAAGAAGATACAAGATCTAGTGAAGAATGAGCCATAATTTTACAAAAAACAATAATTTTATTATACCTTTAAACTTTATAACTTCAAAGAAATGATTAGTAAGTACTAGATGACACAAGTCTACTGTAATATAGAGTTGGCTGAAATTTAATGTCCTTTTCCTATGACTTTGGAAGATTAGATGGCAGATGGTCAGGCTCCACTATTTTTGAAGTCCTGAGGATATACATATCAGGAGGGATTTCTTTTTAATAGAAATCACCTAGTTTGAGTACTAGCACCCTAAGTGCTCCATGAAAGCAGAAAGTTGGGGCAACTAGAGTGCCTACTCAGGACCATAATATTTATATAATTATCCCTTGGTGGAAAAATGTTTCCTTCCAAGAAGATGAATACTAGGATTAGGGTAAAAAGGCAAATTTAAACTATTCAAAGTGCAAGATTCAGAGAAAACTAATATATGTCTGACAATTAAATGTTAGAGTTCTAAGTAAGTCTGGAAAAGTTGATGTTACTGCCAAGAATAGAAGAAAAGCAGGTTAGCTTCCCCTAGGAACACCACATTATCAAAAAAGATTAGGAAAAGACATTGACAGCATCAATAATAAGCACCATAGGTCAAGGAACCCCTGGCTGCTTACAAAAAATATATATTTTATTTAATAATAATATTAGAGACTTGTTTTGTACAACTACTATGATTCAGAGATGATACTGAAGTCCAAGTAAGGAAAATGATATATGAAAAATTCACACTAGTAGAGGATCTAGGTCCAAAATCAATCAAGAAAAGCTAGATTTTTATTACTTAGAAACTCAATTTAGATTACAATACTATAAAAGAAAATAAGTAAATATTATCTGAAATTCAAGTTAGCAATTATCTCTGTGAGTAGGAAGAAATTTTATTTGGTAAAATAAAAATGAATAAATAAAATAAAATTCAGGAGGTTCTAGGTTTGTGGTAATTTTCTGGCCTTGACCTGGAAAGTGCTTAGGTGGTTGCTCACTTTCTAATTATTTATTACATTTAATATTCATGGTCTCTTTCTTTTTTCCACTGCATGTTGTGTTTGACAACACAAATAAAAATAAATGATTTTGGAAACATTATTATGATGGTATTGGGTGGTCATCAAAGGGTTTTATGTAGAGAAAAATGTACTATTTGTTTTGTAAAATATTACTCTGGCTATAGCATGAGGAATGGATAGAAGAGAGGCTGAACAGGCAAAGAAGTAGACACTACCACCACCACAATGATAGTGGAGCTCCAATTTATTTGAAGATTTGAAAGAGATTTTGTCAATGGAATCTGCAGAAGTACTGGTTTAATTCAATGAGGAAGAGAGAAGAATCAAGAAAATTTGGAAAAGGGTTTTTATTAGGCTTAAACCAGTCTCCTAGCAATTCCTAGGAGGAGAAGAGATTGAATTATTGTGTCAGCGTGATGAGATTATTGTAAAGTGCACTTGATTTCCAGTATGTGATATTTCCTGGATGCTCAGTGTAGGATTTGATGAACAGAATAAATATTTTGACCAAGAGATGTACTGGGGCAGTACACAAATGGAAACTGAAAACGAAGCACATAGATGAGATCACTTAGGAAGACAATATAAAAGGATATAATATAAATCACTTTGCATATAGATATTTAAAGAGTCTAGATGAAAATAAAACTGCAAAGTTAATTGATAAATAGAAGTCAGAATGACCAGGGGAACATCACAGAAGAATGGTACTATCTAGGATCACATCATGGCTTTGTCTCACTAATATATAGGCATATGATAGATGGATATAAAGATAGATGGATGGATGGATAGAAAGATAGGCAGACAGACAGATCTACAGGTATATAGTTATGAAAAGAGGTTTGCAAGAATTAAAGAAAACCCTTTCTGATCTTCCAGTTTCCCTAGTTTCATTGTCTACTACTCTTTACATAACTATTTTAATCTACAATTAACTAATTATTTACAGATTTTAAATGTCATTTTATCTGAGTTCATGTTAAATAATCTTCCTCACTTATTTCATATCATTAAATCCTAATTATATTATAAAATTTGGCTAACTGGTATGTGCTTCTGGAAATATTCTCAGATCCTACAAAATGATTTACCCAGACATTATATTTCTTGGAAGTTTATCCATATTTGTTTTTATTTCATTATAGACATACAAAAATAGCCTCATCAATCCCCTAAACAAGAAAGGCTACAGTGTAAGAACAGAGACATTCCTTTTCCTACTTGATTTTACACCAATGGCATACAGTATGCATTCACTGGATATTTGCAGAATTTCTGATTTTTAGTATTTTAAAAGAAAGGTATGTATCCCATATTATTCCTGGAAGTTAGAAATAATATACTTGAAACCAAAGTAAATTGCATAGGGGATTTATCATTTGGATTGATAATACAGAATCAAAATGTAAATATTTTAGAGCTTATTAAAAAAAGTTCTTCCTTAGACTAAAAATATACAATACCACCAAAACTTGACTACAGACAAATTTCATAGAACTTTTCTGCAATACTTTTTCATTTCTAGTTATATGTGCAGCTTATCTTAATTATCTGAATGAATTTCTAAGTAATCATCTAGATATAATATCAAAGTGATGTGATATAAAATTGTATTGTAAAAGTTAGTACTGTATTCACTTTAACAAGAGTACTTGAACAATTTATGGAGAAAGAAATCACAAATTTACAGTGTGTTTCAATACAGAAAAGGAAACCAGTCAATTCTCATTAGCTTTACAAATTAAGTGAGTATATAGGCTAGTAAGCATTAACAGGACATTCTTTGGTACAGTGAGAAGCCACTGGCTGCCAAAATTCACAGCACTAGCCTGTGAATTAAACAAAATTCAATTCACAAAATTAAAATTTACCAGCAGTAGCCTAGCCAAACATTTTTGGGTGAGGTAGCATCTAAAACAGTACAGATCAAGAATGGATAGGGATAAAAATGAATAACAGAAACCTAAAAACATTCCCCAGAAGAGAACATTGATTTTAAAGTGCAGAGATGTGATATTTAGATGTTTCCCTTTTTTCTAACAAAAAGAGTATCATGAATCTTTCCAATCCTGCCCATGTGCATAGTTGAATACATTTTAAATATCATACTTATATAAAACATAGTGAATTTGTACATCATCAAGTATAAAGACACATTTCTTAAACGATACAGTGGGTAAAAGGGATATTAGTCGTAAAGGAATTCCAGTTAGTCTGACTTATCCTCAAAGGCCTATGTGAAAATCATATTCAACTTAGATTTCTATACCCAGATAAACTTTATTTTGACATGAATGGGAATGTATGAAAGATAACTGAAGTTGGATGTTGTGTACATGTCAGTTTGTTATATTATTCTTTATAGGTATTTGAATATTATCAAAATAAAGATGTTAAATACAGTAAAAATGAAATAAATCATTTTCAAAGACACAATAATATAAGGGTTTTCTGCTCACCAATCTTATTAAAATATCTTCTTTGGCAAGTAGATAACTGAACACCAAAATAATAGTGGGATTAAATAAGCAAAGTTAAACACTACTATTGATAAAAATTATAATGATAAATTAATTATGAGCATAAGCAATAAGAGCAAAAAACAGCAACAATACTTGCTTTCTTAAAATTAAAAAAATTCCTGAGAACTTTATCTGGGAAGATACAGTGATAAGATTTGAGTAAAGTATAGTAAACTATGTCTTGTTCAGGAAAGACATAAATCTACCAAAAAACTATATATTTTGTTAAAAATTTAAAGTTGAATATAAAAAAGAAAAATACAAAACAGCCATATTTTTGAAGTCAATAAAGAGGATACAAACGTAACAAACAACATTTTGCCTTTCTTTGACATTAGCTAGTAAAAGACTCAACTTGTCTGCTTACTCTTGGCTAAATATTGTTACATTAATGAGTCCAAAATTTAAGAAAAACAAAAATATTTGCAGCAGGAATGAGAGGACATTGTTGATATCCTTATATATACGAAAAAAAAAAGTGGAAATCCCAGTGGAGTGGTACTATAAATCTCACAGTCAATCCACAATGAACAATCTACTGATGGCCAATAAATATGAAAAAAGTTTAAAGCAAAATAAATACAAGTTGAAAATAAAAAACTGCATCTGTTTTTTCTTACCAGTTTAGCAAAGATCAAACTGATGTAATGTCCAATGGAGGGCCTATAGTTGGGAAATGCACACTGTCAAATAATGTTGGAATGAATTGGCTTAACAATTTGTGATGACAATTTGACACTACCTAATAAAATTATTTGAAAAGTTTTGACTTGTCCCATCAATTCCACTTGAAGGACCTCATCCTTTGTAAGAATATGACAAAAAATGTTCATCCTGATTTTGGTATTCATATCAACATTAAGTGGATATGTTGTTAAATGGTATATTATATAAATTCACAAAAATATACCAAAAGCATTTAAAATATATAGCACATACATCATATATATTTACTGACCTGTATTATTTAATTATAAAAGAAAAAGGTATCATAATAATGATGTATAGTGTTGAAGTCCCATTTGTAAATGTAAAGCAATTATGTATGATGTGATGTATAGGTATATATGTATATGTGTATACTGTTGACCCCTGAGCAATGTGGGAGTAAGGGGTACCAACACCTATGCAGTTGAAAATACATATATAACTCTTGACTCCCCAGAAACTTGATTACTAATAGCCTCCTGTTGACTGGAAGCCTTATTGATAACACAGATTAAACACATATTTTGTATGTTATATGTATTATATACTGTATTTTTACACTAAAGTAAGCTGGAAAAAAGAAAAGATGTTTCAAATTGTATCAAATCTCCAAAATATTTTCTAATGTATTTATTGAAAAAAATCTGTGTATAAGTGGACCCATGTAGTTTGAACCTATGTTGTTCAATGGTCAAGTATGTGTGCACATATGTGTGTGTGTGTGGGGGGGTGTATACATGTTTCAAAATGTAAATAGCAATTGGCTTCTCTGATAAAGATTAAAATATTTGTTTAAGAATTATTACTTATATAGGGAAAATATATTATTTTTTAAGCATGTTAAATATATTTAAAATATTTAAAGATATTATTTAGCATATATGTATGTAAATGTAAAAGCACAGACATGAAAATACACACATAATTTCCATCATTCCTACAATTCCAGCTCCTACTCTCAAATAGTTCTATAGGCAGTTTGAAACTCAGCTCTCATTTGTTCAGAAGAACTAACAACCCATCATATATAAATTTTGAACATGAATAATGAAGAGTTTTATTATAATCCTATCAAATAGTTTATTGTAATCTACTTGGTCAACTTTGTCACATTGGACTTGTAAAAACGTTTTGATACTGATCTATTCTAGTTTCAGCACATCTTCTTAGGGCAGATTTCCTTTAGACTCTACATGTAATGAATAATTAGGAGAGTTTTTTACTGTATTACAGTCAGAAAATATAAATGAACACTTTGAATCTTACTGGAAGCCTTGATTTTTAAGTACTAACTGAATAGGAATGTAATTTCAATCCAAATTAGGAAATAATCAAACCTACAAAGAATTTTAAAACTCAACAAACTTGTCTTGGACATGAATAATGAAGAGTCTGATATAATTCAAAGATTAACAGATTATATATATTTTGAAGAAAAACTAACAGATTCATTAAAATATGCATATGTAGTAGAGGAAATGCAATTTAAAAAAAAAGTAAGTCTTGCATCAATACTATTATATATCATTTGTTCCCCTAGTACAATAATGCTAAAGTCAACATTTGTTCCAATTTCTCTTTCAAACATTTTACTTTCTGCTTATGCAAAATTACAATTATCTACTAATGTTTGTGAGCTATATACAAATGATAATATATGTTTGTTATTTTGCTATTTGTTTCTGTGGCTGCACATGAAACTAGACAAGAATGAGCCCCGCTTTCCTGTTATCTGCTTAGCTGAATTGCCAGAGGCAAGCATCATCTATTACAAGAAAAGACATTCCACTGAGCTATAAAGTGATTTGAAATTCTTTAATGTACAAGTTTCATGCACCATGTAGTAAAGGACATTGTTTCACCCATCAAATGGGACAGGATCAGAAACTTTAAACTACCTGTTCTTAAGAATAACAGATTCAAAAAAGTCTGTAATTTGCCATTTTTAATTAATGATGACCTTCTTATGAAGACATGATTATTTTCTAAATTTATTCATATTTTTCAGAATTGCTTTTGTAGGGAATAAAAACATTTATTTTGCTTCAGTTGATGAATAAGACAATTCTAATTTATTGCAGTTAGTATGATAAATGGCAAAAAGTGCACAAAATCAATATTCTTACTAGTTATTCTCATAACTGGATACAGAAAAAGCTATTTGCTAAATAGGAAATCAAAAGAAAACTTGATTATTTTAGTTTCCTGTTTTGTCTTGATGAGAAGGTTAAACAGGACTCTAAATCTGAAATCATCTCTTAACTACTTTCCAAGATTTGGAGAAAGAAACTGGCAAAATCTAAGTTATGACTGAGCTGTGATTGCAAGCCAAAATGGGCATACTGCTTGAAATAAGAACCATAGCTGATGTATAAAGCAAAATGGAAAAGTCTGAGAGAAAAAGAACAGATATAAACAGGTGAAAGAGAAAGTGAAAATTATCTTTATGACAGAATAAAACACTTGAATTATTTTAAATCACAAAAAATTTCCAAAGTCTTGGTATGAACTTCAGTACAAAGAGCATGTAAGGATGCAAAGGGGAGCTAAACAGTTTCAAACAGATGGAAATGAAGCATATTTGAAAAACATAAATGCAGATCCCATAACAAATAAAGGTATATAACTCCCTGCTTGTGACAGCGGAGTAATGTTTAATAATATTCATTTAAGCCTCCAATTAATTTTTCTGGTCCTTTACAAAAATTAAAAAGGATACTTTGAGAATGATCAAGTTCATCTCAAGTACTGAGAATTACCTATACTTTTACTAGGTTTAGGAAAAAAAATATATATATATATACACATGCAGCATATATATATATGTAATATATATAGCACACCAGAACCATCACACATGAGATTATAATGCAAATTTCTTTTTCTGCTTTTAAAGAAAAACTAGTGAAAATCTTCCCAGATAGGGTGAGACTGGCAGCATTTGTGTGAACCTGAGTAATGTTTAATAATATTCATTATTAAATGATCTAAGCCTGCACATCACATTCCCCTGCTAGGCTGGGCTGGACAGTTGGTCCCCCAAACCCAGCTTACTTTCTTTTTGAAGATGACTTTATCTGTAATGTTGTCAGCTAGAGACACAAAACGTTACCTTCCAATGTGCTGTAGATAATGTTACCTGCTGTATGTATGAACTCTTTGCATGGCTTCTCTGTGCATTTGATAGATTTTGCAGTTTTGCTTTTACATAAGAATGCTGCAAACCTCTACTTGAGGTTTCTGTTGAGAATAGATTTCTCTTATAAGATAGACACACACCCAACATGACAGCATTAAAAATGTTGCTCAGTTTCCATCTCCAGACTTTCATCTCCCTCACACCCCTACAGCTTTAGAGCAGCTCAGGCTGTGTTCCCATTGAGCCCCATGTCAAATGGTGTTAAGAATAGACTGCTTGTGCTTTAATCCTGGCTCCATCTCTTACTTACTTTGTGATTGTTTAATCCCTGTGAGTCAGCTTCCTCATCTGTAAAACAGGGAGAATTACAGTACCTATCTTACAAATTTGTTTTAAGGAGAATATGAATTAATGCTTATAAAGAGCTCAGAGTTATACTGGCACATAATCAGGTATCATTGGTCATTTCTTATACACTTCCATATAGCACAATGGTCAACCGAGGCAATTATTTACATTAAAAACACAATTGCAATATAAAGAGATACTATAATTAAATTGCCACTATAGTTTAAATGTGTTTCAATATATAAACATTTGCAGAAATTGAGTATATATTTTTATTTAGATAACTGTGTCAGCCTTGTATTTGTTCAAATGTAATGAAACTAAACTTTTACTTTGTCAGTTTCATAAGAAAAAAAGACTGCCACTTCATGACACTTTTTAAAATGACAAATTTCAAGTCTTAACATTACCAACTTTATCACTAAGACTCTAAGATTGACATATTCTTAAACATTTGAGATACAAACTGTATAAATCAACTCAGGACAGGCAGTGACAATGCCTGTGGAATTCACTGCCTCTCTTCTCTTGGTAATGAGACTGTCTGATAATTCTATGCTCTAAATAACTAAACTTCACTAATGTGAACCCAAGTCTGTAAATTATATTTTATATGTAGCTGACTGGTAAGCAGATTTGATTTCATGCAAATATTTTGAAGTGGATTAGTTGATGGAGAAACCACATCTGAATGCTAATAACATGCTTCTCTATATACACAGGATGATAACTCCTTCAATCTACAGGAAAAGTGTCAACATTAATAAAGCAATGTCATGCTATACATTCCCCATAGCTGGCCTATATTGACATGAAAAATTATAATGGTTGAAATACAGAACTTTTCAGATATAAATAACATTACTGTGTTATGAAATTTTCATTGGGAAGGGATAACTAAGGAGAAGGAAGATATCAACTGCAAAGAATATTATTGCCACCTATTGACAATGGGATGTGTGATAAAATGTAAATTCTACTTTTGTTACCTAATTGTGGGCATCCTGTTTATAAATGACCTATCAGGGTGGAGAAAAATAATTCTGATATAGAAGGAATAGATTTGGGGATAATAAATTAATATTTATGCCATCTCTTAAACATCTAAAAAGCTCTTTAGAATATATTTCCATAGTTTTACATATCATGATGTGAGCATTTTGTAGCATAACTGATGAAGGTGCTTAGACAGGGCTGACATTTCTTCTTAAGGGTTAGTGCTCACATCTGCAAACACTGACTCACATTCCCTTTGCAAAGTAGTTACTAGGTAGGAAATAGTAGTTAAATATTTATTGAATTCCAAAAATGCCTGTTTTGTTAACTATTTTTATTTTAATTAAGTTCCATAAATATAAAGCATGTGTGTACGCCTCTGTGTAAAGTACTTTCATAAAAAGAATTACAAAAAGCCAGCCTAATAAGTGGTCTTCCAGGGAATTCAGACTATTGCAATCTCATGTGTCAATCTATTAACCTTGCTAAAAATAATCTGCTGTACCTATGAGAAATGTTTTATATATGCACTAAGCCTCCTGTCTTTGAATTGGCATAGACTTCACTTACCACTGCCATCAGTTCCAGTGTCTGGTATTCTATTCTATAGAAATGTATTGATATCTACATCATTAATTTAAATAAACTCAAATACTTGTCAGTAAAATGCTTACATCTTCATAAACAAAACTATCAAAGGGAACTAAAGGCAGAGGTAATGTGATAAATTAACTTTAACCATAAAATATAATTTTCACTTTGTCTGCTGTAGTCCTTTAAAACACTGGGCACATAGCTTGGGCCATGTTTTCATAGCTGCTTCAAGAAACTAAGACAGATCATGATATCCTAGGACCATTAATTCTTCCAAGGATGTACATGAACGATAGAACAAATAGCTCTAGTCACTTTTTCAAGCCCATTACATATTTCTAGAACAAATGAAAATAATTACATACATTGAATAATTTTAACATAGAGCGGATACTACCAAGAATTAGACTGAAACAATTCCACAATACATGTGTATATATTGCCTCCTCTAATACTTCAATTTCAGAGATAGCTGCTGGTTTCCTGTACATTGTGATGTGTTCTATTATGCTGTTACAGGAACTGTAATTGTTAGTTTAGGCAGAGTGATAAGTAATCATGGAAAAAGATCATGATCGTAAGCCATTCGAAACCTATTATAACAAAGCCATTTGAAATAAACACTAGCAATGAGATTAGATTCCTCTCAGACCTAGGTTAAGAGAAAAGCAGAGAAAAGCAATTGAAATTGTTCCTATTTTGTAACTGGATGTGTATAAACTACTACAAAAGAGTTTTTACCATGGTAGTAGAGGGTTTCATTCTTTTTTATAAAAAAATATTGTAAAAAAAATTCAATTACTATATTTCCTCATTTGAAATTCTGGTAATTCTTATAAGACTTGGTTAAAGTTTTAATTAAATAAAATTAAATAAAAATGCAAAAAGCAGTTTTTTTTGCGGTAGATGATCTGATCCACAAGAAAGAACACAGGTATTCATGTTTGTGTGTGTATGTGTGTGTGTGTATTCTGGCTACAGTTTTATTCCTAGGCATAGGAAGAGCAGGATTTTATGAGATCCTCATCAAAAGGAAAGGTATATATAGTACCTTACTCATCACATTTATTGTGTTCTATTCACAGAGTCAATAGTTGTATTTCTAATCTTTGAGATTTCATCTATGTTTCAAGGGCCCAAATGGCTTCCAAACATCCTCCCTATTGTCTGCCAAAATATCTGGAAAAAAACCCCAGATATTCTAATTGTGGATATATTATTCTAAACAACAAAGATATTATACTTTTTTTTATGAAGCTTTAAAATTTGGCCATGATAAGGTACAAAATAGAATAAGACAAGTTCTTTCTTTGCCCTAACAGAGTTTAAAATTTGTAATGGGTAATTCTGTAAGGATACATATGAATTTATGAGGTACAACTTTTAAAGATAGTATTTATTTGCATACCAGCAATGTGCTAGGCACTATGTTAAATTTAAAAAGATAAGATAAAGATTTTACAGAGAAATAAAACAGAGCTTAGAAATATTGAGTAACTTGATCAAAAACAAGCTGTTATGAAAAAAGAAGTCCATACTCAACCAAAGCCAGCTGATTCCATACTTCTATGCCCTAATTACTAGGATATTCTGTATATGAGACATTTCATATAAGAAGAACATAACCAGGGTTACCCAAGTCCTTAAATAACATGTTATTTGTAACAAGTAGGAGTCAGGGGCAGATTTTTGGAGGGAGTGACATTTAATCTGTACATGGAGGACAAGAAAAGCTGCAGACAGTGGCAGGGGCAATCCTAAGCAGAAGGAACTTAGTGAACGGTGGTACACATTTCACAGAGGCACATGGGTTCCGAACACTCAATGTTAAATTTTAGGCAATTTGAGTTAATAAATGACTATGGTTACAGGCACATTTGTACAAATGGCTTGGAAAAATTGTGGAAACCTTGAAAAATTTGGCTAGAATTTTGGACTTTATTCTGTAGACAAAGAAATGTGTACTGAATATATTTAGATTTCAGTTAAAACTGTGTTTTGGAGGGTTAATTTGTCAGTAATATTTAAGATGGTGATTGAGAAGGCCTACTTTTTGTAGACCTTAATCTACTTAAAACCTCTCTATGTAGACATGGTACATCAGATTACTTTATCCAACTATCTTAGGTCACAAACAACATGACGGGGGAAAAATGAGGATTGGAGTTGAAAAGAAATAAAATCTGGAGAGATTTTCAGTTGAAGGAAATGAAAAGATTGGGCTCAGTGATTTTTATCATGATTTTCCCCCAGAGAAAGTCAGCAAACCATCACGATTAAGTTCTACTCTTTTCCCAAATACAGCATACTTATCACTTCAAGAAACATATGATAGATGGAATCATAATCATCAATGGTACTACTCAAGGATTTTACTTGTATTTGTTAAAAAAAACTCATGGTTTGGGTCAGATGAAGAAAGAGGAAGAAATATTTGTAGTTGTTGAATCAAGGTCTCTAAAGTTAAAAACAACTGCAATGAAATTCATCTACCACTATTCTCCACCTTGTTCACATTCCTCAGCTTCTTTTCTCTTCCTCAAGGACCTTCACATTCATTGCTCTCTCTGAATAGAATGTTCTCCCTCAAGATGTCTCTCCTTCATTTTGTCAGAGAGGATAACCAACAACTTGTCACTCCCTATTTTCTGGTATATTAATTATGTTTTTATTTGTCTATAGACTGTCCTCCCTACAAATACCTAAAAATTAAATAACATATATGTGGGGGTTTCTAAGTCATTTATTTAGAGTAACACATTCAACCAATTAGCAAGTACAACTATTCCTACATTACAAAGGAGGTAACTAAGCTACAAGATTACATAACTTGCTGAAAGTTACACAGCCAAAAAATTACAAAAGAGTCGGATTTGAACCGAGGCAAGTGGCTCAAAAATTTATGTTCTCAAGTACATAATTGCTGTCTTATGTAAGTGCTGTGAATACAGAAATCTGATCTATTTTATTCACTACTGGATTCCCACCAACTAGAACAGTGCTTGGCACATAAGTGACAGTTATTTTTGGAATGTGTGAATGAATTCAAATGTTAGCATACAGTAGAAAAAATACAGAACTAGATTTCTTGTTTAGAAGGTGTGTGTTATATCAGGATATCAAAAATGCCTACCTCAAGAAACAAGAATAATCCCAAATAAACAATCTAACTTTACAACTAAAGGAACTAAAAAAAGAACAAAGACCAAAGTTACTATAAGGAGAGACATATTAAAGATCAGAGCAGAACTAAATGAAATAGAGGTTATAAAAACAATAGAAAATATCAATGAAATCAAGGGATGACTCTTCTATAAGATAAAGAAAACAAATACTTAGCCAGACTAATCAAGATAAAAAGAGAGGACACAAATAAATGAAATCAGAAACAAACAAAGAGAAGTTGGAACTGACACCACAGAAGCTTAAAGAATTTTAAGAGAATTCTATGACATATTATATAACAATAAGTTGAACAACCTAGAAGAAAAAATAGATTAATTAATAGAAGCATACAATCTTCTAAGACTGACCCAGGCAGAAAGAGAAAATCTGAACAGACTGATTACCAGTAACAAATTGAATTGGCAATCAAAAAATTCCCTTAAAACAAAGTCCAGGACCATGCGGCTCTAAAGATGAATTTCACCAAACATTTAAGAAGACATAATACCTATCCTTCTTAAAGTAGTCCAAAAAAATAGAAGAGGAAGGATACTTACAAATTCATTCTACAAGGTCAGCATTATTCTAATACCAAAATCAAACAAAGACAGTATAAAAAAAATTACAGACCAATACACCTGATGAACATAAATACAAAAATCTTCAACAAAGTATTAGCAATCCAAGTTTAATAATACATCAAAAGGATCATTCATCATGATCAAATGGGATTTATTTCTAGGATGCAAGAATGATACAATATTCATAAGCCAATCAATGTGCTACACCACATTAATAAAAGGAAGGATTAAAAACCATATAGTCATTTCAATAGATGCTTATATAGAAATAGAAAAAGCATTTGACAAAATTCAACATCCATTCACACTAAAATCTTTCAACAAAGTCAGGTTAGAGGGAATATGCCTCAACATAATAAAGGCCATATATGACAAATCCACAGCTAACATCACGCTCTATGGTGAAAAACTGAAAACTTTTCCTCTAAGGAACTAGACAAGGATGCCCACTCTCACCACTTTTATTCAACATAGTACTGGAAGTCTTAGCTAAAGAAAACAGACAAGTAAAGGAAATAAAAGGTATCCAAATTGGTAAGGAAGAAGTAGAATTGTCATTATTTGTAGATGATATGATACTATATATAGAAAACCCCAACTTTATCACCAAAAAACTATTAGAATTAATAACTAGACTAAGCAAAGTTTCAGGATACAAAATCAATACACAGAAATGTTTTAAATTCCTATATACCAATAACAGACTAGCAGAAGAGAAATCAAGAAAACAATTCCATTTTTAATGTATCAAAGAGAATAAAATATGTAGGAATAAAACCAAACCAAGGAGGTAAAAGACCTGTCCTCTGGAAACTATAAGACACTGATGAGATTGAAGAAGACAAAAATAAATGAGAAACTATGTCATGCTTATGGATAAGAAGAAATTATATTGTCAAAATGGCCACCTTGCTCAAAGCAATTTACAGGTTCAATGCAATCTCCATCAAAATATCAATGGCGTTTTTTACAGAACTAAAGCAAATAATACTAAAGTTTATTTGGAACCACAAAAGAACCTGAATGGACAAAGTAATCTTGAAAAAGAGCAAAACTGGAGTTATCACACTCCCCACTTCAACCTATACTACAAAGCTAAAAGCTTACTAGGTGTGGTATTGGCACAAGAATTGCTACATGGATCAACAGAACAGAATAGGGAGCCCAGAAGGAAACCCATGAATATATAGTCAATTAATATATGACAAAAGAGACAAGAACATACAATGGCAAAAGACAGTTTTTTCAATAAATGGTGGGGAAACTGCACAGGTATGTGCAAGAGAATGAAACGGTATCACTGTCTAACACCATACACAAAAATAAACTCAAAATGGATTAAAGACCTAAGTGTGAAACATGAAACAATAAAACTCTTAGACTAAAACGTAGGCAGCAATCTCCTGAACATAACCATTAGTAATTTATTTATGGAAGCATCTCTTCAGGCAAGAGTAACAAAAGCAATAATAAACAAGTAGGATTACATCAAACTCAAAATCTTCTTCACAGCACAAGACATTATCAACAAAACAAAGAGGCAACTTACTGTATGGGTGAATATATTAAAGGGACTAGTATTAAAAATATATAAAGAAGTTATGCACCAAACAACCAAACAATCTGATTAAGGAGTAGGCAGAGGACCTGAATAGACATTTTCTGAAGAAGACATACAGATGGCCAATAGGCATGTGAAAAGATGCTCCACATCACTGATCATCAGGGAAATGCAAATCAAAACCACAATGAGATATCACCTCACACCAGTCAGAGTAGCTGATATCAAGAAGACCAGAAATAACAAGTGTTGGCAAGGATGTGGAGAAAAGGGAACCCTCCTAAACTTCTAGTGGGAATGTAAATTGGTGCTACCACTATGCAAAGCAGTTTGGAAGTTCCTCAAAAACTAAAATTGTAAATATCATATGACACAGTCATTCTACTTCCATGAATTCACCCAAAGAAAACAAAGTCTCTGATTTGAAAAGACATGTGCACCCCTGTTTACTGCCGCATTATTTACAATAGCCAAGATCTGGAAACAACCAAAGTATCCCTCAATAAAGGAATGGATAAAGAAGAAGTGGTACATGTATACAATATAATATTATCCAGCCATAAAAAAGAAAGACCTCCTGCCATTTGTGACAACATGGACAGACTCAGCGGGTATTGTGCTAAATGAAATGTTAGGTGAAGAAAGACAAATAACATGATTTCTCTTACATGTGGAATCTAAAAACAAAACAAAGCAAAATGAACAAAATAGCAGTAGACTCATAAACACTAAGAGTGTTGTGACTGGTGGTTATCATGGGGGAGGGGTTGGGTTGGGTGGGTATAATACGCGAAGGAGAAAAAGAGACACAAAACCTCAATCATAATACAAACTAGTCACAGGGATGAAAGTACAGCATAAAAAATATAGTAAATAGTTCTGTAACATCTTTCTATGTTGATAGATATTAACATTAGTTGGGGTGAACTTTAATAATGTAGATAATTGTTGAATCACTATGTTGTATACTTGAAAGCAATATAATATTGTATATCAACTGCACTTGAATAAAAAAGTTTAAAAATCAAGACTACAGCACAGGTATATTCACAAGGGCAAAGGGCTTCACTAATTACCCTGTGAAAGGAAAAAGGAAGTTAACACTGGAATCTCGGAATACATAAGTCTATATTTATGATTTGTTATATGTACATATTTGTTTAACTGTTTAATTTTCATATATGATTAAATATATTATGATAGTTCATATTAAGTATTTTGATTTTTTTTAATTCTCAGAAATATTCAGCCCTAAAAAATCTGATCAGCTATTTTTAAAGAGAGGTATCAGAGCAAGGAGAAACCAAGAATATTTAAGGTCAGGTTTGTATTGCTTGTAAGACAAATTTTATTTTCCTGGTTTACAAAATGATATCTGTTTCTTATCAACCTTAGACCTCTTAGTTTATAAAAAGATACGACATTTTTCAGTTTATGAAAATACTGAAGAAACAATATTTTCACCCAACTATGTTTAAATACTTTCCAGTCCAGTTACATTAAACTTTATTAAATATAAATTTCCTAAATGATATGAATTATTTTCTGCACTTAAAGGATACAGATTTTGGGAAAAATAATCAAAGAAAACAGAAAGATCAAATACATTAAATATTTCTTGTTAAACATGAGAGTTCTTAGCTAAGATGATATTTTTAAGAGAGAAATTTCTTATAGGAGTCAATTTACTGAGTTATTTCAATGAAGTAAATTATTATTAAATGGGATCAACTGAACTCACTGAGAATGACAACTTATTTTTAAATACAGGGTTTATGTCCCTAAACCTCGAACTTTTATTCAAAGCTGAAAGTTACCAAACTTACTGCAACAACAATTTAAGGCATTCTAACAAATAACAACAGTTTGTAAAAAATATGGTTATACACTTTATTTTTGATTAACATAAAACTTTCAGATCACTGCATTAAATTAAAAGGCACTTCCTTCACAAAGAATGTTTTCTGTAGGAAGCTCTCTTCTGTAATAGAATTTCTGAGAACATTAACTTTTGAAATATACAGGAGGCCTTAAAATAATGCTTGGCTTTTTCAATAAATAGAGGAAATTTTACTGTTTAGATGTTAGGTTTAAGAGGAAAGCATATAGGGAGCCTGATGATAGAAACATATGAGTGGAGTCACCAAGGTCAATATAAGGCAGTAAGTGAAATAATGCCACAAACACTAAGGTAGACACACCATTTCTAAAAAGATGTTTTCAGCTACAAGCTAATACATGAAAGTTGTGTGACTATGGCTGGTTGGCATTTGGGAATTGGGGTGAAGGTAATAAACTGTAGTTAAAGAAAATGCTTTATTTTAAGAATAACATTTTCCAAAATGCTTGTTTTAATATGTCTTCTCTTCCTCCATAGGGGAAACAAAAGTTCTTTAAAAATTCAGTACCATGCTCACAGTGAAATATCTAACTTATTAGAACAAAGACAAAATATGTCTTAAACAAAAATACAAACTTCATTTTTGAATTGTTCTTCTTTAAACTGAATGCTCCTATTAAAATAATGATACTTTCTGATATTACAAACTGCAAACTTGTGAATGAGGTTTATGAATATACTGAAATAATTCAGTAAAGGTTTTTCTGTCTTTTGTCTGTCTCAGCAATAACTTAAGATATATTATGGGGGGAAAACTATGATATAAAAAATATACAGAATGATTGGGAATCATAAGTTCTTCAGTTCTTCCCCTGGATCTAATTTACTCTTTGACCTGCAAATAACCACAGTTTTGGACCAAAGTATTTTTCATCTTAAAAATGGGTATACATTTTCTTAAAAAACTATCTCAAGGGGATGTTACAGAAATTAAATTATATTAAAAATTAAAGTAGTTCAAAATGTTTACTCTTACTGTATATTTTTACAAATTTCCAAGTATTCCCTATAATTAATCTGTATCATTTTAAATAAAATATCTGAAATATATTACCCTGTGTTTCCATCAGACTATGACTTCCATCACATCTTTGACAATTCTGTTCTCCAATAATTCTTTAGTGAATCTGTCTCATTTCTCTTTGTTTTCCACATAATTTGCAAATTAATCTACCTAAAATCATGACTTGATCATATCCAACTTCTGCTTACAATGTGTTTTGATTCCATCTTCCACAAAATGAATCGTGAATTGTCACAGCAGTCAGATCATTCAACGTTTGATTCCTGCTTTCACTTTAGTTGGTGCATCTCATTTTTGTCAATGCCAGGGTGTGAAAGAAACTAGTAGTAAGTACACTCACACGGGGGCAGGCAAGGAGACTGCTTACCTACAAGGAGTCTCTTGAGAGTTGGGAGCCTAAGGCTTCCCGGAAGCCCAATGGAATCAGTATCTGTGTGCTTCAAACATGGCGAAGGCTTCTTCTACTCCCTGCAGCACAATGGGACTACCTATAAATCCTTTTGAGTTTTGTTATTTCCAGCTCTGTTATTTCATTCTATGTTGTGTTCTCCATAAGGAATGTTTTTCCCAATGTCAAGAGAGACAAGGGAATGGACCTTACCACTAAGTAATATAGATTTTACTATTATCTTACATTCTAACTATCCAGGAACTTTTAGGTTTGTCTCCATCGTATTAAGAGAAATCTAAACCAGGGCTCATGTTTTATTCATCCTTTGATCTCACACGGTACCTGGAATTGTGTCACTTTATGACATAAACAGTATTTATTTTGTTCTGTTATTTGGAAGGCAGAATAAGTAAGCTTCTACACAGAATTGCTATGAAGAAGTCTGGCCAAGGTAAGCTGTATAATATTTGTAGGGAACCTTACTGTCTGACTTGTCTCTTGTACTGTTCTTTATTTTTCCACTCATGTTTAGAAGTTTCACAATAATGAGAATCTTTGTATTTTTCATTAATTTTTACTGGAAGCTAGAATTATTGATTCATACATATAAGTCATTTTTAGCCTATGAAATTTTCTTCTATTGGACTGTGAATTTATTTCTTTTAAATATACTCTGAACTTCTTGAGTATTAATTTTTCATATATTCCTTGTGTCTAAAAGCCATATCATTCAGATGTAAATTCTGCAATACCACTTCCACTGCTCGTCACAACTTACAGCCCATGCTAGGTGCTCAAATAGTAGAATAATTGAATGAATTGTGTACAATTAAGGCATTTTGAAGTTTTTAAAGAAAGGAAATAGACTGGAAGGAGACAACAATTACCCTTAAAAATATTGAAACCTGTTTATGGTAGCCCATTGATTCAGCTTTCTCAGAAAAAAGGCAGGAAACATTAATTTTAAATGATTCACCTTTCAAATAATTTAAAACAATAAAATATGTATATTTCTAAAATAGCTAACATTATTCAAGTGAAAACACTTAATGTTTCCAAAATTGTTCAATCTACAGTACTACAACTTGGCATAGGCATTTATTGGAAAGTAGATCAATTTATGACTCAGTACTATTAATAAGTTGCACTAATAGGAGACTCATTCCAATCTAAATTATTAACATATTTATCACTCTTACTACCTATCAGCTGCTGTAGCAGCTAACTTGAAATGAATTGGCTTGTCTCTACTTTGTTACCAAGAGCCAGAAAAGCAAAGCAAAGCATCATAAATATTACCATTATTAAACCTCCTCTTGGCAACATCAGCAGGGAGAGCCTGAAGAGCCTAGAGGACTCTAAAATAACTCACTCTAAGAGAACTGCTTTTAGGTTATGGAGGTATGTGGAAAGATGCTAAGTCAGGATGCTACTATGGTCCATAGCAAAATAAAGTGTACTTACAATTCTCATTTTGACATGGTACCCTGATAACACATTCTTAAAGATAATTGAAAACAACATAGGGTATAGCAGTTACCTAGTGCTGAATAAACTACCCCAAAACCTACTGTATTAAAATAAGAACATTTAACTTTCTGTGATTTTTGCAGGTCAGAAATTTGGATTGGACTCAGCTGAGCAGTTCTTCCATTGGTAACATTTAGCTGGGGTTACACAAAGACGCTGTCAGTCTATTGGTTGGGGGAGCATTGGTCTCAGGTACCTTAGCAGGGACTACTTTTCTATGTTCTATGAATCCTGTCTTCCACTAGGTAGTCAAGGCTTCCTCAAATGGAGTTTATGGAACAACAAAGGACTAATCCCAGTGCACAAATGACACTGTCTCACTGGCCCAAACAAGTCACATGTTTAAGTCAGAATCAATGTTGGAAGGAGCTATATAATTACATGGACACAGACAGATGTGATCCATTAGCCACTATAACAATCTACCATCTGTGGTAAGTCATAGGCATATCTTACAGTCTAATTATTTTAGATAGTATCTTTTTAAAAAATGTTTTATACTTACATCATTATAGATAAGCCAGAAATGCAAACTTTTTAAAAAAACATTTATATGCATATCTAAAATCGCATTCTAACTTTAGCATAATTGTCTTTAAATAATCAAGACCGAGTCATCAAATAACATATCATAATTTAGTCACAATCTATTGCATTTATTGCAGAAGAGAGTAAAGATCAGATAGATGTATTTACAAGGGACTGCCTCAAAAAGTAGTATCTCAAGTTTGGTTAGCTTTAATCAAACTTATAAAAGAAGGTTATTATTTAAGAAAAATAATCTTAACAGTAAGTTCAGGATTAATTTTTCTTTTAGACTAAAACAAGCTATCAAAATGTTAGGTAAAAATCACTAAATACCTGAAATTTGATTAAAAACATTGTTTTCTGCAGTTTCAAAGAAGTGTACCACAGGTAGGCTACCCAGATAAAACACAAGATGTACAATTAAATGTGAATTTCAGATAAGGAGTAATTTTTAACTATTAGATTGTCCCCAACATTACAATATTAACAAAATATCCTGTGTTTTTATTATCTACTTCTGACAACTATTATCTCAGTACATTAGTTTTAACAGGTTTCATTCATCATCCTCTATGGAGATGATACAGGAAAAGTCACCAAATAAACTTGATAAAGGAGACTTGGCCATTAAAAAATCAGTTATCTTCTATGTTTCAGAACTCCACTAATTGTATTTTGACAGGGCAGGCGACCACAGGCACAGACATGTATATAAATGAGATTTTTGTTGGGTAATGTTTTTCTAGGCTGGGCTGATCTGTTCATACGACCAATGATTTTCCTCTTAACTGGAGTTAAATCTTATGAATGCCTCATATCTACTGATAATATTTTACATACTTATGGTTATGAAAACCATCCAGAAACTTGTAATATTGTCTCATTTTAAAATGCAAATTTACTTGAGATATTAAAGCCTTTAACATCAACTAATATCTCTGTCTAAGAAATCGAATGTTTGAAGTTTAAAATGGTCTCGTGAAATATGGGGATATTTTCAGGAATATGTAAACTTGTAGTAGATGAATAATTGGAGGAAAGGAAATGAAGTATTAGATCTCTCTCATCAATTAGATTATAATGAGAAAGAAATAATGGTTTAAAACACTAATCCCTAAATCTCTCTCCCTCTCTTTTCTTTCTCCACCCCATATATACATATACTAGAATATACATTAAATATATACAAGCTGTATATTATTAAAATACTAGGAATATAATAAAGAGTAAATAATCCTTTAAGATGAGAAGCAACAAAGAAATTTTTATGTCGGTATATTGATGACTGTTTTCTATAATACAGGAAAGAGCCTCATTTAAAATAAGAAGCTTATATTAATTTATACATATCTTTATATATATCTGAAATACCCTCAGACAATAAAACAGTGCATTTTCCCTCAGACCTATCTCACAGATTCAGAAAAGTGCTTCTTAATGAATTTGAAATATATCATAGAATCCTTGACTGAAATAAATATTTTTTTAAAATATGTATTAGCTCAGGCTACCATGGCAAAAGACACACACTGGGTATTTCTCACTGCTCTGTAAGCTGTAAGTCTAAGATCAGGGTGCCAGCATGATCAGGTTTTGGTAAGAGTTTCCTGGCTTACAGATGACTTTTTATTTTTTCCTCATATGGCAGGGAGAGAAAGTGCTCAAGAGTCTCTACTCAGGTGTGTCTACTTAGAAGGGCACTGATCCCATCAGACCAGGGCCCCACCCTCATGACATCATCTAACTCTAACTGCCCTCCAAAAACCTCATCTCCAAATACTATCACATTGGGGATTATACCTTCAACCTAAGAATTTTGAGAGACATAAACATTCAATCTGTAACAAAATGCTGCTTCTTCTAGAAAATAATTTTTTTCTGTATCACCTCAAGAAAAACAATTGAGATACATTAGTTCAATTTAGGCATGCGTCTAAACTTGAACTAATCTCTCTGTCTATGGGGATTGTACAATGATGGTCAAGGACTAGGCCATATGTCTACTCTTGGCACAAAAGTAAGAAGTAATTTCTACCTAAAACAAGTGGAAGACAACTGCCCTGTTATCAGAAGAAAGCAATTGTTTGAGTGGTTAGAATACATATCTCCCATATATAGTATAATTCCAGTGTTTTCTGAATCATCTTAGATTTCCCAAAACTTATGAAATAAATGTAATTCTTTCTTTCTCTCAATAAGAAAAATTAGCTTATGTAATATTTAATGTTATTGACATTTTTGGTTTATGTCTAATAATTCTTTCTTTTAAATTATATTTACTATCACAAATAGGAAACTCGGACAAAATAAAAATGAAGCCTTCAAAATTATCAGGAAAAAAATCCTTTTATATGCCATTTGATTCATAGCATTGTAGTAACATGTAAAAAAGCAAAAAAAAATCACCCATATAGGTACTCTTTGTCAAAAGAATATAAAAGGCATTTATTTGTCTGGATGCTTAAAGTCGGGCAAAAAAATGCTTAGTATCCTGTGAGGTCTATATTATCATTATTTCCAGCATTTGGAACTGGAAATTTAAGTTTCTACCACTAGCAAATGGTATCAAGTTAGTAAGGATATATATCCCTTTACACATCAAATCCTCACCTGGAAATTAAAGAATTTCAACTTAGTAATATGAGATCTCTTTTGTAGGGCTAACACTGTGTAATTTCAATTCTGGTTTTACCCAGGGGTGATGGGACTGGAAATTCTTTACAAATGTGACACTAGCAAGAATTAATAAAAGATTGAGCACCAGGTGCTGGATGTTCATGCTGTGCCAAGCACATTCACATGTGATTGTTACTGTAGAGTTGACAGTTATGAAGTTGTGCTTGTTTATTCCTGCAATGCATTCAAGTAATGGTTTTCAGTGCCAAAATAATTTTAATTAGAAACTCACCACACCACAGTAAATAGTAACACTAAAATGCTTCCATTTTTCTAATTTCTTTATCCTTAACAGGAACCAAAAAGTGAGACCTATTTTCAGTACTGGACTACCCCATTAGGTAACTGGACATCTGCCAGGTTAATTTTGAAATATTTGGATTTGAGGAGGAAAGAGGATGGCCAAATATTTTGAACAACTACACAGGGACCCAGCATTACAGGCATCGCCTCACTTGCAAATCTATTGATATAAAATCTGCATAAACATCTACTCCATTTATCTATGGTCAACATACCACTCTAAGATCACAAAAAGCAACAAAACTAAAGGTAACAGAAATTGTATTGCTTTCCTGCTTAGTTAAAATAATAAGGATACATATTTTTTTTATCATATGACTGAGCCTCATAGGCTATAGACAGTAATTCTTGGTAGTCTATGCATGTATTCTGTAGTTTATATGATTTAGAATATATTTAGAACCTGACAATCTATATTCAAATATGTACTCTTCTGCTTGCTAATTAACTTCTTGTTTCAGTTTTCTCATCTATGAAAACAGAGATGGTAATATTAGCACCTCCCTAGTAGGGCTAATGTAAAAATTAAATGAAGTAGCATAAATAATGCTTTCAAGTCAATGTCTCACATATAGTAAACATTGTATTTATTTCCATTGCCATTACTTTCATCAGTGGTAGTGATAGAATCATCATCATCATTACTTTCCAGTTTTACCCTGAGGGATGAAATATGTTCTTGAATTATACTACCATGTTTCCATTTCTGGTACCTCTAACATACATGATCTTGGTAAATTACCAAATCTCTCTAAGCCTCAGCTTCCTCTTGAGGAAAGTAGTTGTAATAATTAGCATATATTTCACACAGGATCAGCAACATAATTTTCAAGGCTCATTACAAAATGAAAAGGCAGAGTCTGTCTTTCAAAAGCAGCGGAAAGTTCCAGTATAGGTATTAAGAATGAAGCATTTTCCTTATGCAGTCATTTTCTTGACTTAGCCATCATGTATTTTTATTTAGTATTTAATGTTTTTCAAAGTAAAGAAAACTTAAAAATCTAAATTACTAACATTAACTTTACATTGTGCAATGTGGGCTTTAAATGCATATATCAGAGCATTTAACATATGCAAGGAATATTCAAAACTATACAATATGTCTTTCAGTGTTCATCTCTAGGGGTTGCCTTGAATTGACCAGAATAAACTAACATAAGCTAGATTCAGGAATTTTGAAAGGAGGAATAGAGGGTCCCTCCAGGCACTGAGAAGGCCTGAAGAAGAGCTTTCTTGACACAGGATACTAATGGGAAAATCTAGACCCTGGGAGTGGACATGGCAAGGTCAGAGGCACATACACATGTTCATCTCTTACCAGTCACTGAACTGATAAGCCTTACCTCTGCCAAGGTCAGGGAGTGAGCCAGTGGAAGGACCAAGGCAGGAGCACACAAAAGACGGGTGACCCAAGGGTATTGCAGCCCACACTGGAACACAAATAATGAGGTACCTGGTACCTGGGCAAGAGACTGTCAACCTGGGAGAGATCCACTGCCCCATGCACCTTCCCCAGACTCTGTGGGGGTATGTGAGCCCAAAGCTGCCTTCTTAGAGTTGTAGCCCAGGCTAAATACCATGAGTCAATCTTGGGGTGTAGCTTTCAGGTTGGGAATCTGCATGGTCCTTTGACACAAGGAAATAAGGGAATGGGCAGCTGAGATCCCCCTAAGGAGATAGGGAGGCTGTGGGAAAAAGCCAACACATTAGCCTGAACTCCAAGACTTTATCCCAGGCTCCACTGTTCCATTAGGATCATTTACAATATACAAATTCAAACATAAAATTAACATACACAAATTAACTAACACCATACACTACATCAATAAAATAAAAGATAAATATAACATGATCATCTCAATATCTCAACAGAGGCAGAAAAATCATTTTTACAAAATCTAACATCCTTTCATGATAAAAAAAATCTCTCAACAAACTATACACAGAAAAAATTTATCTCAATATGATATAGTCCATATATGAAAAGCCCACAGCTGAAAGCTTTTCATCTAAGATGAAACAAGGCAAGGATGCCCACTCTCACCGCTTCTATTTAACATAATACTGGAAGTCCAAGCCAAAGCAATTAGGTAACAAACATTAATAAAAGCCATGGAAAAGAAGAAATAAAATTATTTCTGCTTTCATATGATATCATTTTATATGTAGAAAACCCTGAAGACTCCACAAAGAACTGTTAGAATAAAAAAATTCAATAATGTCACAAGATATAAAATCAACATACAAAAATGAGTTACATTTCTATACACTAACAATGAACTCTGAAAAGGATAGTTCTTAATAAGAAAACAACTCCATTCATAGTAGCATCAAAAATAGCAAAACACTTTTTTTTTAATGAAATGCTGAGTGGTAGGTAGATGCAAGATAAAGGTAGAAAACATAATTTAGTGTTGTAAGAGAGCAAATGTAGATGATCACGTGTGTGCCTATAGACTAAGTATTAATCCAAGCTAGACAAGGGCAACAAAACATCCACGGATGCAGAAGATTTATCTCTAAACAGGGGGGGGTGAGGTTCTAAGCCTCACCTCTGTTGATCCCCATTTTCTCACCTGATGGCCCCCCTGCAACTGCGCCTGTCTTAGGTTGTTCCTCCCTTGAGGAATCTTACCCATCTCTGGCTAACCAGTCATCTTCCGGGGCCATACAGGGAAATGTAAAGTTGGTAAGTGAGAAGCAATATTCTTTGAAAAGGTTAGCTTTTTACTTCTTTGCCCTTGCACTGTTCACCATGTAAGAACTTATTCACTATGTAAGAACTTGTTCACCATCTAAGAATTTGTTCATTATGCTTCAGAAGATTGGAGACTGTTGAGAAATAGGCTTGGGGTTGATTAATGATTGTGCATTGAGTCCCCTATACAGAATTTTATTGTTGTTAACAACCATTTGATCAATAAATATGAGAGATGCCCTCTCAAAAAAAAAATTATCCAACACTCAGAAAAAAAAATAGTAAAACACTTAGGAGAAAACTTAACCAAAAATTTGAATAACTTGTGCACAAAACTACAAAACACTGATAAAATAAATTAAAGATGGAAGACATCCCATATTCACGGATTGGAAATTTTAATATTATTAAAATATCCATATTACCCAAATAGTCTGTGGATTAAATGTACTCCTAATCAAAATCTCAATGGCATTTTTTACCAAAATAGAAAAAAGCAATCCTAAAATTCATATGGAACCAAAAGAGCCTCAAATTAGCCAAAGCAGTTTTGAGAAAAAAGAACAAAGATGAAGGCATCACACTTTCTGATTTCAAAATATATTATAGATATATAGTGATCAAAATGATATAATACTGACATAAAAACAGATATATAGATGAATGAAACAAAATGGAGAGGCTGAATAAGTTCCAAAAATACACAATGAGGAAAGGATGGTCTCTTTAATAGATGGTGTTGGGTAAATTGGTATTCCCATACAAAAGAATGGAACTGAACTCTTATCTTACATCATAGACAAAAATCAACCTAAATGGATTAAAGATTTAAATATATGACCTGAAACCATAAAATTTCTAGAGGATAATTAGGAGAAGAACTTCATGACATTGTTTTGGGAAATTATTTCTTAGATATGACACTAAAATCACAAGTAACAAAAGCAAAATTAGATAATTGGGACTGCATCAAACTAGAGCTTACATCAACAGGGTGTAAAGGCAACCTATAGAATAGGAGAAAATACTTGAAAACTATAGGTCTGATGAGGGGTTAATATTCAAATTATAAAGGAACTCCTGTAACTCAATTGTGATAAATAAACAAACAAATATAGAAACATTCCATTAAAACAAAATGAACAAAGGACCTGAATAGATATTTCTCCAAAGGTGACATACAAATGACCAACAACTATATGAAAAGATACTTAACATCACTAAACAAGGCAATAAAAATCAAACCACCGTGAAATATCACCTCACACTTTTTAGGATGGTTATGATTTAAATATGAAAGTGTTGAATAACAAGTGTTGACAAAGATGTGGAGAAACTGGAACACTTTCACACTGTTTGTGGGAATATAAAGTGATTCAGTTGCTATGGAAAGCAATAGAGAGACTCCTCAAAAAATTAGCAGCAGAATTACCATATGACCCAGAAATCCCATTTTGGGTATATATCTAAAAGGATTGAAATTAGTATCTTGAAAACTTTTCTGCACTCCCACATTAATTGTAGCATTATTCATAACAGCCAAGATACAAAAACAACATAAATGTCCACTGATGGATGAATGGGTGAAGAAAATATGCTTTTTACATACAAAGGAACATCACTTAGTTTTATAAAAAGAAGGCAAGTCTATCATACACCACAAATGGAGGGGCTTAAAGACATTATTCTAAGTGATATAAGCCAGTCACAGAAGGACAAATACTACAAAATGATACTTAAAAGAGGGATCTAAAATAACCACTCACAGAAACAGAGGGCAGAATATTGGTTTCTAGGGGTCGGGGAAAGGAAGAAACGGAGTTGCTGTTCAACAGGTATGAACTTTCAGTTGCAAGATGAGGACGTGCTAGAGATCCACTGTACAATATTGTATACTGTGCTCTTAAAAATTTTAGAGGGTAGAGCCCATGTTAAGTACTATTGTCACAATTTTAAAGAGGTATAGATGTGTCAGATACAGTGAAGACTGATGACTTTATGTTTTGTTTTTGTTTTTGCAAGCACTTTGAGGTTGGAGGGTGGGAACACATCACAAAAAGAGATGAACAGTTTTTGTACGATCACTAAGGAAGTTAGATTATTCCTGTATGAAATGAGGTAACAGTAAAGATTTTACTCAGAGCAGTAATTTTGAATATTAGAAAGTAAATAATTGATAGTAGTATTGAGAATGTGTTGGAGAGTTGGATAGGATGGAGGCATAGAGAACACTTTGTAGTTGCTGTAATCCAAGCAAAAAAAAATCACAGGGACGTATTTTTAAGGAGTAATGCAAGAAATGGAACTAGGAGAAGTAAACTTGATAGCTAACTAAGTTGTTGATGTGTCTTGAGAAAACAGAGAAGTGATGATATTCTACAAAAGTCCTGCTTGAATAACTACAAAATGCCAGTGTCATTTACTGCAGCAGGCAGTTAAAGAAAATGTTCATGTCTGGTAGAGAAATGATCAAAAAATTTTTTGGCATGTTAATTATGAGATGTCCATGGACATCAAAGTGGACTTGGTAAATTTTAATTGAATGTATGAATCTGGAACCGATGCGTGAAATGTAGACACACAGCATAGACTTGAGCGTCACTGGCATATAGGCTATAGTGAGAGTTATTTGATTACAAAGAATGAGAAGAGAAAAGCAGCATGGCCAGCCCTTGAGGGATGCCTGACTTATGGAGTGCAGCTAGAAAAAATGAGTTAAGAATGTTCAGAGAAAGTGTCCTGAGTGAAAATGTTCTAAGATATTAAGGGAGGAAAAACTTCACAGTAAAGGGAACTGTGAACTATTCTTACTACAGAGGAATCAGTCAAAATGCTTACAATTTTCTATTTGTTTGAGCAAAAAGTTATTTGTCACTTTCCTAGAATGGACATTTTCAACACAGGTGGATGTGAAATTTAGATTGAAAGGAGAAAGAGTATAAGCTACTTTTTGCAAAAGTTTGTGAGGGGAATGAATGAGAGGGTAATAACTAAAAGATAATGAAGAATAGAGAAATGATTTTAAGATTAAAGAAATGTGCAAGGTTAGAAGAGTTAAAAAGGGGATAATTAATCTATTGAACTCCTTGAAAAAAAAGACAACTGGATACAAAGTGTAGGTTACTGAACATTTTAGTATTAAAAAAAGGGATATCATATTCTTTTACTTTGGAGCAAAGGTGGAAAGTAGGTGAAAATACCAATAAATAAATACAAGTAAGTATTTTAAGTCAGAAAATATTTAGCATGATACATTTGATGTGAAGTTGCAGCAAAAACCTTAATGAAAGCAAGGGGAGAATCTGGAACTGGAGGAGGGAGGCAGGAATCAAGGCAAAGAGGCTGTTACGGCGTCAGGCATTGGATGAAAGCCATCCTAGAGAGAGGGCATGAAACATTGCTCCCCCTACTGGGTAAGAGACATCTCTAGACAGTAACCCTTGAGAGAAGGGAAACAAATAAGGTGATCCCTAAGACTGTTCCAGCTCAATTCTTGGAGAAAATTTCCAGACAGAAATGAAGGGACAGGATATACAAACAAAGCCTGCTCTTCTCCCTGAGTTAAAACAATACAAAGTTCAGGAAGATAAAGATGGCTAGAATTCATGAGGCATAATGCCAGAGAGGAGAGTTACACAGAGAGGGAATTCCTGAGATCTGCAGAAGATTTTTCTCATATCTTCGTGAAAATACTGATTGGCATACACTCATGAGGAATCATATTATGATCAGAGAAAGACTATTGGTAAGGAATAGGCAGAACAACCGCTGGAGATCACAGAGAACCGAGAGTAGTTCATGTTCCGAACAACCAGAGTGGAAAGTTCTTCCAGTAAATGGCACATCAAACAGAGTCCTTAATAACGGGGCCAGTCAGCCAAAGATTAAAAACTATTCTGGGCTCATCCAACAAAGCTTAAAGCAAGCATCTAAAGCATCACATTGTTTCCAAGTAACTTAACTGAAGTCTAGAACAAAATCCAAACAGATTTAAGAGGACACAAAAAACTTTTAGAACCAATAACATATACTTAAGAATGCCTTATATTCAATAAATCACCCTCCATGTAAAGAAGCACGGAAATACAAAGCTTAATGAGAAAAAGGACAATAGAAACTGACCTAGAAATGACCCATATGATAGAATTAGTAATAGTAATAAAATAAGAATAATCATGATGATAATGAATAACTTTTGAGCATTAAACATGTACCAACATGGGACTAAGTGATTATCATTCATCACTCAATGTAATTAAAAAAAATATCCCTCTGGAACCCAATCATGTTCCCGTTTTAAATGGCATAGAAAACCTTGCCAGCAACATACAGCTTAGCTATAACAAGACTGACTCAAATTTAGCTGACTGAAATGTCTAGTATATCCTCTTACCTATTTACCTATATTATTTTATTGTCATTTGAAGTTAGAGCTATTCATTAACAGTGAGTGATTCCTAACGTGATTTAAGTGAGTAGAAGTAAATAATTGCATCCCACAGTCTGTCATCATTCTGCAGTCATATTTAAAGATTGAACTGATTTGAAACTTCATTTTCACTAAATTCAAAACAAGTACCTCAAATTAGAGCAACATCTTTATTTAAATATTTTTTCAAAGGATTCTAAAGAATACAATAAACATATGTAAATGACTGATACAGGTTCACAGCAAATACCACATATGAAACAAAAGATATGATACTAGCCGTTCAGAGAAGCCCGTTTTTCTTTTTTTTTATTGAAGTATAGTTGATATGCAATATTACACTGTTTCAGGTTTCAACATAGTGATTCAACAATTATCTACATCACTGAATGTTCATCACACTAAGTGTAGTTACCAGCTGTCAACATACAAAAACCCTGTTTTTCGTTCTTGACTTCTCTCCAAAATCTGTCTTGCTTCTTCTGCTAGATTTTACATCTTCTAATGGTTTCTCTGGGAATGACATCTAGAATTAGCCTTCCTAATTCCCATCCCAAAGCCAGACTATCAAAATGTCAAGATCATCAGGACTAAATTTGGAATTTGGTATTATTAACAGTTTGGCCAAAGGCCACAATATATGAATAGTAAGTTTATAAACTTAATGGTTCATTAGGAAAAAGTGAATAATAAGATGCAATATTGAAAAGATAAAAGTTGAACAAGCCTTTTACTGAAAGAATTTATGCTGGACACACACAAAAAAAACATGAATATAAGGATCCTTTGATTATATCAGTGGTTTCTGAACCATTTATGTGGCCAAAAATGGTACACACATAAATATGTACCATATTACGTATTCACAGAGATGAAAAGATGAAATGAAACCAATTAGAGGGTAAAGTTTAACTGATGTTACAATTGATTCAACTCTTTTAATATCTGAATTTTAAGTTATGTATATATGAATTATCTAATAAAAACATTTATAAGATTATTTTCAATTAATTTTACTTAATGTATCAGAAAAATTACTAGAAATACCTAGTGATGAAAGAAAAGGATATCTGATAAATTCTTAACAGCAGTCTTTGTTCATTTTAAAATTCTAACACATATCATTTGATTCACCTAAAAACTCTCCACTCACAGATTTCATTTGTGTAATATAAGCGGCTCAATAGAAAAATGAATACATGTACTATTTGGATTTCAAATAATATATAACCTAAAAGATCTTAATAGAATAAAATTGTAGGCTAAGGGGAAATCATTATGATTAAAGGATATCAACTCCATATAATTTTGTTCAGGCACATATTTTAATTTCTTAGAAGAAGCCATTTATTCACTTTCAACTTTTGTCAAATTTGTTCCCAATAAAAACAAGTGAAATTATTTCTTTTGTAGAAGTCATTCATGAATCACTAAAATAACGAATACAGCTTTCTGTGAGAAATATTCACATGATGTTAATGCTTTCAAAAAATATTGTTCATAGAAATAAGACTGAATTTACATTATTTTATAGACTGTTTGCATATAGTTAATATAACTCAGGAAAATTATTTCTATTTTTTATTGTATTTGTTAAGGGATTTTTTACTGCAGGAACATAGTGCTAAATAACTTTTTTTTTCTCAAATGCAGCTATCTTTCTTAAGATTTAACAATTAGAGTGGGGCATTGGTGAGTTCACGTACCTGAGTCTTACCGTCCATAGGAAACTGGTTCCCTACTGTGTGATGTTACAAATAAAAAAGAAAGATAAAGACTTTCAAGGTTAGGAGGTTAAAATTTAGTAGCAAGGAGAGTGGATTTGCCCTCCCCATAAAAAAATGTCAACGACCACCACCAAATATCTTTATTTCTTAACCTTTATTGTATGTTTTCTTAATGGAAAACTTCTCAGCATTAAGACATTAACCTAGACACTAGTATTTCTGTATGTGGGAACACAAAAAAGGTCACATTTACAATAGACTTTGTAAGCCTAACAGTTTCCTTACAAATCTACCTACCAACCCAGATATGGCATATGTTAATTTCTATCCCTTGATTAAAGGATAAAAGCTAAGTATGCATGTATAGGTTAAATACCTCAATACTAAGCTGAACTGATATTTAAGTATGAGTCTAATTATTATGATCAAATATATCTGCCCAGACCGTTTTTATAGTTTTCAATAGTCACTAGGGACTACTAGCATCCTGAAGGGTCACCAGGATCTGGTGTATATTCCACAAGACAACATCAACAAAATGAAATGCTGTGGCCTCTTAAATCAGTTTGGATTACTATTTATTTCTATACTTAAAAGCATTTTATTGATGTCATTTATGAACTAGGCTCTGGAGAGTTGAGGGAATTGTTTTGAAAAGGAGAAAGAGAAAAAAATTTCAGTTAGAGACATAGTACAAAAAAAGTTTGTGATGAAGTACAGGGCATTCACTAACATCACAGAACCAGACTAGTGCAAAAACAGCTCTGCTGAGGAGAAATAGGAGATAAGACTGGACAGCTTCCAAACTGTACTCTTTTCCCCTCCTGTAAAAGTCCTTATTCAGCTTTTGTTCAGAACGTCAACTTACAAATCTCCACTTCTCTCCCTTATCCTTTATTTTAAAGAATTTCTGGCCATTCCCCCTAATTATTGTAGAATTTGGCTACGGGCTCAAAATTAGGATGATCATATAAGTTATATCCAATTAGTAAAAATTGAGAGTGAGTGTTACTGTGAATTATGTCATGACATTTGTTATGAATCAGGTTGTTCCAGGTAAACAAGTATATACAAGCATCCTATTCATCTTGGTGTCATCAAAACTGCACTACCAACAGGGCTTCAACCGTACTGTCCTCCATACTCAAACATGTATGACGGCAGACAGACCCTGGCTCTTCCCATCATTTAAAACAGTCTCATACCCAAAACCTTAATCTCCAGTATCATAATTACTGACTACCATCTCCTGTTCATCAACTATCATTCCAATGCCACCTTTTATTTAAACACATCAAACCCAGCAATCACTAGACCTACTTTCCCTTATTTTGATTCCTTTCTCAGTTACATTGTTCCTTGCTCAGCAATATTAGGTCATCCAGAATTTCAAGAACTTTCTTGCCTAACCCCTCTTTTTCCCCTTAGATTTCCACCTTTAAAATGCAAACCCTCTATTTCGGCTCATCCCTAGCCCCTGGCCTCACTACTGTAGCACACTTCCAAATATACTGGATACATTTTCTTGTGATGAGCCTGGATGAACTCTTTTCTCTCTTTATATTATTTTCATTTGCATGCACCCTTTCACCCCTTAGATTGAGTTCCAAAGCAAGGGTATATAAGTGTGGTGTGCATGTGTGTATGTGTATACATTACGTATATAAACTAAGAAAGTTTATAAAAATATGAATGTATGTATATATGTACATTTTATAATCTTTCATAGTTTGCTCCAATTTCCAGTGGGCATTTAATGAATAGATTTACAGGATATTTTTAAGCACATTCTTTAAAGCAAGCACTGGATATGCAGAATAAAAACCAAATGAATAAAACATGTAAAAATACTAAGCACTAACATTTATTTAGTACTGAATCTTTTATCAATCTCTAAACACAGAATACACTAGTCAATCAAACACACATTCCCACTTCAGCCTTCTACATCCCATTCTAGAACCCCAACTTCTCAGAAGAATCCATTCTATTATTTTGAAGCTCCTTTTTCTTTGTCTAACTCAGCTGGTCTTTGATTTACTATTATAATAAACTAAGTGAATAATAAAGATGATCTCATAGGCTTGTGTGTATATATGTGGTTATGTGTAAAAACCTTGATTTAATTGATCAAGTAACTTTTTAGATATTAAGACTCTCATTATGAATAAGCATAGTCATTCTGATACATTATCTACAAAACAATTATCTGAGAAAGGCACTATAATTTCCTCTGATTCAATAGAATCATTTTTAGGTTTTAAATAAGCTGCAAAACTTTTATTTGCATTAAATAAAGGTGAAACTATTTTAAAAGTAAACTTTAAATTTTAAAATAATTTTAGATTTACAGAAAAATTATAAAGATGTTACTGTTTGTTCCTATACATCCCACACTCAATTGTCCTTATCATTACCATCTTATATTGTATGGTCATGTGTCACAGTTCATGAATCAATAGTGGAACAGTAACTAAAGTTCATATTTTGTTCAAATTTCTTCTTTTTACTTAATGTCCTTTTTTTGTCCTAAGCTCCCATACAGAATACCACATCTTATTCAGTGTTCATGTCTACTTAATCTCCTCTTGGTTATGACTATTTCCTCAACTCTCTTTAGTTGTGATGACCCCCCTTGACAGTTTTGGAGAGTGTTGGTCAGATATTTTGTTAAAATATCTCTAATAGGGACTTGGTTGATGTTTTATCATGAATAGACTGAGGTTATGGATTTTCTTGATAAGAACAGAGATAAAGTGCTTTTTTATCACACTTCTATAATCACATGATATTGGTATGACGTATACTGTTGATATTCACCTTGATCACCTGGCTGAGGCAGAGTTTGTCTGATTTCTCCACTGGAAAGCTTCTCTGAGTTCCTCCTTTCCATACGGTGCTCATTGGAAGTGAGGTACCTTGTACAGCCTGCATTTAAACTATGGAGAGTAGTACTCCACCCTATGGGGAGTAGCTACATAAATTATTTATATATAAATTATATACTCATAGTGGTTACATAAATTATTTGGAATCCTTCTGCATGGGAGATTTGTATATTATCCTCAATTTATTTATATATTCAATTATTTTATATGAATATGGATACTGCAGATATTTATTGTGTACATTGGACTATAATCTAATAGTGTTTTATTTTGTTGCTCAAATTGTTCCTGTGTGAGGGCTCTTTCAGTTGGCTCCCATGTTCCCTTGATGTATTTTGAAGGCTTTGTTTTGTTTGTTTTGTCAGGTCACTTGTTTGGAACTTCAAGATGGTATAGGCTCATATTATACTCAATTTCCTAAAATGTTCCTGGTTGTTTTTCCTGGAGAATTGCATTAGGAATGAAGATCTGGGTGCTGGACATATTCATTGCTTTTTGCTTCTAGGCCCTCTCAGTAGACAGAGCAAAGGAATATAGCCTATATAAGAACTAGTGTGTGTATATATATATATATGTATATATATATATACACACACACATATACAAATATATGTATATAAAACTATAAATATTTATATGTTTCTATATTGCCTTTTTCTGTATTAAGTTAAACATGAACTCATACTGATATCTCCAACTCTAATCTTGTACTGCTTGGGTATTTCTATCCTCTGCTCCTTGTTTATAACCCGACCCCCATGCCAACAGTGATAAACACTGCTCCCAACATCTATCATTCGCTTACTTAATTGCTCGATTCCAATATACACAGATAGCAGTATTATAATTGTTATTTCATACCTCCCCAGGAAACTTTATCAGAATAACACTAATACGCATTTTCTTTTGCCTTTAGTCTTACACAATAGTCATTTATTTCCAAAATTACTTGTTCAACTCCTTTTCCCCTCACTTCCTTCAGTAAGTTTATTTCATATATTTGTTAATATATTTGGATACGTTTGCAAAGTCTACATTCACCCTGGAGCTACTGACTGCCTCTTTTTTTTTCAATTTCACACATTAGAGTTTACTCTTTGTACTTTAAATTTTGAAAATATTGAGTGTCATATATCCACCATTACAGATTCATTAAGAATAGTTTTATTGCTCTAAAATATCCTCCGTGTGCTACTTTTGAACCCATCATGCTCCGCAACTCCTGTCAACCACTGGTCTGTTAAGAATACACAAATCCAAACAAGAATTCAGCTATAAATAAAATTATTTCCTGTTGAAAAATTCTTATCACAAAGTACTGGTCATGTAACAAGCTGACATCTGAAGTGTATATGAAATATTCCCAATTATTTTGGAAATTAATAAATGTTCTTAAAGAGTCACAGTTGATATCTGTATGCATATGCATTTTTAAACTTTGTTTGCTAGTGATTATTTCTATTGATTTAATCACCACCTGAAATGGATGTCTTAATTTAATCCTAGCATTTGGAAACAAGTTATTTCATGTTCAGATTAACCCAAATTTCACTCATTATATTGATCATGTTAGTGTTATTACAGAATTCAGTTGTGTATTAGAAAAAGAGGTCATTTTAATTACAGAGGTTAATGTAGTGAGTGTAACCATGCTAGATCAAAACCTTCAATTGTTCAGTTAATGTATGATAGTCTATATAATGCTTTTTTGTGTGCATCCATCTATGTGATTTTTACTGAATCTTTACAGAGAAAATTAGATGGTTCTGCATATGATCAGGAGAATAACTTCTTAAAAGTATTTGATTTAACAATACAAATCCTTCCAATTAATTGAGTATTGATAAACAATTCTACTGAACCTAGCATATTTTCAGATCCTGTGTCATTTGGTGATATAAAAGAGGTACACAATGACCTAAGGGAAAACAAACAAACAAATAAAACAATAATCTAGTTAGGAAAAATTCATGAATCTGTATCTCTCCATCTATCTGCATACATATAAACATATACTCTTTCTCTTTCTTTTTCAATCCATTACCTATATATTAACAAATTAATAACCTGACTCCATCACATTATTCCTAAACTGAAAATTCTATAAATACTTTTATCACCAATAAGTCAAATTCTATGTATAATATGCCCATTCAAACTTTAAATCTCATCTCCAGCTACTCTCAGATATAAAACTTTTATTTTTACTAAACTGTTATTCTGGTTAACTATCAAACACTGTGAATTCATTTGTTTTCCTCTTTATATTGCACAAAAAATTCTTGACTACATACTAAGCATATTAGATAATAATTGTGGAGGATTTCACCGATGGGATATTACTAGATCCAAATAGCCAAAAAAGACTTTGTGAACAGGTCAAACAGCAGTTGGACTATAAAGAATGGATAGATCATTAACAAGTCAACATTTTTATTTTTCAGTAGTGAATTTTACCTCCCTCATCTTCCATTTTAATATAAATGAGTATTTCAAAAACAAACTTTACTGGTTAAAGAATGTGTTTCTTATAAAAAATTTTGTGAGGTTAAAGGATAGAAATGAAACATTTAGAATTTGGGGCTTGGCCTGAAGAAAGAAAGGAAAACTGAACATTCTTTTGTTCCTTAGACTATTCTAGATGAACATTATTCTTTTCCATTAGCAATAACAATTCATTTTTAAACAAATTTTATTTTTAAATTTTTGAATTAATTATGATAAAATGGGAACTAATGAAACATTTTTTTAAGGTATAGAGTTAATTAATATTATAAACCTGCCTGACTAGTATAAAGCCCAGATTCAGGTGGCTTAGTAATATGCCATCATATGAATGAATTCAGTCTCTTCCTTTCATTTTTATTATTTATAGACATGAGTGTTATTTGACTATGTGAAGCTAAATGAAAAAGAGAAATTACACAGAAATGCCATTATAGAAAACCCCTGAAACCCCCATCCTATGCTCTCATACCATAATGTTTATTTTGAACAGATTTTAGTCAGATGCCATTGAACTTGTATGAAAAAAATTATCCTTTATGCTCTTTTTTAGTTATTCAGTATCACAAAGAATGCTAAAAATGACGCCATACATAGGTAAAACGTACTCTCATTTTTCTTGTGAATAATCTTGATTTTTAAAAATAAAAGACTTATTAATAAATAAGTATACAGTCTGACTAGTAGCTGGATTTTCAACCATTGAGGTATAGGGCAGCTGTATTGGTTAAAAAAATAAAGAAAACATGGGTAGTTCACAACTTTAGGTGTACTAAAGTCTTCAAATACTCTACTCAAATTTGTTACACAATTTAGTTACTCTTGCAATTTAATTTGACGCCAGCAGGTGGCAAAAGTGTGCTAAAGCTTGGCCAGGGGTCAGCAAACTATGGCCCCTCAGACTAGCAGGCTGCATTTGTAAGGATTATGCTAATACAACCACACCACGTCACCGTGTCTTCTCTTCCTTTCAACCTGCTTATTTTCTTCCTAAATTCACAATTGTGATTATTTTGATTATGGTGTCAGCTATGTTTCATCTTGACCTGTCTGAGAATAAGAGGAAATACTCTCCATTGACAAAGTTACTGTCCACTGTACTTTAGTTTAAAATGGATGTACCAGTGCGCTGACTGTAAGGGCTTACACTGCTCACCCACGTTTCTTGTGTAGGCACTACTACACAAGGTGAAAACTATGTAGATTATGAGCTGTGTGCTCTGTGAGCCAGGGGAAAACCTTCTCTATTCTGACTGTAGCCATGCTCTCCCCACTCTTAGTTTCTACAACTCTCTTCCTCTGATAAAAACAAATTAAAAATCACAACTATATACACATTCAGAGTTTACAAAATGGTCTACATATATTATATATCATGTAAAATTTCCTGTAGTCAGAAAAACAGAGAGTACGTACATATTCAAAGTGTGTATTATATCATATATATAGCTTGTCACAAGAAAACAAAATGAAATCAGTATATGGGTAACAATTTATCCATGTTCACCCCATCAGATACTGGATGAGCAGTGAAAACACATACACCTGGGAGGGCAAAATCATGTCCATCCCGTGAGTTCAGAGATGGCTAGGGACAATTCCCATTATATCTGAAGAAGTTAGAGGACGATAAATATTTTGAGAACATTTAGAGGAAAACTACTATGCGTATAATTAAATAAATAAATACAGCATATTTCAAGAGTGGGAAGAAGACCCAAATTTTCACATTGAAATACTAACCCCATGAAGGACTAATGCAATAAATGTAAAAATGGCCCATATGTCTAGAAATGTAACTGTGCATTTTTCTAACACCTATAATGAGATAACCCTAGAGTTCTTCAAGAGAAGGAAGAAAAGTTATCTCCAAAAACTGGTTACTAGGTATATTTTCAAAAATCATCTGTATAGTCAGGGACATAGGAAAATAAAGGAACAGAGAGACAGAATCCAAGAAGTACTGATCTAATTCTCAATCAGGTAATTATGCAGCAGTAATAGAAAGTAACCTGACTAAATTACATATGAAGTCAGCCCTATGTAGGATATGGGGGTATATTCAGATGAAATTGAAATCCCCCATATAAAAATATGAAAAGAGTACAAAACCAAAAGTAAAAATAAACAAACTATGATGTTGAATGTTCACATCCTTAATTATGACTTAAAAGCCTATTTTAATGATAGATATGGGATTAGGAAGAGGATTTTTCAGTGAATTCAATCACCTTAAAAAAAGTTAATAGATGACTCTTAAGCAAATTAATTCAGAAATAGAGGTAATAGAAAAACTTATTTGGAATTACAGAGATAAACGGAAAAAGAAATAATTAGAAAAGTTATTAGACTGCTTACTTCAGGGAATGGTAGTAGAATGAAGAATGGGAAAAAGGAAGGTCTCTTATTTTACTTTATAACCTTTTAAACTGATTTTCTTTTTACTATGTGCAGTCATTGGTTTTATAATTTATTTATTCAAAAATATTTATTTAATACAATTTACAAAACAGCAATATAAGTGGGAAGGATATAATAGCAATAATAAAATACCTAATATTCTTGTGTGTTTATGTGTGTGTGCGTGCACATGCTTAAAATATGATGTGAATAAGTGTACACAGTCAAACACCTCAGATTTTTCTGACTCCAAAATTAGTATTTATTCACCAATAGTGGACCCAGAGTCTGTTGCCTTGCACAGTCCCACTGGTCTGCACTGCTATTGCATGCTGTATGAGTGGGAGCCCTTTGAACCCAGAGCCCAAGCCCACACAAGGCAAAGACAGATTCTTCGTGTAAGAAGCCTCATGAACTGCAAAGTTACACACAAGGTTGGGTAATGTTCTTTCTTTAGAGTCCAACACATGTCTGATCAGGGCTATGTAAATTGGAAGTCCATACACCCATATGATGTTCACGTGTTCCTGAGAAGGGATATATTCATTCTTTCCCATGGTAGGCCTGTCTCAGGTAAGAATGCTCTTAGCCATAAGACATGAGATTTTTATAGAGTAATATTCTCCACTTTATCAAGACTATAGTGTGTGATGGATTACCACAGAGTGTTTCTATCAGCTTTCTTCTCCACTGATACTAGAATTAACCTAACTTAAATTTAATAATAAAACTTTATGTTATTCGATACCATCAGGATGTAGAGACTGTGCCTGGTCTGCTACATCTCAGTCTCAGGTTGAAGGGAGTCTACAGGTGGTTACTTTGTCTGAGAAACTCAGTTAAGCTGTGTCACTCGTCTTATTGTGAATAATGGGGAAAGTTTTAAGTGGGTTTATAATATTTTCAGATGTTAAGATCAGCATGTTTTCTTAATTAGAGTTTAACTAAAGAGCAGAGTAATGGAAGCTATGTCATTAAACGTGGTAATTCACATCACACTGAGCTTCCTAACTGGTGAAAGATAAAGACTTCCACTTAGGTTTCTTAAAAAGCAACCTGAAAATAATTTTTGAAACTCATTTTAAATCTTGAAGTTATTTATAAAATATTCAAAATATTAATGGTGTTTTTAATAATAACCTCTTAATATCACTTATTTTCCAATGTATTCTCAAGTCAACAGGAAACTCAGGTTTTCAGAATTACACTAAGTTAATGCGTAAATGATTTCCTAAATACACAGTGAATCAGAGCCCAAATTTAATATAGTCTTCCATGAAAGAGTCAAAAACAATACTGAAACAAAAGAAAAGGTCTCACATTTCTCTCAAACTTTAAGTATTCTGAAAGTAGAAAATGAAATCAAAATGGATAGTCACCTAATCTTTTATTTATATTATTAGAATGTGACTAACATGAAGATAGATATAGCTTCACATTTTACTTATAAAATTTCATTTATTTTCACTTCATCTGCAGAAAAGAACGCTATCTGGAGTACAGTTCTATTTTTTTTTTTATGTTTGCCCCATTCCCTTCATATCTGTAACTTTTCTTTCTGGAGTGATCAGAAAAAGATGTAATGATGATTAACACGGTGCAGGCAAGGAAAATGTACTCCTGTTATGACTGTTTTATGCAGCTCCTGTAAACTGGAGTGACAAACAACATCCTCCTTTAGCTGAATCTGAGGTAATCAGACAGCATCTGCCTTCTGTTCTCTAACTCCATATGTAGAAAGGAAATGCTAACTTTAAAATCATTCATCTTTTGAAGTGCCAACTCTATTCCCTCCAAATCTCTGCTTGTCTCAGTGTTCTTTTTTGAAGTATCTTATCTTGACCACTCTATATTATCAAATCTAACACCATTTTTTTATTTGACATTTCTGAATGGAAAACTGCTTTTTAATATTTTTATCATTTAAAAGCCTGAGCTTAGGGGAAAAAAAGGTTTTCAGCTGCAAAACTGATAGCTACTCCTCTTGAAAAAAATAAAAATGAAACTAACTGATCTTCATGTACATCTCTAAAATTATCAACTCATCTGTTTCAATCCAGACAACTCTTTGTTGACTTGAAAACATAATTGCTGTAACTCATCCTAGATTATTTTTGTCATCTGGTATTTTGAACCCACCTAGGAACCCGTGGTTCTCCCTTTGTCTATTTAGGCCAATCGTTCTCATCAAGGTGTTGAAGAAGGTGGCAGAGGTTGCACTGAATCTTTATCCACACTCAGTAATTGACTTATAAGAGCGTGGCTTTGGTCATTTAGTGGGTGCTATTGTTTGTCATTTACAAAACTAATGAGTTGGATAAGGTGATATTTGAGATCCTATAAGACTAACAATCTACAGTTTGAGGTCATTTTAGTAAGCCATTATCCAACCTACCTCTAAGACCTCTATTATGCTCTGATTGCATTAAGTAGATATCTTATCCAAAGATAATGAATTCAGAGTCTGGTTGATGGTCCATGAGTGCACTTTCAGGGCACAGTATTAATCTTTGAACACAAACATTCCCATTCTTAATTGAATAGCTCAACTTATCTACATGATATTTCAATAAAAAATATTTCCAGTGTTTCAGAGAATGTGTAGGTTCCATCATAAATGGGCCTTGAAATATATTATATTCAAAATCTTGTTTCTTCCTGCTGTTTAGTTGCTTCACATATATTTTATGTTACCTATTCAACAAGCAATTATGGAGAATCTTATAAAAGTAGAATATAATCATAGCACTCAAGGAAGTTTAGAAAGTTGCATTAGATATGGATATAACTGAATATATTAGTTTATATTGTATAACAAATTACCACGAGCTTAGTGGCTTTGGGTTAGCTGCATCCTCTGCATAGAGTCTCACCAGGCTAAAAGCAAGGTGTCAGCTAGGGCTGCAATCTCATTGGAGGGTTAGTGTCTATTCCTCTGTCTTGCCAATGGGTTTCAGCCCCAGGCAAGTTCACTATCGATTCAGTGTGACCAAAGAAATTGATGGCAAAACGTTCTTGGGGTGAAAGGGTTATACCCAACTTTATTTCCAGGTGGCAGGTCAGTCACCAGAATCCCACTCACTCAGAGCGAGTCTGTGTGCAGCAAGCCGGTCTCTGCCTCTGGGCTCCTCTGTCCGCACAACTGTCCTCTGGGCCCCTCTGTCTGCACAGCAATCCTGCACAGCCGTCCTCCGGGCCTCTCTTCAGTCGTCCCACACAGCCATTCTCTGGGCCTCTCTGCACAGTCGTCCCACACAGCTGTCCTCTGGGCCTCTGTCCTCAGTGCTGCCACCACTCCAGCCTCTGCTCTGCTTTCCTGCAGCCTTGCAGCCCTGCCACGGTGTCACACCCAGAGCACTGGGCGGAGCTCTTTATATAGAATCAACAGCCATGTACTGCCCACAGGTGTGCAGTGAGCTAGTCAACCAGGGCCAGGTGAGAATCCTGGCCACAGGAACTCTCATTTTATCCACGTCCTCATTCACCGGTTTTAGCAGAATTCAGTTGCTTAGAACCATACGACCAAGATTCTTGCTTTCTTGAAGTTGGCAATAAGGAGTCATTCCCATCTACTAGAAGTTGTCCACCATTCCTTGCATGTCTCTCTGCAAGGAGCAAGGCTGGCAGAATTCCCCATGATTTAAAACTCATCCCTAAGAAAGGGTTTCTTTTAAGTGTTCCTTTTCAAGTCTGTTTTAGGGATTTACCTTATTAGATCAGGTCAACCTAAAATAATCTCTCTTTTGATTATCTCAAAGTCAACACATTACATCTGGAAATCCCTTTGCCATAAAAGTTGCATTAGATATGGATATAACTGAATATATTAGTTTATATTGTATAATATAAAATGAAGTGATATTCCAACTGGTCTCACAATCAAAAGCAAGGGAATTATATGGGGTATGTACATTGGTTGGGGCAGGAGGGTATTTGGGGGACATATTAAAATTCTGCCTATGGCAAACTACAAGTTAGAATAAAATAAATGTCTAAATAAGATAGAAGTTAGATGTATGGCAATTAAAATTATACATACTATGAATACATTGAGGAAGAAATGTGGATGAGAAATGGTAAAGCAAGTCTCAACGCACATGTATTTTGCTTTGAGCAGTAGAGATGTGCCAAAGGAAGAAATAATATATTTTAATAAAGAGCAAAGTATGTATTTCAGTGAAATATGAAAATACACAGACTATTTCTGTAGCCCCATTTGGCCAGTAAAACTAATGGGAAAGATTAAGGCCATTCACATGAAAACCTTTAAACATTACCCTTGTTTCAGTAGACAGTGAGAAGCTGGTAAATGTTTTGAGTGTTAAACTGTCCTCTACTTGCCCCTTCAGATACCCTCTCTGCCCTTCATCCTGGAAAGCCTATCTATCTGGACCACATTCATGAGATCCCTTGCTTGTGGGCTTCCAGCTGGGTTTGACCAATCAGAAACAGTAGCAGGATATCTGGGGGAATGAAGAAAGTCAGGTGGGTTTTATTCCTAAGTTTTCTTCCTGTGAGGCTGGCTACTTCTTGTGACAGGTGTCCTCTATACACAGCCATTTGTATCTCTGGTTCCCAGTAACCATTTCCTTCTCTCTCTCTTCAGGTACAATGATGGGATAAATGCTGGGATGTGAGCTCCTGGGTATGGTAGTATCCCTTGTGCTTTTTCTTTAATCACCTAATGCCTTTTCAACTTCTCTTTATTAAACTCTCTTCAAATTGCCCAGTTTGAATGTCCCATCTGTTTGCTACTGGGATTTGACTGAAATTAGGACTGATGTAACTGAAATTCTCATGGGAAGATTAATGTGACAATGATGAATAGATGGTGGTGGAGAGGGGAGAGACTGAATATGTTTGTCCAGCTAAAAGTAGTAGGAAGGTATGAACGAGGGGTGAGCATGAGGATAAAGGACAGATGATGCAAAAAATAATGTAGCGGTAGAATACGTAGTACTTAGCACCTGACTATATGTAGAGGATAAAGACAAAGAGTATTAAAGGTAGTTCAAGGATAAAACTTGGTAACTAAGTGAATTGTCTTTCCATTGTGGAAATACCAACTTCAGAAGGAAAAACTAATTTAGTGGCTATTAGGAAATATGAGTTGCTTTCTGATCTGGTATATGTCAACATGGTGGATATCAAGGAGAGAAAAGTTGGAAAGGTGGGCTTAGCATTTCAGAGGGTAGCTGAAGCTAAAATTATGACTCAAGAATTATATAAAAGATGTTAATAACTGAATTCATAAGAATTACTGTGTCTTAAGAAAAAGCAAAGGACAAAAAAGCAAGAGCAAAACCTTGAAGCACCTATTCACAGGGAAATTTGGGGGCAAATTTTCAGACACAGTAAAGTGTCTCTTCTCTTTCTCTTCAGAGATGTTAAAAAAAAAGTCAAGATGATGCAAGTAAAAAAAAAAAAACAGAAGACTTTTAAATAAGCAGGAAATGGTTGGATTAATGCCTATCTCAGTGCCTGCCTGGTAACAGCTCAAACAAAGCAAAGTCTCAGCCATAACCATGATGACACAGGGGTCATGTCACTGACACAAGCTGTTTGACCAGGGGTAGATGTCTCATCCAAAGATAAAGAATTCAGAGTCTGGTTGGTGGTCCCTAAGTGCACTTGCATGACACAATAAATCTGGCCAATGAAAACCTTGCCTTTAAAAGTTTCATTGAGAAACCCACACAGACTGAGTTAGTAAGTACAAGTAGCTAATAGTGTCTCAGGTATAGTAACATTCCAATGACTACTGAGGGTCATATGCAAATCAAAATTAAGAAGCAGTGGTAGTAAATGATAAAAGCAATAAAAGTCAGCCAGCTGACAGAGGAACAGACATAGGCTAAAATAGGAATCACATCAAGAATGTTGGTTGTAGATCCATGACTGACTGTTGATCCCAGAGATCTGCACTGACTCAAGAACCATCTTCCACCACATTTCTTTGAGGCTTGGCCCTGTTAAAATGTCTGTTCTTAGATTTCTCTTAGCTCTCTACACATATCCAATATAAAACTGCCTTCATCTGTGTCAGCCTGAGGGGCTACCTGTTCCTACCAACCAAATGTGTCCAAAAAATCAGAGAATCCTTAAACTCTTGCTCTGATCTCTCTTTCTCTCTAATATATACATGTAATCAGTAGGAGGAAAAATCAAGAAAACAATGATCAGAAGGACAGAAGCAGTGATAGGAAATGCTGGGACATTAATTAGGTAAAATAAGTCCTTGCCCACTCTAGGATGGCAAATTAGCAGTTCATGACTGGTAAAACTTAACAAAGCTCTCCCATGCAAAACAGAATGTTGGCAGATAAGGAATAGATACAGCTGTAACAATGTAATGGTCCCTAGAAATAAAATTCAACCACCTTCAGCCCGTTTCCCCAGTGCCATGCTTTGTGCCATCTGACTGCCACCTCATCTTTTAACCAATAAGCTATGTATAACTGACCAAGAATAGCAACCCATTTGCTGATTTGCGACCTGCAAGTGTCAACCTGGAAAAAGATGAACAGGCCAACCAGATGATCACCACCAGGAATGGAAACTAGGAATCAGAGTCTCATCCAATCAATGGGTAGAAACTGAATTTAAAAGACATTGTGCATAACTGGAACCAGAGAGGTCATGATGGGTCTTGTTCACCATAAATTATATGATGAAGGAAGTGAGTGACAGAAGAGTCCAAGGGCAACAAGGACATATAAATAGACTATAGTTGTCATATGAGTAATGTCATTTTAGAGGTATGCAAAATACTTTTTTTTGAGGTCCTTAAGACTACTTTGAAAACAGTAAAAAAAAATAGTTTCTAGGGCAAAACAGTAGAGAGATTTTGAGGATGATAAGATCATGTTTTATTTGGGAAAAAGGAACTTTAAAGACTTTGAGAAAGCAATTTCAGCAGAAAAGTAAGGAAAAGGAGGAATTGCAGGAGATGAAGACTGAAGGCATAAATGAATAATAAGAGCTAAGAGGAAAAGCCTTTAGAGCAATAAAAATGAAGATAGCTTTTGAAAAGAAGAGGCTTGATCAAAGAATAATAGGTCACAGCTGGATCAAGAAAAGGTCCTTTCTGATGCATTGCTTGGCTTTGAAGTATGGGGGAAACTAGAGAATATTTTTAAGCAGCAGGATAAATTCAATGGAGAGAATTACTAAATTGTGAACTCCTAGAGAATTCCTAGAGATTTTTTTATTATTAAAATATCTTCTAACAGTTACAAAATTAAATAATATATTTTTATGATCTGTCCCTCCCAACTTTTATTTTTAATTCTATTAAAGGTTTTTAAAGAGAAATACTGAGAAATCACCTGGTTCAATTAATCATTTTAGTTAATAAAATCATTCTGTGACCATTTGCCTAAATCAAGTGACTCAAATGCATAAGGTGTGGAGTCCTAATGATTGAACTAAAATTTTGATATTTTTGCTTTCCCATTATGTATGTCCCCAAATGATTAAATAATGAATCTTTCCGTAACTTCCAACTTCACCACAAATAAAAATGTGAGCATATAAAGAAATATGAAAGTGTCAAAGATTGTTGTTAATTTCTAAGTGTTAGATGTGTTTTTTCCACAGTAGGTAGTAGATCTGACTATATATTCTAAAGAAATTATAATCTATGGTCTATATATTTTAATTTTCTATTTCAATGACTGTGGAAAGTTTGATATGGATTTAAGTGTGGAATTTTTTAATTTTGATTTTTGTTTGGTTTTGCTTTAAAAAACAAACTGGAAAATATGTCAGAATGGGTCCAATGACTATGAAATATGTGTCCTGCTTGAAGGTAGAAGCAGACTAAGGGAAGGAGACAGAAGTCAAACCAACAGGGGTGTGGATTTTACACTGAGGTCAGTTACTTGTTCAGTTCAAACCTGGAAATGGTAATCTCATCTTTGGTGATAATCTGAGGAAATGCCATGAAAATTTCTATATTATAAATAAATTGATAACAATGATAAATAGGGAAACATCAGACTCTATATCTAGTGCACAATAAAGTTCATATTAACTGCTAATAGTTAATTCTGATATTGAAAAGTATTAATCTAGGCTATCACAAAGACATGTTCAATGTCATATACATATAGGATATTCAAAGTGAAAGAAAGAAAAGAAATTTTTAAATGAGTGTCAGGTACAATTGAAATGCTAAGAAATATTTGGTCAAAAAATAACTTTGAAGCATGTATATTAGTATCAATGTTTAATTATTATTTCAAAGCTTATTTATTTACTCAATAGCTATTATAAGTCAGGTATTTTCAAAGTACCTGGAAATTAAAAAATGAACATGGCAGAATCCCTATTTTCAAGATGTTTCTAGATAACTGAAAATATAAAAATCACATCCTATTATATCAGAAACTAACTGGACATTTAAATTTGAAAGCTCATCAAAGTATCTTTATTTATAAGTACTAAATACATTTACATCAGAATGTATATGAAAACATAACCAACATAGAAATAATGTGGTTTTCATTTCTAAAATGGTTTAAATACCCATCTATTCTACTAATAAAAACTGTCTTAGTAATTTTTCATTTTAAATAGTACTTTTTATTTTTTCAGCTTTATTGAGATATAATTGGCATATAAGTGTGTGTTAGTTTAAGGTGTATGGAATGTTGATTTGATATACTCATAGATTGCAATATGATTACTACCATAGCATTAGTTAACACCTATCACATCCCATTTTAAACTTTAAATGGCTTTACCCTTACTGCTCTTATCTCTCATTACTATTTTGTTATTGCACACATAATAAAAACATACATAATAAACATCTTGAATGTTTATTATTACATAATAAAAACAATCTTGAATGATTTTCCAAATTCTGTTCTTAAAAAGCATAAATGCATGTGTAATCCTTGCTGTCCTCTGAAGTGTGAAGGGTGTGTGTTAAATAGAGCTAGACAGATGGCTAAATAAATAGAATATCAAATATAGTAGATTTATGAGATTCCACCTTAACATCTTACATAAAATTTCTTATATGAGCTGTTAATTTAAATGAAAAAAATAACTAGTTAATCAAAATTTTTTATTTTTTTATTTTATACAATCCAAACATTTTGAGGAAAAAAATAACCTGTTAATCAAAAGACTACCTAATAACAAAATCCCTGTACCAGATGGTTTCACAGCTGAATTTTATCAAACATTTAGTGAAGACTTACTACCCAACTTCCTTAAAGTTTTCCAAAAAGTAGAATAGGAGGGAATGCTCCAAAACTCATTCTATGAGGCCATTACTCTAATACCAAAATTAGGCAAAGACAGCACACCCAAAAAAATTACAGACCGATATCCCTGATGAACATAGATGCAAAATACTTCACAAAATATTAGCAAACTGAATTCAAAAATACATCAAAAAGACCATGCATCATGATCAAGCAGAATTTATTCCAGAGATGGAAGGATAGTAGAACTTTAAAAAATCCATCAACATCATCCACCACATCAACAAAAGGACAAGAACCACATGATCATCTCCATAGATGCTGAAAAAGCATTTGACAAAATTCAACATCCATTCATCATAAAAACTTTCAAGAAAATGGGGATAGAGGGCAAGTACTTCAACATAATACAGGACATATATGACAAACCCACAGCCAACATTATACTCAACAGCGAGAAACTGAAAGCTTTTCCTTTAAGACTGGGAACAAGACAAGGATGCTCATCCTCCCCATTTTTATTCAACATAGTTCTGGATGTCCTAGCCATTGCAATAAGACAATGCAAAGAAATAAAAGGCATCCAGATTGGCAAGGAATAAGTTAAACTGTCCCTGTTTGCAGATGACATGATATTGCACTTAAAAAAACCCTAAAGAATCCACTGTAAAACTACTAAATCTAGTATCTGAATTCAGCAAAGTTGTGGGTACAAAATTAATACATGAAAACCTGTGCATTCCTATACACTAGTGATGAACTAGAAGAAAGAGAAATAAGGAAAATCATTCCATTCAAAATTGCATAAAAAAAAATCTAGGATTAAACCTAACCAAGGAAGTAAAAGATCTATACTCTGAAAACTACAAGACACTCATGAGAGAAATTAAAGAAGATACAAATAAATGGAAACAAATCTCATGCTCTTCAGTAAAAAGAATTAATATTGTCAAAATGACCATTCTGCCTAATGCAATCTACAGATTCAATGCAATCCCTATCAAAATACCAAAAGCATTCTTCAATGAACTAGAGCAAATAGTTCTAAAATTCATATGGAACCACAAAAGACCCAGAATAGCCAAAGCAATACTGAGAAGGAAGAATAAAGTGGGGGAGGGGGATTATGGTCCCTGACTTCAAGCTCTACTACAAAGCCATGGCAATCAAGACAATTTGGTACTGGTACAAGAACAGACCCATTTGAGCAGACTAGAGAGCCCAGACATAAACTCCAGCATACATGGTCAATTAATATACAATAAAGGAGCCATGGCCATACAGTGGGGAAATGACAGCCTCTTCAACAACTGGTGTTGGCAAGACTGGGAAGATACATGTAAGAGAATGAAACTGGATTATTGTCTAACCTCATACACAAGAGTAAACTCAAAATGGATAAAATACCTGACTATAAGTCATGAAACCATAAAACTCTTAGAAGAAAACATAGGCAAAAATTTCTTGAATATAAACATGAGCAACTTTTTCCTAATCACATCTCCTTGGGCAAGGGAAACAAAATAAAAAATGAACAAATGGGACTACTTCAAGCTAAAAAGCTTTTCTACAGCAAATGACACCATAAGCAGAACAAAACGGCATCCTACAGTACGGGAGAATATATTTGTAAATGACATATTCACATGGGGTTAACATCCAAAATATATAAAGAACTCACATGCCTCAACACTCAAATAGCAAATAACCCTATTAAAAAATGGGCAGAGGATATGAACAGACACTTCTCCAAAGAAGAAATTCAGGTGGCCAACAGGCACGTGAAAAGATGTTCCACATCACTAATTATCAGGGAAATGCAAATTAAAACCACAATGAGATATCACCTCACACCAGTTAGGATGGCCAACATAGAAAAGACTAGGAAAGACAAATGCTGGTGAGGATGCAGAGAAAAGGGGATCCTCCTACATTGCTGGTGGGAATGTAAACTAGTTCAACAATTGCAGAAAGCAGTATTGAGGTTCCTCACAAAACTAAGAATAGAAATACCATTTGACCCAGGAATTCCACTCCTAGGAATTTACCCTAGGTATGCAAGATTCCAGTTTCAAAAAGACATATGCACCCCTATGTTTATTCACAGCACTATTTACAGTAACCAAGAAATGGAAGCAACCTAAGTGTCCATCAGTAAATGAATGGATAAAGAAGATGTGGTATATATACACAGTGGAATATTATTCAGCCATAAGAAGAAAACAAATCTGCCATTTGCAACAACATGGATGGAGCTAGAGGGTATTATGCTCAGTGAAATAAGCCGGGCAGAGAAAGACAAGTACCAAATGATTTCACTCATCTGTGGAACATAAGAACAAAGCAAGAACTGAAGGAACAAAACAGCAGCAGACTCTCAGAATCCAAGAATGGACTAACAGTTGCCAGAGGGAAAGGGACTGGGGAGGGTGTGTGAGGCGGGAGGGATAAGGGGGAAAACAGGTCATTATGATTAGAACACAGAACATGGGGGGAGTCATGGGGACGGCAGTATATCACACAGAAGACAAATAATGACTCTATAGCATCTTACTACACTGATGGACAGTGACTGTAATGGGGTATATGGTTGGGACTTGATAATGGGGGTAATCTAGTAACTACAATGTTGCTCATGTAACTGTATACTAATGATATCAAAAATAAAAAGAAATAACCTATATCACTTTGATTCATCTATACTGAATTTGCATGTCAGCTTGACATTTCTGTATCTTCATGTGTTTGTGTGTGTGAGATGTTTGTTATACCTAAAACTGTAAACTTATGTATTTATTTTCTAACAATGTTCATTTTCAAACTGATTCAACCTTAATATCTTAGAACAAAGCAGAATAATAAAAGGTCAGACAGGCTCACTTAGGATTGTTCTTTCCCTTTCTCTCTTGTTCTTCCATTTTAATATACTTCCTTCCTTTGCCTACATACAGTGCCTTCCTAATGTACAATTTGTTACATCACAGAGGAAAGCCATCCAAGAAACACATTCTCATTATAGGAGTCATTATGTTACTCATTACAGGAATATTTGCATTTTAATAAACAGAGAGTATTATGCTGCTTAAACATTTGCTTCTAGATTCTAGAATTCAAATCCCAAGTTGGTTAGGTAGTATAAGCAATTCAGGTAAACATTTTAGACTCAGTTTCCTACTAAGTGGAGGTAATAATTCACTACATATAATTGATATAATGATAATATTAGAAAATATATATAAAGTATTCAGCAAAATATATGGTAAACAATACATGTTTTATAAATTTGAGTGAAGGATAGAGCTAAAATTGACCACATTATCCATTAAAAGTATAAAATAAGTTATATAGAATAAATTGAGATATTTCTATATTTTAATCAATACTTAACACATGGCAGACATTTTGTTCAATTACAGAAATAAAGTTTATCTTCTGGGGGAGTTGTTTTATCTATGAATGCACACATTTGTGTAGGGGTGACATTCCCAATCTTCTCTGAATGATAAGGACAAAATGTCACCTTGGCTCAGCAGAGCAACAGAGTTTGCAGTCATATAGTGCCTCCTCTAAGCTGTGCAAGTGACAAATACTAGTTTGTAACAACTGAAGTGATGGTAGAGAGAAGAAGGGGATTTGGGCTCCAGTTAGACCTGTTTTGGAAGTCAAGAAGACTGACTGCTGGACGTTTTTCTTTCTGTGTTCTTAATAATCTCAGAATTTTTATGGCAACATGGATAGTGCTGCCTGAATAGAAGCCTGTATTTTCCCTGTTAAAAAAAAAGGGACAAGGGAGTTTGTGGGAAGGACCCACCCTGGCGCTGTGCAGGTGGCACAGAAGCTGCAGGAATGCAGGAGCGACAGTCGCCATCTCAGCAGGAGAACAGCTTCCAGGAGACTGAGGGTAAAGTTGTCATCACTAACACCAAGTGGCAGGGGCCAAAGTTGAGGACTGTGGATGAGTCACACTTTGCATTTCTCTCTGTATATCTAGCATTTGAAGGTGGATCTGATACTTTTTGAACTGAATAAGCCCCAGGTATTCATGGTCAAATGTAAAAAAGGGAAAGACTTTGAGAGAAAGGAACCAGAGTTGATGCTAATACAGACAATTATAACTCCAAAAACTGATTGTAATAATTATAGTTGTATTGTAAGCTATTAAACTGGATCAATAAAGGGATACATACAAACAGATAATTGCATGTAATTTAAAGAGTGATGTGATGGAGACATAATAATTACACAGAATTTATCTATATATGCTAATAAGTAAGTGGTCAAAAAGTGGCTCTAAGATCCGTTCACTCTTTACATGCCTGTCGATATGCTAATGCAATACTTCCTGCTTAATGACCTGAACGATCCCTATTTATGAAATGCCTTGAGCAGTGTGTATATGAAAAATATCATATAAATGATGTAATGATCTAGTTATAAAGTTGAGATGTTTCACGACTTAGTTTTTTTGGTATAAGTGAAGTGACTACCCACCTCATTCTGAAACCTCACACATTACCTGAGCCAAAGCACGTTCAGTGCAGGAAGAATGTACCTGGGAATGGCATCGGAGGTCTCAACCCTTCCCTGTGCCTTGTAATTATTTGTATCTTTGAAATTAAATTCTAGCTACCATACAGATATATAATACATACACAAAATAAAAAAATACACTAATTTTATAGTTCTTAAGGATAAAAATGATCTTTTCTCTAGAGTAACTCAAAGTTAAAATAAAATTAACATTAATCACCACCATGTATGGAGTCTCAAATATATTCTTGACATTTTGCATATGTCATTTTATTTGGTTTTCAGAAAAAATACAAATAACACTATTTTCATTTTAAATAAGAAAACAGTCCATTAAAATTTTAAAAGATGAAATAAAGTTTTAAGGAAATTTGAAAAAATTTGTTGCTAAAATCCCCAAACTAAGTAAAGAGCTAAGCATGTATCTGAACCTATCAGGAGCTGATTTAAATACTACCTCTAGACTAGTAAAGGAGTCAATCAAGTAAAAACTAAAAAAAGAAAGAATAAAATCTTTAGCAGAAGGACATTGGAGCACAGCCAAAAGTTGAAGTCTAGGAAGTGTCATAGAGGAGTTTATATATAAGGTAGGGCAAAGACATGGGACAAGCACCATGATTGACTTTTCCTGTCTATGATGAAAAATGCCATAATAAGAGCAGGAGAGACTCCATCCTAAGGCTAAGATTCCATTTTAAGAAACAGGGCATTAAGAGGTAAGATTCCTAACATATTCTTTGATAATCAGACAACAACCCACCCAATCTTCAGGCAAAGCAAGCATTCTTAACTGATTTGTCCCCACTGCTTGAGGGTAACCACTGTCTTGGAGAGGAACTGGATCAGTAAATTCCTTGTGTTTAAGTTTATCTTTCAGAATTATCTAGAGGACTACCTGTGGATGAGGACATAGTGTCTTTCACGGGAGAGAGACATCATGAGACCACAAGTCAAGTCTTTGTTCAAGCAAATGCCTCTCTGCCCTTTGCCCTATTCTTAAAAGCCTTAAAAGACAGAATATCCAGAAACCTCCTCTCTGAGGTTGCCTGAACTTTGCCTTTTTTAAAGTGTGCATCTTTAAATAAAGCTTTCTCACTGCTCAACTTGTATTTTGTCTCTCTGCACATTTCCAGTGGTAATATGCTAATAAGTGGTCAAAAAGTGGCTCTAAGATCCGTTCTTAGCATCCGCTCTAAGCATCTTTATTTCTTTGCTATTTCATTTTATTTCCAAGTCTTTACCTTAGTCTCCAGGAGCATAATGCATCTTCTCAATAACTGTCTCTTTATTCCTGATAAGTAGGGAGAGGGTGCTGAGAGCTCAGATTTGGGCCAGCAAGTTCCTGTCACCTGGGTGACCCAAAGGGAACTGGGGCTGCAGTAGCCTGCCTGACAATGTCCTTTCTTTTGAAAGTTCTTAGAATATAATCTCACTCCATCCAATGTCCCACAGCTCCCCCAAATACTGCGGTGGTAAGGGCTAGTCCTCACACCATGCAGGTCTAAGCAGACACGGGACACACAGGAGTTAGCAAGGGCACCTATCCTAACTCTCTGCACTTTCCTGTTCTCAGCCACCTACAAGGCAGCTGCCACTCATTTCTACTCTCACTTTAATGAATTCCTTCCTTACCTACAATCATCCAACTTGCTCAATAATTCTTTCTCATTCAGAGTCAAGAACCCTCTTGTGGATAAAACTGCAATGTTTCTAGAATCTCCTGGCCATACTGCATCTCCATATTACTAGGTGTTTCCAATGGGTGGAGAGAATTAGTCCACTTCCATATCAATAGGTAACTACAAGAGAAAGTGAAGGCATATCTGGACTGGAGAGATTGGGTGAGATCCCTTCTCCTACAGCCAGGTTGCAAGAGACACAGGTGAGCAGAAGTGGATGACTGCTTGTAAGAAATAAAGTGGCTTCTCCCTTTGACTGATTTTGATTTCAAAGGTATTTTGCCCTGGGATTTTCCCCCAGAGTTACATCTGGCATAGTTGGCAAGACCTCTGAACCTGAAATCTGTCTACATGGGTGTGACCCTTGGGCAGACTGCCCCTAGAGCTGGTGGGAGATGCCCAGAAACACCCTGTGGGTAGTAAGGAGGCCCAAGTGGCTGCAGCAGTACAGGGTTCAGCTTCACCCAGGAGCCGCCTATTTGTGAGGCTTTTAATTGGGGAGCCTCTAGTGGGAAATTGGTCTAGGGTAAAGCATCTCCTAGAGGGGCTGGGCCTTCCCCAGAATTGAGGAAGGGTGGAGACACCAAAAGCTTCAGAATTAGACCTCCATGAGATAGAAGACTGTTTAGAGGCCCTGAGTGGCCACATAGCAGCTGGGATTGTGGGATTTCTTTTCCATGAGATAGAGAAAGCATTACTGAGGAGAGAGAGAGAGAGGGCTATCAAGGAGAAAGACTTCAGCAGGATAGAGACACACTTCAGCATTATTTGGAGGAGCTGGGTGATGACCTATGGGATGGATGCCCTGAAGGAAGAGAGACAGTTATTGAGAAGATGCGTTATGCTCCTGGTAGATTCCTTAGCAGCAGCGAGGGAGGAGGCACCCAGAGAGGCCACATTTCAGGAGGCCGTAGGGTAGGAGGAGGAAAGAGTGGTGCCTTCAGCCCTGGAGATGGTAGAGGAGATGTCAGGAGCGAATGAGGGGCTGTGGTCAAGGGCTGAACTGTTGCCAAGGCCAGCACCCAATGCATCACCCTTTACTGTATTGAAGGCCTGCCTGGTTATAATTAAGAAAATAAAAACACAACAACTGAGGGCTCCTCAGGGGGAGGAGTCACCCCCTCCTCAGGTTGTAGAGCACTCCATGCTCCACCCCTGTACTCAGGATGAGCTGGTGGACATGAGCAACTGATTTCGGCAGAAGCCACAGGTAACTCTTTTGCATCTCTGGGTTATGGGGGGTGGAAAACATTGTTATGTTGGGTTCTGAAATGGGTGGACTGGCTTCCCTGGTGACTCACCCTTCCTCTGGCAATGGTTGCAAAGTGCCTGTCACACCTCAGGGAATCAGGCACTTCTGGATTGGCTGACAGCAGCCATCAGGACAGTTTGACCTAATCAGGGTGATTTACCATAGTTACCCACTAGCTGGAAAATGTATGCAGAGCTCCAGAAGGTGTTACAGGAGCTGGGCATGGAAAATATCATCTATAATACAGATGAGGAGTTGTTCACCATAGGAATGAGAAATCTGGTGCCTCATACAGCTTCCCTATCTTTCTTTGGGTCCCTAGAGACTATTCTTGCCCCCCACCTAGGGCAACCCGTAAGTGAGGCTACTCGTACTTTAGCAGATCTGGGGGAGGTTGAAACAATAAGAGCACAGAAGGAAGTATGGGCTACAATTAAAAGGGGAGGTGCAAAGGGTCCCGTGAAGGTCTCGAGGACCCTGATGTGCATTGATTTGATAAAGGCCAGGGTAGTCAGAGAAAAACTTGATGGGCAGCCTAATAGGACCTTGTTAGAACTGTGACACCAGTTAAAGCCACAGCAGCAGTTCCAGCTGCTGAGGTCCAGGATACGGAAGGCAAAGCCCCATGTCTGGCCTGTGTCTCTTAAAGACTTCCTAGGGACAGTACTAAGGCTCCACATGGGCCCTCACACCCACAAGATGATGATTGGGTGTTGCGGTTTGACTGGCAGGGGAGTCAGTGTCCCCACTTTAGAGGACATGGTGGGGACTGGAGGACACATGCAGAATTAGCAATTCATTGGTTCCCTGTGAATGTACAACGTGTCCTGGCACTGGTAGATGCAGGGGCTGAATATTCTCTGATTTATGGCAACTCTGAAAATTTTTCTGGGACCCCTGCTGTGATAGATGGCTGTGGGGGAAAGGCAATTAGAATGAAGATAGCCCAAATCCCACTGGGGATTGGGTGTTTACCCATAAAGGAGTATACTGTGTATATTTCTCCCATCCCTGAATGTATTTTGCTGGTAGATATCCTGTAGGGCCTGTGATTACAGACCAGTGCAGGTGAGTTCAGACTGAGGGTATGTGTGGCAACGGCAGTTCTGAAGGAACTAAGCACCTGCCTGTAGTTATTTCTATACGTGGGAGGGTGACAAATACTAAGCAGTATAAATTGCCTGGAGGACACAAGGAAATTGGAGAAACTCTACAGGAATTGGTGAAAGTGGGCATCATAAAGTCCACTCATAGTCTGTTAAATTCCCTAGTGTCGCCAGTGAAAAAGCCAGACAACTCTTGTCATATGACTGAGTTTGGTTTCTAAGTTATTTTGCCCGGGAATTTCCCCCGGGAGTTACACCTCCACTGTCCAGGTTGAGGTTTCACCTTGTGCACAGGGAGAGACCTCCCCAGACATAGCTGCCTGGCAACATTTGGACAGGCTTTAAAGAAAAACAAGAACTTACTAGTATAAAATGGCATTCCAGATTAAGAAAAGTTGCAAAATTCTATGTATCAATTCATGGGAAATGATCAATAATTACTGTGGGGAATGGGTTTTTTCCAAATACCCTTCAATTCATACTATGAGCTTTTGCCTGCCTTTAAGCAAGTCTAGAGGTAAGCCCGAGCCCATTTTCAGAAATTGAGATATTTCTGTCAGTACACTAGAGGTCTAATCTATTGCTTTAAACCTAGGAGGGAAAAGTGTACTGTAATAAGCAACACTTTAATGAAAGAAATTTTTCTGTGCACTGTATTGGAATTGTGACTCCAGAAGCTTTAACATTTTTTTTAAAGTTCTTCTATTGTGAAATATCTTTTCTGGACACTTACTGTCAATTTTATGTTTTTAGTCTCTTGTTTTCCTTTGGATGTAGTTTAGACAGCCCAGGGCACTATTTGTGTATGTGTTTGTGGCTCTGTGTATGAGTATGAGTGTGTATGTAACTTTAATAAAAAAATATAAATCTTTGTGGCAATCATGATAGCCTTCAGTAAACCACAGATTCATTAAAGGGCTCACTTGAAAATGAATGTGAATTTTATTACTGAGGACCAGTTTGTCTTTAAAAACTTGAATCTTCAAAACATTTGCTCTGTTCCTCAATTTTGCTATATTTCTGGACAGTTTTATGGTTTGCACTGACTTGCCATACTGATTAAACCACATCATTTTTAGCACTCTTAAAATTAAATATATTTGTTTACCATTCTTGAAACCATAACTACAAAATAATATGACTAAGTTATCTTAAATAGTAAATATTCCAAAGGACACTGATTTTTTTCATTGGGTTCTCTATATTTAGGTAAATAATGCTTTATATTCAGTGGTTAGTAAAGATTAAGGGGTGATTCAGGTAGCTATAAAAGTTTTATTCTAGGATTCAGAGGATGTTTTCCTAGGGTATCCTCTCTAAATGTGGGGGACAAGTACCACTACTACGATGGAGACAATTTTAGGTTTTTAAATTACATTAGATTACAAGGGGGAGAAAACTATTCCCCTTTCAATTTGGTTTCAAACTTTCTGATTGCAGTGATTTCATTGTGAGCAATATCTTACTTTGGCATGAAGATGTATTTACATGACTCCTGCCTTTTGCTGATCTCCTTTTTTATAAAAAGTAGGTAGGCCTTCATCTCGAGTCTTCTCCAAGCACTGTATTAGCTGGGAAGCTAACAATATTATGGTGGTTTCACTGTATTTATTTTAAACCACTTCTTATAAGCAGATAGTACTTGTGTTCTATTTACTACAATGATAAAAAGTTTCTTAAGTTCATTTAATACATTTCTTTTTTTTTTTGAACAAACATGGGAGATTTATTTTTTATAGTCCCAGATTGCAGCAGTCTTTTCAAGCATGACACCAAGTCCATAATCACAAAAGACTGATATGTCCAACTAAGTAAGAATTAAAAATTTCTTCATGCAAAAGCAAAATGCTATCAAAAGAGTAGAGAGATAAATAAATTATAAACTGGGGGTAAGTATTTACAGAGCGTGTCACACTTTTTAATATTCAAAAGGCTTTTTAATTTTTTTCTATTTATTTATTTATTTTTTGAGAGGGCATCTCTCATATTTACTGATCAAATGGTTGTTAATAACAATAAAATTCTGTATAGCGGAGTCAATGTTCAATGCACAATCATTAATCCACCCCAAGCCTAATTCTCATCAGTCTCCAATCTTCTGAAGCATAATGAACAAGTTCTTACATGGTGAACAAATTCTTACATAGTGAATAAGTTCTTACATGGTGAACAGTACAAGGGCAGTCATCATAGAACCTTTTGTTTTTGATCATGCATTATGAACTATAAACAATCAGGTAAAATATGAATATTCATTTGATTTTTATACTTGATTTATATGTGGATCCCACATTTCTCCCTTTATTATTATTATTATTTTTATTTTTAATAAAATGCTGAAGTGGTAGGTAGATGCAAGATAAAGGTAGAAAATATAGTTTAGTGTTGTAACAGAGCAAATGTAGATGATCAGGTGTGTGCCTGTAAACTATGTGTTAGTCAAAGCTAGACAAGGGCATTGAAACATCCACAGATGCAGATTTCTCTCAAAACAGGGGCGGGTGAGGTTCTAAGCCTCACCACTGTTGATCCCCAATTTCTCACCTGATGGCCCTCTTGTAACTCTCCCTGTCTTAGGTTGCTCCTCCCTTGAGGAATCTTACCCGTCTCTGGCTAACCAGTCATCTGCTGGAGCCATACAGGGAGATGTAAAGTTGGTAAGTGAGAGAGAAGCCATATTGTTTGAAAAGGTTAGCTTTCTACATCTTTGAAGATTTATGCCCTGTGGTTTCTATGCTCAGCATTTGTCTTGAGGTATCTTTACCACTTGGAGGAATTATGATACTTGGAAAATTTGATATGAGGCACGAATTCTATTTAAAGGTTGTAATTAGAAAGGAAGAAGAATAGCTATAGAGGTAGCAGATGGAAGAAAACATGGGAGGATTGATTATTTCTTTGATATATCTTCTTGTCGAGTAACTTAAGAATGTATAGATTTTAAACTACTAATTAAATTGTGCACACGCATTAACATAATAGGAATACAGTTACATAACCAAAGCAGATCTATGTGAAGCCAAGAAAACCAGTTAGGCACCTTAGGCATTTGTGAAAATTTGTCTATATGATGGATATTGTCCAACTGTACTTGAACAGTCTGAGAGAAATCAGACAAATTAAAACAACCCATTCCTGGGAATTGTTCACATCCCATATGTTCTTTTAACAGTAGATAGTTTGTAGTTGTAATATTTTGGAGTGCTACAACTTGCACTTCTCCTAATTCTTGGTTGAGTTCCAACAGTACAGATCCAGTCAAATTTGTTGTTTTATTGTGTGCACAGGCCAGCTTAGATAGCTCCTTCTTCATTCCAATGGCAAGTCCAGGAACCAGTGGGATGAATGCAGCTACAACTGCAGCATCGCCTGGATCTTTGTTGAGGATTTTTGATGATCATCTTCTGGTATGACTCTTCCAGAGAGTGCTGATGTGGGAAGTTCTTCTTCATATCATATCTTAGTTCTTTTTCTGGGTAGCCAAATTAGGCTTTGATGCTCTGTATAAACACAAACAGACCCTTTGCCCACACTTTGATATGCCCTTTATACCATTGTGTAGAACCCATTGGAGGTCACCACACTGTAACTGCTTTTTTTTTTTTAAGAGAAGGGAATATTATCAGAAAAGTGTACCTCCATAGGGATCATCTGACACCCTTTAAGTGATCAAAATTAAGGACATTTAAAGCATGCATTAATTGTTGATTTACAGTTAGTTTTATCCTATCAAGGAGTAATCCCCCTTTTCTTTCTTTCTTTTTATCTTTAATCTACACTTACATGAAGAATTTTATGTTTACTAGGCTCTCCTATACCAGGTCCCCCCTATAAACCACCTTACAGTCACTCTCCATCAGCATAGGAAAATGTTGTAGAATCACAACTTGTCTTCTCTGCGTTGTACAGGCCTCCCCATTCTCCATCCCCCCCCATGCATGCTAATCTTAATACCCCCTTTCTTCTCCCCTTATCCATCCCTACCCACCCATCCTCCCCAGTCCCTTTCCCTTTGGTACCTGTTAGTCCATTCTTGGGTTCTGTGATTCTGCCTCTGTTTTGTTCCTTCAGTTTTACCTTTGTTCTTATACTCCACAGATGAGTGAAATCATATGGTATTTCTCTTTCTCTGCTTGGCTTATTTCACTGAGCATAATACCCTCCAGCTCCATCCATGTTGCTGCAAATGGTAGGATTTGCCCTCTTCTTATGGCTGAGTAGTATTCCATTGTGTATATGTACCACATCTTCTTTATCCATTCATCTACCGATGGACATTTAGGTTGCTTCCAATTCTTGGCTATTGTAAATAGTGCTGGGATAAACATAGGGGTGCACCTGTATTTCTCTAACTTGATTGCTGCGTTCTTAGGGTAAATTCCTAGGAGTGGAATTCCTGGGTCAAATGGTAGGTCTATTTTGAGCATTTTGATGAACCTCCATAATGCTTTCCACAATGGTTGAACTAATTTACGTTCCCACCAGCAGTGTAGGAGGGTTCCCCTTTCTCCACAGCCTCGCCAACATTTGTTGTTGTTTGTCTTTTCGATGGCAGCCATCCTTACTGGTGTGAGGTGATATCTCATTGTAGTTTTAATTTGCATTTCTCTGATAATTAGCAATGTGGAGCATCTTTTCATGTGTCTGTTGGCCATCTGTATTTCTTTTTTGGAGAACTGTCTGTTCAGTTCCTCTGCCCATTTTTTAATTGGATTATTTGTTTTTTGTTTGTTGAGGCATGTGAGCTCTTTATATATTTTGGACGTCAAGCCTTTATTGGATCTGTCATTTACAAATATATTCTCCCGTACTGTAGGGTTCCTTTTTGTTCTATTGATGGTGTCTTTTGCTGTACAGAAGCTTTTCAGCTTAATATAGACCCACTTGTTCATTTTTGCTGTTGTTTTCCTTGCCCGGGGAGATATGTTCAAGAAGATGTCACTCATGTTTATGTCTAAGAGGTTTTTGCCTATGTTTTTTTCTAAGAGTTTTATGGTTTCATGACGTACATTCAGGTCTTTGATCCATTTTGAATTTACTTTTGTGTAAGGGGTTAGACAATGGTCCAGTTTCATTCTCTTATATGTAGCTGTCCAGTTTTGCCAGCACCATCTGTTGAAGAGACTGTCATTTTGCCATTGTATGTCCATGGCTCCTTTATCAAATATTAATTGACCATATAAGTTTGGGTTAATGTCTGGAGTCTCTAATCTGTTCCACTAGTCTGTGGCTCTGTTCTTGTGCCAGTACCAAATTGTCTTGATTACTATGGCTTTGTAGTAGAGCTTGAAGTTGGGGAGTGAGAACCCCCTTCTTTATTCTTCTTTTTCAGGATTGCTTTAGCTATTCAGGGTCTTTGGTGTTTCCATATGAATTTTTGAATTATTTGCTCCAGTTCATTGAAGAATGTTGCTGGTAATTTGATAGGGATTGCATCAAATCTGTATATTGCTTTGGGCAAGGTGACCATTTTGACAATATTAATTCTTCCTAGCCATGAACATGCGATGAGTTTCCAATTGTTAGTGTCCCCTTTAGTTTCTCTTAAGAGTGACTTGTAGTTTTCAGGGTATAGGTCTTTCACTTCTTTGGTTAGGTTTATTCCTAGGTATTTTATTCTTTGTGATGCAATTGTGAATGGAATTGTTTTCCTGATTTCTCTTTCTATTGTCTCATTGTTAGTGTATAGGAAAGCTATAGATTTCTATGTGTTAATTTTGCATCCTGCAACTTTTCTGTATTCCGATATCAGTTCTAGTAGTTTTGGAGTGGAGCCTTTAGGGTTTTTTATGTACAATGTCATGTCATCTGCAAATAGTGACAGTTTAATTTCTTCTTTACCAATCTGGATTCCTTGTATTTCTTTGTTTGGTCTGATTGCCATGGCTAGGATCTCTTGTACTATGTTAAATAACAGTGGGGAGAGTGGGCATCCCTGTCTAGTTCCCAATCTCAGAGGAAAAGCTTTCAGCTTCTCACTGTTCAGTATAATGTTGGCTGTGGGTTTATCATATATGGCCTTTATTATGTTGAGGTACTTGTCCTCTATTCCCATTTTGCTGAGAGTTTTTATCATGAGTGGATGTTGAATTTTCTCAAATGTTTTTTCAGCATCTATGGAGATGATCGTGTGGTTTTTGTCTTCCTTTTTGTTGATGTGGTGGATGATGTTGATGGATTTTCGAATGATGTACCATCCTTGCATCCCTGGGATGAATTCCACTTGGTCATGGTGTATGATCCTTTTGATATGCTGCTGAATTCTGTTTGCTAATATTTTATTGAGTATTTTTGCATCTACATTCATCAGGGATATTGGTCTGTAATTTTCTTTTTTGGTGGGGTCTTTACCTGGTTTTGGTATTAGGGTGATGTTGGCTTCATAGAATGAGTTTGGGAGTATACCCTCCGCTTCTTATTTTTTGGAAAACTTTAAGTACAATGGGTATTATGTCTTTTCTGTGTGTCTGATAAAATTCTGAGGTAAATCTGTCCAGCCCCGGGGTTTTTTTCTTGGGTAGTTTTTTGATTACCGTTTCAATTTCTTTGTTCGTAATTGGTTTGTTCAACTTTCGTGTTTCCTCCTTGGTCAGTCTTGGGAGGTTGTATTTTTCTAGGAAATAGTCCATTTCTTCTAGGTTTTCCAGCTTGTTGGCATATAGGTTTTCATAGTAGTCTTTAATAATTCTTTGTATTTCTTTGGAGTCTGTCATGATTTTTCCATTCTCCTTTCTGATTATGTTGATTTGTGCTGATTCTCTTTTTCTCTTAATAAGTTTGGCTAGAGGCTTATCTATTTTGTTTATTTCCTCAAAGAACCAGCTCTTGGTTTCGATGATTTTTGCTATTGTTTTATTCTTCTCAATTTTGTTAATTTCTTCTATGATCTTTACTATGTCCCTCCTTCTGTTAACTTTAGGCCTCATTTGTTCTTTTTCCAGTTTCGATAATTGTGATGTTAGACTATTCATTTGGGATTGTTCTTCCTTCTTCATGTGTACCTGGATCGCTATATACTTTCCTCTTAAGACTGCTTTCACTGCGTCCCACCAAATTTGGGGCTTAGTGTTGTTGTTGTCATTTGTTTCTATATATTCCTTGATCTCTATTTTGATATGTTCATTGATCCATTGATTATTTAGAAGCATGTTGTTAAGCCTCCATGTGTTTGTGAGCCTTTTTGTTTTCTTTGTAGAATTTATTTCAAGTTTTATTCCTTTGTGGTCTGATAAATAGGTTGGTAGAATTTCAATATTTTGGAATTTACTGAGGCTCTTTTTGTGGGCTAGTATGTGGTCTATTCTGGAGAATGTTCCATGTGCACTTGAGAAGAATGTATATCCTGTTGCTTTTGGATGTAGAGTTCTATAGATGTCTATGAGGTCCATCTGCTCTACTGTGTTGCTCAGTGTCTCTGTGTCCTTACTTATTTTCTGCCCAGTGGATCTATCCTTTGGGGTGAGGGGCGTGTTGAAGTCTCCTAAAATGAATGCATTGCAGTCCATTTCCCTCTTTAGTTCTGCTAGTATTTGTTTCACATATGCTGGTGCTCCTGTATTGGGTGCATATATATTTAGAATGTTTATATCCTCTTGTTGGACTGAGCCCTTTATCATTATGTTGTGTCCTTCTTTATCTCTTGTTACTTTCTTTGTTTTGAAATCTGTTTTGTCTGATATTAGTACTGCAACCCCTGCTTTCTTCTCTCTGTTGTTTGCCTGAAATATGTTTTTCCATCCCTTGACTTTTAGTCTGTGCATGTCTTTGGGTTTGAGGTGAGTTTCTTGTAAGCAGCCTATAGAAGTGTCTTGCTTTTTTATCCATTCTATTACTCTGTGTCTTTTGATTGGTGCATTAAGTCCATTTACATTTAGGGTGACTATTGAGAGATATGTACTTATTGCCATTGCAGGCTTTAAATTCGTGGTTACCAAACGTTCAAAGTTAGCCTCTTTAGTATCGTACTGCCTAACTTAGCTCGCTTACTAGCTGTTATATACACTGTCTGGAGATTCTTTTCTTCTCTCCCTTCTTATTCCTCCTCCTCCATTCTTCATATGTTGTGTGTTTTGTTCTGTGCTCCCATCTATAGCAGTCCCTGTAAGATGCCCTGTAGAGGTGGTTTGTGGGAAGCAACTTCCCTAAGCTTTTGCTTGTCTGGGAATTGTTTAATCCCGCCATCATATTTAAATGATAGTCGTGCTGGATACAGTATCCTTGGTTCAAGGCCCTTCTGTTTCATTGTATTAACTATATCAAGCCATTCTCTTCTGGCCTGTAGGTTTTCTGTTGAGAAGTCTGATGATAGCCTGATGGCTTTTCCTTTATAGGTGATCTTTTTCTCTCTAGCTGCATTTAAAACTCTTTCCTTGTCCTTGATCCTTGCCATTTTAATTATTATGTGTCTTGGTGTTGTCCTCCTTGGATCCTTTCTGTTGGGTGTTCTGTGTATTACTGTGATCTGTTCGATTATTTCCTCCCCGAGATTTGGGAACTTTTCAGCAATTATTTAAAGACACTTTCTATACCTTTTCCTCTCTTTTCTTCTTCTGGTACCCCTATAGCAGATATTGTTCCTTTTGGATTGGTCACACAGTTCTCTTAGTATTGTTTCATTCCTGGAGATCCTTTTATCTCTCTCTATGTCAGCTTCTATATGTTCCTCTTCTCTGGTTTCTATTCCTTCAATGGCCTCTTGCATATTATCCATTCTGCTTATAAATCCTTCCAGGGTTTGTTTCACTTCTGTGATCTCCTTCCTTACATCTGTGATCTCCCTCTGGACTTCATCCCATTGCTCTTGCATTTTTCTCTGCATCTCCATCAGCATGTTCATGATTTTTATTTTGAATTCTTTTTCAGAAGACTGGTTAGGTCTGTCTCCTTCTCTGGTGTTGTCTCTGTTATCTTGGTCTGCCTGAAATTTTGCCTTTTCATGGTGATAGCAATAGTTTGCAGAGCTGGCACGAGTGATGGCTGGAAGAACTTCCCTTCTTGTTGGTTTATGGCCTTCCTCTCCTGGGAGAACAGCGACCTCTAGTGGCTTGTGCTGGGCAGCTGTGCACAGACAGGGCTTCTGCTTTCTGCCTGGCTGCTATGGAGTTTATCTCTGCTGTTGCTGTGGGCGTGGCCTGGCTTGGGCTGCTGCTCCAAAATGGTGGAGCCCTGTTGGATGGGGAGCAGCTGGAAGGCTATTTATCTCTGTAAAGGGCCTCCGTGCTCCCTGCTGCCCAGGGGGTTAGAGTGCGCAGAGATCCCCAGAATCCCTGCCTCTGGACTAAGTGTCCTGCCCTGCCCCTTTAAGGCTTCCAAAAAGCACTCTCCAAACCAAAACAACAGTGGCAAGAAAAAAAAACAAAACAAAAGAAAAAATTAAATAAATAATTAATAAAATAAGAGAAAAATGCATGATTGTCTTTGTCCTCAGGTGCCGGTCTCAGGCACCTGCTCACTGGTCTTGCTGCCCTGTTTCCCTAGTACTGGGGTACCTGTCCCTTTAAGACTTCCAAAAAGCACTCGCCAAAAAAAAAAAAAAAGAGGAAAAAAAAATAGCCGCTCCTCTTTCTTTGTTCTCTGGCGTCATCCTCAGGCACCCACTCCCCAGTCCTACCGCCATTTCCCTAGTATCCAGAACCCCACACATGCACTGTGTCTGTGCTCTGGTCTGGATGGCTGGGGCTGGTTGTTCAGCAGTCCTGGGCTCCCTCTCACTCCTGCTCAGATCTCTCTCTCTTTCCACTGGGAGCTGGGGGGAGGGGCGCTCGGGACCCGCTGGACCAGGGCTTGTATCTTACCCCCTTCGCAAGGTGCTGAGTTCTCGCAGGTGTGGATGTGGTCTGGATGTTGTCCTGTGTCCTCTGGTCTCTATTTTAGGAAGAGTTGTCTTTGTTATATTTTCATAGATATATGTGGTTTTGGGAGGAGATTTCTGCTGCTCTACTCATGCCGCCATCTTGGCTCCCTTCTCATTTAACACATTTTAAGTAAATTTATTTAATAAAAAATCTAAAGGACTGTACCTTAAAATCCATCCCTCTCATGCTGGCCTTCTCAAAAAAGGAAAACAAATCTGAAAAACTGTCTTGGAGATTAAAATGTATCAGGAGACCCTAGTGAAGACTACTTAGTTAAAGAATTACCATAGTTTATGCAGGATACTCAACAAATGTGGATGAAGTAGGTCAACAATCATTATGTTTCTTATGAGTGAGCCCAACAATGATGAGAAGGCAAAAAAATTGGCAACAAAGTCATGTGATGTTTTACTTATATAGAAAACTAGCCAAGCATTTCTCCTGGGTTTTCTATTGAATTTGCTTTTTATTGAGCTGGTAAAAATTCTCCTTGAAAAGTTATGTAATTCTTCCTAATGATGATGTGTTGTACCTACTTCTATGAAGTGCCACTTGGCCCTGTCTTTCTCTGAAACTGAAATTGTCAGAAATGCAGTGATACTTACTGTAGCAAACTTTAACAAAATATAAAAATAAGCATACCTTTGCCTACATTCATGATTAGTTTCATCTTTGTAAATGAGAGTGAACAAATGCTCAAAGTCACTCCGAAGGACACTAATGATTTCTAGAGATAATATGCTTATAGGACTATCAAATGAAAAATGAAAGGATTTATTTAAAAGGATTACACAGGAGAAAAAAGAAAGGAAGTAAAAAAAACAAAGATATCTAAACTTAAAAGTTGTGAGAAAAGGATATGGATATAGATTATGCTTTTTACTAGATTAAAAATATGCTCAGGTATTACACACAATTTATGAGTGGCTGAGAAAGCAATTTGCCGAGCCACATTGATGACTGAGGGGTACACAGTAGACTTTGACATGGATGTGAAACAAGGAAAAAAATAGCAGAAAGGACGACTTGCTTTTTAAGAGCTAATGTTTACATAATATTGAATTAGAGATATTAGTGAAAAGATGAAAAATGAGATAATATTGATTGAAAACAGTCTCAGAGATACCTGCTCAATGTAAAAACTGAGCACTTGCACCATATTCAACTTCCTGTGGTAATAATTATTTCAGGTGGAATTAAAGGAACATAATAAACAAGTAAATTAAAGGAACATAACAGAAACACCTGTGTAATTGATCTTTTCAATATTTGTAATAATTTATATTTATACACATTCATTTTAAAATTGGAAAAATACTAAAATCTATATACAGTCAATCCTCCTTGAATAATATAGGTTTGAACTGCATGGGTCCATTTATACATAGATTTTTTGCAATAAATATAATGGAAAATTTTTGAGAATTGTAACATTTGAAAGTGTTTTAATTTTTCTTGCTTTCTTTATGTAATAATACAGCATATAATACATATAGCATACAAAATATATGTTAATTGTTTATATTATCAAAAAGGCTTCCAGTCAACAAAAGGTTATTAATAGTTAATTAGTGAAGTCAAGAGTTATATGTGGATTTTCAACTATGCAGAGGGTTGGTGCCCCTAAACCCCATGTCATTCAAGGGTCATTATACCTGCAACATGACAGACACTCTACATATATTATTTTATTTAAAAATGATAATAACTTTGAAACACTGTCTTATGATCTCCACAGGAGGGAAATAGTACACACTAGGATTACATAACTATTCATAATCAAATCTGCTTCCCTCCCTGCTAAAGGGTCACAAATAATTTTACTGTTATGTAAGAGAGACAGAAAACATTCATTCAATTACTTCTCAACTATACTCCAAAGATGTGGTTGGATTTTTACTTCTATCTGTGAAAGTACTGGGTACCAGACTTAACTTTGCATCAAAAACAATTATTTATAAAACTGGACACAATCACTAGGCAACTATGTTTAAGCATTCACCAACAGCAAGCTCATGGCTGTGATCCTTGAAAGAAGGAAAACACAGGAGTACAGTGCCATGATCCCCTCAGGTTTCTGCCATGGGTCACTTTTCTATCAACGTTCATGGAGTCCAAGCACGGCTGCAGTCTACTTGAGCAGAGAAAGCAAATATTGGATCATAGGCTACTGATGGAGCAGGAATTTGCAAGACAGGTTTTTGAAAAGAAAGAATTGCTTGGGAGAAGGGAATCTGTGTGGGGTTTCACTATACGTGCTTAACCAAGGTCTGGGCTACTCATGCCAAGAGTTCAACTCTGGCAGGTATTGAAAAGATCATTTGCTACAGAGCTGGCAGATGAATGAGGAGGTAGCCAGAGCTATGCAGTGTGGGGGCATTAGATTTATGGCCCAGCAAGAGGAGAGAGGCCTCAGCAAGTCTCTTGGTGAGATCCAGGAAAGGACAGCCTTTGAAACAAACACCACAGGATAGAGTATTGCAAGCTAATACTAACATATAAGCTGAGCAGGCTGTCCTGTTCTAACAATGAGTAAAATGAAGTTTGACAGAACCACAGAGATGCAGCAATAATTTCTTATCATTACACATAAAATGTTCAACAAGGTAGGTTATATACTGGGCCATAAATTATGTCTCAATAACTTTGAAATTACTGATACCTTACAGAAAATGCTCTCTGCATAAAACTCAGTTAGCAATCAATAGAGGAAGATACAGAAGTTGTCCAGATATTTGAAAATTAACTAATACAACAATTAAACTATTATTGAAGATATTTCAAAGTAAATTAGAAAATGTTTAAAACCAAGTGATAAAAAAAGATAAAATGTAAGCCTGTGGAGACAAATTAAAACTAATATGAGAGAATTGATAGCTTTTAATGCTTATATTAGAGATGTGCAGAAGTTTAAATAAGCAATTTCTTACTTAAGAAAATAAAAAAGGACAAATTAGAAACAAAAAAGTAGACAGAAGAAAATAAAGATAAGAGCTGAGCTAAGGGGAATTAAAAAAATAGAGAAAGTTAATATAACCTAAGTCAGCTCTTTGAAAGATCGATAAAATCACTAAAGAGTTAGCAATTTAGCAGAAGCCTAAAAGTTGCAAAAAAGACTGATTAAGAAAGAAAAAAATATTCCAATTATAGGAATAAATGAAATGTTATGATATTCATGCAGACCTGACATACATTAAAGGACAGAGGAATATTTAGGTACATTTATGCAACTTAATGTCAATAAATTCAATGAAACTGACACAAGAAAACATAGAAATCTAAATTACTAAAGAATGTATATTGATGACCAAAAGCACATGAAAAGGGGCTCAATATTAGGGAAACAAAATTATGAGGTACTAGTTAACTCTCTCTCTAGAATGGATATTATTAAAAAGATAATCAGCATGAAATGTTGGTGAGCATGTAAAACAACTATAATTCTCATATATTTTTGGTGGTCTGTAATGTGCACAACCACTTTGGGAAATGGTTTTAGTAGTTTCTTAGTAAGTTAAACAACAACAATAAGGGACCAAGGGCAGGCTGACCCAAGATATGCCACGCTGAAATGCAGGCTATTTTGAAATGAAAACCGTCAAGGCCCAAAAGACTCAGGAAGACACTTCAACCTCCCCACCTACGATGCATGAAAAGAACTTAGATGGAGGAGTTGCTCAGGGAAGAGGGCTATCACTGTAGATAGCTACATTATAATGCAAATTTGGGTGACAGACAGGAAGACTGTGACAAAGCCTATTTATTAAAATTTCTCTATGTGTGCTCTTGTTTCTGTGTGGCCCATCAAGTATTTTGTTTACCAAACATTTACTCTTTCCATGTTCCTGTGAATTGCCTCCATTTTGAAGTCTCAGGCTCCTATCCCCTTGGGTCAGGATGACAGATTCTCCCTGACTGTCTTTGGAACCCATGTCAAGGGTTTCCCTCTATGTACATAATTACACTTTCTGGCTTTTTTCCTATTAATCTTCTCATGTCAATATGATTCTTAGAGCAGCTAGAAGAATATCAAGGGGCAGAGGAAATTTCTTCCCGCCCAACACTATTTTAATGGCTCAACAATTCCGCTTGTAGTTATTAACTCAAGGCAATTATAAGGAACAAGAGTCTACAAAGTACTTGTGCAAGACTGTTTACAACAATTCTGTTCATAATAGCCCAACACTAGAAACACTGAAATATCCATTAGTAGGAGATTGGGTAAACAAACTGTGTTATAATTTTGGAATGATATATTATTCAGCAATAATAAAGAGAGGACAATTGATTTCACAAACATTGTACATATATGTAATTTGTAATATACATACAAGCTATATTTTATAGTATACATATATAAATATGTACATAACCCATTTATGTACTAAATGTTAGTATTAGTTAAATATGGGTTATGGGTTTTAGAGTTATTTTTAATTTTTGTTGTTATTTTACAATGAACATGAAAATCTCATTAAAATAAAATTGTGGTTTTGCTCCCCTTGCCCCCCAATGGGCTTCCTAATGTGTATATGGGACAGACACAGGCACCAAGAGGAATGGGTGTATACTAGAGCTGTCAATCAAATGACTTCACCCTGCCAATCAAAAGAAGTACCTCCCTGGCTAGGTCGTGATAAACAGACCCTCCCCTAAAAGTTCAGCACGTTTGTCTGCCTTGACTCTGGCCCACTACTCCCTTGGAGTATGTTCAAATACAGCTTTCACTCTGCTTTGCAATTGTGTCTCTGAGGCCTTTCAATTATTTGTTGTGGTGGGGACAAGGACCTAGGAGAACAAACTCAACCCGTAACATTGCAAAACTATAAACACAAAATCTTAGGACCCTAATTTTGACATGAGGACTCAGGGAGGTTCTGTTCTTCCCTATCACCCCCAAAAGTCTTCCAATCCAAAAAACCTCTTCACAAAGGTAAAGACTGTATTATTGAGTAAGATTAAACCAGAATCTGATGTACATCATGGGCAATCCACTAAGAGATTACTCAAACAGAAAGAATTCTTACACTTTCATACAGCCAAGCAGATAAAAGCCATTGAATGCATGTTCTCAAGACAAACCATAAAATGAAGTCACTTATGCTTAGACTAATGTCACCAAACAGAAACTTAATTTAACCACAGTTTCTACTCCTCCAGTAATGGAATCTTAAACCAGTCCATCAAGACTCTCCTGATCATCACTAGTTAGGTAATCTGCCTGAAAGACTCTTGCCATCCTCTCAACAAAAGCGACCTTGTAATAAACAACCCACTTTTTTGCCTGGCATAACATCCTTGTTTCTGCTCCCTTCTATCTATAAGTCTTTATTTTGTACAGTTTTCAGAGCTTCTTTCTATCTGTTAGACTGCATGCTGCCCTATTTGAATCTATTTTGCTCAAACTCCTAAAGTTTTCAATAAGCTTCAATTTATTAACAAAAACATTTTTTTAAAGGAGCTTACAATTCCTTAGTGATGGAAGGTATATAAAAATGAAATTGCGTGCTACTGTTGTTACATGAATGTGATATAGTTGGGGCATAACAGATTATCTCTGCTCAATGAGACTTTGGTGGGGGGCAAAGTCAAGGAAGGACTATGGGGACTTTTCGGGGGTTATATTTAAATTGAGTCATGAAAATGTCCAGGAATTTATCCTTTGGGTATGGAGAACAGTGACTTTTTCAGGTAAAAGAAAGAGCAAATGCGGTCTCAAAAGCATGGCTCAAAAATGTCTGACTCTAATAATGCCAATGTATGAGACAGAATAGGAAATCAGTTGCTAAGAGCTAAATCAGGAACTGCTTTCAGTAGCATGCTAAGGATTTGGGACTGTTATTTAGAAATATGACAATTTACTGAATGTTTTAAAGTAGGATAACAACATGATTAGATTTGGGTTCCTGGATAACTGGTGACTGTGAGAGATTTCTTGACAGAGTGTTGGCGCCAGGGTTTCTCTTGAATCCTTGGGCCAAGCAATTAGCCTGCAGTTACTACAGCCAGGTCCTCCACTTGTCTTTTAAAAGACAAATGTACCTGTTTAAGTAAATTGAATGGCAACCCTAAGTATTTACATTTGTAACATATGCTATAGAGGATATATAGTTTGCATTCTATTTTGAAAATGAATATTTTAATTGGAACTTGTATTTTGGAGATTAGTAACTTAAATTAGCACATTTTACTCTGACTATAAACTCCTACATTTCTAGCTTTCTTAACCAGACCTTCCAAATACATTTTTTACTTCTCCAGGGCTCCCTATCATGTGATTCCTTTACTTTTCCCTTATCTTTGAATCCTTTCTTATTTCAAAGGCTTTTCTAATTTCAATGAGACTCCATAGTACATTTTGTGAGCCACTGTTAAGTCAGGTTCTTCTTTGGAAAACCTGTCTTGGGCTAAGCTAACTATACACTGGTCTAGCTATAAATTCCTAGACATATAGCTGACTGATGTTGAACAGCAACCTCTTTATTTCCATAACAGCAATTTATCATAATAGCAATGTCCACAGAGTTTATTTCAAAATATTACCATTTCTGCAACCTTAGATTCTGTAACCACTCTCTTCATTTGCAGTAGGTGAACAGCTACCTAATTCAGGAAGACAATAGCAACTGTAAAATATCAATTTCTTGGGCAGAAAAATAGATATGAGTGAGGTGGAAAGGGAAAAACGCCAGGGAAGTCCACTAAAACGACCCAGAGTTAATCAATTAAAACTCAAAAGCCAGGAATCACTTAGCTCGGAATGTGTGAATGTTCCCCAAATAAAGGAAGGTACCTCAGTATGCAAAGGAGGTCAGAGGGCATCAAGAGTCAGGAAAAAGGACTAATAACATTTAACCTAACTGCCTAAAGCATGGGCCACCCAGTTTTGAATAAACAACCCAAGGCTAAGCTTAGAAATGCGCCTGCTTTAAGTTAGATAACTAGAAGTGGGCAACAGCCTGGGGGCGTGATCTGTGATAAGTCACATAGACATGCTTGGGTAAGCAAGAGATAACAATTGAAGTGGTCAGGCAACTGGAGTGTTCCCTAAAAGGTTACAATATAGAATGTGTTTTAAAATTATTGGTTGTAGAAATGCGCGGGCTTCGGTGTAACGGCTGTGAAAATCCTATATAAGCAATACCTAAAGTTGCCTGGGGGTCGGCAGCTCGGACTCGGCCTGCGTGTCAGGGAGGTGCTGTCGACCCCAGCTTGCTGGCTGAATGAAGACTTTACCTGTACTTACATCTCCATGCCTGTGTGCTTTGTTCTCTCGGGAAAACCATGAGTTCCTGGACCCTAACAAGTATAGCCCATGTCTTTATTGTGTTAAGCGTGAAGGCCCAGCCATGAACAACATAGTAAAAGGTAGGAAGGATTCCATCTTAAAGATTGCATTTTAATACCCAGGAAGTTAAGAAGTAAGATTCTTAACTTACTCTTTACCAAACAGACAATAACTCAGCCCACCCTGGGGGCTGGGCAGGCGGCTTGTTTGATATGCTCCCAGACCAAGAAAGCCAGGTATCCCAGGGAGAAATCAGAGCATGAAGTTCCTTGTGTTAAGTTAATTCTCAGACCATTTAATAAGTCTGCACACCCAGCCCTCAGTCACATCCCTAAAGAATCCTTAAAAGGGGGAACCCACAACCTTTTGGGGCACTCCTCTCTCTGAGGTCACCCGCACTTTCTAAGTGTGTAACCTTTTAATCTTAAGCTTTCCCTTTCCAAACCCTTCAGGGTGCCTCTCCTTGCTGAGGTGGCCATACTTTTTCTCTCTTTAAGTAACTTTAAATATAACTTTTACTGTGTTTCACTGCTGTGTCTCTGCCCTTCAATTCTTCGTTGCAGCGGGGACAAGGACTGAGGAAAATACACAATGATCCCCCAACAAATTAACTTTCCTCAACCAAACTTCTTTAGCTTTCTTTCTTCATCCTTTGACACAACAGAAAAGGAATCCTGTTCCCTGCCCAAGTCCATTTCTTCACTTGAGCTCTAGATCCCATCCCCTACCTTTCTCAGGTACTTCATCCAGTAATTATCCTTTCTTCTTTATCTTCAACATTTCCTCTCCTCTGCTTGTTCCGGCTCACTAGCATTTCAAGGTGCCTACATCTTTTTCATCTCTAAAAACCAGAAAGTAAACAAACTGCAAACAACAACAACAAAAAAACCCCTCTATTTCAACCCCTAATCTACTCCAACAGCTTCTCTTACCTTTTTTCTCCTTCAGCACTAAATCTGACCAACTCCACCTGCATTTACTGTGTCCTTTATCGCTGATAAAACTGACGTGCGTTCCTTACCTTGTTTGTATTCTGGCTTCTGTTCTACCTCACCACTCAGGTCTCTAATGCTGTATCCAAGAGACATTTTTTCATCCTTCATTGTTCTTGATGTCTCAACAATATTTGGGCCTCTTGACCTCTCACACCTCTTAGGGATGCATTTTACCATTATGTTTATAACAGTACCCTTCAACATTTTTAGTTTCCATTTTTCATTCTGTATTGGTAGACTTTTTCCTCAGCTATTCATAAAATGTAACTATTACACAGAGGTTTTTTTTTTCTTTCCTTCTCCTTTCCATCTTAGACCTTCTATCTCCACGAGGTCCTGCATTCCAGTGGCTAAAAATACCATCTATGCACTGCTGACTGTCAAACTACCACCCTGAGCTGCTTCCCTTAACTGTGTTTTAAGCATCCAAAATTGTGCTCATCAGCACCTCTCTCAAATCATTCCCTGCTCTTACATTTCCTCTCAGTGAGTTGTACAACTGCATAGCCTAGTGATCAAGCCAGAAACCTGAAAATGTTTCTCTGAATCTTCTCTTTTCTGCCCAGAGCCAATTCCTGTATAATCTAACTCTGTGAGAACTCAAATAGCTGTTACCTCTTCTTTATTCTTACTGCCACCACCTAAGTTCAATACATCATTGCATTTCTAAAATAACCTCAGAAATTGTCTCCCTACCCTCCAGGCCTACAGCATATACACAGATTTTCCAAATGAACTGAAATTATATATCTAAAATGAATATTAATATTTCTTATCTCTTGCTTATTTATTGTGATATGAAGACATTCTAAATTTCTTTCAGTTCTTATCTTGTTTCCTCTACTAGATATGTACATTTTCTCCTCTTTCCATCACCTTCTGTATTCTTTTTATTGAATAGTTCTGAGTAATCCTTTATCCTAAGAATAGAGAGGGCTTTTCTGCCCATTGTCCCTCTAATCTCCCAGGACCTTACATGAGCTACGGCAACACCCTGCATTTATTATCAGTACATTCACCCTGCCTTGTAAGTAGAAGAACTTCGTGTTATTCACTAAAAGCACAGTGAGTGCAAGAAATACATTTATCCTCTATCTGCCTCAGCCACATATTATATCCGAGGTGACTATTAGTGTCTGCCTGACAGAACCTCGTAAATACTTGTTGATTTATAGTAAGTATTTAAGACAGATAATGATTATGTTACCAGGAACAGGTCCTTGGTCTTGTTTCAAGAAAGAATTTAATAACGGATGAAGAAAACTGTTGAGTGTTAGGAGTTTATTTGGAATTTAAAGAAAGACAAGAGTACATGTCTGAGAGTTGGGGTACAGGCAGACTCAGAGGGGGTTGTGCTAAGGGAATAACAGGAAGCCTTTTTCAAATAAAGGGAGATGAATATTCACTAAGTCGGATCATGTTTCTAAGAGAACAGAAGGGTTTTTCTGGAGTCCACGCTTCCTCCGCCCTCAGGTGGTTGGATTTTTTACTATATTTGGTACCCATGGAACTGTTATGGTGCAAGGAGGTGTGATTCTTATTATGCTAATGATGGAGGGGCATGTTTTTTACTGTGTTAATAGATTTTGGGGTGAAGTTTGGGTCAATTTGTCTTCCATGTTGGAACTCACCAGTTTGGGCCAATCTGTTATCTATATTCTCACTCTACATCCCTATAGATGTGCAGAAAGTAAGGAAGCATCTGACTGATGTCCCTCTCCTTCTCCCTGCTTGTGCCTGGCTATCTAGCCACTATAACAGTTAAAATAGTGTAATTAGGTTCTGGTTCTTCAGTTATATTTCTGTAAGGAAAAAAAATGAGCTTTAATACTTGACAGCTTATTAGCTATCACTAACAGGTTAGCAGAAAGAAAAAAATGACATTGAAGCACGTTCTCAAAATAAATTTAATGGATAGAAAAAGAGGTGGCCAAAGAAGAAATAAAGCCATTTAAAGAGAAGTGAGTTAGCCATATGTTCAAGACCATGACATTAAATGCATGCTTTTAGAAGATATTATGCTTTTTAGGGACCCATTTTGACCCCTATGTGACATTTTATTCTCTCAAATTGCAAACTGTTTATCTTGCACTCCTTCAGCTTAATGTAACATCTTCCAAATTAGGGAATGATGGACAAAACTGGTCAAAAGGTTTGGTTATTTAATAATAACCTTTTGAAGTGGGATAACTTTTTTTAACTCTGTTTTATGGATGAGCAAATGAGCATCAAAGAGGTTGAAGTAGAGGCCCAAGGTCACATACTTGGTTGCCACAAAACTTCTGATTCAAATACAATTGTACATTTTATTGCCACCATCCTTGAATCTCTACTTTTCAAAAGCAAGCATTATATTGTTGCCTTTCATACTCTACAATTAAATTTTATCTTGAAGCAGAAACTTTTCAACCATGTGAACCCATCGTATATTCATTTATTCTTAGCTGCTCCATTAGGTTTAGTTAGGATTAAAATGAATAGGATTTATTTTTTTCCCTCAAGACTGGCTTAATTAACTCCTAATTATGAAGACAGTCATTAGAATATTTTATATGAGTATCTCAAAATATATTAATAAAGAACTAATAATACATTATAATGTAAAATTAAAATTTAAAAACTATGTCTAATCTGGATCAAAAATCTTTAAGATTGTAATGCTTAAAATGTGTAATAAGGCATTGCAAGCCAACAGGAAAAATATCTCTGCTCTATATCAAAACTCCAGCTAAATCAAACATTTAAAATTGAAAGATCAGAAGCCATAAAAGTGTAAGAGAAACCATTAAACTATGTGCTTATATAAATATACATATGTATATGTTTTATATGACTGGTGTATGTTCTTCTCATTGTGAAGAATTCATTCTGCCCAGAATCTATACACAGAAGAATAAAAGCCGATAATTTCTCCAGGCAAAGGCATTCACTATAAATAAAGCAGAAATTAAAGTCAAAATACTGGCGGAGTGGGAGTTTGTGGGGGAAGTGTTGCAGAAGGGGTGAAGTTTATAAAACTTACCAAAGTTAAATGGTTATGGTTATAAAAAGAATAAAAAATATGGAAAGGGAATAAACCTAAGTTTGGAGAGAAGTAAATTTAAATGGATCTTAAATAGATAGAAAGATGCAAAAAAAACCCACTTATAATTATATAAATTTAAATTTCAAGACTTTTTTTTATTTGTCAGAATGAAGATCAAGATTTATAATATACATAGTGATAATGTATAGGAGCAGATATTTTACTATTTTTTAAAAGGGAGAATAACAAAAAGGGCATTTAGGCATTATCTATCAAATTTAAGATGAGTATAATTTCATAGCAGTATATTCCTTTACAGGAATTTATTCTATAGCTATTACAAACTTGCACAAAATACTATATATAAAAGGACATTCAATATGGTACTCTTTATAATGAAAAAAATTCCATTTAATATCAGTATAAATGTATTAATAAATAATGAAGCATTAAATAAATTACAAGACTATAATGGTAACTAGGCAGCTGCTTAAACAAATGAGACCTCTGCTCTTTTTTCTTCCATATTAAATGGAAAGTATATTAAAGACATATGATTGAGTGAAAAAAACCCAAGTACTAAACAATGTCCACATATGTTTGAGTGACTATGTATATAAATATACCCATATATATTTTCATGCGCATGGAATAACTCTGGAACGATATTGGATGCTGGACAGGAGCATTACTATCCCAGATCTGAGCAATCTGGCCCTGTCTCAGCTGCTGCAATGCTTGGGGCCAGCAGCTGTGAGTGTCCCAGAAAGAGACTGCGGGTCCTGGCAATATTCTTCAGTTTGGGATACAGTCCAACCCTCTGCCCTGCGTGAGGTCGCCCAGGTACCCTAAGGATCTGTGGGACGTACTGTGTGTGCTCCTCCCTGGCTATGGGCCCCAGGTCCCCAGGGATGAGCTGACAGGCATAACTGCTCTGGGATCCATTAGGCATTTTTTTCCTCAAAAAGAGAAATGTGGGAAACACCACATGTGAAGTAGTAACTATGTCAAAAGGACCAATATAGGTCATAACTAAGAGAAAAGAGGATCAAAGACAAAGGGTATGAATGATGCAAGAAGAATCAAACTCACTGTCACAAATTAGTCTGTGAGACATCAGATCTTATTAATAAGTGTTTTTTCCTGATTTAAAGGCCATATGTTGGAGCACACAATTGTTACATCTAATAAATACAGTATTTACTTAAAGAAAAATATTAACAACAAGAGAGACATATTTAACCTAGAACATATGAAACTTCATAGATCAAATAAAAATCAAAAAGTATAAATTTTATTTCATTATTTGGCTTTCCTTCCTTCAGGTTTCTACTAGTTTTCTTGCCAAAAGGTGTGACTATTTCATGTAATTCTCAGCAGATTAACAATAATAATTACAGTTTTCTTTACCTGCTCTTATGTGAAAGTAACTATTTCTAAGCCACTTTTATTAATTTCTTATTTTAGGAGACTCTAAAAGACAAGCATGTTATTTTTTTCCTTAGATGCTTAATATTTTTTAAAGCGAATTATCTTCTGAAAAAATTACCTTCTTAGTTTCTTCAGTGTATCTTTTCTAATTATTAATTTTTCTTCTTAAATTTATATATATTTCCCATCAATCCTTAATCAATTCATTTCACCTACTGTGGTTAATCTGGCATGAGGTAGCAAACTAATATTATTTATTAAGCAAAACTATTTTAAAATATCTTTGAAATAGAGTTATCTCATGTTATAAATAGAGCAACAGGTAGATTTATTCACAGTAATAATTTACATTTAAAATAATTTTTTTCAGCTTGACAGAGGAATATGGTAATTGAAGTTGTTTCTACTGTAATGAAATTTATTAGTAGAAGGAGCCACAAAGATCAACTAAATGAATATAAATTATTCAAATAATATTTATCAGTTTAAAAGTAGATCACAATTAGCATTACATTATCTAGCTCTTTTTATTAAATTCCAGGATTCTATAATTATTTTTTTCTGAAGGAAAGAATGATTTTTAATTCTGGAAAAATTATTCATTCAACATCCTCTTAGTAACCATATATAGGGGAAATCAATAAGGCAGTTAGTTAATTGTACAAAATGATTCCTTGTTGGAAATTTCTGTCCCAACTAGGGAATAGTTGTACTGCATATTCTAAGTATTGATAGTTTTATTTGTGCTATGATTAATCAATATTTTAATCTTCTTTGATGAGGCATAGGGGAGGGAAAGCCTGCAGCCTTGTTAACTAAGATCAGTGATCTGGAAAAAGTGAGAATAGGCACATTCAGTATTGCATTCCTCATATCCTAAAATACTAAGACTAACAACATGTACAAAATACAATAAAATCACAGAGAAAAACACATGAAAAATCAATGAAGTATAATGAAGAAATCACCCAATTTAGAATTTGCAAAAACTATTCAGGGATAGTTCTTTGAAATAAGATAAGCATAATTCTAAACATATCAGAGCTCAAATGTAGTAAAGTCAAGTGTGTCTCAACCACCATTAATGACTATGATTAAAATTAAAGTATTTCCAGAATTTCTTGCCTGACCTTAGAACATCTCCATATTAACAGGTATTTCCAACGGGTGGAGAGAAGTAGTCCACCTCCACATCAATAGGTAACTACAAGGGGAACAAGGGCATATCTGGACTGGAGAGGTTTGATGGTGTCCCTTTTTGAAGCTGGGGTATGAGAGACAGGGGTGAGTAGAAGCAGAAGACAGCTTGTCAACAATAAACAGGTTTCTTCCACTTTATTTCTCCCTTTGACTGATTTCAGTTTCAAAGGTAATTTGCCCAGGCTGGGAACATATTTTCCCCCTATAATCACACCTGGCGGTAGACAGCAGAACCTCTGAACTTGAAATCTGTCTTCATGGGTTGGGAGGCTCCAGTGGCTGCTGAGATGGAGGGGTGACAACTCACCCTTACCTCTGGCAGTGGGGGAAGGTGTGGCTCCACCCATGAACTCCCTATCCATGGAGCTTCCTTTTTGGGGAGCCCCTAGTAGGAAATTGGTCTAGGGTAAAGCACCTTCAAGATGGGTGGGGCCTTCCCCAGAACTGGGGAAGGATGGAAACACTGGAAGTTGTGGAATTGGTCCTCCATGAGATAGAAGACTGCTTAGAGGCCCTGAGTGGCCATGTAACAGCTGGGATTGTGGGATGTTTGTTTCTCAAGATAGTAGAAAGGGTTACTGAGGACAAAGGAGAGAGACACACTTCAGCATTGCTTGGAGGAGCCTGGCAATGACCTATGGGATGTCCATAAGAAAGAGAGACAGTTATTGAGAAAACAGGTTATGGTCTTTGAAGATACATTAGCAGCAGCAAGGGAAGAGACATCAGGAGAATCCATGTTGCAGGAGGCCATGCCTTCAGCCCTGGAGATGGTAAAGGAGATATCTTGGTAGGATGAGGGGGTGGTGCTGAGGGCCTAACTGTTGCTGAGGCCACTGGCTGAGGCACCAGCCTATTCCTGTATTAAAGGCCTGCCCAGTTGTAATTAAGAAAATAAAAACACTGTACTGCAGGCTCCTCAGGGGGAGTAGCAGCCCCTCCCCAGGTTGTGGAGCACTCCATGCTCTGTCCTTATATCAAAGATGAGCTAGTGGACATGAGCATCTGGTTTCAGAAGAAGCCATAGATAACTCTGCCTCCATGGCATTTGCGTGTCTGGGATATGGAGGTGGAAAACATTGTTATGTCGGGTCCTGAAATGAGTAGACTGGCTTCCCTGATGACTCACCCTTCCCTCCAGCAGCAGTTGCAAAGTGCCCGTCACACCTCAGGGAATCAGGCCTTCTAGATTGGCTGACAGCAGCCATCAGGGCAGTTTGGCCTAATCAGGGTGATTTACCATACTTATCCACTAGCTGGAAAATGTATGCAGAGCTCTCATTTCTCTTTGGGTCCCTAGTGACTATCCTTGCCCGGCCATAGGGCAACCCGTAAGTGAGGCTACTTGTACTTTAGCAGATCTGGGGGAGGTTGAAACAATAAGAACATGGAAGGAAGTATGGGCTATGACTGAAAAGAGAGGTGCAAAGGGTCCTGTAAGGTCTTGAGGACACAGATGTGGGTTGATTTGATAAAAGCAAGGGTAGTAAAAGAAAAGAAATTGATGGGCAGCCCAATAGGATCTTGTTAGAACTGTGGCAGTAATTAAAGCCACAGCAGCAGTTCTAGCTGCTGAGGTCTAGGATGCAGAAGACAGAGGCAAAGCCCCATTTCCAGCCTGTGTCCCTGCAAGACCTCCTGGGGGACAGTACTCAGGCTCTGCCTGGGCCCTCACCCTGACAGGATGATGATTGGGCATTGCAGTTTGACTTGGCAAGGGTTCAAGTCCCCCCCCCACTCACCTTAGAAGACATGTTGGGAAACAGAGGCTACATGTAGAATTAGCAATTCATTGGTCCCCCATGAATCTACAACATGTCCTGGCACTAGTGGACATAGGAACTGAATGTTCTCTGATTTATGGCAACCCTGAGCATTTTCCTGAGACCCCTGCTGTGATAGATGGTTATAGGGGTAAGGCAATTAGAGTGAAGATAGCCCAAATCCCATTGGAGATTGGGCATTTACCCATAAAGGAGTATACTGTGGATATTTCTCCAATCCCTGAATATATTTTGGGGGTAGATATCCTGCAGGGCCCATGATTACAGACCACTGCAGGTGAGTTCAGACTGAGGGTAGATATGTTAAAGGCAGTTGTGAGGGGATATGCTCAGCACCCACCTGTAGCTTTGCCTGTACCTTGGCAGGTGACAAATACTAAGCAGTATAAATCGCCTGTGGGACACAAGGAAGCTAGAGAAACTATACAGAAGTTGGAGAAGGTGGGCATCATAAAGTCCATTCATAGTTCTTTAAATTCCCTGGTGTGTCCAGTGAAAAAGCCAGATGGCTCTTGGGATATGACCATGGATTACAGGGAATTAAAAAAAGTCACACCTCTTTTGCACACTTGCTGTCCCTTCTATAGCTCCCCTCATGGACACCCTCAGTCATGAATTAGGGATGTATCATTATGTTGTAGACCTTTCTAATGCTTTATTCTCTATTGACACAGCACAGGAAAGTCAGGAACAATTTGCTTTTTCATGGGAAAGCTGGCATTGGACATTCACTGTCCTTCCACAGGGATACTTTCACAGTCCCACCATTTGTCACGGACTTGTAGCTTAGAACTTGGCCACATGGATGAAACTGCAAACAGTGCAGCTGTATCACTACATTGATGATATCATGCTAACACCTGATTCTCTTGCAGATCTAGAAGGGGCAGTTCCTAGACTGCTGCAACTTCTACAGGAGAAAAGATGGGCTGTAAACAGCACCAAGGTAGAGGGAGGTGGTTTGTCTGTAAGTTCTTGGGGGTTGTCTGGTTGGGTAAAACTAAAGTTATCCAAGAAATAGTCATAGACAAGGTCCAGGATTTCCCTACCCTTACCAGTATTACAAAAGTTTTTGGGTCTTTGGGCTACTGGAGAGTGTTTGTCCCACACTTAGCACAAATTCTGAATCCCTTATACCAGCTGGTATGAAAGGGTATCAGGTGGGAATAGGATGAAACATACGCAGCTGCTTTTACTGCTGCTAAGTGAGCAGTCAAGGCCATACAGGCCTTGAGTGTAATGGACTCATGAAGGCCCTGTGAACTAGATGTTCATGTAAACAATGATGGTTATGGACTGGTCCTTAGGCAGTGGCTTGAAAGGACCTGCCAACATTATTGGATTCTGGTCACAACTATAGAAAGGAGCAGAGGTCCAGTACACCTTGATAGAGAAGCAACTGGCTGCCAGGTACCATGCCTTGCTGACTATGGAGCCCATTGCCAGAACAGCTCCAACCAAGGTAATAACCACCTATCTCATCAAGGGGTGGGTGCAAGTGTGGAACCAAAGCCCACAGAGTCCTTTTGCAGCTGGGTCATGAGAGACCAGGGCAAGCTGAAGGGACAACTGCTTCTAAACAGTAAACAGGTTTCTACCACTTTATTTTTCCCTTTGACTGATTTCAACTTCAAAGGTAATTTGCCCTGGCTGGAAAAATACTTTCCTCATGGAGTTACAGTGTTGTGGGAAAAGCCCTGGTGAAGATTAGAAAATATATGTGCAGGAAATCTCACCCTTTGTAATTTTGAGAACCTGCTCAGCAATACCCTGATTATAAATGTGACTTTAAGACAGCAGACCCGTTGCAATAGATGACAACTATGTAATAAAATTCCTATGTTGTCCTTAGCTTGAAAATTACCTCCCTCACTAGCTCCACTGAAATCTAGTTATTATTTCTCCACATTCCATCCCCCCACTCCTAGGTGTCACTCCTACATTGAAATAGGTACCAAATTCCTTCTCTCAAATCCTTCCACATCTTCCTGTTTCCATTGCTAATACTCAGGTTCAAACCACCATAACCTCTCAGACTTTCCAATGAATTTCTGTATCAAACTCCTAATCTATATCCTGTAGTCCAGTCTAGCAACATTGACTCCATTTTTCACACACAGTTAGGATACTTTTTCTAAACTACAATGTGATAATGTCAGTACTGCTTTAAACTCTTCTGTAACCTCTTTACTACAACTGCTTTTTGGGTAAGTTTTAAATAAAAAAATGGCCCAAGAATTTCCTTACAGTCTGACCCCAACTGCTGCAGAGAGCCATTTTCCTCCCCACTTACACCTTTATGCCTCAGTCATACCCAAATGCTTTTAATTTTTCAAATGTACTGTGTTTGCAGACCATATTCTTTCTCCAAGCCATTTTGTTTATTTCTTCCTCAGTCATTTCATATTCTCCCATTTCCCACTTTTCATTTAGCTAGTCATGACTCATTCAATTCTCACTTTTTCTAGGCAGCCTGTTCTGATACCTTGAGAGCATTACAAATTTATGCTCCCATGTGATCTGTTTTACTCCTTTCCAGAACTTATTCCAAAGAATTGTATACCAAGAATTGAGTTCACTCATGTTAGGGACCCTGTTTGTTTTCTTATTTATTTGCTTTCTTTCTGTTTTGTTTTTGATGTACTCACTGGACCAAGCTCAGAACTTTGAATTCAGTCAGAACTCAACAAATATTTATTGAATCAATCTGAACACTTTCAGGATTCTTAACCAAAAGGCAGATCCAAGGAAGGAATGAGACAGAATCTTCAATTGACACTGACTGCATTGTGGTCCCAATGAGGACACACATTTTTCTCTTCAAAACTCCTAAAAACATTTCTCTCCTCAAACACAGAGGATATTTCTAGATAAACATCTCTGTCCCTATATGAGTGGCGTACGCATACGTGGTAATGGGAGGTTAAGGTCAGCAGAGGTTAAACTGACTTCATTTCCATTTTGCCTCCAGATGATAGTGATGGCATTTAAGAAGGAATTCATTTCTACATTCAAGAGCCCTCTAATTTATATACACTTGCCAAAGGAAAAGGTGATTTAAAAAAAGGCAATTTCAGTAAACAGTTTCATCAAGACTTCTGTTTAAGGAAAATATTTAAAATTTTTATTTTGCTTCTGAAAGTAATTTCTATAGCTAAATGGGGTGAGAGTCAATACATACATAATAAGATTTTAATTTTCTTCACAGTAAGAAATACTTCTTGACTTCATGAATTTTTTCTGAGCCTATTTGACAATTTCTCTATTACTCTTGGTAAACTCTTCAGTCATCCTACTTCCAAAAATAAATCACTCTAGTCAAGGTTCCACCCCATCCTTAATGGATCTCAATGTCAGTGCAAAGAAAAAAAACATGCCTTATATATTAGTTAAGAACTGCACCTACCAAGTGTGCATGATTCAGCATTCTAATTACTTCCTCTCAAATACAAATATATATAAAAGAGTTTTTGTCTTAAACTCTTTTAGCCCCAGGGAAGGAGAGGTTAGTTATCTTAATCAAATTCAGTCCCTTTACAGGGACCTCAGTCCCTTACCCACTGCATTTCCTCTAGGACTTTGCCCTGTCAGACATCATGCATCTTATCCATGTTGTCAGCTTTCCTTCTCTACTGGTCCATTGTCTCCACTTATAACAAGATTATATCTCCCATTTTGTGTTCTTATCTGGAGATTGGGGTCCTCTTCCAAGCTCATTCAAGCTACTGACAGAATTCAGTTTTTGATGTCTGTTGGTCAGAGCCCTCTGAGCTGCTACAGGCTGCCCATAGTTCTTTTATTTTTATTGTTTAATTTTATTTTGGTATCATTAATCTACAATTACATGAAGGACATTATATTTGCTAGGCTCCCCCGCTCACCAAGTCCCCCCTACATCCCCATTCACAGTCACTGTCCATCAACATAGTAAGATGATGTAAAATCACTATTTGACTTCCCTGTGTTGCACAACCCTCCCCGTGCCCCCACACACACCATACATGCTAATCGTAATGCCCCCTTTCTTTTTTTCCCACCCTTATCCCTCCCTTCCCACCCGTCCTCCCCAGTCCCTTTCTCTTTGGTAACTATCAGTCCATTCTTGGGTTCCGTGCTTCTGCTGCTGTTTTCTTTTGTTTCTATACTCCACATATGAGTGAAATCATTTGGTACTTGACTTTCTCCACCTCGCTTATTTCACTGAGCATGATACCCTCTAGCTCCATCCATGTTGTTGCGAATGGTAAGATTTGTTTTTTTCTTATGACTGAGTAATATTTCATTGTGTATATGTACCACATCTTCTTTATCCATTCATCTACTGATGAACACTTAGGCTGCTTCCATATCTTGGCTATTGTAAATAGTGCAGCGATAAACATAGGGGTGCATCTGTCTTTTTCAAACTGGAGTGCTGCATTCTTGGGGTAAATTCCTAGAAGTGGAATTCCTGGGTCAAATGGTATTGCTATTTCGAGCATTTTGAGGAACCTCCATACTTCTTTCCACAAAGGTTGAACTAATTTACATTCCCACCAGCAGTGTAGGAGGGTTCCTCTTTCCCCACAACCTCACCAACATTTGTTGTTTTTTGTCTTTTGGATGGTAACCATCCTTACTGGTGTGAGATGATATCTCAGTGTGGATTTAATTTGCATTTCTCTGATGACAAGCAATGTGGAGCATCTTTTCATGTGTCTGTTGGCCATCTGAATTTCTTCGTTACAGAGCTGTCTATTCAGCTCCTCTGCCCATTTTTTAATTGGGTTATTTGCTCTTTGTTTGTTGAGGTGTGTGAGCTCTTTATACATTTTGGATGTCAACCCTTTATCGGATCTGTCATGTACGAATATATTCTCCCATACTGTAGGATACCTTTTTGTTCTATTGATGGTGTTCTTTGCTGTACAGAAGCTTTTCAGCTTGATATAGTCCCATTTGTTCATTTTTGCATTTGTTTCCCTTGCCCGGGGAGATATGTTCAAGAAGAGGTCACTGATGTTTATGTCTAAGAGATTTTTGCCTATGTTTTTTTCTAAGAGTTTTATGGTTTCATGACTTATATTCAGGTCTTTGATCCATTTCGAATTTACTTTTGTGTATGGGGTTAGACAGTGATCCAGTTTTATTCTCTTACATGTAGCTGTCCAGTTTTGCCAGCACCATCTGTTGAAGAGACTGTCATTTCTCCATTGTATGTCCATGGCCCCTTTATTGAATATTAGTTTACCATATATGTTTGAGTTAATGTTTGGAGTCTCTATTCTGTTTCATTGGCCTGTGGCTCTGTTCTTGTGCCAGTACCAAATTGTCTTGATTACTGTGGCTTTGTAGTGGACCTTGAAGTTGGGGAGTGAGATCCCCCCACTTTATTCTTCCTTCTCAGGATTGCTTTAGCTATTCAGGTTCTTTGGTGTTTTCATATGAATTTTTGAACTATTTGTTCCAGTTCATTGAAGAATGCTGTTGGTAGTTTGATAGGGATTGCATCAAATCTGTATATTGCTTTGGGCAGGATGGCCATTTTGATGATATTAATTCTTCCTAGCCAGGAGCATGGGATGAGTTTCCATTTGTTAGTGACCTCTTTAATTTCTCTTAAGAGTGTCTTGTAGTTTTCAGGGTATAGGTCTTGCACTTCCTTGGTTAGGTTTATTCCTAGGTATTTTATTATTTTCGATGCTATTGTGAATGGGATTGTCTTCCTGATTTCTCTTTCTCTTAGTTTATTGTTAGTGTATAGGGAAGCCACAGATTTCTGTGTGTTAATTTTGTATCCTGCAACTTTGCTGAATTCGGATACTACCTCTAGTAGTTTTGGAGTGGAGTTTTTAGGGTTTTTTATGTATAAGATCATGTCATCTGCAAATAGTGACAGTTTAACTTCTCTTTACCAATCTGGATTCCTTGTATTTCTTTGTTTTGTCTAATTGCCATGGCTAGGACCACCAGTACTATGTTGAATAACAGTGGGGAGAGTGGGCATCCCTGTCTAGTTCCCTACCTCAGAGGAAAAGCTTTCAGCTTCTCGCTGTTCAGTATCATGTTGGCTGTGGGTTTATTATATATAGCCTTTATTATGTTGAGGTACTTGCCCTCTGTACCCATTTTGTTGAGAGCTTTTATCATGAATGGATGTTGAATTTTGTCAAATGCTTTTTCAGCATCTATGGAGATGATCATGTGGTTTTTGTCTTTCTTTTGGTTGATGTGGTGGATGATGTTGATGGATTTTCAAATGTTGGACCATCCTTGCATCCCTGGGATGAATCCCACTTGGTCATGGTGTATGATCCTTTTGATGTATTTTTGAATTCGGTTTGCTAATATTTTGTTGAGTATTTTTGCATCTACGTTCATCAGGGATTTTGGTCTGTAGTTTTCTTTTTTGGTGGGGTCTTTGCCTGGTTTTGGTATAATGGTGATGTTGGCTTCATAGAATGAGTTCGGGAGTATTCCCTCCTCTTCTATTTTTTGGAAAACTTTAAGGAGAATGGGTATTATGTCTTCTCTGTATGTCTGATAAAATTCCGAGGTAAATCATCTGGCCTGGGGGTTTTGTTCTTTGGTAGTTTTTTGATTACTGCTTCAATTTTGTTGCTGGTAATTGGTCTGTTAAATTTTCTGTTTCTTTCTGGGTCAGTCTTGGAAGGTTGCATTTTTCTAGGAAGTTGTCCATTTCTCCTGGGTTTCCCAGCTTGTTAGCATGTAGGTTTTCATAGTATTCTCTAATAATTCTTTGTATTTCTGTGGGGTCCGTCGTGATTTTTCCTTTCTCATTTCTGATTCTGTTGCTGTGTGTTGACTCTCTTTTCCTCTTAATAAGTCTGGCTAGAGGCTTGTCTATTTTGTTTATTTTCTCGAAGAACCAGCTCTTGGTTTCATTGATTTTTGCTACTGTTTTATTCTTCTCAATTTTATTTATTTCTTCTCTGATCTTTATTATGTCCCTCCTTCTTCTGACTTTAGGCCTCATTTGTTCTTCTTGTTCTAATTTCGATAATTGTAACATTAGACCATTCATTTGGGATTGTTCTTCCTTCTTCAAATATGCCTGGATTGCTTTATACTTTCCTCTTAAGACTGCTTTTGCTGTATCCCACAGTAGTTGGGGCTTTGTGTTTTTGTTGTCATTTGTTTCCATATATTGCTGGATCTCCATTTTGATTTGGTCATTAATCCATTGATTATTTAGGAGCGTGTTGTTAAGCCTCCATGTGTTTGTGAGCCTTTTTGCTTTCTTTGTACAATTTATTTCTAGTTTTAGGCCTTTATGGTCTGAAAAATTGTTTTGTAGGATTTCAATCTTTTAGAATTTACTGTGGGTCTTTTTGTGGCCTAGTATGTGGTCTATTCTGGAGAATGTTTCATGTACACTTGAGAAGAATGTGTATCCTGTTGCTTTTGGATATAGAGTTCTGTAAATGTCTATTAGGTCCATCTGTTCTAGTGTGTTGTTCAGTGCCTCTGTGTCCTTACTTATTTTCTGTCTGGATCTGTCTTTTGGGGTGAGTGGTGTGTTGAAGTATCCCAGAATGAATGCATTGCATTCTATTTCCTCCTTTAGCTCTGTTAGTATTTTTATCACATATGCTAGTGCTTCTGTGTTGGGTGCATATATATGTATAATGGTTATATCCCCTTGTTGAACTGAGCCCTTTATCATTATGAATGTCCTTCTTTATCTCTTGTTACTTTCTTTGTTTTTAAGTCTATTTTGTCTGATACTAGTATTGCAACACCTGCTTTTTTCTCTCTATTGTTTGGATGAAGTATCTTTTTCTATCCCTTGACTTTAAGTCTTTTTATGTCTTTGGGTTTGAGGTGAGTCTCTTGTAAGCAGCATATGGATGAGTCTTGTTTTTTTATCCATCCTATTACTCTGTGTCTTTTGATTGATACATTCAGTCCATTTACATTTAGGGTGATTATTGAAAGGTATGTACATATTGCCATTGCAGGCTTTAAGTTTGTGGTTAACAAAGATTCAAGGTTAGCTTCTTTACTATCTTACTGTCTAACTTAACTCGCTTATTTAGCTATTATAAACATGGTCTGATGATTCTTTATTTCTCTCCCTTCTTATTCCTCCTCCTCCCTTCTTCATATGTTGGCTGTTTTGTTCTGTGCTCTTTTTAGGAGTGCTCCCATCTAGAGCAGTCCCTGTAAGATGCCCTGTAGAGGTGGTTTTTGGGAGGGAAATTCCCTCAATTTTGCTTGTCTGGGAATTGTTTAATCCCTTCTTCATATTTAAATGATAATCGTGCTGGATACAGTATTCTTGGTTCAAGGCCCTTCTGTTTCATTGCATTAAGTATATCGTGCCATTCTCTTCTGGCCTGTAGGATTTCTGTTGAGAAGTCTGATGATAGCCTGATGGGTTTTCCTTTGTAGGTAACGTTTTTTTTCTCTCTGGCTGTCTTTAATACTTTGTCCTTGTCTTTGATCTTTGCCATTTTAATTATTATGTGTCTTGGTGTTGCCCTCCTTGGATCCCTTGTCATGGGACTTCTGTGTACCTCTGTAGTCTGAGAGGCCATTTCCTCCCCTAGTTTGGAGAAGTTTTCAGCAATTATTCCTTCAAAGACACTTTCTATCCCTTTTTCTCTCTCTTCTTCTTCTGGTACCCCTATAATGTGGATATTGTTCTGTTTCGATTGGTCACTCAGCTCTCTTAGAATTCTTTCATTCCTGGAGATCCTTTTATCTCTCTCTGCATCAGCTTCTCTGCATTCCTATTCTCTGTTTTCTAGTCCATTAATTGCCTCTTGCATCTCATCCATTCTGTTTTGAAGTCCTTCCAGAGCTTGTTTTATTTCTGTATTCTCCCTCCTTAGTTCTTGCATATTTCTCTGCAAGTCCATCAGCATGGTTATGACTTTTGTCAGGGGAAGATGTAGAAGATGTCGAAGCTGTCTGGGTTAGTCTTGTCTGGATCAAATTTTTTTGCCTTTTCATGTTGATAGGTGCAGTGGAGTGCTATTGACGCATCTATCAGCTGGGAGAGTCAAGCCTCTTTCCACTTGGCTCCTGGCCTTTCTTTACTGGGACAACTACGACCCCTAGTTGCTTGTGTTGGGCAATTGTGTGTAGACTGGGTCTTTGTATCTTGCCCAGCTGGTATGGAGGAAGCTCCCTTGCTGAGGGCATGGCCAGCCTCAGGCTGCTGCTCTGCTATGGCCAGGCCCCAGAGGGGTAATGGACGGGGGGCTGATTGGCTGTTTTCCTCTGTGAGGGGTCTCAGAGCTGTTGCCCAGGGGGTTAGTGTGCCCGGAGTTCCCTGGAATTTCCAGCTGCTGGACTGTGACCTGGGATGCTTCCGTCCAGCTGTGGGGTCCCTGCCCCTTTAAGACTTTCAAAAAGCACTCGCTTTTCTTTCTCACAGGGGCGTTGTCTTTGGGACCTGCTCACAGGTCCTACTGTCCTGCTTCCCTAGTGTCCAGCACCCCACGCATGTCCTGTGTCTGCGCTCTGGTGCGGATGGCTGGGGCTGGGTGTTTAGCAGTCCTGGGCTCCCTCTCCCTCCCCACTCTGACTCCTCTCCTCCCGCCGGGAGCTGGGGTGAGGGGTGCCTGGATCCCGCCGGGCTGGGGCTTGTATCTTACCCCTTTCACCAGACACTGGGTTCTCGCAGGTGTGGATGTAGTTGTCCTGTGTCTTCTGGTCTCTCTTTTAGGATTAGTTGTATTTGTTGTATTTTCAAAAATATATGTTTTTGGGAGGAGATTCCCACTGTTCTACTCACACAGCCATCTTGGCTCTGCCCTTACATGTGGCTGCCCATATGTCTTATCAGTAGTTCCTTTCTTCTTCAAATCCAGACATGGAGAATCCCTATTGTGCTGCGCTACCCATCTCACTTTAATATACTCTCTAGAAAGCACCCAGATTCTTTAAGTCCTCATTTAAAAGTTTAGTCCACTAAAATACCCTTCCTATATTAAAGTCAGCTGAGTTAGGACCTTAATGCCTTCTTCAAAATTCCTGCAAAATACCTTAATTATATCTGCACATTAGCATTTGATTGAGTAACTGGTAGAAGATGTATATGGGGAATATTTTAGGATTCTGCCTACCATACTCATTTAGTTTTATACTTTTCCATGCTGTGCTTACTTACCTAATTGTTTTACATGTTATGTTACATAGCACTGGATATTGCCTTGTATTTTTGTCTTTTTCCCTTCCTTCAGCAATAAGAATGCTATATTTTCTTGAAAAAATAAGGATATGCTACAAAGTGTTTATTCAATCTAGCTTCATTGGGGCTTGATTTTTTGCCTAAATTTTGTCAGTTGTATGTACATAAGCTGATAGACAACAAGAGGTTCATATATTTTTATCTTTCTTCTTTCAAAAGTATTTTAGAAAAAATATAGATAATTCATTAACTGTTCAAATTAAAAATAGCCATTTATTTAATATTTTTATGAAACAGTATGTTAATATTATAATTGACCACACTAAAAGATACACATGAATTTTATAGTTTTATGAATTAGGTTTATCATTGTTAAGCTGATATCAGTATTCACTAAGAACACCTTGAACAAATGCTAAAGCATTATTTTTACTAAGGAATTACGATGCGCATATCACTGTAGATATTTTCATCTCTAACTCTAATGCTACAATTAAATGCTCTCAATCTTAAAGTGCTGAGATATTACAGGAACATCACAAACCAAATAAATGGAAGGACACATTTTAATGGCTGTTGTTTCTAGTGAGGCCTATCATCATGATGTAAGATTGGCCTTATCCTGCTGTGAGAGACATAGAAGATCTTTCTTTAGGTTTACTGGTAGTTCAGTGGCCTGCTGTGATTTCCCCCAAGTTAATAGTTGTTAGCCAGTCTGTTGACTATCATTTGAGATAATAAATCTTGATCTTCACCATACTAGAAGTCAATATCCACTTAAGTTAAGAAATCACAGTGTTTTCTTTTATTGTAAAACAGGAATTGCCTAGACCTGGCTCAACCTAATCAACTAATCTATTTTCTGTGGTGAAATCCATTCTTGACATGTCCTGATTGGGTGAAAAGAATAGTATGGATAGTCACTAATATGTCAAAATACTATTTCAGTTTATATGTGGAGATTCCTACAGTGAAAGTTATAAAACTTAGATTTTAGATTTACTGACTTTACTAGTTTCTATCACTTGCGTGAAGCAAAATATTTATGAATTTCTTAGTATTTTAATTTACCATTAAAAATATAGTTATGCTTATACATAACTTTGATTACTTGCTTTATTATTTACTAGCTCTTTAGCCATGAGCATGATGTATAAAATCTTATCTTTCTGAGTAATAATTTCTATATCTGCAAATTAGCCAAAATAATTACACTGTTGCTGTGAAAATGAATTATATATTTCTGAATAATTTTTGGCATAAACTAAAGGGGGCATATCATAATTATAGATACTTGTTTTTTAACGTGGTTTAAATTCGTCATTCACTTATTCTGCACAGATATGATTGAAAAATGCAGTATCCTTTACCTAACATTCCAGATAGACTAATAATGAGGATCTCATAGCAAAGTATTTTATGACAATTCACCATCTCATTATTCTCTAATTCCAAACCAGCCAAGTAGTGATTGATAATATTTTCTTCCATTTATCTCATTTTATACATCTTTGTATGTTGTTGCCACAGTTATTTTTGTTTTTCTGTTGTAATATATTTAAACTTTTACTCTGTTCAAAGGATTCCCTCTTTCCTCCTGCCCTGCATTTTCCATATCATATGTCAAGATTCAGCCACAGCAATATATATATATTTTTAAGTCTAGAGCTTCATAGAATAATGGTGTCTGCGGAAATCCATATCTCCCCACTCTCAAAAGACACATGTATCAAACAAATATGGTACATTACTTACAACTTACAACAATTGGTAATAGGAAACTATTCTAAAATAGCAAAGCATATTCCAAAGACCATTCCAGAGATAAGTTAGGTAGAAATTGCACAGAAAATAGGAGCATCTATTGAGCATGATGTTGTATGTATTGGGATCCATATTAAATTATCTGTAGAAAAAGTGTCTCACAATATATATAGGGAAACATGTGGCACAGGTGTAATATCTAGGGGCACCTAGAGAATTAAAGGAGGGGACTGAGTTTGAAATGTAAGAAAGGTACTATTTCCAAAGAATTGGATTTACTTTAATAGAGAAGGTACCCTTTGGAGGTTCGATGGTAAAAGAACAGAAGGAAGAAAAAGGTGGAAATGAAGAATCTGGCAGAAAAAAACAGCATCATAAACTCAGAAGACATGCAAATTCCACTCCTCAAAATAGCGCAGCTGGTTAAAAAACTGCACTTCCTTTGCAAAAAAAATGGTGCACTCTTGAACTAAGAAATATAGTTAGCAGTCCTACCAATAATCCAGTTACTGTTTGTTTGGTAACCATTGCATGTCTCCATCATTTTTTGATTACTTCTTTACTTTTTGGTGGAACAATATATTCTAAGTGTATCTTGTATTTTCCCTGTCCAACCCCAGGAATTAGCCATTTCTCTCAGGATGAAAATTATCCCTACAGAGCAACCAAGAGCAGAGAAAAATTGAAACAATATACTGCAAGCTGACATCTGTATCTTTAAACAACCATTTATAGATGTGCAAAGATACCTCAAATCAGAAACTCAAAAACTGAGAAAGGCATGTACAAAAAAATCCCAGTTTATTGTAGAATTAGTTAAATAAATTTGGAAAAAATAAATACTAAAAAGAACAAAGTAAAACAGATATAAATAATAAATTACAAGTTTTTCAAGAGATAATAGATCAGACTAGAATTATTAAAAGAAAAATTTCCAAAAAATGAAATTAATAAATTAAAGATGTCAGATAGAAAGTGATAGAGAAGGCTGGCAAAAATATGTAGTACATGTATAACTGAAGTACATGAAAAAAATAATTAAAAAAAAATTTTACTACCTATTCCAAAATCGGCCCAGAATTGTCAGCTCTCAGACATATACAAGCTAAACTTAGTTGTTAAAGATAAAAATAGAATTCTCTGGTCTTGAGATACAAGTAATGCATATTAAGCCTAATGATGACAAGAGTATCAGTTTATCCTCAGCCTTCTCTTCAGCAGAAAAAGCATGAGTGCATGAATATTTTTATGAAACTCAAAGAAAGAACATGGAGGTTAAGGATTTTTATACTCAGTAAGCTCTTTTTCAAATATGAAGTCTAAGAGAAACAAACATTTTAAAGCATGTATGAATTCAGAGAAAACCATATCCTTGAATTCTCCCAAAAGACAGCCAAAGAAATGCTTTACTAACTAGAGGAGGGGGAAAATTCTGGCAAAGCTGAGAATTAAATATGTTTTGTTAGTGATTGAACACTAAAACAACATGGAAATAAAGATTAACAATATTATATAAATTTTATATGCTATGACATATTAGAACATAAAGTCCTATTAAAACCGAGACAATAAGAGAGAAAAAAAGGAAAAATAAAAAAGAGTAAAGGAAAATGAATTTTAAAAGATTTGAAGTTGACAAAATATTTGAAGATAAAGAAAAGTAAAAGAGGACTAGAACTTTATAAAAAATATTAATTTAAATACACTTAGTAGATAAAGTCTCTCTAAACACAAAAACTAAATTAAAAATAATATTAAGACATACAGAAAGAAAAAGTAAATATAAACACAGCAAATAAAGCATAAACCATATAAAAATATAACATAATATGGTATGACAAAATTGGAACCAATCATTCCAATATTATTAACACATAAAGATAGATTTGACTCTACTATTAAACAAAAACAATTAGATCGTCTTAAGTAGCAAAATCCAAATGTTTGCTGTACAAAAGTCAGCCCTAAAAAAGAATTCATAAAAGATTAAGAATAAATGGTAAGCAATATACACAATAAACAGCAGGGATTGTGATTTTGATATTAGATATGGTTGAATTCACACCAATAAGGAGCTAACTGAACAAAAATGGGTACATAAGCATACTAAAGATTTTACCTAATAATGAAGATATATCAAGAATATCTATGAGTCAAATACAATAGTAATAACCTCCATAATATAAAAATTTAAAAATTTTAAATTTTAAATTGAAGGAGAAATGAACATTACAAATAATTGAAAATTTCAACTCACTGTTCTCACTCTAAGATAGATCAAGTGTATAAAGAAAAGTAAATCTATAAAAGACCTAAACAACATAAAAAATATTTTTTAGATAGCTAATGAAGATTATACCTTCTTCTAAAGCACATGTGGAACAGCCAAAATATTTTGTCATGTAAACCACATATAAAATTTCAAATAATTAATGAAATAATACAACCACCTTTAATTACCAGACAATGGAACTAAAATTTAATTGTCAAATCAAAATTAAATGTCCTTCCATTTGAAAAAATATAAATATATATGTTTATATATATATATATAAATCATATATGTGTATATATATAAATCATGTGTGTATATATGTATACATAAATCATGTATATGTACTATTATAAATTCTTGAGTGATAGGGAAAATACACTTCTAAATTGCAGAAATAAAAGCAATAGAAACACTATATAGCAGTATCTGTGGAACAATACTTAAGGCAATAATCAGATACTGATACACAGCCATTTGTTAGATCGGATCATTGGCAACAATTATTCACTCCTCCGTGTATCCACCGTTTTGTGATGTAATTTTATAGTGCCTCTCCACATTGGGAAAATCAGTCTATTCTACCTCGTAAGTCCAGGCCTGACCTTATGGCTTGTTTTTTGTACTGAGATCATAGCAGATATAATACAAGGTGAGGCTTGAAAAGCACTTGCAAATGTGGGCTTGCTCTCCTTTTTGCCCTTTTGACATTGTCGTAGATGATTCTTAGGTTAGCTTAGGTGAAAATGAGAAATCGGTGGGATGAGTCAGCCAAGTTAGACGATTTATCCCGAAGCTCCTGGAAGAAATGGCTGTCTCCTGGGCATAGAAAGGGAAAATGCAAGAAGCCTAGAACATCCTGGTTCACCAGAAAGGAAAGCAGTTATAAAAAAAATGGAGACATGCAATATACTGGACCAGACTTACAGGCCTGTGAGAACTGACTGTGATATCTTCCCACTTTCATTTTCAGGTTTACAATAGCTGATTGCTAATCTGTCTTCCCAACCTCATGGACAGTGATGTCATGTTGGTAGTTTGAAACCTTCCATAGTAAGAGTGTTTACCAAGGAAATCAGCAAATACTTTATGTCAGGAACTTGCTCCCCCTTTTTTAGAGCCTGTTTACAAGCATATCACTAAAGACTTCTCAAAACAAAATGATACAGAACCCAGCTTGATAGGCTTCCTACTGAACAAATCTGAAAAAATTTGAGTATCAAAACTAAAAAATGATAACATATTATAACCAATTTAATGAAATGTGGAGTCTTGAGTCTATACATGTGTTTTAGTGAATAAATAAGTACAGAATAAAAAACCTCACTATTCAAATAGAATGCTGAAGAAAAGTATAATGAAAGACATAAATAGTGAATCACTACTTGCAGTCATTCATTATAAAAATTGATTCTGGAAGGCCCATCAATGGATGCTACAATTACTGGGTGAAAGTTTGGTGAAGAACAACACACTTATATGGTCTCAATATATCTCTCCACAAGTGACCTATAAATAATAAAGGAAAAAGCAGTAACTCCATAAAGGGAGAAGCCTATGATCAAAGTGAATGTCACTACTAATCAGAAAAATCCAGCATCACAAGAATCTAGATACATGCACTGAGAACACAATATTGCATCTGTGGTATTCCAACATCATATCACCCTAAATTGAGGTTAATTCTAAAAATAGCTGTCTTGCACTGTTTAAAAAATAAAAAAATGTCAATGTCAGTGTTACAGGAATAAGTTCCTGCAATCAAGCTCATGAAATGTAACTGTTCCACAGGAGCTAAAGAGACCTGTCAGCTAAATGAAACACATTGTATGTGATCTTTAAGTAGACACTTCCAAGATTTTTCTTCTGCAAAGACCATTATTTGGACAAGTGGTGAAATTTTAAAGTCTGCATTTAGATAACAGTAAGACATCAGCTCAGGAAAATGTCATTATACTATGGTTACATAAGAGAATCTGTTCTTGTGAAATACACCAAAGTTTAAGGGGTAAAGGGACATGACTTCTAAAATATTAACAATTGGGGAATTGTGGGGAGAGTCGTAAGAGGGTTTTTGCATATTTTCCCACTTACTGTTAGGAGACATATATTAAAGCATTTAGAGATTGAGTAGCTAAAGGTTAAATGTCACAATGTTTGAATATACCTTAAAATAATTCTGCAAAAAAAGAGCATGTAAAAAAAAATATATGGAAATTATATTACATTAGCATATTTTTTATGCATACACACACATACATACTTGAAACAAATACTTAAGTGAGAGAAAATATCTTTGGCCAAATATAAACAAATAAGCAATCTATGTGAGGAATATAGAGTGTTCATTTCAATAAACTTGAAAACTTTCTGTATGTTTGAAATTTTTCAAAGTTAAAGATCAAGTAAATGAAATTATGACCTCCGGGATTTGTTCCAAGTCCTTTAGCGGCTCTATGGTCTTCAGGACATGCACAGCCTCCCACAGCCACATGCTGCAACCTGTCCTTCACATTTTAAGCTAGAAGTCACCTCTTCTCGGAACTCTGCCCTGACCTTAAACTTGATTAGCTGTCTTTGATATTAAGCTATCTATGTCTGCAGCCAAGTATTAACTTTCTCATATTCCTAGAGCCTAGCAAACTGCCTAAGATCAAGAAGTGCTTAGCAAATAATAATATAAATGAATAAACCTATGTGTGCAGATATGTGTATATACATATGTAAATAAATATAAAATAGGTGAGTAACATCTAAAATATTTTTGACAAGTAATTTTTACATAAGTCTTACAGATATGTCTCAAGGCATCAATCACAGGGTAAATTAGATGTAGTTTAGGAGGATATTTTATTGTAAAGCTTTTTATTTCTAAGTTCTATGTATTAATATTCGTAACAAGATTCATTTGAAAAAAATTTCTTCCATGGCTAATATACACAGAGGTGCTTTGTGTTTTGGTAACTTTTTCTATAATGGTGAAGCAAATTACATAGCATTCACTGAGCTTTTGATATGTGCCCACATTCACATACTTCATGTGAAAAAAAACTCCCTCAATTCTCATTCTAATCCTGAGAATTGAGACTTTCTGTTTAAAGTATCGAGGCTCGGAAATATTAAGTAATCTGTCTGTAAGTGAAAGGTACTGGATTCTGGACTCAAATTCACAGCAGTTGAAACAGCAGCAGCTAAGGTGACAGAGGGCTTGGAAGAGCACCCAAACCTCCAGGAAGCACTGAGCTCCTGTTCTAGAAAATTAGAATGCTTTCTCATTCTCCCAAACTTCTGAACCAGGAAGGGCTGACATCGTCTATAATAGCTGCTAGTCACTTTGAATAAGAAAATCAATGAGATGTGCAGTTTTGAGGAGAGGGACTGTGATTAGTTTTCAGCAGATATTAATGGGAGAATGAATTTCCTGGTAAGGAAAGTAAGAAATGGGACAGCTCTTAGATCCAAGGCCAAATATCTAAGTCATAACAGAACACTTTATAATGAATGAAATTATCTCAGTATTTGAGTTGAAAAAGGAGAATAAAAATACATATCCCTAGAAAGAGGGAGGAGGTGTGCTCTTATGTGAGAAAAAGGATGAATATGATGAGGAAGCAGAGGCAGGCATTTTTTTGCTTCTGAGTCTTGTCTAAAAGGCATTAATGTGCTGTTGTTTTCTTAAGTCAGGGAACTGCTTTAAAAAAAGCCCAATAAACATAAGAGTCTGTCCCTGCTAATGGATGTTAGCTACAGATGTGAGTACCTCAGCACTGTTTTGATGTGTTGACTCTTGAGAATTCAACAAAAGTAGAGTATTTATCTTTTCCAAATATTTGTGCACTTTAAAGTTTTAAATTACATTTATACATATTCTCTAATTTGATCTCTTGAACAGTCATGTGAGGGTGTGAGGCAGATAAAGATATCCTTATTTTTAAGGGGAGGAAACAAAACTCAGAATGGCTACAATATGTATGAATATATACCACATTTAAAAAAGAGATCTCAGGAGAGAAAAATCAAGACAAGTGTCCATGAAAAGGAAATCCTAGAGTAAAACTATAGAAAAGAGTTATTAGAGTTTCATTTGAGCCTAGATTTAGGACAGCTGCCGGGGAAACACAGTCCTTCTGAAGAAGAAAAGTGCTCTGGAGAAGAAAGCTTTCTTCCTATACACTTTTTAACAAAGGATATAAGTCATGATGTCAACAGTTATATTTTACAGATGAATATATACAAAAATTGATGGTACAGTATATCGTTTTGATCATTATTAAGGCACAAAGTAATTTTGTGAAGCTATGCAGACCCAAAGCTAATGTACAATGCTCACCCTAAAGACCACAGATAAGGTCTTTGTTTCAGATAACCCCAATGTTAAGGCCAGGCACTTCTAGAAGTGCGTATTTTTAGCATGTTTCCTTAACAAAAACTTAAACACAGCCAACCATCCAATATATATAATATAATCCAATACTATAACCATTGATCAGGAAGCCAGTGAATGATCAAGCAAGGCCAAAATCACTGTCCAAGCCAAAACATGGAGGCAGGAGTAAAAGTCCATTCAGCCCAATGGACAGTCACATTTTTGTGAGGAAGTGTGTATAGGACTCATGAAGTGTAAGCTCTCATGCAGAATAGATTGGAAAACTCAGACTGGAAATACAAAAAAAAGTCCAGAGAAGAATAAATGAGGGCCTGAACTGAAATAGAGATGTCAGAGTAACTACAGGAATAACATTTTGGGATTTTCCTGAGTGAATGAGCAGAGATTAAGAAAAGAAGCAAAATGAGGACTCAGTTGTATAGGAAACAAAGTTTATAAGCTCTGCATTGGATATGCTGAGCTTGACTTTCTTCAGGGCTAGTATTAGTATTTTTGAGGAAAAGGAGTGAGTCTTGGATGTTTATACATAGTTTTACAATTAAAAGTAAAGTTTAAGAGCTGGAATTCTTTAAGCCAGACTGCCTGGGTCAGATACCAAAACTATGATTTCCATGCTTTGGGCAAGTTCCAATTTCTCAGTGCATGTTTCCCTATATGTATAAGGGGTAATAAAAGTATATTTTGTAGAGTAGTATCTGATACTAGTAAGGACTAAATATTAACAAATTTTTTTTGGTTTTGTTTGTTTTGCTAAACTGCAAGGTCTTACAAATGAAAAGTGAGACTTTGGAAAATAAGGATTAATAAGCAAAGAAGGTAGAACAAAGATACTGAGGTAGCAATGGGAAAGAAAAGTTAAATTCAGACCATTCTTGGTAGTCTTGTGAAAAAGAAGGATGAATAATAATTCAGCTTTAAAATTATTAGAAATAACACCATTAGGGATAACTATATGAAAAGTTTTGACAAGAAAGAAGAGCATTTGACAAAAGAAGAATCCCATCTAGTGAGCAGCTTATTCACAATTGGAGAGGATTCCATAGGACAGAATAGAAGGAAGATGGCTGGGGGTATGGGAAGGTGACAGTAGAAAGGTGAGCTATGTGATCATTAAAGTAATGGAAATTAGAGGAGGGTAAGAGGGATACACATAATGATACCAGTAATCATTTTTTAAATGTGCCTAGGAATTTAACACTCCTCTGACCGCTAGAGGTAAAGGAGGTAAACAGTCAGGTGGAATTCTTGTGTGAAACAGTCACAATGCAGGATGGCAGAGTCAGATGGTTTCCTGGAGGAGATGCTAATAAACCGAAAAAAGAGAGGCATATGCTCCACAGTCAGCAGTTATTGGTTTTTCTTTCAGTTAAACATAGCCGGCATGTTTGAAAGCAATGCCTTCAATTAGTTGAAAAACTGATTTTTCCCAACTGGTAAATTTCAATATGACATAACATAACTCTGTTTAGCCTTGCTAGAAAAATCTTCATTACATTAAAACAACAACAGTAATCGCAAAATGAGAATGAAAATTCCAATTTACATCTGATATTTGAACCATGAGATTTTTTTGCTTCAAAAAGGATCGGTAGTTATTTCTAAAACATTTTGGAAACTGTATGACCTTTAGATTGTATTTGTTAAGACCTTTATTTCTTTTAGGCAATTATTTATTCAATAGGGTTCAAGTCTCCAGGTATATTTGAGCATCACATACAGTTATTATTTTCTATGACTAAATAAAAATTTATGCCAAAAAAGAAACAATGAAACTGAAAATGCCAAAACTTTAAGACAGTTTGAATATTCACAGTGTACAGAGGATAAAACCAATTCTGGGAAATAAATACATTTCTGTAACAAGTCAAAGCTATCAAACTAAGGTTATAATATAGAATTCGAGAGCTTTTTTGGAGGTTCTGAAAAATGTACATATCTACACTTACACTCTGACTTGAAAAAGAGCATTTCACTCTTGTTATTACTTCCAGGATGAGGATATCCATCTAGCCAGACAAAACAATTCTACAGAAATCAAGGTGGTTACATGTTGTAGCCAAATCACCCACAGATCACAAGGTAACAGGTATAAAGGGTTTTAGGGGGCTTTGCAAAACGATATGCCAACACAGATAAGGATTAAACTACAAGTTACACATTAGCTGAAGGATTACCAGGTTGTCCCACAAAATACATCAGTCACATTTAGTGAGATTCCACTTTATCTGAATAAAGTTGTTACAGTAGGTGGATAGCCAGACATAAGCAGGGAAGGGGGAGGGGGACTCCTGTTGGTATTTACATTCAGCTAGATGTTTGCTTATATTCTACAAATTCTGTGTAAGCTGTACTCATGGGATATGGAGTGAAACTGTAGGTAACAGACTGGCCAAGACCAGCTAGTTCCAACATGGAGGAGAAATTGATTCAAACTTCACCCCAAAATCCACTAGCACAGTAAAAATAACAACCTTCTGTCATTAGCATAGTAAAAATCATACCTCCTTGTGCCATGACATTTATGATGGGGACTAAATGTAATAAAAAATCTGTTTGCCTGACATGAGGGTGGAGCAAGCCCAAATTCCAAGATGACTCCACTTGTTTCCTTTGAAACCTAATCTCACTTAGTGAATATTCATCTTCCTTTATATAAAAAGGGTTCCCAATTGTTCACTTAGTGAAACCCCCTCTGGATCTGCCTGCACCCTTAAGTGTGAACTCCCTCCTTTCTTTAAACTCTAAATCTCCAAATAAATGCAAGGCTCAACAGCTTTTCTGAGTATGTTCTTGAATTCTTCCTCACAATGAGATGAAGGACCTGTCTTCAGCACCAAAGTGTCAGATGTAAATGAAACCAGGCTGAATCAAGCTGAAAATTTACCTTATGTGAATTAGATCAAAGACTAGTTATACAGAATGAATGTTAATGGACTTTAAACCCAGCACCAGATATAAACAGGGTAGATATTAAGAACAGAGTATTACTAGGAAAGTTCGTGAGTAAGTGGAAGAATAGATAGTAGAGTTAAGGAAGAGGTAATGCAGTAGGGAAAAATTAGTCATGCTAAAGCTTGGGGACAATCAACAGATTCAATTAAAAAGGGAAAAGAGCCCATATAATAGAGAAATGAAAAAGATTGTCATTGAGATGGTGAGAAACAAAGCTGGTTTAAAGAAGTCAAAATTAGTCTGTGAATTTTAAAATGAATATACTTGACCTGTGGGAGTTTCTTAATAAACTCAAGCAGGGGAAGATGAATGTTTGCCCAATTCGCAGTACACTTTATAGGTGGTTCACAAAGTGAGTTGACAAATGGGAGTGAAGGAAAGGGGTATATTAGTTATAACCACAAGGTTTTGAGAAATTAACTTCATAATGGGTATATGTGGAGCACTTTATAGTTGTTGAAAACTTTATAGTATTATTTTATTTAATTATATGAAATGAAATTTAAAGACTACAATACCTTTACACATTTTAGGAAAAAAACTTATGATACTGTTTAAACCCACCTCGTTACATGACAGTTTCATTTTTCTTTTTCTCATGCAGATGTATCTTCTACCGGGAGATAATCACAGAATATGTCCTTTTGTGTGTGTGTGTGTGAGTGGGTGTGTGTGAGTTTGTGAGTACACCAATATTAATGTCCATATTGTCAAAAGGTACTAACAATTAATGGTTATGTACATTGAATAATCTCAAGTCTATCCTGTCATTTTTGTGATAAACTATCCATTGTTAGTGTTTTATCTTTCACATATTGAACTTTATTAATAATTATTCAGTGCATGCATTTTTAAAGGTTTTCAATTACATTATTTTGTTAAATTCCTATAAGCAAGTTCCAGAGAGCCAATAGTAGGCATGTCTCTAAATCTCTCCCAGTGTAACATCTAGTTTCTCAAAGAATTTCTAACAATTTAAACGGTCTCCAGCCTTTCCACTCATCTGAACTGCCATTTTATAAAATGAGAAAGATGAAATTTGAAGAATTTAAACAAAGCATTTCAACAGACCAAAATTATTATTTGACATGAATATTATAGGAGGGAAAAGTTGAACACAGTCCTAAATTTTGGTTTTAAGCCCATTTTATTGTTACACAGTTTCAAAAGTTGTTCTTACAGTTGTTCAAAAGAATAGTACTTAAGATAGGGGTCAAAAGCACTATCACCAGGAAATAAGATTGAGAGATATAGTTATTGCCTGTTCAAGCAGTAATTTTGTTTTTAATGAATACAGATATGTTTCAAACATTTATAATTTGCTTGTTTTAGCTCTACAACCATTCTTTGAGTTATAAGCCATCCATCTTATTTGTATAGGTGAAGAAGCTGAAACTTACAGAATTTAAATAATTTTTGATAAGATCTTAGAGTTAATATATAGCAGGGTTAATGTTGAGTAAAGTTTTAAATTTTATTCATTTATGACTTACAATATACTTATTTTTAATTGTTTTATTGTTATGAGTTTTTCATTACCTTTTGTAATATTTTATTATTTTTTTACAGAAACCATTAGTTTTGTATTACTCTTTTATCTGCCCTATTTACCCAACTCTCTTATTAATTATAAAAGCTCTACAATTGGTTCTTTGAACATTAAGGGTTTTTTTTCAATTGGTCTCTCACTAAGAATAATCAAGTAAAAGTATTTGTAATTAGGATTCATTGAAGTTTGGAGAGAGGAGAAGATAGAAGGAGAGATGACAGAGAGAGGAGGCAGAGAGAAAACCTAGAACTTTGAATTAGTACAGGAGGTGTATTGATGGCTTTGACTTAAATGTGACCATAGGAATAATAAGAAAAGCAGAGACTAAAAAGGCAATAAGAGAAAATGGATATAAATTCATAAATATTTTGACTAGTCAAAAAGAGAAGGCCATTAATTCCAGAGTTTGTGTCTAGCTGCTCTTCAATGTACAAGACCATGTTACAATTAAAAGAGAATTAAAGTCTATATTCAGGTCTTCTCTACTACAATAATGTGTTCCAAAGTTTTGTGACACTACCTATGAGATAGAAAAGAGAGAAAAATTTAAACTATGGAAATAGATGGGATAAAAATGATGACTGCTATTATAATTAATATTAGAAGGTAAAAATAGAGACCTCGAAATTACTCAGTTATAATAAGATAAAAATATCATTACGTATAATTTTAAAACAAGGGCTTATTATTATTTCTATGCTATAAATAAGCCATTGTGCTAAAAGTTACTCTCAGTATGTTATGGTCTTACTATTTACCATTTAAGAAGTTTCACACATTTTTAAGCAATCGAGGAACACAAAGATTTTTTAATATTTGGATCTGTTTTAGAGAAACAATGTGATTGAAGAATCCTTAATGCTCAGTAGATGCTGGTGGTGACCATAAATTAGCAAAATGCTACCTAAAATATTGTCTGTAGAAAATAAAAATTTTAAATTTTGCCAAGAATATTAGTATGGATCATAACTCAATATAAAAGAAGTTAAAGTTTTAGTATGAATCAGATATTTATGATATAATTAGAATGGATTGGGAAAATTAATTCTGGGGCTGTTTAACCATGAATGAAATTAAATTTTCAATGGAAGGTTGGGATCCCAAAAGACTTGGGAAAAGCTTTATTATTATTTCTAGAGATAGAAAAAGACTATTAGAATGATTTCCCTTTCAATACATTAAAACATTAGAAGCCTTTTTGTTTTTGTCTCTTTCTGAAGTCCTTTGTTTTGAAATTTCAATGAAACATCAAGATGTTTCAATTCATATTTATACTTGAACAGTGTACTTTTAAATCTGAATACAAAATTTAAGTTGTATAATCCAATATTATTTTCAGGAATTATTTTCCTATTTTTTATAGTCACCCTTATAGTGCATCATAGGATACGTATGTGTATTTTTATATTACATATTTGTATGTATTTATTTGCAAATTTTAAAAACAAAGTAAAATGTGTGAAAGTAAATACAAGAATAAGTTTCCATATTTGCTAATAGTTCTGAATATGCTTCTTTAGGCTACATGTTTTTTGTTTAATAGCAATTAAAAAGTTATTAAACATGCTATACAAAGTGTGTGAATGCAGTTTAAGGGCACTCAAATTCTAGAAAATAACTTCCTTACACAGAGAATGAAATAAGGATTTGTTTCTTAGGGAACACCCTAACTGCTGATTTTAAGAACTTACTTTTTTCAAAATTGTTTGGCTATTTTAATTTCTTTGGCTTTTGATGTTATTTAAAATCAGCTTACATATATCTATGAAAATTTTTGCTGAAATTTTGGCTATGGCTGTGCTAAATTTGAAGGCCAGTTTAGGCAGAATTTTGATCCTTAACATCTGTCTGAGTCTTCCAATAAAGCAACATAAGTCAACAGTTTTTAACATACATAGAAAACATATTTACATGTTTTATAGATTTATTATATGTGTATATGTTCAGTAAAATAAAAAAATGGTTAAAAATTGCCCCATGGCAGTCTAGAATTTTGATTGGAATTGTGATAAATCTGTAGGTCAATTCAGACAAAATTGTAATCTTTACCATCTGAGTCTTCTAATCTAGGAACATGACAAGTCAATAATATTTTAGCAAACTTTTTGTTTTACTAAACATACACACATAAATCTATAGAACATGTAAATAATATTTTCTTATATATGTCATATAACAACTGATAGAAAATTGAGATCAAATACCATGCATTCATAATAACAGTGTATACTACATTCTGTAAATAATTGGATATATTTAATAGTTGCTTACTTTGTATTTAAAAATTGATTCAAAATAAAATGAAAAGAAGAAAATAGAAAAGGAGCCTGGTCAGCCTGCACATAGTTAAATAGGGACCTCTGTGTGTATTTGAAAACTTTGATGTACCGAGATTTAAAGGAATCATAATCTAAATTCCTCCTCTTAAAGTTGACCTGTTATAAAGTAAATAAGTTATGGGGATGTAACTTATGGCATAGGAAGTATAGTTAATAATATTGCAGTAACTTTGATGACTAGTAAGTAGACTTATAGTGGGGATCATTTTGTAATGTATAAAACTATTGCATCACTATGATGTTTACCTGAAACTATTGGGACATTATATATCAATTATACTTAAATTAAATAATAAATAAATAAAAATAAAGACCTTAAGACTAGATAAATTAATGGATTTATCTGAAGTCAATAACAATTTATGGTAAAAGCTAGAACAAATTTAATTTTCACTACTGTCCTATATTCATTAAACTTCTTTATTATTCAGTTTGTATGGAAACAAACTACACATCTAAGAAATATTCTAAACCTCACAACAAAGTTCATTTTGAGTTCATTGAAAAGACAACAAAATGATTTTAAGGTGGTTTTAAGGTGTTTGGTGACAACAAGAGCATGAATCTGAAGTAAGAGCTTAATTTGCTGTGCAAAGAGTGGTTGCTCTGTTGAAAGTATTTGGTCTTTATGAAGATAAAACAGATGTAATATTTCTAGACTGCCATGGGGCAAGGCAAACTTAAATTTACCTTATAATAACCAATAGAATTTTTCTATTTTGGAAAAAGTGACTTTGTTCTTAATTAGAGTTGTTTTAATTCGCAGTTTGTTCATTTTCATAAATTTTCTTATTTGAAGTCACCTCTTAACTTTGCGAAGGACACAAATGCTTAAAAGACAAAAATTGAGGACCTAAAAAGCAGGAACTGTTCCAAGGTTTAGGTTATATTCCTAAACACATTCTACATTCTGCACAAATTTGGCTAAATCCATATGTTATTGAATTATAGTAATTTTGCAATACAAATTACACTCTAAAGTGGTAAAATGACTTTGAGGAGAAAGTTCTGAATCCCAGAGATTGTGCAATGACCATGACTATATCAAATTGCCAGACACCATGCTAGAAGTCTTCCATTTACCCCAACAAATACATATACTGTAACTTTCCCCACCTTGGTTTGTTTAATGAGAAGCTGGGCTTTGTGGCCTGCATGACAGGGATCCCTTGCCCCTTTTCTTCTCCTTACATCCCTAGATTATTACTGGATAATAGAATAAAAATGTTGAATTTCAGAAGAGACATAAAGTCATTTCCAGAGAATTTGTGTCAACTACTATACTTTAAAATAATTTTTATATCTGAATTTGTTCCAAAATAACAAAAAATGAAAGATGCAGAACCAGTCTGAGTTATAAATAAAACAATGATACAGCTTGGTTAAACATATGTGTACACACACGCACATATATATATATATATACATATACATATATATATGCATACATATATGTATATACACATACACACACAATATAATTAGTAACTATATAACATGTAGCATATAATTAATCTTCTAATTGATATTGTACATGATAATGAGATTAGACCTATTGGCTAGCTGTTGAATTATTTCAATTACCTCTAATATTATTACTGACATATTTACACTTTCTCAATTTCTCACTTTTTCTTTATATTTTCCTATTTTTCTATGGCTTCTTTTCTCTCCTTTTTACCCTTTAAAATAATTCAATGATATTTTTACTTGTTTTTATTATTCCATTTTTAGTTCTCTTACTTGTTTAGAAGTCATACAAACTAACAATCACACATTGGTGATTATTTTTAAATTTTATCACGCATATATAGCAAAATTATCTAATATTTTTGTTCTTCTCTACAAAGTAAAATGGCCTTGAAACATTTTATCTCAAATCCACCTCTTCAATATTAGTTATTCTTATCTAATATTTTAGTTTTAAAAAAATACACACATTTTTAAAACATTTCTATGAAGTAGTAGTTATAGTAATATCAGTATGTAATATTTATTAAGTGTCAGACACTGGATTACATGCTATCATCCATTTTCTGACTTAGTCTTCATAGAAACTCTCTAGAATATGTTATTATTAACCTTCATTATATATAACTGAGGCACTGAGGAAATAAATAACCTTACCTATTTTGAATATTTAATGAGTCCAGAGCTTTTTAAAAAATCACTCCTTAGGTTCATAGCATGTTTTTAATTACTAAACTTAACAGTAGAAAATATGTTTTTAGATTTACCTCCACATTTACTTATTACTGTTATTATTTGCTTAGATTTGTAACTGCAAATGAAATTCCCTATAGAATAATCTTCTATTCAAAAAACATTTATTAGAATTTATTCTAGCTCAGGCCTGCTGCTGTTAAAACAGATAAGGTTTTTCTTATTAAAAAATGTTTACATACAATAACTCAGAGAATATTGTTTCAATGAGCTCTTCCTGAAGAATTTACTAGAAAGGACATTTCAGACAACCAAAATAACTAGAAAGACATTGTCATTAAGGACTGGTGGTAAGTATCAAATATATAGTTATTTTAGAAATTAGACTAACAAGGGTTAAAAGAAGAAAGTATATAATGACTCTATGCTCTCACAATGCATATTTAAGAACGGTGAGAACACATCCCGAAAAAAATATTTTAAACTGTTTTCAGTAATTGTATCGGGGTGGTAGTATTGCCATTCTGAAACTGTTATATGTATAATAGAACATCGAATAAATAAGTAATTATTCGATATCCTAAATTTATATTCCCCTGTGTTCTAGGACCAGAAATCGGTGTGGAAGAAATGAGAGGTATAATATCAGAGAGTTTAAATAAAAATCCTGTATTATTGTAAAAAAAAAAGTGAAAATGTGAAAATGTTGCTTATTTAATCTAATTTGTTTTGTAGTTTATTTTATCTCAGTATTTTGAAGATACTATTCCACTGTCTTCTGAAATTTTTTGTTTTGCTCTTGAAAATGATGTCAGTTTCATTGCTGTTTCTCTTTTCTGGCCACTTCTATGATCTTTTTTGTCTTTGGGGTCATTGATGTTTCACTTCAGTGTGCTTAGGGATGGATATTTTATTTTTACTACTTGAAATTTGTTGTTCATTAATTGTATTCGAAGTTTGTATTTTTCAAATATTTTGTAAAATTCACATCCAATATCCATTCAAATAATTGCTCTCTCCTATTTTCTGTATTCATTCCTTCAGGGATTTTAATGTATGTCACACTATCTCATTCTACCTTCTTTAATTATTAATCTCTTCCCTGCCCCCCATCTTCTTATGTCTTTAAACTGTATATCATCAGTAATTTTTTCAGGTTTATCTTCCAATTTACTCTTCCTGTTTCAGATGGCTTGAAACTGTTGCTTAAAAAATGTTAGTTTTTACTTAAATAACTACCTTTAAAAATATTCTGTCCAGTTCTTTTAAAAGTCTGTACGGTTATATTTTAGTCTTTCCTTCTTGGTCATTTTCGTATTTCCAATTCTAATTTCTTTAATCATTTCATAAGCAGTGATTTAGTATACTGTATTTGATACTGTACTGAGCTTAATATATGAAATTTTGGGGGTTAAGAATATTTTATTTATTTATTTCATTGTAATTTTTGTCATTTTATGTTTAGTTGTCTTGGTTTCAAATATATTTAGTAGATACTGAAGGATTGAAAACCTAAACTGAATACTTAAATTGCGCATGCTTTCACGAGACAGTATACTTTTAATTCTGCTTCTATGACACATAAGCTATCATCAAAATGCTGGCATAGTTCAGGTGTCCCGGGGCAGCTCCAGAACTCTGCAGCTTGCCAAAGCACACTTTCCTGAGCAATCCTGTATTGTCCTCAGAAAAATTCCACAGTATTTTCAGTTATATATGTCTTAGAAATTTACTTTATTCCCTCTGAATTAAGCTGTATAAAAATGTTAAATATGGCTATATTTTAGCATTTGGTTGCTTTAGATTACTTAGTTTGCAAACTGTCCAAAACATATCATTTTGAAAATATACCTGTACAAATATTTTAATTTTTAATACAATATTTAATTTTTAATACAATAGTCCCTGGATTTTTAATGATTATTTATCTACTTTTTTTAAGATCATTACCTATCTACGATGTGGAATAAATAATAAAAATATGAATAAAACAGATATTAAACTGTAATAAATTAAGGACTTCCTTATTTGTGCCAAGTTTCACTTATTATTCAGAGAAAGATCCAGGAAATACAGGCAGGTAGAAATACAACAGAAGATATTACCACTTAATAGGTACAGTTTGCATGACTATGTGATTTTAGGTAATGTAATGGTTAGAAAATCCTGGTAATTGGAGGAAATGATGTCATTTATAATTTTCTTCCAGATCATATTGCTCTGATATCGGCCCAATGGAAGAGATTAATAAGAAAATGTATTGCTTAATACCTAAAATTTTAACTTCCTATATCATGAAATAGAAATGAACCTCATTTCTAAAATACAAGAACATATAAAATATAGAAGAAAACATGAATGGCTTACATTTTCATCCATTACTATATTACCCACTCATTTTTCAAATGCATCTATAGAGTGTCACACTTTGATAGTATTCTATAGAGATAGATGTCTTTCTGGCCATAGTGGCTATTGAATATCTGTAAAAAGAAGGAGCCTTTTAAGTTCCAATTGTTCAAGAAATTGGAATGAAAGTGAATTGAGAGCAATAGCATATGTGTTGTTTTTAAATTCATTTAAGTGTCTGAGGAAGTACATTAGCTTTATTAGTACTTAGATGTATTGCCTATGTGGCAAGAATTGAGATTTGTACTTCAGGCCTACTTTGTGAAATGTTTCATACCTGAATTTGCTCAGCACAATAACAAAAAAGGAAAAGTGAGATAGTATAACATATGTAGGAGCAGTTTGGATTATAAACGAACATATAATGAGCCTTAATTAAATGTATCTATTACTGGTAACTCTAATATAAATTATATGCAGTTTAATCATCTAATTGGTTAGCCATTGATGATAATTAGGTTAGCTCTATTTGTAGTCAGGTCACACAGCTGCATCTCTTATGATGTGAGAACTAATGACAGTTTCTCTCTCCTTCCAAACATATTACTCACTGTTTTGATCCATGATAGCTCAATGATATAGATTCATTCCTTTAGGATTATAATTCCTCCAAAAAGCCTATTGCTACCTCCCTGTATTTGAAGCAGGAACTATTTCTGTGTGAAAGCTCTCTGAATTTCCTGTATTGTGGCATTCACCACATGACTTTGTGACATACCACATTAAATTATCTGTAGGTCCAATTAGATGATAATTGGCATAAGCAGGCACTGGTTTAGACATTAGGAATACTGTGATTACTAAGAAATATAGTGTTTATCTTCACTGAGCTTATAATCTAGTGGGGAAGACATATTTTTACTTCCAAATAGCAAGATTAAAAAAAAAAAAAGCAAGGGAAGGAATAGAGAGGAGGAAGAAACACAGTGACTCTTTAGATAGTGCAGGTCTTTCTTGTATTCCAAAGCCTAACATAGTAAACAGTTAAAGAACTTGTTTTTAAAATAATCAGATTAGAAAATTCTAAAAAACACAGTGTTTCTAAGAATCTTACATTCATTTTTCATAATAATACTCCTCAATGAGGAGAAACCGTAAAGCCTTTGTTGAACTTGACTGAGTCTTGCTATGTCATCGTGGATTGTATTGATACATTATTTCTTTGGCAAGGCCTGAAGAAAGGGAGAAGATGAAAGGTCAATTGGCAGACAAAGAACAAAAGAGGAAAAATTTTGAACACTGAGTATGTGTAGCTTTTGTAGGGGGAATATCTACTTTCAGTTCCCTGTTGCCTTCTGACATGTAAAATTCTCCTGTTTCTGTGGCATTTTTTAAATTATTTCTTCTGACTTAAAGCCTTTCTTTTTGTCTCCCTTATCTCCCATCTTCTTACCCAGAAATATTTTGTAAAGTTCTGTCATTGACTGTTTTCACACTTCGCATTGTATATTCCTTTTGGATGACTTATTTGGGCTTTAGATTTCCCACTTTGTGTTGTAGATTTTTTAAAAATATTTTTTCATCTTTATTGAGGTATAATTGACTAAAAAAACCTGTAAGCTATTTAGAATGTACAACGTGATGATTTGATAAATGTATACATGTGAAAGAATTCCCCTCATTGAGTAAATTAACATATCCATCACCTCACATACTTACCTTTTTTTTGTGTGTGAGAACATTTAAGTTCTACTCTCTTAACAAATTTTGATTATATAGTAGTGCTACAACTATAATCACATTATACATTAGATCCTCACACCTTATCCATCTTACGATTGAAATATTGTAGTAATTATTATATTTTATTATGTTTTTTCTTTTTGTGTGGGCCTGGTATTATTTTACCAACCTCTTTCCATTTCCTCCAACTCCCAGCCCTTGTTAATGACTTTTCTGTTCTCTACCTTTATGAGTGAAACTTTTTAATTTTTAATTATTTTTTATTTTAGATTCCACACATAAATGATATCATGCAGTATTGTCTTTCTCAATCTGGCTTATTTCATAGCATAATTCATTAGCACAAAAATTTCAAAGCACATTTATTAGCATAATGCCCTCCAGTTTCATCCATGCGGTCACAAATAAGAGGATTCTATTTTTTAAAGGTTTAATAATGTTTCATTGTGTATAAATCCCCACATTTTCTTATTCATTCATCCATCAGTGAACTTTCAGGTTGTTTCTCTGTTTTGGCTATTATGAATAATGCTGCAATGAACATAATTTTATCAATTTTTTGTTGAAATCCTGATTTCATATATTTGGATATATACCCAGAAGTGAGATAGCTGGATCATCTGGTAGTTCTATTTTTAGTTTCTTAAGGAAACTTTATGCTACTTTCCATAGTGGTTGTACCAGTTTACATTCCCAGCAACAGCATATATGGGTTTGCTTTTCTCCAAATCCTTGCAAGCATTTGTTATCCTTCTTTTTGATGGTATGAAGTGATATCTCATTACAGCATTGATTTGCATTTCCTTAATGATTAGTGATGTTGAGCACCTTTTCATAAACCTATTGACCATTTGTATGCCTTCTTTGGAAAATATCTATTCAGATCCTTTGCCCATTTTTAAATGGTTATTTGGTTTCTTGTGTTTTTTTTGTGTGTGTGTTTGTGATTGAGTTGTATGAGTTCTTTATATATGTTGGATATTAACCCCTTATCAGGTATGTGGTTTGTACTCCCATTCCAAAGGTTGCCTTTTCATTCTGTTGATGGTTTTCTTTGCTGAACAGAAGGTTTTTAGTTTAATGTAGTCCAACTAGCTTTTGTTGCCTACAAACCATTCTGTTGATGGTTTCCTTTGCTGAGCAGAAGGTTTTTAGTTTAATGTAGTCCAACCACTTTTGGTGCTGAATCCAAAAAATCATTGCCAAGATTGATGTCAAGGAACTTAGTCTCCTATGTTTTCTTCTAAGAGTTCTGTAGTTTCATGACTAATGTTCAAGTCTTTAATCCATTTGAGTTGGTTTTGTGTATGGTGTAAGGTAGGGATCCTGTTTCATTCTTTTATACATGGCTATCCAGTTTGCACAACACCACTTGCTGATGTGATTATCCCTTCCCCATTGTATATTCTCAGCTCCTTTGTCATAAATCCATTGACCTTATACACATGGGCTTATTTCTGGGCTCTTTTTCTGTCCCATTGATCTATATTCTGTGTTTATGCCAATATTCTATTGTTTTGATGACTACAGCTTTGTAATATAAAGTTTATAAAGTTTTGTAGTTTTGTAATACATAGTTTGAAATCAGAAAGTGTGATGATTCCTGCTTTGTTCTTTTCTCTTAAGATTGCTTTGGCTATTGGGAATTTTTGTGGTTCCCTATGAATTTTAGGATTGCTTTTTCTGTGAAAAATGTCATTGGAGAATATTTCTGAATAATTATTTTTGTCTTATTGATTTCTCCTCAAACATCTGACTTGAATTTCTACTCTATTTTTTTTAATATTTAATCTCTTGGAAAATTTAATCTCATTTTCCTTTGTATTCAAGTTCTTAATAGAGGGTCTATCATACAGTTGCCTACATTAAGCAAATGTTTGATGAATAGTGAATATCCAAGATCTAACACATACCACTTTCCAGAGTGCTACCATAGTAATTATTATACTTTATTATATTTTTTCTTTTTGTATGTGCCTGACTTCCCAAGCAAGAGGTGACCACCTAGAGAACAGGGTAGGGTTGACAGAATATAGGACACCCAGCTAAATAAGAATATTAGAGAAACAACAGATAATTTTTTATAATAAATATGTCCCAGATTATAAAACAAATACTTGTTGTCCATCTGAAATTCAATTTTAACTGGTAGTCATGTATTTTTATTTCTAAATAAAGTAATCATATGACTGGAACATGCCATTTTATCTTTGTGTTGAAACACCTAGTATATATCAAACACTATCAATGTTTGTAAAACATGTACCATGTGGGGAAAATATATAACATATTTAAAGAGGTACTCAGGGACTTAGAGGGTACTGGAAAGGTAATAGAGGGTCACGGAGGTCTAAAAGTGGGAAAGAGGACCCTGAGGATTGGAGGGCATTAAAATTCATGTCTTCTTATTTTAAATGTTAAGTATCAATAATCAATGAATCCTGAACTAGAAGACATTTTATGTGAATATTTTTCTTAGAGTATTATATTTATGTATCATTCCAATATTATTAATAATTTATTTACTACAAATTACATTGAAGAGAGGAATGATTTGTTTCAGACTTTTACCTTTGGATATATTTTCTGCATACTATAGACCTTTATATATGAAAAATTATAACATATGTGTCTACAATATGCTGGCTCAAAGTAATTTATATCTGGATGAGACATAAAATTCATACATGCATAAATTAAGAATTCATCTATTTTGATGCCTTTTTTCCAAGTTACACATACTGAAATGACCATCTTCCTGGTATATTACCTTCAGTGTGTAGTAAAACTCACATTTGAAAAGAGAACCAAAGAAATGTGTATGGTAATTTATTTAATATATCACAAAACAGATGTCTTCAATGTTTGTTATTGCACTTGATAAAATGAAATTTGGGAATTGTCACTATTGATTGATAGTCATGCTATCAAGCCCCTGGAAGGCAACATTGATGTTAAATATTCTGAACTTTTCACAGAGTTCTGGAGGTGAAGAGAAAAAAAATAGTGTTGCTTTAAACAAGTGCCTTAGGATAGGAAAAGCTTCCTACATATTTTAAATCTGGTAGTTTATGGTCATGTTAAGAGCTATAGCAATTTGTAAACGCTCTTTTATTTCTTTCAAACAGTTGCTCTCACAATGAGAACAGCAGGCCCTTCTATTTTTACCAGGCCCTCATAGAAGGGTTAGCCTAGAGTCTGATATAACATAACTCCAAATTCCATTGTGTTCTCAAGTGCAGATTAGGATTTAGAATGACTCTAATGATGAGTTTTATGACTACTGATTTATTTTGTGTGTTTTAAGCTACACAGTCTTAGGGTTGATTTGTATGGTCAGATTTTTTCATGTGAAAGACATCACAACATTTTCTTTAAAATTATTATTGCACTCATAGTTTAGGCTGGGAAGTATAAAATTTGCTCTCTAGAGTGGCAAAGGAGACATAAGTAGGGCCCCACATCCTCAAAACATCTTTTCAACCTTTTTCTTAGTGTAAATGATTTAACACACATATTTTTATGCTGTATAAAATCTTAAAAACCTATCATGGCTCTGAAGTATGAAAACAATAGTGAAATTGTTGACTGTATCAGAAAATCATAATTTATCGGGAGCTGTCTTTTCACACTATTTCTTGAGAACTGGATTTAAGTAAAAATGGAGGTCAGAACCATTGCAACAAGATGACAAAAATTAAAGTAGGAGGACCAAGGATAAATAGTAAGAGACAGAAGATTTAGTCATGAAGGATAATTTGACCATGTTAAGAATTCTGAGGTAAAATGGCTTGATTTTACTTGGTTCTTCATATTTGCACCCTTCCTTCTTATTTCTGAACGTCAAGACTCTCTGCTTCTGTAATCTATATACAGGGTGACTGAATTCAACTCTATAGTTTTCATCTGCTTTATGATGTCTGTAACAGGCCTCAGTTTCAGTTCCAACTTCCCAGGAAAAGATTACCAAGCTTGGTTAAATTTTCACTTTGGGATCAATTAAATAATGCTAAAGAGGACCCTGCTATCTCTATGTTGAAGATCGTGGTTCAGTCTGCAGTGAGCAAGGGCTTGGAGAAACTTTAGTTATCTCTATTACATTTTGCTTACCTAAATAAGCATGCATGTAAACACACATACAATCTTCCCTTACATTCAATTCCCATCAAGTCCAGTAATTCATCTAACAGAGACCTTTCCATGTGCTCATCTACTTCTCAAAGGGAACTGTCCTACAGTGATATTCTGAGGTGATACTGTTAGTATGATATCCTAGGGCAGTCTTTCTGAGTTCTCTAACAATGCAAATTTCTACACTTACTTTGGAGAACTGTTTGGCAGTATTTACTAAAGCTAAAGAGATGGACATCCAAATCCAAACAATTTTATGTCTAGGTCTACATCCAATACAAATGAACTAGAAGACATGTACAAGATGTTCAGAGCAGTATTATTCACAATTATAGAATATGAGAAACCAACTATTCATCAATAATAAAATGAACAAATATATTGTGCTATATTAATGTAATGAAATACTACCCCACAATGCAAATGTATAAAACTTTGCTACACACAAAACAATGATAATTTCATAATACTGGTAAAACAAATGAGACTCAAGAATGTACATGGTATTTATAAATTTGTATATAGTTTAGAAGAGGTAAAACTAATTAATATGACAGAATAAGAATGGTGGTGTCAGATGGGGGAGAAAGAAAAGAAAAACAGTCACAAGGAAATGCTTCTGGACCTAGTTTTGGTCTGTTACATGAAAGAAAAGAAAAATCTGTCCTTGATTTCCAGGCCAGCTTTCATACTATCAGCTTTTAACTGTTTAGATCAAATAAAAGACCTTGATATTTCCTTTACAAAGTTATGCAGAAATCATCACTTTTGAGGGACTATGAAATCAAATAAAAAAATAAACCAACAATTTGAATATTCAAGTAAGATACATTAGGATATGTCAAGAAAATTTCTATACCTACATCTCATATAATAATCCTTTTACTCTAATAGTATACTCCATGTAAAAGCTCATCTTATTAATGTGCAAATAGAGATAAAACACTTAGTGTGGTAAATTTGCCCTCATTACCACCACTTTCAAATGTAATATACACGTTAGGAGGTTATTTAGAAACAAATATTTTTAATGTACTTAAAAGCATCACACTTTTATTTTTTCTGGAGCTACAAACACTAAGATCATAACATATAAAATAACATATTATTCAGTTGTTTGGGAATATAATGTCAATTCAAATTTTAAAATGTAGCATGTAATGTAAGAATAGAAAGGTCTTGGAAAACACATCAAACAACTTATCAAGTCATGAGTGCATTACCAAAATGTCCATTACTAGATGAATGGATAAAGAGGATGTGGTCCATATACACAGTGGAATACTATTCAGCCATAAAAAAGGAAATAAATATTGCCATTTGAAAAACCATGGATAGAACTAGAGGATATTATACTAAGTGAAATAAACCAGATGGAGAAAGACAAATACCATATGATTTTGCTTATTTGTGGAATCTAAAACAAAACAAAATGAACGAAATAGCAATAGACTCCTAAACACTGAGAAGTGACTGGTGACTACCATGAGGGAAGGGTTAGTGTCCATGGGTGGGGAGGGTGAAGGGTATAAAGGGGCACAAAAATCTCAATCATAACATAAGTTGATCTCATGGGAATGGAAGTGCAGCATGGAGAATATAGACAATGATTCTGCAACATCTTCCCGTATTGACAGATAGTAACTGCACTAGTTGGGGCAAGAATTTAATAATGTGGGTAACTGGCAAACTATGGTGTTGTATATTTGAAACTAATATAAGTTTGTATATCAACCATTTTCTAGAATGAAAAAAAGAGTAATAGTAAAAAGTGAAAGGCATAAGTGCATTGCCAGAAGATTTTTAGCAAAACCATAAAAAAAAATCTATCCACACAGAGAGACCATGAGTAGAAAATTGTAAAACCATTTACAGTGGTGTAGATGAAATAGAAATAAAGCATTTTCAAAATAAACCTAATGAAAAATCTATTGGCTTACTATACACCCAGAGGGAGGTAATTCATACCAGAAAATTAGGACATCAAAAGAAGGCAGGGCATTTAGGGGCAAGGACAAAATAAGCCCTGGGAAATAATATAGTTTCATGTCAAAGACACAGCTGATGTCTTTCCAATGCATTCAACAGAAAACTTCAGAATACATATAAAAAGTGCAACAGTTAGTCTCTCTCCTTCTCTTTCTCAGTATTTCTCTGTCTGAGTGGATTGTAGGAGAGAAAAAAGACAGAAAGTAGACTTTCCTAACTGATTTCTGCCCTTGCATAATCTATAAAATATGTAATATTCAAATATTAACATTAATTAACTACATGAGTGCTTAGGCCACTATTCACAGGATAAAAACAAAAACTTATTTACCTAACATATTAAATTAGAATGTATAAATCTTAGCTGATTTACAATGGGCCTATCAAATATACAGCAAATTCAAAGGAAGGTGATTTTCCAGAATTTATAATTTGGACTTAAATATATCTAAAACAGTTGGGCAAAAGAAAATTAAATAATTTCTAGGATTTAATCTAAATCCTAGAGATTTCAACAAAAAGCAACTTCCATGAATTTCAGTCAATTACCAAGCTCTTAATTGTAGGGGAATCTTTCTCAGGAAATATTAAATTAAGAACTTTTCTATATCTAAAAATTTTTTCAGGCTTAGGACACTAGAGAACACATGGAGTAGATTCTTATTCTTTTTGAATCTTAATATCCTTAATTTAAATTTTATACTTTAATAATCCTAATCGTCATTAGTAGACTGAAAACAGTTGACAGATATACATAGAGTGGAACCAGAATAAGACCCATGTTACAGGGTGTCATACTACATTGACACCATCATAAAATCAATGAAGAACTAGACACAACCTCAAACACAAGGGAGCTTACACATACATTAAACAAGTAATTTAAAATCTCAGCTTTAGTTTCTTTCTTTAAATACTTTAAACATATTTTAACTTGTATTATTTCTGAAAAGAAATTTGGTGTCATTTTTGCCTTTGTTCTTTTGTACATAACATGTCTTTTGTTTTATTCCTCTGGCAGTTCATTTTCTCAACCTTTATTTTGAGATAATTGTAGATTCATGTGCGTTGGGAAAAACAATGCAGAGAGATCCCATGTATCCTTTACCCAACTTCCCCCAGGGACATTATCTTATAACGTTGGAGGATAATATCACAACCAGGACATCGACATATATACAATTCACTTCTCTTATTCAAAATTCTCTAGTTTTACTTGCCTTCAGTTGTGTGTATGTGTGTGGGATTGTGTATGCATGTGTGTGCATCAGTATAGTTCTTCATGTTTCATGTCCGTAGGCTTTGTTAATTTTATTTAATCTGTTGATTTACTGTTTTCATCTGATATGGAACATCTTTGCTATTATTTCAATAAATATTATTTCTTAGTATTTGAAATAGAAATCACTTTAAAATACTGATGGAAATAAACAAATTTAAATGTAATGTATACTTGAAAAATTACAGTAATAAATGAACATAGCATCTAGGAAGAATAACACAATAATTATGTAAACTAAAAAATGTGAGACAACATCCATCTTGAAAAAGCATTTAAGTGACCTGTAATGAAACTGGAAAATCATTAAAGGCCCTAAGCAATACTTCTAACAGCAGAAAGGTGACAAGAATTCTGATTGTGTTATGGGAGACAATATACCCAGTGAAACCACTGAACTGCCTGGTTTCACTGGCTGCTCCACAAGTCACTGAGATCTGAATAAAGACATGAAACAAAAACATATGAAGTGAAGTTGAGAAAAGCCATTTAAAGGGAACTAACTCAGCTAACATTTAACCCTTTATATCTTTTTTGTCCTCTTTGTGGGTCTGTGTGAGGTAACAAGTGGTGAAGCATCAAAAGCTACCTTGTACCATGACGCAGTCTTGAGGTTGGAAGACAAATACTACCAGAGCAACATAGGGAGACAGAAAGCATTTGGGTTCTTGATAATGCGAAGATATTTTAACTAGTCATGTGGGGAAAGAGTTAACTTGTTTAGTCACTGTTATTCAAGCTTGCTTTTGTATGTAGCAATACCTAAACCCAAATGAGCCAGTGTTTTGTCCTCCTTTCCTCTTCTACTAAAAAGGAATTGTCTCCCTCTTCATTTCTGTGTAATTTTCAACCTCCTTTTCCTTTGTATTTTAACTTTCAAAAGTAAAGTCTCATGTTCTCCTGTGTGCTGAATAATTGATAGGTTCAGAGAATGTGGATGATCGATTTGATAATTTGGTAATATATTCAAAATAAATATATAAGTGAATTCAGTTATTGCATTCCTAGACCACAAATTCCTTTCTATTAAGAAAAAGGTTAAATGTTTAATCTTAATTAAATATATTAATTAATCTTAGTTAAAAATATAAATGCTAGAATTCACATTTAAATCTTTAGTATAAGCTTAATTCTAATAGCATGAGTTGAAAATAACATTAATGCTCAATAAGATATTTGCTGAATGATTAATGGTACATTGGGCTTGTGGAAAGCTTAAGTTGAAGAAGTATTTTGAAAAGTTCATTTATAGACTCATAAGTTCACAGATATTTTATATATAGAAATGAGGCTATAGAAGAAGGTGCATATTAACTTCAAATGTATTCATATATATTCACATTAAGTGTGAAAACATTTGAAAAGATTACACAAAATATTTCAAATGTGATGGGACTAATGTTCTGGATAATTCTGTTTTTCTTCTTTTTGAATTTTTTATCTCATGTTTATGCATTTAAAAATGTTACATTGACAGAGAAACTGCTACAGACAGTACCACCAAGATGGATAATCAAAACAGCAGACTACTGTGATTTCCACAATTCTAATCAATTTTGAAAGACCATTTATCATGAGAAAGAGCTCCATTTCCATTACTTACGCTGCTTCTCCCAGAATCTACAAGTTAGAACAGAGGATGCAAATTCTTTATCACATACTCTTAATATAATCACTCTGATCAAGTCAGCAATATATGGGTTTCCATGTATGCATATTCATGCTTGCATTGTCTTATCTTAAATCCCAAAATTCCCCTATGGCATTAGTATGCATTCCCTCCCCAGCTCACAAGAAACATTTCCTTAAGAACAATCTAGCTGTAATACTTACCCTTCTCCATGCTCTCTTTACCTGAATTACACAAAACGTTTCATAGCTTTCCACATTCTTGTGGTCGAACGAATATAAATATTCTGAAGATACTTCTTAATCTTATTAAACTGAGTTATGTAAGAATAGCCCTTAAAATCCTTGAAGTGATTCTGTTAGCAATTTCAACTTTTTTTAGATTAATAACTTTAAAACAAACAATTATTTCAGGCAATTCCACTAAGTAACTTAAAATAAGACCATACTCTAAAGAATTATTCTTGAAAAAATACCAATGGCATAGATTTAGAAACATATAAGGCTTAATAGCCAAAGCACATGAATATGCAGCAAACATTATTACTTTTTAACTTTAGCTTTACTACATATTTGTTGTTTGATTTTTTAAAATAGTATCTGAATAGTATTATTTTTATAAACTTACTAATATAATAAGCAATTTGGATAGATAATAATAATCTCAAAATCTGCATTAATTATTTGGCACCTTATGTTCCTCTAAAAATTTTCTTGTTTAATGATAAATTATATATTCAAAGTTAGAGAGAATAGAATTCTACTTCACTAATTTATACATTTAGATGACTATCCAAACCTGTGAAGCTGGTGGTATATTAGCATATATTATTCCAGGGTAATCCTGATGAATGTGTGATAATCAAGTACATTAGGTGTAATAATATTCTAAGTGTAATAATAAGTATAAATTATATTCCTTTGAAGGTTTAGAGTATATCTGTCTGTATACTTCCCTCAAGATGCTTAATTTCTTTGCCCATAATTTAAGTGTTTAATTAATCTGCACATTGGATTTCCCATGAAATTTATATCAATTAGATAGCATTTGTACAAGGCAATCCTTGGTACTTTATAATGCATAACCTATTTAATACTTCCACACCATGCATTTTAAAGTCTAGGACTCTGTATCTCAGAGAGGATTAATATGTCCATGAGACAGAATAATTAGTCAAGTTGTGAAAATTTGAGATCATACTCAAAATATGCATTTACAATTCTTTATTGCCTAAAATATACATCTAGGGTATGAAATAGATATACCACTAAGAAAACTAATTTTAAGGAGGAATATTTTGTACATACATCACTGCATGATAAACATATTATAAAACCAAGAGCAGTGTCAAAAAAAAGAGGCAAGATAGATTTCCTACTGTATAGGGACTGTATGAAAATGGAATTAAATCCATCAGAGTAAGCAAAGAAACCTCAAAATGCAAAAAAAAAAAAAAAAACCCTGATAAGACAATGCAAGGAGAAGATGGGAAATCACAATTGTAATTAAAACAAAAAGGCAAAGAAATAAAATCATAAGGTGACAAAACATACTAACCATTTTTCCCAATGAGAGAATTATAAATGAAAGAACAGAAGCAATAATCAAAGTCATCACAGAATATTTTCTTATTAATGAAAACTGTAACAATTAAGGGTGCTCATCTACCTACTATTTTGATATGACAAATTGAAAAGTTACATAATTATACAACTCTAAAAGTACAAAGCTATAAGGAGAGTTTAGTTAAAAAGGACTCATACCAATTTTCTTCATATGTTACTGAAATATATTTATTAATTACTCATGTTAAATGTTAAAAGTTAAATAATTTAAAGTAAAAAATATAAAGAAAGCCTCAAAGTTCCTGAGGACAACTTCCATGAGTTACCATCTTTAATGAAAAGGAACTAAGAACAGAAAAAAAGCAGTCACACGATAAATGTCTGCATGATGAATCAATTGATGGGTGGATAGATGAAGACAGTCATATATATGAAGTATCTTAGCAATGTGGGTAAATATATATCCCCAATGCTTATATTGGCATAGGCCTCTGAATATCCATGTCCAAAGTTACTTCATATTAAAGACAGATAAAATATGATGTCATTGATTCCATCCCTCCAAGCCATCAAAACATTCACTTCTGCCTATGTGATTTGTGCCACCACCTACCCGTTTAACCAATGTAAAAACCTGGTAGTTGTATATATATATATATATATATATATATATATATATATATATATATACACACATTGCTAAGTTCATACTAAGCATATATGGATTTGCAAATACAATTATTTATTCAATAGATTATTAGTTACATACCTTTATAGAACTATGGCTATGAACACAGACTTTGGAGTAAATTTGTCTGTGTACAATTTGACACGGTCACTTATTGGTAAGTTGGGTCACTTGGGCATGATAATTTTTGGTCAGTTACTCACATTGTGAATACCTCCTTTAAGTTTGAAATTTGTACTTTAAATATCTTAATTATCCTTTCATGAACAAAGAGTCTTAAGTTTAATATAACCAAAATTAACCAATAATTTTATTTAAAGTCAATGCTTTTGTGTTTTAATTTAAAAAATCTCTGAGAAATATTCACCTATATTTTTTTATCCGAGTTCAATATTTTCATTTTGGTATTTAAGCATTTAATGTATCTGACAATGATTGTATATGATAATAGATAAGAAACCAGTATGGTCTTTTCTTTTATATCGTAAACCACATCCTCCAGCTCTTCATATGGAAACATCCTTCCTATCACTACTTTTGTACAAATTCCAACCAAGTGTAGGTCTAAACTAGGACTGTCCTTTTTTTAATTTTTGTTTTGTTATAATTAATCTACAATTACATGAAGAATATTATGTTTACTAGGCCCTCCCCTTCACCAAGTCCCCCCCACAAACCCCATTACAGTCACTATCCATTAGCATAGCAAGATGTTGTAGAATCACTACTTGTCTTCTCTGTGTTGCATAGCCCTCCCCTTTCCCCCACCCCCCAAATAATACATGCTAATCATAAAACCCCCTTTCTTCTTCCCCACCCTTATCCCTCCCTACCCTCCCATTCTCCCCAGTCCCTGTCCCTTTGGTAACTGTTAGTCCATTCTTGGGTTCTGAGATTCTGCTGCTGTTTTGTTCCTTTAGTTTTTCTTTGTTCTTATACTACACATATGAGTGAAATCATTTGGTATTTGTCTTTCTCCACCTGGCTTATTTCACTGAGCATAATACCATCTAATTCTATCCATGTTGTTGAAAATTGTAAGATTTGTTTTCTTCTTATGGATGAATAGTATTCCATTGTGTATTTGTACTATGTCTTCTTTATCCATTCATCTACTGATGGACACTTAGGTTGCTTCCATTTCTTGGCTATTGTAGATAGTGCTGCAATAAACATAGGGGTGCATCTGTCTTTTTCAAATTGGGCTGCTGCATTCTTAGGCTAAATTCCTAGAAGTGGAATTCCTGTGTCAAATGGTGGGTCTATTTTGAGCATTTTGAGGAACCTCCATACTGCTTCCCACAATGGTTGAAGTAATTTACATTCCCACCAGCAGTGTAGGAGGGTTCCCCTTTCTCCACAACCTTGCCAACATTTGTTGTTGTTTGTCTTTTGGATGGTAGCCATCCTAACTGGTGTGACGTGATATCTCATTGTGGTTTAAATTTGCATTTCTCTGATAAATAGTGATGTGGAGCATCTTTTCATGTGTCTGTTGGCGATCTGAATGTCTTCTTTGGAGAACTGTCTGTTCAGCTCTTCTGCCCATTTTTTAATTGGATTATTTGCTTTTTGTTTGTTGAGGTGTGTGAGCTCTTTATGTATTTTGGATGTCAACCCTTTATCGGATCTGTCATTTATGAATATATTATCCCATACTGTAGGGTACCATTTTGTTCTATTGATGGTGTCCTTTGCTGTACAGAAGCTTTTCAGACTGATGTAGTCCCACTTGTTCATTTTTGCTTTTGTTTATTCCTTGTCCAGGGAGATATGTTCATGAAGAAGTCGCTAATGTTTATGACCAAGAGATTTTTGCCTTTGTTGTTTTCTATGAGTTTTATGGTTTCATGACTTACTTCATGAAGTAAGGTTTTTGATCCATTTCAAATTTACTTTTGTGTATGGGGTTAGACAGTGATCCAGTTTCATTCTCTTACATGTATCTGTCCAGTTTTGCCAGCAACATCTGTTGAAGAGACTGTCATTTCCCCATTGTATATCCATGGTTCTTTTATCATATATTAATTGACCATATATGTTTGGGTTAATGTCTGGAGTCTCTAATCTTTTCCACTAGTCTGTGACTCTGTTCTTGTGCCAGTACCAAATTGTCTCAATTACTATGGCTTTGTAGTAGAGCTTGAAGTTGGGGAGTAGATCCCCCCCAACTTTGGCTTCTTTCTCAGGATTGCTTAGGCTATTCGGGGTCTTTGGTATTTCTGTATGAATTTTTGAATTATTTGTTACAGTTCATTGAAGAATGTTGCTGGTAATTTGATAGGGATTGCATCAAATTTGTATATTGCTTTGGGCGGGATGGCCATTTTGACGATATTAATTCTTCCTAGCCACGAGCATGGGATGAGTTTCCATTTGTTAGTGTCCCCTTTAATTTCTCTTAAGAGTGACTTGTAGTTTTCAGGGTATAGGTCTTTCACTTCTTTGGTTAGGTTTATTCCTAGGTATTTTATTCTTTTTGATGCAATTGTGATTGGAGTTGTTTTCCTGATTTCTCTTTCTATTGGTTCATTGTTAATGTATAGGAAAGCCACAGATTTCTGTGTGTTAATTTTGTATCCTGCAACTTTGTTGTATTCCGATATCAGTTCTAGTAGTTGTGCAGGGGAGTCTTTAGGGTTTTTCATGTATAAGACCATGTCATCTGAAAATAGTGATAGTTTAACTTCTTCTTTACCAATCTGGATTCCTTGTATTTCTTTGTTTTGTCTAATTGCCATGGCTAGGATCTCCAGTACTATGTTAAATAACAGCGAGGAGAGTGGGCATCCCTGTCTTGTTCCCAATCTCAGAGGAAAAGCTTTCAGCTTCTCGCTGTTCAGTATGATGTTGGCTGTGGGTTTATCATATATGGCCTTTATTATGTTGAGGTACATGCCCACTATAGCCATTTTGCTGAGAGTTTTTGTCATGAATGGATGTTGAATTTTGATGAATGCTTTTTCAGCATCTATGGAGACATCAGGTGGTATTTCTCCTCCTTTTTCTTATGTGGTGGATGATGTTGATGTATTTTTGAATGTTGTACCATCCTTGCATCCCTGGGATGAATCCCACTTGGTTGTGGTGTATGATCCTTCTGATGAATTTTTGAATTCGGTTTGCTAATAATTTGTTGAGTATTTTTGCATCCACATTCATCAGGGATATTGGTCTGTAGTTTTCTTTTTTGGTGGGGTCTTTGCCTGGTTTTGGTATTAGGGTGATGGTAGCTTCATAGAATGAGTTTGGGAGTGTTCCCTCCTCTTCTATTTTTTGGAAAACTTTAAGGAGAATGGGTTTTATGTCTTCTCTGTATGTCTGATAAAATTCCGAGGTAAATCCGTCTGGCCCGGGGGTTTTGTTCTTGGGTAGTTTTTTATTACCATTTCAATTTCTTTGCTTGTAATTGGTTGATTTAACTTTTGTGTTTCTTCCTTGGTCAGTCTTGGAAGGTTGTATTTTCCTAGGAAGTTGTCCATTTCTTCCAGGTTTTCCAGCTTGTTAGCATATAGGTTTTCATAGTAGTCTTTAATAATTCTTTGTGTTTCTGTGGAGTCTGTCATGATTTTTCCATTCTCGACTCTAATTCTGTTGATGTGTGTTGACTCTCTTTTTCTCTTAATAAGTTTGGCTAGAGGCTGATCTATTTTGTTTATTTTCTCAAAGAACCAGCTCTTGGTTTCATTGATTTTTTTTATTGTTTTATTCTTCTCAATTATATTTATTTCTTCTCTGATCTTCATTATGTCCCTCCCTCTGTTGACTTTAGGCCTCATTTGTTCTTTTTTTTCCAGTTTCGGTAATTGTGATATTAGACTATTCATTTGGGATTGTTCTTCCTTCTTTAAATAGGCCTGGATTGCTATATACTTTCCTAATAAAACTGCTTTTGCTGCGTCATACAGAAGTTGGGGCTTTGTGTTGTTGTCATTTGTTTCCATATATTCCTTGATCTCTATTTTAATTTTGTCACTGATACATTTATTATTTAGGAGGATGTTGTTAAGCCTCCATGTGTTTGTGAGACTTTTTGGTTCTTTGGACAATTAATTTCTAGTTTTATACCTTTGTGGTCTGAAAAGTTGGTTGGTAGGATGTTAATCTTTTGGAATTTAATGAGGCTCTTTTTGTGGCCTAGTATGTGGTCTATTCTAGAGAATGTTCCATGTGCACTTGAGAAGAATGTGTGTCCTGTTGCTTTTGGATGTAGAGTTCTATAGATGTCTACTGGGTCCATCTGTTCTAGTGTGTTGTTCAGTGCCTCTGTGTCCTTACTCATTTTCTATCTGGTGGATCTGTCCTTTGGAGCGAATGGTGTGTTGAAGTCTCCTAAAATGAATGATTGCATTCTATTTCCTCCTTTAGTTCTGTTAGTATTTGTTTCACATATGCTGGTGCTCCTGTGTTGGGTGCATATATATTTATAATGGTTATATCCTCTTGTTGAACTGAGCCCTTTATCATTATGTAATGTCCTTCTTTATCTCTTGTTACTTTCTTTGTTTTGATGTCTATTTTGTCTGATACTAGTATTGCAACACCTGCTTTTTCCTCCCTGTTGTTTGCATGAAATATGTTTTTCCATCCCTTGACTTATAGTCTGTGCATGTCTTTGGGTTTGAGATGAGTTTCTAGTAAGCAGCTTATAGATGGGTCTTGCTTTTTTATCCATTCTATTACTCTGTGTCTTTTGATTGGTGCATTCAGTCCATTTACATTTAGGGTGACTATTGAAAGATATGTACGTATTGTCATTGCAGTGCTTTAGATTCATGGTTACCAAAGATTCAACGTTAGCTTCTTTAGTATCTTACTGTCTAACTTAACTCTTTTACTGAGCTGTTATAAACACTGTCTGGTGATTTTTTATTTCTCTCTCTTCTCATTCCTACTCCTCCATTGTTTATATGTTGGTTGTTTTATTCTGTGCTCTTTTGTGTTTCCTTTAACTGCTTTTGTGGGTAGTTGATTTTATTTTTTGTCTTTAGTTAGTATTTGGTTGATCTACTTTCTTTGCTGTGATTTTATTTTTTCTGGTGACATCTATTTAGTCTTAGGAGTGCTCCCATCTAGAGCAGTCTCTCTAAAATACCCTGTAGAGGTAGTTTGTGGGAAGCAAATTCCCTCAACTTTTGCTTGTCTGGGAATTGTTAATCCCTCCTTCATATTTAAGTGATTATCGTGCTGAATACAATAGCCTTGGTTCAAGGTCCTTCTGTTTCATTGCATTAAATATATCATGCCATTCTCTTCTGGCCTATAAGGTTTCTGTTGAGAAGTCTGATGATAACCTGATGGGTTTTCCTTTGTAAGTGACCTTTTTCCTCTCTCTAGCTGCCTTTAAAACTCTGTCATTGTCCTTGATCTTTGCCGTTTTAATTATTATGTCTCTTGATGTTGTCCTCTTGGGTCCCTTCTGTTGGGAGTTCTGTGTACTTATGTGGTCCTTTCGAATATTTCCTCCCCCAGTTTGGGGAAGTTTTCAGCAATTATTTCTTCAAAGACACTTTCTATCCCTTTTTCTCTCTCTTCTTCTTCTGGTACCCCTATAATGCAGATATTGCTCCTTTTGGATTGGTCACACAGTTCTCTTAATATTGTTTCATTCCTGGAGATACTTTTATCTCTCTCTCATCAGCTTCTATGCATTCCTGTTCTCTTCTATCAATGGCCTCTTGCATCTTATCCATTGTGCTTATATATCCTTCCAGAGATTGTTTCATTTCTGTAATCTCCCTCCGGACGTCATCCCTTAGCTCTTGCATAGTTGTCTGTAGCTCCATCAGCATGGTTATAACCTTTATGTTGAATTCTTTTTCAGGAAGATAGGTTAGGTCTATCTCCTTCTCAGGGGTTGATTCTGTGATTTTGGTCTGTATGAAATTCTTCTTCCTTTTCATGGTGATAGAGATAGTTGTGCTGAGCTGATGCATGTTTCGGCTAGAAGAACGTCCCCTCTTTCTGGTTTGTGGCCTTCCTTTCCTGGGTGAACAGCGACCTCTAGTGACTTGTGCTGGGCAGCTGCACGCAGAGGGCACCTTTGATTCTTGGCCAGCTGCTGTGGAGTTAAGCTCCATGGTTGCAGTGGAGTTAAGCTCCGCAGTTGCTATAGGTGTGGCTGGCCTCGGTCTGCTGCTCCAATATGGCAGAGCCGCATAAGAGGAGAAATGGCTGGGAGGCTGTTTATCACAGTGAGGGACCTCTGAGCTGCAGTGCTGCTTGCCCAGGGTGTTAAGGTGCCTGGAGTTCCCTGGGATTCCCAGCTGCTGGGCTAAGTGTCCCAGGATGCTTCCATCCAGCAGTGGGGTCACTGTCCCTTTAAGTCTTTCAAAAAGCACTCATTTTTCTTTGTCCCAGGGGTGCCAGCTGTGGGGACCTGCTCACAGGTCTTGCTGTCCTGTTTCCCTAGTTTCCAGCACCCCACACACGCCCTGTGTGTCTGCGCTCTGTTGCAGATGGCTAGGGCTGGCTATTTAGCAGTCCTGGGCTCCCTCTCCCTCCCTGCTCCATCTCCTCTCCTCCTACTGGGAGCTGGGGTGAGGGGTGCTGAGGTCCCACCGGGCTGTGGCTTGTATCTTACCCCCTTTGCGAGGCACTGGGTTCTCACAGGTGTGGATGTAGTCTGGCTGCTGTCCTGTGTCTTCTGGTCTCTCTTTTAGGAAGAGTTGCATATGTTGTATTTTCAAAAATATATATGGTTTTGAGAGATTACCACTGCTCTACTCACACTGCCATCTTGGCTCTGCCTTCAGTATTGTCTTTTTTGTATTTGCATTATCATTTTGTTTATCACTTTACAAATATTGAACTATCTAATTTACTATTGCTTCAAAATATGACCTTATATGATTTAGAGCAAATCCAGCCACCCTGCTCTTCCTTAGATAGTTGGTGGTTATTTTTTGACACTTTAACTGAGAATTTTGGATTTATCTGGGAGGCAAAGTGATTTAATTGTCCAGTCTTTTTTTTTTATTCAGTGGGTCCATGTGACTAAGTTCTTGATAAAGGTATTAACCAGCTGCTCAGCTTTGAGCACATTACTGCTGATGAAAATCTCATATATCCTAGCATTTTCATGTTGTCATGGACACAGCATAGGTAAATGTGCAGGATCAATGTTAGTGCAAACATTACTTCCTATGAATGCCTTCCCCTGTCTTCACACACTCCTCCTCCCCCAGACTTACTCAATCCCCCTCTTTATGCATTCATAGTGTCCAAGCTTTTTCTTCAAAGACTTTTCATAATTATATTAATCAGTCACTCAAGTTTTCTTTAGTATCTATTTTGCACCATATAAATTATCAACTTGAGGACTGTGAATTATATATAAACCATAGCACAGCGCTTGAAACAATAGATTATATATATTGAAAACATTAAGTGATCATAGTTTCTTTTATACTAATCATTCATTCATTTTAATAAATATTTATTAAGTGTTTAATATGCCATACACTATGTAGGCACTTAAGATACATCAATGATCAGAACAAACAACAATACTTGCTTCATGTAATTTATATTCTAATTGTATGGCAGAAAATAAAGAACAATGTAATCAACTTAACTTTTATTATGTTGGAAGGTGCAAAGTAGTTTGGAAAGATAAAGTCAGAGCAGGGTTATAGGAATTGAAAGTGATGGGTGGGGGTGAGGTTTACAGATATAAATAGAAGACCTATAAAATAGAAGAACTGCAAAAATAAATAGAATGTGTCATTTGACCAAAGTCTTGAAAGAGATGAAGTAGTTAGCCATGGAGATTCTCAGGGAAAGTATTTCAGGTGCACAGAATTGTCAGTTGACAAATCCCAAAGGAGGAGCCAGACATGAATGTTATTAACAAAGCAAACAGACCAGTGTTGCTAGACCTGAGTGAGCCAGTGGGAGATAAATGGTAAATGATTAAAGAGTGATTATACTTAGTGCATACTGAAGAGCATATGGCAAAGTTAAGAAATTTTTACTTCAAAGTTTATCTATATGGATGAATTTCTCAGAGATCAAGAACAGACTGACATTAGGTTTCTTTTACTGAATTCAGCAATTCTGAATAATACATGAACTGAAGAAATATAAAAGATTGAGATTACTTATTTCACCAAGCACAGACACGTTATTGATCCTATAAATTTAAGTTAGAAAAAATTCATAATATAAATGCATTCCTTTCATTGTGTATATTTTAATATCTACTAATAGTTGATATGTGACATTTGTTTTTGTTCAGAAATAGTTTTTGCTAATAAAAAAATCATATTTACCAAATAAAAACTACAGTTAATTTATTGAGTAATCTAAGTTATAAAGTGTCAAGTCATGATCAACAATAAAATGAAAATAAACTCTTGAAATTAGTAATAAAACCAAACAGAAGGTTATATAGTCCATGGACCACAGGGAAATAAAAGTTAAAAGGTCAACATGGCACAGTTGTAACAGAGATGAATTTTAATAAACTCTATCATATGGAACTCTTAAATAATACAGAGAAACTATGTCAGGAGAATTTCATATTTCTCTTCATGATATTTTTTTTTCTTGCCAGGCAGATGTGCAATACAGCTAGACACAGAAACAGAACTCTTACCAACATTTTCTTAAAAAAGAAAAACATTTATACATCATGGGAATGATTGGATAAATGACATATTCTTCAACATTCTATTTGGTGAATATTTTTTAGTGTGTGATTACAGAATAAAAGACAGTAAAATTTTTAACTTGATTTATTTACTGCCTATTACATGCCAATAGAGAGTACTTTAGTTGTAGATAAATATTTTTAAGATATCATTGATGTATAACATTATTAGTTGAATATTACTAATTGGTTATATATTAGTTTTATGTATATATATATATATATAAATATATAAAACCATATTTATAGCAACAGGATAACCATAATATTGTAACACTCCTGAAAACTATTGCATTTTTTGTTTCAGGTTTTTATCATTTTAAACAAGACAGGAATTATATAGATGCACAGGTTGCCTACTCAGAAGATTCAAGAGACATATAAAAATCCATTCTAGTTCTGATTTTATCGAGGTAAAATTTTTCTGACTCTGGTTGTAACTCAGATGAGAAAATATTTTTTTCAAGTATTAGAAAATGATTTGATTGTTATTTCCTTATAAGTAAATTGTTATTTTTTATCTGCTAGCCTTTTCACAGATAAATATTCAATAATATTTCAAATTGTAGGATTCTTTTCTGTATGGTTATAGTTGATGTTAAATTGCATATCTAATGTAGCAAAAATACTTGCAAAAGATGCATAGTGTTAACACCAATTTATTTCACAGTCTATTTGTTTTCTACAGGGCACAAGTCATTTGACTCTCAAATATTAGTGATTCCATATGGTGATACACTTTGCCATACAAAAAAAAATGCTTATAGAGGTGATTTATATAACCAAAAAAGAAAATAGTATAACATTCTTTGACATAAGGGTGCACATTAATCTGAAAAAAAGTATTCATATTTGTATTAAATTCTGTAACCATAAATTGTGTTTATGTTAATGTCTTCTTTACTTTTCATAAAAAGGCCTAGATTAATTATATAATCCCTATAGTTATACACACTGAATTATTTAATATAAGAAAATGCTAGCTTCTAATTTCTTTGATAAACTTGCTGTCCTTGGAGTTGCCCCAAGATAAAAAGGTGAGAAAAAGACAATCTCCAAAAAAATAAGAAAAGCAAAAAGCAAAATGGCACACAAATGGCTCATGGGTGGCATTGGTGAGGAGGAATTACATTAGATATGATTGAGTGAAAAGATGGCAATAGGTTTCATATCATATGTCAAATCCGGAGCATAGAATACTCTCAAGTCTTTATGTCAATTGGGTCTTTGGATGCAGACACTGAGATACACTTAGAATTGCAAAATGTTTGACAATGGGTAAAATCTGAAAGACTGAGAAGGAAAGAATTAGGCAGGGGAGGCCTTAACACCCAAAGGCATATCTGACACCTGTGCAAAGGAAAGGGACAGGGAGAGTCTCAGATATTCTTCTCTCATTTACACCAAAATGGTAAATTTAATTAAGATATTTTCTATTACTAAATTTTCATCCTTGCCTCTGTTAAGATTGTGGATGTGCACATGTATGTGTGCTTCACTTAGTATATTTTTTATAAATGTATTATTGTTATACACTCTTATGAAGGTTTCACATGAAAAACAATGTGGTTACTACATTCACCCATATTATCAAGTCCACCCCCATATTCCATTGCAGTCATTGTCCATCAGTGTAGTAAGATGCCAGAGAGTCACTATTTGCCTTCTCTGTGCTACATTGTCTTCAGCATGATCCCCTCACATACATCATGTGTGCCAATCATATTACCCTTCAATCCCCTTCTCCCTCCCTCCCCACCCAACCTAAGTGTCCATCAGTAGATGAATGGATAAAGAAGATGTGGTACATATACACAATGGAATATTACTCAGCTATAAAGAAAAACCAGATCCTACCATTTGCAACAACATGGATGGAGCTAGAGGGTATTATACTCAGTGAAGTAAGTCAGGCAGAGAAAGACAAGTACCAAATGATTTCCCTCATTTGTGGAGTATAACAATGAAGCAAAACTGAAGGAACAAAGCAGCAGCAGACTCAGACTCCAAGAAGGGACTAGTGGTTACCAAAGGGGAGGGAGGGAGAAGGAGATTGAGGGGTATTATGATGGCCCAATTAGTATTTTTTAAAAAATTGGGTTTCTATCTACTTTCCTACTGTAGCTTATTTCTTACCCTGTTTTTTAAAGGATTGGAAGAAAATCGTGAAATTTTCCTCATGGATTTTGTTTTAAATTAGGACAATTTCATAATTCTTTTGACAAATGTTTAGTGAGAACTTGCTATATACTACAGTGTTCTGGATACTAGGCAGAGAGAGGTGATAAAAATGCCTGTCACATTAAAATTAGAGCCCATATTTCTGGTGAGTTAGTTTAAGCAGAAACCCTGTGTAAGCAAAAAGCAGAAGACTGCTTCTTCTCCATTTCCACAGGGTGTATTGGAATGTCACAGGCCAAAAGTTGGGAAGGAAGAATACAGTTTTAATCAATCTTCTGTCACTGTATATGGATTTTAGATATTTTTATCTTTTGTTTTGAAGAATTCTTGGTTTTGCATTACCAATGTGAGGTTACTTAAATACAGATCTAGGTTAGATAAATGGAAATATTGTTAGGTGAATATACAAAAATACCTCTTAAACATTCAAAAGAAGTATGAGCACATTGCAGTAACTTTAATCAGCTTTGCTAAGCCCATGCCATGGTCTTTAAAACTTTGTTGAAGACTCCTTCTTTGAGCTCTCCTATACTGAGATTCCTTATGTGAAAGGGTACTGTTTTTCTTCTTTATCTTCTTTATCTTTTTTCTGAACATGGTACATAGCAGTACTTTCAGGAGATAAAGTGTGATTGCAAAGAAGATATCTAATGCCACTGCATAGAAATCATTGCTTTCCAAATGTCTGTGCACTGGGAGATTCATTTCCATTTACTTCAAATCAAAAGTGAATCTTTCTAAAAATAGGCAGTTGCCTTATCTTAGAAGAATTTTGCATCTCCAGAAAGAATATAGCTTTCAAGAACACAAATATAATCATAAAAGGACAGAGAGAGAGAGAGAGAGAGAGAGAGAGAGAGAGAGAGAGAGAAAGAGAGAGAGAAAGAGAGAGAGAGAAACACAGAAACATGAAACAATAAGCAATATTTTTGAAGTTCATTGGAGGAATTAAATTCCTTTGCAGAAAATAAAGATATATGGGTGCATAAATTATGTGTCTTAGGATACTACATACAACTAATATCTTACCATAAAGGGCTTGAGGAAGTAGCTGAATACCTGAGTAGAAAATAATCCAACCTGAAGCATATTATTTCCAGAACCACAGGAAATAGTGAAGAGAAACTGGAAACCACATATTACTTTACAGCTCACTTTGCATAGTATGCATAGTAAACCTACTATGGTTAAGAGTGTGCTCTGAAAAATAGGAATATCTTGCAGAATTTTAACTTGTTCTTTCTTTTGGGAACATTTCAGATCTGTTGGTTTCTGCATTTCATAGGCAGTCTAATGGACCAATTTATTCATTGGTGGCTACTGAATGGACAGTGACAGACATACCACCCTTATTCCATTATTTCTCAGCCTTTGGACTCTTCCTATTTTCATTCACCCTGTGCATCACTATTTTTTACATGGAATTTTTTCTTCCCATTTCTGGTCCTTTTGCTTTTCTCCTTGCCCATGCCTGGGTAATTGAAGGGAGATGGGAAAAGAGAAGGAGGGAATAAAGAGATGGAAGGGAGACAAAATCCCCTCACTGCTAATATTTCTATTTGTAGTTTGAAAGTACACGTAAGGTCAAGTTGAAGTCTTTCTAAAACAAAGTGGCTAATTTTACTGTTGAAAAGTTCCACAGAATTGTTAATTACCCCACCTAGCAATTTAATTGTAGTATAGGAAACATCTTTCAATATTTCAGCTGCTTAAAATCAATCTTTTTTCTGCACCTTACTATTTGGACTTAGAGAATGCAGACTCATACAAACCAAATTTGTAACAGTAAGGTATTTTAATTTACAACTAAAATAGACCTATAAAGTAGATAAATATTTTTGAAAGAGCCCATTTATTGAGTTACAGTTGATATGCATAAGACTGTACATATTTAATATATACAACTTGGTAAATCAGGAGATAAATATACATTTATGAAACTATCACCATAAACAAGCCCAAGCCCATCACCTTAAAAAGTTTTCTCCTGTATTTCTTTTCTTTTTTGTGTGTGATAAGAAGACTTAAGAACTACACTTGAGGAATTTTTCAGTATACAGTACAGTATTGCCTACTACAAGCACTATGCTGTACCATAGATCTCTGGGACTCATTCATCTTATATAGCTGCCACTATGTAGCCTTTCACCAACAACTTCCCCTTTCTCTCTCCCAGTCCTTGGTGACTACCATTCTACTCTGCTTGAATCTGACTATTAGATTCCTCATAAAAGGGGGAATCATACACTCCTCATGTAAGTATTTGTTCTTATGTGTCTGGCTTATTTCACTTAGCATAATGTCCTACAGGTTCATACATATTGACACAAATAGAATTTCTTTCTTTTTTTAAGGCCTAATATCCCATTGTGTGTAAACACCATATTTTATCTATTCATCCATTAATGAACATTTAGGTTGCTTCTGAGTTGGCTATTTTGAGTAATGCAACAATGAATATGAGTGTGCAGATATCTCTTTGGAATCCTGATTTCAAATACTTGGATATATACTAAGAAGTAAGAGTGCTGGATCATCTGGTAGTTCTATTTTTAATTTCTTGAGGAACTGTCATAGTATTTTCCATAGTGGCTGCACCAATTTACATTCCCATCTTTTCATATACATGCTGGTCATCTACATGTCTTCTTTTGAGAAATATCTACTTAGGTCCTTTGCCCATTTTTAAATTGGGTTATTGGTGGTTTGTTCTTACTACTGAATTATAGGAACTTAGGAACTTCTTACATATTTTGGATAAATTTTTCATGTTCACCTGGTGAAGATATTATTTTTAAAAAACATGATTAAATAAAAAATACATATGTATAATGCATATGATGAGTATGAAATTAATGTACAATGTAAATATTATTCATATTTTTAATACATTAAGATTGATGTCTCTAAAGAGAAACAAAGTTTCACATACTATCTGTACATCCTTTTATCTGGACAGTGATATGTAGGTTCTTATATGTACTCTGTGAATATATAATCTTTCATTTTGACAAAATTTTCTTTAAATATGTCATATCTCTTAGGTAATAAGATACTCCCTCTTTTTACATATGGGTTTGAAAACAATTCCCTTTAATATTTATTATATTTTAATTATTTATAACATATCAATGTATATCATATACACTATGTAGTATTATATATGTATTTAATAATTTAACAAGTTATTGTTTCATTACTGCCAACTCTCAAATTCTAACAAACTCTCAGTCCACATTTCCTTCCCTCATTTCCCACATATCCTCCTCTTCTGTTTTACATGCAACTCTTACTTTAGTTCCATTAGCCTATTCCTTATCCTATACTCTGAACCTAATTTCAGTAATATTCAAATATCTTCTTGTGCTGTACTTTCGATGTTCTCCCCCAAATTTTCAACCCACCACTCATAAAACCAAGGTATGCTTCTAAATCTCATGTGTTTACTGTATCAACTTACTGAATCAGCTGCCCTATACCAAAGAAATATCCAATGTGCTCTAGAAAGAGGCAGGTAATGTTCTATGTTTAGCTCTGAAGGACAACACAGAACAGAATTTCAACCCTCCATTTCCAAGAAAGCTAGATAAGTGTCTGCTTGCTATCTCCAGTTGGATTTCAAAATTAATATTCTTGGGGAAGAAATGTTAGTCATCAATACTGTATTATGACTATGTCCTAGGACATATAGGGTATTTTTAATAATGCTGTCTGCATGTGTCACTGGAAGACACTATAACATCATTAAGTATTCTGCCTTTGGTATCAGAAGTCACAAATTACACCTACTTGTTATCACCTGTCTGATCTTAAAATGTCTCAGTTTCTATATCTCTAAAATAATATTACCTAATCATAGGGTTGTTGTAAAGAAAAACTGAGATAATGCTTGTAAAGTAGCTTGCATAGTAGCTTTTCTCTTAAATTATAAATTTTCATTATTATTTATCAAGTACAGATTATGTTCTGTTGGAAAATGGATTTTTAATTTTAAAAAGTAGTTAAAATGAACTTTTTAGTACTATTAATTTATGGATAGTAGACTACTTTCATGGTTACTATGTTCAATTTTTTTAAAATAAGAAATGAATAGGTTTTTCTAAGCCATTTTTCATGTAGAAACAAAGAAGAATGAATTAATAGCACTTGGTATTAATGTGCTTCATCATTTCTTTATTTCAACTGAAAGAACAGAACATATGCACTCATTTCTGCCTTAGAGAACTATGAGAAATACTCTAGAAGTCTGTGCTTTACAGTGTCCAAGCCTATTTATGTTCATTGGGAAGGCTCTTTCAGCAGTATTATAAATACCCCAGATATTATTTTTTGTTAATATACATGCTAAAAAGCACAGATTACTCTAAGGTGTACATTTTTTCAAAAACATATTTTTATTGTTAAATATACAATTGCATGCTTAGTTATAATACACCCCAGTGTCATTCTTTGCAGTTTAATAACTGGGGGAGAGACTCCTCACTAAAATTGGAAAAAAGAACATGTCTTAGGAATTAATATGTTACATTACATTTCTGATAAAAGAGAGGTGAATCTGTCTTAGCATTATATTGTACTAATGTGATAATCTATTGCACCACCACTCATTTTATATTCTTTTGCACAGTTGGGACAAGAGAGGTAAAAAGTGGAAAATAAAGTTTTGTTTTGTTTTTTTTCAAGAAACATTAAAAAATTCTGAGAGGACAGTTTTATATACTACCTAAAAGATGAAATCATTACATTTGTAAATGTCTTAGTCTCTTCATATGCATAGTTTTTCAAACTACAGTATTTGCAAAATACATAATAGAAAATCTTTGAAGTGCTATAGTTATGAAAGTTTGTTGATAAGAGATAGTTTCCATAAAGATAAAAGCTTAAGTACAAGCTTCTTTTTAAGTAAAACATGATAGGCAGTATAAGCGTCTTGCTTTCTCATCCACTGTGTTGTTTACATGAAAGGTCACCTAATATTTGATTCCAGTTACCCATAAAAGCAATCGATTAATTACACACAACTGGCATCAAGGGCAGCAGGGGATATCCCAGAAGAAACTGCCCAGTGTTTTCCCCATAAACTATTCCATCCCCTCTTACAGCTGTACAACAAAAAGGCAAGAACATATAGGAAAAAATATTGAGTTGTTAATAATAAGGCAAATAGCAGAGATAAAAGTTTTCAAGTCTGATTAGATAATCAAAAGCTTCCTAAAAAATGATTAATTTATTTGTAGGAAACAAAATATTTGCATTTGGTTTATCAATGAAACAATAAAAAATCATGTATATTAATAAAAACTCACCTATCTCACCCCTAATCAGAGACATTCCTGATAAGAGAGGCAGGACTGACTACATAATGTGGAGCCCAGTGCAAAAAATACCCCAAACTGCAGTGTCCTTTCTTTAAATATTGTTAAGAAATTTAAGACAACAATAACAGAGCCTTAAACCAAGAAAAGAGCCTTTCTAAGGATGGGCCCCTAAATGACTGTGTAAATCACATGTCCATGAAGTCTTCTGTCCTGACGGGGGCTTCCAAGGGTCTTAGATGGAGTGGGACTATTTCTGATTTGAGAATCTTGGAGCATGACAGTGAAGAGGTCTCAACTGGAGCTCAGTGGATCTCCATGATTGCTAAATACTCTCTCTCAAAATACCATTAAAATAAACTGCTGATGAGAAACAGCTGAGATTAGTCTTATGGTGCCATGGAGAGTGCTACCTTGAAAGAATACTGGTGGCATCTTGAAGGGTGGGAGAGAATGACATGGGAATGCTTATGTGATTTATATCTGCTTTAGGATGGTCTTCCAATACAGGGTCTTTATTGGGACTGGGTAGTGATTATGATATACTATAGTTTAGAGTATAGTGAATGAGGATTTTGAGGGGAGGGTTCTGAAGAATTCTGGGGAATGGAAGTTACTTAATGCTATCAGCTGAAGAAAGGAAGTTTGTTGTTCATTTAAATAAGTTTTTCAGGGAGTTCCAGGAATGAACAATAAGATTATTTTAATTTTTCTCTTCCTGGACAAGAGTGCACTTTAATAGTAAAAACGTTGTTGAGGACAGAAACACAGTGAAATAGTCAAGTTATATTTATGTAGTTAGTAAACTGTATCTGTATAGATTTGATTTCCAAAAATTAAATCTATTTTAATAATAAATTGTTATTAAACAGTATTAAACAATTTTTTCAAATATGGGCAACTAGTATGTACAGTTGTTTGTCTAAAAATCACATTGGAAGAAGCATAAAAAGAAAGGGAAACAGAGTTTCCAGGAATGAGCTGAAAGAGATTGGAGAGTGGCAGGGGAGGGTGTCTTGCAATGGGTTTCAGCCCAGGCAAGTTCACTCTGGATTCAGTGAGACGAGGAATGACAATGGAACGTTCTCGGTGTAAAAGGGTTTATTACCCTACTTGTTCTCCCAGTGATAAGTCGAACACTAGAATTATGTCTGAAATCCTCCTGCGTCTCTGCCTCCACCCAGAGCACTGGGCAGGGCTCTTTATATAGTGACTCAGTCAATAATAGCTCATTACCTAGGGTGTGGAAGCAGTAGCATAGCAGGATGCCAGTTACATCAAGTTGTTTAGGTTCAGGTGAGGATCCTGGCCATAGAAACTTCAATTTACCCCACAGAGGGCAAGAAGAAAATCACTTGAGAGACTAAGGACTGTCCTGAACATTTGCCTTTCCCCTGATTTGCTTGAGAGTAACCATTGCCTGTCTCTTCACTGCAGCAAAATAACAGTAGCCACCCCCAAACCATGAGGTTATATGAAAGGAGTAAAATAATTTCCTTGACTGAGGGGCTGATAACCACATATGCATACTGACAAACTACATTTGGGCTTTGATTCCTCCACCACTTCATCCCTGAGTTAGTTGATTTAACTTTTTATGACTTTCTTCACCACTGTTTTATGATAAAGATTTAAGGGAGAAATCTTCACCAGTGGAGTTTGTGCTGTCAAACTCTCATGGCAGTGAATGAGAATAATCAGCTGTCTTTCTTTGGTGCCTGCGCCTCTTTCTAGACTTATCAGGACCAACATAGAATTATGTATTGTTTTGCTCTTTCTCCATTATAAATGATTACACAGAGTAGTTGATAGCTCCAGAGAAAATGAACTCATAACTATCTCAATAGAAAGGCATCAAATTGAATATATAGATAGATAGATAGATAGATAGATAGATAGATAGATAGATAGATATCAGTGTGATGCCCACACACAAATACAATGCATAAACACACTTAGAGATATATGAGAACATGATGGCAATATGCCAAAACACACTCAAAATGAGCCATATGAAAATGTTGTTTTATAAAACATTTAAAGATTAAATAACAACTACTTAAGATTGGATAAATAATACCAAAGATCTAGCTGCAATAAAGGAAGAATGGAAAGATAAGAAATATACAATAGCGAATTCAAGACGGCAGTGTGAGAGGGGAGATGGAGAATTCCTCCCAAAACCACAGATAGTATGAAAATGTAGTTAATTGATACAACCAACCCTAAAACAACAACAAGAAAGAATGCTGAACCAGACTGTACACAGACCTCACAAACAGAGCAGACCTCATGAAACAGGGTAATGTATGAAAGCCTTAATCAGGAAGGACTCAAGCCCTTCCCTCACCCCAGTTCAGTGGCAGGAGGAAGACAAATGGAGTGGGGGGATAGGGTGGAAGCCTGGGACTGCTGAACACCCATCCCTAGAGGTCTGCTTTGGGAGCAGAAACCTACACTATGTGGTGCTCTGGTAGCTGGGGAGCTCAGGACAGGTGGAGTGCTTGAGAGACAGATTATGGCCATTTGTGGAGGATGGGATTCACACCCAGCTGTTCTGGAAGAAGGGAAAGGCAGGCAGTCTGAGAGGCTTCCTAGCAGTGAGAGGGCTGCTGAAGGAGTGGGGTTTGCCCAGAGCTTGCTGCACTGGGGAGGGAGAGCTGGATAAGGTTGTCTGGGTGTGCTCTGCCCAGCTGGTTGGGAACTTCAAGGAGCTTCAGGTACCCCAATTACCCCTGGCTGCCTACTCAGCTCTGAGGCCCCCCAACTGTGACATGCAGCCTGCTGTGCCTTCCTGCTAGCCTGCCAACACCAGTTCACAAACCTACAGTCACTGTGCTGGCATCAGGTCAGCCAGAGGGAGGCCCTGCCTACAACAGCTAGAGACACAAAGCACGAGGCTGACACCTGTGTGCTCGGCCCACTGGCTCTGACACCTGAGACAGGCACCACAGATGGGAATCAGGAAACAGATCTTTCCTCACCCCAGGCACCAGCTCCACTCCCCTATGACCCCCAAATTCACTCTAGGGACTGAGCAGCTCCAGAGACTGGAGCTTCTAAGCACTAGTGGGCACTACACAGAAATATGAAACGTCAAAAGAACATGGTTCAGACCAAATATCACAAACCCCAGAAAAGGGTCAAATGAAACTGAACTCACCAATCTGCCTGAAAGAGAGTTCAAAATAAAAATCATAAACATGCTTATGGAGGTACAGAAAAATATTCAAGAACTCAGGAATGAATTTAAGTTGGAGATTCAATCATTAAGAAATTCTATATCTGAAGTGAGACATACAATGGAGGGATTTAAAAGCAGATTAGATGTACTAGAAGAGATGGTAAATGGAACAGAAATTAGAGAAGAGGAATACAAAGAAGCTGAGGTACAAAGATAAAAAAGAATCTCTAAGAATGAAAGAATATTGAGAGAATTGTGTGATGAATCCAAACGGAACAATATTCGTATTATAGGGGTACCAGAAAAAGAAGAGAGAAAAAGATAGAAAATATCATTGAGGAGGTAATTGCTGAAAAATTCCCCAATCTGGGGAAGGATATAGTCGCTCAGTATATGGAGGTCCATAGATCTCCCAACACAAGGGACCCAAGGAGGACAACACCAAGACATATAGTAATTAAAATGGCAAAGATCAAGGATAAGGACAGACTATTAAAAGCAGCAAGAGAGAGAAATGAGATCACATACATAGGAAAACCTATCAGGCTACCATCAGACTTCTCAGCAGAAACATTACAGGCCAGAAGGGAGTGGCAAGATATATTTAATGCAATGAAGCAGAAGGGCTTTGAACCAAGAATACTATACCTGGCAAGGTTATCATTTAAATTTGAAGGAGGGATTAAACAATTTTCAGATAAGAAAAAGTTGAGATAATTTACCTCCCACAAACCACCTCTACAGTGTCTTTTGGTGGGACTTCTATAGATGCAAGTATTCCTAAGGCTAAATAGATGTCATTCAAGGAATAGACAAAGAGTACAGAATATGATTCATACATACAAAGAATGGAGAAGGAAGAAAAAGAAGGAAAAAAAAAGAGAGAATCTTTAGGTTGAGTTTGTAAAGCACACAAAGTGAGTTAAATTAGACTGTTAGATAGTAAAGGAATTATACTTGAATCTTTGGTAACCAAGAATCTAAAGCCTGCAATGGCAATAAGTAAATACCTATTGATAATCACCCTAAATGTAAATAGTCTGAATGCACCAATCAAAAGACAGAGTCACTGAATGGATTAAAAAACAAGACCTGTCTATATGCTGCTTACGAGAGACTCACTTTAATCCAAAGACATACACAGACTGAAAGTAAAGGGATAAAAAAAGATATTTCATGAAACTAACATGGAGAACAAAGCAGGAGTTGCAGTACTTGTATCAGACAAAATAGACTTCAAAACAAAGAAAGTAACAAGAGACAAAGAAGGACATTACATAATGATAAAGGGGTCAGTCCAACAAGAGGATATAACTGTTATTAATATCTATGATCCCAACACAGGATCACCTCCATATGCGAAACAAATACTAATGGAATTAAAGGGGGAAATAGAATGCAATGCATTCATTTTAGGAGACTTCATCACATCACTCACTCCAAAGGACAGATCCACCAGACAGAAAATAAGTAAAGACACAGAGGCACTGAACAACATATTAGAACAGTTGGACCTAATGGACAACTACAGAACACTCCATCCAAAAGCAACAGGATATACATTGTTCTCAAGTGCACATGGAACATTTTCAAGAATAGCTCATATACTAGGCCACAGAAAGAACTTCAGTAAATTCAAATTGATTGAAGTTGTACCAAACTAGCTTCTCAGATCACAAAGATATGAAACTAGAAGTAAATTATGCAAAGAAAATGAAAAAGCCCACAAACACATGAAGTCTTAATAACATGCTCCTAAATAATAAATGGATCAATGACCAAATTAAAACAGAGATCAAGCAATACATGGAGGCAATGACAACAGCACAAAGCCCCAACTTCTGTGGAACACAGTGAAGGCAGTTCTAAGAGGAAAGTATATAGCAATCCAAGCCTATTTAAAGAAGGAAGAACAATCCCAAATGAATAGTCTAAAGTCAAAATTATTGAAACTGGAAAAAAGAAGAACAAATGAGGCCCAAAGTCAGTAGAAGGAGGGACATAATAAAGATCAGAGAAGAAATAAATAAAATTGAGAAGAATAAAAGAACAGAAAAAATCAATGAAACCAATAGCTGGTTCTTAGAGAAAATAAACAAAACAGATAAGCTCCTAGCCGGACTTACTAAGAGAAAAAGAGAATCTACACACATCAACAGAATCAGAAATGAGAAAGGAAAAATCACGACGGACCCCACAGAAATACAAAAAAGTTATTAGAGAATACTATGAAAATCTATATGCTAACAAGCTAGAAAACCTAGAAGAAATGGATAACTTCCTACAAAAGTACAACCTTCCAAGACTGACCAAGGAAGAAACAGAAAATCTAAACAGACCAATTAACAGCAAAGAAATTGAATTGGTAATCAAAAAACTACCCAAGAACAAAATTCCTGGACCAGATGGATTCACCACTGAATTTCATCACACATATAGAGAAGACATAATACCCATTCACCTTAAAGTTTTCCAAAAAATAGAAGAGGAGGGAATACTTCCAAACACATTCTATGAAGCCAGCATCACTCTAAAACCAAAACCAAGCAAAGAACCCACAAAAAAAGAAAATTACAGACCAATATCCCTGATGAATGTAGATGCAAAAATACTTAACAAAATATTAGCAAAATGAATTCAAAAATACATAAAGAAGATCATACACCATGATCAACAGGGATTCATCTCAGGGATGCAAGGATGGTACAACATTTGAAAATCCATTAACATTATCCACCACATCAACAAAAAGAAGGACAAAAACCACATGATCATGTCCATAGATGCTGAAAAAGCATTCGACAAAATTCAACATCCATTCATCATAAAAATTCTCAACAAAATGGGTAGAGAGGACAAGAACCTCAACATAATAAAGGCCATATATGATTAACCCCCAGCCAACATCATACTTAACAGTGAGAAGCTGAAAGCTTTTCCTCTAAGATTGGGAAAAAGACAGGGAGGTCCACTCTCCCCACTGTTATTCAACATACTACTGGAGATCCTGGCCACAACAATCAGACAAAACAAAGAAATACAAGGCACCCAGATTGGTAAAGAAGAAGTCAAACTGTCACTAGTTGCAGACAACATGATATTGTACATAAAATCCCTAAAGACTCCACTCCAAAAATACTAGAACTAATATCTGAATTCAGCAAAGTTGCAGAATATAAAATTAACACACAGAAATATGTTCCTTTCGTATACACTAACTATGAACTATCAGAAAGAGAAATCAGGAAAACAACTCCATTCACAATTGCATCAAAAAAAATAAAATACCTAGGAATAAACCTAACCAAGGAAGTGAAAGACCTAAACCCTGAAAACTACAAGACACTCTTAAGAGAAATTAAAGTGGACACTAACTAATGTAAACTCATCCCATGCTCTTGGCTAGGAAGAAGTAATGTTGTCAAAATGGCTATCCTGCCTAAAGCAATCTACAGATTCAATGAAATCCCTATCAAATTACCAACAACATTCTTCAACGAACTAGAGCAATTAGGTCTAAAATTCATGTGGAATCACCAAAGACCCCGAATAGCCAAAGCAATACTGAGAAGGAATAATAAAGCAGGAAGGATCTCACTCTCCAACTTCAAGCTCTACTACAAAGCCACAGTAATCGATACAATTTGGTACTGGCACAAGAACAGACCCACAGACCAGTGGAACAGAATAGAGAGTCCAGATATTAACTCAAACATATATGGTTAATTAATATGATGAAGGAGCCATGGACATACAATGGGCAAATGACAGCCTCTTCAACAGTTGGTCTTGGCAAAACTGGACAGATACATGTAAGAGAATGAAACTGGATCATTGTCTAACACCATACACAAAAGTAAATTGAAAATGGATCAAAGATCTGAATGAAGTTATGAAGCTATAAAACTCTTAGAAAAAAACATAAGCAAAAATCTCTTGGACATAAACATGAGCAAATTCTTCATGAACATATCTCCCTGGGCAAGGGTAACAAAAGCAAAAATGAACAAGTGGGACTACATCAAACTGAAAAGGTTCTGTACAACAAAGGACACCACCAGTAGAACAAAAAGGCATCCTACAGTATGGGAGAATATATTCATAAATGACAGCTCCAATAAAGGGTTGACATCCAAAATATATAAAAAGCTCATGCACCTCAACTAATAAAAAGCAAATAATTCAATAAAAAAATGGTCAGAGGAGCTGAAAAGTCAGTTCTTTAAAGAAGACATTCAGATGGCCAACAGACACATGAAAAGATGCTCCACATCACTAGTCACCAGAGAAAGGGGAACCCTCCTACACTGCTGGGTGGAATGTAAATTACTTCAACCAATGTGGAAAGCAGTATGGAGGTTCCACAAAAAATTCAAAATAAAAACACCATTTGACTCAGGATTTCCATTCCTAGGAATTTACCCTAAGAATGCAGCAGTCCAGTTTGAAAAAGACATATGCACCCCTATGTTTATCACAGCACTATTCACAAAGTCAAGAAATGGAAGCAACCTAAGTGTCCATCAGTAGATGAATGGACAAAGAAGATGTGGTACATATACACAATGGAATATTACTCAGCCATAAGAAGAAAACAAATCCTACCATTTGCAACAACATGGATGGAACTAGAGGGTATTATTCTCAGTGAAATAAGCCAGGTGGAGAAAGACAAGTATCAAAAATTTCACTTATCTGTGGAGTATAAGAACAAAGAAAAAAATGAAGGAACAAAACAGCAGCAGACTCACAGAACCCAAGAAATGGACTAACAGTTAACAAAGGGAAGGGACTGGCAAGGATGGGTGGGAAGGGAGGGATGAGGGGGGAGAAAGAGGGCATTATGATTAGCATGTATAATGTGGGGGGGTCACAGGAAGGGCTGTACAACCCAGAGAAGATAAGTAGTGATTCTACAACATCTTACTATGCTGATGGACAGTGACTGTAATGGGGTATGTGGGGGGAACTTGGTGATGGGGGGAGTCTAGTAAACATAATGTTCCTCATGTAATTGTAGATTAATGATACCAAGAAATAAAAATCGGCAGAAGAGCTGAACAAACACTTCTCCAAAGAAGAAATTCAGTTGGCCAACAGGCACATGTAAAGATGCTCCTCATTGCTAATCATCAGAGAAATGCAAATTAAAACCACAATGAGATATCACCTCACACCAGGTAGGATGGCCAACAACCAAAAGACAAACAACTACAAATGTTGATGAGGATGTGGAGAATGGGGAACCCTCCTACACTGCTGGTGGGAATGTAAAGTAGTTGAACCATTATGGAAAGCAGTATGGAGGTTCCTCAAAAAACCAAAAATAGAAATACCATTTGACCCACGTATTCTATTTATAGGAATTTACCCTAAGAATGCAGCAGCCCAGTTTTAAAAAGACATATGCACTCCTATGTTTATTGCCGCACTTTTTACAATAGCCAAGAAATGGAAGCGACCTAAGTGTCCATCAGTAGATGAATGGATAAAGAAGATGTGGTACATATACACAGTGGAATATTATTCAGCCATAAGAAGAAAACAAATCCTACCAATTGCAACAACATGGATGGATATACACAGTGGAATATTATTCAGCCATAAGAAGAAAACAAATCCTACCAATTGCAACAACATGGATGGAGCTAGAGGGTATTATGCTCAGTGAAATAAGCTAGGCAGAGAAAGAAAAGTACCAAATGACTTCACTTATCTGTGGAGTATAAGAACAAAGAAAAAAACCGAAGGAACAAAACAGCAGCAGACTCACGGAACCCAAGAATGGACTAACAGTTACCAAGGGGAAAGGGACTGGGGAGGTTGGGTGGGAAGGGTGGAATAAGGGGAAAAATGGGACATTATGATGAGCACACATAATGTCGAGGGGGGTGTCATGGGGAAGACAGTATATGCAGAGAAGACAAGTAATGATTCTATAGCATCTTACTATGCTGATGGACAGTGACTGTAGCAGGGTATGTGGGGGGCACTTAATAATGGGGGGAGTCTAGTAACCATAATGTTGTTCAAGTAATTGTATATATTAATGATAACAAAATAAAAAAAATAGAAATATACAATAAACAAGAAAATCTAGAAGGTTGTAAGGATAGAAATGTAAGAACCAATATAGAAATGATAGAAATCATATATGGAGAAAAAATATTAGATAAGAAAAAATATTTGAAGTAATACCCAAGATACATGATTCAGAATTTAGAATTCAGAAATTTCTATTTGAAAGGGCACATCAAATACTCAAAGAGAAATAAGATGAAAACCAAGACTTGGATTTGCTATAGGGGAATAATCTGAAAATGTTCAAATTCAAGGAAAAACCTAAAAGTATTCATAAGAAAGGAGGAACATGCTAACCCAGAGGGAAATAATTAATTTAAAATAGATTTTCTTGACAAAAATATTTTACTCAAGAATGGAGTATTAAATTCTAACAAATGGTGGAAAATTATTTTGAACCTAGAATTTTATACCCAGACAAATTTTTATTCAAACATAAGTAACAAATATATTATTAGTGATACAATTTTATGTTGGCTATAGGAGATCTTAACACAAAAAAATAGAAGGCAAAAATAGACTGGTAGAATAAAACACACTGTAGGCATATATGGACCAAAAATATTTGAGGTATCAATTTTAATATCTGTAAAAAACAGAGTAGTTCAAAATTTTATAATGAACATAAAACAATAATATATACACATAAATGATATAAAAAACTAGAAGCTACATTCATCATTATTAAATATGCATACTATAAGAACCTTAGAATATTGTCTTGCCAATGAGTTTCAGTCCTGGACAAGTTCACTATGGATTCAATGAGACCAAAAAAGTGACAGTGGAATATTAAGGTGAAAAGGTTTATACCCGACTTTATTCCTAGTGTGTCAGGTCAATCACTAGAATCCCGTCCACTCAGAGCGAGTCTGCATGCAGCAAGCTGGTCTCTGCCTCTGCATTCCTCTGCCCCCACAGCCATCTCAGTCTCTGTCCTCGATGTTGCCACCACTCCAGCCTCTGCTCTGCTCTCCTGCAGCCGGACATCTGTGCAGCCATGCCACCATGTCGCCCAGAGCACTGGGCGGAGCTCTTTATATAGAGTCAGTAACAGCATATTACCCACATATGTGCAGTGAGTCAGCCAGATAGGGCCAGGTAAAAATCCTGGCCATAGAAAACTTCACTTCTTCCACAAATATATCAAGTGGTAAATCACTACAATGAAGGGAGAAATGATAACTCACTACTGCATTTGGTAATTTTAATGTACCACCTTCAGAAACTGAGTAGATAAAAAGCACATATAGAAGTCTTAAATGATACTATTCATGAGATTGATTTATTAGATATACTTAGATATCAATACAAACTGTGAATACATACTTTGTCCCAAGCACACCTGAAATCTTACAAGAACAGACTCTGTAGTGGGCCAAAAATTAGGCCTCAATAAACTTCCGAGAATTAACATCATATATATTAGTTTGTAGGACAATAATACAATAAAATTAAAATAACAGCAAAAGTATATAGCTTTTAACAATAAAATGGATATTGAAAAGAAATATCTGTGTGTTAAAAGGAAATATTTTTTTAAATAATAAAAAAATTAACCATCTTCAACTTGGACAAAATTCTGGAAATTATAAGAAAATACAGTATGAAGGTAGTGATGAGGTGTATATGAAAAAAATCATGATTACAGATTATTCTTATTGGAAGATATTTATGTTCATAGTTGAAAGTTTGGGAAATACAGGCTTAAGATTTTTTCTTTTAAACATTTTTTTTTCTTTTCACAAGTATTCAAAGTGTAAATGGCTTAAACTAAAACATATGCCATAGCACAGAGAGCAAAGTCCAAGTACTGTCATTATATATGATTTTTGTAGTTACAATTCCAGGTAGGTTACGACTAGAAACATTAGAGAACTCTAGGAAGTATGAGCTAAAGGAGGAATTGAACAGCTGGGCATGAAGGAATTTGAGTCATAGGATGTGGGATGGAGAGAATGGTAAATGCAGGAATTGGCAGAGTATAAAATTGACTTTTCACTGTAATTGCTGATGAGACTGCTTTTCTGCCCTTCAGATGCTGCCACTATTTCATTTATTATTGTTTTAGTGTTTTAAACTGCATGTTCTCTACTGTTATTACTGATTTGGTTGAAAGTGTATATCTTCTATTATTAATTGAGCCCTTTTCTTATTAAATCAGACAGAGAGAATTTTTTTTGTTAAACAGAAGGAATTTTGAAATGTGAAGTGAAATGTATAAGTTCTTTGATACTTTACTTTTTGCACTTGAAGGTCCCATGGATTTTCTCCAAAGAACTTTTTCTGAAGAGATTGTATTTGTTTTTCTCATTCTTCAGTCTGACTGAGGATGCTGTAACCTCACCTGATTCTAGAGGCTAGTAGTTTTTTTATTTCAATTAAAATATTGTGGATATACAATCTTATATTGGTTTCAAGTATACAACACAGTGGCTCAACAATAATGCACATTCTTAAATCCTCAACTCAACTAGTGCAGTTACTATCTGTCAACACAGAAAGGTATTACAGAATTGCTGGCTATATTATCCATGCTATACTATCATTCTTGTGACCAATTTATATCATGACTGAGAATTTTTATGCCCTTTTATCCCCCTCACCCTCCCCACCCACCCACCCCACCTAGGAACCAAAGACAAATTTTGTGTATCTTTCAAATTTACAGACAAAAAATTGAAGGAAAGAGACAAACAGGTCAAGATATAAAATGAAGAGTGGATCTCATTTTTACAGTATGAAAACTTGTAGAAAATTGGCATAACTGATAAGACTTCATTTTAAGAAATATGATTACATATTCCAGAATTAATATGTCATGCAGAATATAAATGATTATATTTCTGGAGTAATACCTCTGGTATATAATATCTTAACCCAAAGCAGATGATGTATCAATAATTAGAAATCCAGTGGGCAGAGAAATAGCCATAAATTTTAGCAGATTTTAGGTCCTTATTATTGGCAACAAAGACATCCAGCTGAGATCTGGATTAGTTTGTTTATTGGTTAAATGCTTTACACTGTTAAGTGATTGACAACTTGGGAATTCATGTCACTGGTAGACCCAGCTGGCACATGAGATGATTTCAGGAGATGATACAGAATTATTATAAAACATTAATTTGTGAAGAGACTAGATGGCTTTTTTTTTTTGGCTATATAAAGTAGACTCAACATATTTTTTACACAAAGAATTGTATAGAGTAATGATGCATTCACATATTAACAACATTTAATCCACAGTGGCTATAAATATGTTGATATAAGTCAATGGGATGGGCAAACTTATAATTTATGAACATGAAATTAGATGTAACTAACATAGGACTGATTTTTATTAAATATAACAAAATTCATAGATCCTAAAGGTTCCTTTTTTCCTTGTCTGTAAAAAATCGAGATTATAAGCTTAATTAATTTATATTCACTTAACAAGCACAAAAAATATGGAGATTGATATATAAATACCAACATTTCTCTAAGCTTCATTTGACAAGCTTTTATTGCTAATTTATTGGTTAGTAAGAGGTTTCTACATAACACCCTGTTTAGGATATAAAACAGAGGTGAGATAAACCACACGCAAAATTTAGTACAGAAGTGATGCTGAGGATTTCACACATGCACCAAGAAAGTATGAAAAATTCTCTTGCATACTGAGGCCTTCTGTGGAGAGCCAAGAAGATTCCTAAGCTGATGTAAAAATGGCTCAAAGAGAACAAGGAAAGGATACAGTTTGGAATTTTAAAATAGCTTTAGAATGGAGCCAGTGTGAGGGTTTCTGTCCTAGACAGTCAGGTGTTTCATGATTTGAATATCTTATTAACACCAAAGGAGGGAGCAGATGTGGGGCAAGAGAGGGGGAATTGTGGGGCTTGAAAACTGTCCAACATCAAATATGGGGTCCAACTCTTTATCATATGCCATCTGTATCATCACAAAAATTCTGACATAAAAATGTCAAATAGGTTTCCTGAAGTTGTTACAGGCAATATCATTTTAAAATGCCTATAATGGGGGATAGATGCAGCTTTTCCCAAATACATACAGCCACGTATATTTTCTACATATATTAAAGTTCTAAAGCAGCTTAGATGTAAAAAAAAAAGTTTTTTTTTCTGATGTATTAGAACATAAAACCCTTACAGAATAAGGTGATAAGTGATTTATTAGTATTAAGGCAAGTGCTAATTCATAGAGCTCTACAATTTTTTGACAAACCTAACCTCAACCACAGATACCCAACACTAATATGAAAATAATCTCTTGTCAGCATTTACTATATTATTTGGAGCTTCAAATATACTTGGGAAGCTATTTAAAAAAATATGTGATATAAGTAAAAATGAAGTTACCTCTGTATAATTTTAACATATCTACTTTCATTAAATGTTCATAAATTAATGTTGTCTTCAAAATACTTAGTAGAATTAAAAACAAAGGACCAAATAATGTGTTCATTTTGCTTTTACTTTAACTTGATTGTGTCTAAGTGTAGGCACCAGAGAACATGTCTGAAAGCATAATCATCAGAAGTATGTACCTAGACATTCAGTCTATTGGAACCAGTATGATTGAAGCCTACAGGCACAGGCAAGTTCTCTCTAGGTCTTCAGACCTAGTGTTCTAAGAAAACAAGCCCGTATCAAAAGCTAGGCTACTGGTAAACATGAATCAACACTTAAGACTACAATAATTATGTGGCATCATGGGCTATTCTTGAATAGTTATTCTAATACTCAAAAGTAAAGACTTTTGTAACTTGAAAGAATAAGAAAATTGTGTTAAGTAACCCCCAATTGAATAATTATAATTTCTATATGCTCTGAAAAATGTAGCTGGCTATTGTACTAGAAAAGACATCCAAAATGTTCTAGTTATTATTCTGAGGGTGCTGTTTGTATAAGCTACCTCCCATACTAAGAAAAGTAACCTTTCATAAAACTGCAACATTCAAATTCTAACCAGCCTGTTTTCTGCTGTCCACCCTTGTTCACATACTAAAGTAAAAGAAAAATGTATTTTTCTGAGTTAGTCACATCTGTGAAACTATATAAAATAAACAACAGTAACTGCCAATTGCCAACAGGTGTTAAAATGATACATTGTTTCGTGACTAAAAGAACAAACTGCTTATTTGGAAGTGTTATGCTCAAAAAAGAATGATTTTGAAGTGTTATGCTCAAAAAAGAGCTATTTGAAGATTATATAGCTTGAGGAAGATCTATTATAATATTCCATCTTGTGAAATAATTCATTTTCATAACACGTATACTTAAATAAAAATTTGAATAATTAGTATTTGAGAAGCTTACAATATCACTATTATATGAATTTACTGGTAGTACATAATTATGGTACACAATGAATGCTATTGCAAATGTGCTAGGCACTTAAACATTCAGTGAAAATACTCAACTGCTTAAATTACAAGTATAAATGGTATTCAAATATCCATATACTTATACACTGTATAGTCAATACATATGCTTAAAGCAACTGAATTGTTTCTAAGCATATCCCCCATTTTTGAAATTGCTTTTCTTTGAAAAGAAGAAATGTGAATCTCAGTTGGAGAAAATCTATGCCTTGGGGGCATTTTATAATGAATGACTTGACTTTTTTGTGTGTGAAAGTGTTTGTACTATTTTGAGAAATGGATATACAGTAGGATGGTTACCAGCAGTTTGCTTTGTTGTAATTTCTGAAAAGCAGCTTCCTGCATGTTTCAGAGAATAATTGATTTTTTAAAAATAGTTCTCTCTTAGCTATAGGAATTATTTTATATCATTTTTCTTACAGCTTTCAAAAAAACAGATGCTTAATTACTTACTGCAGCAGTATGTACAATTAAATTACACAGTTTTTTATTTTAGTTTAATATTTTTAGAAAACTAAGAGAAAAAGCATTAACTGATAATGCTTCAGCATAGGTTAAAATATTAAGCTTAAGTTAAAAAATCCAGTATTCTCAATTATAATATTGTATAAATAAAGTAAATAATCATACATGAATCTGTAATTACATGATAAGTTTGGAATTATCACAATGTGAGAAGATTTGGGGTTTATACATTTAAAACATTAAAGAATATTGTCATGTGGAAAACTGTGGAGAATATTACCTTGAGAATATTTTAAAGGAAAAGGCTAGGTAGAATTAACTTAAATAAAATCATTTGAGCTAAAAGTTCAGATTTCTTTCTGAATTACTTTTAATATTACTTAAAAGTGTATTATACAGACATGATAAAATCTTTACTGGCATTTCAAAAAAAGAAACGATGTTGTCTATGTTCATACATTATTTATTATTAAAAGTATAGGAAGGTAAACACAAGGGGTAAGTCAGGATGAAAATTCATTTGGATTGTATATTAAATAAAAATATTGTTCATATCTTTAATACACTCAGATTATAATCTACAAGGCTATAAATATCATGTTGCTCTTCTTAGTCATTATCATTCTGCAAATATTTATCGATATTTCCTTGACTTTCTACATCAGTTACTGCAAAACAGACTAATTATGAGTCTGCTTACCACTCTTGCCTCCTTTTTTCCTCCTGCCATTTTTATTTTGCCCTTTCCTCTTCTCATTTATTCTTCATTCTTTCTTTTATTTGTTCAATAGGTAAATACTCATTTCTGGTGAGTGTTCATCAAGCCATACACTCAAAATACAAGAATTAGATCTAAAAATCACTTAAAAGACAAATACTAGTTTAGTGAAATGAGTATCAATAAAAATCACCAACTCACAGAATTAAAGCAGTTTGCTCAGTGAACTGTCCTTTTCCCAAGGATTCCATTCCCCTTTACTCACATTTAATAATGGCATTTAACTAGCTTTCTATGCTATTTCATTTACATAGGGTCCTAGAAGAAATACATATTATTCAGTTCTCCCATATGGATATCTTTCCCCTATTTCATGTGTTCTACAGGGTTACAGAAGTTGCTCCTTTTTGTTCAAGTTATTCTATCATGAATTAAAATGTTCTCATTTATAATGTTCTCTATAATTTATAATGGAAAAAAATACTAAATCTTTCTGTAACATTTCTATTAGCCTACATTAATTCAGTGTTTACTCCAGAGTTAGCCCTAAACTGATGGCATATTATTTTATAGTACATAGTTTTATGAAAACACTGACAGAAAAAAAAACACTATACAAATTTATAACATTATAATATTACACTTCTCATTGAGTTGCATTTACTGTCCTCAAAATATATTGTGATATTTTACATACATTAAGTGTTTCATCTAACTTGCCATAATGAACTGTTACATATAGTCAACTATGTCATCTACTGGACATAGTTTATCTAACATAAATCATCATTTCACTAATTCTTAAATTATGAGAATATAAAGGTCAAAAGTTTTCACTCCATTAGCTAATATCCATAGGATTTTAGGACTATAGGGAGAGGTCATTATAGTCCAACTAAGTCTTTCTCCAGATGAAGAGAATGAAAGTAAGACAGGTTAAATGATTTGCCTGTGATGTTTTAAAATCTACATTAAGCTTTTAACTTCACAGATAACTTTTAAAAAACAAATACCTAAGAATACTTTCATCCTGCTTCATAAATATTTAGTAAAACAAATGAATAATTATGATGATTTTCATCAAAACTGGGTGTCTGATATTTAAATGAAGAACTATTAATATCCTACAAGAACATAATTCTAAATATTTTCTATTTTCTGGAAAGTGGTTAACTGTTTTATCTTCTTGTATATACAGTCCTTGCTAGTTTATATAGAAGATAAAAGAACATATTTTACTTTTCTCTAGGGATTTATAGTTTTTAAGCATTTTAGTCATATAGTATTATTTAATGATATATTTTCTGACTCCACAGATGAAGAATATAAGCTGCAAAACACTTAAAATATATCTCAAAAACAGGAAATATTAATTGATGTCCCTCTTATAATCCATCATACTCTCTGCAATGAATTGAACATACAAGTCATTCATAAAATATAATCTATTTGTGATTTTGAAATTATTAGATATCTTATTTTTATGTCAATATTTCCTGGAAATAAAAACTCTAACCTTTGCTTCTGATAGGTTTCAATAACTCTTATTTGACCCTGTGAATTTTCAATGACCCTGTAAATTTTCCACATACAAAGTAACAGCCTACAAGAACAAAATTCATCCCTCTTTAAAATAGGACAACATGGGAGGATTTGGACTTAAGGGCCAGCACCCTTGCTCCCTCCTTTATTTCTCTCTTTTTCTCCTTTTCTGAGTCAAACATTAAAGACTAGAACATTAAAAAACAACTGGATATATATGGAAAATAGAAAGTGACAGTGATACCCATTAAAAGGCTCAGAAAGCCATAAGAACACTGAAAGTTTATACCTCAGGCTGATCCTTGGCACTTAGACCACAAGAACCAAAACCTGAAAACAGTTAACAAAATGGAGCAAATCCTGGGTGAGACAGAGAATCTAATTTCCAGAGTTACCACATTACTAGATTCAACTGTCCATTTTTCAGCAAAAAAAGACAAGGAAACAGGAGCAAAACAGAAAAACAGAAACAGTAAAGTATGGCTCATTCAAAGGAAATAAATTAATAGAAACTGTCTCTGAAAAAGATTTGATGGAAGGTTTACTAGATAAACACTTTAAAATAACCATCTTAAATACACTCAAATAACTAAAGAAAGATGTGGAGAAAGTCAGGAAATGATGTATGAACAAAATGGAAATATTAAAAAAAAAAAGAAGATTAAAAAACCTAGAGAAGCCAAAATAGAAATTCTGGAGCTAAAGTATACAATGATTGACATGAAAAATTCATTAGAGGTAAAAGTTCAAGCAGCTGTAAAAGAAGAATCCATGAATTTAAAGATAGCACAATGGAGATTATGAGTCTGAGGAACAGAAAGAAAAAAGACTGAAGAAAAGCAAACAGCCAAAATCACCAGAAAACCCTGGCCCTCTGCTCTTGACCCTTCCTAGAGGACAGCACTTCACCTGACAGCGCTCTCAAGTTCTGTCTCTACCCTCAAGCAGGACATACACCCTCCATAACTTTTGAGCACTAAGCCTTATTTTTTCAAAGTTCCCTAATGGTTGTTGCTGAGATGTGTGTCATGCAATCATAATAAAAACCACAAGGGCCAGTCCATTCACAAAATGGGCTCTTGGTGGGGAAATGTTTGTGGGGCTCACCCCAAGTGTTATGGGCCCAGGTGAGCACCTCAGTCATTCCTAGCCGACAGCATTACTGTGAGACCACATGAAACACTTGGGACTCTTCAAGCACAGATATGCATCTTTTCTTAGACCCCAGTGCAAAAAAAGTGAGGGGAAGTGCAAATTTAATGTTTAATATAAATCTAATGTTACAAATTACACATGAACTGATATAATTAAAGTGAGTATGTTAAAGTAGCATATTGTAAACTCAACCGGGACTGCTAATGGGAAAAAACCTGTAATTAGTCAATTGAGGAGATAAACATTATGAAAATAGGATATTAATGTTTTATAATAGCCTATACAGGAGTTTCTAATTTTATAATTTATTTATATTTATATTATTTATATGATCAGAAATAAAATGCAGGTCAAAATAATTTTAATAGAGGATTTTGTTGTTAGGGTTAAAATTCCTTCTAATTTTCACTTATTTGTTGATTAGTGTATTCTCCTTTTTACATAAAAACTAGCTATTTAAATTTGTTTAGCAAATTAAACCATGAAAAATTGCTATAGAGTAATTAATAAAGATATTATTTGTACTTCCATAGTACAACTCATACAGTATTAAAGTTTCACTGTTTCCTTTAAATCACCTGTAATGTGCACAATAAGCAGAATTTGAAATTTATGGAGACCTTAAAAATATTTCAAATGAAATGCAACTTCATTTCTAATCCTTCTAGATTAGAAAAGTTGTTGTTCATATCTTAACAGTATACTTTTATTTATTCTTAAAAGTCACTATCTTATAAGTGTGTCACACTTAGTAAAAGTCACACTAAGTGTGGAGGTATTTTTGAATTTCTAATACTGATCACTTTAATTTAACAATATGGTCCACTCTTCTCTTCTTGATATGAGCTCTTAAACACTGTAGTTTGTACAGTCTTTATTTCCTTTCGTGCAGTGAATTCTTCTACAGGGCTATATGGAATTTCTTAAGGAATGTAAACATTTGTTATAAAATAGTATTGTTCTATCTTTAATTTATTGTAAGGATTCTGGGCACCATGGCTGTGAACACTGAATTTAACTTGGGAAATGATGCTAACAGGAAATTTCTTACGTGATGTTGATCATGACAGATTACATCAGGCTGAATTCTGGGGAGATATTTAGAAATGGATAGCATGTGATTGGTATATTTTTGATCGCTGTATCTTGCATATTAAGGTATCATATTTCTGGCTGAATTAAAAAATATATATATATATAAAAGTAAATGTGAAAAATTGAAGGATTGTAAATAATGATTTTCAAATCCCTTGATACAGAAGTTCTCCTTAATGATAGATACATTCTGTGTTTGTTCAGAAGGCAAATCAAATATGTTGCAACACTTTTCATTTTCTTATACAATGTTTCAAATTAAGTATATTGCAAATTATTTTCTGACTAGGTAAACAAAACCTGAAGATCACAAATGTCTCTGTAGTAGTTCAATTTCCTTAACGAAGAGTACAAACTGGGATTTGTACTAGTATGAAATTCTGAGAATACAGAAACTTAGGTCTAGAAAAATTTGCCAAAACCTTAAAATTATGGTACAAAGGATTAGACAAATCACATCCCTTTTCAAATAAAATAAGTTGTGAAATTAAAGCATCCTTATTACAATATAAATGAGGATATCAATTAGGTTTTTTAAGAAAGAAGTAAAATATTTTGATGAAAGTGACTCATATAAGCTTTATATTAAAATAATAGGAATTGTGATCATGGGAGACAACTCAATTACCTAAAAATATGTACATTGAATAACTGGAATAATGGTGACAAAATCTGATATAAATTCCCTCATTAAATTCTATGTACACTCTTTTTTGTCAGAACCATTTAACTCCCCAAATCAGGCCTCATCCAGCCTCATATATCAGTGCATTTTGCTATTGTCCATCAATGTCATACCTGGATTTAATAATTCAGATTTTTTTAAGAAAAAACATAACTTAAGTGGGCTTACTTTTAAGATCTTATCATATTTGGCATCTGGAATATCATACATATTGACAGGGATCTGTGAAACAAATCCTCAATCAATATGATATAACTTGGAGAATGGTTTACAATATGCTTTAATCTTAAACTTGAGATTCAAACTGTTTAGCCATTTACTTACCACTGACAATCATGAAAGTTTGACTATTTATGTATATATCAGATTCCTCACTTACATTGTTGTTACTGATTGCCTAGAGGCATACAATAAAACTCCCTTTTTTGTGCATCCACCCGAACACTGCTATCATTGGCTATAGCCAGTAAAAATGTGGACCTCTAACATAAGCCTATGTTATCCCTGTTTCTGGTTTCTGCTGCAACAGGTAAAGAGCTTGGAAGTTGCCACTTCCAAACTTGTAATAAGAAAAAGGTTGAATGAGCTAAAATTCAACTCTTCTAACCATCAGAGAATTGAGGGGACAGGTAAACAAACACCATGAAAACTGGAGAAACCTGAATACAGAGAATACTAGCATATTGGGAGAAGCCACTGGGGTCAGCAACTAGTAGGAACATTTCACAGTACCTGACTGGTTTCTGGTGCGGGGCACCGACTAGCTTGAGAGACAGAAACTCCTGCGAGACCAGTCATACGGTTGTTCCCACATTTTCATAAGTTTTATATCCAAAGAGCCCATTAGTTTCTCATGGTGACAGAGAAGAGTTCCATCCTACTTTTAGTAGGGAGAGGGAAGAAGTTATCATTTTGAAATATACCCAGAACATTCTGTTCTCAGTAGCAAAGTCCTAGCCATGGGGAAAACTGCTTTACCAGAATCTAGTTCATGCTGTAGAGTAAAGGCAATTACACACGTGTGTCTTTCTGCCCTCCCTGTCACACATATGTGGAGGAGAAGATGCTAACAAATACTTGCGAAGCCCAGGTCACAGTCTAGGACCCTTGCCCACTAAAAAATTAAGATTTAATCATATGATTAGAGAATACTTCCCCTCCCCAATACTTTATCACGTTATCAATAGGATACCAGTATAATAATGGACTACAGCTGAGAGAGCTGTTAGAAAAAGGATCTATTTAAGAAGTTTCTAGAGAAACCCAAAGGCAACAGTGGAGACATAAATAAAGATAATGGAAGAAATTGAAACATCTGACACCTACAGCAGCAAACATTAAACACAATGTAACTCCCACCAAATAAATGCAAAATTTCACACTAAATGCCTATTTATTTTCTTTTCTATTAAACTGTACATCATGTCCAGTTTTTAACAACAGTAAAAAATTACAAGGTACTCTAAAATTCAAGAAAAACATAGTCTAAAGAGATAAAACCAGCATTAGAATCACACCAATACATGAAGATATTGAAGTTATCAGACATGGAATTTAAAATAACTATGATAACATGCTGTGATCTCTGCTGGAGAAAGTAGATGACATTCAAGAGTAGATGTACAATGTAAGCAGGCTAAGGGAAGCTTTGAGAATAAATCAAAGAGAAATGCTAGAAATCAAACATTTATATAAAAATTAAAGAACGCCTTTGACAGGCTTCTCCTTAGGCTGGACACAGCTGAGGAAAGAATCAGTGAGTTTGAGGACATGTCAATAAAAGCTCCCCAAAATGAAAAGCAAAAGTAAAAATAAGAATGAAAAACAGAGTATGCAATATTCAAAAAAGTGAAAGGCAATTACAAAATGTGTAACATGCACATAATAGGAATACTAAAAGGAGAAGAGAGAATGGGGTAGCAGAAATATTTGCAGTAATAATTGCTGAAAATCTTCCAAATTTATTGACAAGCACTAAACCACAAGTGCAAGAAATCAGATAACAGAAAGAAGGATTAAATACCAAAAATCTACATTTAGGCATATCATAATAGAACTGCAGACAAACCAAAGACAAAGAAAAATCTTGAGAGAAGCCCAAGGGAAAAGAGGTGGGGGTGGGAATCTTACCTACAAAGGAACAAGGACAAAAATTACATCGGAATTCTCTTCAAAAATCATGCAAGCAAGAAGAGTAAACTGTTTAAAGTGTTGAAGGAAATAAACCTCCCCAATTTAGAATTCTCTATCCAGTGAAATTATCCTTCAGAAGTGAAGGACAAAAAAAGACTTTCTCAAACAAAAACAAAAACTGAGGGAATTTGTTGCCAGGAGACATATCTTGCTAGAAATATTAAAATAAGTTCTCTATAGAGAAGGAAAATATTAAGTCAGAAACTCAGATGTATATAAAGAAGGAGAGTGGTAGACAAGAATAAATAAAAGTAAGCTAATTAAAAGTTTTTTCTTATTCTTAATTGTTTTAATAGATAAAAGTTCAAAACAATAATACCAACAATGTATGAGATGGTTATAGCTTATGGATAAGTGAAATGAAGGGTATCTACTGATTAAAATATGAGAAGAAGGAATTGGGTACACTCAATTAGAAACTGCCTACACTACTTGTGAAGTGGTATAATGCTATTTGAAAACAGATTTAGATTAGTTATAGACATATATTGAAAAATTTAGGACAATCATTAAGACTATTTTTAAAAGAAGTATAATTGATGTGCTAAGAAATGAGAGCAAATAGAATCATATAAAGCACTCAGAACAAGAGAGAAAAACAAAGTTATATCTTTTCAACTGACTTACTAATTATAGTCTTTTTTCTCAGGATAGAGACATTACATAATCATAAAAAGGTCAATTCTCAAAGACACACTAATCCTTAATGTCTATGCTTCCAACAACAGATCATTGAAATATGTGAGGCAAAAATTGATAGAACTGTGTTGTGGTCTGAATTGTGTTCTGCCAAAATTCTGATATTGAAGCCCTAATCCACAGTACTTAAGAATGTGCCTATGTTTAAAAATAAGATCTTCAAAGATGTAATAATGTTAACATGAGGTCATTAGGGCAGGCCCTAAGCCAACAGAATGGGTGTCATGTAAGAGGAAGAGATTAGGATAAAAACACACACAGAGAAAAGACCATGGGAAGACCCAGGAGAAGACAGCCCTCTGCAAGCCAAGGAGAGAGGCCTGAGAAGAAACCAAACCTGCTGATGCCTCAGTCTCAGACTTCTAGCCTCCAGAATTGTGAGAAGGTACATATCTGCTTTTTAAGTCACCCAGTCTGTGGTACAATGTTCTGGAAGCCCTAGCAAACTAATGCAATTCCAAGGAGAAGTAGTCAAACCACTATTATAGCTGGAGACTTCAGCACCTCTCTCTCAGTAATTGACAGATACAGCAGGCAGGAAATCCGTAAGGATATAGTTGAAATAAGCAGCACCATCAATCAACTGGATCTAATTGACATTTCTAGAACTTCTCATATAACATCAGCAACACACACATTCTTCTCAAGCTCATATGAAATATTCACTAAGACTACATCCTGGGCCTTAAAATATATCTTATCAAAAGTAAAAAAAAAAAAAGAAATATAAAGAATGCTGTGAGATCACCATGGAATTAATCTAGAAATCAATAGCAGAAAGATGTCTGGAAAATCCCCAAATATTTGGAGAATAAGCAACACGCTTTTAAATAACACATGGGTAAACGAAGTCCCAAGAGAAATTAAGAAATAGGTAGGTAGTTCTAGGTCCAAATCAACAGTTTTACCAAGTGTGGATTGGATAATCTGCTCAAATTAGTGGATCCTTAGTTTCCAAAACTGAGGAATAGAAATGACATCATTCAGGGTTGTTGAGATAATTTAAGCTAAGTTGATTCAAATTTAACTTTGAGTTCTTTTTAGATAGCCAGTCAATGGAAGCTCTTATAAATGTAGCACCTTAAACACATTATGTTACTTATTATTTCATAGGACTGAAGAGGAGGATCACAGGAATCACCAATTTGTAGCCAAGTAGGACAAAAGGGTGGTAACCTAGACATCCATTATGTGATCATATCTAAAGTAGGGGCCAAATTTGCTAAGCCCTCACCCTATAGGGTGTTGCCCACTGCAGGTAGTTAGTACCATAATCGAATTATAAGGCACCCAGCTGGTGTCTGGGAGTTGAAGCATCAGTTAGTATGGAAAACTCTGGGCATTTGGTGTCATAAATGAAATGTTCTCTGAATATAAAAGAAAACAGACACAGGAATTTTTCCTCTCAGTAACACAGTATTTGGCAACAGTAGGAGCTCAATAAATGTTGAAGGGACGTTGAATGAATAAATTAAAAATATTCCTTGCATCTGAAGTTCTTAAAAACTGAAAAATTTGAAAACAATTAGTTTTTATTAAGTATCACAATATGACAATAGAAGAAAATCATTATTCAATTTGAAAACATAATAAACACTGCTATCTTCATCCATCCATTCATTCATGCACTACTTTAGATACTGGAAGATAGTACAGTGAACAAAATACTGAAATCCTTGTCCTAATTGAGCTTATAGTCTCATAATAAGTATGCATCTAGTAAGTCCCTAAATTACATAGAGCTAAGTGGTGTCATATGCTGTGGAGATGTTAATATATAAAGAATTTCTTGCCTGATCCTTACACTGAAGTCTCTATTATGTGCTGTCAAATAACACTGCATATCTTTCCTCCTTAGCCCTTACAAAAATTATAGTTTCATTTGTGTAATTATTTTAATATCTGACTTTCCCACTAGACTTTAGACTCCATAAGAGCAGAAATCAAAATGTCACTTTTTTTCATTATTTTATGTTCATTGCCTAGCAGTGCCTCTCATATAGTAACAACCAAAGAAACATTCACTCAGTAAGTGAATGAATGAATGAATTGGTGACTTTATTTGGTCTTCAACAGCATGAGCTTGAATAATAAATGAAGGACTGCATATGATGGAGCTAAGGTGAAGAAGAATTAAACAACTTGTTTAATTCACTTGCATGACAGAAACAACAAGGAAACTTGGCATTTCTGAATATAAATATGATTAATTTTCCTGTATCACACAGACTGGTATTGAAGAAATACCAAAATTTTATTAAATTCTAGCAAACTACATGTATTATACTATAGTTAAAGCAGTAGAAAAATAATGAACTGCATTAAAAATTCCTGTTCTTATAAAAATATAACATACTATCAACACCCTCCCTAAAGAATCCCTATCATTGTATTTCCTGAGTTCATTGTGTTGATAGTCACAGTATCTTAAACACATCGATAGATTTAGAAATATTTACCCAGAAAAGGGCATTTTAGCCCCCCAAAATGGTAGTGAAAACTGTAAAAATGCTAAAATAACTTTAAATTTCAAGTTTCATGTAAGATCTATGGTAGTTATATCCTGACAATTTTATTTATATAAACCTTAAGCAGATGAGATATATCCAGGATAGTTAATTATTCCTCTGTCTCCAGTGCCTGAATTGAAGCTCTTTTTCCTGCCTGCTTTCCTTGTAAGACACCATTCTATTCTTCTCTTGGTGTGTTGCTTAGTCTACTCTTTCTTTGGCATTTGGCTATATATTGCTACTCATAAAGCATGAAAACAGCAAAATATATTTGTTATTTCCTTTGATGAAAACATGACAATATTTCAGTAACATTAGGCCCTAGGGATATTAGATTCATTGGTGATTTTGGCATTTACCAGACCATTCCTTATGTAAGACAGTAAGCATACTGTCAATATTCATACAAATGTGGAGACAAATTCATTTTGCATTACATGAGGGATCTGAGCATGTCAATATTTTTGGTAATTATGGTCACTAACATATTTATGGAATATAAACTGATAGAAATGCAGAAACTTCTTTCCTCTGAAAAATTTGCAAAGCAGAAACCATTTTTGTTTGTCTCATTCCACCAGAGTGTAAATTACAGGAGAGCAAAGACATTTTCTGATTAATTTATTCTTCCTGCATTGAGAACAATGCCAAGTGTGTAGGAAGGACTCAATTTTTTGTTAAAATGAGAGAACATTAGAGACATCCTATAGCATAGTAACACTAGGAATAATTTGTATAGTTATTGTTTTAACTAAAACAAACAACATAATAATAGGATACATTTCTTCAGAATTCATTATCTTATAGAATTAAGTGAAATTTTGTAAAACCACATTTTAATTCATCAAAATTGAATGAAGCAATTCGTCTTTGTGTTTTGGCAAACTACAATACAAGTACTTAAACTTGCCTGCTATCTAATGAGGTATGCTGCAAAGAAAGCAGCAGGTTGCAAGATGTGAATTAACCAGGAAAGTAATAAAAAAGAACAACTTTTATTTTTTAATTAGATTGAGGTAAAGGTATAAAGTGAGATTAATTTAAATTATGCTTTATTTTTGTCATGAGTAACACATTTTCTTTGTTGAGTTTGCCGACAATTGAAAAAGATAAAGGCTCTAGTTGTCACTGTTTTACAATTGAGCTTGCTCTTACCCATTTGAAAAGTAACCTTTATGTCTGTTTGAACATTATACCTTGAGAAACATCATTTGTATAATTGTGAGAAATCATGACATATGGCTAGTAGGAAAAGAATTCTCATTAACTGAGCTGAGTAGTAGATTTACCATGAAGCTTGAGGCTCAGAGTCCACTTGCTGGATGGAGCCCCATCCAGAGCCTCAGAGGGGCTCTAGCAATGGATTCGCAAGGCCACCTGCTTTTGTAGAATTACGAATGTAAGGGTTTGCTTTCTTCTTCTTGTAAAGAAGTTCTCCAATATTTTTCTCCGATATTCTAGGCTCTACACATTTTGCACTTGTCCTTCATTATGTTGTTCATCACTTCAGACACAAAACTGAATTCACCTCCATTTTCTGGGGTGTATATACTTGTAAATTACTTTCTCATATAGAGATAAGTCCTTTGTTTCAAACACCATGAAAATCACACTGTAACTAAATTGTCTGAGATAATTGGTTACAATCACTATCTTCTGGTCCCATCTGTTTACAACAATTTTGAATTAAATACAAGTGCTTCACAATTTCTTAAGCAAAATACAAAGTATTTTTCATTTTCTACAATTTTTAAATTTAAAGATAACTGATGACATGAGTACGATCTATATATATTCTCTTCACATAAATATATATATATGTATATATATATTATGTTGTGATGATTTTTGTGTATTCTGTGGATATTACATTTCTATAGGTGAGGGCAGAGAGAAGATAAGGAGAAAGGAAAAACACAAGAGAAAGACATGGCTTTTTAATTGTCTAACTAGCAAAAACTATAAGATCAGATAAGTAAAGCAAAATATTCACTGGCATAGCAAGAGACTAACCATCACGTACCGTGCACTTTTGAAGAGGTATATATAACTAGTGTGGTAATTCTGACAAGCAATTGGGAAGTTCACAGTAAAATTAATCATGCATATAGTCAAGTTCTAGTAGTATATACTCCCAGTATATACTCAGAAAACTTTCATGTCATTCCATTTCAGGGCACTTCTGATCATGTTTTTCCCAGTACTTTCATGTGAGTGTGGAAATGGAAGGGACCTTAGTGACCATCCTACAGGAATCGTTAATAAAGTGTGAGAAAGAGATTGTGAGTTGCAATGCAGTTAGTAATAGCAAATCAAACATACATACAGCAATGTGTAGAAGGTTAAAAATGTAGCAGAGAGCACAAAAATTAAGGAACAGGATGAAACCTATAGTATGCTAATATTAGTTAAAACATGCTTACAAAACAACTTGTACATTCATACCAGGAATTATAAAGCTAATAAATTGGGTGTATGCAAGCTGTCATGAGTGAAGGGGATAAAGATAAAAAGTAGTATATGAAGCAGAAGAGTGAACTGGTGTAATCCAACACTGATTACACGCCATGTAGTGAAGAATCAGATGGATTATTTTTGGTATTAAAATAAAATATAAAGGTAAAATGGACTATATTGGCTTAGAAAAAGAGGAGGTAATTATTGAATTTGAAGACAATAGTTCTAATTAAAGAAATTTGAGGCCAGGAAAAATTGGATGGTAAATGATGGTAAATAAATATGTCCTACAGCTATGCGGAGATAATGTGTTGACATATGATCACTTTTGCGGTGTGGGGACTGAAAACAATGGAATGGATGGACATTTGTATGTATATAGGGAGCACTGCTGTCATCATTATCATTTGGAGAATTTAGAACATTATTAGGGAAACAGCATTTTGTATGTTCCTGATGGTAGAGAGATACCAATATTTTAATAGAAAGTGTGTCTGGAGGGGAATGTGTTTGAAAATTTATGAAAATGGAATCCAAGGTACAACACTTACAGGTATTTCCTTTGACAGTAGGAGGGAGATATCTCAGTTATAAAAAGGACAGCTTCACTCTAACTTGAAGATTTGATGCTACTAGAAGTGTAAAGATTCAATTTTCTTGTGCTTTACATTTTATCTATGGAATATTCGATTATGCTATTAACTTTGAGAGGTAAAGAACTAAGAAAGGAAGTTTGTGTAAGTAACAGGTAAGAGAGCAGTTTTAAAGGGTAGGAGAGCAAGCCTACTAAAGAAACATAGTAGACTTGCCTGGCAATATTCAGAATGTATCTTAATCCTTAAATCATGAAATCAAGGACATTTTGTGTGAATGAGTGTCATGGCAAGACATAAGGAAGGAATTGTTCCATAAACGGAATAATTATCATGAAAGACCACAAATCTAATGCACATAAGAGGGAAGTATAAAGTAGCTTAAAATTATGAAAAAAAAAAGGTGAGATCTTCAAAGGATTATTAGTCACCATATAGTGAGCAATTTTAACAAGAAATACTTGAGCAGGGAAGCTAACAGTCTAAGGGGCTGTGATGTATCTTCAACATTATTTGCATTCAAGGCTTTGAAGAGGAGCAGTTTGGCATGATGGTATAGTCCAGGCTGTGACCATGGAATAGAGGCACCAAGGCAGAATGGAAGGAAGCAGGTGCATGTGAATTTCATAAAAAATTCTGGATGAAATGATATAGAAACAAGAAAAAAATCAGTAAAATACTTCATAAGAAACAGTGACAAGAATGTTTGTAGATAACAATGTTTTTAGATGAGGTAGAAAGAATGAAAAACCTAGACGACATAAACCCATAAGGGAGCAGGATTCACCCTGTGTAATGGGGAAATAATCATGCAGATTTACCCAAAAATTATAGCATAGATTTTTAATTCTAAACCCCTCCCCTGCAACATATTTTTCCTTTCCTCAAATATTTCTATATCTGAACTAGTTTTACTAAATTGCTGTTTGGTTCAAGTTGCATCGAAAATGGTTGATGAATCAGGATGTTATTCATTTTGTCAATATTCCAAAATAGTAGAGATGAACATATTTTTAAGATGCTGTTTCAAGAATGTCTTCATGCCTCCAAAATAAGTACTTCACTCAATTAAGAAACAAACTCAAAACTCTGATCTCTGAGGTTTTTAGAGGAAGGGTTGTGAATACAAAGTTCACAAAGAGAAGTTGTCCAGAAAACGAAAGTTCCTATGGCCAGGATTCTCATCTGACTCTGGTCGACTTGCTACCTACACACATATGGGCAATACGTTGTTATTGACTCTACATAAAGAGCTCCACCCAGTGCTGTGGGCTGCATGGCTGCAGGAAAGCAGAGGCTGGAGTGGTGGCAGCACCGAGGACAGAGATTGAGACGGCTGCAGGGCAGAGAGGCCCAGAGGTAGAGACCGGCTTGCTCTGTGCAGACTTGCTCTGAGTGGACGGGATTCCAGTGACTGACCTGACACAGTGGGAAGAAAGTTGGGTATAAACCCTTCACCCCAAGAACATTCCATTGTCATTTTTTGGTCTTTGAATCAAGAGTGAACTTGTCTGGGGCTGAAACCCACTAGTGAGAGAGAAGCACAATACAATATAGTGATAGGTTGTGGCTAGCAATAGGAATAAAATGGTGAAATTTAAAATGTATTAAATGTTGAGTAATTAATAATTATGAAAAAAATTTTAGTGGACTATGGTTGGAATATTTAGTGGTTGTTATTTTACCTCAGAAAGGAGTAGGGCTATTAAGAGGTTAGGACTGAAAATTAGGAAGAAGGGGTTGCTATGAATCACCTGAGAGGTCAGGGTGAACAGGCACCGGACCTCTAATGCAAGAAGAAATCCACCTTTGCTACATGTAAGTGACATAATCAGCATCCCACCTTCAGTTCAGCTGCATACATTAATAAAAACCACCTGTTCTCTCAGGAAAAAGAAGCCTCATCAGGGCCAACAGGAACTTTAACTCTCTTTAAGGTCTAAAAAAAAATTGAATTGAGATACAAATAAAGCTTTGAAATTTCATTTGAGAGAAGAGATGACTATGATTAAACCTAATACTGATGCTTCAATTACAAGTTTTGCTAGCATTTAAATGAAAACTGTTGCTTATATTTCTTTATACATGACCTCTTTCCTATAGCAAATCATTTTCTCTTTTAACTTGTGTTCTATCAATTTTTCTCAAATAATGCCAAGACCTTGAATGGGAAACTTAAAGAAATTTGAGAAAACACACATTTTGACTTTTCTTTCTGCAACCAAAATTTCACTTATCTGTGTAATGTGGAAAGGCTATAGTAGTCCATTACTTATCATGTTTTCTTTATAAAAATAAGTTTGTAAAATCATTTGAGATCTTAGAATAAAAATACTCTTCAAGCTAATATGGTAACATTTCAATACTTTCAATACCTTCTACCCCAAATGTTAAGAATTTAAATGCTAATTTGAAAGTCTGGGATTTTATGATTTTAACATTTTGCTTTCTTTCATATAATTTTAGTGTAAAATTATTGAGAAACTTGATATTTTGTTTTGTGCTGGTGAGGGCTGTACAATTGAGGAATGTGAAAGCTTTGGGCTCAAATTTAATTTTATGAAGATGGTGGCACTAGTGGTGGTGGTATTGTACTTAAAAGCTAAACTCCATTTTTCACTGATGAGCTACACTGAAGAGATGCTCTGTCCAAGCTGTTTGATCAGAATAAAATATTTTCACTGATTTAGTCTCATGGATTTTAACCTCTTTGGTAGACCTTGCATTTTTCTGCATATGCTATAATTAAATATATATATTTCCTCCTACTTTTGTTATATTTTAAAAATATTTATGAGTAGGATCACATCATAAGTTTTATGTCCCATTCAATGTTTAACACTTTACATAATATTAAGAATCAACAAATTTACTGAAATAATATAATTCGGACTTGTAAAGATTATCCACAGTGAAAAAGATAAAAATGAAACTGGTTTTGACTCATTGGAAGAATTTTTACAGGACTGGAATAGAGTGAAATGAATGAGATATGAGTTTTAGATACAAAATTTAAGGGGCATGAAAACATCCACAGTCATGTTTTGTTTTGTTTTTTTTCACAGTCATGTTTTTATAGTGTACAAACCAAATGGGAAGCAAAAATCCATGATTAACAAATATCAAGATTTTAGATAAACTTGTTAATAATTTTTTCCTTTGCCTTAGTCTCCAACATGACGTAGTATGACACTGGATATGGGAATGAGGAGACCATGGGGTAAATATTCAAGAATAATGGCCAAACAGAATAGGTTATCATTACTGATAAAAGTATAAAAACATAAGAATCATGTGCATGATAATACACAACTTACTTTTTTTCCCCAAATTTGCTAATTTGAGCAGTTCTCATGGTTAGCAGAAAGAGAACAAATGTAATTTTATTTTGTTACTTTGAAAAGAGACAGAGAAAGTGAAAATGTGGTGGACCTAGAACAAAATCAGTTTTACAGTATCACAGTTTGGAAAGTGTGTAGAAAAGTTCCTTAGGGTCAATATCCCCTTTTACTGTAATGCTCTTTTCTTTAGTTGTTTTTGATGAGTCATGTTTGTAGCAAACCCTGAGCACACATTAAAAGAACATTCTTGCAGTTGGAATGGATGGTTTCTACAGTTTTAAAATAGTAAAGTTATTAGGGCAGTTTATTAATGATATACAAGGTATTCTTCCTTCCCTTATGATTAATGTGTTCAGTACTGTACTCTCTCATTTTTGGAAAGAAAAAAAAAACTTCAGGGCGGTTAATGGACTGCATTTACAGTCCATAAACTACTTAGTAAGGTGTGAGAAAAGCCAGGGAACATTGTTTTTATTTCCCAACCCTTCAATTTGTAGTGAATAGGAAGTTATCATTGTTTCCTTTTATCAAGGTGGAATTTCTGAAACGCAGAAATATGACTCCTCGGCTGGATTCTATAGGGACTTATTGTGCTGTACCAGGGGAAAAAACTAGTTTAAGAGCCAGAAGACACGAATTATGATGCTTCTGTTTACATGTGACTGGGGGCATTTTCACATTTCCCGGGTTTAGTTTCTTTAGCTGCCAAATGAGGGGTTTGGAATATGTCATATCTAATTTTCTAAGAGATACATAACATTTTATAAAGCCAGGTAGTATTATCTCTCTCCAAAGTCCAGACTTAAGAGTCACCAGAGTCACCAGTATGTTTGAGGTAGTTAAAAAAATAGCTCATAAAAAATATCTTATGTAATCTTGATCTCCTTTAGCTTCGTGAAGTTAGCGCTATATTGCCAGAGCACCAGAGTGCGCGACCGACCATGTATTAACATGCAAACTGACGCAGTTACCTTCTACAAGGCTCAGCTTTCTCTCCAGAAGATGCAGAGAAACACAGTTTTAGGGCTCTCTTTCTTTTAAATTGAAATATAATTTTAAAAATTTAAATATAGTTGACATAAAAAAGAGCAACATATTCTCTTTTCTCAAAGAGCTTCTAGACATGTAAAGCATCTGTTTATCTTTTTATAACAGCATTCTTTCCTATAACACTTACCAAATTGAAATGAAAGACATATATCTATTTACAGATAGATTATAAATGTTTCAACTGTTCAGAAATAGTTTATCCCTTTTGACTCATTCCTTAAATTGGTAAGTCTCATTTGTCTAAGAAAATTGTTATCATATTAATGCTTGCAATTACTGTTCATCACAATTTTTTTTAATGTGTCATGATTCATAGTTTATTTTTGACTAGAGCAGATAATTGAGAAAGCTATTGTTAAGTAGTGAATTTTCCTATTATGAAACTCAGGATGACACTTTAATTTCCAATGAGACCTTTAAGCTTTAGCTTCCCGGTAGTGAAATCTAGTCTCTCTTATTTCCAGAGTACCAGTGACCACATATAATGCAAAAGATAATCTTAATTCCTTTCAAAGGCTTTGTGAATTCTCTCTCTCCACCCTACATTTAAAAAGGCAGTGTAGTCATTTGTGTTCTGACAGATAATGTGTCTTCTGAACTGGGTTTGAATCTATACATTACAAATCATGCTTAAACTATATAACATAAATGAGAGAAAATTAATTATCTCCAAAAAAAATCTATTCAGCACATATTAATTCTCAATTAATATTGCTAACCAAAAGTGTATCATTGCCGTTATTTTTTATATGTACTCTCTTAGTAATATATTATCATCCTGTATTTCAAACTGGTTTCTGAAATGAACCCAGTTAAAAAAATGCATTGTTACTTTGTAGATTCTAATTGTTATAATTAAAAAGGTGATGCTTTGGATATGTAAAAAAAAAACACTCAAATGATTGCACATGGAAATGCATTATTCTAATGAAAAAAGTTCATTTTACCCTCATGCATATGCATATCATTGTCCTGCACTGTGTAATTTTCACCAGTAATGCTTGGGCTTCCAACAAGTCATCTTGATGTACATGTGTTCCTAAATGATTCTGCTCAGAATGAGATCATGATTCAGTGACCTCATTTTATATACAGCTTATGGATTCCACAGCTCACAGCTTGACTAGTTCTTATGCTCAGAACAGTTTGCTTTTTTCTGGTGGCTTAGCAACTCACTGGTGCGATTGTTGACATGACTTTTATCATCTGCTTAACTGTAAAACTCAGCCTGTACATAAAATCTCAGTATGCATGGGAGCTTTAAATGAAAGTATGAGAATGGAGAACTTACAAAAACTCACATTTCTGGTGACCTACGCTTTATATCTTCTTGTGAAACATTGTTTTTAAAATATAAAATTCACCCTGAATGGGCATGTTACTGCAGAAAGGCCATTAGAACTTAATATTTTAACCAAATGACAAGAAGAAGCAACATATGAATTATAATCACTAAGAAACACAATATGTATTCATGTGCAAAATTTTTCAGCTTGCAGGATTTAAAAGCAATAAATCTAGGGTCAGTAAGAGAAATTTCAAATTCAAGTATTATAATTTATTTTTTAATGGCCTAGCAACAAATACTACAACATGTGATAGGGAACTTATATTACTCCTGAACAGTTTTCCATTATGATGGTGGATAAACCATGAGAAGAAAATTATATAATCATAATCAAAGTGTAAGACTATTCAGCAAGTAGGCTACAGTGAGGGATGCAATCAAAACCTCCACTGAATTTCCTTGCTGCTTTCTCATTTCACTGCAGCAATTCAGTTCACTGAGTGCCATTAAGTAAAATGGAGCTCAAAAGTCAGAGTAATTACAAGGGGGAAATGTTGAGAAGATTTAAATGTGTCCCCAAGTGCGACCCTGGTCCTGATGTTACCTTATATGTCAATTTAATGTCTCCATTTTAGCACATACCCTTCAGCAAACACAAAATACAAAATCAATTGGTAACCTTTAGGTTTAAGCACAACTCCTGGCAATCATTTTACTTCATCTGTGCTGATATGAAGGGACTTTGTGTACACAGAGGTCCAGAGCCACCTGGAGTTTAATCACATGGATTTTAAGCAGCTATTATGTGGGTCTACCGTCTAATCTTTTTGAATCACTCTTAAGATTTTCCCCCAAGCATCATGATTAACCTTGTAATCTGGGTGTCTATTTCAATTCTCCACATGCTCTCCTATTAAGCCAGTTCTTTGTATGTGTCTAAGTTTAAGTATATGTGTACATTGTAAACAGTAAATTGTTCTCAGCAGTTGTGAACAGGTGGTAAGAAATTTAAAGGATAGGGCTACTAGGGCATTCGCCTTTAATGGAACTTCAAAGACAACTGTTAAGGAGAATTCACTAGAGGAACTAAAGAAAATTTTCATCCACTTCACTCATCTCAGCATTGGTCTAGACTGTTAAGGTCATTCAGAGACACTCACTGTCTGCTATTTCTCTAAACTATTTTACACCAGTTATTACCATTGCTTAGACTTCTGGTTCTAAACCTGAATGTTCCTACCTTTTTTCAATTACATTTTGAAATACAGTTATCTGACTCTTATCCTCAGAGGTTCTACTTCAATTCTGGAAAGCATCAGCATAGAATACCACGCAAATAAGGTATATTATGGACTCTGAATTTTACAGGCTTGAATTCCCAACTCAGAACAAAATCATTGAAGAGATTCTGTTCTTCTTTTTGTCTTTTTTGTTTGTTTTAAAATATCAGTGTTTTGCTTGATAAATAACTTTCAAATGAATTGTAAATAATGGCAATGAAATGTTCACTGTATACCCTGAACATTCATTCCAGAAATGTGTGCTTCCATTCCCCAAATGCCTATAAGTTGACTATAGATAAATCATATTATCCTACTACCAACTTTGAATAAATTAAACATAAAGGGTCACTATACTCAGTGTGATAGGGGAAATACTTAGGAGAATGCAACATGATAGGTTTTTACTTTCGTATTTGATTACACGGAAAGTCATGTAGTCACCCAGGAGCACAGTAACCATCACCACCGAGAATTAAAGTCCCTCTGACTACAGCAACAGTCCAAATCTCATTACTCTACTTTCACACTATTTCAATAGGTTAATTGATGCTGCTTGGCCATTCTGAAATTCTAGGAAGCTTTCTCCAACAGCATTATCTACTGTTCACCTCCACCTAAGAAAACAGTCACCACTGAGATTCCCAGAGGCTGGCATGAGTCCCAGTAGTGGGTTTTCACTACATTAATGAAAGGTGTACACTATGATCTCCTGTGGGATATGGCCTAGTGTGCATTCCCTAGCCTCACAAGGTAGAACTATTCTAACACTTCAGTGCTTCGTCCCTGGCCTTGTGACCCTTTCTCAAACAGTTTTCAAAGACAGTAACAGAATCTTTACCTCATCTCTTATTGGCTCTCTTTGTTTATATACTTCAAGGAATACTTGTCAACAAAAAATTAATATTGACCCCAGAAATTCCTGCCAGGATGTTGAAACTTCAGTTGTGGAAGAATGTTTTAATGTAGGTAATTTAGCTCCTATCTCCAGTCTGTCATGAATGGTAAAAAATAAACAAAAAGCCCTCATGATCCACTCCAAGCATATCCACTGTTGGATTCCCCTGAGGAAGGCGCCGCCCCAAATCACTCACCAAAGACGTTTCTTGATGCAACAAGCAAGAGGAATTTATTCAGAAGCCAACTAGTTGGGGTCCAAGTCAGCCCGTCGCAGCGGGTCTCAACGAGGACCCTGAGCACTTACAACTAAGTGGTTATATAGGATTTTCTGAGGCATTCAGCCCTAGAGGATTACCATGGTTACAGATTATTTTGTAATAACAAGATAACAATACTACATAGCAAGATAACAATACTACAAAGGCAGTAATTTTTCAAACCTACGATTTCTGGGTTAGTGCCACGTCCTGGGGGTGTAGCAAGGTAGGGTCGACATTTATGCTTAACTAACCGAAAGGTTAGCGCTGCCAGCAGTCATGATTAATTAACTTGTTTTTCCAGAGGAGTTACCCGGTTTCGGTTGTTTCCTCTGAGTCATATGTCAGAATGGTTTTCAGGCTTCAAGATGGCTACTCTTAGGCTGACTTATTCCTCAGGGAGGTTGGGGTCCTACATTTCCCCACTTCCTTTTCTGAACATTCTAATCATGGAATGTTGGTTTCTTCTTGATGTGTGAGGGTATGGTACTGTTGTCTCAGCATTAGCACCTGCACAGCACTCACTCTTTCTCTAATAAAGGTTATTACTCGATTTAAAATGCAGGGACCTAAGGTGAGGAGCAATATAAAAATAAGCAGGGGTCCTGCCAAGGTGGATATTAGAGTTGTAAGCCATGGGGATCTAGAAAACCAGGATTCAAACAGGCTCTGGTTAGCTTCTCGTTCTCGCTTTCGCTGATCTAATCTTTCTCTCAGTTTAGACATTGAGTCTCTTACTACTCCAGTATGGTCTGCATAGAAGCAACATTCTTCTTTTAGAGCTGCACATAATCCACCTTCTTTTAGAAATAGTAAATCTAACCTTCGTCTGTTTTGCAGCACTACTTCAGAGAGGGAGGTTAGGGAGTCTTCAAGTTTAGAAATAGACTGTTCTATAGTTCTCAAATCTTCATCGATAGCTATTCTTAGTCCTTCATAATGTTGGTTTTCTTGTATAATTGCAGCTGCCCCTGGTCCTACTCCGGCTGCGACTCCTACTCCTAGTAATACAGCTAGAGTGAGTGAGACTGGCTCTCTCTTATACCTTAGTCTAGGTTTTAATTCTGCCACGAATGAGAAGTCATCATGATACATTAGTCTGGGTACTAACTGGACCATTATACAGAATTCGTGGGAGAAATTGAAGACAGAGGTGGAAACACATGGAGTTAGTCCAGTATTATAGGCCCACCATCCTTCAGGTGGTGGGACTAAATACCTGTTTTCTCTTGTGGGGATCATGGGGATGCTCTCATTACATAAACTTTTATGCGTGGCGGGAACCGTACCTAGACACTTTCCTATTCCAGACACTTCGGTTAGTGTTAGCTTTTTATGACTGCCCCAACTACAAATTTCGTGGCTGGTTGTATTTTTAAAATCAGCTGACAATCCCAGCCCTTCATAATAAGGTGGTCTAGAAGAAAAACATAACCAACAGGACTCTGTAGTTTTAGGGTCGGTGGCATTTAGGACTCTGAAAGCTCCCTCAACAAGGTTGAGGAGGCGCTGTCCATTGCTAGAAAAGGAGGTCAGTGGGCTAGGAGCAAAGACGGGGACAGCTGAAATAGTTAGGGTTCTTTTCGGGGCTGGGGTTGGGAGGTGAGGTTGATCTGGTAAGACAGCGTTTGGTCCTACTGGAATAGCCGGGAGGGTTTCTACTTTGAGTCTAAGAGTGAATACAACTCCATTATCATATCTTTCCTGATAGAGTCTTAATCCCCACATGAGCCCTCTTTCCCAATTTGCCCCTTTTCCGGCTTCAGTAAAGGAAATATCAATAAGATTACAGGTAGAGCTGGTCATACATTGGGTCTGAGTACTGTTTCTTTTAACTCTTATAAGGCTTGGAGGGGAGCTCCCGGCATTTCTGCCTATCCAATGACATGTCCCTGTTTGTTCACAGCCCCAATTTTTGCAGAAAAAGTCTGTCTGCTCACCACACTGTGAGGCCTTGGCACGATCGGTTGAGGGGGCTGGGCACACATAGAAGCAGGTATCTTGGAGTTTTTTCATAGAAGCCCGAGATCCACATCCTGGCCTTCCTATTCTACCTCCGTGCCGAGGGTCTTGTTTGAAGAGAGTACATATGTCTACAGTGAGGGTAGGCCACCAAGTCCCCCTAGGATGCTGTTCTGTTAACTGGACTACTACTTGGTGGGAAGCTGGGGTAATGATTTGCCATGTCAGTAACCTGGGTTCATGGGGGTTAGGGTTCTGGTGGGTTGGAAGTAGCAGGAGCATCAGAATTACTAACAGCATAATTCTTTTTACACAAGCGAAGCTTAAGGGGGTTATCAGTCCGAGTTACTCGCCAGTCCGGGTCCGGGGGTGCCTTCTTTAGATGTGAAGCGTGTATCCAGGAAGAGACGCCGTCCACTTTTACAGCTGTGGGAGTAGTCAGGAGGACAACGAAAGGTCCCTTCCACCGTGGCTCGAGGTTTCCTGTCTGGTGCCTTCTCACGTAGACAGGGTCTCCCACCTGGAACTGGTGAGGCACCGAGAGGTCCTCTGGCCAATAGGCTTCCTTGATGGAGGCCCACACCTCTTTCTGCACAGCCTCCAAGGCTCATAACCTTTCAAGCAAAAACTTATTAGTTGCACACTCAGGGAATATATGAAGATGTGCTGACTGAAGCGGAGCTGGGGCCCCAAACATTATTTCAAAAGGCGTTAGTCCAAAGCGGCCGGGAGTGTTCCTGACTCTAAACAGGGCAAAGGGAAGGAGGACCAACCAATCACATAAGCCAGTCTCTATGGACAATTTAGTCAAGGTCTCTTTTAGAGTTCTGTTCATCCTTTCTACCTGTCCTGAGCTCTGGGGCCTGTATGCACAATGCAATTTCCAGTCCGTCCCCAGGATCTTGGCCAATCCCTGACTTACCTGGGCAACAAAAGCAGGGCCGTTGTTGGAGCCAATTACCTTTGGGATCCCAAACCTGGGAAATATTTCTTCAAGGATTTTTTTAGACACTGTCTGAGCTGTCTCAGTTTTGGTGGGGAACGCCTCTGTCCATCCTGAAAATGTGTCTAGAAAAACTAGAAGGTACTTATATTTATACTTAGCAGGCTTAATTTCAGTGAAGTCAACTTCCCAATAAGTTCCTGGGCGATCTCCTCGAAGTCTTTTTCCGGATATTGCTTGATTTTTCCTCATGTTTACTAATTGACAGGGAACACAATTTTTTACAATCTCGTCAGCCAATTTTCCTAATCCAATAACATGATAAGGGGAGTCTCGAACCAAAGTCTTTAGGGGTCTTTCCACTCAAAAGCAAACAGCGGTTGGCTACTCTGGTGCAGGCGCAAACAAAAGAAGGCATCTTTTAAATCTAAGACTGTATACCAAGTGTTTTCTGGGGCCAGAGAGCTTAGCAGGTTGTAAGGATTTGGCACAGTGGGATGAATGTCCTGTGTTCTCTTATTAACTTCTCTCAAATCTTGCACTGGTCGATAATCTCCTGTTCCCGCTTTCTTTACAGGCAGCAAGGGAGTGTTCCATGGGGATTTACATTTTACTAATATCCCCTGCTCTATGAGCCTCTGGATATGGGGCCTAATTCCATCTCTGGCTTCTTTACTCATTGGATATTGTCTCACAGTTACTGGTGAGGCTGAGGCTTTCAATTCTATGACCACCGGGGGCTGGTTTACAGCAAGTCCCATACCTGCCGTCTCTGCCCAGGCCCCTGGAAACTGGTTGAGCCACCTCTGATTAACTCGGGAGGGTTCTGGTTCTTTAAAAAGGCGGTACTCGTCTTCTAACTTTATGGACAGAATGCTTAGGCCCAAGGGTTTCTTCTCTCTATCAGTCACTAGGGTATCTTCAGCCTGAAAGGATATTTGGGCCCCGACTTTAGTCAAAATGTCTCTTCCTAACAAGGGTGTAGGGTATTCCGGTATAACAAGGAATGAGTGGTTTACTTGTCCCACTCCTAAGTCCACTGTTCTTTGGGTAGTCCATGCATATTGTTTCTGACCCGTGGCCCCGAACACCCAAGACTTTTTACTAGAAAGGGGGCCTCTAGCTTGGGTCAGTACTGAATGTTGAGCACCAGTATCTACCAGAAACTCAACGGGTTGCCCCTCCACCTTCAGAGTTACCCTAGGCTCGGGGAGGGGCTCCGAGCCCCGTCTTCCCTAGTCCTCGTCTTCTAGCAGAGATAACACTTTCTTCGGAGGTCCCCGCGGTGGTTTCTTTGGGCATTCTTTCACCCAATGCCCCTTTTCCTTGCAGTACGCACACTGATCTTTATCCAAAGGAGGTCGGTTGCCCAGGGACCCTGCCTTACTAGTTCTACCACTAGAGGGCGGTCGTCCCTTACTTTCTACTATTGCGGCCAAGATCTTTGTTAAATTTCTCTCATGCTTCCTATCTCTCTTTTCTTCTTTACTTTCCCTCTCCTTCTCTTTCCTTAACTCTTTCTCTTCTTCAGTCTCTCTCTTATGATAAACTTTCTCTGCTTCTTTCACTAAATCCCTCAGCGACAAATCCTGTAAGCCCTCCAATCTCTGAAGTTTTTTCTTAATGTCGGGTGCCGATTGCCCGATAAAAGCAAGGGCCACTGAAGCACTATGCCCCTCAGAAGTGGGATCAAAGGGGGTATACCGCCTGAAGGCTTCTATCAGGCGCTCTAAGAATACTGCAGGTGCTTCAGTGGCTCCCTGGCTGACCTCTCTTACCTTGGCCAAATTGGTGGGGCGTCTTGCAGCCCCACGGAGACCTGCCACCAGAGCCTGACGATAGATGGTTAGTCGCTCCCTACCTTCTGGAGAATTAAAGTCCCAGTTGGGTCTAGTCAACGGGAACCCTCTCTCTATGTCATGAGGGAGTTGCGAAGGCCGTCCGTCGGTTCCAGGCACATTCTTCCGTGCCTCCAGGAGAATCCTCTCTCTCTCTTCCGTGGTAAAGAGCACCTGCAAAAGCTGCTGACAGTCATCCCAGGTGGGCTGGTGGGAAAACATCAGAGACTCTACTAAACCAGTTAGTTTCTGTGGCTCCTCTGAAAAGGGCGGGTGGTTAGCTTTCCAATTATACAAATCAGCAGAGGAGAAGGGCCAATATTGCAGAGGTTGGAAAGGTGGTTCCCCTTCTTCTCTAAGGATGGGAACTCCATAAGACCGGAGAGGAAAGATACCCGGTGGGTCCAAGATGGCCCCTCGGCGGCGCCGGGTGCCCTGGGCAGGTCCCGGAGCCTGCCCTACTGCCTTGGCATCAGGGACTGAGGGTGCCGGAGCTGGGGGTGCTGGGGGTGCTGAGGGTGCTGAGGGTGCTGGGGGTGGGGGCACCGGGGGTGCTGTGGGGGCAGGAGGGTAAGGAGGGGTAGGGGGATCATCAATTATAAGCGAATCTTGAGTATCAGGGTAAACTTTGGTAGTTTCCTTTTCCTTTTTCTGAGGTTGAGTCTGGGCAGCTAAAACTCGAGGGCCCATTTTCTTTAGCACCCAGGGCTTTACCCAGGGCGGTGGGTTCTCCACCAACTCTTGCCAGACTACAATGTAGGGTTGCTGATCCGGGTGTCCTTGAGACGAATCCTGGAAGACAACAGCTTTTACTGCTAATAAGGTGGGGAGATCAAAAGTCCCCTCCGAGGGCCACCCAACATTGTAGGTGGGCCATTCGGAGGCACAGAAAGTCTGCCATGATCCCTTTTTCACTTCTACTGACAAATTATGTGCCCTCTCTCTAACTTCCGTCCAATGATCTAGCGTCAGGCTAAGGGGGGTCGTCACTGTCTGTCTCATTGTCAGTATAACAATAATTAGACACGTAAAAGACACAAAAAACAAAGACACACACAGATTAGACACACAGCGGCCGCTTTTGGTTCTTTTCAGAGCCTCGAACAGAAACCGAAAGGAATCAGAGGGTTGATATTCTCGGCGCCTAAAAATCAACCCTATCTCATCAGGTTCAGTTTGCCGGAAAAACAGACGGGAGGCTACCAGGCGTCCCTGGCCCCCCAACCTCCCTGAGGCATCCCCCAGGGTTGCAGCCTGCGGTGCTCTAGTACGTCTACCGACCGCAGTCACAGCCCCTTTACGGGATTGAGATGGCTGCCAGACAGCGGGTACCCTTCAGAACTCCGACCGGTCTCACTGAAACAGAAAACAGAACACATACAACTCAAGGCGCCACCAATCTTACCTCTTCCTCCAAGAGCGACTTCGGGAGTGAAGCGGGGTGGACGCCCGATCCCGGACGAGCCCCCAAATGTTGGATTCCCCTGAGGAAGGCACCGCCCCAAATCACTCACCAAAGACGTTTCTTGATGCAACAAGCAAGAGGAATTTATTCAGAAGCCAACTAGTTGGGGTCCAAGTCAGCCCGTCGCAGCGGGTCTCAACGAGGACCCTGAGCACTTACAACTAAGTGGTTATATAGGATTTTCTGAGGCATTCAGCCCTAGAGGATTACCATGGTTACAGATTATTTTGTAATAACAAGATAACAATACTACATAGCAAGATAACAATACTACAAAGGCAGTAATTTTTCAAACCTACGATTTCTGGGTTAGTGCCATGTCCTGGGGGTGTAGCAAGGTAGGGTCGACATTTATGCTTAACTAACCGAAAGGTTAGCGCTGCCAGCAGTCATGATTAATTAACTTGTTTTTCCAGAGGAGTTACCCGGTTTCGGTTGTTTCCTCTGAGTCATATGTCAGAATGGTTTTCAGGCTTCAAGATGGCTACTCTTAGGCTAACTTATTCCTCAGGGAGGTTGGGGTCCTACACCACCAGATCATGCTGAATTGTATCAGTCAGGCCTTGCAGTGATTTCAACATGTGCTTTCTTCCACCCAGAGTACAGAGTGTATATGTATTGAGACTCAGTCACTGGTCTGCAGACAATAGGGGAAATGGGATGAACCTTGAGGTAACAGACAAATGTTTGCACAAAATAGAAAATTCACATGTACATCCCAGCATATATGAATATTTAGCATTTGATAGAGGTGGCATCTCAAATTACTGGAGCAAAAATGGACTCTAAGAAATGGTTTTAGAAAAATTACATAGTCAATTGAGAAAAAAATTGGGAAAAACATTTAAAATTAAATCCATATCTCACACCATACATTAAGAAAAATCTAAATAGTTTACAAATCTATACAGTTTACAAATCTATATATAACACATCGTAGCTCCGCGGGAGCAAGATTCACTCCAGCCTGGGTTGAATAAACCAGTGTGAACGAAATCAGTCTAAGGAAAGGCTAGATTGGGAGAAGCCCATTTACTGCTCACTGTGAGGGCCGGCTCCATTCACAGCACACTCTCTCATTTCTCCCCAGTCCCCGCTAGAAATGCCTGCTTGGTGCTTTCTGTCGCCTGCAGTCACAGCGTGCGCTCACTTCCCAACCGTCCTCTTCCAGGAGAAAGTTCGCAGGTGCGTCCCCGGTGGCACACAATTACACAATGGACAGGAGAAGAGAACAGCCTCTCTCCAGCCCTTGCCCTGGAGACTGTGGGAACGGTGGCCACGTACACCAATTGAAATGTCTAAGGCCACGGGGCAGATTCTGGAAAATCTGTGCTTTACCTCACAGTCATAAAATTAAACAATTACTGAAGAGAACATTAGGGAAAAATACTTCTAGGTATCATTTGAAATTTTGATGCATTGAAGGAAAATTTTGTAAAATTTATGACTGAATTAATTTTTTTTGACAAACACAAAGAATCAAAAGGCAGATGATAAAGTGGAATCCACTCTTTATAACATACCACAGACAAAGGGATAATAAGTGTAAAATCTGAAGAATCTAGGGAAAGGGATCAAAATCCTGGTCACAGCACAAAATTAAATTAAAACATACATAAGTAAGATTAAATTCAACAATAAATGAGGTGCAAAACAAAATGACACAGAGATTTTATTGCTCACCAGTTGAAGAGCCAAAAATTCAAAAGTCTGACACTACAGTTTTGCAAGATTGTAGGTAAAAGGCATCCACATGTATTGCTGAAGAAAATGACAAAGATACAAACTCATTGTTTCTTTTTTTTTAAATAAACATGAAAGAGAGAGTGATTTCCATTGTACACTGTTCAGTGAGAAGGCTAGTGGAAAAGATTGTCTACCTTAAGCTCCTCCTTGTATTAAAAAAAGGAGATGAAAAAGGAGTGTGGCAGAATGCATGCATTTGCTTAAGTTTCATACTAAGGATAATCAGAACCTAATGAATACATTTATCTACAGGGGGTGAGTGGAGCAAGTTGAAGGAGGTAAGACAATAATAGATACTACTTGAAGGATATCTGTTAGTATAGTTTTGATTTTTGGAATTATAACATGGTTCACATTTATGTTAATTAATCAACAAGTACAGGGAAAGGAAAAACTTACTGCATACAAAAACAAGAAAAAATAATATGATTTTCTATAAAATTTTAACATAGCCACAGAATTTTAAAAAATAACCAATTAAGGAAAGTAAGTAATTTTCGAACATATTATTTTAACTATATATCCTTAGCAAGATATATTCTGAGGGGAAAAATAAAAGTACTAAAAGATATTTTGCATCTTAGTAAGTTTCTTTTTGGTAGTAGCAGCAGCACAGTAATTCTGAGGCACTCCTACTTATAGGATTGAACAAATGAATAATACACTGGAGAAAGGTGTTTCACTATGGGACACGGAAGATTAAAAATATGAAGTGGAAAAAGAGAAAAATGAAACTTATATTTCTGGATTTGAATAAAAGGTATCATTATTAACTCACAATTATATAGTATGATATAATCTATATCCCAAAGCAAATTAAAAACTAGTATCAATAATGGCAGATTCTAGATTGGTACAGGGGAAGTATAAAGGGCACATGGAACATTTTGCTGTACAATAAGTAAGTGATGCAAAAGATGGTCAAACGTCTATGGCACAAAAGAGCTAAACAAGTAGAAGTGGTTACTAGACTCCCCCCATTATCAAGTCCCCCCACATACCCCATTACAGTCACTGTCCATCTATGTAGTAAGATGCTATAAAATCATTACTTGTAGATGACTCATTATTAAAAAGAAAAAAGAAAGAAGAAGAAGAAAGAAAAGGAGTCAATTTCCTGCAACTTCTCCGCAGCTTTTTTTTTCTTGGTTATTGACATTCTGATTCTAAACTTTTATAACAATCTAAAAATATGAAGAGTATCTAAGGAAAATTTGAAGAAAATAAGTAAAGTTGAAGTATTACACTTTGAATATTCAGACAATATGAAGTTATAATCAATTTAATGTATAATTGGCACAAGGACAGAAAGGTAGATGAAAGTAATTGCACTGAAAGTTCAGAAATCAACTCTAAATATGTGGACACATGATTTATGTCAATGGGGCACAAACAGTAGAGAGTGAAGGGCTATATTTTCAATAAATTGTGCTAAGTCAATTGTATATGGCAAAACAACGTGATTGACACTGATTTTACATCATATTAAAAAGATGAAATCACATGTATTATAAAATTTTAGATAAAAGGTAAACTATTAAAGCCTCTGAAAGATAACATATAAGAATGTCTTCATGACTTTGAGATAGGTTAATTTTTTAATAGAAAAAAATCAATAACCATAAAGAAAAATGCTTTTAAGTTATTTGACAAATTATAGGACTCTGTTTATTAAAAGAAACATTAGGAGGGGATGGGTGAAATAAATAAAAGGGAAAAAAATAAGAATATTTTGGTATTGATCTGGGTGATCACGAGTGTATATACATGTCAAAATTCATAAAACTGTACACTAAGATTTGTAAATTTTATTGTATGTACTTTAATATAAAACAAGCAAACAAGCAAAAAAAGGAAAAACATGACAATAAGAAAGTGAAAATGCAAGACACAATCTGGGAGGATGCATTTATTAAAAACACAATAAAGGATTCATATCAGTAAATATAAAAATGCGAACAAATCAATAGGCAAAGACCTATTACCCAGTAGAAAAATGGGGGGAGGAGTTTTAAATAGGCACTTTACAACATACATATTTGTGGCGAATAGTTTATCAAAATTTGTTCAATACTGATAGCACCAGGAAAATACAAATTAAACCCACATGAGATATTACCACATTCCACCAGAGTTCCTAAAATTAAAAGACAGGCATTAAGTTTTGAAAGGATGTTAGGCAAATACTACTCTCATAGATTTCTGGTGGGAATGTACATGAATGCAAACATTTCTGAAAAACACTTTGGCATAATTAACTATCTATGGACATAGCAAAGTCTGTGACATGACAATTCTATTACTAGGTATTTAATCAACATAAATGTTGACTAAAAGATATCAACAAGAATGCCCAAAGCAATACAATAAATCCCCCAAAATAAACATTTGTCATTGGTAGAATAGACACACAAACTGAGATATTAGAATATAATGGACAAGCAACAGGAGTGGATATTAAAATCACAATATTAAATACAACTTCCTAAATATAAAGAGTTAACATTGATTTTGTTCATATAAAGCTCAAAACAGGCAAAACATTTTGGGTATTTATTATAAGTCAGGACAATGGTGGACTTTGTGGGGAGGACACGGCATTGTTGATGGAGTTCTCAGATGTTGGTAATGTTCTATTTCTCGACCTGTTTGGTGGCTAAAATGGTGTGTTTACATTTTTATAATTCACCAAGCTCTGCATTTATGAGTTGTGCTTTTTTCTGTGTTTTTCTTAAATTAAGAAAAAATATTTCTTTAGAGACATTTAAATGAGAGTTGTAGAAAGAAGTAACCTGTCTGGAACTCTTTTATGTTTTTGGCTTTTCTTCCAAGAAGATATGCAATAGAACCTTTATATTTTTATTTTTAAAATGTATTATAACTATCTAAATAAAAAATTACAATAGTGCTGGTAGAATGTATGATTTTTAAAATCAGCAATGAAAAACAGTGGAGCAAAATAAACTATCTAATACCTTCAATTATGTTTAATGCATACAGAATAAATATTTTTAGTAAAAACAGGTAAAGAGAAAAAAGAAACCAGTAAATACCTATTGTTAAATAGTAGAAATTCACTAAAATTGGAAATTAAGACAGATTGTCATATTAAATTTTAAACACCCAAGTAAACATTTTTTAATACAGTCATACCTAGAACATGAAGATATTGAGAAATTATAGGTAAAAAGGAAACGAACATTCAATGAAGAGTAATCTTTTCAATAAAAGGAGCTGGGGAAGAAATCCATCTAGACACACAACTTACACCCTTCACAAAAATTCACAAAGAATAGATCACAGACCTATATATGAGATTTTAAACTATAAAACTTTCAGAAAGTAACATAAGAGAAAAATCCTGATCTTGGCTTTCATGGCATTTTTTAAAATAGAGCACCAAAAACATGATCCATGAAAGGAAGAATTGATAACTTGAATTTAATTAAAATTAAAAACTTAGCTGTGAAAGTATTTAGACAATCAAAAGCAACATGGACTAGAAGAAAATTTTTGCAAAAGACACATCTGATAAAGGCATGGTATCCAAAATATATACATACACATATAAAAAACACTTCAAACTCAACAATAAGTAAGCCAAAAACCCAATTAAAAAATGCGCAAAAAAAACCTCGTGAATACAAGCATGAGCAACTTCTTCCTGAACGCATTTTCTAGAGCAAGAGAAACAAAAGCATGAATGAACACATGGAACTACATAAAACTAAAAAGTTTCTGTATGGCAAAGGACACCATCAACAGAACAAAAAGGCATCCTACAGTATGGGAGAATATATTTGTAAATGACATATCTGACAAGGGGTTAACATCCAAAATATATAAAGAACTCACATGCCTCAACACCCAAAAAGCAAATAACCTGATTAAAAAATGGGCAGAGGATATGAAGAGACAATTCTCCAAAGAAGAAAGTCAGATGGCCAACAGACATATGAAAAGAGGCTCCACATCACTAATCATCAGGGAAATGCAAATGAAAACCACAATGAGATAACATCTTACACCAGTAAGGACGGCCAGCAGCGAAAAGACTAAGAACAACAAATGCTGGTGAGGATGTGGACAGAGGGGAACCTTGCTACACTTCTGGTGGGAATGTAAGCTAGTTCAACCATTGTGGAAAGCAATATGGAGGTTCCTCAAAAAACTAAAACTAAAAATACCATTTGACCCGGGCATCCCACTCCTTGGAATTTACCCAAAGAATACAACTTCTCAGACTCAAAAAGACATATGCACCCCTATGTTTACTGCAGCACTATTTACAATAGCCAAAATATGGAAGCAACCTAAGTGTCTATCAGCAGATGAATGGATAAAGAAGAGGTGATACATATACACAAAGAAATACTATTCAGCCATAAGAAAGAAACAAATCCTACCATTTGCAACAACATGGATGGAGCTGGAGGATATTATGCTCAGTGAAAAACTTCCCTCATTTGTGGAGTATAACAATGAAGCAAAACTGAAGGAACAAAATAGCAACAAACTCACAGACTCCAAGAAGGGACTAGTGGTTACCAAAGGGGAGGGGTGTGGGAGGGTGGGTTGGGATGGAGGGAGAGGGGATTGAGGGGTATTATGTTTAGTACACATGGTGTGAGGGATGATGGGGAAAACAGTGTAGCACAGAGAAGGCAGACAGTGAATCTGTGGCATCTTACTACACTGATGGACAGTGACTGCATTGGGGTATGGGTGGGGACTTGATAATATGGGTAAATGTAGTAACCACATTGTTTTTTCATATTAGGCTTTCATAAGAGTGTATATCAATAATACCTTAACAAAAAAATTTTTTAAATGAGCAAAAGATCTCAGTAGGCACTTTTTCAAAGAAAATATACTGATGGCAATTAGATTCTGAAAAGATGCTTCATATCACTTAATGTTACTAAATGTTATTTAAACTATGTTCTTTTATTGAATAGTTAACATACAGTATGATATCAGTTTTAGGTGTACAACACAGTGATTTTACAATTATACATATTAAGAAATGCTCACTATTGTAAGTGTTGTCATCAATTGCAATTTGAAACAGTGAGATACCACTACACACCTAAAATAATAGAAAAAATCCCCAACAATGACAAAAGCAAATGCTAGCAAATGTGTGGAGTACAGAAACTTTCCTATCTTGTTAGTGGGAATGCAAAATGGTACAATCACTTTGGAAGACAGTTTGGCAGCGTTTTACAAAACTAAGCACACTCATACCATACGATCCAGTTTTTGGTATTTACCTAGATGAGTTGAAAACAAATGTCTTTTTGTTATTTATCCGGATGAGTTGAAAACAAATGTCTACACAAAAATTTACAGATAAATTGATAGCAACTTTATTCATAGTTGTCAAGACTATCCTTAGCTATCAAGATATCCTTAGCTAGGTGAATGGAAAAATAAACAGTGCTACATCCAGACAATGGAATATATCCAGCCATGAAAAGACATGGAGGAACCTTAAATGCATGTTGCTAAGTGGAAACAGCCAATCTGAAAAGGCTACATACTAAATGATTCCAAATATATGGCATTTTGGAAAAAAATAAAACTATGGAGACAGTAAAAAATTAGTGGTTAGCAGGTGTAGAGGGAAGGGCGAATAGGAGGAGCACACTTGATTTCTAGGGCAGTAAGACTACGGTTTTATAATATAATAACGGTGGATACATATCATCATATATTATTGAAGACTCATAGAGTGAACAAAACAGAAAGTAAACCCTGATATAAACCACAGATTTTCATTAATAATAAGGTTTTGCTATTGGCTTATCAATTATAACAAATGTACCACACTAATGGAAGATTAGGGAAATTAGATTAGGGAAAACTGTGGAAAGGAGGGGTGAAGGAGTGTATGAAAGCTCTGTATTTTCTATTCAATTCTTCTGTAAATCTAAAACTCCTTTAAAATATTAAAGTCTACAAATTTTTAAAATTTTTAAAAATGAACAAATATATACAATATGCTCATGATAGAAAACAAAGTCAGTGTAATTGCATAAATATCAGGCAAAATGGGATTTTAAAACACAAAGCATTATTAGGAGATATAAAAATTCACTACATAATGATGAAATTGTAATTTGCCTTTTAAGATTAATTGTACCTGATGACATTGCTTCAGACCTATGGAATACACCTATTACATGATGACTTTAACCATAATTTTAAAGAGAGTTGACAACTTGTTTTTTATTCGTTCATACAATAAGGAAAAACATTTATAGACATAGGGAAGATTTGACCAATGCATAGAAAAATATTGGAAAATATAGATTTTAACACTCCCAAATTAAAGAAAATCTATGATTCAAAAGCCCACATAGAACATCCTAACAAAAGAATTGTATGACCATAAAGCAAGACATTATAATTTGCAAAGACCCAGTATTACACAGATGGTATTCTACAACCAAAGAGCAATGAAATTTGAAAGAAGTTAGAAATAAATTATGCATTTGTCTGGAGATTGATAAAGATACTTTATTGCCTCATGAGCAAAAGAAAAATATCATAATTGAAAACTTTTAAGTTCAATTATGAAAATGCTATGAAAATAAATATTAGAAAAGAAAGTGGAATTAAGTTATAGCAGAGATTAAAACTACAGTGAAAGAATGTTATAAATAATGGTTACACTTATGTATTTGAATACTTCATCTAAATTTTAACTAGGAAAAAAATTTAGCAATATTTACTCAGGCAGAAATACCAAGCCTGATTATTCTTAGAACCACTAAACAGAAAAATCAGCACTTTTAAATGTTCCCACAAAGAACACCCCAGGCTAAAATAGCGTCTCAGGTAAATTTCTGAAAATATTCAAAGAACTCAAATCATTCAATTCAAATATTAGCTATTCAGCATGTTATAGGAAAAGGAATACTTCTTATATCTCTTTTATGAGGCAAAGAATCTTGATATCACTACCACATGATAATATGCCGAGAAAGAAAAACTGCAGGCCATAAAGATAGTTTAAAAGTATTAGTGCAATATTAGCAAACACATCTAGTAAAGATAACCTTTATTTTTATATATCTATATAGCAATATAAGCAATTTGGTTTTATTCTAGTAATGGGAGAGTGGCTTAACATGAGAACATTTTATAAATCTCATTTGATCTTCAACAGATAAATGAAAAAAATGTAATCATCTCAAAATGATGGAGGAAATTGTTTAAATTCATCCCAGAAAAAAATTGAGAAAGAGGAAAATGAAAGTGCAAACATGCCCTTGGGTATCTTTACAACAAATTGATAGCAAATTTCATTCTTCAAGGTGGACTATTAGAAACATTCCTTTTGAAACTGGGATCAAGACTTACATTTGTGTATTGGGAATTGGCCAATCCCGACATGAAAATAAATTGCAGAAGGACTAGGAAGAACCAGAAAGGCCAGTATTCTCTGATTATCTGATTGGCTAAAAATATTCTAAAGATTAATATACAACACAACTGACTTTGTAATTACCACCAAAAACAGTTAAAACTATAATTTAAAATGACAATATTTATAATAATATCAAAAGTTAAGGTACTTAGTAATATACAAAAAAGTGTACATACTTATTTGTAAAGTTAAAGAATAATTCAAATTAGTAAAAAAGGCCTAAGCAATGAAACATATAATATTTATGGATTTTTATTTCACATGAATAATTTATAGACTTATTGTGATTCCAAGAAAAACCTCAAATCTCAACAGATTTTTTTCAAGAATCTTAACAATGGATTCTAAAATATGTTTAAGCAAAGAAAGGACCAAGAATTAGTGAATAGTTCTGAGAAAATAATCCTTGACTGGAGGTGGGGAGGGACCATTCTACCTGTTATTACAACTTAAAAACTGAAAGTAAATAAGACCATGTGCTATCAGCCCAAGAACAGGCAACTAACCAATGGAACTAATGACCCAGAAACAAACCCAGAAAACTGGTTTATAATTAAGATGGCAAAGCAGGTCACTGGGGAAAAGAGACTAATATATATATGCTCTGAGGCAATTGGTTATTCATATGAAAACTGAAACTGGAGACCTACCTTATACTACACATAAAAGTCAATTTTCAATGAATTAAGCAGTTAAAAGTAAAACGCACATTTTTAAAAACTAAAATAATATATAACCCACCTTTAACAAGTGTATAGGGAAGCCCTAAATCATAAAGAACGCCCTAATTGTAAAGAAAAAGATTGAATTATTCAAACTAATCGAAATGAAAAACCACTTTTATTTAAAACACACTTTAAAGAGAATGAAAAGATAGTTTACATGCTGAGAGAAGATACTGCAGCATATGTAAACAACGTTAGTCCAGTATACAGAGCTTATTAGATTCTAATATGTCAACAAATAAAAGACAACCAAATAGAATAAAAAGGTAAGTGTTATGAATAGGAATTTTACAAAGAGAACTAGGGTAAGTGCTCACATGAGAAAACGTTCAACTACAGTTATAATAACAGAAATGCAAATTGAGATCACAATTAGATAACAGTATGTATCTACTTGATTGGCCAAATTTAATTCTGATATATATATATATATATATATATATATATATATATATATATATATATATATATGATGGTCAACTTCAATACACTGCTAGTTGGAATGTTATTTTGATATAACAACTTTAAAAAATGTGACCACTTAATTAAGCCCCTAGCAATTCCATTCCTACCTATATCTGGGGAAACCTATGCACACTTGTTCCAGGAGATATGGAAAATAGTGTTTCTGACAGTAAAATATAAAGAAAAACCACATTATCTAGAAAGTGAATAAATTAAAACTATATGTCAGTAAAAATGTTTAGACCATAGATTTGTGGAAATATATTATAGAATCAAAATTTCTTGCAAAAGGTAAAATTGCAAGCCACAAATACTACATAAATTATAATACCATTAAAAAAGTTAAAAACAAAGCAAACAATATATCACACAATGATATAATCATGGCTTATTTTATAAGCTAATATAGAAAAACAAATGATAAAAAATAAAAAATTTAGTATATTCTTGATCCCAACAAGGTTGGGAAAATAGAATAAGCGGTAAAAACAGGTTCAAGGCTATTTGTAATGTTAACATTTTTAATTTTGGTGGCTCACTCATATGTTCCTTTTTGTTTCTTTTGTCCATTGTATTAACCATTTACATATAAATGTATATTTTAAACTTCAGTATGCATTTTGCCTTTAAAGGTATTTAGGCATGTTAGAAAACATCAGATAAATTTACAGAAGCCTGCAGGGCATAGTAAAAAGTGATAAATAGCATGAAAGAGTAGCAAAGACTAGGCTGTAAAATCTCAGTAAGAGGAAGTTACTATCAGCCAGAGAGGAGGGGTATTACAGTGGTCTTTAATAACACATTTGATCTGCGTACTTGAAATTGTGGGTACCAAATGTGTATGCTGCAGTTGCAGAAGCATCTTAAGGGTGTTTATGGCTCATTATGCATAATTTATTGGACCATACTGTATATCATGTTATAATTTATAAGGGTGCAGGATTCATGGAATTGGAAATTGACTGAATATTTTTGTGGAAACTTATCTTGAAAAATTTCTGTTTCTTTTTAAGCTCATCTTTTAAAAGAATACTTCCATAAAAGTGCTGGAATCTACACAAATAAGTAAATTAGTGAAAGTTGGCTGAATTTTTCAAAAATTATTATTGAATCACTTTCCTCTTCCAGAAATGTATTTTGAAAAGCACCAAAACTGATTTCTTCATTATTGCTATTTAATGGTCTCAGATTTGCTGTGCCCTTTGAAACATTACCTTGGCCTCATTAGCACTAACACATGAACCACAGACATCTTTACATCATTTAAGTGTACTTCTTAAATATCAAATCTACTCTCATTGGGTTAATATAATTATAGAACACTGCTTTACGTTTTTCTATCAAGTGTTTTGGAGAACTTTCTAGAAAATCTACACATTTTATTCACCAGATAACTTTTATAAAAAATGTCTTACTGAGATTCAATTATATCTCATCAATTGATTTCAAAAGTTTTCAAGATAATCACACTGTACTTTAATATAATTATTGCCTAATATAAACATAAAACATTACTGATATTATTCTCAAAGAATTTGAAACAAAACTTCTCTAGTTTTATAGTTGAGTATTCATCTGGCATACATATTGAATCAACAAATTTGGAAGGCAAGATTATTGAAAAAAATATTCTAGCCACATGTTCTATTTCTTTTATATAAATAGCATGACTTTCCAGCAAATAAATTTCATAACTTCAGATAAACCTGTATTTCTGTAATGATAGAACCAATCAGATTGTCTCTTTTCTTTTATGAAATCATACTAGTCATTTTTATTTATTTTGTGCTTAAACTTATAGACACTCAATTTTCTGACATTTGCTAGAGAAGAATTTTGCAAACCACTACAAAACAATTACATCATCAGTGGTGAATACTTCCTAAGAGCTAACATGTTTAGGAATTACTTTCTTGAAAACCCAGCTGTGCTTTTTCAGGTTCAGGATAAGCTTTCCTCTCTCATTGACTTAAAAACTTTGAATACTATGTCTCATTTTTGAAATGTCACTTACTTATCAGACATAGCATAACTCAATAAATTTCTTATACTCATACATTTGTTGATGAAAATCTTTGAAATAGTCACTATGAATAATTCATATAAAGTATGATCTGAATTCTTTAATTAAGCATAATGTGTAATGCTTCAAAACTCTGCTGATCCTTCTTGGTGTTCTCAGTAAACACTCCTTGTAAAAAACAATCCCCAGCTTTTTCTTTTAGGTAATTTTAGGTTAAAGGATTATGTTTCTATTTTTGACTTGTTACAAAATACATTTGAAAAAGTTACCTCTGTTCTGATGCTTGAAATATAGATTCAGTTTAGAATAATGTGTTACCATATAATAGACAGGAGAGTAAATATCTATCCCATTTTAAACCATATTCTTCTTAAAGGTAACATTGTCCTCTGTCAATTTTACTTGAGTTGTCATCTTAGTGTTTACGGGAGTTCTTTTTTTTTTTTTAAGGGGGGGAGTCTGTTATCCTTGCTCTTGTTGTGACTTAGAAACATTTAGAATGAGACATTGATATCATTGGAGTTACTATAATGCAAGGGTCTATTTGTTTCTAAGAGAAAAGTTACTGGAGATACCAGTGGATTAAATAGTCACATCATGCTTAATCTCTCTTGCATGTTCTACTTTGTGCTCTCAAAGATTTTACCAACTTTATAAATACTGTTTACTTTGCTACTTTTTTTATATTTAGTGTTTATTTTCTTTCTCTTCTCACCATCTCTCTGTTTCCTTACCGTGGAAGATGGAAAGAATCTTGCTTTAGTTCACTTGTAGATGTATTCCAAGCAACCAGTTGGGGAGATGCTGAATAAATATGCGCTGAATTAATGCAGGAATGCTTGGGGCAAAGAACTTTTGTCTCAGCTGATACATTTAGCTGATATATTTCATTATCTTAAATTCATCAAAACCTATTAGCATACTTGAATATAAATGCATGCACATACTTTGGAAGAGAGAAGGGGGAACATATTTCAAAGAAAAGTTTTCGGCATCTTTTTTCTTTCACTAATTAAGCACATAAAAATATTCTCATTAAAAGAGAGACTGAGATTTCATTTTACCTTGCAAATTGAATATTCATGCTTCTCCATTATTCTTTTCTTTTTCTTCTTTTTTTTCTTAAGTGCACTTTAGTGCTGAGATATGTATTATTCACCAAACTCAGAGGCACTTTCAGGGCAATCTTAAACATTCTCCCTCTACTGAATAGAATGTTATACTTTTGATAGATTTTATAGTTTTCAATTTTCCTTCACAAATCCTAAGTAATCTCCATTTCTCAAAGCCTAATGTATTTCAATGTATGCCATGTGTAACTCAATTTCTCCTTCTTCAAAATTGCTGAAGTCTACTTAAATCACAGTATCTTTGCAACTGCTGGAAATTTTCTTCAATCTCACTATCATTTTAAGCTCACAGTTTCTACCCTGAAAGGATAATAAGCTTTAGCTGAAATATGCTATGATCCCTGCCACTGTTGTCATTCTGCTTCAGAGTCTGTTTCTTCCCCCTTTTATTTCTATTTTAATTTTAGCTATATAAAGTAGATGAGAGGCCAAGAGAAAACCTTTTAAATTTGTATCTAAAACCACTCTCCACATACAGATTTTGATAAAACATATCCCTTAATTCTTATGTTTTGAATTTAATTAGGGAAATAAGCCAGGTAAGGGAAGAATACTAGGAGATAGGAAGTAGATTTTAACTGTATAATATGCAAGGAAACAATTTTTAACTCACATGTTAAGCAGAGTTATCTTTTCAAATATAGCTTAATATGTTTTCAATATTGATTTAGCCCAAAATAAGCTTTATTCTCACAATAAATTTAGACATAAGAAAACTATCATCTCTTGTTTTGCTACCTGGTCCTCTCTGCTAAACTGCTTTGAAACACCCTTAATGAAGAGGATAAATACTTCAAGGAATATTTTATAATGAACTGAGTAAAAGAGTCATTTACCATAGTTAAAAATTTTTCAAAACAGTGATTAGTACCCACCATATTGACACTAATTTTGAATCAAAGCCAAATTTTCCCAACTGTGTAAACTGAAATTTATATTTGGTAATTTACAGTTTTGAAGTAAAACAAAAGACCGCTTTAGTATGCAGGACTCCTTAAAAACTGGAACACTCACCTCAAAACAGCACTGACATCTCAGTGGGAATATCATTCTTAATAAATGAATGGAGTTTAATATAATGTTCCTTAGAATCTCTATTTCTAGTGAAGTCACCATATCCTCTAAACTAATATATATAAAATTGGACATCTCCAAAGAGAGAAGAGTTGTAATTATAAACTGTATTATTAACACTATATTAAGCTACAGCACAAATAACATATATTCAACTCCAACGCCTTAAACAACTAGGTTTTTTCCTTTCTCACATACAACAATGTCTTGAAATAGGTGGTCCAGAGCTAGAGGGAGGCTTCTCAATGTTGAAAATATTTCAGCCTCCCATTACATTTTTATCCCCAACAATCTTAAGTGTGTCATTTATTTCTATGGTACTGCAATAATTCCTGAAGTTTCAGACTTTTTTCAAAAAGATAATATAAAAAGTAAAATATACTATGTTTTCTAAAAAAGTCTTTGGCTTTCCTCCAAGAAAATTAAAACAAAAACAAATCAGACAGGAGCAATAACAATGGTATCTTGGAGATTATATAAAGAGTTGCCTTATAACCTACTGGCCAGTATTGGGTCACATGGTTACCACCAGGTGCAAGACACTATGGGGAAATGAAGAAAGTTGCAGATGAGAATGAATGTGGGTGAGGCAATAGTGTGTTTGTTACAAAGCACACCTTTTTTTCCTGTTAAGAAGGTGTATTCTCAAATATCAGGAGTAAAGTTTGATATACAGCTATTATATTTTGTTATTGTCCATTTGATTTTTCTTGTACTAGTGTGTTTATATATATGTTACATTGTATCTTGTGTGGTTATCCCTTCATCAGAATAAATTCTGGGTAATTTAGTCTATAAATACTGATATGCATTTAACTTTTATTGTGAATTATGGTTTTTAGCACTAAAATATACTTTTCTTTTAACATTCAATCCTTTTTTACTTGTTTTATACTATTTTTAATATCTAGATCACTAGCCCTGCTTTTTATTTTTCCCCTTTCAGTTATACCTTAGGCTATTCTTCAGTTTTAACATTTCTGATTCACTTTAAATAGGTTTGCCTATTTTTATACAGATTATAGCTATGTCCTGCTTGGTGAACTTGATTGGAGCGTTTCATATTTACATAAGAATTCCAGAAGGAGAAGAGAGAGAAAAAAAGGTGGAAATCTTATTTGAACAAATAACAGCTGAAAAACTTCCTAAATCTGAGGAAAGAAACAGACATCCAGGTCCAGAAACCACAGAGAGCTCCAGAAAAAGATGAACCCAAGGAGGTCCACACTAAAACATACAATAATTAAAATATCACTGATCAAAGACAAAATGAAAATCTTAAAAAACAGAGAGAGAAAATCAACAAGTTATCTATAAGGGAAATCCCACAAGATTATCAGTTGATTTTTCAACAAAACTCTATAGGTCAGAAGGGAGTAGCCTGATATATTCATAGTGCTAAAAGGAAAACACCTAGAACCCAAAATACTCTGCCTAGCAAGGTTATTATCTAGAATTGAAGGAGAGATAAAGAGCTTCCCAGATAAACACAAGTTAAAGGAGTTTCCGCCATTAAACCAGTCTTACAAGAAATGCTAAAATCACTTCTAAAAATTAGTTAAGAGAATTTAAAAGGTGCAAAAGAAGACATCATATACATGAAATGTGGAGGAGGGGACTAAAAAATATAGAGCCGTTAGAATGTGCTTGAAGTTAGGTGACCACCATCAACTTAACATAGATTGCTACATACAATAAGACATTTTCACATCATATATAAACCCGAGGGTAACCACAAACTAAAAACACATAATAGGTACACAAAAATAAAAATAAAGGAATCCACCCATGACACTAAGCAAAGTCACTATGCACAGGGAAGAAAACAAGAGAAGGAGAAAGGATAAGAGAATAAGAAAAACAACCAGAAAACATTTAACAAAATGGCAGGGAGTACTTACCTAACAATAATTAACTTAAATGTAAATGTATTGAATGCTCTAATCAAAAGGAACATATGGTGACTGAATAGGTAAAATACCAAGAACTAAATATATGATGCCTATTAAGACTCCCAGACCTTCTAACATAAACAGATTGAAACTAAAAGGATTGAAAAAGATATTCCATGCAAATACGGAAAAAAAACCCAGAGCAGTAGTACTTAGACAAAATAGACATTAAAATGAAGGCTGTAACAAGTGACAAAGTTGGATATTACATAATAACCAATGGCCCAATCCAGCAAGGAAATATAATTGTAAATATCTATGCACCTAATAGAGAAACACTTAAATACAAAGAGAAAATGTTAATAGACATAAAAGGAGAAATTGATAGTAATACAATGATAGTAGGGGATTTAACACCCCACTTACATCAATGGATAGGTCATCAAAACAGAAAATCAATAAAGAAACAATGTTTTGAGTGACACATTAGACCAAATGGACTTGAGATATATACAGAACATTACATCCCCAAACAGCAGAATACACATTCTTTTCAAGGACGCATGAATGTTCTCCAGGGTAGATCACATATAGGCTACAAAATAAATACATTCAAAAATATTGAAATCATACCAAGCGCCTTTTCTGACCACAACAGTATGAAACTTGAGACCAACTACCAGAACAAAAGTAGAAAAAGGCACAATACATGGAGGCTAAGATCACACTACTAAACAACCAATGGGTCAAAGAAGAAATAAAAGAGGAAATTTAAAAAAATACTTGGAAAATAATGAAAATATAAACATTTGGTTAAAAATCTTGGAGATACAGCAAAATCAGCTAAAAGAGGGAAGTTTATAATGGTAACATGCCTACCTCAAGAAACAAGAAAAATCTCAAAATAAAACAACCTACCCTTACAACTAAAGGAACTACAAAGTGAAGGACAAAGCCCAAAGTTAATAAAAGGAAGTAAATACTAAAGATCAGAGCAGAATAAATGAAATAGAAACTAAAAGAAAGAAAATCAATGAAACTAATAAGAACTCTTTGAAAAGATAAAACTGATAAACAGACTTATCAAGAAAAAAAGGAGTACTCAAATAAATAAAATCAGAACTCAAAGAGAGTAGGTTACAAAGGACACCACAGAAATAGAAAAAATTACAAGACCACTATGAAAAATTATACTCCAACAAATTAGACAACCTGGAAGAAATCAATAAATTCCTATAAACATGCAATATTCCAAGGCTGAACCAGGAAGAATTATAAATCTAAACAGACAAATAACTAGTAATGAAATTGAATCAGTAATAAAAAAAACTCCCAACAAACAAAAGTCCAGGACTAGATAGCTTCAGGGGGGAATTATACCAAACATTCAAAGAAAAGTTAATATGTACCCTTCTCAAATTATCCCAAAAAACTGATAATGAAGGAAAATTTCCAAATTCATTTTACAAGACCAATGTCACCTTGTTACCAAAATCAGATAAAGATACTACAAAACAAATTACAGAGCAATATCCTTCATGAACATAGCTGCTAAAATACTCAATGAACTATCGGCAAATCAAATTAAGAAATATACTAAAAGGATCATTCACCACAACCAAGTGGGATTTATTCCAGGGATGCAAGTATGATTCAATATGTGTAAATCAATCAGTGCAATACACCTCATTAACAAAAGGAAGGATCACATGAAAAAACCATCTCAAGAGATGTTAAAAAAGTCTTTGACAAAATGAAGCATCCATTCACGATTAAAAACTCAACAAGTAGGTATAGAGGGCACACATCTCAATATAACAAAGGCCAGACATGACAAATCCACAGCTAATAAACACAATGGCAAAAAGTTGAAAGCTGTTCTCCTAAGGCATAAGAAAGTGATGCTCACTCTCATTACTTTCATTCAACTTGGTACGAGAAGTCCAAACCACAGCATCAGACCAGAAAAAGAAATAAAAAGAATCCAAATTGGTAAGGAAGAAGTAAAATTGTTATCATTTGTGGATGACATAGTAGATATAGAAAACCCTAAAAATGGCACCAAAAAACTGTTAGAATTAATAAATGAATTCGTTAAAGTTGCAGGATAAAAAATCAATATATGAAATCTGTTGCATTTCTATGTACAAATAATGAAATAATGGAAGGAGAAATTAAGAAGTCAATCCTATTTACAATTGCATCAAAAATAATAATATTCCTAGGAATAAATCTAATCAGAGGTTAAAGAGCTGAATTCTGAAAACTAAAAGACACTGATGAAAGAAATTGAAGACAGAAATAAATAGAAGGATATTCCATGCTCATGGATAGGAATAAATAATATTGTCAAAATGGCCATACTGCCCAAAGCAGTCTATAAATTCAATGCAATCGTTATCAAAATACTAATGGCATTCTTTACAGAATTAGAGCACATAATCCTAAAATTCATATGGAAACAGAGACTCCCAAATAGCCAAAACAATCCTGATAAAAAAGAACAAATGTGGGAGTATCATACTCCCTTATTTCATACTACACCACAAAGCTACAGTAATCAAACCAGTACAGTCCTGGTACAGGAACAGATATGTAGATCAGTGGAACAGAATAGAAGGCCCAGAAATAAATGCATGCCCATATGGTCAATTAATATACAATAAAGGAGACAAGAATATACAATGGGGAAAAGACAGCTCTCTTCAATAAATGGTGTTGGGAAAACTGGACAGGTACATGCAAAAGAATGAAACTGGATCACTTATATGTTGTAGAAAAATAAACTCAAAATAGATTAAAAACCTAAATGTAAGACCTGAAACCATAAAACTCCTAAATGAAAATATAGGGAGTAAATGCCTGAATATCATCACTAGTAATTTTTTCTGGATGTTTCTTCCCAAGGGAAACAGAAGGAAAAATAAACAAGTAGGACTACATCAAACTAAAGAGCTTCTGCACAGCAAAGGAAACTATAAATAAAAGAAAAAGGCAACCTACCATAAGAGAGAAGATATTTGCAAATGATATATCTCATAAGGGGCTAATATCAAAAATATATGAAGAACTCATAGACTCAACATGAAAAAAAAAACAAATAATCTGATTGCAAAATGGACAGAGGACCTGAATAGAATTTTTCCAAAGAAGACATACAGATGGTCAACAGATATATGGAGATATGCACCAAATCACTAATTACTAAGGAAATGCAAATCAAATCACAATGAGATATCATCTATCACTGGTCAGAGTGACATATACTAAGAAATAACAAGTGTTGGTGAGGACGTAGAGAAAAGGGATTCACAGCTGGCGGGACTGTAAACTGGTGTAACCACTGTGAAAAACAGTATAGAGGTTTCTCAAAAAACTAAGTATCAAAATACCACGTAACCCAGCAATTCCACTTGTAGGAATTTACCCAAAGAAAGCAAAATAACTGATTTGAAAGATATATGCATCCCTATGTTTATCACAGTATTATTTACAATAAGCAAAATATGGAAGCAATCTAAATGTTCACTGATAGATAGATGGATAGATAAGAAAGAGGTAGTACATATGCATAAGGGAATATTATTCAGCCATAAAATATAATGAAATCTTGTCATTTGCAGCAATGGATGGAATTTGAGGGTGTTAAGCTAAGTGAAACGTCAGACAAAATCAAATACCACATAATTTCACTTACATGAGGAATCAAAAAGACAAAACAAATGAACAAATAAAACAAAAATAGATTCATGGACACAGAGAGCAGACTGGAGGTTGCCATAGAGGAAGAAAGTGAGAGGATATGTGAAACAGGGAAAGGGGAACATATTAGAGAGAGTGTTCAGTCTCTTGATCTGGATGATGGTTACATGAGTGCATACACGTCAGAACCATCAAATTATACACTACAATTTGTTCATTTTATTGTATGTACCTCAGTAAAAACAAAAAAATAAAACAATTAACATTGGGAGAATGAAAATGACTCTTTAATTTTTTCCCCACTTCATAGGCTTTTCCACTCCTCATGTAATCCCTATCAGCCATCAAGAGTTTATTGACTGACTGTATATGTGTATTATGTTATGGCCAGGAAAGATGTTCAAATAATTTGCAGTCCAGAAGTCAATAAAAAATACTATAATTTTAAAACAAGTCCCAAGTACATTACATTGAACAATATGAGAATAAATTTGAACATTTAAAAAGGGATCTCACTTGTTTTGAAAGAAAAGTGGGTAAATAATAAAAAATAAAAGAAAAAAGGGAAAGTATTGCATTTTAATTATGTACAATATGTACCAGACTCTATAACAAACATTTGATTCTCACAAATACCCGCATGACTGATAGCATAATTATGCCTGTTTATAGATAACAAATAACCAAAGAGAGAGCAAGTTAACTTCCCAAGTTCACACAACTAACAAGAAAGCCAGATTTTAAATTCATGCAGTCCAACACCAAAACCCATGTTTTAAAGAGTCATTCTAATTTCTAATTCTGCCTCTTCAGTTTACCAAAACATTTTATCCATATCTAAATTGGAGAGCATGTGTGTGGTTTATTTGACATTTAGGAAGATTAATGCTCTTCCAGTCACTATTCTTATCATTTGTTTACTGTTTAGAGAACAAATAAACATAATGTTCTGCCTATCAAAAACTAATTTTAGAGAAGATGTTATTCTTCAAAATCATGGGTCACAGGCCTTAAGAAAACACAGTTAAAGAGGAATTAATACATTTCTAAAAGCATTTTTACTTTTTGAATCCATATTTCCAAATGTGACTAGTCTAGTCACACCTTATAGGATATTCCTTCATTTTCACTTCACTATGAAAGGATATTTATTTATTTTTACCACTTTCTTCTTCTTTTTTGAAATCCAATGACCAGGGAGAAATAAACAGAAGGCAATTTTAAGAAAAAATATAGCATAATCAGAGTGAATCTAGCTATCTCAAATTTCTACACAAGAGAAGAATGAATACTGAATTTATTTTCTTTAAAAGAGACAATGTGTGGATTTTCATGAAAAAGTATTATTTATCATTGTACATAATATTAATAAAAGCCACATATTATTTATGTGTAACAAAATGTAGTAATACTGAGTTATATTCTTCTATTTATATCTCTGTAAATGGTATTTCCTGTCAGTTTTCTAAACTTATGTATTTCTATTTTAAGAGAAACATATTTACCTATGTACAATATCTATTTGAATAAAAAATATGTGTGTATATTTTGTACTATTCACAATATCCTTTGAATGTACAATATATATTTCTGTGTGATCTGGGTGATGCCAAATTAAAAGTTGTGTTTGTGTGCATATGTGTGTATGTGTGCACTTAGCAGTTGCTTCTACCATCCTAATCACTCACAATCATATTCCACTTCCTGTAATTTGGCTCATACTATGGAATCATCTGTTGATGTTTTACAGTTCAATCACAGATTGTAGAAAGTGTAGTGAATAAATAGAAAACACATCTTATAAATATTTTCTATGAGTTTAGATTTTACGGCATATATATGAAGGAAGGTTTATTTGTAAGGAAAATAGTCATTGCAGCTTTATTTTCAAGTGTGACACTGAGATTTCCTCCATGTTAACTCCAATATGATACCCTCAGAGGAGCTCACACTGCCAAACACATGTATTAAATACTCAATGAAATTATAATATGTTCTACCACTTTTATAGCTATAATATTGTGGTTTGTTAGAAGGATGTACAGATCAGTAGGAGTTTATGTCATGGAACATAAAATCATGTGCATAAATCACTAAACAAAATCATTAACCAGGGTATACAAATTTATTTAAGAAGCATAAATTATGGTGATTTTGGTTTTATTATAAAAAACGAAAAATGTTAAAGTTCTCATGGTGAAGAATGAAATGCAGAATTTAGTTATTTTAGTCCTTTCCAAAAGTGAAAGAATGTAGTGGTATAACCCTTAACAACACAGACACATTAAGACTTTAATTTCTGGCTGAAGAGGCCAAGGTATAACACATAGGCAAAGCCCAATACTATGTAAAATAGGTGCTCTGCCACATTATTATACTCCAGTGAGTCCAATAAATTTTCTTATTAGGTCCCTAGCCTATTTCAGCATTTTATTGCTTTGTTTTAAAATGTTAATATCGTATCTTTCAAAGGTTTTCTATAAATTAATATTGTATTCATATTTATAGCCATGCTGTCATAAATGAGCCATATGAAAATATAATGCAATATATTAAAATGTTAAAGTACTGCTTAATTATTTGATTCACAATATAACTTTAATAACAGATATAAAAAGAGATGTGATGACAGGAGCAGAGAGAGAAAAATTTGAAGATGCTCTCCTGGAGCAAGGGGCCATAAACCAAGGAATGCAGGTGGCTTCTTGAAGCCAAAGTGAATTCTCCTCTACAATCTCTAGAAGAAACCCAGCCACACTGTGAACTTGACTTCTGACCTCCAGGACCAGAAGATAATAAATGTGTTTTTATCTATTAAATTCATGGTAATGGTTACAGCAGCAATAGGAAATTAATTCAGTTATTATCTATTTAAAATTGTTTTCCTGAAAGCCTAATGAAGTTACATAACTTATGCAAGGTATCACAATAAGCAGTAAACATAGAGTTAGAACCTATGTCTGACATTATGTGAAACCATATTGTTTCCCTAGAATCATGGTTTTTAAGAAGAATTAATATTTGTTTTTCTAATAACTGGATCTTAGACCATATTAAAAAGAAGTTCAAAAGGAAAGACCATACTTCATTCACTGTAATTCATTATTATATGACTATTGAACATCTACTATATGTTATTCACTGTGCTAGGTGGTTGGGATAGAAGAGACTAAGTAGATGGACTTCTTAGCCTAATGGAGACATTGCGTGATACTTATACTTTTAAATCTGTTTAACTGTGTTTCATGGTCCAGAATGTGGTGTATCTTGGTGACTGTTCCGTGTAAGCTTGAGGAAAATATACAATCCACTGTTGTTTGATGAATAGGTGTCCACTTCATTCATCTGATTGAGAATTAAGTTAGTCAGTGAAGTCCTTGTTGATTTTTGGCCTGCTGGATCTGCCTATTTCTGGAATCATCTATTTCTCTCTGCAGTCCTATCAATTTTTGCCTCACAAATTTTGATGCTCAGGTATTAGGTGCATAAATATAAAGGGTTACTATGTTTCTTGGAGTATTGACCACTTTATCATTATGAAATGCTCCATTTTATCCCTGATAATGTTCCTTATTCTGAAGCCTACTCTGTCTGAAATTAATATAGCTACTCCCTTTTACTTTTGATTAGAATTACCATGGAATATCTACCTCCATCCCTTTACTTTAAATATTTATGTGTCTTTACATTTTAAGTGGGTTTCTTGTTAGTAATGTACTGTTGGGTCTTGTTTTTTGATCTGATCTGTCTTTTAATTGGTTATTAAGATCATTGATGTTTAAAGTGAGTATTGATTTTATATATATATATATATATGATATATATAAAACAAAACTAATAAATACAGCTAGTTTTCTTGACCAGTTCTTTGTTCCTGTATTTTGTCTTCCACAGTTTTTCTGCTTTTGTGGTATTAATTAAACACTTTATATTATTCCAACTTCTCACTTTTCTTATGTTAATTATAATTCCATTTTTACTTAAATAAAGTGGTTGCTCTACAAATTGCTATACATATTTACAACCAATCCAAGTCCACTTTCAAATAACATATACAACTGCACAGGTAGTGCAAGTAGCATATAATAACACAATAGTCCTAATTCCTTTCTTCCATCCTGTATATCACTGCTTTCATTCAACATTTATATAAGCATATATATATAATTGATGTATTGATTAAACTATTATTTTGAACAAACTGTTATTTGTTAGATCCATTAAGCATAGGAAAAAGAGGCTGCTCACCTCTGGAGCACACCCTCACTCCCTCTTTGAATGTGTACTTTGCTTTATTAAGCTACTCTTTGCTTTACAAAGAAAAAAAAGAATAGGAAAAACAAACATTTTTATTTTATCTTCCTATTCCTTCTCTGATGCCCTTCCTTTCTTTATAAAGAGCTGAGTTTCTGACCTATATAATTTTCCTTCTCTGATTAACTCAACATTTCTTGTAAGGCAAATCTGAAAACTAATTCCCTCAATATTTGTTTGTCTGTCAAAGTCTTTATTCCTTTCACTTTTGAAAGAAAATTTTACAGAATACACAATTCTAGACTGGTGATTTTTTTTCTCATACTAATCAATATTTCACTATACTCTGTCTTCTTGCACACATATTTTCTGAGTAGGAGTCAGAAGTAATTTTTTCCCTTACTCCTCTACAAGATGCCTTTTCCTTCTGGCTTCCTTCAAGACTTTCTGATTATTTATTTTCTGAAGTTTAAATATGATGTGCTTAGCTGTAGTTTTTTGACATATACACAGCTTATTGTTGTCTAAGCTTCCTGGTCTGTGGTTTGGTGTCTGACATTAAATTGGGGGAAATTATCAGTTATTATTGCTTCAAATATTGTTTATTTTTTCTCTCTTTCTTCTGGCATTTTTTTTTTTAGATGTATGTTATATATACCTTTTGTAGTTGTCCCAGAGGTCTTGATATATATATATTTTATTTTGGAAGTTGGAAGTTTCTGCTTTCATATCTTCAAGCTCAGAGAGCTTTTCCCCTGTATATGTCCAGTCCAAAATGACCTCATCAGAGGTATTCTTCATTATTATTATAGCATTGTTGATTCCTAGCATCTCTTTTTTATTCTTCCTTAGAATTTCCATATGTCTGCTTGCATTATATTATCTATTCTTGCATGATATCTACTTTTTTCCATTAGAATCCTCAGCATAATCATAATTTTAATTATGATTTATTGTAATTATAGTTTAAAACTTAATCATAATTTTAAAAATTTCTGATCTGATCGTTCCAATATTTCTGCCGTATCTGACTATGGCTCTGATGTTTCTCCAATCCTTTCGAACTGTGCCTTTGAGTCTATTCATACTATGCTTTTTAGTATACATTGCAATTTTTTGCCGAAAGGCGGACATGATGTACAAGGTAAAAGGAATGATACATCTTTAACATTTAGTGGTAAGTTGTGAGGAAAGAAGAAATCACCTAGAGTTCTATGACTGGGTTTTAGCCCTTTCGTGGCCCTGTGTCCCCAGATTGTGGACTTCAAGAATGCTCTCCGTTACTTCTTCCCTTTGGGTGGGACAGGCTGGCTTGTGAAGGCCAGAGATGGGTTTTTCCTTCCTCCAGGTAGTTTAGGTTCTGGTAAAACTTCAACAGGTTATGTCTGGTAGAATAGTTTCTCCTGAGAACAGGTGTCATTCAGAAGAACAGAATGCATGCACATAAAGGAAAAAATAACATCTAAATTTACTTGTTAAAGCCTATTTTATCCTTTACGTCTCTAAGTCCCATGAAGGACACATACTGATTGTTTTGCTGGCCTGCTGCATCTAGGCAAGTACCAGACACAGGACGGGAGATCAAATTTATTTTTTGAAACCAAATGGATCTATAAAATCGAAATGCTTGAAGCTAAAAGAAGAACTTGGGTTTTCTGTTATTAGGCTAGTGAGGTTAGCAGGAAATATATGAACAGGGCTTTAAAAATGTTAAGAATTTTAAATTGATTTTAAGAGAATTATAGGCTGATGGAGAGTTTTGAGCAAATGGGGAACTTGTAAAGATTTCAATTTTTAAATATCAAGTGGATGCAAAGTAGTGAATATACAGGAACAGGGTAAGAAAGGTAGATCAGGAGGTCGAGAGGCTGCTGATTGACTTCAGGGAAGAGAGATGGTGGACAGTGACAATGGAGAGAAGTGAGTAGGATATAAGTACAAGGGTTAAAATAACAGACTCCTGACTGATTAGATTTGGGAAGGGATACTAGTAAAGGAAGAGCCAGGATAATTTCAAAGTTTCTTGACTATGGGTAGAAGAATGTGATGACATTTATTCTCATAGGGCTGGTGAAAAAGGAGTAGGTAACATTTTGAGGTATTGCAAAAATTTCAAAGGGAGATACAGATACAGACATGGAGCAAAGTATGTGCATTAGATGTCAGGAGAAGGGATTGTGCTGAACACGTAAAATCTTCACATAGAGGGGATAATTGTAGCTTTGGGAATAGTTGAGGTGTAGAGTGAGAGGCAAAATGATTCTTCACCTACTCCCTGAAGAATTAAAAAGAAAATAATCTGGAAAACAAATGTAAGATATTTGGGTAGATATTAAGGGTATTAATATTAAGGGTAGAAGGAACCGGTAATGTTTTGCATTATTATAGCTGCTTTCTGGAGAAGAAAAGGCAGGCAACAAAGTCTAATGGTACTGTCAGGTCAATTAAGATAAAGACACACAAATGTACATTAAATTCAACAACATGGAAAGGATTGCTAATCTTAGAAAGACCTTTGGAGTTTATGGGGTTGGAACATATATATACATGTGGTAAGTATTAAGATAGAAGAAAATAGTGCAAATATAGATAATCCATTGTAAATTTTGGCTGTGAAGTTAAGAAAAGAGAATGAAGGCTCCAACAGGCCATATGTAGAATAAAAGAAAGTTTATTTCATTGTTTTTCTACCAAGAGTTTTACTTTATACCTGAGTTCGTGAGATACACATGGACATATTTAAATGGTAATTAGAGGACAAAGTGTAAAGACTGAAAGAGTGCCTAGTTAACCTGAGAAAGTTGCAGGGTGTTTAAGAAGGAAAATCAAGCTGAAATTGATAAGATGGGTAAAAGGATGTATTTGTAAAAGATACTTTTTTCATGTAAAAAAAGTTAGGATGTGGTCACACTTTGACAGTGAGAGATCATGTATGTATCGGAGGTGGGGGGCTGTGAGTGTTTTGAGGAGGATAAGGATGGTTGAACTGTACCTTTAAAATATTGGGGAGAGGGCTTACTAGGAAATAGTTGAGTGCTAGAAAGGGCAATAGGTCTATTTGAAGTATAAATGCAGTATTACCAATTCTCCTAATCATATGATTTTCTTCTGCAAGGATTAGCAATCTGGTTTCATCAGACATGGTGAAGGAGAGTGGCCATAATGATTCAATGTTGTGATTTTGCTGTATTAAGGAAGCAATGGAAATGGCAGTTAAGAAGTTAAGCATATCAGCAACACTAATTGAAACGATGAGTCATAGAATCTAAGGTATCTTAGAACAATTATAGAAGGTGGTTGATGCAAACAAAAATGGGTTGGAGATTTCAACAAGGTCAACCAGTTAGTGTGAAGGGAGAAATTGATCAATTGATCAAGGAACTGCAAATATGGGAGGCCAAGATAAAAAATGTGAAAGATTGCTTTGGTTTGAATTCCCCCAGATGACAGAAGGAAAGAATATGAATGCAAGTCATTTATTTGGGAGATAATCCCAGAGCACATTGTCACAGGAATGCATGAGAAAGGTAAGAGAGGGAAATCAGCAAAAGTTTAGTTATTTAGCAAGTTACCCCTGTGGACAACTGGAGAAATGGAAAACAGTGTAGATCCTATCTCACTGTTACTGTGCCTGAGAAAGAAAGGAGTTGGGAGTCTTTATCTACCCCTTTTTGTTATTTCTTGGTGGAGGACTATTCCAAGGGGAGCTAATTTCCCCATATATTGTTTTCCTTGAACAATGGTCAGAAAAAAATTTCAGGCAAATACGTACTGGCAGACAGAAGCCAGGCTACCTTGCATGGAAAATTAAGTGCCAAGAAGGTATAGTGGGCCTCTGACATCTTCAGCTAAAAGTATTCTCTAGGTCCCGAGTAGTTACATGAGGACCATTTTATTAATGGGTATTACCTTTTTCCTTTCCAGATGTCTCCTTCCTGTAAAGTGAGATCAAGTAGCATAGGCTTGGCAATTTTCTATTATTTTAACTTATTCAATATGAGGGGGCTTGCTGTGGCTTGAGTGTCTGTATTTGTCTAAAACTCATGTTGAAATCCTGATTCCCAAGGTAGTGGTATTAGGACATGGGGCCTTTGAGAGGCAAGTGCATCATCAGGATGGAGCTCTCATTAATGTCACCAGTGCCCTTACAAAAGAGGCCTGAGAGATCTGTTGCATTCCTATACACTCGCGATGAACTAGCAGAAAGAGAAACCAGGAAAACAGTTCCATTCACAATTGCATCCAAAGGAATACAACACCTAGGACTAAAAAAAAGAGGCCTTAGAGAACTCCCTAGATCGTCCCCCCATGTGAGAGTGCAGCAAAAGACTGGAACCCAGAAGAGGGTCTTCACCAGAACCTGTCAGTGCTGGCACCCTGATATCAGACTTCTAGCCTCCAGAACTGTGAGAATATATTTGTGTTTTTTATAAACCACCTAGTCTGTGGTATTTTTTTATAGCATCCCAAATGGACTAAGAGATATAATGACTTCTCTTCTTGGTAGGTATATTAAAATAATTGGGATACTTAGTTCTGTGTTTCTTAGATACATACCTGCCTAGAAAGACTAACTGTTCTCTATCTCTGTTGCAAAATGGACAGAGGTTCTTATCTACATTTACATAAGATGGGCTGGGTACATCTGTATAAATCTGATTCATTTAGCAGGATCATTTGGATTTTATTCTACACGCTATCTTCCAACATAGCTTTAACTGATAATAGATGTGATACTTTTAATTCTTTGTATTGATCTGTTTTAAGTTAAATTTGAATAGGAATTAACATATGTGCCCAGTAGCTACTATAATTGGACAGTGTAAAGCTCCTGTACAGGTTACATAGAAAGGGTGAAAGTGAGATACCTTGTCTACTTCATTATTCAAGGAGGAAAGCTTTCAGTAATTGATGTTAAATATGATGCTTGCCATAAGTTCATAATATACACTGTATATCTGATTAACAAAATTCCTTACAACTCATGATTATTTAGAGTGAAGTCAGCAAACTACAGCCTGCTTTCATAAATAAAGTTGTATTAGAACATAACTGTGACGATTTATTTACATTTTCTGGGCTGTTTTATGCTATATAACCTCAGGATTGAGTAGTTGTAGCTGAGACAATATGATGTACAAAGCAAAAATATTGATTATCTTGCCCATCAAGAAAGAATTTGCTGACCCTCAATGTAGAGCTGTATCATAAATAAATGTTGAATTTTACAAAATTACTTACACCTCTTAGAATTTATCTGTAAAATTGTTTATTTCATCTAGTTTTCAAATTCATTGGCAAAAATAGTTATCATAAGATCTTCTTCTAATTGTTTACTTTTAGTAGGGCCTGTGGCAAAGTCCTATTTAAAAAATTAAAAGCACTGAAAATGTGGATATTCTCTATTTCTTCTCTTTTATTTCTATCAGTTTTGCCAGGTTTTAATAAAAAGTATTAGTGTTTTCAAAGAACCAAGTTTGACTTTATTCATTCTCTTTTCTGTCCTTTCCCCTATTTCATTCATTTCTGCTCTTAACATTTTTATGCTCTTTTCTCAGAAGTTTTTGGTCCTATAATGTCCTTATTCTGCCTTCTGTTTGAATTATTCTTTCATTAGATATTTGGTTTTCCTTCTCTGGTTCCTGCCTCGGCCTTCTCAATTGTTTGTTCTCTTGCTAGTTTTCTGATGTCTCTAGATGTTTCTCTGTATTTATCCTGCTTGAATTATTTTGTTCTTGAATATGTGGTTTGGTGTTGTGATCAATTTTGGAAAAGTGTTGCTTTTGCATCTTTCTGAATCATCTTTCCTTCTAGAGCTCCAATTAAATTACATGAGATACTTTTATAATGTCCTGTACATAACCCTATTCCTTTCTCATTTCTCTCCTTCTCTCTTTTTTTAGTTAAAATATTGTCTAATGAACTAGTTTTAGTTAATCCTGTCATCTGTCATGCTAAACTGTTATTAAATCTGTATTTTTAATTCTCAATTTTAGTTATTGAATTTTTCAGTTATGACATTTCTGTTTGATGTTTTTTTTAATAACATATCTTCTCTTAAACCTCTCTAATGTCTTCACTTTCTCAGTAAGGCTATATACAGAAGTCTTACAGGACTATAGACCTTTGTTTCTTCTCTCTTCTCTCTCTCTCTCTCTCTCTCTCTCTCTCTCTCTCTCTCTCTCTCTCTCTCTCTCTCTCTCTCTCTCTCTCTCTCTCTCTCTCTCTCTCTCCCTCTCTCTCTCCCTCTCTCAGGTTTGGTGATTTGGTCCTATTTCCTGCTATCCTAAGTAGTTTCTGATTAATGCTAGATATATTATCTGAAAGATTATTGAACTAATTTGAGGCTTCTCCAGTGAGGATTTTTTTTGCTTCTGGGAGGCAACTGGGGCAGTCATTGGGAAACTAGAAATCCAGGTTATGACAGCCAATTAGAGAAAGATTCTGGTGAGCTTATTATGACAGGACAACACTGGACAGTGAAATGTCTATTATTCTCTAATATCTTTCTTGTTGGTGTTATGTAATGTCTTCCCATGTTATTTAACATCTCCTAATACTGAATTTTCACTGATGTGTAGTATGTCAAACATTACTATCTCTTATATCATTACTCTTATATCATTACTATGTGCTCTTATAAAGGTTTGTAAGTTTATGCACAGAATTAAATGAAAAAAACAAACATATGTTTAGTTGTTTACAAAGAGTTGTTTTGCATATTTTATCCAGAGTTTATAATTGTTAAGAGCAGATGTTTTAGTATGAATATAAGCTACTATGTCTTTACTGGAATTGTTCTGTCAATATTCTTAAAAGGAAATTTCACAAAATATCAGAACTTAAGAGACCAGCATATTGATAGCATGCTGGTTTTGAGAAATCAGTCATCAATATAACTTAATTTACTTATAAATTATCTTTCCTATGGTCTTTGTTTTTAAGATGGTCTCTGTGATTTTTATGCTATTCATTTTCACTATTTGTCTCATTACAGATATATTTATTTATCTTGATTTTTGTCTTTTCAGAATTGAGACTTTTTTTCAGCAATTCTGTAAAAAATATTGTTACTTTGAATATTTTCCCTGTCATAGTTATCTCCCTGGGAATCTAATAAAATGAAAGTTATGTATTTTTGTTCTGATGCTTTCTGTATGTGTTAACTTTTCACATTTCCTCTTCTTTGTTTCTCTGAATTTCATTCTGAATATAATTCATATCTAATATATAACTGGCCAGTTAGCTCTTCTGTTTGGTCTAATATATTGCTTAACTTATTCTCTGATTTTTTAATTTCAGTTATTAATTTTTATGTTTCAAAATTTCTGACTTTTTAAAACTTCTTGACTATTTTCATAGTGCTCTTCCTTTCTTATATATTTAATTCTGCTCTTTTTTTTTGTAACAAACTATTTTCCGGTAGCCTCAAATTTTTATATTGGAAATATTGTAGTCTTTTATTTTGCTCTCACTTGTTCGTTTTGGCTCAGCCTCAGGATGCTTTTTCTCTTTGTGGTTTTATAATTTTTCATTGAATTATTGATACATGGAAATGTTTACAGCTTAGTTGAAATTTTATCACTCCAATAGTATTTACCTTTGACTCTGCCAGACAAATAGAAACAAAAACTATACTAGATTGCACTATATTTAAGTTTTCTGCTTGGATTCCCCATCCCACTGCCCCTGCCCTCAGGTGATGGGAATTTGAGGTGAAATTTGTATGAGGGCCAGTTCATGCTCATGCATTCTTAGTGGACAACTGCCCTCCTCCACCAAGTACTAAAGTCAAGATAAGCAAGTTGCTTGCTGATGCCTTTTTTCCTGCAAAATTAAGGTATATCTTTTTTGGAGATCCTGCTTTTTTCTGGGATGTCCTATCCTTCTCACTTGGGCTAAATCCCAGAATTTATCACATCTCCCATAAATCTATCACTTCAATATAATGAAGATTCATCAATATAGTCAGGGTGAATAGGCACTTACATTTCACTAATTCCCAGGCCCTCCACTTTCATTTCATTTTTGACCTCTAATTTTCTTAGTAGATTAATGATTTAAAAAATTAAAAAATTTAGGCATTTAAATTTTAATCAGCAAGTTTGTTCTGAGCATCTACTACCATAAAATGGGAGATGAAGATCATATTTTTTATTTTTTGTTTTTCATAGCTCAAATGGGTTACAGAGTAGGTGTAAAATTAATGTATGTGTAGTCTGTGTACATATATATCTGTACACATATTCACAACTTATTTTGATTAAGTCATACAGATGAGTAAGGATGAGAAAATATTGTTTTCCATTAGAATTTACAAATGCATATCAAAAGTAAATACACAAGAATATTACTGATGAATAATACTTCAGGGCAAACAGGTAATTGAATTGGCATTTTAACATTTCAAAGAAGTTAGCATGTTCAACACAATATTAGAAATTACGAACACCTTATACAAACCATAAAGCACAAACTGTTTTGCCTTATGCTGAATATTTACTAGATTTTGAATCAAATAGTCTTCACTCTGTGTATCAATAGAATGAAATTTGATATGCTTTTATAGTACCCAACAGACTTACATTGTGGGGAAAAGTTTATGTCCTCATAACCATATAACTACAAAAGAAAACTAAATTAGACCCAACAGAAAGCTCATGAAACGAGTGATTATTTTGATAAAAGTGTGTCCACATGGAAAAGAGATGAAAATCCAGACCAATAGCTATAGAAACTATTCATTCTATTATGCAAATATTAAATGTGAACAGCTGGTGGAGTGATGAAATTACCATGCTTGGTAGTTAATAGTCAAGTTGTTATATAAACACCTTTCTTAATGTGGGAAAGTAATTTTCTTAAATCAAATGCTTCAATCAACCTTCAAAAGATTGTGTCATGTTTCTACAAGCAAAGAAATTATTGTTTTCCTCCATTCCCTATTTAGAGTAAAATATAAACTTGTTTTCATAAATATTCAGAAAAAGTTCTCTAGTCATTATAAAAATCATGGTATTATAAAGACAGTTAGAAAACATAATATAGATAACATAATAGCCTAATAAAAATATAACATTTGAATTTTATAGATGTGCAAAAGAAACATTAGTGCAATTAAAACATGACATTTGATGGAGATCTGTGTAAAGTGAAAAGGAAGAACTGTCATTTACCAATTGCCTGCAGAGTGCGAGGTTGTGTGGTAGAGAGTTTTAAATATGTTACCTAATTGAACTGACTAGGTAGCACTGGAAGTGGAGAATATAATCTTTAGGTTATATAAAGGAAAGCCAGCCTCAAAATATAAATGGCCTGTACAAAGCTGTAGAATTACAAAATGATATGCACAATTTTCCAGCTAAAATCTAACACCAAAATACTCAATCCTAATGTTTCATCACTTGAATGATGAATTTATTTTGAAATAGCATGGAAAAATCAAGTTACTATCAAAGTGAACTTTTAAATGTATATCATTTATTTTAAGTTGATTACAGAAACAGTCAAACAAATAAGTGATGTTTCCAAGTAAAGCAGAGGCATTAAACCATTTAGATTTTCAGTAAACAGATCACCATTCATTTGACTCTGCCATGTTTTAAAAACAGTAATTTTTACATACACTTGTATTCCACAGTTGCATTGCTGGTGCAAATATTAATGATATTCTTAGTGACATTTCCTAATACAAGTAAAACCAAAATTATTATTTAAATGAAAAAAATGAAAAATCTGAGGATATAAGTTCAAAATAGTGGAATATGCACAATTTTCCTTCCATATTTAGTAAGTAAGAATAAGGAATTTTAGAAGGCAAAATGAAGAAGTTATAAAAAAAATGTGGGATATGGAAGCCAGACTTCTTTCCTAGGAATGTGGTAAAGGGAACTGTAAGAATTAAAGCTATGTAGTAGGCTTTGAGTAAAAATAGCTCAGAGAGAAAGTTTTGTCAGAAAATTTGAAGATAGTGTCTTTTATCACGTGTGTGACTGAGAGAATGGATAACTCACTCATTCAATTACTATTAAGCTGCAACTACGTACCTAGTGTAGGCCCTAGGAGGAAAACAGAGATTATCTGGACTCTCTGGATTTTTATTCTAATGTGGTATGGGGGCAAAGGGACCACATATGCAAACAAGTGATTTTAAAATCTGTCCAACAGTGTTAAGAGGTAAGTAAAGGTACATATAAATGAGAGTAAGAAAAACAGACAAATAACTATTTAAAATAAAATAGTCATTGAAATCTTCATTTGTGATATAATCTTTGAGGGTAGAGGGAGTAAGAGTAATGGAGTTAACTATTGTGTATTCAGGGAGAAGAACATTCCAGGAAGAGGGCAAGCAACTGTAAAAGTCTCAATAAGCAAAGTGACTTAGTGTAGTTCAGGGAAAAAAAAAAAGAGGTCAGTGTGGCTAAATGAAGAGATTAGAGAAGTAGCAGGACTCAGCCTAATATAATTTACTTAGACTGACAAAAACCTTTCAGTTTTATTTTGAAGACAGAAGTCTAAAAGTGGAATTCAATCCAATGAGTGACATATCCTGTCATGTTTTCAAAGCAACACTGAATACTGTATTATGAATAGACTGTAAACATAGTAGATAAATGGCAGGATGACCATTTAGAAAACTTTCATAATAATCCAGGCTAGAGAGAAAGGAATAGGTGTGGAGCTGATCTATATCAGAAATGGAAGAATTCTGAATACATTTTAAAAGTGGGGTTAACAAAATTTGATTCTATGAGTGAGACAAGGAAAAAATTAATCAAAGGTGACGCCAAGGATTTTTGGCCTGAGTAAACTGGTGCTAATCTTGAGATTATAGGCAAGGCAATCAATAACAGAAAAGCAATTAGATACTCAAAATGAACTCAAGTAGTCACAGTCTGGTAAGAAAGCCAGGTAATAATTGATGTGATCTTGAAAAAAAACTTGGAGCTATAAAAGGACATTTTTTACTTTACAGATATAAAATATCTCCTTCAACTACAATTGTAATACAATACTAGCATACTATATGACAAATAAGTATATAACACACATTTATATGTATACTAATGTAAATGGTATATGCCATTTCTCAAACTATAGATGTAATATTGAAGAATTACTTATGGTTGTAGGAGAGAATGTGCATTTTGCTACATCTATTGTGTTTTAAATGTTGCCTTATAATGTGTAAACTTTATCAATAAATATAAATGTAGAGCGAGACAACAGAACTTAAGAGGTGAAAGAGAAAGCATGGTGTAAAAAAAATAAATCAAAGACCAAAATGTGAAAGTTAAAATTATAAAATCTTAGAAGAAAATGTAGGTGTAAATTTTTATGAGTTTGGATTATGTTTACTTAGATATGAAACCAAAATCAAGTAACAAAAAAAGGATACATTTGACTTAACAAAATCTAAAACTTAAAAGCACAACAAGATACTTCTTAGTATCCATTAGCTGGCTATGAGAAGAAAGACAATATCAGGTATTAGAGGATTCACAGTAAAAACCGAGGCCCTTCACTTGAGTCCTGCACATCACAAGCAATGGAGTGCACCACCCAGTCTGTCTCCCAGGCCTCCATCATGGTGCTTTCACACGGCTCTGCCACAAACCACTCCCAGGTGCCCACCTCTCAACGGCCACCACTCCCTTTTAGCATCTGCTGCTACACGAGAGGGGATACAAGTTATATTCTCCTAAGAAAGGCCTCACCAGGCTCTTCCTTAGTCACTGGAACACCAGAGTGAGGCTGTCGATTTCTCAGCTTATCATGTAGCTTCAATGCCAGTCTTTCTTTCCGGTACACAGTCTCTGGGAGTTCTCTCAGAGCCTCCTGACAGAAGAAGATTCTTTTCTCTCCCCTCCCCTCCCCCCTCCCCCCTTCCCTCCACTCACCTCCCCTTCTCCTCCTTCTCCTTCCCTCTCCTTTCCTCCTACCTCTTTTCCATTCCTTGCTTGATTCACTCTGATAAACGGAGGTGTGGGGAAGTAGGTTGCAATTTGGTGGCAACATGATTATTTTTAACTCCCACATCATGAATGATGTAACTGGCTGAAATCTCTCTTTTAAACTGCGGTATATATTGCCTCTTTACCATCAGCTGTGAGCGGTAATTGCCAGTCAACATCCTTTACGTTAGTATTAGCTTCCACACTGGTGTACCTTTTTCTCTTTTATGTCTACTAAGTGGCTTATTAACTTACCAGTTGGTAAGTCTTACTGGATCAGCCAGCATTTACTGACATGAAAGATTTCCTACTCCAGAGAAAAGTACTGCTAACAAGCTTAGCGTCCTGAAGAAGCAGTCAGTGAGAACCTGCCTCCCACCATAAGATGTGTGCATGTGCACTCACAATGCACCTAGAAAACAAAACGTGGAGAACTAAGCGTGGTGAATGTTTTAGAAGTATTAAGGATTGTCTGTTAGCTCTTTATACAGGGACGCTATAATGGAAATGAAAGAAAATTGACATTAATAGAAAATATTATTATTTTTTTTGAGAGGGCATCTCTCATATTTATTGGTCAAATGGTTGTTAACAACAATAAAATTCTGTATAGGGGACTCAATGCACAATCATTAATCAACCCCAAGCCTAATTCTCAACAGTCTCCAATGTTCTGAAGCATAACGCACAGGTTCTTACATGGTGAACAAGTTCTTACACAGTGAATAAGTTCTTACATGGTGAACAGGGCAAGGGCGGTCATATCACAGAAACTTTCGGTTTTGATCATGCATCATGAACTATAAACAATCAGGTCAAATATGATTATTCGTTTGATTTTTATACTTGATTTATATGTGAATCCCACATTCTCCCTTATTATTATTATTAATAAAATGCTGAAGTGGTAGGTAAATGCAAGATAAAGGTAGAAAACATAATTTAGTGCTGTAAGACGGCAAATGAAGATGATCAGGTGTGTGCCTATAGACTAAGTATTAATCCAAGCTAGACAAGGGCAACAAAACATCCACAGATGCAGAAGATTTCTCTCAAACAGGGGAGGTGAGGTTCTAAGCCTCACCTCTGTTGATCCCCAATTTCTCACCTGATGGCCCCCCTGCGACTGTGCCTGTCTTAGGTTGTTCCTCCCTTGAGGAATCTTACCCGTCTCTGGATAACCAGTCATCTTCTGGGGCCATACAGGGAAATGTAAAGTTGGTAAATGAGAGAGAAGAATATTCTTTGAAAAGGTTAGCTTTTTACTTCTATGCAGATTTATGCCCTGTGGTTTCTATGCCCAGCATATGTCTTGAGGTATCTTTACCACTTGGAAGAATTATGATACTTGGTAATTTTGATATGAGACACGAATTCTACTAAAGGGTTGCAATTAGGAAGGTAGAAGAAAAGCTATAGAAGTAGCAGATGAAAGAAAACATGGGATGATTGATTATTTTTTGACATATCTTCTTGTAGAGTAACATAAGCGTGTATACGTTTTAAACTACTAATTAAATTGCGTACACACATTAACATAATAGGAATACAGCTACATAACCAAAGCAGACCTACAATTACCAGCCATATCCAGTGAAACCAAGAAAACCAGTTAGGCACTCTAGGCATTTGTGAAAACTTATCAATGATATGATGGATATTGTCTAACTGAATTTGAATATTTTGAGAAAAATCAGACAAATTAAAACAACACATTCCTGGAAACTGCTCAGATCCCATATGTTCTTTTAACAGTAGATAGTCTATAGTCACATGATTTTGGAGTGCTGCAACTTGCACTTCTCCTAATTCTTGGTTGAGTTCCAACAGTATAGATCCAGTCAAATTTGTTGTTTTACTGTATGCACAGACCAGCTTAGATATCTCCTTCTTCATTCCAATGGCAAGTCCAGGAACCGGTAGGATAAATGCAGCTACAACCGCAACAGCGCCAGGATCTTTGTTGAAGTTTTTGATGATCATCTTCTGGAATGACTCTTCCAGAGGATTTGATGTTGGAAGTTCTTCATATCATATCTTAATTCATTTTCTGGGTAGCCAAATTAGGCTTTGATCCTCTATATAACCACAAACACACCCTTTGCTCACACTTTGATATGACCGATATACCACTGTGAAGAACTTACTGGAGAACCACACAGGAACTGCTTTTTTTTGTTTTAAGAGAAAGGAATATTATCAGAAAAATGTACTATGTACTTCCATAGCTGATCATCTGACACCCTTTAAATGATCAAAATTAAGGATACTATCAGGGAGTAATCCCCCTTTTCTTTCTCTCTTTTTTTTTGTTATCATTAGTCTACAATTAAATGAATAACATTATGTTTACTAGGCTCTCCCCTATACCAGGTCCCGCCCACAAACCCCATTACAGTCACTGTCCATCAGCATAGCAAAATGTTGTAGAATCACTACTTGTCTTCTCTGTGATGTACAGCCCTCCCCTTTCTCCCACCCCCCCATTATGCATGCTAATCATAATACCCCCTTTCTTCTTCTCCCCCCTTATCCCTCCCTACCCACCCATCCTCCCCAGTCCCTTTCCCTTTGGTACCTGTTAGTCCATTCTTGGCTTCTGTGATTCCGCTGCTGTTTTGTTTCTTCAGTTTTTCCTTTGTTTTTATACTCCACAGATGAGTGAAATCATTTGGTATTTCTCTTTCTCTGCTTGGCTTATTTCACTGAGCATAATACCCTCTAGCTCCATCCATGTTGCTGCAAATGGTAGGATTTGCCCTCTTTTATGGCTGAGTAGTATTCCATTGTGTATATGTACCACATCTTCTTTATCCATTCATCTACTGATGGACACTTAGGTTGCTTCCAATTCTTGGCTATTGTAAATAGTGCAGTGATAAACATAGGGGTGCATCTGTGTTTTTCAAACTTGAATGCTGCATTCTTAGGGTAAATTCCTAGGAGTGGAATACCTGGGTCAAATGGTAAGTCTATTTTCAGCATTTTGAGGAACCTCCATACTGCTTTCCACAATGGTTGAACTAATTTACATTCCCACCAACAGTGTAAGATGGTTCCCCTTTCTCCACAACCTTGCCAATATTTGTTGTTGTTTGTCTTTTGGATGGTAGCCATCCTTACTGGTGTGAGGTGATACCTCATTGTGGTTTTAATTTGCATTTCTCTGATAATTAGTGATGTGGAGAATCTTTTCATGTGTCTGTTGGCCATCTGTATTTCTTTTTTGGAGAACTGTCTGTTCAGTTCCTCTGCCCATTTTTTAATTGAGTTATTTGTTTTTTGTTTGTTGAGGTGGGTGAGCTCTTTATATATTTTGGATGTCAAGCCTTTATCAGATCTGTCTTTTACAAATATATTCTCCCATACTGTAGGGTACCTTTCTCTTCTATTGATGGTGTTTTTTGCTATACAGAAGGTTTTCAGCTTATTATAGTCCCACTTGTTCATTTTTGCTTTTGTTTTCCTTGCCTGGGGAGATATGTTCACGAAGAGGTCACTCATGTTTATGTGTAAGAGATTTTTGCCTATGTTTTTCTCTAAGAGTTTTATGGTCTCATGACTTACATTCAAGTCCCTAATCCATTTAGAATTTACTTTTGTGTATGGGGTTAGACAATGATCCAGTTTCATTCTTTCACATGTAGCTGTCCAGTTTTGCCAGCGCCATCTGTTGTAGAGACTGTCATTTCGCCATTGTATGTCCATGGCTCCTTTATCAAATATTAATTGACCATATATGTTTGGGTTAATATCTGGAGTCTCTAATCTGTTCCACTGGTCTGTGGCTCTGTTCTTGAGCCAGTATGATATTGTCTTGATTACTATGGCTTTGTAGTAGAGCTTGAAGTTGGGGAGTGAGATCCCCCCCAACTTTATCTTCTTTCTCAGGATTGCTTAGGCTATTCGGGGTCTTTGGTGTTTCCATATGAATTTTTGAATTATTTGCTCCAGTTCATTGAAGAATGTTGCTGGTGATTTGATAGGGATTGCATCAAGTCTGTATATTGCTTTGGGCAGGATGGCCATTTTGACTATATTAATTCTTCCTAGCCACGAGCATGGGATGAGTTTCCATTTGTTAGTGTCCCCTTTAATTTCTCTTAAGAGTGACTTGTAGTTTTCAGGGTATAGGTCTTTCACTTCTTTGGTTAGGTTTATTCCTAGGTATTTTATTCTTTTTGATGCAATTGTGAATGGAGTTGTTTTCCTGATTTCTCTTTCTATTGGTTCATTGTTAGTGTATAGGAAAGCCACAGATTTCTGTGTGTTAATTTTGTATCCTGCAACTTTGTTGTATTCCGATATCAGTTCTAGTAGTTGTGGAGGGGAGTCTTTAGGGTTTTTCATGTATAAGATCATGTCATCTGCAAATAGTGATAGTTTAACTTCTTCTTTACCAATCTGGATTCCTTGTATTTCTTTGTTTTGTCTAATTGCCATGGCTAAGGCCTCCAGTACTATGTTAAATAACAGTGAGGAGAGTGGGCATCCCTGACTTGTTCCCGATCTCAGAGGAAAAGCTTCCAGTTTCTCGCTGTTCAGTATGAATGTTAGCTGTGGGTTTATCAAATATGGCCTTTATTATGTTGAGGTACATGCCCTCTGTAGCCATTTTGCTGAGAGTTTTTATCATGAATGGATGTGGAATTTTGTCAAATGCTTTTTCAGCATCTATGGAGATAATCATGTGGTTTTGTCCTTCTTGTTGATGTGGTGGATGATGTTGATGGATTTTCGAATGTTGTACCATCCTTGCATCCCTGGGATGAATCCCACTTGGTTATGGTGTATAATCCTTTTGATATATTTTTGAATTCGGTTTGCTAATATTTTGTTGAGTATTTTTGCATCTACATTCATCAGGGATATTGGTCTGTAATTTTCTTTTTTGGTGGGGTCATTGCCTGGTTTTCGTATTAGGGTGATGTTGGCTTCATAGAATGAGTTTGGGAGTATTCCCTCCTCTTCTATTTTTTGGAAAACTTTAAAGAGAATGGGTATTATGTCTTCTCTGTGTGTCTGATAAAATTCCAAGGTAAAGTCATCTGGCCTGGGGGTTTTGTTCTTGGGTAGTTTTTTGATTACTGTTTCAATTTCTTTGCTTGTAATTGGTTTGTTTAACTTTTGTGTTTCTTCCTTGGTCAGTCTTGGGAGGTTGTATTTTTCTAGGAAGTTGTCCATTTCTTCTAGGTTTTCCAGCTTGTTGGCATATAGGTTTTCATAGTAGTCTTTAATAATTCTTTGTATTTCTGTGGAGTCTGTCATGGTTTTTCCATTCTCATTTCTGATTCTGTTTATTTGTGTTGATTCTCTTTTTCTCTTAATAAGTTTGGCTAGAGGCTTATCTAATTTGTTTATTTTCTCAAAGAACCAGCTCTTGGTTTCATTGATTTTTTCTATTGTTTTATTCTTCTCAATTTTGTTTATTTCTACTCTGATCTCTATTATGTCCCTCCTTCTGCTGATTTTAGGCCTCATTTTTTCTTCTTTTTCCAGTTTTGATAATTGTAATGTTAGACTAATCCCTTCTTCAAGTGTGCCTGAATTGCTATATACTTTCCTCTTAAGACTGCTTTTGCTGCGTCACACAGAAGTTGGGGCTTTGTGTTGTTGTTGTCATTTGTTTCCATATATTCCTTGATCTCTATTTTAATTTGTTCATTGATCCATTAATTATTTAGGAGCATGTTGTTAAGACTCCATGTGTTTGTGAGCCTTTTTATTTTCTTTGTAGAATTTATTTCTAGTTTTATACCTTTGTGATCTGAAAAGTTGGTTAGTAGAATTTCAATATTTTGGAATTTACTGAGGCTCTTTTTCTGAGCTAGTATGTGGTCTATCCTGGAGAATGTTCCTTGTGCACTTGAGAAGAATGTATATCCTGTTGCTTTTGGGTGTAGAGTTCTATAGATGTCTATTAGGTCCATCTGTTCTACTGTGTTGTTCAGTGCCTCCATGTCCTTACTTATTTTCTGCCCGGTGGATCTATCCTTTGCGGTGAGTGGCGTGTTGAAGTCTCCTAAAATGCATGCATTGCAGTCTATTTCCCCCTTTAGTTCTGTTAGTATTTGTTTCACATACACTGGTGCTCCTGTGTTGGGTGCATATATATTTAGAATGGTTATATCCTCTTCTTGGACTGAGCCCTTTATCATTATGTAATGTTCTTCTTTATCTCTTGTTACTTTCTTTGTTTTGTAGTCTATTTCGTCTGATATTAGTACTGCCACTAATATCAGTGGCTTTCTTCTCGCTGTTGTTTGCCTGAAATATGTTTTTCCATCCCTTGACTTTTAGTTTGTGCATGTCTTTGGGTTTGAGGTGAGTTTCTGTTAGCAGCATATAGATGTGTCTTGCTTTTTTATCCATTCTATTACACTGTGTCTTTTGATTGGTGCATTCAGTCCATTTACATTTAGGGTGACTATTGAAAGATGTACTTATTGCCATTGCAGGCTTTAGATTTGTGGTTACCAAAGGTTCAAGGTTAGCCTCTTTAGTATCTTACTGTCTAACTTAGTTCGCTTATTGAGCTGTTATATGCACTGTCTGGAGATTCTTTTCTTCTCTCCCTTCTTGTTCCTCGTTCTCCATTCCTTATATGTTGTTTGTTTTATTCTGTGCTCTTTGTGTTTCCTTTAACTGCTTTTAGTGGGTAGTTGATTTTATTTTTTGCCTTTAGTTAGTATTTGGTTGGTCTGCTTTCTTTGCTGTGATTTTATTTTCTCTGGTGACATCTGTTTAGTCTTAGGATTGCTCCCGTCTAGAACAGTCCCTCTAAAATACCCTGTAGAGGTGGTTTGTGGGAGGCAAATTCTCTCAATTTTTGCTTTTCTAGGAATTGTTTAATCCCTTCTTCATATTTAAATGATAGTTGTGCTGTATACAGTATCCTTGGTTCAAGGTCCTTCTGTTTCATTGCATTAAATATATCAAGCCATTCTCTTCTGGCCTGTATGGTTTCTGTTGAGAAGTCTGATGATAGCCTGATGGGTTTTCCTTTATAGGTGACCTTTTTCTCTCCGGCTGCCTTTAAAACTCTTTCCTTGTCCTTAATCTTTGCCATTTTAATTATTATGTGTCTTGGCGTTGTCCTCCTTAGGTCCTTTCTTTTGGGAGTTCTGTGTATTTCCGTGGTCTGTTCGATTATTTCCTCCCCCAGTTTGGGGAAGCTTTCAGCAATTATTTCTTCAAAGACCCTTTCTATCCCTTTTTCTCTCTTCTTCTTCTTCTGGTACCCCTATAATACGGATATTGTTCCTTTTGGATTGGTCACACAGTTCTCTTAATTTTGTTTCATTCCTGGAGATCTTTTTATCTCTCTCTGTGTCAGCTTCTATGCGTTCCTGTTCTCTGGTTTCTATTCCATCAATGGCCTCTTGCATCTTATCCATTCTGCTTATAAATCCTTCCATAGTTTGTTTCACTTCTGTAATCTCCGTCTGGACATCTGTAATCTCCCTCTGGGCGTCTGTAATCTCCCTCCGGACTTCAACCCTTAGCTCTTGTATATTTCTCTGCATCTCCATCAGCATGTTTATGATTTTTATTTTGAATTCTTTTTCAGGTAGACTGGTTAGGTCTGTCTCCTTCTCAGGTGTTGACTCTGTTATTTTGGTCTGCCTGAAATTTTGCCTTTTCATGGCAATAGAGATAGTTTGCAGAGCTCGCATGAGTGACAGCTGGAAGAACTTTCCTTCTTGTTGCTTTGTGTCCTTCCTCTCCTGGGAGAACAGCGTCCTCTAGTGGCTTGTGTTGGGCAGCTGAATGCAGACAGGGCTTCTGATTCCTGCCTGGCTTCTATGGAGTTTATCTCCGCTGTTGCTGTGGGCATGGCCTGCCTCAGGCTGATGCTCCAATATGGTTGAGCCGCGTTGGAGGGGGAGCGGCCAGGAGGCTATTTTTCTTTGTGAGGGGCCTCCGTGCTCCCTGCTGCCCAGGGGGTTACAGTGCCCAGAGTTCCCCAGATTCCCTGCCGCTAGACTAAGTGTCCCAGGCAGCTTCCATCTGGTGGTGGGTACTCTGTCCCTTTACAACTTCCAAAAAGCACTTGCTTTTCTTTGTCCCAAGGGCACCAGCCTCAGGGACCCACTCACAGGTCTTACTCTCCTGTTTCCCTAGTATCCAGGACCCCACGCATACACTGTGTCTGCGTTCTGGTGTGGATGACTGGGGCTGTGTGTTTAGCAGTCCTGGGCTCACTCTCCCTCCTCACTCTAACTCCTCTCCTCTCACTGGGAGCTGGAGTGTGGGGTGCTCAGGTCCCGCCAGTCTGGGGTTTGTATCTTACCCCCTTCACGAGGTGCTGGGTTCTTGCAGGTGTGGATGTGGTCTGGATGTTGTCCTGTGTCTTCTGATCTCTCTTCTAGCAGAGTTGTCTTTGTTATATTTTCATAAATATATGTGGTTTTGGGAGGATATTTCCATGTTCTACTCATGCTGCCATCTTGGCTCCACCCCTTGAAAATATTATTTTTTAAAGTAATATTCAGATTCTTGAATGTGATTGCTTTTGAAAGTTTTTGCTCAGATAAAATTTAATAATTCTAAAAGTAAATACCATTTAATAGGAAAAATACATTTACATACCAAATACACCTAATTAAAAAAAATATTAAGCAGAACAATTCCAGAATCATTCACTGAATATCAAGCATATAGTTAATTGGGAATCTTCTTTTTTGTCACTGACCCAATATTGTAGCACTGCTTCACAGAACTGAGCCAGCAATTACTGGTAATATTTTGTAATATAAATCACAGTTATCCAATGACTGGGAAACATCTTCCAGATATATTATTTATATTTATAACATTATTATATGCAATATATATTTTTTCTTATATATGTTTTTTTCCTCAGAAGATAGAAGGTTTTCAGTTTCAGTTACTTTGAAAGTCCCCTTGAGCAAGGTGAAAGGTAGAAAGCACAGTTGAAAATCCAGTCTACTTCACAACTGAATTACCTTGAGGGCAATTGTTGACTTTGGGTGTAAGGATTTTAATTTCACTTTTTCCTATTTATAACCATGCACACACAAATCAACATGACTTTAGGTAGGATATTTTATTTTAAATTCCTGGATAGTTTACATGCTAAATTAATCAGAAATGAAAAATGTACCATGGTTTCACAGAGAGAGAACTGAATTATCTCATAAATATAATGAAGTATCCAGAAAGTTGCACTGGTCACTATATAAATTAGTACCATAAGAGTCAATGGATAGATAAAAAAATAACAGCCCTTTTAATGTTAAAAGAGATGTTATATCATCCAATTTATTACAGTATTTAAATAATAGATAATATATAGATAAATAATAGATAACAGAGGTAGTATCTTTTCAGATAAATGAAGAATTCTTTGAATAAAATATATAGAGAGCTCATATCATGAAATACATATTAATTTTAACAATTTAAATGACATTAACATCAAATGATATTAGCTTAAGTATTACAATATTTTCATGCAAAAATAATATACAAAATAAATTTGTAGCCAATTGTATATGAAATTAATATGCTTATTAGAGCATGTGTACATATATATGAATTAAGCCAAGAGGTAACTCTCTTTTTTATTATTAAAATATAGTTTATATATGATAATATATGGTTTCAGGTATACAACACTGTGATTCAACAATTATATAAATTATGGAATGCTTGCCACAATAAATGCAGCTACCATCTATCAATATTCAAAGTTACTACAATATTATTGACTATATTCCTTATTTTCTACTTTTCATTCCCATGTTTACTTATTTTATAAACAGAAGTTTATACCTCCTTATCCCCTTGACCTAATCCAATTAAAAGATGAGCAGAGGACTTGAATGTATATTTTTCCAAAGAAGACAAACAGGGGGCCAACAGACACATAGATACAGCTAATTCTTTTTAGAACAACATACAGGGATTTTGAAAATTGAAATATTTTTAAGTAACTAGCTCTACAGAAATTGTTTTACTTGTGTTAAGGAATGTTACATTTAAATCATTTTGAAAAGTTTACATTTTACAAAAGTTAAATCCTGAATTGCACTACAGCTACAATTCATATAGGATAAAGGTTCTGACAATTCTAGAAGGATGACGTTAAAAGTTAGGTGGCGCTTGACTATAGCATCAGCAAGAATTAAGGTATAGGTATGTCAAGGTAGGAATGACTACTGACTATGCATAAGCCTAACAGCATCTTAAGAATATAGACAAAATGTGTTAAGAAAACAAGTTTTAGCTCAAAAATGACTAATATTTTTACCCTTGGGAACAAAGCTAATGTCTGAGTTAAAGAGACAGATTGTTAGTGAGTTGTCAGCATAGCCATCCATCTGGAATTGTTTTTCCCCTGTTGTTTTTCAGTTTTTCTATTAGAACAATTCCCTCTTTGTTGAACAAAATGAAAAGTACCATGCAATTAACATGAATATGCTTTGCTTTCAGAGTATTTTTTGGCATTATAGTTGTGTCTGACATTTAAGGAAATCATCTAATTGGTCCCTGTCTACACTTATCAATATGTGAAGCAGATTTTATATTTTGTATTACTGAAAACAAAGTTGGTAAATGTTAAGTTTTTTATAGTGAAATAGTTCTTATGGTGTGCCATCTTTATAAACTGTTTAATTTTTTATAAAATGTTTAATATTTAAAATTAGTACTATATTTGTACAAAAATATTTATAGGGCAGAACTATGTTAAAGACCCTGAGCTTAGACTTTTAAAAATAGTTATATTTTAAGCACAAAATATAGTTGGCCAAAGATAATTTTATTTTTCAATATGTTGCACCTATTTTACATAGTGGCATATAATTCAACTCTATATTTAGTTTTGTGTCTTACATATTAGCACATAACACACACAAGACACAAATGCAGAAATATCCTCCATAATAAAACTTGTGATATGAAATTCTAAACTGAGATTTCTTACTCTTTTTTGAAATTAATCAATTTAAAGAATGTTAACTGAGATACATGCATATTTTGAGTCATTCTTGTTTGAGTTCAACCCAAAATGGGGTTTGGAAGTTATCAAGAGGAATGCAAAGTGGAAAACTCAGCCAGATAAGAAGTTTTTGTAGGTTTGTCTTTGAGGAATAAAAGGAAAGTGACATAAAACAAAACCTACACCCCACTGTTACAGACAGCAAGGTTGAAAAAGCTCAGTGAGAAGTTCTGCTAGGGATTAGTTTCTAATACGGGTGGAATTAATGCTGTTTGATTCTGTGCTTTGGGAGAGAATGTAAGAAGTATTTACTCAGCAACATACAAGGACTGAAACTTAATGAATCACATTTAAAAAAAAGTCTTTCAGAAGGTCTGCGAATCCCAAGAATGTGACAAAGAATCTAACTGTATTCAAATGCGTGATGAAATCTCACTGAAGCTGGTGGGGAAACAAGGTGCTGACCTAAGTGACTCTGGAGATGAGTGGAGTCTGTAAGAATAAAGGCAAAAGAGACTGTATGTAAGTACTGTTTTGTACTGTAAGTTCTGTATTACAAATGTTTCCCACAGGAGTACAAGTTAAAGGTTGTGAATTCACTATTCATATGTACTAAAATTGAATAGCACAGTTCAATGGATGGCAGATGGTGGGATCCAGTTTTCTCATTATTTAAGTAGGAAGGTATAGACCAGCAAAGACAAGAGGCTAGAATGATTCATGTGATTGCAGATGATTGTTGCAAATAGTATAATTTAGTATAATTAAGATATGGCTGATAACATATAGGGTTATACATAGATACGTGTATATACATGGGTGGTTATACACATATGTATTTTCCTTCCCTGTCACCTCAGAGAACCTAGAAGCAATCACACTATCAAAGAGCACACCTTGTAATTGACCTTGGTTTTCAATACCAATTTTCCAATAAAAGAAATCTAGGTTCCTTGGTAAAATGGCTGATTGCATGTTTGGGCAGGAGATACACACAATGAGCCTGGATGTTTGTATTGTGCAGGAAAGTGAAGTCCTCAAAAGAAAAAAACAAAAAAACAAAAAACCACAAAAGCTGAAAACAAAAACACCCCACAATGATGAAGATACGTCCAAGGGATGCAATAGGCAACTAAAAAGCTCCCAATATGAGCAACAAAATAAATAAAGTACTACTGGAATGTAATTTTGTATCCAAAATAAATTTTCATTAGCTCACATCAATGAGCAAATACTTAAATAACTTAATACACGAATATTTGAATAAATGCATGTGGAAATAGAAAATAATTTACTGTGCAGAGGAATTCCAAACAATTTATGCAGATATACTACATATTGATATATACCAAAGGGGTGGAGTATAACCTCCCACTCCTCAAGTGTGGACTGCACATACTGACATCCTCCAAAGAGCTCAGGATGAAAAGCATGGAAAACAAAAGTGTATAGTGCCCAAACTGAAAAGCACTACTTCAGCCAGATATCAAGGTTAACACCAGCAGTAATAAGTCATTTTAATAATATATATCCTTAATACACTATGATGAGGGATACACTTGACCTATGTAGTCTTCTTATCAAAACACATAAACTCAGTCTAATCACTGGAAAAGTATCAGACAAATTCAATTGAGGGACATTCTATAAAAGACCTAAGCAGTACTCCTTAAAACTGTCAAGATCATCAACAAGAAGGAATTTCTGAGAAATTACCAAAAATGGGAAGGGCCTCATAAGACATGATGACTAAATGTAGTGTAGTATCTTAGATGAGACGCGGAACAAAAAAATCAGAAATAAAAGTGAAGGAAATTTGTACAGAGCATGGATTTTGATTAAACAAAGTATATCAATATTGGCTCATTAATTGTGAGAAATATACCTTACCACTCTATGATGTTAATAATAATACAAGGAAACTGGGAATGGGATATGAGGGAACTCTCTGTATTATCTTCACACTTTTTCTGTAAATCTAAACTATTCTAAAAATTTTTTTTAGGTATACTGAGAAGAACTAGAAATGGAGAAGAATGGCATTAATATTTTGTAACAACATAAATACTGTATCTATAAACCACTTACCGGGCAAAGCAATCCTAGCTATACCTCTTTCACCTTTGATAACACCCCAATATTGTGCATGTGCATGAATACACCACACACACACACACACACACACACACACACACACACACACACCAGTTTCTGTTGCAAGGAACATAGTAACTCTAAAATATTAATGATACCAGTTACTGGAAATTGAATTAAAATTCATCTCTCTACTACCAACACTGAAAAAATATAAAAAGAAAAAAAAGTACTTTAAGAGCAAGGTGATATCTTTTTGGATAGCTCTTTGCACTAATTTTTTTTTTTTTTTTTTTTTGCTTAACACTATTTTTTTATTAAGGTATTATCGATATACAATTATCGATATACAATCTTATGAAGGTTTAACAAGAAAAACAATGTGGTTACTACATTCACCCTTATTATTGAGTCCATCCCCATGCCCCACTGCAGTCACTGTCCATCAGTGTAGTAAGATGCCACAGAGTCCCTACTTGTCTTCTCTGTGCTCCACTGACTTTCCCATCTTTGCACTAATTTTTAAACTGTAAGTCTGTAAGTATTTTCTGCTAGAATAATGATTATTTTGTGTATTTACTTTGAGAATTATTCTAGAAAGAAAGAGAGGAGCATTATGGGTATGATATTTGGTGAATTAAATTACAGTTGTAAAATACTCTAAAAATTATATGTAATAACAAGTAAAAGCTGAATTTAGGTAAAGATGAGGGTTTGGTGGGACATGTCATGCATAGGAAGAGATGAGAGTCATATGGGCTTATGTTAGATTTAAAATCATGTAGGAGCTAAGTTTATATATAGAATGGAAATTTCTTGTTACTGGCATCATGTAGTCTTCTCCTTAAAGTGCTCAAAATGAATATGGAGCATATTCCAAGATACTAACAAAGGAGCATAGTAGTAAGTGATTATTTTACTTGTAGAAGAAAGATATCTTATATGTGATGATGTTATCTCTATCTATCTGATTAGCCAGAATAATGTGAAGACTTATGAACAATGTAGAGACGTCTATCTCAGGCAGATCTCATCTTATAATATATTTTTAAGGCATGTGCAGCCTACTTAATAGCATCTCATATTTTTTGCTGGCAAAAACAGTCTTCCCCAAGATGACCAGGTAGGTCATACAAGTAGAGTACCAAGTGGTATGTTCTAGTCAGATAAATGACCATTTCTTTCCCTGGCACAAAAATTCCTCTTAGTTTTCCTATCAATGAACATTTCTTTTTGAAAAATCTTAATTTGTCTGGTTTAGATAATAATTTATATTTGAGAACTATTTTAAGCCAATGGTAATACAGGGCTGGCTCAAGTCAAATAATTATAAATAGATTTTTCCTTGTATTTTAAGATTTCAACTAGTTTCCATCTTTATTTCTGCTAAACAAGTTCATGACCTCTCATTAATGACTTGTCAGTGTGCATGGGACTAATTTTGACTTAGGTCCTTTTTTATTTCAGTAATTAAAGTAATTTAAAAGTTTTAATTAGAAAGTATATACTTTATGGCCAGTAACAGAGAAAGGAAAATGTCACTTCGAGAGCGATTCTTTTCTACAGTGTTCCTACTGTGCCAGAAAATTACAGTATGTCCATCTTTTAATTTAGCTCAGTAATAATGGATTTCCACCTGCACATATAATGTTTCCCAATTTTTTAAAAGCTTGATGCTTCAGTGGAAATATGTGATATGCTGCTGTGATAGTGTTTTGCTATAACATAGTATTAAACGTGCATAGATAAGCCCAGGAAATGTTAGAACAGGAGGAGGCCAGGAAACTATCCTGGTTCTATTGTAGTTAAGGTAGAGCCACAGTTGTGTGGTGTCAGGGTTTGTCTTTTAACTGCAGCAATTGCTTAATTACCTTTTGAGATCTGTTTACTCTAGTTTTTCTCACTGTCTGGGTAATTTAGTTTTAACTACTTGGAGAACTACACAGCTTTTTTATTTTCAATTCTGTCTTTTCTTGAATTTCAGATCTTCAGTTTCTCTTTGTGGTGTCTTAGAAAATGATGCCTAGTGAATTCATGTATTGAGAAACAGAGAGGGAGGGAGTGAAACACAGAACCAAGAAACATTGGACAATGTCTACCTCTTGAGGAGTCAAAAATTACAAAAGTGAGAAAGCATTCTCAACAGTATTCTTATTGTTTTCACCTTCCTATCAACCTCCAATAACACTGAGTGTTAAAGAGGTTGCAAATAATTGAGTATTAAATCTCTCTCATAGGAATGCGTTTGTTATACTCTTGTGAGGGCCTTTGGACAAAAATTTAAATCATTTAAATTGTGCAAGTGCTTTGAACCAGCAAATTTCCTTCTATTAATCTATCTCCAGGAAAGATCCATAGTTACGTTCAAAATTTTAACCAAAAAGCTAAATATAAAAAATACCTTAATATTTAAATATTAGGTAATAGGATGGGATGAAAATAATTGAATGATAGAGAAAATATTCAATGCTATCAATGATACGAAAATATGTTAACTGTGGTTTAAGAGAAGTGTATTCTGTTAAACAGTACACAACATATATATATATATATATATATAATATATCATGATCCCTGTTGCATTCATAAAAGGATGCGTGTATGTGTATGTGTGTGAATGTGTGTGTATGTTTGCTATCACTGCTCTGTCTCCACTGTTTCCACTTTGCTCTGAGCCATGATCCCCCCTCAATCTCCTAACTTCTCCCCTAATGCCTCTCCTATCCTCAATGTATTCACAACACAACTCTCATAGTAATGCATTCACACTAAAACCCAGATAAAGATCATCTCTTTGCTCAAAATCTTGCAGAGGCTTCCCATTTCACTCAAAGTGAAGCAGAAGTCTTCACAAGTGCCTAAAAGGCCCTGAACGATTTAGTTCCTAGTTAACAAAGGGAATTATCACCAGTTATTCCATGCGGCCTCCCACTATTTTCCATCTCATGCATTCCTCTCAGGTCACATAGGTCTTCTCATTCTTTTTGAAAATGTCAGTGCTCTTTACTGACAAGAGTTTGATTTATTTACTCCTTCGACATGCATCATATTCCCCCAAGATATCCAAATTGCTACCTGTTTTGCTACCTTTACTCAAATCTTACCTTCTCAGTAAAATGCATGCTCACTGCTGTTTAATACCACCATCAGTCCTCAGCCCTGTTAGGAGTAGCAACTCATCTTTTCCTGTTTACTTACTCCTTCCAATGTGTTCTGTATTTATTTACTTATTTGGTATGTTTATCACTTCTGTGTTTATTATTTGTCACCCTGCTAGATTATAACTGCAAGGAGGGAATTTTGTGACAGTTACTCTTGTATCCCAAGCAGAGGGGTGGCTGTCCCATTTGCCCCATTGTAGATGTTCAACACCTATTTGCTGAATGAAGTTTTATATCTGTACATGTAGGTACATAAGAATCAGTATTTTAACCAAAAGGATAATTATATAAATGGGATTGTCTCAAGATGGCAGACTTACAAAATTTTGTAGTTCATTTGCAACAGCATTTCCAAAATCTATGCTATAAGTGTGGAATATTTATATTACCTAAATTACAGGAAGGAAAAAATGTGAATTATGAATTTTTTTGAATAGTGGTATAAACTCAATCTCATTTTTTGATAATTTTAAGTTTTTTTCCTAAGATTTTAGTATTTGTAAAACAATAGGTAGAAAATCAGAGCTCCCCACAAAATGTCTAAACATGATAATGTTTAGAGACCATATGCAGTTCATCTTTTTGTTATTACACTTTAGAGAGTTACTCACATCTTTAATACCCTTAGAAAAAATTAATTTTAAGCTATTGTTTTCATACCATTTTATGATTAGCCTTTCATTTTCTCTAAAACATCAAGAATGTTTAAATATAAGTCTATAGAGGTGATATCAGCTGAAGATAATACTATACATAATTATGCATATATAAAAATTCATAAAATGCATATTTAATATATAAAGCAGTATTGATTTCAAATGCTTTCAAAATTTTAAATATGCTGCCATCCAACCATTAAACCTTATTGAGAAATGTGATGGTGTTTTTACTTTTTCCTACGTTAAATGACAAGATTTCTAGTGACAGGCCATATTTAGTAAGTGGAGTCATCAGACACGGGGTTCACAAAAGAAGGTGGTTGAAAGCATATATTATAATCAGAGCATCAGTATAGATGAAAAACAGAACAGACGTGCTCATAATCCCCCTAGCCTTCCTTCTGTCATCTCGCAAGTTACAAATAAACAGAAGAGATAGATGGAATAAATGTATTAAGAACCACTTAAACAAAAGTTGCTTTTCTCATTGTCGACAGGCTGTTTGTATTTCTATTACATAATATCTCATTTTTAATCCAAATGTGCTTTTAATGAAACTTTCTGTTTTTACTACTAATACAATTCATTAACAATCACTTTACTATAAATATGATCATAGTTCTTTCATTATTGTCTTAGTATATATATTTAGGAGTGGTATTTCTTTTTTTTGAATATATGTGTGGTATTTCTTTTATGTAAATCCACACATTTTATTCTTCATATATGTCACCATGACCTCTAGAAAAAAATTTGTTAATCTGTAATTCTACCAATTACATCAGATGGCTTGACATACATCAGATGGCTTGAATCCTCAAAGATAGGTATTCCATTAAATGTGTTGTGAATATAAAAATTTCATATTTATATCACTCTTATTAGGACAGAGTGATGACTTCTAAGCTCCTTACATGTGTGAACAGAAACTGGAACCTACCTGAAATGTATTTTGGATCATCATAAAGAGCTCTTGGCAGCCCAAGAGAAGTGGCTGCTGCAATAATGTTAAAGCCCTGGTGTGGTAAATATGACCCTAAATATGACTGCATTTTCATATATTTAATATATATTTATGTATTCTTTTGTCTTACAGCACTTTTTAATTTTTATCATGTGAGCAATATGACCTTAGTGATATCTTCAGTTAGTCATGTCTATTGAAATACATATGTGCTGGTACACTGAGAATGCATGAAGAGCCACAGGTTGAGATAGAAAACATTTGTATCACCCTAGAATGCTCCTTTTTATCTCCCTCTTAGTTAATACTTCTCCAGAAGTCACCACCATTCTGATTTTTATCAACTAACTTATTCTTGAACATGATAAAATGGGACTGTACTATTTACTACACACTAATTTGTATCTAACTTCTTTTGGTCAACACACTTTGTGTAAGATTCATCTATGTTGTTCACAGTAGTAGTACTTCACCTTTTAAAAACTTCCTCTGAGGCATTCCATTCCAGTAGTATCTCATAATTATTTATCTATAGTTTTGTCAGTTGTCATTTTGTTTGTTTCCAGATTTTGTATACAATAGATAAAGTTCTATGAACATTCTTTCACATGTTTTTTGGTTGATACACATGTAGGAGAGGGATTTCTTGGTCACAGGGAGTTAGCTGCTCATCTTTAGAAGATAATAGGCAATGAAATTTCAAATGAGTAATATTATGACTTATGAATGTTATTTTTCTTTCCAAAAAGTAATTTTTTGTCTTTATTTTTTGGATATTTCACTTGTTTTTGCATTTTAATGATCCCCGTTAGCTTTATTATTTCTTTAACTTTTGCTTTTAATTTACTTTGCTTTTCCTAATCCTTTGATATGAAAACTTAAATCACTAATTTTTAAGATTCCTTCTTTTTTAAGTATGTGTATTTTGTCATTAGTTTCCCTTTTAGCAATGATTTAGGCTCATCATGCCATACTTTATTGTTTAGTTTCAAATTCTATTTCTCATTTGCCTATGGGTATTTAGGGTTATATTAACATAGAGAAACAAAGTAGGGTTTAAGTCTAACAAAATATAATTGACAACATGAGATTTTAATAGTTTCAGAAATAATGTCTCTTTAGGCAAAGAACAGTAAAGTACCTGAAAACAAGTATCTATGTCTTTGAATCTACTCACTTTTCAGCTTAAGAAGAAAATTATATATCCAATTGGATATCAACAATTTTTGCGTTTTCTTATGCTTTATAATTTTTTGTTGAAACATAGACATGATATACAGGTTAAACTGAAGAAAACAGGCCTTTGGTAATACAGTGGTAAGGTATGGGGAGTGGGGAAGTGGTTTGTGGTCTACAGCCTTCTGATCAGGTCTCAGTCTTTTGATGAGCCTGTACCTTGAGGTCTGCAACCTTGATCAGTGCTAAAAGGTGTTTCGTTTTGTTCCTCACCCACTTGGGTGGGACAGGATGGCTAGAGGGGCCTCGAGGTGGGTATTTCCTTTCTCTAGGTTGGTTAGGCTCTGATAAAACCACAGTGTGTTAGGCTGCAATAAAATAGTTTATTTCCCTGGAGGGTAGGCCTTCTTAAGAAGAACAGAATGTTTTGGCATATTTCAAATTGATTACTTTTCCCTCTTCCTCCCAAAAGCTGGAGAGGTTTTTCTCTGATCTTCATTGTGAGAACCTGATAGAGGTCCTAGAGGAAAAGCTTGCAGAAGTGTGAGGGCCCCCTTTGGAGTGGGTCCTCCTGGAGTTTTTAACTCTCAGGCTGGACCACTCTGAGCCTCCAGCAATTCATCAATCACAGCTCAGGTTTTCCTACTCTGTTACTTGTTCCTGTAGTGGTTGCTGAAAGGGAATTTTGCTCTATTACATGCTAATTCTTTGTACAATCTACCTGTCTGTCTCTACAAGTTGGGGAGCATGGCTTTGCTGCAGCACCAGCGAAGTCCATCTTGCTGGGTATTGCTTACAGTTGGAGAATACATTGAGCCAAATAAGAAGCTGAAAAGAGACATTTTAAACTGCAGTTCAATGTTTTCAACAAACTGAAAAATAGCGGAATTGAAAATGACCTGAAGATATTACTTATGGCTCCAAATAATCCACTGTTTTCTAAGTCTATTAAATGCTTGAATACGTTTGTAACATATCAAAAAGAAGAAACAGAAACAAAAACAAAACATTTCAGCTGAAGATCCGTGAACATTATTCTAAGTGTTAGTGAGTAAAACAATGAGTAGAATCAATTAAAAACCATTCTGAAAAGCTCTGCGATAGACATCTTCTAAAATAGTTCCCAATGATCCCTAAATCCTGATAGCCATGTCCTTGTGTAATTTCTTCTCCTTGAGAGTGGCTAGTTCTAAGCAAAAGAGAAGGAAAAGCCATTATTTTAGCTAAACACAGTAAGCAGACATGTGTAAGTGGCAGATGTGGCTTATTCTATTGGCTTTTTGATAAACTGATGCCAATCACCTGCTTTATTGCTGCAATGCAGCTGAGAGTTTTAGAGAAGGCTTTTGTGATTCTTGTCTTTCATGATTTCCTAAAGGTCAGCTTCTATTTGACACATTTTAATGGTGCTGTAAGCAACTAATTTGCTGAATTAAATAATTACCTGCTAATGTATGTAAGTGATGTATATGTATATGATGAAAGAAAAACTGATGAATACTCTTTTAGAATGATAGAGAACAGGAGATGCTCACAGAAATACTAATCTAAGCAATGTGAAAGATCTAACTTGCAGTTATCACATATTGTGGCAGAAACTGAAAGCCACTTTCTGTCTTTCCCACTTTGCACTCTAGGATTTAATAAATTTGATGGAGCTGAAAGATTAACATGACAAGAAGAGACTGAGTGTGATTAATTGGGAGAAAAAGAAAGAAAAGGGTTGAGAAAGGCCAAGGAGGAGGAGGAAGACAGATGCTGTCCAGGTGCCTATTGAACAGGAGTGAACAGTCATTTAGGTGCCACTGGGATAGAAAATGGGAGCCCTTCTGTTCATCATAATTGAAGGAAGAGAACATGTGGAGTAAGAAAGAAGAGACATTTCAAAATCTCCAACTTCTCTCCTTTAGAATAGGCTGGAAAATATAAATTGAGTTTTCAGTTTGTGTTGTATAAAACATAAAACATACAAAGTTCTTTCCATCATGCTCTCCTAGATAGGTCATTCTTCCTAAATACGCACTAGTTCAAGACTTGGTTAGCTGTTGGAGATAATAACCCTATAGTATGGTTTAACCTACTATAGTTCTGTATGGAATTTAGGGGATGCATACTTGTTTTACTTCATTTACTTCTCATAAGAACATGAAGATTTTTAGTCCTCTTCTTTATAGAGACAATATCACTCTGTAATTGACAATAAAACTGAAAAAATGCATGTAAAAAGATTAACTTGTGAACTTTAGAGCACTCTGCATATTTTGTTAGACTGTGAGCTCTTTTAAGGGCAAAACTGTTCTAAAGTCTGAGCATTTTTTTATATATACAAAATAAGTACTTGTTAAAGGTGAGTTAAATGAATAAATAAATGCTCTAAAAACCACTCTTTTATGAAAGAGCCTGAGAAGTCGGATCTACATGCTATTTGTATCTCCAGAGTTTTGGATCCAAAACATGTTTTTTCTAACACTATAGACACATTGATCTCTTCATCATTGATACACATTTTCAAATTAAAGACCATGATATTTCAGTTCTCCCAGTGCCTTGGTTATAACTTTTAAAACAGTACAAAAATACATGATATGATACATACTACATTTCAAATTGTGTGGGCTGAAATGAATTGTTAGAATCAGAAAACATAGTCTTCTGATGGATGCTGTATTTGTTAATGTAATGCAATTTACCCACACATCTATAGCATCTATATAACTATGTCTATTTCCATACATAAATGTTTCCAGAGACTTACTTGTTCTTAAAAATACATTTACTCTTATATTCAAATACATTTTATGCAAAGGAAAGAATTATTCTCAACTATATATTCAACCACTTTGAGAATTTTTACAGATAAAAGCAGAACAACCTTTAAAGAAAACAAGCTTACAGAATTAATTTTTCACAGTAATAGGGCATGAAAATAAACCCTAATGAAGATAATGCAAGTGATTATCATAATATATGAGCATGGAGAAAATAAATATGCAATGTGGGCTAATTTAAATTTAAACATAATTGTCAGTCAATGACACACAAACCTAAATATTTTATGCTTATCAGTGAAGATACAAATACCTTGTCTGACACCCACACATTTAAAAGAGCCATTCTGAAACTGCATCCTGCTGAAGCTCAGGAAAGTAAGTGACTGTAGAGCAAATAACACATAATGGCTCCTTTTGAGCTCCCCGTCACATGTCACATTATCACATTTTAAGCAAGTTTTTCTGAATGCATGGCTATAGAGTCAAAAGAATGCGTGTGCTGCTGGTGCCACTGGGGTTTTGAAGCCAAGGAGAAATATGCACCTGTAAGTTTTATGTAAACATAACCAAAATAAACAAACAAGACAGAATAAATTATCAGCATACCTGGCACATTTTCCCAAATAGCATATTTGTTCAATATCAAGGAAATGTTATTAAGTATCTCTCCTGGATAAGGCACTGTGCAAGGCAGGAATTACTTTGTTTAATGGATTTAATATATTATCTACAAAAAGGTACCTTTTTCTTAGTTTCAGAATAAAGTCAAGTAAACATAACATAATTACATAAGAAAGAAATCAACAACCTACTAGAAATGATACAGGTAAAAAAAAATCACTAAAAAATGATTCAATCAGCTGTAAGAGGGAAGAAATGAAGAGGTAGCATTTGAACCGGCCACTGAACACTTGGAATCATTCTTCTGTGTCAATTGTAAAAGTAAAAATTTGAGTTCTATAATAAAGTTAAATGAGAGAGTTCATTTAAACAATCTCCTTTACAAAATGTATTCTCGTGAAAGAAACTCAGTATTGTGAAAAAAGTATTTGATCATTATAAGTATACTGTATGTACCACTTAATTTTCATTATCTCTTCAACAAAAAGGTCTAAAACAAGAGTTGTTGGTTTAGTATGGATATATAAACATTCAAGAGTGGGGATGAGAATGTGTAATATTAATTTATTTTCTTCCTTCAACATAGGTATCCATACTATCTTTGAATCACTATGTACATTAAATTTATGAGTATTATTTCCCTATTATACATCATTTAAAAAACCCAATTATTTGCAAAAACCTTTGCATGGAGTATATTCATCAGCATTAAAGCCATTTTATAAGGTATTTCATAGCTTTTGCTTTAACCTAATTTCTTGAGATTCACTATTTCAAGATTTCTTGTCTGAAAATTTTCACAATAAATTTTAATTTATTCTAAACTACAAATATTTTCCACAATATAAGGAACTTTTTTCCATTTTTCTTATATAAATATATATATGTATATATAAATCTATTTACTATGTTGCTTTGGAATGGAGTTTTTAAAAATTCTCTTTAAAATGATACGTAAAATAGGTATCAAAATTAGTATGAATTCAGAATATTTCCAGTATACATGTATATTCTTATATATTATATATGAATTAAATTAAATTTATTAAGAGTTTTATCTTGGATAACTTTGGAAAATAAATCTTACCTACACTCAATTATTTACAGTATATTATAGCTAATTCTCAGAGCAGCTATATAATATAACCAAGTGTTAATCGAGTTTTCAAGTAGGGAGATTACAGTTAGACTGAACACAATGAAACCACTTGTTCAGGGCTGGACAAAAATGGAAAGTGAAGGGAGCTGAGGTGAAAGCTCGGGCTGGTTCACTTTAAATATGTGGGCTTCCTACCATATCATGCTTTGCTCATGTTCAATCTGCTTAGGCTGCTGTAACAAATACCATGGACAGGGTAGCTTACACAGCAGACATTTATTTCTCACATTTCTGGAGGCTACGGAGTCTGAGATCAAGGTCCCAACAGATTTGATTTCTAGTGAGGGCCCTCTCTCTGTCTTGCAGATGACTACCTTTTTGCTGTGTCCTCACCTGGCAAAGAGCTCTGGTCTCTCCTCCTTTTTTTTATAAGGGCACTAATCCCACCCTCATGACTTCACCTAAAGCTAATTACCTCCCAAAGGTCTCACTTCCAAATACTATCATGTTGGGAGTTAAAAGTTTTAATATATGAATTGTGGAGGGATAAACATTCATTTGTTTCATTTGTAAATGTCAAATCTTGAAGTTTGCTTATTTAAATTACATGGCTATGATGGTATAGACATATTATCTATACTCATTATATATATATTAGTGATATGTTAAGTAAAGCATTATTTTATTTTTATATACCTGTTATAAAGCATTTTAGAATATAATTTTCAACATAATATATTGTTTTACGAGTGTGTTTTTAAAACACATCTGTTCTGTATATGAAATATACAGATTCAAGAAAATTTTTGTATAAGTCTATATAATTGACCAATTGTTATGGACACCTGGAATTGTCTGCCCAGTACCACTTTCCTTATAACAGCCAACCCCCTATTCAAATATTAGTGCAGGATCTATTATATTAGTACACTATGCTTTTACCTTCTTGATGAAAATCATATCCCTAGGTTAATATCCAGCTAAAGCTAGGTAACTCCTAGAAGCTCATTTCTGGATTCAGTGGTTTGGTTCATACATCATCTGACTTAAACTAGGTCAGTTTCTTAATAACATTTGGACCTCATTCATGAAGAGTATGAGTTCAATCTCAATAACTGCTGTGAAACTAGAGATTTGTTTCCATGTATATATAAAGATACAGTGAAATAGAGTGAGCTTAACAATCAGAAAGGAGAGATAAAGACAGAATGACACTTTGGGTCATTGTCATAGATGTATATGTGATCTTTCTGGAGTTATCTTTCGTCTTTTGTGTGGATTCTGTAAGTCAATACATTCCCTGTTTTGTTTAATTTTGTTTGTGTTTCTTTTATTCATAATGAAAAGTTATAACTAGTACAGAAATTTGTACCTGATATAAGGTGTTTACACATCAGTCACTGAAACATAAAAACAGTGGAATCATGTGCTTGGGACCATGACAATTCCTCTCCAGGGTTGCAAAATCAGCCCATTTTATTGTGCTGTTATGAAACAGATTAAAATAGGATCCATTTCTCTTGAGACTTGAATCATGTGCCCTCTGAAATCTGTGTTTGGTGGACATATTTACCTACCTATCACAGTATTTATCTATTACACTTACCTTCTTACGGGCCTCAGCAAAATCATGACAGTACATATCCATCTCCAAAGTGATTCTATTTGTAAATGTGAAATGATTAACTTGAGATGTAGCCTGGAAAATATTCCAAGATGAGTAAATCTTTCTCACCTATTTTTTTTTTCATATATGCTCCAAGGAAGAGATTTGAGCCAAGATTCAGTGTGGGAAAGAGTCTTTGGGTGAAATGAAGAGACAGAATCCTGGAGGATACATAAGGCATACATCAAAAAGGAAAATGAAAAATAAAAATTATCCTGCCCCAATAAGACCTTTATGGTAAGGGTAATTTCATTGTCTGGCAAACATTTTCCTTCAATTGCACAAGGATTAATGCCCAAATTGATGTGTCAACAGAAATGGATTGCTAAAGCATGGAGCCACTGTAGGAACCATAGCCAGTGTGTGCCTTTGTGGACTCTGAAGATCCTGTTCAAAGACAATTCTCTAATTGGGCAATATTTTGGGAAGCCAGATTAACTCACCTAGGAACTGTTTTACTGACATGGAATGGAGTCAAAAAACAGTTCCTCATCAAATACCTAGTCTTATAAATTACCCAACAATTCCTGACCAGTATAATGCAGAATGATTTATTTATGGATAGGTAAATAAAATTCACCCCTTTCCTCCTTTCTAAATTAGAATCATACTTCAGATAGCTTCTCTTCTTTTTCAGTTTGTTTTTATTTATCTTAAAGAGTTTTACTGAGGAAATATAATTGACATATACATAAAATAAAATGCACTTATTTAAAGTGCAAAATTTGATGTTTTGATAAATTTACTTGTGAGATAGATGCCCCATATCCCTTTGTAATCTGTTAGCCACCCACTGCCGTCCCCATATCCCAAAAATCAGTGGTGTTTTTGTCGCTATAGATCAGTTTGCATTTTCTAATATTTCATGTATTTGGAGTCCTACATTTATCTAGTATTCCTCTTTGGCTTCTTTCACTCAGCATAATTATTCTGAGGTTTACCCATGTTATTCTGTGTAGCAATAGTTCATTCCTTTTTATTGCTTAGCATGAGTAAACCACAATCTGTTCACTTATTAACTAGTTTATTTCCAGTTTGGGGATATTACAAGTAAAACTTCTGGGAATATTTGCTTTCAAATCAATGTATGGATATTGTGCTTTGCTAGGCACAATAATGGCTCACAAAAGGTGTCTGTGTCCTAGTCTCTGGAACCTATGTTACCTTGTATGGCAAAAGGAAATTAAGGTGGCAGATGCATTTAAGGTGGTTAATTAGCTGACCATGACATGGGGAGATTATCTAGGATTGTCTGAGAGGTTCCAGTGCAATCACAAGTCCTTAAAAGTAGAGACAGAATTGATAATCAGGGAGACGTGAGGTGAAAAGGACTTGACTTACTATTGCTTGCTTGGAAGATGGAAAGGTACTAAAATCAAAGAATGTGCACAGAATTTAGAAGCTGCAAAGAACAAGAACACAGATTCCCCCTAAAGCTTCCAGGAAGGAGATAGTCCTGCCAATACCCTTGTAATTTTAATTGACTCCCCTGTTGAATTTCTGAGCTAAGAACCGTAAGACAATAAATTCATATCTTTTAAGCCACTAAATTTGATTTGTTATGGCAACAAAAATCCAATACATAAGACTTCATTTATCTTGCATAACTATGTAGGTGTGGAATGTGTGGATCACAGAGTAGATAAATGTTTAAATTTCTAATAAATTGCCAAACTATTTTCAAAATTGATTATGCCGTTTTACATTCTCACTCAAAGTCAGAGTTTCAGTTGCTCCATATCTACATCAACAACTGGAATGGTCAGTCTTAAATTTTAGTCATTCTAGTAGGTATGTAGTGGTATCTCATTTTGGTTTTTAATTTAGTTTTCCCTAGTACTAATGATATTGAGCATCATTAACTGTGCTTGTGTTCTATACATAAGACTTCTTTTGAGAAGTCCATTTTCTTTCTTTTGAGAAATGTCTATTGAAATATTTGCCTATGTATTTATTGGATTGTTTTCTTACTGTTTTGAGAGTTCTTATATATTCTGGACACAAAATTTTTATCAAATATATGATTTGCAAGAATATTCCCCAGCATGGGTTTATCTTTTTATTCTCTTAAGAACATCTTACAGAAGTTTTAAATTTTGATGATGTTCAATTTATCCATTTTTCTTTCATGAATCATGCTTTTTGTGTTGTATGTAAAGTATCTTTGCCTAATGCAAGATCTCAGTGAATTTTTCTCATGTTTGATTAAAGTTGCATTGTTTTAGGCTTCATATTTAAGCTTTTAATTCATTTTGATTAATTTTGATATATGAGACTAATATTGAGTATGATGTAATTTTGCATATGGTATGCTACAGGTGAAAGTTTATTCTTACATATAATTATCTAATAGTTTAAAAACCATTTGTTGAAAGGCTATCCTTTTCCAATGAAATATGCCTTTGCATCTTTATCAAAAAACAGTTTTGTATTCATTGATATACTGGGGTCTCTGCTCTATTGATATATTTGTCATTTTTATACTAATACACTGTTTGGATTACTATAATGTATTTTGAAATAAGTCTGGACACTCTCTTTTAACTATCTTCTAATTTCATATTTCTTTTAATATGTTGCTTGGACTCTTGTAGGAATTTAGCCTTTCCATATGAAAGAATCAGCTTGCTAGTATCTCCTCCCCACCCCCCCAAAAAAAGCCTGTTTAATATTAACTGGGACAGTGCTGAATCAATAGATCAATTAGGGGAGAACTGGCATTTAAAAAATATTGAGTTGTCTAACCCATGAACATGTATCCATTTATTTAGCTTTTCTTTAATTTTTCCCAGCAATACATTTTTCATTCTTAATGTACAGATTACTGCACATTTCTGTCTATTACTAAATATTTCAGTTATTCTAATGCTGTTATATATATGGTACTTTTTATTTCAGTACAATTGTCTGAGAGCAGTATTAAAAATGCAATTGAGTTTTTGTTTATCTTGTTTCCTGCAGTTCATTTAAGAACTAAGTTTTTTATTTCATAAATTTTATAAATTCCAATTTTTTGTAAATTCTCCATGCATGATCATACTGTTAGTAAATTTTTAAAAAATTGTATTTCTTCCTCTTGATTATGGCTGCTTTTTACTTATTTTCCTTGCTTTAATTTACTGGCTAGAACCTCCAACACATGCTGAATAGAAACGGTGAGAGCGGATGTCTTTACCTTATCCAGATTTTGGGGAAAAAGCATTCAGTCTTTCATTGTTAGGTTGTCATAATGTTAGCAACCGATTTTTCATAAATGTTCCTTATCAAGTTGAGGAAGTTCCTTCCTAGTCTTGGTTAGTTGAGAGGTTTTTTTTTTTAACCCAGAAATGGATATTGGATTTTGTCAATTGCTGCTTCTGCAGGCATTGAGAGATCACATTTTTGTTCTTTTCTAATTACTAACATGGTGAATTACATTGATGTTTTTAATAACATTTTAAATGTTATTTTAATATAATTTTAGATTTATAGCACAACTTTGAAGATATTAATGAGAGTTTCCATATCACCACAATTTCTCTAATATTATTAATATCTTAAATTATTATGTACATGTGTTACAGTTGATAAACCAATGTTGATGATTTATTATCAACCAAAGTCCATACTTTATTCAATTTCCTTTGCTTTTACCTAAGGCCTTTTTCTGTTCCTGGATCCCATCCAGGATGCCACCTTATATTTTTATGTCATGTCTTCATGAACAACTCTTGGCTATCACAGTTTTTCAGACTTTCCTTACTTTTTATGACTGACAGTTTTGAAGAGCAATAGTCAGGGATATTGTCAATTGGTATTTGTCTCAGGTTTTCCTCACTATTAGACTGAGTTTATGGTTTTTTTGGAAAACCACAGAAGAAAAGTATCATTTTTATCACATCATAACAAGGTTCTATACTATCAACATGATTTGTCACTATTGAAACTAATTCCTGATGCCCTCACTGAGGCAGTGTTTGTTAGGTTTTTCCACTGGGAAGTTACACTTTTTCCCCCTTTCATACTGTAATCTTTGGAAGGAAATGACTGTAGGTCCTATATTTAAGGAGTGGGAACTTATGCTGTACCTCCTAGAAAGTAGGGTATCTAAATAAATTTAGGATTCTGCACAAATATTTCTATTCCCTAAAAAAATTAAAACATGTATTTAGTTAAAATTTATTTTTATAACTAGGACTCATAAATACTTATTTTATACTTGGGTTGTAGTCCAATACTAGTTTGTTTATTTGTTGTCCAAATTGTTCTGGCTTTGGCTATTGGAACTCTTTTAATTGATTTCTTTATCCCTTTGATATACCCAATTATTTGAGGGTTGCTTTTTTTTTTTTAACTGAGCCCTTCCTTTCCTTGTGGCACTACACGAAATGAGGCACAGTTTGTATACTTCCTGCTTTAATCCTAAAATAAACCATTTCTCCAAGAAGCCCCAGTAAGACACCATGATGTGGGCATCAGGTGTGCTCACTGCTGCTGGAGTGTCATTACTTCTAGGTCCTCTCAGCTGAAAAGCAAGGATGTGCACGTGTGTACATTAACTCCTGTGTAGATCTCTCACTCTCTTAATTTATCTATACATTTATATTTATGTAAGCTAAATATACTTTATGTTGATATTGCCAACTCTAATCTTTACCACATAGATCATTCTGCCTCTTGCCTTTGAAAATCTGTAACTTCTCACTCAGGTGAGAAATCTCTAATAAGGAGAGGTCTTACACAGAAGATACGTGTGTAACTCTTTCTCCATTTTTGCCCTAGTGTAGTTCTCTGTTCAGAAGTGATGGCTCTTCTTGGTATTATTTCTCCAAAAGTAATGTTTATGGGTATAGTAAAGCTTCTGAAAGAAAATGTGATGACAGTAGTAGTATTAATATACTGGAATTTTTCCTTCCATAATGGAAATACTTAAATTTATAGAAATACCTAAGGGATGGATATTGGGGTCACTGATTCTGAAAAGCTGAGTATCTTGTACAAAGTATCATAAATAAGTATGTGACAGACTTAGAATTTGGATACTGGCATCAGACATCAAAGCTTATACACTTTCTGCACAACTGCCTTTCTTGTTCAAAGTTCCTTTTATGTGTAAAATGTGTAAAATTATATATATATATATATATATATATATAATTTCTGATATATATATCAGAAAAAATTTGATTTGCTCCAAATCACATCAAAAAGCATTCAGCGATCTCAGCTGTCACTAATGATGAGATCTATGAAGTCAGTTGAAATTATGGATTGTAATTTTCTTTCCTCTAATTTCTGCTCTCCACCATCTGGTGAAGGTATAAAGAGAAATCCTCACAAATGTTTGATTGTTTTTTAGAAGTATGGAATTTTTTCAAGTTTCCCTTTCACTAAGTTTGATTTATACTTGATTTTAAAACATACTGAGTCTTATTCTCCCCTCACTAGCAGGAGAGAATAGCTGCCGTAAATCCTTGAGAGTGCCGCTTGTACAAAGGAAAGGATTGTCCTGGATTGCATGTGTGTATAACACTAGCTCAGGGGAAGGGAAAATATGATGGAAGAAGAATTCTGTATGTCCTCTAAGGCACAGAAAGGTATGCAGGCCTTTTATTTTCAAGGAGAAAATAAGCTAACTCATTTGTAGTACTAAAATTGTATAACGGAGAAACTATTTTCTTTTGAAGATAGAGTCATAAACAAAACAAATGGAGTATTTTTCTTATCAATAAAATCCAAGTACCATTAATTATAACTGCTTGGAAATAATTACTGTAACAATTATGTAATACACTGTTATGAATTATGTCAGTTTTCACATCCAATAAATAAGCAGTCTGCCTTTTCAAAAGCATGCAAAAAAATTGAATTTGAAAGTGAAAACTATGATTCAAATAAAAGTTGAAGTTCTGATGAATATTAATTAGATCATGTTTGAAATACCAATATGTTTTATGGGTAAACACAAAATACAGTCTTATCACAAAATGCTACATGTTTTTTTTAGGCACATCTGATTATTTTTATTCTCTGAGAGGCAGCAATAATCATATATAAACCAATGTAATTTTGGATTCTGAGTAATTGACAGGATTATGCAGCCATATAAACCACTTAATTTCATAAAGAAAAAGTTAGGATTATTTTATAAAAATGTGCACTTAGACTGTTTCAGACACACTCAGAGATCCTAAAAAATATCCTTATAATAATATTTCATGCTATTCAGTGATTTTTATTGACAGAACTTTTTTTTTAATAGAGGCACTGAGGGGCAGGCAATGAGAAAAGTCAAAACTCAGCTATATATTAAGCTCTATTCTCATTTAAGTTCTGACACAATAATTAGGATTGAGTAAAGGAGAAAATGAGAGAATGCAGTCACTCGTG